>NC_064536.1:29774782-31047282 GCF_023856365.1 Brienomyrus brachyistius
GAAACTCTTCAGAATTCATCCTGCTGCTTTTGTCAGCAGGCACATCATCAATAAATACAAGGGAACCAGTTCCAGTGGCAGCCATACATGCCCACGCCATGACACTACCACCACCATACTTCACTGATGATGTGGTATGTTTTGGATCGTGAGCAGTTCCTTTCCGTCTCCATACTCTTCTCTTCCCATCACTCTGGTACAAGATGATCTTTGTCTCATCTGTCCATAGGATGTTGTTCCAGAACTGTAAAGGCTTTTTTAGATGTTGTTTGGCAAACTCTAATCTGGCCTTCCTGTTTTTGAGGCTCACCAATGGTTTACATCTTTAGTTTAACCCTCTGTATTCACTCTAGTGAAGTCTTCTCTTGATTGTTGACCTTGACACACATACACCTACTTCCTGGAGAGTGTCCTTGATCTGGCCAACTGTTCTGAAGGGGTTTTTCTTCACCAGGGAAAGATTTCTTCGGTTATCCACCACAGTTGTTTTCCGTGGTCTTGCAACTCTTTTGGTGTTGCTGAGCTCACCGGTGCGATCTTTCTTTTTAAGAATGTTCCAAACAGTTGATTTGGCTACACCTAATGTATTTGCTATCTCTCTGATGGGTTTGTTTTTATTTTTCAGCCTAATGATGGCTTGCTTCACTGATAGTGATAGGTCTTTGCATCTCATATTGAGAGTTGACAGCAACGGATTCCAAATGCAAATAGCACACTTGAAATGAACTCTAGACCTTGTATCTGCTCCTTGTAAATTAGATAATGAGGGAATGACACACACTTGGCCATGGAACAGCTGAGCAGCCAATTGTCCCATTACTTTTGGTCCCTTAAAAAGTGGGTGGCAGATATACAAACTGCTGTAATTCCTACACCGTTCACCTGATTTGTATGTAAGTACCCTCAAATTAAAGCTGAAAGTCTGCAGTTAAAGCACATCTTGTTCATTCCATTTAAAATCCATTGAGGTGGTGTATAGAGCCAAAAAGATTAGAATTGTGTCGTTGTCCCAATATTTATGGACCTGAATGTATGAGTGCTTTGGATTATGAGCACATTTCCGGAACGAATTATGCTCGCAATCTGAGGTTTTACTGTATTTGTTTATGAAACTCAATGATGAATCAAAGATGACACAAAGATCTTTAGTATGTGACCAGAAGTTTTCTAAAAGAGGCCCTAATTGTTCACTGAGATCATGAACAAACCCTGAGCGACCAAAACTCATTACCTCTGTCTTGTTCTCATTAAACTGGAGGAAAGTCATTGCTGTCCTGTTCTTAATATCCTCCAGACAGTTAGAAAGGGCCACCAGAGAGCAGCAGTCACCAGGTTTTAATGGCAGATAGAGCTGCGTATCACCGGCATAGCAATGATATTTTACATTATAACGTTCACAAATGGAGCCCAAAGGAAGCATGTATAGAGGGAATAGGAGAGTATCACAGGACTGGATATGTTTACAAGTAAGGCCATAGTACTGAAGGGGTGTGGCCGTCCCACACAGTGAAGAGGCCATTCATTCATCTCATCTGGGCCTTTTACTAGTGACTTAAGGTCCTGGTTTTCCTCTCAGACCCTAGTACACACTGCCAGGCTCAGATTCCCAATCCCACATCCTGCTGTAGCCCTTCCCAAGATCAGACACCAGTTTTTTCTTGTATTTTTTCTTGTTCTTATGCCAAAATGACAGTCTGTGTCTTTTACAGCATCCCCATGCTTCTTCTAAACACACATGACCCTTATTCAAGTATCATACAAACCAAGAATTAATACTTAGAGATGCTGTGATGTGGAAAATCTTTATTCCGTTGGTTAATTTCCCCACAGGTGCTGACAGTGTGTCCACAGTGAGCTGGGTGTCTGCATGGAGAGGAGGATCTGTCACCATCCCATGTTTCTATGGTGACAGACATAAAACTCATGTGAAATTTTGGTGCAGAGGGTATAATGTGAGTTCATGTACTCCCATAGTACACACTGACTCTCCACAGGAGGGTAAAGTGTCAGTCAGAGATGATCCTGACCAGCGAGTCTTCACTGTGACCATCAACAATCTGACAGCTGAGGAATCTGATTATTATTCATGTGCTGTGAAGATCAGTGGACGTTCAGATGTTGGAGCATCACTTTACCTGTCAGTCACTAATGGTAAGAATTCTGTACTGCAGACTGTAGCCAGTGAGATGCACAGTATGTAACACGTCATTCAATCAGAAAGGAAGGACAATAACACAAACAATAAAGGAGAATATTTAGCATATTTTAAAACATTTTTATATAGAACAGGTTGCACATTTACATTTTATTCAGTATGATAAATGAGACCTGGGAGAAGTAACAGTCTCAGTTCAAATGAGCTAATTCAGGGGGTTAAATATGATAATAAATGCCCATATTAGACAAACATAAAAAAGACATGTTTTCACTGGTTCATATTTATAAATATTTTATTACTGTGTAAATATCACAATGTTTGTTCCTAATCTGTGTGTTCAGGTCCCCCAAGGCTGTCAGTGGACAAACAGGAGGTGACGGGTGTAGAAGGAGACAGTGTCACTGTTCAGTGTCACTATAAAAACAGTGACAGTCAGAAGTTGTGGTGTAAGTTTGGGGGCTCCTGTGCATCAGAGAGATCTGTGAGTTTGGATGGGAGGCCTGTCCTGATCAGGGATGACAGAGTAAACAGATTCTTCAGTGTGACAATGAGGGGACTGGAGAGGAAGGACACTGGCTGGTACTGGTGTGCTGCTGGGTACCACCAGATCCCAGTTCATATTACTGTCAGTCAGACAACTACAACCACAACCAGCACTGAACGTAAGTAACTGATTTAAATCTGGCTGTGAATCATTTATGTTTCAATACAAATAGACAAATACTAAATGATCCCAAAAGTGTCACTAACAAAGGGGGTCTGTGCTTTTTTGTGGGGATAATCGTGCAGGAGGGAGGCGTGTTTACCAGGGTATTACCAAGGTGAAGAAACTGCCTGGAGTCATAACAAAACAAAGCTGATTGTGCCATTGACTCTTGTTTCGAGGTTCTGATACCGCAGGTGCTGACAGTCAGGTATCTGAGCCACCTGATTAGCAGCACCTGTGAGCATGAACCCAGCTACAGTGGTCAGTTAGTGTCTGATCCAGGCATGTCACGTTTGACTGATCTGGACAGGGCCCATGTCATAGGGCAGTTAGTGTCTGATCCAGGCATGCCACGTTTGACTGATCTGGACAGGACCCATGTCATTGGGCAGTTAGTGTCTGATCCAGGCATGCCACGTTTGACTGATCTGGACAGGGCCCATGTCATAGGGCAGTTAGTGTCTGATCCAAGCATGCCACGTTTGACTGATCTGGACAGGGCCCATGTCATAGGGCAACTTCAAGCTGATGTTCTGCAAAATCAAGTTGCAGCATTATTTGGAGTGAACCCTAGTACCATCTACAAACTGTAGTTCCATATAATGGAGGAGGTCAGAAACAGGCCCTAAAGGATGCAGGAGCAGTCTTCTACAGATTTGCAGACAAGGTTTGCAGGATGATATGGCCAACGGCTCTCTACCCAGACTATTGGGAACAGACTGCACACAGACAATCTCTGGTCGGTCTCATAGGGCTGCCAGGAGGCCTGCCGTGACTGCCCTTCACCTATCAGGCCCGATTGCGCAGGTGTCAACAACACCTGCACTGGAACCTGAACATGTGGAGGAACATGTTCAGCGATGAGCTCAGATTCTACCTACGGCAGTTGCATCATAGGATCAGAGTGGGGAGAAGACGCGGAGAACGCAGATGCTGGTTGAAGAATGGGATGGCATCCCACAGCAGTGCGTGAACCAGCTTGAGGAGGAGGTGCCAGCTTGTTGTGGCTGTGTGTGGTTCTTCCACACGCTACTGAGACTCCAGTTTGTTAAATGAATAAATTGTTAAATTGCCAATATGTCTAGTTTCTTCAGACTTCAATCATGCAATCCAATAAATGACACCAAACAAGAGACAACAGCAGAATCTGTTTGGAAGAGAGGATTTGACAAGTTTTTCATGGGCTCAGCCCACAAGTGCATTTTCCTTGCAAATGTGGCACAATTTAAAAGGGAAATAAACAGATTTTCCAAGATTTATTTCCAAGAACGATTATCACAACAAAGAAATAATCGACCAAACACAAATATCCTTATGCTTAGATAAATGCTAAACAAATAAATGCTGAGTTGGCCAAGGTTTTTCCAATAGGCATCAGGGTGAATAAAACACCCTATATTATGCATTTAAATGTTATTTGTTGCCTTTTAAACTATCTCTGGGAATCACCAGGAATCACTTTAAATCCCCCCATTTATCAGTTGTTGCTGAATAGGGTTATTTATCCAGATTATAGTTTCCATGCAGGTGCCACAGTTGCCCAGTAGGTGGTGCTGTTGCTTCAGTCCTCTTTGTTTAGTGGTTTGAATCTAGCTTCTGCTCTGTCTGTGTGGAGTTTGCATATTCTCCATGTGCTGTGTGGATTTCCTCCCACAGTCCAAAGACATGCATTCAGGCTAAGTGGTGTCTGTAATAGAGAGTGTGTGTCTATGTGCCCTGTGACTGACTGGCATCCCGTCCAGGATGTACTCCATCCCTGTGCCCTGTCCTGCCTGGGATCGGCTCCAGGCCCCACACCCCTGACCAGGAGGAGGGGTTAGAAGATAGATGGGGGGATGGCTGTAGTTTTATGTGCCTGTATTAATGGACTGAAAGATCTTTATGACTAATAGAACATGCTTTTAACATTTTTTAAATTATCTGTCTTTTTTCATGTTTCCACTACCGTACTTATTTTGGCACATGGTGAAGATGGAGGGAATAATGAAAAACTGAGGTAAGCATTCAGCATCATTTACAGTAGTGTAGGGGTCCAGCTATCAGCATTTACCTAATCACACAGGAATGGAAAACTTCCCTTTTGTGTTTGAGAATAAAGATCATATTTTTGATTTTATTTCACTTAAAATATGTGACACGGTATCCCATCCAACCCAGTAGGATAAGCGGTTTGGATGGATGGTATCCCATCCAGGGTGAGCCCCTGCTTTGTGCCCTATGCTGCTGGGGATTGGCAGTAGGCCTCTTTGGATTTAGTAGATTATATAATAATCATTATAAGCAGTTAACATTCTGTAGCTATTTTCAAGTTCTTTGTTAATGTCGCTTGTTCCTCACATGTAACCTGTGTAATACACTAGTACAGATGGCTGTACCGTGTTTCTATAAAGCATGTAAGACTTTACTGTTCACATCCACCCTCTTATTCAGCTCCTTGGTCCAGCTGGCTCTGTATGTAGGACTGGGCTTATCGGTGCTGCTCTTGATCATCAAGGTGGTTATAATTCTGTCAGAGTAGATTCACTGCATTGTTCTTCAGGTTTAAATGTGATACATGTGACTGACAGACACACTGATGTATTGCATGTCTGACAGGTGGGAGCAGGTTCTGGATGCTGTACTGAAAGCTGGGACTGGTGTGTTTTATCTGATTTGCACCATCATCGCCATTCAGCTGCACTGGACCTCCTGTAGAAAGAGGGGATCCAATCAGAGAGAAGCAGAGGGAGGGGCCAATACAAACCACGGGTCTTAAGAAAGTATGAATAAGTGTACAAGCTTATTAATCCTGTTAAAATCATAAGCATACACCAGCTGTTAGGGTAAATAAATTAACAAACATCAAGGCTGTATCAGCAAGGTTATGCTATGTTTGTATGAAATGCCTTTTTATATATCAGGACTGTTTCAATTTATGCTGTAGCCATTTATTTGTGCATGAATCTCGCAGGGTCAGAGGAAGCTGGGTAGGGGGGGTGACCTTTGTGGAGCAGAATGACTCAGACGAGCTGTAAAATAAATGCTTATGCTAACTGCAGTGAGGCCTCTCTCACGCGGACCTGCTCAGTCTGTACAGTCATAGCATGAGAGTCAGTTAATGAAGGAGGTTTGTATTGTCTGCTGGGAACCTGTACAGCCGGTGCTTTGAACCGCTGATGGCCTCTTCTTCACACGTGATTTAGATTCAAGATTCAAAACATTTATTGTCATATGTACAGTAGAAAAGTGCATTTCTCTGTGCAATGAAATTCTGCCCACAAAATGCAGAGAAAAGATAGAAAAAATAGAAAATAAATACTTTCAAGTGTAATGTGCAAAAGAGCTTAACGTGCAAAAATTACAGTATGAGATAGTATGGTAGTATGGTATAGTATGGTAGTATGATGTCGATTAATCATACTCCTGTCGGCTGATGGCAGTAAGAAGGAGTTGTTAAGTCGGGAGGTTCTAGATTTCATACTTCTGCCCTCAGAACAGTCTGTGTTGGGGATGTGTCGGGTCTTTGAGGATGGAGGCAGCTCTCCTCTGGACTCTGCGGTGGTAGCTGCTCTGCAAAGAGGGCAGCAGAGTCCTGATGATCTTCTCCGCAGTCTTCACCACTCTCTGCAGGCGTTTGCAGTCCATAGCTGTAGTTGCTGCCGTACCACACAGTGATGCAGCTGGTCAGTGTGCTCACCACAATGCAGCTGTAGAAGTTGCTGAGGATCTTGGTTGACATACCAAACTTCCTCAGCCTCCTCAGGAAGTACAGCTGCTGTTGAGCCTTCTTGACCAGCTGTGTGATGTTCAGTGTCCAGGTGAGGTCCTCACTGATGTGGACGCCCAGGTACTTAAAGCTGGTCACCTGAACTTCCTGACTTGTGTGGTGGGCATGATACTGTCAACACAAGTACCCAGTCACATACTCAGCATAGTCCTGTGTGCTGACAGAATAGTCCTCCACAGTGGCTGCAGTTTTGAACACATCCCAGTCTGTCTGAGCAAAATAGTCCTGCAGGATGCTCTCAGACTCTGGGGTCCATTTTTTTCACAAGTTTGTTGACAAGGTTTGATTGTTTCAATCTCTGCCTGTAAGCCGGGTACAAGAACAGAGAAATGTGTTCCGACTGTCCGAAGTGGGGGCGGGGTGCAGCCCTGTATGCCCCGCGTATGTCACTGGTTGAAGTCGCCAGCAGCGATGAAAACAGCATCTGGAATAGTCGTCTCTAACGTGCTGATGATGTCGTGGAGTTTGCCGAGCGCTGCTGTGCTACAGCGGCCAAAAACGCAGCTGAGAATTCCCTCGGTAGGTAGTAGGGAATTTCAGCAGTAAAAACTCCACGTCTGGCGACCAGTACTTATAGACGGTCTGTACATCTCCGCACTTCAAGTTGATAATTGCACACGCACCTCCCCAGTTAGCCTTACCGGAGGCTGCGGTCCGGTCTCCACGGTGTATGGAGTGAGTCTGTAGCTGAATGGCGCATTCCGGAACTTTGTCCGAAAGCCAGGTCTCGGTGGAAATAAGAGCGCAGCACTCTCTTATTTCCCGCTGTGTTGTGATCCTGGCTCTTAGTTCGTCCAGTTTGTTTTCCAGGGAAGTAAGGGGTTAGCTAGTAAGGGGTTAGGTAACGGTGGTCAGCTAGGTCGAGCCTTTAACCTAGTAGAGTCCCCCCCTCTTGCCTCGCTTGTGTCGCCGTCTCCGGAGCACTCTCCTGGGTTCAACTGGCTCACTCGGGATCGGTGCTTCGGGGCCTTCCTGTCAGCGATGGCTGTGGCTGTGGCTGCTGGGGCGGACAATGACTTGAAGCTCAGGTGGTATAAAACCAGTAAAGTTCAAAAGATGGTGTGAGTTGCCGATGTGTAGTAGTGCCTGTCTGCTATAAGCTAGCAGTGCACAACACATGTCCAGTACAAAAAGAACAGAAAACACACAAAAAACAAGAGAAATGAGGCATTTGAGAGCGGAGCATGTTTATCCTAAATTTGTCCACATCTTGTAAATAATGGCAATTTCTTAAAAACTGAGCAAATTTGAACAAGATGTTAATTAAACAGTTTTTGCCATGAGCTAAAACCCGGTTTTGTTCATAACTCAGTTTTCATGAATGTCACAGTTCGCTCAGGCACGGAGTGGGAAAGCAGCAGCCAGAGCCGAGGTATTGGGTCGAGGAGGGTTTATTATAAGGGAGATGAAATAGGAACATCAAAGAACAGTATGATGGATGTTAGACTTCAATGACTGGACTGGGGAAAACATACCTAAAGGAGACTTAAATACATAAGAATAATGACAGCAGCAAAAAACAGCTGGTAAACGGGGGATTCCGGGCATAAGGTTAACGAAGGGGCGTGGCACATGGGAGGATCAGTCGAGCGGGGCATGACAGGACCCCACCCCAAAGGGGAGTGAAGGGGCAGCACAAGGGAAAAAAAAGATGAAAGCAAAAACATTAACGCACTACAGGGAACAGCACAGACATGCAGAACAGACACAAAGAGGACAACTCAAACAACAACCAACAAACCATGGGGAGCGCAGACAGACATGGAGACAGATAGAAACACAAAACCCAGGAACACAAAAGGGGACAACGGAGGGAGAACACCAGGGGACACACCCACAGGAGGCACACAGGGACCAGAAGGGAACAAAGGCACAGAGGGATGGGGAGCAAACACAGGGGGCACAAAGGCAGGGGCAAGGAGGCAAAGGGCAGGGGGAAACGGAGAGCCGGAGGGAAATGTAGTTGCGCTCGTATCCCTTTGATGGCAGTATAGGTGCCGTTTCATAAGAGGGGTCTTTGTATACGTCTCAGTGAGAGCCTCTCGGCCCCCTGATCTAAGCATAATCTCTGTGTGTTAACTCTGTGTGTCACTGTGTCTTATTCTCAGCTGACTTTTTACCCCTAGATTACTCTTTGCCACCTTATCTGTAGCTCATCACAGCATTATGAACATCCAGCATTGCAGAAAAAATTAAACGCATTTTAAAATTTAGGTCAAGCAGTGACATGATATTTCAATACCAGCTAGTGACTAGAACAGTTTTAAAACGTGATTTCTTTTTAGAATAAGAGTATTTTCAATACTGATCCCCCCTATACCTACAGAATACATGCCAAATGACTTGAACTAACTAGTAATCTTGTGGCGTCATGCATAAGGTACCATTTCCTTAGTGTGGAAATTTAATGCTTGGGTCTGGTCATGGATGATAATTATTAAATTTTTAATAGCGATGATGCAGTTGCAAGGCAGCGTTTGTCTCCATCTTGTGATTAAAAATGGTATTACGTCCACTCACTTGATTCGTGGAATGCTGTAATTCTGGGAATTTAACCGGATTGGTACCTGGAGGTTTGCCAGTTTGTGTGAGTTTGTTTTAGGTCAATCTAGTTAACTTTTTCACTTTTACACTGCGGCAGCCAAGAAACTGCACCTATGGGCACCGTCCGTGCTGGAGCACAATCGCCATTGACCTCATGGGTGCCCTGAATGAAACTGAATGCTGCAATCGTCACATTCTTGTGGGGTATTCTTCTGGGGATTACAAATGAAATTCTAATGTCCTCTGATGCAGGTGACTGCTCTGTGCAAGAGCTTCTTGACGGTAATTCTGCCTTTGACACAGTCGACCATCACATATTGATTAAGGTTACGTGTCGGGGCAGGCATATCAGGCATGGGTTTGTTCTGGCTTAAATCCTTCCTCACAGGTTGAGGTTTTGCTATCTCTTTTGGGGATTCTGCTTCTGCTACCTCACCATTGCTTTGTGGCGTTCCACAAGGTTTGGTTCTGGGGCCCCTGCTTTTCTCCCTATATTTGCCGTCACTGGGATAGATTTTAACATTACATATCACTTTTATGTAGATAACATACAACTTCACTTTACAAAAGAGGATTATTTTAAAAGGCAGCTGAAGACCTACTTGGTTAGAAAAAGCACTGTCTCTTTTATCCTTTTAGTTTCATTCCTTGTTACTCTTTATTGTTTTACTATTTCTTATTTCTTCTTACTGTTGTATTGTGTATTCCATTATTTTATTATTCTTTTTATTATTGTATCTCATTGTCTTGTTTTCTACTTTTGTATCCTTAGCTTTCTTATTTGCTCTTGCTACTGTAAAGCACATTGTGATGAGTGTCTATGAAAAGTAGTATATAAATAAACTTTACTTACTTACACTATATTTCCAAAAGTATCGGGACACCTCATCATTGAATTCAGGTGTTCCAATCACTTCCATAGCCACAGGTGTACAAAATCAAGCACCTAGGCATGCAGACTGCTTCTACAAATATTTGTGATAGAGTGGCTTTCTCTCATGACCTGTTATTGGGAACAACAGAAACTCAGCCATGTAGTGGTATGCCACGCAAAATCACAGAGCGGGGACAATGCATGCTGAGGCGCACAGTGTGCAGAAGTCACCAACTGTCTGCAGAGTCAATAGCTACAGACCTCCAAACTTCATGTGGCCTTCAGATTAGCTCAAGAACAGTGCGTAGAAAATTTCATGGTATGAGTTTCCATGGCTGGGCAGCTGCATCCAAGCCTCATATCACCAAGAGCAATACAAAGTGTCGGATGCAGTGGTGTAAAGCATGCAGACACTAGTCTCTAGAGCAGTGGAGACATGTTCTCTGGAGTGAAAAATCATGCTTCTTTATCTGGTAATTTGATGGATGAGTCTGTATTTGGTGGTTTCCAGGAGAACGGTACTTGCCTGACTGCACTGTGCCAAGTGTACAATTTCATGCTCCCAACTGTGTGGGAACAGTTTGGGGATGGCCTCTTCCTGGAAGAATGGTCAAAAATTCTCATAAACCTCCCTAAACCTTGTGAACAGCCTTCCAAGAAGAGTTGAAGCTGTTATAACTGCAAAGGGTGGCCCAACTCCATATTAAAGCCTATGCATTAAGAAAGGGATGTCATTAAAGTTCATATGTGGGAAAAGACAGTTGTCCCAATGCTTTTGGCAATATAGTGCACTGTCTGCTCCAAATTTCCCTCAGGGTAAAAGCAAGGTGGTACAATTCCAAATCTGGGAGGGAGACTCCCCATCTAACCGGTCACAGATTAATAGAGTGTCCGATAGAGGGTCTTTTACCATCCCAAAGAAACAAGGAAATGATGAGACCTGCACCGCCCATTCCAGCCTTCAGGAAATACACATGAAATGGGAGGTTCTGTCATGCCTCCCCTTCGTGAGAATGCTAACAGAAGCAGGAGAGGAGCTACACCTGTCTAGCATTTAATAAAAACCCAGGTAGACCTTGCATTCAGTGTGAGGTATTGTTGCTCCCACATGTGTCTTTCATGCAGCCTAGATCCAAGCTACCCTGCATGCTTCAGTCTCCGCTCGTCTGCCCACGATGTGCCCATGTCTGCTCCAGTCCCAAGTCCTCGTCTGTGTAGGATTGACCCTTCCAGCTTCCAGACCATTCTGCTCCACAACCCCAGCTATGCTAATGCCCCCATCTAAATAAAGTCCAGCTTTCTCTGCCATCCATGCCTACCGCAAGTATCTCTGATCCTGACAGTCATGTCTTAACAATTCAGGAGAATTCAGGAGAAATATTACAATCACTAATAAATACAAATGATGCAAAATAACTATATCAAGAGATCACATTTTCATGCTCAAATATTTTTGTTTTAAAAAATGTACAAAATGTTTTGTTATGAACACCTGCAGTAATCCCAATAGTGTTTGCAATTCTCAAGACAATGTTAATCAAAGCAACCATTTCCAAGTCTTTCCATGACCTACTTATCACAATTCCTTCTGATGTAGCAGCAGATCTCCATCATGATCTCCAAACTGTAGCTGACAGTGTGCGGAGGAGCAGGAGAGAGATCTCTACTCAGTACCACTGTAATGAGTGACACTCACCTGTGAGCCCAGCAATGAGAAGAAACAGGAGCATCAGAGGATCCATACGTCTGTGTGTCACTGAGGATCCATACGTCTGTGTGCCTCATCCTCTGTACCTTCACTGTCTCTGTCATTTCTATTGTTACACACAGCAGGCAGAGTGAAGGGGGAGTGGAGACTTTAAACAGGAAGCGACAAAACCACAAGGCTGAATGTTTAGCACTTCAGCAAGTCATTGCATTACTGCTACTTTAGAACAAAATCTATCAATGCAAAGGCTCCTTCATTAATAAAATAAAAATTTCAGCATCAGTAAAGAGGACTTCATGAAGTAGAGTTAATTCATATTGTCCATCTGTCCTTCCTTCCAACCATCCATCCATATTCTATACTCACTTGCCCTGTGCAGGGTCGTGGGGGTCCAGAGCCTATCCGGGAAGCTATGAGTGTAAGGCAGGGAATAACCCAGGACGGGGCACCAACCTATTGCAGGACACACACCATTCACACACACTCGCACAAGGGCAATACGGCCATGGAAAAAATTAATAGACCATCCATCCATCCATTTTCTAAACCGCTTATCCTACTGGGTCACGGGGGGTCCAGAGCCTATCCCAGAAGCAATGGGCACGAGGCAGGGAACAACCCAGGATGGGGGCCAGCCCATCGCAGGGCACACTCACACACCATTCACTCACGCATGCATTCCTATAGGCAATTTAGCAACTCCAATTAGCCTCAGCATGTTTTTGGACTGTGGGGGGAAACTGGAGTACCTGGAGGAAACCCCACGACGACATGGGGAGATCATGTAAACTCCGCACACATGAGACCAAGGCGGAGACTTGAACCCGGGTCTCAGAGGTGTGAGGCAACAGTGCTAACCACTGCACCACCATGCCGCCCCATTAATAGACCACTGTATATTTTTTAAAAAATCTGCATTTTTAAATCCTGGTTTAACCCTGGTTCTGCTGACAGAAGGATACGCTTTGCAACAGGTTGCTTCCAGGTTCAGAATTTCTAAGACAGTAATACACAAAAACGAAGTGAAGCAGGAGACACTGGGAATGACCAGAAATCAGCCAGGTAAAGGGCAGAACCTACTTCCTGATACCACAAATGGCCATTAACTTATCCAACAGTTTCTCATGAATCGTAGAATGACATGAGGTGACCTTCAAAGTGAATGGGAAACATTAAGCACAGGCATGAGGTGCACTGATAGGACAGTTCATATCAGGATCCTAAAACCAAATTCACAGGCACATACACATAAATCAAGAAATGAGTGAAACAAAAAATTTTTGCACTTAATTTTTTGTATGGCTGTGACTCGAGTGTATTGAACTGTTGGGGAAACTAGGCTACCTGAAAGAGACTTGAATGAACATGGAGGGACATAAAGCTGCATCCTACAGTGTGTGCAGAACGGTGAAGGATTCAAAGCAGCACTGAATGGTCAATTCCAACTCTACCACCATGATCAAGTTTGCTGACAACACTGTTGTTGTGGGCCTAATCTCTGATAATGATGATAAGGCCTACCTAGAAAAGATTAATGTCTTGGAAAACTGGTGCTAGGACAATAACCTCCTCCTGAACATCAGCAAGACAAAGGAGTTAATTGTGGACTTCAGCACAAAGCAGGAGAGGGGCTATCATCCACTTACACTCAACAGAGCCCCAGTAGAGAGAGCGGACAGTTTCCGGTACCTTGATGCTGACATAATGCAGGGGCTGTCCAGGTCCAGTCACACTAACACCCCGATGAATAAGGCCAGGGAGCGTTTATACCACCTGAGACACCTTTGGGACTTCAAACTGCCAACAAAGGTGCTAAGGAACTAATACTCTTGCACCATTTAGAGCATCTCAGCCTGGTTCGGGATGATAACTATCACTTATTTAACTATGAAGTTATGTTGCTAAATTTATAAAATTCCAAGTATTATAAAAATATTTATTCCGGTAAATAGCAGGACAAAGGCAAAATGAAAATGTTTTTCTTCTAATAGGCTGTAAACAGAAAATGCATGCGTGTGCAAACAAACTCTCTCAATATAAAGATTACAGCCTTTGACAGCATGTACTGGCCCTCACTGTTTCCTGCAGTCCCTCCCTCTCAGTTTGTTATCTCACACTTTAATTGAGTTGCAGAAAATGAGTCACATGAATGACACAGGAAATCAAGCAAGCTAAAGACTTTTTTTTTTTCTTTGTAACTTTCCACTTTGGCTGCACATGCAGTGTAAGAGGAGCTAATCTTCCACTGTAAGCAGTGATGGATCCGGAGGCCTGACTGTCAGACACCCACGTCTCCTGCTGGCCTTGCTGCTTTTTCCCCAAAGTAAAGTCCCACTGTGTCTTTACTTTATCATTATTTCAATTCAATTACATTTTCTTTCTATAGCACATTTTACAACATTTCATTGTCTCAAAGCGCTTTTCATTATTTTCATTTATAATCCAAATGTTAAGATTTGAGTCTAAATACAGGGGCAGCTTCTGACGGCAGTATGAACGGTGGTACAGCAGCAGGGTGGGTAGGAGAGATGTCACAGACAGCAGGACAGACAGGAGAGACATCACAGGCAGCAGGACAGACAGGAGAGACCTCACAGGCAGCAGGACAGACAGGAGAGACATCACAGACAGCAGGATAGGCAGGAGAGACGTCACAGGCAACAGGATAGGCAGGACAGACATCATAAACAGCAGGACGGACAGGAGAGACGTCACAGGCAGCAGGGCAGACAGGAGAGACGTCACAGGCAGCAGGACGGACAGGAGAGACGTCACAGGCAGCATGACAGGTTGGACAGACGTCACAGGCAGCAGGGCGTACAGGAGAGACGTCACAGGCAGCAGGGCGGACAGGAGAGACGTCACAGACAGCAGGACAGACAGGAGAGACGTCAGAGACAGCAGGACAGGCAGGACCGACATCACAGGCAGCACGGCTGACAGGAGAGACGTTACAGGCAGCAGGGCGGACAGGAGAGATGTCACAGGCAGCAGGACAGGCAGGAGAGATGTCACAGGCAGCAGAGCAAGCAGGAGAGACGTCACAGGCAGCAGGGCGGACAGGAGAGACATCACAGGCAGCTGGACAGACAGGAGAGACGTCACAGGCAGCAGGGCGGACAGGAGAGACGTCACAGGCAGCATGGCGGACAAGAGAGACGTCACAGGCAGGAGACACGTCACAGGAAGCAGAGGGGGCAGGATATTCTGCTTATTTTGGGTCTCCATTCAGTACTGCCCAAGAGGGGTGAGAGGGATTAAAAAAGTGCATTATCCAAAGTAGTGGAGACTAAAGACGGTACAAACAGTTAGGTGGGTGCACTGCGTCGTTCCTGCATCAGGATCTAGATAATGTTACTGATAAATAGCTATGATAAAACTGAGACAATTCTTTCAGGCAACAGAGCAATCCATGTGATATTCATTCTTTATTAGCAATAACACAATAAAAATACACATTAGCTCTAATTCATACATATTCTTTATTCATTCTGAATATTTTAAGTCATTAAAGTGCTTTAAAAGATTGTTTTATGCTGTACAAGCTAATAATAATGGAATTACTTGCTGAAGTGCTAAACATTCAGCCTTGTGGTTTTGTCACTTCCTGTTTAAAGTGTCCACTCCCCCTTCACTCTGTCTGCTGTGTGTGAGAATAGAAACGACAGAGACAGTGTTTCTGTCCATTCCCAGTGTCTCCTGATTCATCTCGTTCTTGTGTATTACTGTCTTAGAAATTTTGAACCATTTGCTCAGCATATCCATCTCCCAGCAGAACCAGGATTAAACCAAGATTTAAAAATGTAGATTTCTTTAACAATTTGGAGTGGTCGCTTAATTTTTTCCATGATTGTATTGCCCATGTGCAAGTGTGTGTGTCCTGCAAGGGGTTGGTGCCCCATCCAGGGTTATTCCCTGCCTTATGCCCATAGCTTCCCCAATAAGCTCTGGACCTCCACGCCCCTGCACAGGACAAATGAGTATAGAATATGGATGGATTGATGGATGTATGGATACCAGGTGGGCCCACCATCTGCAAGGGGAATGTCAGGGGTTTGGTGCGTTGTGGATCGGGTGACGGCCAAGGGAGGCCCTGGTAGTCCGATCCCCGGCTGAGAAAACTGGCTTTCGGGACATGGAATGTCACCTCTTTGGTGGGGAAGGAGCCTGAGCTTGTGTGTGAGGTTGAGAGTTACCGACTAGATATAGTCGGGCTCATAGCAACGAATAGCATAGGTGCAGGGCTGGGGATACTGGTGATCCCACAGCTCGGTGCATTAACAAGGGAGTTTAACCCGGTGAATGAGTCTGTCTCCCTGCGCCTTCGGGTTGGGGATAGATCTCTGACTTTCATCTGCGCTTATGCACCGAGTGACAGTTTGGAGTACTTGGCCTTCTTGGACTCCCAGGTTAGCGCACCATGAGGTGATTCCATTGTTTTTACTGGGGGACTTCAACGCTCACGTTGGCAATGACAGTGTGGCCTGGAGGGGGGTGATTGGGAGGAATGGTCTCCCTGATCTGAACCTGAGTGGTTTTCTGTTATCGGACTTCTGTGCAATGCATGGTTTGTCCATAAAGAACACCGTATTCAAGCATAAGGGTGTCCATAAGTGGACATGGTATGAACATGCCCGAGGCTACAGGTAAATGATCGATTTTATAATCGTATCATCTGATCTGCGGCCTCTTGGACACTCAGGTGAAGAGAGGGGCAGAACTGTCAACTGATCACCACCTGGTGGTGGGTTGGCTCAGGTGGCAGGGGAGGAAGCCAGTCAGTTCTGCTGGGAACGTCTGGCAGAGGCTCCTGTTCGCCGGAGCTCTAAACCGCACCTCCGGCAGAATTCCAACTGCATACCGGGGGAGGTTGGGGATATTGAATCTGAATGGACACTGTACTGGACCTCCATTTTGGAAGCGGCCGTACGGAGTTGTGGCTGCAGGGTGGTCGGTGCCAGTCGTGGTGGTAACCCTCGTACCTGATGGTGCACATAGGTGAAGGGGGCTGTCAAGCTGAAGAAGGAGGCCTACTGGGAATTATTAGCCCGGGGGTCTCCGGAGGCAGCTGACGGGTACTGGCTCGGGCGGTTGCGGAAGCAAAAACCCGGGCATGGGAGGAGTTTGGTGAGGCCATGGAAAGTGACTTTCGTTCGTCCTCAAAAAGGTTCTGGCAGGCTGGGGTGGACTTGCCCATCACTGGGGCTGAGGCCAGGGTGGTTAAAGAGCTACGTGGTGGCTGGGCCCCGGGGGTGGACGAGATCCACCCGGAGTACCTAAAGGCTCTGGATGTTGTGGGGCTGTCATGGCTGACACGCCTTCTGAACAGTGCGTGGAGGTCAGGGGCAGTATCGCTGCATTGGCAGACCGAGGTGGTGGTCCCCTTATTTAAGAAAGGGGAACGGAGGGTGTGTGCCAACTATAGGGGGATCCTACTTCTCAGCCTTCCTGGGAAAGTTTATTCTGGGGTACTGGAGAGGAGGGTGAGATCGATAGTCAAATCTCAGATTCAGGAGGAACAATGTGGTTTTTGTCCTGGCCGTGTAACACTGGACCAGCTTTATACCCTTGCGAAGGTACTGGAGGGAGCCTGGGAGTTTGCCTATCCAGTCTACATGTGTTTTGTGGACTTGGAAAAGGCTTATGACCGGGTTCCCCGAGGTGCCCTGTGGGGGGTGCTTCGGGAATATGGGGTTCGGGGTCCACTAATGTGAGCAATTCGGTCTCTGTATGAACAGAGCAGAACCTTGGTCTGCATTGCCGGTAATAAGTTGGACGTGTTCCCAGTGTGGGTTGGGCTCAGCCTGGGCTGCCCTTTGTCATTGGTCCTGTTTGTAATATTTATGGACAGGATTTCTAGGCACAGTCAGGGTGTCGAGGGTGTCCAGTATGGTGGCCTCAGGATTGCCTCGTTGCTTTTTGCGGACGATGTCGTCCTGTTGGCTTCATCTGCTGGGGACCTCCAGCATGCTCTGGGATGGTTCGCAGCCAAGTGCAAAGCGGCGGGGATGAGGATTAGCACCTCCAACTCTGAGACCATGGTGCTCCGCCGGAAATGGGTGGATTGCCCTCTTCAGGTCAGGGAGGAGGTACTGCCTCAAGTGGAGGAGTTCAAGTATCTCGGGGTCTCGTTCATGAGTGAGAGTAGGCGAGATCGAGAGCTGGACAGACAAATTGGAGCGGCGTCTGAAGATTTACAGGTGCTTAACCGGTTTGTCGTGGCTAAGAAAGAACTGAGCTATGGGTAATTTCCGAAAGAATGACATTGCAAATACAGGTGGCCAAAATGAGGCTTCTCTGCAGGGTGTCTGGGCTCTCCCTTAGAAATAAAGTGAGAAGTTTGGATATCCGGGAGAGTCTCAGAGTAGGTCCGCTGCTTCTCCATGTCGAAAGGAGCTAGTTCAGGTTGTTTGGACACCTGGCGCGGATGCCTCCTGGGCAGCTACCCGGAGAGGTTTTCTGTGCTTGTCCTACAGGGAGGAGGCCCCGGGGCCTGGAGAGATTATATCTCTTCATTGGCCTGGGAATGCCTCGCCATCCCCCTCCGAAGAGCTGGTGGAGGTAGCTGGGCAGAGGGAGGTCTGGGTATCTCTCCTATAGCTGCTACCCCCATGACCCGAATCGTGGACAAGCGGAAGATAATGGATGGATGGATGGATGGAAGGACAGATGAACAATATGAATTAACTCTACTTCATGAAGTCCTCTTTACTGATGCTGAAATTTTTATTTTATTAATGAAGGAGCCTATGCATTGATAGATTTTGTTCTAAAGTAGCAGTAATGCAATGACTTGCTGAAGTGCTAAACATTTAGCCTTGTGGTTTTGTCGCTTCCAGTTTAAAGTCTCCACTCCCCCTTCATTCTGACTGCTGTGTGTGAGAATAGAAACGACCATGACAGTGAAGGTAAAGAGGATGAGGAAGTGAGTGTCAGTCTCCACAGATCTGGGCTCAGTGACACACAGACGTATGGATCCTCTGATGCTCCTGTTTCTTCTCATTGCTGGGCGCACAGGTGAGTGTCACTCATTACAGTGGTACTGAGTAGAGATCTCTCTCCTGCTCCTCCACACACTGTCAGCTATAGTTTCGAGATCATGATGGAGATCTATGGCTACATCAAAAGAAATTGCTACATGTAAATTGTGAATAGGGTTGCCATATTTGGTGAGACGAAAAAGAGAACGTGTCTGGGGATCATGTGTTTTCTGACTAATCAGGTAGCACCTCTCATGAATATTAATCAGTTTTCCCTACCTACTTTATAAAATAAATATTCACGTCTGGGGAAAGCTGGACGAATGATCATATGCACAAACCTTGCAAAAGCTGTGTGATCATACTGAGTAGCTGTTGTGTATTGAATATTGGTGCCTGGATAGGGGAAACCCGGATGTATGGTAACCCTAAATGTGAAAAGATTTGCAAATGGCTGCCTCGAGTAACATTGTGTTGAAAATTGCAAATACTTGCTAAAGCGATGAACCAACTAACTATCATGTTCGGATGAGTCTCTGGGGTTTAATGGTTCCTCATTATCCATTTTCTGAAGCTCAATCTCAACTCCAGTGCTGGGTATTAGTTTCTTCAACACATCCTTGCCACCAATTATCTTTATACGCAGCCACGACATAACCTTTGATGCTTGGGGGGAGGGGGGTGGGTGGGCTGCAACTGAAGATCCGCAGTGAGAAGGCAAGGGGATTAACATCAGCCTCAGGGGGATATTCCATGAAAGTAGCTAAAGATAGCCAGACTTTCCAGAAAAAGTCTGTCTCAAACTAACACCATCTCTAAACTTAGCCTCATGTTATTTCACTAACGCAGTTCAGCTTTAACTAATAAAGGCTCATACAAGACTTGCATAGTCTCACTTAGTCCGCACACCCGAGATATTTAAGAAGCTGAAATGAATGGATGAACGATAGATCGATCAAATGAGTAAAAACAAGAGCTGTGTTTTTTTTTTCCACGAAGATGTAATCGTTAAAAAAAAGCAATACTCTGGCCATAAATACAGCCAAGGAATTGGCTTGGAAAAGATTTGCAGACAGACTAAATACATAAGTTATGTACATGTTACAAGTGTCTAGTACAGTGGCATGGATGGTACAGTGGTTTATGCTGTCTCTTTACACCGCGATAGTTCCTGGTTTGATCCCCATAGCCAACGGGGAACCTTCTGGGTTGAGTTCACATGTCATTCTTACTGCATAATGTTAATCTGTGTTATTTGATCTCTGTAAAATACTTTCAATCGCATCTGTGTGAAATGTTCTGTACAGTACATATAACCGTATCTTGTCTTTGCCTTTCACTAGTAAACTTTAAAAAGTAGACCGTGACTAAACAAAATATAAAAATATCATCTTCTTCATCTTCTTTTTCTTCAATTTCAGTCATTAAATTTTATGTTTGACCTTTGTAATATGGGTATGCTTTTTATTTTAATTATTTTGGAATTAACTGTTATGCTGAGACAGGATTTTTATGGGATTTATTATATTAATTACATGATATGAGTAATGAGCGCGCGGAATTTCGTCCGTCGTAACGATCTTTTGAGACTCTGTTCCCACACGTCGGACGTTCTTTGAGACAACACTTAATTAAGCGGGACAGATAACCTGGTCCGGAGCAGACTTGTTCACTCGCCTAAGTTACCATGGTAGCTCAGCAGGGATTCATTTAAGACATGTTGATGGAACGGAAGTCCCACTTAAATTAGCCAGACTTGTTGTAATAAGTCAGACTTTCCCTTAATCCTACTTCATGGAACACCCCCTAGTGGTTGAGACTAGACCTGGTTGTCTTTCACTCTGGAGCAGGTTTGGAGAGCTAGTTAACCTCTAGCTGGTAGAGACTGGGGGCAGCGTGGGGGCCTCACAGCCCCAGGCTTGTGGTTTTGATATCTGGCCCAGCTCCCTGTGGGGTCATTCCATGTCAAATCATCACACTTTCGGACCTCATCATCACGGATTTTAATGAAACTTGGCATATTGATTTGGTCACATGAGTAACTCATGAAACTGAAACTGGGCGTGTCTGGGATCAAAATTGAGGGATATTTAAGCAAACAAAATTTTAACTTTCTTTTGGAGGTTATGACTTTGACTGTCTATATTTACCTTAATGTAAACTGCATAAAAGTGATTCTTTTATTGTTTTAAAAGTATTGTCCAGCTCTATAGATTGAATAAATAATATGCCATCCCCAAATGAATAATTACTATGTAATAACTGATTTAGTGTTAGGAGGGATAAAGTGTGACGATTTGACGTGGAATAACCCTGTGGGCAGTTTGCATGGTCTCCCTGTATCCACGTTGGATTCCTCTCAGTTCTCTGGTTTCCTCCCGCAGTCCAAAGACATGTGGTTCAGGTGAATTGGTGCCTCTAAAAGTGCCCATAGTGACTGTGTGTGAGTGTTTGCCCTGTGGCAGACTGGCATCCTGTCCTGGGTGTTCCCCGGCCTTGTGCCCTGTGCTGCCTTCGATCAGCTCCACACTCTTTGTACTGTACTGACCCTCTACTGGAAAAGCATTTGGAAGATGAATGGCAAATACAGCTGAAATGGACGATCTTCAAAATACATTTGAATGCTTTTTTGTATTTTAGGTCATTTAGAGTAATTTTTATTTAAATTAAAAACCATGTATGTTGTCCCAACGTGCTGTACATAAAAATAATACAATAAAAAATTAAATACCTGGTAAAAACTTTTTGGACAATGTTACGTAAAGAATAAAATTGCAGTATCCCATTTGGGATGAGATGAAAGCATGAGTAACTGTCTCTATGTCTTTGGCTGAAAAGTGTGGTTTAAGCCTGGCTATTTAGCTCAGCTTCCCCTTCACAACAGCATTTATTTGTTTATCAAACTCAATGATGAATCAAAGATGAAACCAAGATGTTTAATGTGACCAGGAGTTTTCTGAAAGTGGCCATAATTGTTCTCTAAGATCATGAACAGACCCTGAGTGACCAAAACTTATTACCTCTGTCTTGTTTTCATTAATCTGGAGTAAAGTCATTGCTGTCCAGTTCTTAATATCCTCAAGACAGTTAGAAAGGGCCACCAGAGAGCAGCAGTCACCAGGTTTTAATGGCAGAGCTGCGTATCACCAGCATAGCAATGATATTTTACATTATAACGTTCACAAATGGAGCCCAAAGGAAGCATGTATAGAGGGAATAGGAGAGGGCCTGTATCACAGCATTGGGTATGTTTACAAGTAAGGCCATAGTACTGAAGGGGTGTGGCCGTCCCACACAGTGACAAGCCCATTCATTCACCTCATCTAGGCCTTTTACTAGGGATTTAAGGTCCTGGTTTTCCTCTCAGACCCTAGAACACACTGCCAGGCTCAGATTCCCGATCCCACATCCTGCTGTAGCCCTTCCCAAGATCAGACACTAGTTTTGGTTTCCTGTGTCTTTTCTTGTTTTATGGCAAAATGACAGTCTGTGTCTTTTACAGCATCCCCATGCTTCTGCTAAACACACTTGATCCGAACCGAGTATTTTATTAACCAAACATTATTACTTAGAGATGCTGTGATGTGGAAAATCTTTATTCAGTTGATTATCTTCCCTGCAGGTGCTGACAGTGTGTCCACAGTGCGCAGGGTGTCTGCATGGAGAGGAGGATCTGTCACCATCCCATGTTTCTATGGCGACGGATATAAAACTCACGCAAAATACTTGTGTAGGGGGAGTTTTTGGTATTCATGTACTCCCATAGTAAACACTGACTCTCCACAGGAGGGTAAAGTGTCAGTCAGAGATGATCCTGACCAGCACGTCTTCACTGTGACCATCAACAATGTGACAGCTGGGGACTCTGGTTTCTACTGGTGTGCTGTGGAGATCAGTAGAGCTTCAGATGCTGGAGATTTGGTGTACCTCTCAGTCACTGATGGTGTGATGTCCGTCATATAAATATGTAGAAATTTACATAAGCCAGAAAAGGAGGTCTTTGTATACTAATTATAAAACTAATTGATTTGTTAATCTTTTAATAAAGTGTTTTTCTCAATACAGTGGTTTAGTTAGTACTTAGTAAAATAAACCTGCAGGGAAACAATTTTTGGGGAATGATAGCAGGATTGGCACTCCAGCCACCGTCAAACAACTCACAACTGCTTAATTTAAACAAGCACGATACTCTTCTGCTCCCTGTGGGAGTAGCTCTGCTGCAGCTGTCCGCAGGAAGGCACGCTCAAAACTGTCGAGAGCTAATAGGGTCAGGCCTGTTGGGGATCGGGGCTGGTGTGGTGCTGAGGCCTCACCTGCTGCATGGTGGTACTCGGGTCCCAGTTTGAGGCGACCGGTCCGGGTAGGCGCGTGGAACATCTTGTCTTTCCGGTAAGATGACCATCTTCCTCTGCTGTTGGGGGAGTCTCATAAACTCCGTCTTTCAGTGGCAGCACTCTCTGAGGTACGCAGGCCGGGGAGTAGCCAGACCTCTGTAGGTGGGTATACCTGCTTTTCGTGTGGTCGGTCTGATGGCTGCCATACTCAGGGAGTAGCTGTTGCCGTAGTGGATCAGCTCCTCCCGGTGGTGTCTGATGTTATTCCTTTCAACAAGTGTATTATGTGACTCAGGCTAAGGCACTCCTTGGGTGTCTTGTCTGTTGTCTCAATGTATGTTCCAACTGCGGTGAGTGATGTCTTGTTGAGGGAGACATTTTACTCGCAACCTCACTCAGTGGTTGAAGGGTGCCCACGAGGTGACACTCCTCTGCTCATAGGTGACTTCAGTGTGACCACTGGCACTGACAGGGCTGATTATGAGGATTGTGTTAGTTCCCATGGGTCTGGAGACTGGGGTGAAAGTGGCTCCATGTTCATTGACTTTGCGAAAGGTCAGGGGCTGTGGGTCACTGGATCCAGGTTCCAACACCCTGATCCGCATCGTTGGACTTGATACACCAATATTGGTGGTGCGGTGAAGGAGATCAGTTCCACATCCTTGTGGGTAGATTCTGGAGGCTCCTGCAGAACTGCAGGGTCTACAGAAGTGCCAGTTTGTGTATATTCTTTGTTGTTGTTACCCTGAAGATTCAGCTTAGGTCCAGTAGGCTACTACCTACTAGGAGAACAAGGCTGGACTTAGCCAGACTCCAAGATCAGGCTGTTTCTGATGAGTTTGTACGCAGTTTATGTGAGGAACTTACAGACTTGGGTGTGACTGCTGAGTCTAATGTGATGTGGGAGACCTTCTGTGATAAGACCCTGAAGGTTACTGAGGGCTGTGTTGCTGTTGCCGGTGTTCCCAGAAGGAGGTGTTTCATCTCGCAGGGCACCCTGGATATTATCGAGAGGAATCACAGTGAACGACTTAGTGGCAACTCCAGTCTGTACTGGAAACTAAGCAGGACAACTATGAGGGCTCTGAGGGCAGATAAGGATGAATCTATGAGCAGGTGACACACCATTTGTGGCCTAGTGAACCGTGTCCTGCATACAGAAGAATCAAAGCATTATGCACATCTGAATCTGTTCCTCTGAGACTTGAAGTCAGGGCGGATGATGGAATGCTCCTTATGGACGACACTGCAGTTGTGACCCGCTGGGCCGGCTACTTTGAGCAGTCATTTAAAGCTGATCCTCTGGCTAGGATGTTGAACATCTCTGGGTCCATGGTTCTCAAAGCTGATCCTTTGATCAGCTGTGAACCACCCAGTCTCACCGAGATTGCACAGGTGGTGAATCAGCTGGGATCTTTGGCATCCTGGGTGAACTTCTCCGGGCTGGTGGTAAGGCTGTCCTCCTGGCATTGCAGGCATCATCCCAACTGACTGGAAAATGGGACTTGTAGTTCCTGTCTGGAAAGGGAATGGTGATCGCCTGGATTGCAGCAACTACAGGGGGATAACACTGCTTTCAGTGCCGGGTAAGGTCCTTGCTAGGGTTTACCAACCTCAGCAGTGACATTCATGTCTCTGGTGACTTTTCAAATGAAGTCAGCAGATGGATTGGAAGAGCTTGGGGCATCATGAGGTCACTGGAAAAGGGTGTGTGGCACTCTCAATATCATTGCAAGAGGGTGAAGGTCAAAGTCTTTAGAGTCCTGGTGATCACTGTCTTGCTGTATGGCTGTGAGACATGGACGCTATTCAGTGATCTGAGACGAAGACTGGACTCCTTCAGTACTATGTCTCTTTGAAGAATCCTAGGGTACCGCTGGTTTGACTTTGTGATGATTATGAGATTGCTAGAGGAGTCCCGAATGGGGCACATTACCTAATTGTGAGGGAGTGTCAGTTATGGCACTGTGGCCATGTGCCGCATTTCCTTGAGGGTCATCCAGCTCGCAGGATTCTCTTTGCTGAGGACCCAAGTGGCTGAACCAGGCCAAGGGGACGCCTACGTAACACCTGGCTGTGGGAGGTGGACAGCAATATCCGGAGGGTGGGACTGGACCGTATGTCTGCCTGGGTGGTTGCCGGCCAAGATCCCGAGGACTTTTGCTGTGTGGTGGGTGCGGCCATGCACTGCATCAGCGCATGCTCCCCAACCTGACCTGAATTACTGTAACCTACAGTAGGCTGGTAGTGACTCTTTATTAATATGTGTATAAATGGTGTAAAAGGGAGTGAGAGTTAATCAGCTTGATAATTTTCATACTGTCCCTGCAGGTGTGTCCACAGTGAGAGAAGTGACTGTACAGAGAGGAGGATCTGTCACCATCCCATGTTTCTATGATGTCAGATATAAAAAACATGTGAAATATTGGTGCAGAGGGTATGATGGGGATTCATGTACTCCCACAGTACACACTGACTCTCCACAGGAGGGTAAAATGTCAACCAAAGATGATCCTGACCAGAGAGTCTTCACTGTGACCATCAGCAATCTGACAGCTGAGGACTCTGATGACTACTGGTGTGGTGTGAAGATCAGTGGAGATACAGATGTTGGAGATGAGGTTTACTTGTCGGTCACTAATGGTAAGATGTTTGTACTGCAAACTGTAGCCAATGAGATACAGAGTATGTAACACGTCATTCAGTCAGAAAGGAAGGACAGTAACACAACAAGAAAATGCTTTAGAAAATATTTTGTTTTAGCATGTTAAAACTTTAGATAGAACAGGTTTGCAACCCAAGAGCGCCATCTAGCGGGGTCAAAAAATACCAAACATGGTTTATCACGCTTCATTTGGCCATGGCTAATAATAAGTACTATATTAAAACCTGTTTGTTTATTTATCTTTAGAAATGATATATATATATATATATATATATATATATATATATATATATATATATATATATATATATGCCTAAAATTTTGTTCCTAATCTCTGTGTCCAGATTCCCCAGAGCTGTCAGTGGACAAACAGGAGGTGACGGGTGTGGAAGGAGACAGTGTCACTGTTCAGTGTCGCTATACATACGATTATGGTCAGAAGCTGTGGTGTAAGTTTGGGGGCTTCTGTGTATCAGAGAGATCTGTGAGTTTGGATGGGAGGCCCGTCCAGATCAGGGATGACAGAGTAAACAGAGTCTTCAGTGTGACAGTGGGACTGGAGAGGAAGGACAATGGCTGGTACTGGTGCGCTAATGGAATCCAGCAAATCCCAGTTCATATTACTGTCAGTCAGACAACTACAACCACAACCAGCACTGAACGTAAGTAAATGATATACTGTAAATCTGGCCGTGAATCATTTATGCTTCATTATAAATAGATAAATACTAAATGACCCTAACAGTTTCGGGGGGGGGGGGGGGGGGGGGGGAGGGGGGCTGTGTTTACCAGGGTATTACCAACAAGCACCAGGGTAAATAAAGTAAAGGTATAAGATCTTTATCATCTTCTGCAGTATGTTCCATGGGTCACACACTATGATGAAACAGTGTAATAGTGGTCATGCAAAAATGGGATGGATAGAATATTAATATGAAAGACATTAAAACACTGACAATTGGACTGTTGAAACATAACCAGAACTGTTGCCAGAAGTAAGTGGAGGCTCTGTGATCTGAGTGGCTGAGGTGGAGGCTGGGCTTTGCCTATTGAATGGTTGTGTACACCACATTCACAATGATGTCCCTTCAGCTGAAGTCACAGCAAAGCTAAAATGAATGAATTTAAATATGTTGCTTAATCATAAGGAAATTCTTTAAACTTCCTTATTTATCAGCTGTTACTAAATGCAGTAATTTATTAGGATTATAGTTTCTATGTGAGTGGCACTGGTCCAATAGGTGGAGCTGTTGCTTCACACCTCCATGTTTAGGTGTTTGAATCTGGTTGTACTCCATCCCTGTGCACTGTCCTGCCTGGGATCGGCTCCAGGCCCCACCTCCCTGACCAGGATGAGCAGTTAGAAGATATATAGGTGGATGGCTGTACTATTGTGTCTGTACGAATGAACTTCCCAATCAGATGTCTTTCATAATGCATGGCTCTCAACATACTGGAAGTCGACAGATGGTCATATTCATGTTACTACCATTTATAAAATATATAAATCCATAAAAATCCATGAAATTTATGAAGAATAAAATACTAGTTTTTAATGCCAATGCAAATCTTCAGGAATTTTTCGTCTGTGTGTATGAATCGTTACTAAAGCAGTACAGACTGGCTGATATGTCTGCAGCTGGTTTGTAACCCCTGCAAAGGCCAGTGTTACAGCTGTACTCAATAATAATTGATCCAGTTCAGTCATAAATACATCTTGGTGTGTAAATTAAATAACTAACTCACCTGTCCACTGCCACTTCCCTGGGATATGAACACTTTGGTCATAACCTTAATTTATTATTCTGTATCCAACCAGCTACTCTATTGAATATTTTTCATTATCCTTTTTAGCATAATGTTCTATAAATGATCTTTTCCTTACGAGTCTTTCCTGTCTGATAGAGCAGAGTTTTTCATTTTCTCTCCTAATCAGAAACCACAGTCCTTACTCCAGATTTCGCTTCTGTCTCAGTGACCTACAAGCCTTCTGCTCCTGGATCGACCCCCACAGGAGCGAATGATAAGGAGCAAAGGTAAGTATTCAGCTCATCATACTACAGCATCTAACTGATCATACAGTAATGGGAAATGCATATTATTTTATGAAAATAAGGATATTGTGTTTATTTTATTTTCTTTGTTAATTCACTGTATTTAAGTGCTTCTTGCATTGAGCTCCCTGGTCCTCTCATTGACCAGTGCTTTCCCCAAGCCAGCCTTCCCGTTTGACCCCTTACGGTCTGCTTTGTTTTGTCCTACACCCTTTTCCATTTAGCCCTATGCTGCTGGGGATAGGCTGCAGGTCTGTATGGAAGGCAGATGGATGGATGGATGGATGGATGAATGGATGGATGGATTTTAGAAAATAATGTAACGTAATGTAATAAACAGTGATATACATAACTGGTGTGAAAGTATTAGCTGTATAAAGGTTCAAATGCATGGTGATTTTTGTCATAACAACACCAATGAAGTAAAATAAAAATGCATTTGCTTAACTATGACAATAAGTTGTTGTGCTTAAATTGCTTTATACAGTGAATGCATACTTGTGCACCAGTTATGTGCTTACCTGCTAATAATTGTACTGAAATAGGTAGTTTAAATTTTCCAGCTATTCTCATGCTCTTGGTTAATGTCTCCTGTTCCTCACATGTGTCCTGTGTAATAGTACAGATGTGGCTGTACCATGTTCCTACAAAGCATGTAAGACTTTACTGTTGAAATCCACCCTCTTATTCAGCTCTTTGGTCCAGCTGGCTCTGTATGTAGGACTGGGCTCATCGGTGCTGCTTTTGGTCATCATCATCATTACATGGAAAGTGTGGGACAAACACAGTGAGTATCTGCTGATGCAGACGGTGTATAAGTGACCTGAGTGTCTGAGCAATGATGCATGTCCCTCTGCACTCCTGTAAGCAGCAGCTACTTCATGCTTTTATCCTCTTACAAAGACGGCTGGACAGGGACACAGACAGCAGCATTCAGGTACGCAGGTTATACAGTAACATTAAAACACAAAACGTGATCATAGCCCCTCTGAGAACACAGACTAAAAACAGAACTAAAAACCGCAATGGAGCAAACAGGAAATCCAGGCATGAATGCAGTACTGATTTGGGAAGGGGGTGTGATATGTAACGGGATTTACAGCGGGGAACAGTGCTGTGGCGACCGGGCGTTACAAACCATGAGACCGAGACATCGTGATATACTTCAGATTTTGCGTTTGCTTTTTATTTCAATTTGATAAAGGCAAACAGCGAAACTCATGGGCATATTTGAACAATTTCATTACATCAGGAAACATCAGTAAAGTTATCAGTTTAGCCCACAGTCTCAATGAGGATAAGTACGTAATCTGACACACAGACATCGCTCAGTACAGCAGTTTGGGGAGGATGCCAAGATGTCACAACAACAGCCATGTTAACAACATTAAATATCAACGTGAACCATTTAGATGAACAACATCTGCAAAGCATACTGGGAGATGCACATGCTGACCAATGAAACTACCTTTCACTATAAATGAAACTAAACAGATAAAAACGGCACACAAAGCTGTTTCCCCTCTATCGCACTGCGGTGCCCGGCGATGCCCACGCGTCAGAGTGTTACACCTTGGCACTGGGCCTGAGGACATCAGAGCACGGCAGCCCTGAAGGAGCCTTTCCTCCATGATCCTGCAGACCTTCCTCTGACCCCCTGAGTCTGTGTCCAGTCAGCTGAGCTTATTAAACCCTAAATCGGTTAGTTACTCCAACTAGGGCCGGCTGGGATTCATTAACTGGGTTACCTGCCTGTGCAGACTGGTAATCAGTTTTCATGGAAATGCGAAATTTCACCTGAGATGTCAGTTACTCAAATCGATTTGTGTAGATAGTTTTACAATTATTAGACTGGCTAATATTTTCAGATGCTAATAGAGAGGGAATGATCCTGTGTTTGTTACACAGCAAATTAACTGTATCATTTAAGAGCAGAGACACTGGTCTCATTTTTGTTTCTTTTTCTCCTCATTTCTTTACTTGTAGAGAAAAAAACAGCCAGGAACCAAAACCCAGGAAGCACAGAAATGAGAGTAAGTTCATATTTAATACGGGAGGCAACTCTAGAAGATTCTGTAGACTCCAGACTCTGATAACAGTAGCATTTGTAATTCAGAAGTTCGTTACTTTCTATAAAGAGGATATAAAACTGACCCGAGGAGTGATTGCTATGATTGCTGACGTGACATTTTTCTAGTTGAACCCAGACCATGAATATTCAGCTGTACACAGAACTGGTATCAGAAGACCCCCTCCGAGGCAGGTAAACACAGGAATAAAAATTTTGACAATGATACTTCTGAGAGCAGCCTGCGTATCAAAATGTACAAATGTAATATTATTAGTATTTGAAGCAACCATATTTTATGTGGTATATTTTCATAATCCATTTCTTATATTGGACCAATCAAAAAACATTTAAAATGGGATAATATCTATAAAAGTACTAAACATTAACGGATAACTGATCACAAAATTCACCAACAATGACATTCCGTTGCTGCCAGTTAAAGAATGGACAGGTGGTTCTGTAGAGATACATGGTCATAATGTTCCTCTCTCAGGTCTCTGTGGAGCCTGGTCTTCATGTGACCTACAGCTCCATTGTCCTGTCAGGCCCAGAGGTAAGATGGATTCATGTAAATCAGTGTTTGGTTCAGGCATAGGACCAGTATCACAACGAGAGTGACACATATATGAATAATGTACTGACTGGGCAGGTACATCTACACCTCAGCTGATCTGTCAGATCCATGTGTATCAGAATTAGCTTTAATGTACCAAGAAGTACCATGATACCCCTGATATTTCACAGTGACTCCAATGGGAGGTTTGGGAGTTTATGGATTTCTGGTTTCTGCACAAAGGTTGGTCTTGTACCTCCACTGTAAGCAGCTAAATGCTCTCAGCAGGTGTCCTCTAGATGTTCTTCACACCGTCCTGCTGTGACCCCAGCCAATGATGTGGTCTACAGCTCAGTCGCCCGGAAGCACAGAAAGGTGAGTTTGGACAATCTGCTCTAACATGAGCTGTGATACATTTAGTCTGTCTGATGTTGCAAACATGTCATATGTTTCCTTTGACATCATATACAGCCACGATTCCAACATCATTCATGCAGCTCATTTGACTTGACATTTTAAGCCAGATGAAAGTGAACTAAAGAGATTCCCCTCATTAATCTATCACTCTGGTTCACCTCCGGTTCCTGTAGCAGTAACATTAACACACCAAACTCCCTAAAATGCTAAGGAAGGTGTTAGTACCTCAGAAACCAAACTGATGTTAATGCTTATCTGTTATTCCTCATCCAGTAGGGGGCAGCGACACAAAGAGGCTCCTCTACATGTGGGGAGCTGCTGCTCAGGATGAGAGCTGTGAGGGACACGCAGATACTCCAGTGATGGGGAGGGATCATCACCAGAGAGGAACATCTTACAGTGATGTGAGCTGTATTTACATGGCATGCAGCACTGTCACATTACAGTGTGACAGTAAGAATCAGCCAGTGAGAAACACACATTCATGGCTGTTCTGCATCTGAACCTTAACTGAGGTGCTATTTGTCTCACTTGTATATTGCTTTGCAGAAATTAAAATTTCATTAAAATAGATGTAAGTGTAAGGCATTATCTTGGTGGTGTGTGAACTGTCCATTTTCATTCATATTATCCATCCATCCATCCATCCATTTTCCAAACCGCTTATCCTACTGGGTCGCGGGGGGTCTGGAGCCTATCCCGAAAGCAATGGGCACGAGGCAGGGAACAGCCCTAGATGGGCACAATCATCGCAGGGTACACTCACCCACGTGCACCTATGGGCAATTTAGCAACTCCAATTAGCCTCAGCATGTTTTTGGACTGTGGGGGGAAACCGGAGTACCCAGAGGAAACCCCACGACGACATGGGGAGAACATGCAAACTCCACACACATGGGACCCAGGTGGAGACTCGAACCCGGGTCCCAGAGGTGTGAGGCAACAGTGCTAATCACTGCACCACCATGCTGCCCCCCATTATATCATGTTTCAGTATAAAAGATTTAGGTTTTTTCCACAGAATGTTAGGCTCTTGTTTGCTGATCAATGGAGTATTATTGAAAATACAGACTACAGACAGTGTGACTCGTCATACACAATGTTAATAAAAATGCTTTTCATTGCTCCTGCATGCTGCAGTGGTGTCTCAGTGTGTAACACGGACGCCTCGTACTTTCAGGGGTTTTGGGTTTGAATCCTGCCCCTGGCTGTCAGTGTGCTGTTTGTGTCCCTGATTTGGGCCCCGTGCTTCCTGGGATGTGCCCCAGGCTGACTGTGACCCCATCCTGGCTAAGAGGGGGAAAGATAGATGGATGATTTTAAAACATTGAAAACCCATAAAAGGGAGGCAGTGAGGTTATGGAGAGTCAGGAAGTGAGTGTCAGTCCCCACAGATCTGAGGTCAGTGAGAGACACATAAGGCTTCTCTGATGCTCCTCTTCATCCTCTTCTTCACTGATGGGCCTCCAGGTGAGGATCACTTATCTGGGACAGGCTCTCACTCTCTCTTACTCCACCATGCAGCATATTTAGATAGAAAGACAGACTGACAGACAGGAAATGAAACATGAGCTTTTGTGTATTTCTATATTCATATTCTTAATGATGCCTGATGCCAAATCAAATCATTGTAATATTCAATAAACACATAGAATCTGTATAAGGACATTTGGACAAAAAACTTTTTTTGTGTACCACCAATACAAACCTTCAATTAATTCAGCATAGCGGTATTTATAGAGCACATATAACACATATAAGTATGAAATGTCCAATGTGGGCCTTGCTAACGCAGTCATATATTCCCAGTGCTCTCATACAAGTATCCATGATCCATGATTCCTTTCATGCTTTCAGATTGGACTTACCAACCAGCTCATACATTCTGGCCAGCAGTAACTCAGTAACTTATCATTTATAAGGAATTACAGGATCCCATTTTCTCCGTCTTTGTTCTTACTTGGTGATATAACACAGATTGGTCACTGCAGAAAATATAAAAATCCTTTATTAATCTGTTTAACTATCGGCAAGAAATCTGTCCTAGTGAACAGGAAATCTGAAACTTATTGAGCACTCAACAATGGAAAACTCTTTTCTTGGAACAAATTCTTACAGAAATCTCAAATTGCTTCAATCACAACAGAATTCTTTAATAATGCACAAAACGCACATTTTACACAATGGAATCCATTCACATACAGACACCACTATTAGCTGGATGGCACAACAGAGAATGTGTCCCACTGACTCCTAATCTGTCGGCATGCGCTTGTGTGCATTTATTTTCATATTTTGTGTTGTTCTTGCTTCTTATGATCATTACTATCGTTATATTGTCATTATTTGTTTGGTACTTATATGTCAAACACCTCATTGCCATATTTACCTATGAAGCAGTAATTTTGCCACTTCTGTCCCCTCTTCCTTACTCTCTTTTCTTTATATACTTGGGTTGATGTGGCCACAAACTTTTCTCTTTTCATTAATATCATCTTTATATATATATATATATATATATATATATATATATATATATATTACAGTTATACCAGCTCTCATCATCCAAAACCATTATATATATGCAGCATTGTCTTCCTTTCTTTCTTCTTTCTCTCTCCTTCTTTCTCCCAATGTTGACATCACCAGCCTGCTAATCCCGCCACCGGGGTTGGATCGACCAGTGTCCTGGGGATGAGCCTCCAAGCTGGTCTGGCCTTCCCACCTACTGATCTCTCCTGCTCCGGGCTGGACCAGCTGGCATGACCTGCTTTTTCTAATGCATGACACCAGATCAGTGTTCTCTCTCCCACTCATACACACGAAACGAAAAAACACACAAACAAACTCCATCCTAGACAGGGGTAGCAGGTCGCATTCGGCGTGGTCTGCCTGTGCCGGGGTTTACATGGGGGGTGCTGTCCTGGGGGCTGCCATGCCTCTCCCTCTGCTCCGCTCACGGTGCACGGCGGCCCAAACTGCGTTGAGCAAACAACAACCTTCCCCCCATCAATCTTCCTTTAGCTCCCACCTCTCCACTCTTCCATCTCTACCCCCTGATGTGTTACTTGTATCTTCACTAACACAGAAACACACTCTTGCTCACACACAACACATGCCCACCATTAAGGGGTAAATACAGAATGCAGCCTCAGTAGTCTACAGATGTTCACTACATCACAACGCCAAATGATTCATTGTATTATTATTGTTATTTAGTTGAATTTATTATTCTTCTATTTTCTTCTGTTCTATCTTTCCTTCTGTATTTCCCTGAAAAAAAGAGAGCTTATGAGACACATATCCATACATCAAGACAAGGGTTGCGGTTATTTGCTTTCTGTTGCCCCGTAAACATTTGCTAATTTATTTGATATTTGATTTGACTCTAATTTATACATATAACTATAAGTATGTCCAGTCTTCTCATGGCATGCGGTTGTGAGCTACCAGCTGGCGAGATGAGGCTCAGCTCGCAGACTCTCAGCTCCTGCCTCAGCTAGCAGCTCAGTTCTACTCGCAGCTCCACAACTGCACAAAGCTACTTTTCGGTCCCTCGCTTACTGTGTGAAGCCACTCTACCCTCCAATGCACTGGTGAGGGAAAACCCTACAGGGTTTTCATTACTAGACAATGAGTTCAGCAGCGTGGCTCAAGGCATTAGAGTTTGCGGCCTCTTAGCTCGCGGGTCATGGCTCGGGCCACGGCTTCCTAGCTCATGGGACGTGGCTCGGCTCACTGCCTCCAAGCTCACGGGGCGTAGCTCATCTTGGGGCATCCCAGTTTGCGAGACGTGGCTCAGCACACAGCCTCCTAGCTCGCATCACGTGGCACAGCTAGCAGCCTTCCGGCTCATGCCACGCAGCTCTGTTCATGGCCTCCCACCTCACACCATCCTCGAGTGAAATGATGACAGAAATCTTTACCCTCCAGAGTATTTATAATTTTGGTTGTGGTGGGGTTCTAGGCACAACACTGTCTAAATGTCACTTTCCACAAAAGGGAGTCCGAGGAATCTTTTATTTTGAGAGAAGATTTGTTAGTCTCTGAGTCTAACTGGGTTTGGTTCCAGATGAGAGGACAGGATGACAACCTGTTGGACGCTGTAGAGTATGAGTTCAGAAATTTGGCTCAAGGCAGTACAGGTTACGGCCTTTTAGCTAACGGGTCATGGCTCGGGCCACGGTTTCCTAGCTCGTGGGACGTGGCTCAGCTCACTGCCTCCAAGCTCACGGGGCGTAGCTCATCTTGGGGCATCCCAGTTTGCGAGACGTGGCTCAGCACACAGCCTCCTAGCTCGCATCACGTGGCACAGCTAGCAGCCTTCCGGCTCATGCCACGTAGCTCTGTTCATGGCCTCCCACCTCACACCATCCTCGAGTGGAATGATGACAGAAATCTTTACCCTCCAGAGTATTTATAATTTTGGTTGTGGTGGGGTTCTAGGCACAACATTGTCTAAATGTCACTTTCCACAAAAGGGAGTCCGAGGAATCTTTTATTTTGAGAGAAGATTTGTTAGTCTCTGAGTCTAACTGGGTTTGGTTCCAGATGAGAGGACAGGATGACAACCTGTTGAACGCTTTAGAGTATGAGTTCAGAAATTTGGCTCAAGGCGGTACAGGTTACGACCTTTTAGCTAACGGGTCATGGCTCGGGCCACGGCTTCCTAGTTCGTGGGACGTGGCTCAGCTCACTGCCTCCTAGCTCACGGGACGCGGCTCAGCTTGGGGCATCCCAGCTTGCGAGACGTGGCTCAGCTCGTGGCCTCTCAGCTCACGGCTTCCTAACTCACGACACGCAGCACAGCCTGCGGCCTCATAGCTCGCGTCATGCGGCTCAGCTTGCTGCCTTATTGCTCACGCTACACGGCCCAGCTCGTGGCCTTCCAGCTCAAGCCACGCTGCTCAATGTCTGGTCTCCCAACTCACACCATCCTCGAGTGAAAGGATGACAGAAATCTTTACCCTCCAGAGTTTTTATCATTTTGGTTGTGGTGGGGTTTTAGGCACAACGTTGTCTAAAAGTCACTTTCCCAAAATGGAGTTCGAGGAGTCTTTTATTTTGAGAGAAGATTTGTTAGTCTCTGAGTCTGACTGGGTTTGGTTCCAGATGAGAGGACAGGATGACAACCTGTTGGACGCATTAGAGTATGAGTTCAGAAATTTGGCTCAAGGCGGTACAGGTTACGGCCTTTTAGCTAACGGGTCATGGCTCGGGCTACGGCTTCCTAGCTCGTGGGACGTGGCTCAGCTCACTGCCTCCTAGCTCACGGGACGCGGCTCAGCTTGGGGCAACCCAGCTTGCGAGATGTGGCCCAGCTCGTGGCCTTCTAGCTCATGCCACACTGCTCGATTTCCGGCCTCACACCGTCCTTGAGTGAAATGATAACAGAAATCTTTACCCTCCAGAGTTTTTATCATTTTGGTTGCGGGGGGTTCTAGGCACAACGTTGTCTAAATGTCACTTTCCCAAAATGGAGTCCGAGGAATCTTTTGTTTTGAGAGAAGATTTGTTAGTCTCTGAGTCTAACTGGGTTTGGTTCCAGATGAGAGGACAGGATGACAACCTGTTGGACGCTGTAGAGTATGAGTTCAGAAATTTGGCTCAAGGCAGTACAGGTTACGGCCTTTTAGCTAACGGGTCATGGCTCGGGCCACGGTTTCCTAGCTCGTGGGACGTGGCTCAGCTCACTGCCTCCAAGCTCACGGGGCGTAGCTCATCTTGGGGCATCCCAGTTTGCGAGACGTGGCTCAGCACACAGCCTCCTAGCTCGCATCACGTGGCACAGCTAGCAGCCTTCCGGCTCATGCCACGCAGCTCTGTTCATGGCCTCCCACCTCACACCATCCTCGAGTGAAATGATGACAGAAATCTTTACCCTCCAGAGTATTTATAATTTTGGTTGTGGTGGGGTTCTAGGCACAACATTGTCTAAATGTCACTTTCCACAAAAGGGAGTCCGAGGAATCTTTTATTTTGAGAGAAGATTTGTTAGTCTCTGAGTCTAACTGGGTTTGGTTCCAGATGAGAGGACAGGATGACAACCTGATGGACGCTGTAGAGTATGAGTTCAGAAATTTGGCTCAAGGCAGTACAGGTTACGGCCTTTTAGCTAACGGGTCATGGCTCGGGCCACGGTTTCCTAGCTCGTGGGACGTGGCTCAGCTCACTGCCTCCTAGCTCACGGGACGCGGTTCAGCTCGTGGCCTCTCAGCTCATAGCTTCCTAACTCACGACACGCAGCTCAGCCTGCGGCCTCATAGCTCGCGTCACGTGGCTCAGCTCGCTGCCTCATTGCTCACGCCACATGGCCCAGCTCGTGGCCTTCTAGCTCATGCCACACTGCTCGATTTCCGGCCTCACACCGTCCTTGAGTGAAATGATAACAGAAATCTTTACCCTCCAGAGTTTTTATCATTTTGGTTGCGGGGGGTTCTAGGCACAACGTTGTCTAAATGTCACTTTCCACAAAATGGAGTCCGAGGAGTCTTTTATTTTGAGAGAAGATTTGTTAGTCTCTGAGTCTGACTGGGTTTGGTTCCAGATGAGAGGACAGGATGACAACCTGTTGGACGCATTAGAGTATGAGTTCAGAAATTTGGCTCAAGGCGGTACAGGTTACGGCCTTTTAGCTAACGGGTCATGGCTCGGGCCACGGCTTCCTAGCTCGTGGGACGTGGCTCAGCTCACTGCCTCCTAGCTCACGGGACGCGGCTCAGCTTGGGGCAACCCAGCTTGCGAGACGTGGCCCAGCTCGTGGACTTCCAGCTCAAGCCACGCTGCTCTATTTCCGGCCTCCCACCTCACACCATACTTGAGTGAAATGATGACAGAAATCTTTACCCTCCAGAGTTTTTATCATTTTGGTTGCGGGGGGTTCTAGGCACAACGTTGTCTAAATGTCACTTTCCCAAAATGGAGTCCGAGGAATCTTTTGTTTTGAGAGAAGATTTGTTAGTCTCTGAGTCTGAATGGGTTTGGTTCCAGATGAGAGGACAGGATGACAACCTGTTGAACGCTATAGAGTATGAGTTCAGAAATTTGGCTCAAGGCGGTACAGGTTACGACCTTTTAGCTAACGGGTCATGGCTCGGGCCACGGCTTCCTAGTTCGTGGGACGTGGCTCAGCTCACTGCCTCGTAGCTCACGGGACGCGGCTCAGCTTGGGGCATCCCAGCTTGCGAGACGTGGCTCAACACGTGGCCTCTCAGCTCACGGCTTCCTAACTCACGACACGCAGCTCAGCCTGCGGCCTCATAGCTCGCGTCATGCGGCTCAGCTTGCTGCCTTATTGCTCACGCTACACGGCCCAGCTCGTGGCCTTCCAGCTCAAGCCACGCTGCTCTATGTCTGGTCTCCCAACTCAACCAATCCTCGAGTGAAAGGATGACAGAAATCTTTACCCTCCAGAGTTTTTATCATTTTGGTTGTGGTGGGGTTTTAGGCACAACGTTGTCTAAAAGTCACTTTCCCAAAATGGAGTTCGAGGAGTCTTTTATTTTGAGAGAAGATTTGTTAGTCTCAGAGTCTGAATGGGTTTGGTTCCAGATGAGAGGACAGGATGACAACCTGTAGGACGCTTTAGACTTTGAGTTCAGGAATGTGGCTCAAGGCGGTACAGGTTACGGCCTTTTAGCTTGTGGGTCATGGCTCGGGCCAAGGCTTCCTAGCTCGTGGGACGTGGCTCAGCTCACTGCCTCCTAGCTCACGGGACGCGGCTCAGCTTGGGGCATCCCAGCTTGCGAGACGTGGCTCAGCTCGTGGCCTCTCAGCTCACAGCTTCCTAACTCACGACACGCAACTCATCCTGCGGCTTCGTGGCTCGCGTCACGCGGCTCAGCTCGCTGCCTCATTGCTCAAGCCACATAGCCCAGCTCGTAGCCTTCCAGCTCATGCCACGCTGCTCGATTTCCGGCCTCCCACCTCACACCATCCTTGAGTGAAATGATGACAGAAATCTTTATCCTCCAGAGTTTTTATAATTTTGGTTGCGGGGGGTTCTAGGCACAACGTTGTCTAAATGTCACTTTCCCAAAATGGAGTCCGAGGAATATTTTGTTTTGAGAGAAGATTTGTTAGTCTCTGAGTCTAACTGGGTTTGGTTCCAAATGAGAGGACAGGATGACAACCTGTTGAATGCTTTAGAGTATGAGTTCAGAAATTTGGCTCAAGGCGGTACAGGTTACGGCCTTTTAGCTAATGGGTCATGGCTCGGGCCACGGCTTCCTAGCTCGTGGGACGTGGCTCAGCTCACTGCCTCCTAGCTCACAGGACGCAGCTCAGCTTGGGGCATCCCAGCTTGCGAGACGTGGCTCAGCTCGTGGCCTCTCAGCTCACGGCTTCCTAACTCACGACACGCAGCTCAGCCTGCGGCCTCATAGCTCGCGTCATGCGGCTCAGCTTGCTGCCTCATTGCTCACGCTACACGGCCCAGCTCGTGGCCTTCCAGCTCAAGCCACGCAGCTTTGTTTGCGGCTTCCCACCTCACACCACCCTCGAGTGAAAAGATGACAGAAATCTTTACACTCCAGAGTTTTTATCATTTTGGTTGCGGGGGGTTCTAGGCACAACGTTGTCTAAATGTCACTTTCCCAAAATGGAGTCCGAGGAATATTTTGTTTTGAGAGAAGATTTGTTAGTCTCTGAGTCTAACTGGGTTTGGTTCCAGATGAGAGGACAGGATGACAACCTGTTGGACGCTGTAGAGTATGAGTTCAGAAATTTGGCTCAAGGCGGTACAGGTTACGGCCTTTTAGCTAACGGGTCATGGCTCGGGCCACGGCTTCCTAGCTCGTGGGACGTGGCTCAGCTCACTGCCTCCTAGCTCACGGGACGCGGCTCAGCTTGGGGTATCCCAGCTTGCGAGACGTTGCTCAGCTCGTGGCCTCTCAGCTCACGGCTTCCTAACTCACGACACGCAGCTCAGCCTGCGGCCTCATAGCTCGCGTCATGCGGCTCAGCTTGCTGCCTCATTGCTCACGCTACACGGCCCAGCTCGTGGCCTTCCAGCTCAAGCCACGCTGCTCTATGTCTGGTCTCCCAACTCACACCATCCTCGAGTGAAATGATGACAGAAATCTTTACCCTCCAGAGTATTTATCATTTTGGTTGTGGTGGGGTTTTAGGCACAACGTTGTCTAAAAGTCACTTTCCCAAAATGGAGTTCGAGGAGTCTTTTATTTTGAGAGAAGATTTGTTAGTCTCTGAGTCTGAATGGGTTTGGCTCCAGATGAGAGGACAGGATGACAACCTGTAGGACGCTTTAGACTTTGAGTTCAGGAATGTGGCTCAAGGCGGTACAGGTTGCGGCCTTTTAGCTCGCGGGTCATGGCTCGGGCCACGGCTTCCTCGCTCGTGGGACGTGGCTCAGCTCACTGCCTCCTAGCTCACGGGATGCGGCTCAGCTTGGGGCAACCCAGCTTGCGAGACGTGGCCCAGCTCGTGGCCTTCCAGCTCAAGCCACGCAGCTTTGTTTGCGGCTTCCCACCTCACACCACCCTCGAGTGAAATGATGACAGAAATCTTTACCCTCCAGAGTTTTTATCATTTTGGTTGTGGTGGGGTCCTAGGCACAACGTTGTCTAAATGTCACTTTCCCGAAATGGAGTCCGAAGAGTCTTTTATTTTGAGAGAAGATTTGTTAGTCTCTGAGTCTGACTGGGTTTGGTTCCAGATGAGCGGACAGGATGACAACCTGTTGGACGCTTTAAACTATGAGTTCAGGAATGTGGCTCAAGGCGGTACAGGTTGCGGCCTTTTAGCTAACGGGTCATGGCTCGGACCACAGCTTCCTAGCTCATGGGACATGGCTCAGCTCACTGCCTCCTAGCTCACGGGACGCGGCTCAGCTTGGGGCATCCCAGCTTGCGAGACATGGCTCAGCTCATGGTCTCTCAGCTCACGGCTTCCTAACTCACGACACGCAGCTCAGCCTGCGGCCTCATTGCTCACGTCACGCGGCTCAGCTCGCTGCCTCATTGCTCACGCCACACGGCCCAGCTCGTGGCCTTCCAGCTCATGCCACGCAGCTTTGTTTGCGGTCTCCCACCTCACACCACCCTCGAGTGAAAGGATGACATAAATCTTTAACCTCCAGAGTTTTTATCATTTTGGTTGTGGTGGGGTTCTAGGCACAACGTTGTCTAAATGTCACTTTCCACAAAATGGAGTCCGAGGAGTCTTTTATTTTGAGAGAAGATTTGTTAGTCTCTGAGTCTGACTGGGTTTGGTTCCAGATGAGAGGACAGGATGACAACCTGTTGGACGCATTAGAGTATGAGTTCAGAAATTTGGCTCAAGGCGGTACAGGTTACGGCCTTTTAGCTAACGGGTCATGGCTCGGGCCACGGCTTCCTAGCTCGTGGGACGTGGCTCAGCTCACTGCCACCTAGCTCACGACACGCGGCTCAGCCTGCGGCCTCATAGCTCGCATCACGCGGCTCAGCTCGCGGCCTCATTGCTCACTCCTCGCGGCTCAGCTCGCGGCCCCATTGCTCACTCCACGCGGCTCAGCTCGCAGCCTCATTGCGCGGCCTCATTGTGCACTCCACGCGGCTCAGCTCGCGGCCTCATTGCGCGGCCTCATTGCGCACTCCACGCGGCTCAGCTCCTGGCCTCATTGCTCACGCTCAGCTCGCGGCCTCATTGCTCACGCTCAGCTCGCGGCCTCATTGCTCACTCCACGCGGCTCAGCTCGCGGCATCATTGCTCACTCCACGCGGCTCAGCTCGCGGCATCATTGCTCACTCCACGCGGCTCAGCTCGCGGCATCATTGCTCACGCTCAGCTCGCGGCATCATTGCTCACGCTCAGCTCGCGGCATCATTGCTCACGCTCAGCTCGCGGCCTCTTTGCTCACGCCACACGGCTCAGCTCGCAGCCTCAATGCTCACGACACGCGACCTCATTGCTCACGCCAAGCGGCTCAGCTCGCGGCCTCATTGCTCACGCTCCGCTCGCGGCCTCATAGCTCACGCCAAGCGGCTCAGCTCACGGCCTCATCGCTGACGCCAAGCGGCTCAGCTCGCCGCCTCAATGCTGACGCCAAGCGACTCAGCTCGCCGCCTCAATGCTGACGCCAAGCGACTCAGCTCGGCGCCTCAATGCTGACGCCAAGCGGCCTCAACGCTCATGCTAAGCGGTTCGGCCCACGGCCTCAATGCTCACAACACGGGGCCTCATTGCTCACGCCAAGCGGCTCAGCTCGCCGCCTCATCGCTCACGCCAAGCGGCTCAGCTCACGTCCTCATTGCTCACGCAATCCACCTTAACTCTAACAAGTTATTCAGCTAAGCAAAAAATCTTGCTTTGTGAAGTACCTCTAATTTCAGCCCTATTGAAAATTCGTGGGTTATGCCGGGTCCATGCTAGTTTAAATAAACTAGAAATTCTGCAAAGAAGTGTGGTCAAATTTTTAGCCCGAATTATGCCAGAAGCTTGCTAATGACTACCAAAATATTATGGTTGATGCCTGTTGTACTTGTGTATATAAACTTGTGACTACAACTAAAATTTGTTTTTGTAAAGGGATCAAAGGGGTCAAAACTAAGAAGGAGACAAAGTAACTAAGAGAACAAAATGATCTACAAAAGGAAACTAGCTGCAGGGGAACAGGCAGGAATCAAAAACAGCAGAAACAACTGGCAACAACAACATCAGCAGCAACAAGACATCAGCAGCAACAAGAACATCAGCAGCAACAAGAATATGATCATCAGCAGCATCAGCAGCAGCAGCAGCAGCAGCAGCAGCAGCAGCAGCAGCAGCAGCAGCAGCAGCAAATACAACAGACCTACAACAATGACTCCACCAGAAACAGAGCAGGATCGAGAACTTAAATACAGAGAGCTAACAAGGATAATGCAGGACAGGTGAGAACAATTAACAAGGGCTGGCAAAACAGACAATAGGTGAGATGAGTAATTGAATCAAGGAACTCAGAATTAAAAGGGAAACTAAGAACTGACAAAGAAACAAGGAAACAGAATCTAAACATGGGGGGGGGATTAAGGCAGGTACAGGGGGACCAGGATGGACACCTGCTGGCCAAACCGGGAGAAGATACCAAAGACTGGGGCAAACAGGCGCTGACCCTGACACATTGTGCCCTATATGACCTCTAGACTCATTTCAAACCCTAAATTTAATGCCACACCAAACCCTAATTCTAGCTGTCACCCTACTCTATACCACCTATAATAGTAACCTTAACCACATCTGTAATACCAAGTGTATCCTAGACTTTTAGCATAATACCAGCCCAAACACTACTGTCAGCCCAAATACTCGTGTACAAAATGAAGACTCTTAACAGCAAACACTAAACAAGCACTTTATATGGTCACCACACTGTTTGGGGGGCTGCCAAATTTTACATCCTCTGAGTTGCACTGACCCAGGTAAAAATAGATCTATTATTGCTTTTATTTTTTATCATCATATTTTATTCTCTTAGCTTATTTTAATTATTTTTATGTATTTTATATCATAATTCTTCATATTAGGTCTTTCCTTTTTGACTAATAAAAATACGGGAGGAATCCACTGAAATATAGGGACAGCAAGTCCATGCACACAATGTTGGGGTCGGTTAGGACCTCGTGATATTGCAGCTGCTAAGTAAAATTGCTAATTACTAAGGCGCGACAGCGGAGCCCTAGACATTCACCATCTCCAACTAAACTTTTCTAAGACTAAGCAAAACATCTGGTACTCAATCAGCTGAAATACTCCAATGCTACAACTTCGTCTGTCTTCATTGCCTCCACATAGGTGCTTGCAACATGATTAGTGGAAACGGCACCGTCTATGGTCAGCATGCCAACCTCATCTGCTGATCCTAATGTCTTCAGTTTGAGTCCGATGTCCCGGTCCAGTCATGGATATAGCGCGCAGCACAGCTCACATACTTTTTCCATCTTCATCCGATCCGTTCAAAACTAAGAAGTCTGGTATTCAGTCAGCCCAAACGCTCCAAAAATACACAGTACCTTGCCTCTCTTCACTGGCTCTCTGGAGATGCTGGCATCAAGTTCAGAGTAATGGAATGACACCTAACTATAGCTACTTTCACCCACCTACTGTACGTCCTGTCTCTCTGTGGCGTGTGACGTATAAGTTCTAAAACTGCGTCAACACAGCTGCCCGTCATATCGCGATAAAACCCTATAGCCAATAAGAAACAGGATTACGTAAATACAGGATAATCTTGCAAAACAAATACGTTTCACCGCCCTTTCAAATAAAAACAGAAATGCAGTCCACATGTAAGTTCATTTTACCACTGCTTTGACCAAGCAATTATTAACTAAATATAACCATGGGTCACTTACAGATTCACAAAAAAGCTGTACTAACTAGTAAAAGTCATTTTAGTAGCAGCAGCTAGTCGCCTTACTAATCGTTACTTCCCACTTATTTTCATCTATTTACTATTTTGCATAAAAAGAGAGATTGGTATCGTTTGAAACTAAGCATCCAATCAGAATCCCCCAGTTCCACCCTGTGTTCCGGTGTCTCGTATTTCCCGAGTCCCGTATTTCTTTAGATTGATAGTAGCATCCCTACTCCTACTAATAGTAATTGTTGCGTTATCAGTGTATTTTATTCTAATTAATTCTAATTATTTTAATTGTACTTTTACAGTTTGTTAATCTTTGAAGCGATTATTTGTATTGTAGCGCATTTCCCAGCATGCCCCGCGCGCAAGTTGTAAGTAGCCCTTGTTGTGTCATTATTGTTAATGTTACTGGTTACATTTCCTTATTGTTGCGTGTGTGTTTACCTGTGTCTCGTGTGTAATTAGTAAAGACCGTGTATGCGTCTTACAGTTCGGCGTCTGACAACCTTGTGTTTCCTGTACGTAATTGATTGGATGCGCTTTGCTTGTTTGATGTAGTTATTTTCAGGTCAGCTAATATAGAGCGTGTTCTCTCCGGCCAGCTAGTCTCCGTGATTCTTTCTGCTGCTGCGATGCCTCCGTACCCCCGACTCCGCATTATGTAATTTCAACTGCATTTGGTGACCATTGCTACCGGGATAGGCTCCAGACCCCCCGCGACCCAGTAGGATAAGCGGTTTGGAAAATGGATGGATGGATGGATGGATGTTAACAAAAAAAATGTGAAGAAATAACATCTGAAGAGATGCTGCTTATCTCTGTGCCATCTCTCTATCAGAAAGTTTGTGTTTAACCTGCAATAATGTTGTTTCTAAGGAAAATTTTATTATTATTAAGTCTGTGTTCAAGGAATGAAAACGAGAATTGATTGTCAGGGAGGGACAAATTTGAAGCTGGTCCAATCAGAAGCAGCATCTTTAGTTCGTGTTTATTGCATGTGAACATGATTGGATATTGTTGATCTAACTGCCTTCAAACCCGTAAACCATGTATCTGTCTGTCTAAGGGAAACTACACAGTTCTGTCTGTAAAGTCTGTCTGTAAATCCTTATGCCATTTTGTCTTTGTTAGGCAGTATTACGGTAATGCTTAATACTGCAGTGTTTGGGGTAAATATGTGTCTTTGAAACATTGAGGCATGTAAATCTATTCTAGTAGACCCTAAAAATAAAGTTTTGAACAGTGAAAGTGAGCATAATAATGTTCTTTTAAGCAACACTAGGTTGCTGTCCATGGTGCTGAAAACCTGGATTGGCAAATCTTACATTAAATTCCTTTACCTAATTTAACTGTAATCCTCTTATATCGTTGCCAATGATGCTCTTAGAAGTATACAGATGTGGGTATAGAAATGATTACAGTGGGTAATAGGTGATTTAGATGAACTTTTTAAATTTGACATCCAAAAGGCTTTGGAAAATCACAATAATGCTTCGTCTGGACAATAAAGTTTCTCTCCGTCTCTCTTGCTAGTTATTTATCGTTACCCCCCAGTGAAGGAGGAGTCAAATGCACAAGCTCATTGAAGGAGATTTAAGGTTCAAACACATTAAAAGCTTTTTTATGTGAACATTATAAAACAGATTAATACACATTAAGCAGTTTGAAACTTTACATTCAGACCTACATCAGTCCGAAAAAGCAGGCGATGACCAGCCCAACCAACAGCTCCATCTCTGTACAGAATCCCTTATCAGGGTATCTTCTGAAGTCATGACTATGAGCTTTGTTGACAATGAAGTTAAATTTATTACTATTGACTTATGTTGCTGAATTTTGTTTATCCACTAGAGGGCAGACATATGCTGGAGATTCCCTAATAAAGGGATCTGATGCTTCAGGAAGTCAAATCATTTATTTGTGGAGCACAATTAAAAACAACAGGAGTTGATCCAAAGTGCTTTCCGGTCTAGAGAGAACTGATTAGCAAGTATTACATTCACAGTAAAATGTATAAATAAAATTACCTGAAAACATGCATATAAGAAATAAGGAAATTAAAATGATGGAAATGTAGTACAATAAGCAAGAGATTAAAAAAGTAAAAGATTAATTAAAATTAAATTGAATGTGTTTAAAAAACATTAAAAACTGAATAGTGGACTTGACAAAAACCATAGGAGAACCTTGAAAGCAAGAGAGAAGGTGGGTCTTAAATTAAGATTTAAACTCTTCAATAGTGGTGCAAGACTTAACGTGGAGACTATTCCAAAGTCAGGGGAAGCTACAGAGAAAGGCCGGTCACCTTTGACTTAGATGTGAGTGATGAACTGAGAGGGCTGTTGTGAGGATGAGCTAAGTGACTGGGGGGGGGGGCGTGAAGACAGAAATAGCAGATCTGAAATGTACTGTGGGGCTAATCCATTGAGTGCTGTAAGGAAAACAATGCAGAGGAGAGACCCTGGTATTCCAGTGAGGAATGGATACAGATAAAATAAAGAGGAGAGACCCTGGTATTCCAGTGAGGAATGGATACAGATAAAATAAAGAGGAGAGACCCTGGTATTCCAGTGAGGAATGGATACAGATAAAATAAAACCAAAGTATGACACAGAAGGTGAGACTGGCCTCAGGCCATAAGCTCATGAAGGAGGGATGTCTGCCTCTGAGCTGCACACTCAGCCCACTGAGCCACACGGCGGCTTCACGAGGGCAACATCAGACAGGGAAAAGGCACAGAGTACAGGGCCAGACGAGCACCGACCCTGACAAGTAATATTACAGGGTCAAAGTCAAACTCATGATGATGAACCTTGAAAACCTGGATATAACTCAGGAGGACCAGGGACCCCATTGTGTAGGAAACATTGTGGATACATCACTTCCTGTGTGATGTGTAAAGTGACCCTTCCCTCTTTACTGTGACTGCTGTATGTGAGCATAGAGAAGACAAACAGTGAAGTTACAGAGAATCAGGATGTGAGTGTCAGTCCCCGCAGATCTGAGGTCAGTGAGACACACATAAGGCTCCTCTGATGCTCCTCTTCATCCTCTGCTGGGCCTCCAGGTGAGAATCACTTGGATGGTTGTTTTTCACTTCCTGTTTATAATGACTAACAGCAGACATCCCAGGAAAATATATAAATTCACTGTAATTTGACAGAAGTTACTGCAGACGACTACGTTGCCTAGAATTAATCATTAATCATCCTGTTACTGTCATACATATGAGGTGATTGAGGTATTGATTGATTCTGCTCGTGTATGGACTGATCATCCTGAGATTCAAATACGTCATCCATGATTCATCTATAATATTATTGTATTAAGGACAAAGCGGGGGGGGGGGGGGGGGTTTGGCCAGCTCATCCCCCGCCCGCAGGTAATGCCCAAAATTTAGTATAAAGGAAAGGGGAAATCTCAGTGTTGGTTGGAACTCAGCTGTGGGATAGAGCACCGCATCGCCCGGCACTTTCTCGGGACTCATGTTAGTCTCCTGCCGGGACTGAAAAGGGCTCCCCAGTCTAAAAGTGAGGGTAGGTGATGGTGGGACGTCCGAGTGTGAATAGCTTTGTCAATGTGTTGATTCAATCAATTATCACAATAACCGTACTATCAATGTGCACTTTCTATGTATGCATGTTTTTTTTATCACTTTTTATATATACCTATAATCTCTTGTATTTTCAGTTTTATTCTTGTTAATGATATATATATTTATATACTATAAAAAACTAATTATTGTATATCATTTTGTATTGCCTTTGATCCAATATCTTGCTATTGATTTTAATGCAAGGTTATTTTGTGCTGTATTGCTTGTAATAGATAGTTTTTAGAAGCGAACCTAAATGTGCTTGTTTGTTCCTTCGAGAGCCCTATATCCCCCTCAAATCATCAACAGCCCTTAACTGTGTATGAGCCCTCTGATGGACGGGCATCTCCTATGGATTAATGTTGGTTAAGAGGTGATATGCAGAATACAGACTGACAGATTCTGGGCTGACCGACTGATCTTAGAATTGATTGCAGTCTTTTCTGTGTCCACCAAGTGGAAGCAGTGCACAGAAATGTTCTAATTCAATCGTTACAACTGTGGGATTAGATCAGAATAGATGAGATTCAACTTCATTGTTATTGCACAAAGTACAATAACTCAGACAATAGAATCCAGCTTGACATCTAAAAGCAAAAACTATTCCAAATGCAAGAAATAGCTGTACAATATATACATGTGTGATAATTATGAAGTGGTGGGGGGTCCTTGATGGAGAGGAGCTGGGTGTACTGGCCAGTTCTCACCATCTGCTGCAGGGCCTTCCGGTCGGGTACAGAACAGCTGTTTTACCACATTGTGATACAGTAACTCAGGCCCCTACTTTCCCTCAGCTTTCTGCCTTTCAGTCAGCCATTGGCCGCGCTCATAGGCTATACGGCCCGTCAGAAAACTCTTCACGCCCCCCTCCGATTATCATGCACTTTGTTGACTTTTCTGACTTTTTGCAGAAGAATCTCATTTTTACCCGTATATTACTGCTAAATCAGCAGCGGCTAGGAAAGCGATGAACGCCCCGATGAGGAGAGTGAAGGAGTTGGGGCTTACACCTTTTCAGATCTTACCTGCGAGCTACAAGCATTCCATGTTTTATGTGATACTCCTGAGGATGTGAATATTGCCATGTTTGTCCATTACTGAAAATGTAGTCAAAGTTCCCATCAAATGACTCAAGTCAAAGTCTGGTAAGATAAAGTTTCATTAATAGATGAAAGAGAAAGTGAAACGAACAGAGTATCTCTGTCCCAAATCACGGTGACACAAGCTTCCTGAAAAACATGCTCATAGCATAATTGGCTATTCTGTGGAGAAGCAATTCTTCTGTCAAAAAGCTTATTAATAATAATTGACTAATACTTCAAGGGGTGAATTCATTATATCTGGCTGCTACCCCAGGAGGCACATTATTCTTGCACGTGCCTGGGTTACCCACTTAAATACTCCATCCCATAATAATCGTCACCCTGACCTTCTGTTGACATTAATCACATGTCAGAGTGTGTTTTCACAGCTAGTCCCATCCATTCTCTCACACAAAGTGAATTAGAAAGCCTCTTTTGTTCAAACCATGGATCCCTGGTTTAAAACTGTAAATTCTATTGCCATCATAAGCAAATATATAAGCCTTCTGATTTGGAAAAAATGTGCAGTTGCACAGCTTGTAATATTGCAAATGCAATTACATATCATAATGTCTTTCCAAATAACAAGAGCTACTCAGAGCTCTGGACCACCTTCTCAGAAGTCCTGTATCCTCTCTTCCACCACAAGCAGCTCGACAGACTTCAGGCTCAACCACAGATTTCTCACTGTCATATTGCGCTAGATCACCTGCCTCAATGAAACCCAAATGTCCTCCAACTGAACCCCAGAGTATGTGCCGAGAAGCAGAAGCATACACACACACACACACACACACACACGGTCATACATCCTGTTTATGCCTGAGGCATGAAGACATTGACATCGATCCCATAACACCTCCCTCCATCCTAACCTGGGCTCCTGGCCCACAGAGGGCCGCTCAGCCTCATCTGCCTCCAGGTGTCCTCCTGGTGTCCCAAATGCGTTGCCATTCAAGGAGGAGGATTGATGGGAGAGTATCCACTGGTGTCTGGAAGTTCTATCCAAAATGTTTCAGTCTGCCAAACCTCTATAATTCTGCCCATGGAAAGATGACTTCTTTTTCAGTACCCTGCCCAGAGGAGGCCACCACCAACTTTCCAGAGTCTGACCCAGAAGGGGCCGTCATCCGTACTGAGCTTCCCAAGCCCACAGGGCCCTGCTTTTGCTCCGCTCAAGCTTCCTGAGCCTGGCCCTCAGGCGCCCATTTCCATTTCTCCTGAGCCTCCAGAGTCCAGCCCACAGGGGGCCTAGTCATCCTTTCTTCTCCTTTTCAGTGGTTCCTGAGTCCGTGTCCGAGTTTGCCTCTGCAGTGCTCCCTGAGCCCATGTTCGCCCCCTACAGTGTCCTCTGAGGCTGTCATCGCCCCTGCAGTGCTCCCTGGGTCCGTTGTTGCCTAGGCACCCACCTCATCATCTCCTGTCGTTACCTAGGTGCTTGCCTCATTGTCTGCTGTCGTCACCCAGGTACCCACCTCATGGTCTCCTTTTGTCATCCTGGCTTCTGCCTTAGCATTCCCAGGCCAAAAGGGGAAGGACACGGAGGACACCCCTCCTGGGGACTTGGGATGGGACCCTTTGGACCTGGCCTTAAGCCCAGTACTTTGGCCCTCCCCCAATTGGTTCCCTCCAGCTGCCATCCCTCAGTCACCTCACCGCCTTCCAGCTCCCATCCCTCAGTCCCCTCATCGCCTTCCAGCTCCCATCCCGCAGTCCCCTCACCGCCTTACAGTTCCCATCCCGCAGTCCCCTCACCGCCTTCCAGCTCCCATCCAGCAGTCCCCTCACCGCCTTACAGTTCCCATCCCTTGGTCTACTCAGCCTGTCATTTTGTGTCTCATCCCTGGTCTGTCAACCCTTCTGTGTCCTTTCAACCCCAATCAATTCCTACCCCAGAGGTGTCAAATTCCAGTCCTGGAGGGCCGGATCCCTGCAGATTTTTGTATTTCCACTCATTTAACAGACCTGATTCAACTCCTTGTGCTAATTGCCACACAGCTCTTGAGCTGAATCATTTGTGGTGGAACAAGAGCTAAGCTACACAGAGCTCCAGCCTTCCAGGAATGGAGTTTGACACCCCTGTCCTAACCAGTCCTACCCAGGAGTTGGGGAATGAGGGCTTTATTCGTGGAGAACACAGGCAGGAACACGGAGTAGCACATAAAACTGACGTCGATGACCAGACTGGGTAAATATACTCTAATGTGGACTTAAATACAGAAAATGAATGAAACACAATTAGAAACAGCTGATGACACATGGATTCCACATGAGGTAGTGAGGGGGCTGTGGCACACAGGAGGATCAGCACGAGCAGGGGGTGACAGATTTCCATGTCAAATGAGAATGTAACAAAACATTTGTCTCTGTCTATTCAACTTTGCACTGTACTTCAGTTGTGACATTACATTTTTGACAATGAGATTGTCTATGTTGATTGTGCACCTGACAAACCAAACTCCTGTTGTTTTAGTACTCTTTGTTGTTTGACTTTTGTATTGCTTGTTGACCTCTAGGTGGTAACTGGGGGCAGCGTGGGGACGTCACACCTCCAGGCTTGTGGTTTCGATATCTGGCCCAGCTCTCTGTTGGCAGTTTGCATGGTCTCCCTGTATCTATGCTGGTTTCCTCTTTGTTCTCCTGTTTCCTCCCACAGCCCAAAGACACGTGGTTCAGGTGAATTGGTGCCTCTAAAAGTGTCCATAGTGCCTGTATGTGAGACACTACATCACATTATCTTGGGCATCATCATACTGTCTCACATGAAGGGGGCTCCCTAGGCAGCATTTTCTCTAAACGGCACTTCAGTGATGGTTGCCCCCCCTGCTGCCCTCTGAGGCCACCAGTGCATGCAGTTGTGCTGCACGACGCCTTTCTTGATAATGAACGTGCCCTGTGTGCACACTGCCTGCCCCCTTCGCGGTGCCCTCAGCAGTCCGTTCCTGCGTAGAGGCGTCTCATAGCTGCTGTCAGGACGCCAGCCTCAAAACCACATGATCTTCACATCGTTTCCTCCCTCTGCTGTGAAAACGAGTTTCTCTTTATTTCTAACTGGCTGTTTGGTAGCAGCATCTGTGCGTCGGGTAAGGGGTGCTGGTGCATCTGTGTGTGATGGAAAGAGAGAGCTGGAGGAGGAAACCACATAGCAGCAAAACCAGTACTATAAACAGCACTGTCCCTCCGCAGTGAGACGAGGCTGATTTTTTATTTTTTTTTTTGGGGGGGGGGGGGGCAAGGCAAAGATGGTGTTACAGTAGGTAGGTAAGCAGGTAGGTAGGTCTACTTCTTTAATCATATCTAATCATATAGTATCAAAGAGAAGGGAAGCCTCAGACAATTGATCTCAATATTGTGCTAACTCAAAAAGTATTAGACAGGTCTTCGGATAAGAGAAAATCTATGGCTGATTTAATTTGAGATGAAGCGCTCCAGAAATGAAGTGGTGTCAGGTAGTGATGACCCATGAAAGGACAGCCACAGGCGTAGATTCAGTGAACCTGGTTACATTGAGATAAGTGGCCCAATGTTGGGCTTTTAATAATAATCATTTTTGCATAGGTGGGAGGAGTGTGTGGGGGATACAGGTTGTTAAGGTTATGGGTGTATGGGTAGAGTGGGGAAGCACTTGCAGTTTATTTAAGAGCAAATATACATTGACATGGATTTTGATGCCTTACTGTCAGAAGCCCATGTCTTCTGTTGGCCTCAGGGGTTCCTCAAAGTCTCTCTGTGTCTTTAGTTTATCCTGATATTAGATATCTGACTCATGCACCTGCCATGACTGTGTCTGTGTACAGTTTGCAGGCTTCCTCTGTTCACATGGCATTTCTCCAGCTTCCAGTGCCCTGCAATGGACTGATGTGCGGTTGAAGGTTTACCTCTCTTTAAACTGTGTGCTTTTTGCATTATCTAGATTATTATGCTAATGATTAAAAAGCTATGGTAAAGCACATGACTCTTTAAGGCAAGTGATATCCAACTAATTTTTGTTTCTTATTAGCGATAATACAATTATAAATACACTTATACTCTAATTCAGACATGCCCTTTATTTATGCTGAGGTTATTTTATTAATGGGTCTCTTAATTCAATGAGAGTGTATTTTATGCTCTCCTGATAAATAATGCTAGAATGGCATGTTGAAGCGCTAAACATTCAGCCTTGTTGTTTTGTCACTTCCTGTTTAAAGTGTCCACTCCCCCTTCACTATGCCAGCTGTGTGTAACAATAGAAACGACCATGACAGTGAAGGTTACAGAGGATGAGGCAGTGAGTGTCAGTCTCCACAGATCTGGGCTCAGTGACACACACACGCATGGATCCTCTGATGCTCCTGTTTCTTCTAATTGCTGGGCTCACAGGTGAGTGTCTCTCATTGCAGTGGTACTGAGCAGAGATCTCTCTAAAATTTTCCCTGTTTAAAAAACCAGTTTGATCAGCTTTCGGTTTATAGGCTGGTTAACCAACTTATGATAGTTGAGCAGCTTAAGATGTATTTTTGCTTGATGGTTTGATGGTTTAACTGGTCATCCCAGCTTATGATGGTCATTCTAGCTGGTTTAGTTGGCGAACCACCCAGATAAGCCATCAAAGACCAGCAAGAGCTGGGACTTAACTCTCTTAGACCGGCCATAACCAGCTACCAGCATAAGCTGGTTTTTAGCAGTTTTTTCCCGCTGGGTAGTAAAACGCAAACTGAATTTAAAATATCTACTGATACTGAATACAACATTTAAAAATGCTAATAAAACTAAAATAGATTTCAAATGAAAATTCAAAAAATATACAAATAAAAAAAATCTAAAATATAGTAAAAATGATCAAAGACTTATAAAAGACCTGCCTTGGTCAACAGGAAAGACCCAGACAGACATCGGTCTGTTACAGAAATACACTGCCTGACAAAAAACGTCACACACTCTGGTATTTTGCTGGACGGCCTTTAGCTTCCATTATGGTGCACATTCACCATCGCTCTGTTTCGATGAGCTTATGCAGCATCTCTACTTTAATTCTCATCCAGATTTGCTTTATTGTATCACTGAAATCTGAGACCTTTCACAATTGGAGCCTTATGAACCTTGGCATTGTCGTCCTGGAATACGCCTGTGTCATCAGGGAAGACAAAGATCCATTGATGTGATAACCTGCTTATTCAGTAGATTCAGGTACTCAGCTGGCTTCACTTTATTGCTGCAAACATGTTAATCACTGAAATAATGATCCAGTCATTGGCTCCTAAGCATTTAAAATTCAAGCGGCGACTTAATCTTTTCCAGGAAGTGTACATGGTATGATGGCAGAAGTCCTTGCTATATGCTCAGGTAAAAATTCACACAGTGCAGTAAATCCTTTTAGAATTCATGACGTTCTACAGGCAGAGTTGAGCGTATCGACCGGCTAACATGCCCACAGTGTCTCCTCAGGAGTCCTTTTAGACACCAAGATCTGTGGTTTCCAATTAGCACTATGAAGGTACTGTAGCACAACCACAGAGTGGACCTGGGATTGTCAGTCTATGGTGTTCATGGGTATTATGGTCTGCAGCCAAGAAACAGTTATTTAAGGCTTTTTCTGGATTTTACATACCTTCTGTTGGAGAAAGCGTCAGGCTTTCCACTCCAACTCTGCACACACCATTAATTACGAGACAACACACTTAGAGTTTTACTTGCACAAGGGTAACCACACTCTCTGCAGGATGCGCTACAAAGGAATGTGTTACAAAGGGGGGTTCCCCTTGGCACCTTTATTTATAGTCAATGGGGGGCAGGGGTCTTGGAGTGAGAACAAAGAAAGGACTGTGAGAGTAAGAAGAAGTTCTGGTTTTACTCAGGTGGACAACTATTTAAACACGTGCTCAGGATACATGTAAACTAATATAATCTAAAGTATGAAGATAAAGGAATACAAAATGATGTATATACATATTTACACTCATTGCTGATTATACAGAAATGATAATAAATAATTAATAATAGTTTCTTCAACCTAACCTTCAGTGTTGGAATATTTTTAATATATATATATGGGGGGGGGGGGGGGGGTGCAACATTTGCCCCAACTGTTTAAAATGGGGGCATTTGCAATATTTGGGGTCACTCTTTAAAAATTGTACTTAGAGCATAAGGTTTATCTTTTATAAGAGAAGAGCCCAGATTAGAATGCATACAGTAATCAGCACCACATGCCAACATGAGTAAATAAGAATAATATTGCTGTCAGGGGTGGGTCTTGCTAAAGATTTTGGGCCCTCCATGCATGCATATCATATTGAGCCCCCCCAGTCCAGACCAATGCAGTTATTTTCCAGATTTTCTAGGCCCCCTGTCACTCAGGGGCCCTTGAAAGCGCCCTAACTTACCCCGCCTTATGGTGCCCCTGATTGCTGTTCCACAGAGAAGTGTGCAGTCATCTGTATGTGTATAGAAAACCATCTGAATGTGAGAGACAGCAGGAGACAGTTCTAACTATTTGGGCTTTTATTTGCCTCTTAATAGCCTTCATTTATGTATAATTCGGTTTATAGATGAAGTGAAAACTTCATCACAGTCTTTCAAATGTCTTGGGGCCAGTTCATACATCAGAGCCCAGATTTTGGGTCTAGAGGAGTTTTTACGCGTCTGTGTGAGCCGACTATGCATATGAAAGGAAATGGACTGAGTGCTTCCAGTAGGTGGCTGAAGCAGATGAGTAGCTGTAGCTATAGAAGCTGTCGACACGCAGCTGTGTGAGGAGGTGCAGAAATGCATCGATGAGCCAAAAGATTATGATCAACTGCCTAATATCCTGCTGATCTTCCACATGCTGCTAAACCAGCCCAAACCTGCTGAGCCCTAGACTCTACAAGACCTCTGATGGTGTCCTATGGTATCTGGCACCAAGATGTCAGCAGCAGGTCCTTTAATTCCTGCAAGTCGCATCCCACAGATGCTTCATTGGATTCAGCTGTTCTGTTTTGTTCTTGACCCCTCATGGTCCCATCATTTTGTTGTTGTCCCCTTTGTGTTCTGTTTTGGTTAATAAACAGTATTTTGTGCTGAGCTGCTCCATAGAACGTCCCTCTTTTCCCTTTGACAGAACCGGCCCTCACTGTTTTCTTGTCTCAGATCTTCATGTCATGCTTTAAGTGTGAGCTTGCAGAAAAAATGAGTGTGAGTCACATGAATGACACAGGAAACCAAGGAAGCTGAAGACATTGAAGACATTTTTAAAAATATTTTCCACTTTTACACTTGCAGTTTATTTTAGAGCAACTAGACGTTGACAGTAAACAGTGATGGATGCCTTACTCTTAAAAGCCCATGTCTTCTGTTGGTCTTGCTGTGGTTCCCCAAGGTCCCTCTGTGTCTTTAGTTTATCCTGATATTAGATGTCTGACTCACACATCTGCCATCTCAGCACTGCTGACTGTTGGCTTTGAATGTGACCATGACTGTGTCTGTGTGCAGTTTGCAGGCTTCCTCTGTTCACATGGAATTTCTCCAGCTTCCAGTGCCCTGCAATGGACTGACATGCAGTTATAGGTTTACCTCACTTTACACTGTGTGCTTCCTGCATTAGGATCTATATAATTATGCTGATGATGAAATATTCTAATGATGAATAGTTATGCTTAAAAAAGCGACAATAAAGGACCGACTTGCTGAAATGCTAAACATTCAGCCGTGTGATTTTGTCACTTCCTGTTTAAAGTGTCCACTCCCCCTTCACTCTGCCAGCTGTGTGTGAGAATATAAACGACAGAGACAGTGAAGGTACAGAGGATGAGGCAGTGAGTGTCAGGGTGTACTACTCACAGCAGGCGATCGGTACCGTGGATGTTTGACCCCCAAAGTCCAGTTCCTTTGAAAAATGGGAATTCAATCAATTGTTTTCCCTGCAGGTGCTGACAGTGTGTCCACAGTGACCTGGGTGTCAGTACTGAGTGGAGGATCTGTCACCATCCCATGTTTCTATGAGGACAGATATGAAACACATGTGAAATACTGGTGCAGAGGGTATATTGTGAGGTCATGTACTTCCACAGTACACACTGACTCTCCACAGGAGGGTAAAGTGTCAGTCAGAGATGATCCTGACCAGCGAGTCTTCACTGTGACCATCAACAATCTGACTGCTGGGGACTCTGATCGGTACTGGTGTGGTGTGAAGCGTAGTGGAGCCTCAGATGTTGGAGATTGGGTTAACCTGTCAGTCACTGATGGTAAGATGTCTGTACTGCAGACTGTAGCCAATTAAATGCACAGTATGTAACATGTCATTTAGTTATTACTACTGTGGTGTGAAGACCTTTGGAGATGTAGATGTTGGAGATCAGGTTTACCTGTCAGTCACTGAGGGTAAGATGTCTGTACAAACATATGATCACTATTTTCAGGCATATATGCCTAATACAAATAAATACACATATTCATTGTATGAACTGCAATGACAATAACATATTTATTTTTAATATTTTTAAATGTTTTTTCAAAAGGGGTGAATCTGCCAGTGTTTTCTTTACACATAGTTAACAGGGATAATTAAATGACCAATCTTACATTTTATTTATGCAAATGAGGGTCCAAATGTATTTTTAGTTCTGAATGATAAATGAGTCCTGGGAGAAGAAACAGTGTGAGTTTAAATGGGCGACTTCAGGGGGTTAAACAAGTAAGAAATGTCATTTTGTGTAGTTTTTAGTTAGTTTCAAGTATAAATTTTATGGAAAATGTGAAGGTGTACAGCACCAGTTTGGCTGATATTTACTGAAGTTTATATTACATATATTAATAAGTATGAATCGACAAACATTTGCATGCTAATTATGAAACTCAGTGATAGTTTAGTCATTTCTACACTGTTTGAGTTTTACAAATACAGTGAAATTAAACATAAAATTTAACCAAAGCAATTTTAAAAGGACTGGTAGAGACTCTTTATTAATATGTGTATAAATGGTGTAAGAGGGAGTGAGAGTTAATCATCCTGGTAGTTTTCATACTGTCCCTGCAGGTGTGTTCACATTGACTGATATGTCTGTACAGAGAGGAGGATCTGTCACCATCCCATGTTTATATGGTGACAGATATAAAACTCATGTGAAATACTGGTGCAGAGGGAAAGACTGGAGGTCATGTACTCCGATAGTACACACTCTCCACAGGAGGGTAAAGTGTCAGTCAGAGATGATCCTGACCAGCGAGTCTTCACTGTGACCATCAACAATCTGACAGCTAGGGACTTTGGTTATTACTCATGTGGTGTGGAGATCAGTGAAGCCTCAGATCCTGGAGATGAGGTTTACCTGTCAGTCACTGAAGGTAAGATGTTTGTACTTCAGACTGTAGCCAATGACATGCACAGGATGTAACATGTCATTCATTTACAATGGAAGAACATTAACACAAAAGCTGAAGGAAAAAAATATTTTGATATTCCGTAGCTTTACCTAAGTAGAATGGGCTCTACATTTTTATTTCATGTAATATGATAAATGAAAAGAGTGTCATTTTAAATAGGCTTATTCAGGTGATTAAATAGGATAAATAGTATGTTAAGAAATGTCCGTTTGTTGGACAAACATTAATATACACATGCTGTCAGGACTTACAGTTATAAATATTTTATTGTTTTGTTAATATCACAGTGTTTGTTCCTATTCTGTGTGTTCAGGTTCCCCAGAGCTGTCAGTGGACAAACAGGAGGTGACGGGTGTAGAAGGAGACAGTGTCACTGTTCAGTGTTGCTATAGAAACAGTGACAGTGTGAAGTTATGGTGTAAGATCGGGGGCTCCTGTGCCTCAGAGAGATTTGTGAGCTTGGATGGGAGGCCTGTCCTGATCAGGGATGACAGATAAAATAAAGTCTTCAGTGTGACAATGAGGGGACTGGAGAGGAAGGACACTGGCTGGTATTGGTGTGCTGCTGGAAACCTGCAGATCCCAGTTCATATTACTGTCAATCAGACAGGCACAGGCACAACCAGCAATGAATGTAAGTTATTACTTAAAATCTGCCTGTAAATTATTTATGTTTCAATATAAATAGATAAATACTGAATGAACTCAACAGTTTCACTCTGGAAGAGGGTCAGCTTTTTTTTGGGGATAATATATGTGTGTGTGTGTGTGTGTGTGTGTATGGGGGGTGGCTGTGTTTACCATGGTATCTGAAGTTCAAAGCTAAAGAGTGTGAATTTAAATGTTATTAGCTGCCTTTTGAAACATCTCATTTAACCACTGAGAAATAAGTTATTATTATTATATTACTATATAAGTTCCCCTATTTTTCAGTTGTTGTTAAATCGGTATATTTATTTGGATTATAGTTTTTACTGGGGTGGCATGGTGGTTAGCACTGTTGCTGCACACCTCTGAAAGCAGAGTTTGAGTCTCCGCCTGGGTTCCGTTTGTGTGGCGTTTCCATGATCTCTCTATGTCATTGTGGGGTTTCCTCCGGGTTCTCCGGTTTCCCCCCAAAGACCAAAAACATGCTGAGGCTAATTGGACCAGCCTAATTGGCTAAATTGCCCATAGGTGTGCATGCATGAGTGAATGGTGTGTGACTGTGCCCTGTGATGGGTTCCCCCCCCCCCCCCCCCCCCCCCCGTCCTGGGTTGTTTCCTGTCTGGTGCCCATAGCCTCTGGGATAGGCTCCAGACCCCCTGTGACCCGGAATAGGACAAGCAGCCTCAGAAAATGGATTGATGGATGGCACAGTGGCCCAGTAGGTGGCGGTGTTGCTTTACACCTCGATGTTAATATTCACTTCTGCTGTGTGTGTGGAGTTTGCATGTTTTTCTCAGGCTGTGTGGGTTTCCTCCCACAGTCCAAAGACATGCAGTCAGGCTAATTAGTGTCTCTAATAGAGAGTGTGTGTCTATGTGCCCTGTGACTGACTGGCATCCTGTCCAGGATGTACTCCATCCCTATGCCCTGTCCTGCCTGGGATCGGCTCCAGGCCCCGCATCCCTGACCAGGATGACCAGTTAAAAGATAGATGGGTGGATGGCTGTAGTTTTATGTGCCTGTATTAATGGACTGAAAGATCTTTATGACTAATAGAACATGCTTTTAACATTTTTTAAATTATCTGTCTTTTCTCATGGTTCCACTACAGTACTTATTTTGGCACATGGTGAAGATGGAGGGAATAATGAAAAACTGAGGTAAGCATTCAGCGGCATTTACAGTAGTGTGGGGGTCCAGCTAGCAACATTTACCTGATCACACAGGAATGGAAAACTTCCCTTTTGTGGTTGAGAATAAAGATCATATTTTCTATTTTATTTTACTTAAAATATGTGACACGACACCCCATCCAGGGTGGGCCCCTGCTTTGTACCCTGTGCTGCTGAGGATTGTTGTTTGGATCTTGTAGATTATATAATAATCATTATAAGCAGTTAACATTCTGTAGCTATTTTCAAGTTCTTTGAAATGTCTCCTGTTCCTCACATGTGTCCTGTGTAATAGTACAGATGTGACTGTACCGTGTTTCTATAAAGCATGTAAGACTTTACTGTTCACATCCACCCGCTTATTCAGCTCTTTGGTCCAGCTGGCTCTGTATATAGGACTGGGCTCATTGGTGCTGCTGTTGATCATCAAGGTGGTTATAATTCTGTCAGAATAGATTCACTGTTTTGTTCTTCTGGTTTAAATGTCATACATGTGACTTACAGACACACTGATGTATTGTATGTCTGACAGGTGGGAGCAGGTTCTGGATGCTGTACTGAAAGGTGGGATTGGTATGTTTTATCTGATTTGCACCATCATCGCCATTCAGCTGCACTGGAGCACCTATAGAAAGAGGGGATCCAATCAGAGAGAAGCAGAGGGAGGGTCCATGGGTCTTAGGGAATTGTGATTAAATGTACAAGCTTGTTAATCCTGATAAAATGACTAGCATTAATTGAATAAACCTCAAGGTTGTATCTGCAGGCTTATGCTGTGAAATGTATTTAATATTTCAGATTATGCTGTAGTTATTTTTTGTGATCAACCTTCCTGTGTTAGAGGAAGCTGGGTAGGGGGGGTGACCTTTGTGGAGCAGAATGACACAGACGAGCTGTAAAATAAATGGTTATGCTAACTGCAGTGAGGCCTCTCTCACGTGGACCTGCTCAGTCTGTACAGTCATAGCATGAGAGTCAGTAAATCACAGAGAGGTTGATCTGCAGTGTAGGATTGTCTGCTGGGAACCTGTACAGCCAGTGCTTTGTACTGCTGATGGCCTCTTCTTCACACGTGCTTTGCTGCCACCTGCTGGTCAGCATTTAATATTGATCAAAGGAAAACAATCTTATTACATTGGTTATCAATTCTTAAATGGATATTTCATGAATATTGGTCATTGATTTAATTTAATAAATGATTGATAAATTGATGGTTTGGTATTTTATATTTTTCCGGTGTTGGTAATTATTGAAACTCAAGAATATTTAAAGATCCCAAGACATTTGGTTTGCGGTTTTCAGGTCATGCCTCCCCCTCAGAGCCCACCCATCAGTGACCCTCTCAGAGTGTGATGTAACACACAAAATCAAGACCGCCCACTTTTCAGTCAGCAATAAAAACACAGCAGGTTGTCTCAGCTGACCGCAGCCCTTACATAAGACATAAAGGGGAAAGAGGACATATCAAAAGTAAATAGAAAGACATCACATACCTTCTGCTCAATATCAAAGGAAAATATCCCTGCACTTGGATTCTGGGATAAAACCCACTAAGCAGCATTAGGTTTCTGTCCATGATGCTGAAAACCTGGACTGGAAAATTTCACACTAAATTCCTTTACCTGATTTAACTGTAACCCAGCAATTCTGTTGACAGTTATGCTCAGTTGAGTCTACAGAGGGGGTTGAAAGGATGGACAGTGAGTAACAGGTTATTTAAGTGAACTTCACAACCAAAAGGCTTTGGACATTTTGACATTAATGCTCCCCAAAGGTTTCTGTCTGTCTTTCACTCTAATTATATCTCTTTACCACCCAATCAAGGAGGAATCAAACGCAGAAGCACATTGTGGGAGATATAAGGTGTAAACACATTTAAAGCTCTTTTTGTGTGAACATTAATAACAGATTAATATATATTAAGCAGTTTGAAACTTTACATTCAGACCTACATCAGTCCAAGAAAGCAGGCAATGACCAGCCCAACCAGCAGCTCCATCTCTGATTGTACAGAATCCCTTGTCAGGGTAACTTTTGAAGTCATGACTAAACTAATTTCCAGCACTACCTTCAGCTTCACCTGTTAGATTAAACTTATCACTGAGGAAGGAAATACTGTCGAGTCTCACTGTGAAACCATGAAAAACATTAAATGTATTAATATTTACTTAAATAGCTGAATTTTGTTGTGTCATTTGTCATCGTGGAGTCTACTCTGGGTACTGTGGTTTCCGCCCACAGTAAAAAACATGCTGAGGCTAACTGGAGTTACCAAATTGCCCACAAGTGTGCATGTGTCAGTGAATGGTGTGTGTGCCATACAACGAGTTGGTAACCCATCCAACCCACGCTCCACCTCGGGCCCTTTGATGTGAATGGGGCTGTGTCTGCTGTCTCCTGAAGTCCACAGTGAGCTCCACAGCCTCCCTGGGCCTGAGGGCTTTGGTGGCAGGTTCTTTATTGTCCATAAGCTTAGAACACAGAAGTGGTGAAGCTGGTTGGCGTTGCTGCTGGAGGGAGCTGGATTTGTGGGTCTGTATCCCACGATGGCTTGAACACCCGGCCACATGCATCACAGCTCAGAGTGTCGGTGAAGTTTTAATCCCTTTATAGCTGTGCTTTGCTGGTTCGATGCCCCTCTCCAGGTCAGCCCTGGATGTGCTGTAGGTCGGATCTGAAAGCAGCATCTCTGGCTTTCAGTTTAATGGTCATCCAGGGCTTCTGATTTGGAAATATTCTTATTTTGCAGGTGGTGACAGTATGAACACAGCTGTTAATATAATCTAGTACAGAGGATGTGTTTATATCAGTGTCGGTATGGGACTGACATAGAGTCCAATCTGTGTGGTCAGGCTGGTGCTGCAGAATGGAATCAGCAGCTGCTGGCCAGACTGTCGCTCACTGCTGGTTTCTCACTTTGATGATGGTTGGATACTTGGGCAGTAAAACAGTCAGAGTCTGTCCCATGCAGGGGAGGGTAAAGGGTTGCTTAGTGTCTGCAGTATTAGCATAGACATGATGCAAGGTATTCTCTCCTCTGATGGAGACGTTCTGGTTCAGTTCTAAGGTCGGATTGAATAAAGTCCCCCGCTGTGATAAAGGCTCAAAGTGATGTTTTACAATACAGGTAATAATGTTTATTATCGGGAGCAGAGATGTGTGTGTTGAGGGGGGCTGTGTGCATTTTCCTGTCTGCTAATGGCCCCATCTGTGGCCCATACCAGTAAACAGACTTATAAATATAGCGAATACTTTTCTACACACAATAGATTGGTATAAAGTAAACCGCCCCCCTCAACACACACATCTCTGCTCCCGATAATAAACATTATTACCTGTATTGTAAAACATCACTTTGTGCATATTATCAGATAAGGCTCAACCCAACCCCCTCGGGAGTAAACCATTACTACCAAACCCCGTCAGTGCTGAAGCAAGCTGGAACACAACCGCGTTTACAAAACATTCACCAAACCGTATGCGCGGTTTGGTCCTGCTGAGCTCCCGTATCTCGGGGGCGGCTCCGGCGAACACGGAAAACAGACGGCAAACAGGACGGCGCGCTGTTCGAGCCCCGTCACAAACTACAATGGAGAAATACGAATAAACGTGCAACAATCGCGTATCTTCGTGTCTGTTTATTACGGAGTGCGGATGGTTAGATTGTCGTTTGTTGTATAGAAGTATTTAGTGCAGCGTCTTCTGTGCCTCTGCTTTTACCGCCGTCTGTAGCCGATCTGTCGGCGCTGAAGACGCCGAGTCCGTGCAAATCGATGACGCTGTCGGGTATGATGCCGTTTGGCTGTATTTCTGTGAAAATCACGGCATCGCCTTCCGTAAACCTGCTCTGCGATGTAATCCGGAGTCGGAGCTCATCCATTTTGTTCGCCAGACCCGCACGGAAGATGCTAGAGACGGCCGATCGGGGTTAGCGCTGGCTTAGCATGTAGCTTCTCTAACAGGTCGCGATATCCTGGCGATCAGCTCCGGGGGACGGAAGTGTCTGCTGGACTGACAAACTCTACAGATATGTCCCCATATCTTAGTACCTCCATATCTGTACCTGTAATTAAAGCGAGACTGATTAGCTTGCAGCTGGCTGGAGTCTCTTCTTATCAGCCTTTAGTGTATTTCACCTGTAAGAGTTTCTGTAGTGGCCTTTAGGGCGGAGGAAGAGCACACCGGCTACCGGTACTTCGGAGACCCACACAACCACCCTATTACAGAAAGTTGGGCGGCGACTGTATCACCTGAGGAGGCTGAGGAAATTCAGAATCTGACCTGCGCTGCAAAAAGCCTCCTGCAGCATTACTGTGGGATCTGTGGTTTCCGGCAACATGGCTGCCTGGTGTGACATCTGCAGCCCTGAGGACCGCAGAGCCCTACAGAGGCTGACAGGGAGCACAGGGAGAATCACCAGGACAGAACTGCCCTACCTGCAGGATATCTACCTCCAGCGATGTAGGTCCAGGACATTAAATACCATCAGAGACATTCACCACAATACATTAATACTATACATGCTATAAAACTGTATATTATGGCTTAAAGTAAATATAAACGTTATGATACAGTACTAAAAATACAGTAATACTATACATGACATAAAACTGTAAACACAATAAATCCTACAGCACTGCTCAGCTCCCTACTTGCTTGATTGCTTGTACTTTATTGACACTATTGCACAGTCTGTATTCCGCAAAGCAGAATTTCCCAGTTAAATAGCTTAAGGCGAATATGAAATCTGTCCAGTAGGAAGGGAGGTAACCGACATTCCTATTGGACAATCCTTGCATTTGGCTTAAGTTGTATGGCTGATTAAGAAATGCTGGGGGTGTTGCACAAAGCAGGATTTCTCAGCTGAGGTAAACTAAAGCTAGAAGTCGGTCCATCCATTCATCCATATATTTTCTGCCACTTAACTGGGGTCAGGTTATGGGAGCAGCAGTCTAAGCAGGGATGCCCAGACCTCCCTCTCACCACATACCTCCTGCAGCTCCACTGGGGGATACCAAAGCGTTCTCAGGCCAGTGGAGAGATATAATTTTTCCAACATTTCCTGGGTCTGCCCCAGGGTCTCCTCCTAGTTGGACACGCCTGAAACACCTCCCAAGGGAGTCGTCTCTAGTTATCTGAGATAGGTGCCTGAACCACCTCAACTAGCTCCATTCGATGCAGAGGATCAGTGGCTCTACTTTGAGCCTCTCCTGAATGTCTGTGCTCCTCACCCCATCTCTAAGGCAGAGCCCAGACACTCTGAGGAAGAAACTCATTTCTGCCAATTGTATCCACAATTCATTCTTTCGGTCACTACCCAAGGCTCATGACCATAGATGAGGGTAGGAACGTAGATAAACCTGGAAATCTAAAGCTTTGCCTTCCCGCTCAGTTCCCTCTTTGCCAAGAAAGAATGTTACAGCGTCTGCATTACTGTAGACCAGGGGTGGCCGATCTTATCCACAAAGGGCCGGTGTGTATGCGGGTTTTTGCTACAACTCTATAATTAGATCACTAATTAGAGGACTGATTGGCTGAAGAGTCCTCACACCTGGGTTTGAACAGCTGACCCAAAGGTCATCCCAAAAACCTGTATACACACCGGCCCTTTGCGGATAAGACTGGCTACCCCTGCTGTAGACACTGCACTGATCTGTCTGTAGATCTCCTGCTCCCTTCTTCAAGATATTAATGTCACCATTCTGGGTGGGTTAACATTGTCCTTATGTCTTTCTTCATAGGAATATTCTTGAGGCAAGAAACCATGATTGTCCAATAAAAGTTTAGGTTAGGAGCATTCCTATTGGACAATCCTGTCTTACGGCTTAAGTTATCCCAGCTAACTGAGAAATGCTTTTTTTGTGTAAGACCCCCTGTTGTCTGTCAGGGGCTGAGAGAAACACAAACAGCACTCAGTCTGACAGGGCTGCTGATAAGGCCCAGGTGAAGTGAATCAATGTGATCAGCCCCCCCCCTCCCCAGACACCCCCACCCCTGACTAACAGAGACACCTTCCTAATAGACCTCTTGTTTCCGACTGATCCACAGAGATTAAAAGGACCTACTGCAGTGGCACTTTGAAAGCTGTATAAAACATAATAAAGACTGAAACAAAGGCCTGTGGTCAGACCCTCTGTATGCAGCACACAGTGTTTCTACAGAGTCTCACACTCACATCCTGTATGACGACATTTCTGCTTTTCAGAATAAGTGCTTTTCGGAGAATAACTTCTGCATCATGCTAACTAATCTTCATTTAGACCAACTATCAGTTATTTTACTATGGAGCCATCTTTCTGTTATACTTAGATTCCCAATGCAATTAAAATATTTGCCCCTGTTACAGCAAAAACTAAAGCAGCATCAAAATGTTTTCCTTTCAACAGACCAGAGATAAACAGAAAATGCACCAGTGCACAAACTAACTCTCCAAAAGTAAATATTATAGCCACTGATAGAGTGTACTGGCCCTCACTGTTTTCTACAGTGTCTCTTCCTTTCAGTTCTTTATTTCACACTTTAATTGTGAAGCTGCAGAAAAAAGCTGAGTCACTTTGGCTGCATTGCAGGTTATTTAACTGCAATGAAACATCAACAGTTAACAGTGGCGCATTTTGATGCCTTACTGTCAGAAGCCCATGTCTTCTGTTGGTCTTGCTGTGGTTCCCCAAAGTCCCTCTGTGTCTTTAGTTTATCCTGATATTAGATGTCTGATTCACACACCTGCCATCCCAGCACTGCTGACTGCTGGCTTTGAATGTGACCATGACTGTGTCTGTGTGCAGTTTGCAGGCTTCCTCTGTTCACATGGAATTTATCCAGTTTCCAGTGCCCTGCAATGGACTGATGTGCTGTTTACCTCACTTTGCACTGAGTGCTTCCTGCATTAGGGTCTAGATTATTATATTAATGACTAACAGACATGACATGGGGGCAGGGGGTGGCTCAGTGGGCTAAGCCTCTGCGGGTACTGGTTCTAGCCCAGACCAATCTCAGCCATCTGTGGGCTCTTTAGCAAGAGTCCTATTGCTAGGACAAGATTCCTAGGCTATTGGTGGCTGCATTTTGTTTAGCTACAGAGAGCAAGTTGGGGGAAATGTAAAGAGAATTTACTCATAGACATCAAGATCATGTCAATTGTTATTATTAAAACCAGATGAGAGATGAATCTTGAAGGCTACAGAGAGATCCAACAAATAATTATTTGCTACTAGCAATACATAAATATAAATGTACCTTAACTCTAACACATAGGGAAGCAGAATTAGTGACTGAAGTGCTAAATATTCAGCCTTGTGGTTTTGTCACTTCCTGTTTAAAGTGTCCACTCCACCTTCACTCTGCCTCTGTGTGTGAGAATAGAATCGACAGAGACTGTGAAGGTACAGAGGATGAGGCAGTGAGTGTCAGTCTCCACAGATCTGGGCTCAGTGACACACAGACGTATGGATCCTCTGATGCTCCTGTTTCTTCTCATTGCTGGGCTCACAGGTGAGTGTCACTCATTACAGTGAACTGAGTAGAGATCTCTCTCCTGCTCCTCACACACTGTCAGCTACAGTTTGAAGATCATGATGGTGATCTACTGCTACATCAGAAGGAATTGCAAAATATCGATTGTGAAAAGATTTGCAGATGGCTGCTTCGAGTTACAATGTCTTGGGAACTGCGAATACGATTTTAGTTTTTCAAATTTTTTTAACAGAAATATTTTAGAATGAAACATAATTACTCGATATACTTATTTTGTGTTTAATGCATTTATTATGTTGGCTTGAAAAAGCAACATATTGTTCTTCGTTTTTTCTCAGCCCCAGTGTTCTAAACGCTCTTCCTCTTACAGTTTTAGGAGTACAAACTTTCCACACTTCATCGTCCCATAGCCGTGAATTGGGGGTGTGGTATTATAAGCTCTCGCACCCTCCATCACTTTAGGAGGTCGAGCCAAAGACCCCATTTTTCCAGTTCACTTATACCAGTGGTTCTAAAAGTGTGGGCCGCGTCCATAACAGGTGGGGCGCAAGAGACCTGGGGGAAAGTCGTACAGAACTGATGTTTAACATCGGAGTCATTTTCACAGTGGAACAGAAAATTCACATCGGTACCGTTTGCATTCACTGTCATCAGAGCCTTAAAGAGTCAAAATGTAAAGATATTTATCAGGTAGGAAAAGAACAGTTGGTGCTTCTGAGAGACATGAAGCAAGTGCCGGAACCTGGCAGAAAAAGAAGCCAAAAAGGAAATATGATGAAACCTATCTTGCTCCGGGTTTCACTGTTAATGTGGTAGGAGATGAGGAGAGACCTGTCTATATTATATGTTTGAAAACTTTGGCAGCTGACAGTATGAAACCCAACAAATTAAGAAGACACTTAGAAACATCACACCCCAGTCATATCTCCTGCACCAAATTTCTTCCAATCAGAGAACAGATATATAGAAAATCTATAAACTACATCATCATGAAAACCAGGACAAATCGTCTGAGTTTTTATCCCAAAGCAATCATGGCTTTAAATGCAAAACATTATAGTAAATTTCTTAGTTTTCATCAGTGAAATCTGTATATTTAGTGCAATCTATATAAATGATGCATTTTTCTGTGCAAGTTGCAATTCAGTGCAATATTCAGCACAATTTGTGTATCTTTAATATTTATTACACTTTTTATGCATTTTCAATTTCGTTCTCCAAGTGACAATGACATTAAAAATTATCTTATATCATTTAGAATTTAGTGATTATTTGTCATTGTTGACACACCACAGCACACAGTGCAGAACAACGAAATGTGTTCTCTGCATTCAACCCATATGTGACAATGTGATATAGCAGGGGGCAGCTAATTCATTACCGGGGGAGCAGTGCTTGGGGGCGGTGCCTTGCTCAGGGTACCTCACTGGTTCCTTGCCGGTCAGGGATTCGAACCTGCAATCTTCTGCTATTCTAGTAAGACTTGAACTGCTGCCATTGTCACACTTCATCCCCAAACTTTGCAGAGTTGGTCAATGGGTGACTGCGGTCAAAGGTAAAAATAACATAGGCGGAGCTTCAAACAGCCAATCAGAATTCACCCATTGACATTAATTGGAAAACTTACACTACTGCTATTGTCAGACTTTTGATGGCAGGGTTCCCAAACATTGTACATTAGGTCAATGGGTGACTAGGGTACAAGGTTTTAAAATGTGGGCTGAACCTCGAACAGACAATCGAAATACACTCATTGACATTGGAAAATGTAAACTGCAGCCATTGTCACACATTTCATGGCAGGGTTCCATAACTTTCCAGAGCTAGACAATGGGTAACTGCGGTCCAAGGTTAAAAAAAGTGGTTGTATCTTCAAAGAGCCAATCAAAATTCACTCATTGACATTAATTGGAAAACTTAAACTACTGCCATTGTCACACTTTGGATGGCAGGGTCCCCAAACTTTGCAGACTTGGTCAACACGTGACTGGGGTACAAGGTTTGGAAAAGTGGTTGGAGCCTCCCACGGCCAATCAGATTTCACTGATTGCTTTTCGTGAGAAAATTTAAATTGCAGCCATTGTCACACTTTTCAATTTCTATAACTAGCTTTTTCAATCCAACATCAAGTTTTTTCACAAACTTCCCCTTCTAGTTCATATTTATAATATTTTTCCTGAATGTTAATACTTAAGGCATGACCAAAGTATCATGAAACAGGTTATTAAATATACTGCATGATACTGTCACGTCTCTTTTTTACTGATCAAACAGTATAAATACCGTTAGTGCAGATAAAATGTCTGCTGTACCCTTTGGTTTTCTGTGAGGCCGACGACTGATCATGCTGTGGTCATTTCAACAGCACAGGTAGTTCTTATCTAACTTGGTAGATTTCACCAATCAGAGAGGGGGGGGCGTCCCTTCGTAGATTTCACCGATCCAAGCCCCATTTAACCGATTGGGCCCTGGGTAGCTGCCTAGTTTGCTTATGCCTAGATCTGACCTTGAGGCTTGTGGTTTCGATATCCTACTCAGCTCTCTGTGGGCAGTTTGCATGGTCTCCCTGTATCCGTTGGATTCCTCTCAGTTCTCCAGTTTCCTCCCACAGTCCAAAGACACGTGGTTCAGGTGAATTGGTGCCTCTAAAAGTGCCCATAGTGACTGTATGTGAGTGTTTGCCCTGTGACAGACTGGCATCCTGTCCTGGGTCCCCAGCCTTGTGCCTTGTGCTGCCTCAGATCAACTCCACGCTCCCTTACTGTACTGTCATTTTTACTGTACCGTTTCCCACCATCGACTACAGCTTCATTCCAACTGGCTGTGCATCTGTGTGCTGAACTGATCCCCCTGGAAATGCTTATCTGCCTGCCTACCTGCCTGCTTGTCCAGCTGTCTGTCTGTTTACCTGTCTTTCTCCCTGCCTACCTGTCTGTCTGTCTTTCTCTCTGCTTGTCTGCTTTTTCTGTCTTTCTCCCTACTAGTCTATGTATCTGATTATTTACCTGTCTGTCTGTCTGCTTATCCGTCTGTCTGTTTTTTGTCCTTCTCCATACCTACCTGTCTATCTGTTTGTATTTCTGTCTTTCTCCATGCCTGTCTGCCTGTCCGACTATCTGTCTGTGTTGGCCTGGAACCTCCAGCCCCTTGCTGCCTCTCATTTTCCCTTCTCTGCGTTCTGCTCCCAAGGCTCCTGTTGTGTAATGGGCTAACCACACTCTATGACCTTCCAAATGCAGATGTCCTCATGTATATTCATGCATATTTATCTGCGTGTGGGATCTATCACATTTTAGGTCTTTTATTTGTCCTGTAAAAGCTCGTGGTGTCTCATCCTTTAGCAGTTACCACCGTCTCTTCACCTTAGCTCGCTCAAACGGCTGTTTAAAATGAAGTACAAGGTCAGCCTGTGCTGGCTTGCAGTCTCTGTGATGGACAGTTCAGCCCAGATCTTATGCGTCCCTTGATATATGATCACACAATGGCGGCTTGGAGCAGTCGGAGCGGACAGAGGCCTGACCACTGCGGCCAGAGCGGTGCTCAGACTCATTCTGTATTCGTGGGGTTGGGCGTTCTTCGCTGTTATTTTTACAGTTCTGCTGTCCTTCTTGGTGCTGTGTTTAGGTTGTGTCACGTCGGTCAGGGTGCCGTTTGTCGCCAAACCGGCAGTTTCTGGCAAAGATGACAGCTGTTTTAGAAAGGAAATAGTCCAGCTGGCTGAGGAGCACCGTAGTGGAACTTTTGTAGTAGAGTAAAATGATATCAGTAATATCTCCTGCGAGCTGTGAGCTATGCGGGCAGGATGCAAGGTGGTGGGATTCCTGGTCAGGGAGCTTCCAACATAGCAGCCCCCCCCAGGCTCCGTGATGAGTGACACTGTACATCACATCAATCACTGTAAACCACAACTGAGGCGTAGGGGCAAATTTCTCTAACTGTGACATAATGGAAATTACCGCTCACAAAATGGGCTGCTTATTCTCGATAAAGCTCAGGCACAGGGGAATTGCATGCCTGCATTCACCATTCTTTATCACTTTGGATTAGCACTTGTTTACTAGATCACCAAGCAGTTATGTAACTGCACATCAAAAACGACTCGTTACGGCTCAGCCAGCTTCATTAAACATGACCGGCACGCCACAGGCCTGAACGGCTGTCAGCCTAGATATTGCTCTGATTTGATGACCCAATTAGTGTTTAGCTTGGGTGGCCCCCTGCTATGTGGAAATCCTCTGGGATTCTGGGTAATGGAGTTTTTGTGAGCTTTGAGGCAGCACCTTCACTACCGACGGGACAGTGGCATGCTTGTGTGTGTGTGTGTGTGTGTGTGTGTGTGTGTGTGTATGTGGGCTGTAGCCTGAGTGAGGTGCAGTGACTGTCAAGTATCACCCAGAACCGCCGAGGCTGCAGCAGACTTCAGAAACAGCTTCATCTTTTATGCAAAATATGATAAGTACAGTTCAAAAGGCTGAAGGGTGTATGGGTGAGTGTCAGCATTTGTGTATAAATACAGAACAGTGAAGGGGGCGTCCTGCAGTGTGTTGGTCAGGGACTCCCAGAGCCAGAGTCACATGCTGGCAAGAACAGAAAACAAGGACAGTGATGCCAGATCCAGTGGTCTGAATGGGTGTGAACATGCACCAGTCCAGTGAGTGTGACGAGTGTGCGTGTGGATTATGTTTGTATTACATTGTGGGGACCAAATGCCCGCCCCCACAATATGATAAAAGATCTGTCAGTGCAATCAATAAAGCAAAAATTCCAAAAGTCTCCTATTTTCTTTGGTTACTTATAGTTAAGGTTAGGGCTGGGTCAGGGCTAAGCTCGTCATGTTGGGATTAGAGTTTTCCCCATAGAAGTGAATGGCGAGTCCCCACAAAGATATAATTACAAACCTGTGTGTGCGTACGTGTGTATGTGTGTCCAGTACGTTTATGCAGAGCTCCATTTAAAGCAGGCTGATCCCTCCGCTGAAGGATTTGTATTTTATTTTATTATGATTTACCTGAGTGGGAGGAGCTTTTATGATTACGTTCTCCTGAAGGCTGATCCCCCCCACCCCGTGCCATGCCGTCTCTCTGTATCATGGACAGCTGCCAGTAGCATACTGCCTGCAGAAGATGGACCAGTCTATTATACCATCAAGTGACGCTGCTCTGCTCCCCATGGTATCCCCGGGAGCCGGGGGCTGGTCCCTTGAGGGCTGTGGTTTACTCTCCCTATAGTTGAGTGCATGTTCATTATAGATCAACAATCAATATGTCTGAGAGAGTGATGCTGGAGGCCTGTGGAGGCCCCACTGTCTGATCCTTCATACACTGGCAAAGTACAGTGATGCTGAGGGCTTGTGGGGGTCCCCCAGGCTGATCCTTCACTTGTTGGTGAAGCGCAGAGATGCTGGATGCCTGTGAGGGCACTGCTAGCCGATCCTTCACACACTGGCGAAGCACAGTATTGCTGAGAGCCTGTGGGGGCCCCACTGGCTGATCCTTCATTCGCTGGTGAAGCACAGTGATGCAGATAGCCTGTGGGGGGCTCACTGATCGGTTCTCCACCTACTGGTGAAGCACAGTGACGGTGGGGACCTGTGGGGGCCCCACTGGTGCGGAGATGTGGAAGTGAGGCTGAGCCAGTGGCCTGCAGGCTCCTCCCTTGTCCCTCCTGCACTCACTGGATAGACCAGAAAATCACTCCGAACCTGCATCTGGATCAATAAGCGTATAACTCCTCGACAAACATGATGAATTATGTTCTTGTAAATTTACCTAGTAATGATATTTTCCCAGTGCAGTCCATTCGTGAGACTGTCACGGGTCATGCTCTGTGTGCCAAGGTGAGATTTAGTGCATAAATTCATGTAGCTTTCAGAGGGTGAAGCATCCAGAGGCTGGTGCCAGGTTTTCCCATGCACCCCCCCCCCCCCCACACACACACACACACACAAACACATACACAAGCCTGTACTCATATCTTTGTATGTATCATCATTTCTATGGGCAAACCCCTAATCCCAACAATGACCAAAAAAATAGTCTGCTGTTGAAACCACGAATTAGCAGGAGCGCCCTGTGGTGTGAGAGCTCTATGCCATTTTACAGAAATTCCATTATTGTGTGTTGCTGTGCTACTTCCCTTAAGCAGAAAACGACACCAGCTTGTATTGTTGCTGTGTTCTGTTCGCTTATATGAGACCCGTGTGAACATCAAATCGGTAGCATGCGGAGCTTCCACAGAGGACCCCCCGTTTGCATGCTGGCTTCCCGCTCAAGCCCCCCGGTCCACCTTCTTCCATCTCCAGCGGCCCCCTTCGTAATTCCTGTGCTCTGCATTCCTCATCTTATGGTTGGATGCTCTCCTGCTTGGCCGGTATGAAGACCTCCAGGCTCCATAGGGAGTCTCTCCACGGTTCACACTTAAACACTGTACCAAAATTCTCCAAAACGTGCATGAGAGTGGCATCAAATTTAAAAAAATAGCGTCTCCTGCCTTTGCTTGGGGCAGGTAAACCCAGATGGATTACAGTTCAACTTTGTTTACCTGAATTTTATGTACATTTACATTTACATTATTTGGCAGACGCCCTTAGCCAGAGCGACTTACATAAGTGCTTTAAGATGCTGCGATGAATTTTTCCGATACTAGCTCAATAAGGACTCAAGCTATGAATACCATCTATCTGAACACTCTGTTGAGAAAGTGCAGAATTTATTTTATTTTTTTGTACACATACACACACACACAAGGAAAAGAGCTGGGTAAGAATACAGAGTACTACTTCAGGTATTTCTGAAAAAGGAAAGTTTTGAGTTGTCGCTTGAGGACAGCCAAGGTTTCCGCTGTTCGGACATCAAGGGGGAGTTCATTCCACCAATTAGGTGCCAGGACAGAGAAGAGCTGAGATGTGTGTCGTCCTTGTGCCTTGAGGGGTGGTGGGACCAGTCTAGCAGTGCTGGAGGATCGGAGAGATTGGGGTGCAGTACAGGGTGTGATGAGGTCTTTTAGATAGGATGGTGCCAGACCATTTTTGGCTTTGTATGCGAGCATCAGTGTTTTGAATTTGATGCGGGCGGCTACAGGAAGCCAGTGGAGAGAGCGTAGCAAAGGAGTGGTGTGGGAGAACTTGGGAAGGTTGAAAACCAGTCGAGCAGCTGTATTCCGAATCAGTTGGAGGGGACAGATGGCACGCAGTGGTAAACCCGCTAGAAGCGAGTTGCAGTAGTCCAGGCGTGCCATGACGAGGGACTGGACGAGTATCTGGGAGTGGAATGAAATGGACGTATCCTCCTGATGTTAAAGAGGAGAAACCGACAAGAGCGAGAAAGACTGGCAATATGTGAGGAAAAGGACAACCGATCATCCATGGTAACTCCAAGGTTGCGAGCAGAACCCGAAGGACGGATCAGGGAGTTGTCAAAGGAGATTGCAAGGTCCTGGAGGGGGGATGCGTCAGCCGAGATGTAAAGCAGTTGGGTTTTACTAGTCTTCAGTTTTAGCTGGTGAGCGGTCATCCAAGATGAGATTTCTGCCAAACATGCAGAGATCTTAGTGGAGACATGAGTGTCTGAGGGAGGGAAGGAGAGGATGAGTTGAGTGTCATCGGCATAGCAGTGGTAGGAGAAGCCATGTGAGGATATAACCTCTCCAAGAGATTTAGTGTAGAGGGAGAATAAGAGAGGGCCAAGAACCTAGCCCTGAGGGACACCAGTGAAAAGACAACGTGGAGTAGATGTGGATCCATTCCATGCCACTCCATGTATGTTCGACCTTCTAGGTAGGAAGCAAGCCAGTGCCATGCCAAGCCACCAATGCCAAGACTCCTAAGGATGGACAGAAGAGTCTTGTGGTTGACCGTGTCAAATGCTGCTGATAGGTCAAGAAGGATGAGGACAGATGTAGCTTACCAAGGCAGATTTCACTAGATGTTCTTCAGAGAGGACTTTGGGAACTAGGATTAGAACATAGTGGAGTTTGCCTGTGTTACAGCATCTCTGATGGGTTAATATAGTGTTTTGTTCCAGTTTAGCCCTGTTTATCCAGGTTAATTCCCCAAAGCTGTGCTGTTCCATCCATGGACAGTTGTGTTGTTCCGTGACTGATTACCAGGGGTATCCAAGCTCTCCTGACCTAGAAACAAACTACAGCAGATTATGTGTGAGGCTTCGAAGGGCCTTAGCTGAGGTTTAGGAACTCTCACACACAGGGTAGCTTTCACTAGGCGCCCGTCACAAGTGGCTGAAGATGGAGATTTGAAGGAGAGGTCATTCCTTATTTCAGTGGTATATCCTGGAAAGTTTCCCTCATAAGGAAGGATCACTGAGAGTCTCTCAGTTCACAGACCTTGGTGTCTGCTACAGGATCTCGTCAAAACCTATACCTGTGGTTGTGTTTATTTAAATTTATCTTATGCATTATATTATGCAGTCCAGGTTTACATTTCTCCCTTTAATTTCAACAAACAGCACCTCATATTACCAGATTTTTACGTTGTATTTATGGATATCAGGTACAGACTGACAGTACGGGCCATGTAAGCGCCCGCAGTTGGACCTGCCTCCGTAATTAAATACAGTAAAATCCAGTTATAATGGACTTCAAGGGACATGGCAAAACAGTCCATTATGTCCAAAGTCCATTATATCCAGAGTTACTGTCTGCCCAGAACACAACTACAGGACACCATTTACTCATGCCACACCCCAGCAGACACACTTGTGGTATAGATTATTATATTGTACATGTAGTAATCCAACTTTACCTGACCAGATGCGTGATTATTAATAATCCCAAATATGTATCTGCGCTGGATATCACCGGCACGCCACGTGCCTTGTAGGCGGAGCCTGGATGTCCGTTATAGCGAAAAAAACTACAGCTAAAAGCGACTCTGGGGAACAAATTGTCTGTCCGTTATAAGCAAAATTCCGTTATATTCAAATCCGCTATATCCGATGCTTTTTCTGCATGTTCGAAAAGGCACACGGCCGGTACCAGCGGACCTCGTCCGTTATAGATGATATTCCAGCAAGCGAGTGACATTTTAATGGGATTTTACTGCACTCGTTGCGATTGGTCACCTGTGCTGTTTCTGAAGAAGTCTGATGATAGTTCACAGCCTCGACTGCATCCTCCTGCCTGAGAAATTTCACTCTGCTGCTCGGCTGTAGAAGATGATTTGCAGCTTCATCCCTCTGGTTATGAAGCGACCATCAGATGGCAGTATGGGAGAGGTCACGTGACGCTCGTCGCTAATGGCTGCCTAACTCTGCTCGTCCGCGGGTCCCATCCACCTATTTGCCCTTTAGTCAGTCCTCTTGCCACTTACCCGTTCGCAATTCTATACGAATTCGGCGCTCATTCTTTTATTCTTCCTGATGGCTGCTAATCAGCGCAGACCTCGCCCAGTTCTTTCCCGTCCGGAGAAGAAAGTTCCCCGCTCTGATGGCGGCGCTTCTGAAGAGGCCCTTTCCCCTCTCCGGGCACCTTTTCTTGAGGAAATGAAGAACTTCGTTTCCGAGCAGGTGAACTCTTTAAATGGCACGCTCCAGCAACACCACTCGGAGCTCCGCGCTGACCTGAACTCGCTGAGGGCGGATTTTAAATCTATTCAAAAAGAAGTCGCCTCTGTGAAGTCTGTGACCGATCGACACTCCAGGGAGCTGGCTGATTTTAATAAGGGCCTACTTTCCCTGGATGTTAAAATCACAGAGATTGAGGACCGCAGCCGTCGCCTTAATCTTAAAGTAGTTGGGATTAAACTAGGGCGCGAAGGGGGCGATATGCGGTCTTTTCTTAACAGCCTCTGGCCAGCTATTTTCCCCCATCTCCCTAATTTCCAGCCAGCCATTGACCATGCCCACAGGCTGCATGGCCGGTCCGAAACCTCTTCTCGTCCGCCTCCCATCCTCATGCACTTCATGGACTTCCGTGACCAGCAAGCTGTGGTACGTGAAGCCCGCAAAGTCCAGGACCTCAGTTTTGAAGGTGGGAGAATTTTCTTCTTTCAAGACTTTAGCGCCAAGACGGCTGCAGCGAGGAAGGCGATGAACGCGCCGATCCAGAGAGCGAAGGAGTTGGGTCTTTCTCCTTTGCTGATTTTCCCTGCGCGCCTGAAGCTGTCTTTTGGAAGCCAGCAGGTCATGTCCGCTACTCCGGAGGACGCGAATACCGCCATGGATCATTTTCAGTCTCTTGGGACTCTTCCAGTATAATTATTTCGCTCCCCTTTGGGTTTGCCGTTTTCTTTTTATATATTATTATTATTCATTTATTTTTATTTTTACATTTATTTTAATTTCTCTGTGATCGCTGTGGGTCCTGTGTATTGTAATGTACTGTTATGAGATGCTTTTGTTTTTGTTTACTTGCAGTTTTCGCCTGCTTCTATTAGTTTATTAATTGCATGTCTGCTGTAGTGCTATTGCCTGACTACTCCCATTTGCCGTTTTTCCTGCTGTACACGGGGCAGCAGCAGTGGCACGGGGTCTGTTTTATCTGTGTCTCTGTTACTCAGAATGGGCTGGGGGACGTGTGCGCGATGTTGGTGTGTTTTGCGGCTTAGCTTCAGGCGCCACGTGCGCGCAGTTTCTGACTCGGTCGGAGGCAGGGGCGCCGCTAAGGGGGGGAAAGTTGGGACAATTCTAAGGGCCCACGCCCTTTAGGGGCCCCCAGAGATCTGAATGGGTGTGGTAGGGGGGCCCAACCTCATATTTTGTCATAGGGCCCAAAATTGCTAGCGGCGCCCCTGGTCGGAGGGGGAGGGAGGGTGGTTGTTCTGGACCTGGCCGCAGTCCCGATTACTTTTTTAATGTCTTCTATGTTACTGCTGCGTTGCCTGTCCGGAGCATGGGTCTGGGGGATTTTTGTGTCTGTTTGGGGGGGTGGGAAGGGGTTTTTCCCCTGAGACTTACTTCTTGAAGTCACGGTTCATCGACTGGCACATTCAGCTTCTGGTTCATGTCTGGCATATTGAGATTTTGTTAACTTGTTTTTTTCCCTTGTTTACACCTTACTGTCTGTTTTGTTTTGATCATGGCCAATATAAATATAGCTTCTTGGAATGTTAGGGCTCTGAATACTCCCAAAAAACGGTCCAGTGTGACTGATTTTCTGAAGAGGCAGCAAGAGACCTTGCCTTTTTAATTGAGACCCACCTTCTCCAGCGAGATGCACTGCGGGCGGCCTCCAGGTTCTACAGGGTTATCTCCACTTCATCAGCTTCCTCACGTAGATGTGGAGTAGCCATATTGGTCAAGCAGTCCCTTCAGATTCATATTCTTAACTCAGGGGGGGATGCTGATGGCAGGTACTGTTACGCCCTCTCTGACCTGGGGGGTAGGAAGGTCTGCTTTGTTGCCGCATACGCTCCCACTCCCCCACGCGCCTCATTCTTTCGGGATCTTCTGACCACCTTCTTAAATTTCAGGAATTTGACCTTGTTATTGGAACTGATGCTAACGCTGTCCACAACCCTGTTCTTGATAAATCTCCCTCTCTCGTGGGTAGCCGGGTGCCTCTCTCCATCCACACGTTCCCTGTGTAAATTCGTGGAGGACTTGAATTTGGTCGACTCATTCCGCCTAATTAACCCCTCCGCCAGAGAATTTTCCATCTTCTCACCTCGCTTCAAATCCCAGTCTCGCATAGACTACATCTTTGTTTCTCGCTCTCTTGCCTCTGCTGTTTCTAATGCTTCTCTGATTTCTTCCTCTTTGTCTGACCACAAGTGTGCTCTGCTCCACTTAGCTGTACCTTCTCTCTCTCCTCGGGACCCACGATGGAAGCTCAACACTTCTTTGCTTCAAAACTCTAAATATATAGCCTATCTGACTCCTAGACTTGAAGAATTTATTTCAATTAATACAGGCTCAACTGATGACCCAGTCTACTGCTGGATGGCAATAAAGGGCTTTCTCCGCGATGCCACAGTTGCTTTTGCCAGTGGCCTGGCTCACGAACGTCACCGGAAGATCTGTGATCTCGAAAGGTGGCTAGCTCACTTAGAGAGTGCTCGTCCTGCAGTGGTTGATCCGGATCATGAGACCCTCATTTTAAACACCAGGGCGGAGCTAAATGTCCTTCTGTCACACCGCGCTGAGTTTATGGTCCATCGCACTAGGTCACGATATTATGTCTCTGGTACTAGGCCCAGTAAGTTGTTGGGTCTCAGGCTCCGGCAATGTGACTCTTTCTTCTCAATTTCTTATGTTAGAACCAAGGACGGAGCTCTCACCACTGACCCACAGGAAATGAACAGTAGCTTTTTTCAATTTTACTCAGATCTATTCTCCCCTCCCACTATCTTTCCATCCTCTGACCCTGATTAATTTCTTGACTCTGTACCACTTCCTTGTCTTTCAGGCCCAGAAGCCTCTATGCTCGAGGCTCCCCTTTCAATGTCAGAACTTAAAGAGGCTCTGGACTCCATGAGCCCTGGGAAGTCTCCAGGGCCTGATGGCCTCCCTCCGGAACTCCTTTCTGCCTTCTGGAAGCAGCTCTCTATTCCGCTCTTCCACATGCTGAATTCTGCCATTTCTGCCTCCCATCTCCATCCTTCTCTTAATCAGTCCTTGATGACTTTGCTGCTCAAACAAGGTAAGGACCCTACAGATTGCTCCAGCTATCGCCCGTTGTCCCTTATGAATTCAGACATCAAACTGCTTGCCAAGGTGCTTGCCCGTCGACTGCAGGTGGTGATTTCCAAATTGATTCACCCAGACCAAACTGGTTTTATTAAATCCCGTCATGCGGCCGACAACATCCGTCGCCTCCTCCATGTACTTCACACTGCTCCTTCCTTTCCCTTCCCTGCCGCCCTTCTCTCTTTAGACGCAGAGAAGGCTTTCGATAGGATGAATTGGTCTTTTTTGTGGAGGGTCCTGCATAGAATGGGTTTTGGCTCTTATTTTATCAACCTAGTCCAGACCCTTTACTCCTCCCCCTCTTCTGTCCTTTTGACTAATGCCAACATTTCGCCTCCTTTTCAGCTTCTTCAGGGGGCCAGGCAGGGCTGTCCCCTCTCCCCCCTACTCTTTAATCTGTCGTTGGAGCCTCTGGCTGCCGCTCTCCGTCACTCAGATGTTATTTCCCCCATCCTAGTGAAAGGTGTCCCTCAGACAGTTTCTTTATATGCTGATGATCTGCTTCTTTACCTCGGCAATGCTCCTGTGGATCTCCCTCATGTCCTTAACCTGTTTCAATCATATGAATCCCTGTCTGGCTATAGGATTAACTGGGCAAAATCCTCTCTCCTTCCGTTGAATCCTGCCTGCCGCTCCTCTTCACTTCCTCCTTCTATTCCTCAGGCAGGGTCTTTCAGATACCTGGGGTTGGACATTTACCCATCAGTTGCAGAGCTCACAGCTGCTGGCTTCCGCCGCACTCTCGAGGGCATTAAAGCCTCGATCTCCTCGTGGTCTTCTCTTCCCCTCTCATTTCAGGCTAGGCTGGCTGTTATTAAGATGAACGTGCTCCCTAGAATTAATTTTATGAGTTCCATGCTTCCCCTCTCCCCTCCACCTGGGAACTGGGCTTCGGTTAAGTCTACTATTTCTACTTTTCTTTGGGATGGCAAGAGACCCTCCATCAGACACTCTACCCTAATCCGTGACCGGTTGGATGGGGGCGTCTCTCTACCGGACTTTGAAATTTACCACCTTGCTTTTACTCTAAGGCCGGTTTGGAGCTGGATCAGTCCTCCCCAGCATCCCCCTGCCTGGCTTCCTATCGAAGCAGAATATGTTCTCCCCCATCGTCTAGCCTCGCTTCCTTTCCTCCCTGTTAAATTCAAATCCATCGCTGCCTCCGTTGGTCCGATTATCTGTCAGGCCCTTCGCACATGGAGAAGGGTTGAGAAATTGTTGGGCCCCTTCCCAAAATGGCAGCCCAGTGTTCCGTTGCTCCACAATCCTGTCCTGAACATTGGAGGCCGCCCCATCTCTTCCTCGCCGTGGTCTCAGTCAGGTATCTCCACCCTGGGTGACATTTTTGATAGCTCGGGTCTCAAATTGTTCCAGTCTCTTAAGGTCACATTTAATCTTCCCTCTTCTTCATATTTTTTCTACCTCCAGCTGAGGTCCATGCTTAGCGCCTGTAATATCTCCTTTTCCTCACCTCTTCCGCTTCACCCGCTGTGCAGATTTGCTCTGTCCTTTTCTCCTGTTTCTAAGCCCGTGTCCAGTCTCTATTCCCTCCTCCACAAATCCTCTCATAAACCTCTCCCCATAATTTCTGTCTGGCAGGGGGAGCTCTCTCCCACCCCCGTCTTATCTTGGAGCGTTATTTTTCATAATATTAAAAACTGTTCTAAAAATCCCAATCACCAGCAAACACAATTTAAGTTTGTTCACAGATTATACCCCACTCCCAGGAAACGCCATCTCATGGGCTTAGAGCCTGACCCCTTATGTCATCTTTGTCCCCTCCAGGTCCCTGGTACCTTTCTCTATATGTTCTGGGACTGTCCTCCAGTGGCTGCTCTTTGGGATTACGTGGCCAGATCTCTCTCTTCAGTTCTTTCCTCTCCCATCCCCCTGTCTCCCGTGGTCCTTCTCCTAGACTTCTCTTCTCTCTCTCTCTCTCTCGCTTCCAGCAGAGGCTTCTGATGTCTGCCTCCTTAGTGGCCAAGTTGTTATTAGCCTCTCGTTGGAAGTCTCCTGATCGTGCCATTCCTTCTGTCTGGAAGTCCACCTTTCTTGGTCTGCTTCTGCTGGAACTCTCTGCAGCCCGGATTAACAACTCGTCTGGTTCTACAATCCAGAGCTGGGTCCATGACGTGCAGCTGGTCAAGGATTGGTTGCAGGTCATGTCCTGAGGCCGTATTCCTTGTTTTTTGTTTTGATTTTTACTTTCCTAATTCTGACATTTTTCAGTGGTATAAGTGCGTTATTTCTTTTATCCTCAGTTTTTATCTGTGCTCTCCGTGGCTGAGTGTGCCGGTGACCTTTGTTGGTTTTCTGTTTCTTTAAATTGAGCTGCTGTCTCAGGGTGTATTGGGGGTGGGGTGGGGGTGGAGCATGTTCTGTTTTGTTCCATTTTGTTCTTTGTTATAAAAAATCTCTAATAAAAATTTGGTCACAAAAAAAAAGATGGCAGTATGGAGGCTTGTTGGTTTAAGGTGGAGCTGTGGTGTCAGATTGGAGCACTGCCTTGGGTGAAGGCTCTTTGGGAAGGATGGAGGGACCTGCTCTCCCCGCAATAGAGAAGGGGTCCAGGTCGAGTCCTTCTCCACATTCTGTTCCCCTACCTTTATTTCTGGGGTATGTGTTTTCCTGTGAGCCTATTCTCAGAGTGACGGAGCCCATAGAATTATCAGATTTTTCAGATCTGGGCACCAAGAAGCGCGATCTCTCTGGCTACCAGGATTATCGTTCAGAGCTTCTCCTTCACACACCCTCAGACATCGCTACTTTACTTAGAGCTGCTGACCAGAAATGGGTCTTGGGTTTCAAGGAAACTGGGAAACCTTTTATTGGCCAAGAGACAAAAAAGTGGAGGTGAATATGAAAGGTGAGAACTTAATGACGGTGTGAAAAGGAGCGGAGGATTTCGCAGCTGTGTCCTGCAGCGCCAAAGAGCTCCACATAGGAGATGACCAATCAGATTGTAGAGGAGGCTGGACCGACCAATTTGATGTCTTTTTCCCGCCTCCTCAAGTTGGTTGGACAGTTGGACGATCTCTCCGATCCTCCAGCCCACGATCTCTCCGATCCTCCAGCACTGCTCGACTGGTCCCACCTCCCCTCAAGGCACAAGGAAGACACGCATCTCGGCTCTTCTCTGTCCTGGCACCTAATTGGTGGAATGAACTCCCCCTAGATGTCCGAACAGCTGAATCCTTGACTGTCTTCAAGCGACGACTCAAAACTTTTCTTTTTCAGAAATACCTGACGTAGAACTTCTATATTCTTACTCGACTCTTTTTCTGGTGTGTGTTTAAAAAAAAAAAAATAAAAAAAAATATAAAAAAAAAAATTTCTGCACTACTCAATGGAGTTCTCAGAGATAGTATTCATAGCTTGGGTCCTTATTGACCTAGCATCGGAAATTCATTGCAGAGTCTCAAAGCACTTATGTAAGTTGCTCTGGCTAAGGGCGTCTGCCAAATCCTGTAAATGTAAATGTATGTAAATGTTTGATTGGATATCTTTCTGAACCAATCATTGTTCCTTCTGCCCTCAGAATACTTTTGTGTAAGTATGACTCCTATAAGCCCTTTGTGTATGAGAGGCTGTTTTGGCTGCTGTCACACCCAGGAGAGCAAGGTGGACGGGCTGACCCCAGAGTCTTCACCTTGGGTGAGCTTTAGGGTGCGGGTAACCTCAGAGTACTACTGCAGGAAAAGCGAAAATGTGTGATGCCAAGAAGGAGGATGTGTGTACCTAGCTCTTTGTGACGTGGGCGGTGCATACTTCAGCCGAGGAGGGATCACTTGTCCTCTCTGTTCTCCTTTCTATGATCCTTCTCTGTAAATCGTCTCTCTTACTGAGAGATCTGGTGGATTCCTCCAAGCAGCCAGATCTGCTGTTTCCCCTTAACCTTCCCCATATCCAATGATGGTCAGAAACAAATCAGCCATCCTGCATAAATTACTCTGATTTTTTTTATTAACTCTTAAATGCACTTCCTAAATTTAGACCCAAAATTGCAGCCCGTCTGGTTGGTACTGGGGGTAGAGAAAATAGTGTGTGTGTGTGTGTGTGCGTGCGTGCGTGCGTGTGTGTGTGTGTGTGTGTGTGTGTGTGCATGCGTGCGTGTGTGTGTGTGTGTGTGTGTGTGTGTGTGTGCGTGTGTATGTGTGTGTGTGTGCGTGTGTGCGTGCGTGTGTGTGTGTGTGTGTGTGTGTGTGTGTGTGTGAGTCAATGTGTGCTGATGTGATGAGATGGCAGCTTCATCTGCTGTGTGTCTCCTTTTCATTTGGTTGAGACAGTTGTGACAGATCTGTTGTCACAGTAAGTCACATATTACTGAATTAGGTGTCTTTATAAATACAGCCTTAGTATCAAAGAGGGTTGGTCGTCCCACAAAGTGACGAGCCCATTCATTCACCTCCCCTGTGCCTTATTACCAGTGATTTAAGGTCCTAGTTTTCCTCTCTGACCCTAGAACACACTCCCAGGCTCAGACTCCTGATGCCACATAGATACTTGCACTCGTTCTCCAGATTTTGTCGTTTTGTTTTCTTACGTTTTCTTGAGCCCATAGGATAACCTGGGATTTCGGAATCAAAGGCCTGCCACTCGCTTACTCCATAGGCCAAACTCCATAGGCCACCTCAGAACAGGCCGACAGAAATGGCCCCACTCGTCTTTTTCTTGCTTTTTCCCCATCATCCCTCCATCCCTGACATTCTAACTCAGTCCATATCTGCCAGCATGAATTGAAATCTGACTCATTGTTTTGTCGTTTTTTTTATCCCTCCATCCTCCCATTCACTCCATTACTTTTTCAGAGGCTTTTACCACTCAGACACTGAACATGCCACAGCCACCAAACTGCATCTGCAGCCTCAGGCCAAGTCAGTGACTCCACACTGCAGGCTGAATAGGTCTCCACTCGTCTTTTTGTCATTCTTTTAATTTTCCTTCAGGGCAATCACACTCACATGATCAGGAAATACACTCTTGTAGTTCTTTCTGAGATGCCTGATTAAAGTATTGCACAAACTGAATATATAGTGTATTAAAGATCAGCGGTACTGTGATGTTCAAAATTATAAATTTAGTTGGTTGTTCCCTGCAGGTGCTGACAGTGTGTCCACAGTGAGCTGGGTGTCAGTACTGAGTGGAGGATCTGTCACCATCCCATGTTTCTATGAGGACAGATATAAAACTCACGTGAAATACTGGTGCAGAGGGAAAGACTGGAGGTCATGTACTCCCATAGTACACACTGACTCTCCACAGGAGGGTAAAGTGTCAGTCAGAGACGATCCTGACCAGCGAGTCTTCACTGTGACCATCAAAAATCTGACAGCTAGGGACTCTAGTTACTTCTGGTGTGGTGTGAGGATCAGTGGAGGTTCAGATGTTGGAGACCAGGTTGCCCTCTCAGTGACTGATGGTAAGATGTCTGCACAAAACATCTGATCACACTATTTTCATGCATATATATATATATATATATATATATATATATATATATATATATATATATATATATACAATTCTCCAAACAAAAATATCTCTCTGACCGTATAGTGGATTTAGGAATAAAAAAACCAAAATAAACCTTACAGCAGCTTCCTTGTATCACAGGTATCTTTAACACACATTTACAAATGGCTCAACATTAACAAAAAGAAATAACAAAAGATGAACCATATTATACCTGCAGAACTGAGAGAGAATATCAATGCCTAAGTTACATTCTGTTTCAATGTTCTTATCCAGAAAAAGTCACAGACAAGGTCAGAGTGCGTCTCCCTCACCCGCCATATTTAACGGGTAATTACAAAAAAAGTTACATTAAAACGTGGCTTATGCTAACAGGCTAACGGGGCTGAAGCTACACAGCGAATAAGCGGATAAATGTTTCTTTTGTGCACCAGCTTATTTCCCTATTCAGTATTGCTTTTTCCTTTTTACAGTATCATCGAAGCAGGGTACATTTCCCCTGGTACAATAAACCCAACATCGTATGCACTAAGTTCCATTACCAATTACCAATTACCATTTCCAATTCACAGCTCGCATTCAATGGTAAATTCCAATCACCACAATCAGGAGAATTGAAGTTTGGTTAAATTTAGCTTATTATTCACTTCATTATAATATGTGTATAAATGGTGTAAGAGGGAGTGAGAGTTAATCAGCCTGGTAATTTTTATACTGTCCCTGCAGGTGTGTTCACAGTGACTGATATGTCTGTACAGAGAGGAGGATCTGTCACCATCCCATGTTTCTATGAGGACAGATATAAAACTCACGTGAAATACTTGTGCAGAGGGAAAGACTGGAGGTCATGTACTCCCATAGTACACACTGACTCTCCACAGGAGGGTAAAGTGTCAGTCAGAGATGATCCTGACCAGCGAGTCTTCACTGTGACCATCAACAATCTGACAGACTGGGACTCTGACATCTACTGGTGTCGTGTGGAGATCAGTGAAGCCTCAGATCCTGGAGATCAGGTTTCCCTCTCAGTCACTGTTGGTAAGATGTTTGTACTGCAGACTGTAGCCAATAAGATGTAACATGTCATTCAGGCAGAAAGGAAGGACATTTACAAAAACAATGGAAGAAAAAGTATTTTAGCATTTTTAAACCTAATCTACAATAACAAGTACCAAATCTTAGTTTTGCACAGTAATATAAATGTGACCTGGGAGACGTAACGGTCTCAGTTTAAATGGACTACTTTAGGGGATAAATAACATTAGTAATATGTTTTGCTCAGGTTTTGATGCATATAAAAAGTATGGATGAACATTAAAATAAGCATGTTGTAACTGGGTCATATGCCTGAATGTCTTACAGCTGTGTAAATAACACAGTATTTTATTTTTCCCTAATTTGCATGTTCAGGTTCCCCAAGGCTGTCAGTGGACAAACAGGAGGTGGCGGGTGTGGAAGGAGGCAGTGTCACTGTTCAGTGTCACTATGGATACAGTGTAAATAAGAAGCTGTGGTGTAAGATCGGGGGCTCCTGTGCATTAGAGAGATCTGTGAGTTTGGATGGGAGGCCTGTCCTGATCAGGGATGACAGAGTAAACAGAGTCTTCAGTGTGACAATGATGGAACTGGAGAGGAAGGACACTGGCTGGTACTGGTGTGATGCTGGAGGTTTGCAGATCCCAGTTCATATTACTGTCAACCCAATAACCAGCACTGAATGTAAGTAATTAATATAAATCTGGCTGTGAATAATTTGTGCTTCAATACAAATAGCCAAACAGCAAATGAGGCAGTTTCACCCATGAAGGGGGTTTATGCTTTTTATAGGGATAATGTGTCTGGGGGGCTGTGTGTCTTTAAACTCCCCTATTGATAACTTTTGCGAAACAGAGTTGGGATTATTGGTTCTGTGCTAGTGGCACAGTGGCTCAGTAGGTGGTGCTGTTGCTTCACACCTCCATGTTTAGTTGTTTGAATCTGGCTTCTGCTCTGTCTGTGTGGAGTCTGCATGCTCTCCATGTGCTGTGTGGATTTCCTCCCACAGTATAAAGACATGCAGTCAGGCTAATTGGTGTCTCTAATAGAGAGTGTGTGTCTATGTGCCCTGTGACTGCCTGGCATCCTGTCCAGGCTGTATTCCATCCCTGTGCCCTGTCCTGCCTGGGATCGGCTCCAGGCCCCACACCCCTGACCAGGAGGAGGGGTTAGAAGATAGATGGGGGGATGGCTGTATTTTCATGTGTCTGTATGAATGTACTGAAAGATTAACTACAAATACCAGCATTACCTCTATGGGAGTCACCCGATAATACAGTTGTGATGACCTACACTAAGAGGAATTCCTTGTACACTTAATACTTGGCAAACAGTAAAGATTCTGATTCAGATTTAACTATATATACATGCACCTGTTTTCTTATTAATTTCCTGGTCAATACTTTGTATATAATCTTAGTATGTAATTCATTCCTGCCCAGATCCCTGACACAAAGCTGCAGGCAGAATTCCATGCTATCAGGTCCTGCTCTGTACCAAATACACAAGTGTCCGATCTGTTTGTTACACCTGCAGCTGTACTGAGCCCTCAGGAATCAACAGCTTATAGGTCAGGATGTGTCTGTATAATGAGACACATTTCACAGGGTTTTGCCACAGACAGACATTCGTTTTCTTATTAAGACCGTTTGTTATGTATATGAATCCAAATCCAAAATTGTCACAGAAGCTGTGCAGACTGGCTGATGTGTCTGTAGGTGGTTTCAAATCGCAGCAGAGGCCGGTGTCACAGTTATACTCTGTGCTGCAATAAGTACATTATGATATAATAATAAAATAATTAATATCACCAATTCACTGCCAGTTCCCTATGATATGAACACTTTGATCAAAATACTAATTTGTTATTCTGTATCCAGCCAGCCGCTCTATGGAATATTTTCCGTAATTCTTATATCAAGTGTTAAAAATTACCTTTTCTTAAGAGTCTTCAGTAAATTACAGACCAGCGTTTTTCTATTTGTAAAATAATAATAATTTTTCTTCTTTCCAATGCTGATATTTTCTGCTACATTAAGATGGAGGGAATAATGAAAACCTGAGGTAAGCATACAGCAGTATTTATGGCAGTGTGGGGGTCCAGCTAGCAGTATTTACAGCAGTGTGGGGGTCCAGCTAGCAGTATTTACAGCAGTGTGGGGGTCCAGCTAGTAGCATTTACAGCAGTGTGGGGGTTCAGCTAGTAGCATTTACAGTAGTGTGGGGGTCCAGCTAGCAGCATTTACAGCAGTGTGGGGGTCCAGCTAGTAGCATTTACAGCAGTGTGGGGGTCCAGCTAGCAGCATTTACAGCAGTGTGGGGGTCCAGCTAGTAGCATATACAGCAGTGTGGGGGTCCAGCTAGCAGCATTTACAGCAGTGTGGGGGTCCAGCTAGTAGCATTTACAGTAGTGTGGGGGTCCAGCTAGTAGCATTTACAGTAGTGTGGGGGTCCAGCTAGCAGCATTTACAGCAGTGTGGGGGTCCAGCTAGTAGTATTTACAGCAGTGTGGGGGTCCAGCTAGCAGCATTTACAGCAGTGTGGGGGTCCAGCTAGTAGCATTTACAGCAGTGTGGGGGTCCAGCTAGCAGCATTTACCTGGGAAACTGCCATTATAATTATGAGAATCAGGATATTGCTTTTCATTTTATTCTTAATTATAATAAACTTGAGATGGTATCCCATCCAGGGTGAGCCCCTGCCTTGTGCCCTGTGCTGCTGGAGATATACTGCAGGCCTCTTGGAAGATGGATGGATGGATTTTACAAAACAGTATTACATGTTATGAAATAATCATCGTAAAGCTGGCAGTTAACAATCTCTATCTATTCTCATGTTGTACAGTATTATTAAAGCATCCTGTTCCTCACATGAATCCTGTGTAATAGTACAGATGTGGCTGCACTGTGTTGCTATAAAGCATGTAAGACTTTAATGTTCAAATCCACCCTCTTATTCAGCTCCTTGGTCCAGCTGGTTCTGTATGTAGGACTGGGCTCATTGGTGCTGCTGTTCGTCATCATCATCATCACATGGAAAGTGTGGGACAAACACAGTGAGTATCTGCTGATGCAGACGGTGTGTAAGTGACCTGAATTTTTGCAGAGTTACAGACACTGTTTTACAGACACTGCTGTGAGCAGAATAATTTTCTGTGGCTTTTTTCCTCATTTCTTTCTTGTAGAGAAAAAAATGGCCAAGAGACAAAATCCGGGAAGGACAGAATTGACAGTAAGTTCATATTTAATACGGAAAGTCCAGAAGAGTGTTTCTCAGCCTGTGGGTCGCGACAAGTTTTGGAAGGGTTTTGAGCCCTTGAGTTGGACAATTGTTAGCCCATTTTATCCTTCTTTAAAATGTTAGAATCAGAAACAATCACATTTTTTCAGTTAAATTGTAGTTGGCATGATGTTCAATTTGAGTGGACTGGCTACACTGAAAAAGTTACTTTGAATGAACTGAATGAATCAGGGACAGTGGTTCCCCACAACTGGAATGAGTTTTCTGAAGATAAAACTCTCTGTTTAAGTTGATGCATTCACTTTGTGTTCTAAGAACATAGTATAGTTGAAATAATCTCACCAAATGTATCTCCTGTGTTAGATCAATATTTCATGAGCATCCTTAGCTGCTCAAATTTGATCATGAACAGAACATTTTGTAAGGTCGGTATTTGGCAAAGTCTTCTTCATGATAGTGGGTAAAACTAACCAGTGCTGCTGTTAGGTTATATATCAGTGTTCCCTGGAATGTGGGGCAAGATTATGGTGCTGATGCCATACATATCAGGCAAATATCTGACATGTGACCTTTATATCTCATTTTTATATATAGAATCTCATTATGGTGGGAGTCATAATACAAAAAATATTTGGTACAATACTTAAAACAGTTTTGAAATGTACTCGTTTGTAATGTTTTGTAGTTAAACTATATTGTTGAGGCATGTATTTAACAAAAAATAGCGTGTTTGTGGAATCTGCTGACTACTGCAGTGCATGATGGGTACGATATTTGGAAGCTACTTAAATTTCAGCAACTCTAACTGGCATAGGCAAGGCCTAGGTGTGAATTTAGAGAGGAGGACATGGTCCATTTTTGCCCCAGGGCCCAGTGGACCCTGAAAAACCAAAACAAAGCTTTTGTTAGTTCAGTGTGTTTCTTCACATTCCAACGTATCCTTCTAATTTATCTTTATGGTTCAGGCTAAACTGAATAAATTACTTACACTGAGGCAACTTCAAATATTTCATGTGATCCATTACTTCTAATATTTTAAGTGCTTCAACATTTCCAGCATTTTATTTTTTTCAGTCTACGGTTGTTCTGCAATTGGTTATTTACCTAATTTAAGTTGAATGAAAGTGATTAAGTTGGTTTGATTAGACATGAGAAAATTTTGTGAGATTAACTCAACTATATTCTGTTCTCAGAACACAAAGTGAATGCGTGGACTTTAAATGAAGGTTTAATTTTCAGAATACTCGTTCTAGTTGTGTGGAACTACTGTGCATGATTCAATAGTATTATTCAAAGATTAATGCATAAAAACTAATACATTTACATTGCATCAACATTATTTAAGTAACAAGTAAGGTGAATCCTTTATTTCAGTGACTCATTAAAACGTTTATTTTTGTATAGGAATATGATGTGAAACTGACTTGAGGAGTGATTGTTTGAATGATGAGCTGTGACTTTGTTCTAGCTGAACCCAGACCATGAATATGCAGTAACTGACAGAAGTGGCATCATCGAGGGAGCCCCCCCAGGGCAGGTAAAGTGCAGGAATAAAATATATACAGCGAGACTTGTGAGAGTAGTCTGTTTATCTATATGTAAAAAAGTCATATTATTTTATGTAATATAGTTTCATAAGCCAGGTGTTACATTGTGGTTAAAGAGTTTTCTAAATGGAAATAAAAATTAAACCCAATTGGACAATATTGGGGGGCAGCAGTGGTGGTGCAGTGGTTAGCACTGTTGTCTCACACCTCTGGGACCCGGGTTCGAGTCTCTGCCTGGGTCACATGTGTTTGCATGTTCTCCCCATGTCGTCGTGGAGTTTCCTCCGGGTACTACGGTTTCCCCCCACAGTCCAAAAACATGCTGAGGCCAATTGGACTTGCTAAATTGCCCGTAGGTGTGCATGTGTGAGTGAATGGTGTGTGAGTGTGCCCTGCGATGGGCTGGCCCCCCATCCTGGGTTCTTCCCTGCCTCGTGCCCATTGCTTCTGGGATAGACTCTGGACCCCCAGCAACCCAGTAGGATAAGCGGTTTGGAAAATGGATAGATGGATGGACAATATTGGTAAAGATACAAATCATTAAATTATGCGTCAGATTATCACCAAATTCACCAACAATGACATTCCATTGCTGTCGGTTAAAGAATGGACAGGTGGTTCTGTAGAGATACATCGTCATAATGTTCCTCTCTCAGGCCTCTGAGGAGCCTGGTGCTGATGTCACCTACAGCTCCATTGTCCTGCGAGACCCAGAGGTAAGATGATTTCATGTAAATCAGTGTTTGGTTCAGGCATAGGACCAGTATCACACTGAGAGTGACACGTACATGAATAATGTACTGACTGGGCAGGTACATCTACACCTCAGCTGATTTCTCAAATCCATGTGTATCAGAATTAGCTGTAATGTACCAAGAAGTACCATGATACCCCTGATATTTCACAGTGTACAATGGTTGGTCTTGTACCTCCACTGTAAGCAGCTAAATGCTCTCAGCAGGTGTCCTCAGGATGTTCTTCACACTGTCCTGCTGTAACTCCAGCCAGCGATGTGATCTACAGCTCAGTCGCCCTGAAGCACAGAGAGGTGAGTTTGGACAATCTGCTTTAACATGAGCTGTGATACATTTAGTATCTGATGTTGCAAAGTCAGGACTATAAATATTTGAACACTAACTTAGGAGTTTCAGCTCGTTAACATGTGACACCCTCTTTTTAAAGGGGGAAAAAGTAATTGGACAATTCACTTAAAAGCGATTTCATGGACAGGTGTGGTCAATTCCTTCGTTCTTTCATTATCCATTAAGCAGATAAAAGGCCAGGAGTTGATTTGCGGTGTCTTGTTTGCATTTGGAAGATTGAGGTCTGAACATACAACATGCGGTCAAAGGAACTCAGTACGCAGGTGAAACAGGCCATCTTTAGGCTGCGAAAACAGAAAATAACTGTTTGAGAAATTGCCACAACATTAGCAGTGGCAAAATCCACAGTTTGGTACATCCTGAGAAAGAAAGAAAGAAAGCATTGGTGAACTCAGCAACGCAAAGAGGCCTGGACGTCCACGGACGACAACAGAGGTGGATGATCGCAGAATCGTTTCCATGGTGAAGAGAAACCCCTTCGTAACAGCCAACCAAGTGAACAACACTCTGCAGGAAGTAGGTGTGTCAATATCCAAGTCTACCATAAAGAGAAGACAGCATGAAAGCAAATACAGAGGGTTCACTGCAGGATGCAAGCCACTCATGAGCCTTAAAAATAGAAAGGCTAGATTGGTCTTTGCAAAACAACATCTAAAAAATCCAGTACAGTTCTGGAACAGCATTCTTTGGACAAATGAAACCAAGATCAACCTGTATCAGAATGGAAAGAAAAAAGTATGGAGAAGGGCTGGAACAGCTTATGATCCAAAGAACACCGCATCATCTGTAACACATGGTGGAGGCAGTGTGATGGTTTGGGCGTGCATGGCTGCCAGTGGCACTGGGTCTTTAGTGTTTCTTGATGATGTGACACAGGATGGAAGCAGCCAAATGAATGCTGAGGTGTTCAGAGACATCATGTCTGCTCAAATCCAGCCAAAGTGATTGGGCAGCGTTTCATAATACAGATGGACAATGACCCAAAACACACAGCAAAAACAACCCAGGACTTTATTGAAGCAAATAAGTAGAATATTCTTGAATGGCCAAGTCAATCACCTGATTTAAACCCCATTGAACATGCATGTCACTTGCTAAAGACTAAACTACAAATACAAAGACGCTCAAACAAACAGCAACTGAAAGCTGCTGCAGTAACGGCCTGGCAGAGCATTAAAAAGGAGGAAACCCAGCGTCTGCTCATGTCCATGAGTTCAAGACTTCAGGCAGTCATTGCCTGAAAAGGGTTTTCAACTTAGTATTAGAATTGAACATTTTATTTGCAGTTATGTTAATTTGTCCAATTACGTATGAGCCCCTGAAAGGAGGGGATTGTGTAGAAAAAATAATTAAAGCTGAAAGTCGGCACTCCAACTGCATCTGACTTCTTTCTTTTAAAATGTATTGTGGTGATGTACAGAATTAAAAAATGGGAAGACTTTGTCTCTGTCCAAATATTTATGGTCCTGACTGTATATTTCCTTTGACATCATATACAGCCACTATTTCAACATCATACATGCTGACATTTTAAAATTATAAGCCAGATGAAAGTGAACTAAAGAGGTTTCCCTCATTAATCTATCACTCTGGTTCATTTCCGGTTCCTGTAGCAGTAACATTAACACACCAAACTCCCTGAAATGCTAAGGAAGGTGTTAGTGCCTCAGAAACCAAACTGATGTTAATGCTTATCTGTTATTCCTCGTCCAGTAGATAAGCAGCAACACAGAGAGGCTCCTCTACATATGGGGAGCTGCTGCTCAGGATGAGAGCTGTGAGGGACACACAGATACTCCAGTGATGGGGAGGGATCATCAGCAGAGAGGAGCATCTTACAGTGATGTGAGCTGTATTTACATGGCATGCAGCACTGTCACATTACAGTGTGACAGTAAGAATCAGCCAGTGAGAAACACACATTCATGGCTGTTGTGCATTTGAACCACAATCATGGAATTATTTACTTACTTGTACCTCACTTTGGACAGAAGCATCTGATAAATACAGTCAGGTCCATAAATATTGGGATATCGACACAATTCTAATCTTTTTGGCTCTATACACCACCACAATGGATTTGAAATGAAACGAACAAGATGTGCTTTAACTGCAGACTTTCAGCATTAATTTGAGGGCACATACATAAAAATCAGGTGAACGGTGTAGGAATTACAGCAGTTTGTATATCTGCCACCCACTTTTTAAGGGACCAAAAGTAATTGGACAATTGGCTGCTCAGCTGTTCCATGGGCAGGTGTGTGTCATTCCCTCATTATCTAATTTACAAGGAGCAGATAAAAGGTCTAGAGTTCATTTCAAGTGTGCTATTTGCATTTGGAATCCGTTGCTGTCAACTCTCAATATGAGATGCAAAGACCTATCACTATCAGTGAAGCAAACCGTCATTAGGCTGAAAAATAAAAACAAACCCATCAGAGAGATAGCAAATACATTAGGTGTAGCCAAATCAACTGTCTGGAACATTCTTAAAAAGAAAAATGCACCAGTGAGCTCAGCAACACCAAAAGAGTTGCAAGACCACGGAAAACTGTGGTGGATGACCGAAGAAATCTTTGCCTGGTGAAGAAAAACCCCTTCAGAACAGTTGGCCAGATCAAGAACACTCTCCAGGAAGTAGGTGTATGTGTGTCAAGGTCAACAATCAAGAGAAGACTTCACCAGAGTGAATACAGAGGGTTCAACTAAAGATGTAAACCATTGGTGAGCCTCAAAAACAGGAAGGCCAGATTAGAGTTTGCCAAACAACATCTAAAAAAGCCTTTACAGTTCTGGAACAACATCCTATGGACAGATGAGACAAAGATCAACTTGTACCAGAGTGATGGGAAGAGAAGAGTATGGAGAAGGAAAGGAACTGCTCATGATCCAAAACATACCACCTCATCAGTGAAGCATGGTGGTGGTAGTGTCATGGCGTGGGCATGTATGGCTGCCACTGGGACTGGTTCCCTTGTATTTATTAATGATGTGCCTGCTGACAAAAGCAGCAGGATGAATTCTGAAGTGTTTCGGGAAATATTATCTGCTCATATTCAGCCAAATGCTTCAGAACTCATTGGACGGTGCTTCATAGTGCAGATGGACAATGACCTGAAGCATACTGCGAAAGCAACCAAAGAGTTTTTTAAGGCAAAGAAGTAGAATGTTATGCAATGGCCAAGTCAATCACCTGACCTGAATCCGATTGAGCATGCATTTCACTTGCTAAAGACAAAACTGAAGGGGAAATGCCCCAAGAACAAGCAGGAACAGAACAGTTGGACAGTTGCAGTAGACAGTTGCAGTAGAGGCCTGTCAGAGCATCACTAGGGATGTAACCCAGCGTTTGATGATGCCTGTGCATTCCGGACTTCAGGCTGTAATTGACTGCAAAGGATTTGCAACCAAGTATTAAAAAGTGAAAGTTTGATTTATGATTGTTAATTTGTCCCATTACTTTTGGTCCCTTAAAAAGTGGGTGGCAGATATACAAACTGCTGTAATTCCTACACCGTTCACCTGATTTGTATGTAAATACCCTCAAATTAAAGCTGAAAGTCTGCAGTTAAAGCACATCTTGTTTATTCCATTTCAAATCCATTGTGGTGGTGTATAGAGCCAAAAAGATTAGAATTGTGTCAATGTCCCAATATTTATGGACCTGACTGTACATATAAATGCAAGGTATTATTCTGCTGCTCTGTTGGTTTTCATTCATATAAAAGGAAAAATATTAACAATCCTAGTTGATTTGTATATAAATGTCTATTATGAGAATATCCAGTATTTTGTGGAAGTATTTGCCAGTGTCTGATTTTCTCCCGTGTATGTGCAGTATGTATTGGTGAGGAGTTAGTGTGTCTAAGGGCTCTGGCTTTAATGTTATGCTCCTTTATGTACTTCACTGCCCCCTGCTGGAGTAACTTTGACAAGGGCGCAGGTTAAAAAAAATTATGGAAGTAAAAAATAACGAACCCTTTTGCGTTATCTTGCAAAACATCTGCATTGTCTTGCAAAACTTTGCCAGATGTATCTTGTCATTATTGTTTCCTTCCTTTTTTTTTACTCGTCACTTAGTAGCTCTGTATGTTTCAGTACTTGCAAAGTATCTTTTTCTAAGAGGAAGTTATACTTTTGTTTATTGATAAGTGGAATATTATTTAAAAAGCAGAACACCAACAGTGTGACTCGTCATACACAATGTTAATAAAAATGCTTTTCATTGCTCCTGCATGCTGCAGTGGTGTCTCAATGTGTAACACGGACGCCTCGTACTTTCAGGGGTTTGGGTTTGAATCCTGCCCCTGGCTGTCAGTGTGCTGTTTGTGTCCCTGGTTTGGGCCCCGTGCTTCCTGGGATGTGCTCCAGGCTGACTGTGACCCCAGCCTGGACAAGAGGGGGAAAGATAGATGGATGATTTAAAAACATTTAAACTCATGAAAGGGAGGCAGTGAGTTTAAGGAGAGTCAGGAAGTGAGTGTCAGTCTCCACAGATCTGAGGTCAGCAATACACACATAAGGCTCCTCTGATGGGCCTCTGGGAGAGAATCACTTAACCTAGGATGGGTGTTTTTCACTTCCTTTTTATAATGACTAAAAGTGGACATCCTAAGACAATGTATAAATTCACTACAATTTGACAGCACGTAGTTCCGCCCTTAACTGTGTATGAGCCTCTGATGAGCGAGCATCTCCTATGGGTTAATGTCGGCTAAGAGGTTATACTCAGAGTAAAGACTTCTGGGCTGACTGACTGATTTTAGAATTGATTGCAGTCTTTTCTATGTCCACTATGTGGCAGCACTTTAAAGAAAAGTTCTAATTCTATCATTCCAACTACATGATGTATGCTGGATTGACAAAGTCTACAGAAATACAGACATATTTCAGTACCTCCATATCTGTACCTGTAATCAAAGTGAGACTGATTACTGTGCAGTTGGCTGGAGCTGCTATTACCAGCCTTTAGTGTATTTTATCTGTAAAAATCTGTGTCAGTGACCTCTGCCTTTACACTGACACTGCAGGGAGGGCTGACCTACCACTTGTCACTCTCACTGTCTCTAGTCAGGGGCGGCCTTACTGGAGGGAAAGGGTAGGCAGCCACCTAGGGACCCTGAAAACTAGGGGTCACGTGAAGACAGAATTTCCAAGAAAGTTATGTTTAAGGATATCCATCCATCCATCCATCCATTTTCCAAACCGTTTATCCTACTGGGTCGCGGGGGGTCCGGAGCCTATCCCGGAAGCAATGGGCATGAGGCAGGGAACAATCCAGGATGGAGAGGGGGCAGCCCAACTCAGGTCACACTCACATTCCATTCACGCACACATGCACACCTACGGGGAAGAACTCAAACTCCGATTAGCCTCAGCATGTCTTTGGACCGTGGGGGGAAACCGGAGTACCTGGAAGAAACCCCACGACAATATAGGGAGAACATGCAAACTCCGCACACATATAACCCAGGCAGAGGCTCAAACCCGGGTCCCAGAGGCGTGAGGCAACAGTGCTAACCACTGAACCAGCATGCCGCCCCTGTTTAAGGATAAAACATAATTAAATCGTTTACAGTATAGCAATATATCTATTATTTGCATTTTCAGCGACAGTATTCAGGATAAACAGCGTTGCCCCCTGTCTGGGCTGTAATTGACAGTGGCAGGTGTGGCAGGTGTGTGATTCATGGCCCCACAGTGGAGATCCTCCTAGTGGAGGCTGCCCAATGTTCTGCAGCCAGATCCTCTGGCATTTTCCTTTTTTTGTATCAACAACCTACACGTGCCTGTTATTCTTCAACTCCACAGCTTGGGGGCTGTGACCTTAGAAGCCTAAGTGCCCATGGTGGGAACCAGTGCAGGTCGGGGAGGATAGGGGTGATGTGTGCTGAGCATGTGGCTTGGGTAAGCACACGAACTGCAGAGTTTATATACTGGATTCCAGTAATGGATTCAACTGGGAGACCAATGAACAGAGCAATTCCATGATCTAGATGATGGGATGAAGGAGCATTTCAGCGTCTTTGGTACTGAATGCAGGACGAAGGTGTTTAATGCTGCAGAGATGAAGTTAAGCTGTCTTAGACAGATATGATCTTCAGAGGTGAGAACAGGATCAAAAATAACATCATGGTTACATAGGCGGGGGGGGGGGGGGGGGGGGGGGGGTGGTGATGAGTACCTGAACAGTACATGAATAAATAGGTTAAAACTTTTGCGCTGACTTGTCTGCAGCTGGTGCAAAATGCCGCCGCACGTCTACTAACCAAAACGAAAAATCCGATTTGTCAGATTTGTCACATCGCTCCTATTTTAGCATCGTTACACTGATCGGCAGCAAAATTTAGAGTGGATTTTAAAATGCTACCGTTTGTTTTTAAAGCGCTGAATGGGGGAGCGTCATCCTATATCAGTGACCTCATACATCCATACTGTCCACCGAGAGTCCTGGGATCGTCCAATCAGCTGCTGCTCTCCATCCCAACCAGCCATCTGAGGAGGAAAGGCGACCGTGCTTTCTCCGTGGCCGGGCCCAACCTCGCTCTCCATGTGCGATCTGCCCCCACCATTGAATGTTTAAGTCGAGGTTAATAAACTCAATTATTGGTTGGAGCATTTTAGACAAATGTGCAGTGTGTTTTATTGCAATTTATTTTATTACATTTCAGCATATTCTATTTATGTTTTTTTGCGTATATTTACATTTTCACGCACTTTTCTGCATATCATTTTCATTGTTGTAAAGCACTTTGGTGAGCCACTTGTTGTGTAACAGTACATTACAAATAAAATGACTTGACTAATATGAGGGCAGTTTTATTAGGATTAAGCTTTAAAAAAATGTGTAGCCATCCACAGCTTTATTTCTTGTATACTGTCATACTGCCCAAGAATGTCAATCAGGTATGATTCTAATTTCGATAGGGGCCACCTGTACTACAAACCTCCCTTAGATCGTGTGGTCCTCTTGACTCCTGCTGTGAGATGAACTTTCTCAGGCTTGAAGCTAAAGCGGCTCTTCCTGGTCTAACAGAGACCACAAGAGGGCGCTTTTTCCCCTCGTAGACATTTTAACCCACGTTTTTTAAACTCCCCATCTTAGCTTGAAATCCAATGTGATAAAACGTCTAAAGCAGGGGTGACCAATCTTATCCATAAAGGGCTGGTGTGTCTGCAGGTTCTTGGGGTAACCTTTAGGTCGGCTGTTCAAACCTAGTGTGAGAACAGTTCATCAATCAGTCCTTTAATTAGTAATCTAATTAGGTAGCTGCAGTGAAAACCAGCATACACTGCTGCCCTTTCTGGATAAGATTGCCCATCCCGAGTCTAAAGAATCCACTGGTGACAACAGTGTGCCTGGGTTGTCCTGGGACCCACTCAGATGGAACTCAGCCCCACCCATTCCGAATTTACAGTGAGTGATGTGATAAAACGATTGTGTCTGACAGGTGTGTGTGTGTGTGTGTGTGTGTGTGTGGGGTCACTAACCCCCCTTTGATGCCTAGGCCAATGTGTACCTCTCGTACCAGGGTAGGCCTTGTCTCAGGTCACCTGGAATTTAAGCTCTGTGATATGTGCATGTGTGATCCTACATCTATTACACCAGTGGTTCTCAAACTTGGTTCTCGGGACCCACTGCCCTGCTTGTTTTCCAGCTATCACTGCCCTACACACTGCTGATTACCTGGATCAGGTATGTTCAGTCAATCAGAAGCTGAAAGACAGCTGGGATTTGTGTGTGGGGCAGGGATAGCAGGAAAACAAGCAGGGAAGTGCGGTCCGAGGACCGAGTTTGAGATCCACTGCATTACACTAACAGCAACCCAGGCCCCATTGTGCAATATCCCGGAGTGCAATATTTCAGCTGCCATTTAGATTACGACAATATACATTCTATTTATATACATGACCACAGATTTATACTTGCACATTTCATATCTGCATAATATATTCTTTGTAGCACGTAAAATTAGTTTAATTTGTAGGTTTACTCTTTTTATGTTTTTAATTGATATTTGCTATGTGGGAAGGTATTGTAAACTCTGTTGCAATGACAATAAAAGAATCATATAATGTCACCGCATAGTGGACACACAAAAGATTGCAATCAATTCTAAAATCAGTCGGTGAACCACAAGTTACCTCAGCACGCTGCACACAGGAGGTATCAAACCTGACACTCGTCATCCATCGTTCTGCATGAATGTCTCTCTGTTCATATTATTTGTGATTATGCAATACTGAGAGAATATGATTTTACAACAGGGATCATCCATCCATCATACAGCTGTGAATACTGGTCAGGTTGGTGGGCATCAAGGATCAATTAGAATATAAATATACAGGAAGTTTTTGTGACGATCGGTGGATAACAGGTAAGGCGAACGGGCAGGCGGGCAGGAAGGACCAGGCAGGCAGGCAGACTTCAAGGTAAATGAGGATTTAATCGGGGCAAGGGCAGGACAGAACACGGGCATCGACAAACATAAATGACAGACCAGGAACCAGGGCAAGACATGGACTGAAATACACAAGACAGAGCAAAATAACTAGACACAGCTGGGTACAATCAGGGAAGCACACGTGGATAATCAGGGGGGCGTGGCACACACAAGGATCGTACGAGCCGGGCATGACAGTTTTATGTATTACCAAAAATTTGCTGAAATGTGTCAGTTATCTGGCTCTTCATCTCAACTACACTGAACTGTGGAGTGAGAGAGAGTGAGAGCCTGTCCCAGAGTAAGTGATCCTCACCTGGAGGCCCATCAGTGAAGAAGAGGATGAGGAGGAGCTTCAGAGGAGCCTTATGTGTGTCTCACTGACCTCAGATCTGTGGAGACTGACACTCACTTCCTGACTCTCCTTAACATCACTGCCTCCCTTTTATGGGTTTTAAATGCTTTTAAATCATCCATCTATCTTTCACCCTCTTAGCCAGGATGGGATCACAGTCAGCTGGGGCACATCCCAGGAAGCACGGGGCCCAAACCAGGGGCACAAACAGCACACTAACAGCCAGGGGCAGGATTCAAACCCAAACCCCTGAAAGTATGAGGCGTCCGTGTTACACACTGAGACACCACTGCAGCATGCAGGAGCAATGAAAAGCATTTTTATTAACAGTCACACTGTCTGTGGTCTGCATTTTCAATAATACTACATTTATCAGTAAACAAGAGCCTAACATTCTCTGGAAAAAACCTAAAGCTTTTATACTGAAATATGATATAATGGTAACAGGGAAGTTTTTAATTCCACTGTCTATAGCAAACAGAGAAGTGGCTCTAGCAGGGGGCAGCAAAGCACTTAGACCTCGGTATCCCCTGTAAATGCACAAGACACTGACTAACACTTTCTCAAAATACTGTATATTCTGTAAACTACATTATACAAATCAACTAGAATTGCTAATGATATTTGTTTTCCATTAATATGAATGAAAAGGGACATTTCACACACCACCAAGTTAATGCTTTACATCTATTTTAATGAAATTGTAATTTCTGCAAAGCAACATACAATTGAGACAAACAGCACCTCAGTTAAAGTTCAGATGCACAACAGCCATGAATGTGTGTTTCTCACTGGCTGATTCTTACTGTCACACTGTAATGTGACAGTGCTGCATGCCATGTAAATACAGCTCACATCACTGTAAGATGCTCCTCTCTGCTGATGATCCATCCCCATCACTGGAGTATCTGCGTGTCCCTCACAGCTCTCATCCAGAGCAGCAGCTCCCCACATGTAGAGGAGCCTCTCTGTGTCGCTGCCCCCTACTGGACGAGGAATAACAGATAAGCATTAACATCAGTTTGGTTTCTGAGGTACTAACACCTTCCTTAGCATTTCAGGGAGTTTGGTGTGTTAATGTTACTGCTACAGGAACAGGAAGTGAACCAGAGTGATACATTAATGAGTGAACCTCTTTAGTTCACTTTCATCTGGCTTATAATTTTAAAATGTCAGCATGTATGATGTTGAAATAGTGGCTGTATATGATGTCAAAGGAAACATATGACATGTTTGCAGCATCAGACTGACTAAATGTATCACAGCTCATGTTAGAGCAGATTCTCCAAACTCACCTCTCTGTGCTTCAGGGCGACTGAGCTGTAGATCACATTGCTGGCTGGGGTCACAGCAGGACGGTGTGAAGAACATCTAGAGGACACCTGCTGAGAGCATTTAGCTGTTTACAGTGGAGGTACAAGACCAACCTTTGTGCAGAAACCACAAATCCATAAACTCCCAAACCTCCCATGTGAATCACTATGAAATATCAGGGGTATCATGGTACTTCTTGGTACATTACAGCTAATTCTGATACACATGGATTTGAGAGATCAGCTGAGGTGTAGATGTACCTGCCCAGTCAGTACATTATTCATGTACATGTCACTCTCAGTGTGATACTGGTCCTATGCCTGAACCAAACACTGATTTACATGAAACCATCTTACCTCTGGATCTGGCAGGACAATGGAGCTGTAGGTGACATCAGCACCAGGCTCCTCAGAGGTCTGAGAGAGGAACATTATGACCATGTATCTCTACAGAACCACCTGTCCATTCTTTAACTGGCAGCAAGGGAATGTCATTGTTGGTGAATTTTGTGATCAGTTATCCGTTAATGTTTAGTACTTTTACAGATATTATATAATCTGAAATGTTTTTGATTGGTCCAATATAAGAAATGGATTATGAAAATATACCACATAAAATATGGTTGCTTCAAATACTAATAATATTACATTTGTACATTTTGATACGCAGGCTGCTCTCAAAAGTATCATTGTCAAAATTTTATTCCTGTGTTTACCTGCTTTGGAGGGGGTCTTCTGATACCAGTACCATGTATCTCTCCAGAACCACGTGTCCATTCTTTAACTGACAGGAACGGAATGTCATTGTTGGTGAATTTGGTGATAATCTGATGTATCGGATAATGATTTGCATCTTTATAAATATTGTCCAGATTTAAGTATTTTTTATTTCCATTCAGAAAACATTTAACATCATGCCTCGAGATTCACATCTTTCTATAGAGAAATAATTTCTTAATGAGTTATTGGCTGTTAACAGAGTTTGGTTTCTATTTTTGCTCTCTTATAAAATACAAAACTCTGCAAAGTGTTCTAGAGTTTCATCCCATATTAAACACTGACTGACTGACACTTACTGTCCTTCCTGGATTTTGACTCCTGGCCACTTTTTTCTCTACAAGAAAGAAATGAGGGAAAATAAACAGAAAATTATTCTGCTCACACCAGCATCTCTGCTCTGAACTGTATGACAGCCGATTACCAGCCTGCACTTGCAGGTAAACAGTCAGTGAATCCCAGCCAGTCCTGGTTGGAGTAACTAACTAATTTATGGTTTTATAAGCTCAGTTGGCTGGACACAGACTCAGGAGGTCAGAGGAAAGTCTGCAGGATCATGGAGGAAAAGCTCCTTCAGGGCTGCTGTCCTCTGATGTCCTGTTTGTACTTTAGTGGATTTTAGCTCTGCACTGTTATTCCTTTTCCAAAGGGGCTGTGACCACATTTTATGTTTTAATGTCACTGCATAGACCTGTGTGTCTGAATGTTGCTGTCTGTGTCCCTGTCCAGCCATCTTTGGAAAAGGATAAAAACATGAAGTAGCTGCTGCTTACAGGAGTGCAGAGGGACATGCATCACTGCTCAGACACTCTGGTCACTTATACACCGTCTGCATCAGCAGATACTCACTGTGTTTGTCCCACACTTTCCATGTGATGATGATGATGATCAACAGCAGCACCAATGAGCCCAGTCCTACATACAGAAACAAGCTGGACCAAGGAGCTGAATAAGAGGATGGATTTGAACAGTAAAGTCTTACATGCTTTATAGCAACACGGTACAGTCACATCTGTACTATTACATAGGATACATGTGAGGAACAGGATGATTTAATAATACTGTGGAACATGAGAATAGATAGAGATTGTTAACTGCCAGCTTTACAATGATTATTTCATAACATGTTATACTGTTTTGTAAAATCCATCCATCCATCTTCCAAGAGGCCTGCAGTCTATCCCCAGCAGCAGAGGGCACAAGGCAGGGGCTCACCCTGGATGGGGTATCACCTCAAGTTTATTATTACTAATAAAAAATTAAAAGCAGTATTCTACTTCTCATAAATATAATGGAAGTTTCCCATTTCCCTCTCCTAGAGCCGACACCTTATCGTGGTGGAGGGGTTTTCATATTCCAGTAATCCCAGGAGCTAAGCTGCCTGGTGCTTTATGCCCCTGGTAGGGTCACCCAAGGCAATCAGGTCCTGGGTGAGGAACCAGACGAAGTGCAGCTCAAAAGATCCCTCTTTGGTGAGTAAAAACATGGACACACGTTTTCCTTCGCCCGGACGTGGGTCACCGGGCCGTACCCCCTGGAGCCAGGCCTGGGGGGTGGGGCTCCATGGCGAGCGCCTGGTGGTCAGGCCTACACATGGGGCCTGGTCGGGCACAGCCCAAAAAAGGCACGTGGGTCCTTCCTCCAATGGGCTCACCACCTGTAGGAGGAGCCAAAGGGGTTGGGTGCGATATGAGTTGGACTCTGGAACCCTTAGTCTCCTTGAAGGGGGTGAACAACCAACTGAATTCACAGTTTTCCCATCACAGCATCCCTAAGTAATAATACTTGACTTGTATAATACTCGTATTAGAGTAACAGGCATTTAGCAGAACCATAGCGATGTATAAAATAAAAAGGCAGAACATTTGTCAGATCTTGCTACAGCAGAATATGGGACTGGGAGTCTGAGTCTGGATGTCTAGGGTCTGGGAGGAAAACCAGGACCTTAATGAAGCACAAGTGAGGTGAATGAGCTGGTTTGTCACTTAGTGGGATGAGCAAACCCATTTCACACTAAGGTTCAATGTGTATACACTCCTAGTTCACACTCACATGTGATACAGGGAGACCATGCAAACTGCACAGAGACCTGGGGGCCAGATATCGAAACCACAAGCCTGGAGGTGTGAGGCCCCCCCACGCTGCCAAAAAGATGGAATGTTGGTAGCAGAGGACTTTGACTGGTTATGGAAGATAAACTTTCGACCGGAGCCTCTATGAATGTAACAAGGATGGCGAAGGAGTCCAAGTTTGTTAATGATGGGGATGTTAATTCCAGGAGTGATTGTGGGATTAAGTCGGCGGAGTCGGCGGAGTTATGAGCTGGAATAGCTGAACGCCATACTGACCTAAAGTCTGTAAAATCCAAGGCAGACGGTAAAACAGTACAAGAAAACTTTCCAACAAAAACTATTGTACTAAAAGTGAATAGTAAAATAGTAAACTAGTAATAATTGGTAGTATTAGACTAGGAGAAGCGGCGAACATTCGAAGCCAGCATCCTCTCCCCAATCTATAGCACACAAGAGACAAGGGAATTTTATCTGCACTGAGTCTTTATATATATCATGCAGTATATTTACATTTTATATATAAAGTATCAATGCCCTGATTCAGGGTACATTTCTAAGAATATAAAAAGTATTTCCAATTTCCAAGTCAATGTTTTTGTTAATTAAACAGCCATCACTTCACAACAACCGACATCATGATCTCCAAACTGTAGCTGACAGTGTGTGAGGAGCAGGAGAGAGATCTCTACTCAGTACCACTGTAATGAGAGACACTCACCTGTGAGCCCAGCAATGAGAAGAAACATGAGCATCAGAGGATCCATACGTGTGTGTGTCACTGAGCCCAGATCTGTGGAGACTGACACTCACTGCCTCATCCTCTGTACCTTCACTGTCTCTGTCGTTTCAATTCTCACACACAGCAGGCAGAGTGAAGGGGGAGTGGACACTTTACACAGGAAGTGACAAAACCACAAGGCCGAATGTTTATCACTTCAGCATGTCATTCAATTATTATGACTATATACAGCATAAATATTTACAAATATCTTATTGCTGTATAAACAACACAGTTTTTTGTTCCTAATCTGTGTGTGTTCAGGTTCCCCAAGGCTGTCAGTGGACAAACAGGAGGTGATAGGTGTGGAAGGAGACAGTGTCAGTGTTCAGAAATTTACCATCCAAAGATGCGGTGTAAGATTGGGGGCTCCTGTGCATCAGTGAATGCTATGGGATGTATTTTAATATTTCAGTTTATGCTCTAGTCATTTTCTGTGCATGAATCTCTCTGTGTCAGAGTAAGGTGGGAGGGGGGTGATCTTTGTGGAGCAGAATGTGTCAGAAGTGTTGTAAAATAAATGGTTATGCTAACTGCAGTGAGGCCTTTCTCATGCGGCCCTGCTCAGTCTGTACAGTAGCATGAGTTAAACAAGTTAAACGCAGAGAGCATGATCTGCAGTGTTGGATTGTCTGCTGAGAACCAGGCACGGATTACGGACCGGGCCAGCAGGGCTAATGCCCAGGGGCCCTTGGGGTGCAGGGGGCCATGGGGCCCCTAGCCCAAAACAATTTGCAACGCTTATCAACAATGTATTTTTGTTTGTCTATTTTAGAGGGCCTACATTCTTTGATCCTCTGCCTACAAGGGCCCCTGACCCTATAGGGAGGGCGTTTGGCTGCCAAGGGCCCTTGAATTGTGGTGGTTGTGGTGGTGGTGCTGGTGGTGGTGGTGGTGGTGGTGGGAGGGGGGGGGGGGGGCTCGTGAACGTTTTGCCCAGGGGCCCACACAACCCATAATCCGTCCCTGCTGGGAACCTGTACAGCCAGTGCTTTGTACCGCTGACGGCCTCTTCTTTACGTGTGATTTGCTGCCACTTGCTGGTCAAAGTTTAATATTGGTCTACTAATTAGTGAAAGTAGAATGTAATCATTACATTGTATATTAATTCTTAAATGTATATTTCATGTATATTCCTCATTATTATGACTTAGTAAATATCTTAACGGGATACATATTTTTAAATATTTCAAAATATGGTTTGTGGTTTTCAGGTCACATGTCCCTCTCAGAGCCCACCATCGGTGACCGTCTCAGAGTGTGATGTAAGACACGAAATCAGCACCGCCCACTTGTCACTCAGCATCTGCCTGTGACGTCTCTCCTGCATGCCCTGCTGCTGTACCACCGTTCATCCTGCCATCAGAAGCAGCACCAGCCCCTGCCTGCCATCACTTGTCTGTGCCCTGGTTTGTGACTCAAACCTTAAAATTTGGACAGTGTGAACTGGCACTTTACCATCTTGCTCATTTGACTTCCTCTGCCGGCACTTGGAGGATGGGCTTCCCCTTTGAGTCTGGTTCTTCCCAATGTTTCTTCTTTCTAGGGGGTTTTTCCTTGCCACTGTTGCTCTAAACAAATATTGCATTGAATTAAATTGAATTGTATTGACACTAAACTACACACACCAGCTTGTCTCAGCTGACCGCAGTCCTTACTTATCGGATTCAGGGGTAAAGATGGCATTTCTAAGGTAAAAAGAAAGATATCACATACCTTCTTGTCAACATCAAATGAAAATATCCCTGTAATACTGGATATTGGGATAAAACCTATTAAATGGGACCTATTATGCTTTTCCCTTTATATTAGTGTGTTATATGGCTTCATGTGCATGTAAACAGTCTGCAGTGTCTTTAGATGGAAAGGAGATGCCAAAGGGATTAACTCTCACCGCAGAAGCCACTCCTAACTGCCTAAAATGCCCCGTAGAAATTCCAGCCCTTACTTCTATGACATGATGAGGTCACCTCGTAACACAATCCTTATTGGCTGCCTGCCTAAAAGGATCTGATTGCAGACTGCAAGATGGGTTTGTAGGGTAAGATGAACAATCAGAGCACCCTCGGCTCATTGGGGGTGGGATTAAAAGTTCTAACAGGGTATTTGAGGCAGAAGATGAATGGAGATGTGCATTATGAGAATAAAAAAATGTGCTTTTGGAACACTGAAGCATGTAAATACATTCGGTGAAAATAATACCCTTTTAAGCAACACTAGGCTGCTGTCCATCGTGCTGAAAACCTGGATTGGCAAATTTTACATTCAATTTCTTCACCTAATTTAACTGTAACCCACTTATATTATTTTCAATGATGTTCTGAGAAGTTTACAGAGGTGAGTATAGAAAGGATTACAGTGGGTAATAGGTGATTTAGATGAAATTTTTAAATTTGACAACCAAAAGGTTTGGAAAATCAGTTCCACTCTGGACAAACACGCCTCCCAAAAGTTTCTCTCTGTCTCTCTTGCTAGTTATTTCTCGTTACCCCCCAGTCAAGGAGGAATAAAATGCACAAACACACTGTAGGAGATACAAGGTGCAAACACATTAAAACTCTTTGTGTTTAAACATTATAAAACATATTTATATACATTAAGTGTTTTGAAACTTTACATTAAAACCTACATCAGTAAGAAAAAGCAGGTGATGACCAGCCCAACCAGCAGCTCCATCTCTGATCCCTTGTCAGGGTAACTTCTGAAGTCATGACAACTAATTTCCAGCATTGCCTTCATCTTCAGCTGTGATATTAAACTGACCATTGAGGAGAGAAATACAGTCAAGCCTCACAGTGAAGCCGTAAATCATACTGGGGTTAAATGTTTTAATATTGACTTATGTAGCTGAATTTTGTTTATGCACTAGAGGGCAGCCACACGCAGCGGATTCCCTAAGAAAGGGATGTGATGCTTCAGGAAGTCAAGTCATTTATTTGTGGAGCACATTTACAAACAACAGGAGTTGATCCAAAGTGCTTTCCAGTCCAGAGAGAACTGATTAGCAAGTACTACATTCACAGTAAATTGTATAAATAAAATTACATGAAAACATGCATACAAGAAATAAGAATATAAAAATTTATGGAAATGTACAACAACAGATTTTAAAAGTAAGAGCTTAATTAAAATTAAATTGAATATGTCATTAAAAACTTAATAGTGGACTTCACAAGAACCATAGGAGAACCTTGAAAGCAAGAGAGAAGGTGGGTCTTAAATTAGGATTTAAACTCTTCAATAGTGGTGCAAGACTTAATGTGGAGACTATTCCAAAGTCAGGGGGCAGCTACAGAGAAAGGCCGGTCACCTTTGGCTTAGATGTGGGTGAACTGAGAGGAGCTGTTATGAGGATGAGCTAAGTGACCAGGGGGGTGGATGAAGACAGAAATAGCAGATCTGAAATGTAATGTGGGGCTAATCCATTGAGTGCTTTAAAAACAAATAACAAAGCTGTAAGGAAAACAATGCAGAGGAGAGACCCTGGTATTCCAGTGAGGAATGGATACAAATAAAATAAAGAGGAGAGACCCTGGTATTCCAGTGAGGAATGGATACAGATAAAATAAAACCAAAGTATGACACAGAAGGTGAGACTGGCCTCAGGCATCACGCTCATGAAGGAGGGATGTCTGCCTCTGAGCTGCATACTCAGCCCACTGAGCCACACGGCGGCTTCACGAGGGCAACATCAGACAGGGAAAAGGCACAGAGTACAGGGCCAGACAGGCACCGACCCTGACAAGTAATATTACAGGGATAAAGTCAAACTCATGATGATGAACCTTGAAAACCTGGATATAACTGAGGAGGACCAGGGACCCCATTATGTAGGAAACATCATTGTGGTTACATCACTTCCTGTGTGATGTGTAAAGTGACCCTTCCCTCTTTACTGTGACTGCTGTATGTGAGCATAGAGAAGACAGAGAAACAGCGAGGTTACAGAGAATCAGGATGCTATGGGCATGAGGCAAGGAGCAACCCAGGATGGGGGGGGGGCAGCCCATCACAGGGCACACATGCACTCCTAAAGGCAATTTAGTAACTTTGGACTGTGGGGGGACACCAGAGTACCCAGAATAAATCCCACAAAGACATGGGGAGGACATGCAAACTCACCCTTGTATCCACCCTATGGTCTCCTGTTGTCACCCTGGCTTCTGCCTTCAACCACAGGTACTGGCGTAGGAAACATGGGTATTGGAGCAGGAACCTCGGGGACTGGAGGAGGAACCACAGGGGCAGGAACCTCAGGCACTGGAGGCGAACACCTCTGGGTCAAGAATCGAGAGGGGATCCCCTCAATTTGCTGCTGGTGATTAGACGGGGATCGCGACGGAACCTAGAGGGGTTTCCAGCACGCCCTCTACTTTGTGATCCTTCCGCTTCTTCTTCCGAGCAGACACAGCTGGAATAGTGGAAGGTTTGGATAACCCGGGCGACGGGAGGAGAGGCAATCCATAATCTAGGTGCACCTGCCTTATCATTGCCTTGGTGACCTGGCCTCTGGGCTAAGGCAGGTTCTGCTGCCCCTCCTCCACGCGGTGCGGGTCTTCCGATGGGGAGATCCCCTCCAAAATGTCTCACCATCGAGCAGCAACGGCATAAGTCATGGGATCTTCCCGGATCTCGGGCTGCCTCAGCCAGTATATCACTTCATCTACTAGACTGAGGTAGTCGTCCTCGGTGAGGGGAGGCATCTTCTTATGGAGTCCAGTCACTCTGTTATATGTGAAAGGGCACGGAAGAGGGAAGCAGGAACAGGAGCCCAGGAGCTGGGGAAATGAGGGATTTATTCGTGGAGAACACAGGCAGGAACACGGAGTAGCACATAAAACTGACATCGATGACCAGACTGGGAAAACATTCTCTAATGTGGACTTAAATACAGAGAATTAATGAAATGCAACTAGAAACAGCTGATGACACAGGGATTCTACCCGAGGTAGTGAGGGGGCCATGGCACACAGGAGGATCAGTACGAGCAGGGTGTGACAGATGTCAACTGAGCATGTAACAAAACATTTCTCTGTGTCTATTCAACTTTGCACTGTACTTCAGTTGTGACATGACATTTTTGACAATGGGATTGTCTATGTTGATTGTGCACCTGACAAACCAAACTTCTGTTGTTTTAGTACTCTTTGTTGTTTGACTTTTGTATTGCATGTTGACCTCTAGCTGGTAACTGGGGCAGCGTGGGGACGTCACACCTCCAGGCTTGTGGTTTCGATATCTGGCCCAGCTCTCTATTGGCAGTTTGCATGGTCTCCCTGTATCTATGCTGGTTTCCTCTTTGTTCTCCTGTTTCCTCCCACAGTCCAAAGACACGTGGTTCAGGTGAATTGGTGCCTCTAAATGAAGGGGGCTCCCTAGGCAGCATTTTCTCTAAACGGCACTTCAGTGATGGTTGCCCCCAACTGCTGCCCTCTGAGTCCACCAGTGCATGCAGTTGTACTGCACGACGCCTTTCTTGATAATGAACGTGCCCTGTGTGCACACTGCCTGCACCCTTCACGGTGCCCTCAGCAGTCCGTTCCTGCGTAGAGGCGTCTCATAGCTGCTGTCAGGACGCCAGCCTCAAAACCACATGATCTTCACATCGTTTCCTCCCTCTGCTCTCAGAATGAGTTTCTCTTTATTCTTAACTGGCTGTTTGGTAGCAGCGTCTGTGCGTCGGGTAAGGGGTGCTGGCGCTTCTGTGTGTGATGGAAAGAGAGAACTGGAGGAGGAAACCACATAGCAGCAAAACCAGTACTATAAACAGCACTGTCCCTCCGCAGTGAGACGAGGGTGATGTTTAATTTTTTTTAAGGGGGGGGCAAGACAAAGATGGTGTTACAGTAGGTAGGTAAGCAGGTAGGTAGGTCTACTTGTTTAATCATATCTAATCATATAATATCAAAGAGAAGGGCAGCCTCAGACAATTGATCTCAATATTGTGCTAACTCAAAAAGTATTTGACAGGTCTTCGGATAAGAGAATATCTATGGCTGATTTAATTTGAGATGAAGCGCTCCAGAAATGAAGTGGTGTCAGGTAGTGATGACCCATGAAAGGACAGCCACAGGCGTAGATTCAGTGAACCTGGTTACATTGAGATAAGTGGCCCAATGTTGGGCTTTTAATAATAATAATTTTTGCATAGGTGGGAGGAGTGTGTGGGGGATACAGGTTGTTAAGGTTATGGGTGTATGGGTAGAGTGGGGAAGCACTTGCAGTTTATTTAAGAGCAAATAGACATTGACTTGGATTTTGATGCCTTACTGTCAGAAGCCCATGTCTTCTGTTGGCCTTGCCGGGGTTCCTCAAAGTCTCTCTGTGTCTTTAGTTTATTCTGATATTAGATATCTGACTCATACACCTGCCATCCCAGCACTGAGTGCTGGTTTTGAAGGTGGCCATGCAGTTTGCAGGCTTCCTCTGTTCACATGGAATTTCTCCAGGTTTCAGTGCCCTGCAATGGAGTGATGTGCGGTTGAAGGTTTACCTCACTTTACAATGTATGCTTTTTGCATTAGCATCAAGATTGTTATACTGATGATTAAACAGCTATGGTGAAACACATGACTCTTTGAGGCAAGTGATATCCAACTAATTTTTGTTTCTTATTAGCGATAACACAATTGTAAAAACACTTATACTCTAATTATACTCTTAATTAAACACTTATACTCTATGTCCTTTATTTATGCTGAGGTTATTTTATTAATGGGTCTGTTAATTCAATGAGAGTGTATTTTATGCTCTCCTGATAAATAATGCTAGAATGGCATGTTGAAGTGCTAAACATTCAGCCTTGTAGTTTTGTCACTTCCTGTTTAAAGTGTCCACTCCCCCTTCACTCTGCCTGCTGTGTGTAACAATAGAAACGACCATGACAGTGAAGGTAGAGAGGATGAGGCAGTGAGTGTCAGTCTCCACAGATCTGGGCTCAGTGACACACAGACGTATGGATCCTCTGATGCTCCTGTTTCTCCTCATTGCTGGGCTCACAGGTGAGTGTCTCTCATTACAGTGGTACTGAGTAGAGATCTCTCTAAAATTGGTTGACCAATGAATGATGGTTGAGCAGCTTAAGATGTATTTTTGTTTGATGGTTTGATGGTTTGACTGGTCATCCCAGCTTATGATGGTCATTCTAGCTGGTTTAGCTGGCGAACCACCCAGCTAAGCCATCAAATACCAGCAAGAGCTGGGACTTAACTCTCTTAGACCAGCCATAACCAGCTACCAGCATAAGCTGGTTTTTAGCAGTTTTTTCCCGCTGGGTAGTAAAACGGAAACTGAATTTAAAATATCTACTGATACTGAATACAACATTTAAAAATGCTAATAAAACTAAAATAGATTTCAAATGAAAATTCAAAAAATATTAAAATAAAAAGAATAAAAAATATAATAAAAATGATGAAAAACCTATCAAAGACCTGCCTTGGTCAACAGGAAAGACCCAGACAGACATCGGTCTGTTACAGAAATACACTGCCTGACAAAAAACATCACACACTCCAGCATTTTGCTGGACGGCCTTTAGCTTCCATTATGGTGCACATTCACCATCGCTCTGTTTCGATGAGCTTATACAGCATCTCTACTTTAATTCTCATCCAGATTTGCTTTATTGTTTCACAATTGGAGCCTTATGAACCTTGGCATTGTCGTCCTGGAATACGCCCGTGTCATCAGGGAAGAAAAAAATCCATTGATGGGATAACCTGCTTATTCAGTAGATTTAGATACTCAGCTTCACATTATTGCTGCAAACATATTATTCACTGCAATAATGATCCAGTCATTGGATCATAAGTATTTAAAATTTAAGCGGCGACTTAATCTTTTCCAGGAAGTGTACATGGTAGATGGCAGAAGTCCTTGCTATATGCTCAGGTAAAAATTCACACAGTGCAGTAAATCCTTTTAGAATTCATGACGTTCTACAGGCATAGTTGAGCGTATCGCCTGGCTAACATTCCCACAGTGTCTCCTCAGGAGTCCTTTTAGACACCAAGATCTGTGGTTCCCAATTAGCACCATGAAGGTACTATGGCACAACCACAGAGTGGACCTGGGATTGTCAATCTATGGTGTTCATGGGTATTATGGTCTGCGGCCAAGAAACAATTATTTAAGGCTATTTTACATATCTGTAGTGTTGGAATATTTTTAAAATATATATGGTTGGGGGGGGGCAACATTTGCCCCCACTTTTTAAAATGGGGGCATTTACAATATTTGGGATCACTCTTTAAAAATTGTACTTAGAGCATAAGGTTTATCTTTTATAAGAGAAGAGCCCAGATTAGAATGCATACAGTAATCAGCACCTCGTGCCAACATGAATAAATGAGAATAATGCTGTCAGGGGTCTTGCTTTAGATTTTGGACCCCATGAATTCATATCATATTGGGCCCCCCAGTCCAGACCAATGCAATTATTTTCCAGATTTTCTAGGCCCCCTGTCACTCAGTGGCCTTTGAAAGCGCCCTAACTTACCCCACCTTACGGTGCCCCTGATTGCTGTTCCACAGAGAAGTGTGCAGTCATCTGTATGTGTATAGAAAACCATCTGAATGTGAGAGACAGCAGGAGACAGTTCTAACTATTTAGGCTCTTATTTGCCTCTTAATAGCCTTCATTTATGTATAATTTAGTTTATAGATGAAGCGAAAACTTCATCACAGTCTTTCAAATGTCTTAGGGCCATTTCATACATCAGAGCCCAGATTTTGTGTCTAGAGGAGTTTTTACGCGTCTGTGTGAGCCGACTGTGCATGTGAAAGGAAATGGACTGAGTGCTTCCAGTAGGTGGCTGAAGCAGATGAGTAGCTGTAACTATAGAAGCTGTCGACACGCAGCTGTGTGAGGAGGTGCAGAAATGCACCGATGAGCCAAAAGATTATGATCAACTGCCTAATATCCTGCTGATCTAATATCCTGCTGCTAAACCAGCCCAAACCTGCTGAGCCATAGACTCTACAAGACCTCTGATGGTGTCCTATGGTATCTGGCACCAAGATGTCAGCAGCAGGTCCTTTAATTTCTGCAAGTCGCATCCCACAGATGCTTCATTGGATTCAGCTGTTCTGCTTTGTTCTTGACCCCTCGTGGTCCCATCATTTTGTTGTTGTCCCCTTTGTGTTCTGTTTTGGTAAATAAACAGTATTTTCTGCTGAGTTGCTCCATGGAACGTCCCTCTTTTCCCTTTGACAGAACCGGCCCTCACTGTTTTCTTGTTTCAGATCTTTATGTCACACATTAAGTGTGAGGTTGTATAAAAAATGAGTGTGAGTCACATGAATGACACAGGAAACCAAGGAAGCTGAAGACATTGAAGACATTTTTAAAAACATTTTCCACTTGCAAGAGGTGCACTTACACTCGTAGTTTATTTTAGAGCAACTAGGCGTCGACAGTAAACAGTGATGGATGCCTTACTGTTAAAAGCCCAAGTCTTCTCTTGGTCATGCTGTGGTTCCACAAGGTCCCTCTGTGTCTTTAGTTTATCCTGATATTAGATGTCTGACTCACACACCTGTCATCCCAGCACTGCTGACTGTTAGCTTTGAATGTGACCATGACTGTGTCTGTGTGCAGTTTGCAGGCTTCCTCTGTTCACATGGCATTTCTCCAGCTTCCAGTGCCCTGCAATGGACTGACGTGCAGTTGAAGGTTTACCTCACTTTACACTGTGTGCTTCCTGCATTAGGATCTATATAATTATGCTGATGATGAAATATACTAATGATGAATAGTTATGCTTAAAAAAGCGCGACAATGAAGGACCGACTTGCTGAAATGCTAAATATTCGGCCTTGTGGTTTTGTCACTTCCTGTTTAAAGTGTCCACTCCCCCTTCACTCTGCCTCTGTGTTGAGAATAGAAACGACAGAGACAGTGAAGGTACAGAGGATGAGGAAGTGAGTGTCAGGGTGTACTACTCACAGCAGGCGATCCGTCCTGTGCCTGAGCATGTTTGACCCCCAAAGTCCAGATCATTTGAAAAATGGGAATTCAGTCAATTGTTTTCCCTGCAGGTGCTGACAGTGTGTCCACAGTGAGCAGGGTGTCTGTACTGAGTGGAGGATCTGTCACCATCCCATGTTTCTATGAGGACAGATATGAAACACGTGTGAAATACTGGTGCAGAGGGTATAGATTGAGGTCATGTACTCCCATAGTACACACTGACTCTCCACAGGAGGGTAAAGTGTCAGTCAGAGATGATTCTGACCAGCGAGTCTTCACTGTGACCATCAACAATCTGACAGCTGGGGACTCTGGTCATTACTGGTGTCGTGTGGAGATCAGTGAAGCCTCAAATCCTGGAGATGAGGTTTACCTGTCAGTCACTGATGGTAAGATGTTTGTACTTCAGACTGTAGCCAATGACATGCACAGGATGTAACGTCATTCATTTAGAAAGGAAGAACATTAACACAAAAGCTGAAGGAAAAAAAATATTTTGATATTCAGTAGCTTTACCTAAGTAGAATGGGCTCTACATTTTTATTTCATGTAATATGATAAATGAAAAGAGTGTCATTTTAAATAGGCTCATTCATAGGATAAATAGTATGTTAAGAAATGTCCATTTAGTGGACAAACATTAATATACACATGCTGTCAGGACTTACAGTTATAAATATTTTATTGTTTTGTTAATATCACAGTGTTTGTTCCTAATCTGTGCATTCAGGTTCCCCAGAGCTGTCAGTGGACAAACAGGAGGTGACGGGTATAGAAGGAGACAGTGTCACTGTTCAGTGTCGCTATAGAAACAGTGACAGTGTGAAGCTGTGGTGTAAGTTTGGGGCCTCCTGTGCCTCAGAGAGATCTGTGAGTTTGGATGGGAGGCCTGTCCTGATCAGGGATGACAGAGAAAATAAAGCCTTCAGTGTCACAATGAGGGGACTGGAGAGGAAGGACACTGTCTGGTACTGGTGTGCTGCTGGAAACCTGCAGATCCCAGTTCATATTACTGTCAATCAGACAGGCACAGGCACAGCCAGCATTGAATGTAAGTTATTACTTAAAATCTGCTTGTAAATTATTTATGTTTCAATATATATAGATAAATACTGAATGAACCCAACAGTTTCGCTCAGGAAGAGGGTCAGCTTTTTCTTGTGGGGATAATATGTGTGTGTGTGTGTATGGGGGGGCCGAGGGGGAGTGGGTGGCTGTGTTTACCATGGTATTGCCATTAAGCACTAGGGTGAATAAAACACCCTCATCTGAAGTTAGTGCAAACCTAAAGAGCGTGAATTTAAATGTTATTAGCTGCCTTTTTAAACATCTCATTTAACCACTGAGAAATAAGTTAAATTCCCCGTTTTCAGCTGTTGTTAAATCGGTATATTTATTTGGGTCATAGTTTTTACTGGGGTGGCATGGTGGTTAGCACTGTTGCTGCACACCTCTGGAAGCAGAGTTTGAGTCTCCACCTGGGTTCCGTGTGTGTGGAGTTTCCATGATCTCTCTATGTCATTGTGGGGTTTCCTCTGGGTTCTCCAGTTTCCCCCCAAAATCCAAAAACATGCTGAGGCTAATTGGAGTTACTATATTGTCCACAGGTGTGTGTGTGTGTATGTGTGTGTGTGTGTGTGTGTGTGTGAATGACTGGTGTGTGACTGTGCCCTGCGATGGGCTGGCCCCCCGTCCTGGGCTGTTTCCTGTCTGGTGCCCATAGCCTCTGGTATAGGCTCCAGACCCCCTGTGACCCGAAATAGGACAAACAGCTACAGAAAATAGATGGATGGATGGCACAGTGGCCCAGTAGGTGGCGCTGTTGCTTCACACCTCCATGTTTAGAGGTTTGAATCTCACTTCTGCTGTATATGTGTGGAGTTTGCATGTTCTCTACATGCTGTGTGGGTTTCCTCCCATAGTCCAAAGACATACAGTCAGGCTAATTGGTGTCTCTAATAGAGAGTGTGTGTCTATGTGCCCTGTGACTGACTGCCATCCCGTCCAGGATGTACTCCATCCCTGTGCCCTGTCCTGCCTGGGATCGGCTGCAGACCCTACATCCCTGACCAGGAGGAGGGGTTAGAAGATAGATGGGTGGATGGCTGTAGTTTTACGTGTCTGTCTGAATGTATTGAAGGATCTTTGCTGAATGACCAGGGTTTTTTTAATGACCAGTCCTTTCTGCTGTTCCCATTGCTGAAGGAGGGCATAAGGAAACACTGAGTATTCAGTATTGTGCTGGTACAGCTAACAGTATTAACCTGATCACACAGTAATGGGAAACTTCCATCCATTTTCCAAACTGATTATCCTACTGGGTCGCGGGGGGTCCAGAGTCTATCCCGGAAGCAATGGGCACAAGGCAGGGAAGAATCCAGGATGGGGGGCCAGCCCATCGCAGGGCACACTCACACACCATTCACTCACGCATGCACACCTATGGGCAATTTAACAACTCCAATTAGCCTCAGCATGTTTTTGGACTGTGGAGGGAAACCGGAGTACCCGGAGGAAACCCCACGACGACATGGGGAGAACATGCAAACTCACATGTATCCTGTGTAATAATACAGATGTAACTGTACCGTGTAGCTATAAAGCATGTAAGACTTAACTGTTCAAATCCATCCTCTTATTCAGCTTCTTGGTCCAGCTTGTTTCTGTATGTAGGACTGGGCTTAATGGTGCTGCTGTTGGTCATCATCATCATCACATGGAAAGTGTGGGACAAACACAGTGAGTATCTGCTGATGCAGACGGTGTGTAAGTGACCTGAGTGTCTGAGCAGTGATGCATGTCCCTCTGCACTCCTGTAAGCAGCAGCAACTTCATGCTTTTATCCTTTTCCAAAGATGGCTGGACAGGGACACAGACAGCAGTATTCAGACACACAGGTCTATGCAGTGACATTAAAACATAGAACGTGGTCACAACCCTTTGGAAAAGGAATAACAGTGCAGAGCTAAAATCCACTATAGTACAAACAGGACATCAGAGGACAGCAGCCCTGAAGGAGCCTTTCCTCCATGATCCTGCAGACTTTCCTCTGACCTCCTGAGTCTGTGTCCAGCCAGCTGAGCATATAAAACCCTAAATGAATTAGTTACTCCAACCAGGACTGGCTGGGATTCACTGACTGGTTACCTGCAAGCGCAGGCTGGTAATCAGCTGTCATACAGTTCAGAGCAGAGATGCTGGTGTGAGCAGAATAATTTTCTGTTTCTTTTCCCTCATTTCTTTCTTGTAGAGAAAAAAGTGGCCAGGAGTCAAAATCCAGGAAGGACAGTAAGTGTCAGTCAGTCAGTGTTTAATATGGGAGGAAACTCTAGAACACTTTGCAGAGTTTTGTATTTTATAAGAGAGCAAAAATAGAAACCAAACTCTGTTAACAGCCAATAACTCATTAGTTTGTTTCTGTATAAAAAGATGTGAATCTCGAGGCATGATGGTAAATGTTTTCTGAATAGAAATAAAAACTACTTGAATCTGGACAATATTTATGAAGATACAAATCATTATCCGATACATCAGATTATCACCAAATTCACCAACAATGACATTCCATTGCTGTCAGTAAAATAATGGACAGGTGGTTCTGTAGAGATACATGGTCATAATGTTCCTCTCTCAGGCCTCTGAGGAGCCTGGTGCTGATGTCACCTACAGCTCCATTGTCCTGCGAGACCTAGAGGTAAGATGGTTTCATGTAAATCAGGGTTTGGTTCAGGCATAGGACCAGTATCACAATGAGAGTGACACGTATATGAATAATGTACTGACTGGGCAGGTACATCTACACCTCAGCTGATCTCTCAGATCCATGTGTATGAGAATTAGCTGTAGTGTACCAAGAAGTACCATGATACCCCTGAAATTTCACAGTAACTCCGATGGGAGGTTTGGAAGTTTATGGATTTGTGGTTTCTGCACAAAGGTTGGCCTTGTACCTCCACTGTAAACAGCTTAATGCTCTCAGCAGGTGTCCTCTAGATGTTCTTCACATCGTCCTACTGTAACCCCAGCCAATGATGTGATCTACAGCTCAGTCGCCCTGAAGCACAGAGAGGTGAGTTTGGACAATCTGCTCTAACATGAGCTGTGATACATTTAGTCTGTCTGATGCTGCAAACATGTCATATGTTTCCTTTGACATCATATACAGCCTCTATTCCAACATCATACATGCTGACATTTTAAAATCTTAAGCCAGATGAAAGTGAACTAAAAAGATTTCCCTCATTAATCTATCTTTCTGGTTCATTTCCATTTCGTTTCCTGTAGCAGTAACATTAACACACCAATCTCCTTGAAATGCTAAGGAAGGTGTTAGTGCCTCAAAAGCTGAACTAACAAATCAAGCAGCAAGTTAATGCTTATCTGTCATTTTCCAGTAGGGGGCAGCGACACAGAGAGGCTCCTCTACATGTGGGGAGCTGCTGCTCTGGATGAGAGCTGTGAGGGACACGCAGATACTCCAGTGATGGGGAGGGATCATCACCAGAATGGAGCATCTTACAGTGATGTGAACTGTATTTAAATGGCATGCAGCACTGTCACATTACAGTGTGACAGTAAGAATCAGCCAGTGAGAAACACACATTCATGGCTGTTGTGCATCTGAACCTTAACTGAGGTGCTATTTGTCTCACTTGTATGTTGCTTTGCAGAAATTAAAATTTCATTAAAATATATGTAAGGCATTAACTTGGTGGTGTGTGAACTGTCCCTTTTTGTTCATATTAATGGAAAAGAAATATCATTAGCAATTCTAGTTCATCTGTATAATGTAGTTTCCAGAATATACAGTATTTTAGGAAAGTGTTAGTCAGTGTCTTGTGCATATACAGGGGATACCGAGGTCTAAGAGCTTTGCTGCCCCCTGCTGGAGCTACTTCACTGTTTGCTATAGACAGTGGAATTAAAAACTTCCCTGTTACCATTATATCATATTTCAGTATAAAAGCTTTAGGTTTTTTCCAGAGAATGTTAGGCTCTTGTTTACTGATAAATGGAGTATTATTGAAAATGCAGACCACAGACAGTGTGACTCATCATACACAATGTTAATAAAAATGCTTTTCATTGCTCCTGCATGCTGCAGTGGTGTCTCAGTGTGTAACACGGACGCCTCATACTTTCAGGGGTTTGGGTTTGAATCCTGCCCCTGGCTGTCAGTGTGCTGTTTGTGTCCCTGGTTTGGGCCCCGTGCTTCCTGGGATGTGCCCCAGGCTGACTGTGACCCCAGCCTGGGCAAGAGGGTGAAAGATAGATGGATGATTTAAAAGCATTTAAAACCCATAAAAGGGAGGCAGTGAGGTTAAGGAGAGTCAGGAAGTGAGTGTCAGTCTCCACAGATCTGAGGTCAGTGAGACACACATAAGGCTCCTCTGATGCTCCTCCTCATCCTCTTCTTCACTGATGGGCCTCCAGGTGAGGATCACTTACTCTGGGACAGGCTCTCACTCTCTCTCACTCCACAGTTCAGTGTAGTTGAGATGAAGAGCCAGATAACTGACACATTTAAGCAAATTTTGGGTAATACATAAAACGTCCTGTATATTTATATTCTAATTGATCCTTGATGCCCACCAACCTGACCAGTATTCACAGCTGTAAGATGGATGGATGATCCCTGTTGTAAAATCATATTCTCTCAGTATTGCATAATCAGAAATAATATGAACAGAGAGGCAGTCATGCAGAACGATGGATGACGAGTGTCAGGTTTGTCACTTCCTGTGTGCAGCGTGCTGAGGTTACTTGTGGTTGACCGACTGATTTTAGAATTGATTGCAATCTTCTTTGTGTCCATTATGCGGCGACATTATATGATTCTTTTATTGTCATTGCAACAGAGTTTACAATACCTTCCCACATAGCAAATATCAATTAAAAACAGAAAAAGAGTAAACCGACAAATTAAACAAATTTTACGTGCTATTAAGAATATATTATGCAGATATGAAATGTGCAAGTATAATTGTGTGGTCATGTACATAAATAGAATGTATATTGTCGTAATCTAAATGGCAGCTGAAATATTGCACTCCGGGATATTGCACAATGGGGCCTGGGTTGCTGTTAGTGTAATGCAATGGATCTCAAACTCGGTCCTCGGACCGCACTTCCCTGCTTGTTTTCCTGCTATCCCTGCCCCACACACAAATCCCAGCTGTCTTTCAGCTTCTGATTGACTGAACACACCTGATCCAGGTAATCAGCAGTGTGTAGGGCAGTGATAGCTGGAAAACAAGCAGGGCAGTGGGTCCCGAGGACCAAGTTTGAGAACCACTGATGTAATAGATGTAGGATCACATGCACATATCACAGAGCTTAAATTCCAGGTGACCTGAGACAAGGCCTACCCTGGTACGAGAGGTACACATTGGCCTAGGCATCAAAGGGAGGTTAGTGACCCCACACACACACACACACACATACACACACCTGTCAGACACAATCGTTTTATCACATCACTCACTGTAAATTCGGAATGGGTGGGGCTGAGTTCCATCTGAGTGGGTCCCAGGACAACCCAGGCACACTGTTGTCACCAGTGGATTCTTTAGACTCGGGATGGGCAATCTTATCCAGAATGGGCAGCAGTGTATGCTGGTTTTCACTGCAGCTACCTAATTAGATTACTAATTAAAGGACTGATTGATGAACTGTTCTCACACTAGGGTTTGAACAGCCGACCTAAAGGTTACCCCAAAAACCTGCAGACATACCAGCCCTTTATGAATAAGATTGGTCACCCCTGCTTTAGACGTTTTATCACACTGGATTTCAAGCTAAGATGGGGAGTTTAAAAACAGTGGGTTAAAATGTCTACGAGGGGAAAAAGCGCCCTCTTGTGGTCTCTGTTAGACCAGGAAGAGCCGCTTTAGCTTCAAGCCTGAGAAAGTTCATCTCACACCAGGAGTCAAGAGGACGACACGATCTAAGGGAGGTTTGTAGTACAGGTGGCCCCTATCGAAATTACAATCATACCTGATTGACATTCTTGGGCGGTATGACAGTCTATAAGAAATAAAGCTGTGGATGGCTACACATTTTTTTAAAGCTTAATCCTGATAAAACTGCCCTCATATTAGTCAAGTCATTTTATTTGTAATGTACTGTTAAAACAACAAGTGGCTCACCAAAGTGCTTTACAACAATAAAAACGATATGCATAAAAGTGCGTGAAATTGTAAATATACACAAAAAACATAAATAGAATATGCTTAAATGTAATGAAATAAATTGCAATAAAACACACTGCACATTTGTCTAAAATGCCTCAGCCAATAATTGAGTTTATTAACCTCGACTTAAAACATTCAATGGTGGGGGCAGATCGCACATGGAGAGCGAGGTTGGGCCCGGCCACGGAGAAAGCACGGTCGCCTTTCCTCCTCAGATGGCTGGTTGGGATGGAGAGCAGCAGCTGATTGGACGATCCCAGGACTCTCGGTGGACAGTATGGATGTATGAGGTCACTGATATAGGATGGCGCTCCCCCATTCAGCGCTTTAAAAACAAACGGTAGCATTTTGCTGCCGATCAGTGTAACGATGCTAAAATAGGAGCGATGCGACAAATCTGACAAATTGGATTTTTCGTTTTGGTTAGTAGACGTGCGGCGGCATTTTGCACCAGCTGTAGACAAGTCAGCGCAAAAGTTTTAACCTGTTTATTCATGTACTGTTCAGGTACTCATCATCACCCCCCCCCCCCCCCCCCCCCGCCTATGTAACCATGTTGTTATTTTTGGTCCTGCTCTCACCTCTGAAGATCAAACGATCTGTCTAAGACAGCTTACCTTCATCTCTGCAGCATTAAACACCTGCATTCAGTACCAAGGACGCTGAAATGCTCCTTCATCCCATCATCTAGATCATGGAAATGCCCTATTCATTGGTCTCCCAGTTGAATCCATTACTCGAATCCAGTATATAAACTCTGTAGTCCGTGTGCTTACCCAAACTAAATGCTCAGCACACATCACCCCTGTCCTCCCCGACCTGCACTGGTTCCCACCATGGGCAGTTAGGCTTCTATGGTCACAGCCCCCAAGCTGTGGAGTTGAAGAATAACAGGCACGTGTAGGTTGTTGATACAAAAAAAAGGAAAATGCCAGAGGATCTGGCTGCAGAACATTGGGCAGCCTCCACTAGGAGGATCTCCACTGTGGGGCCTGCCACACCTGCCACGGTCCATTACAGCCCAGACAGGGGGCAACGCTGTTTATCCTGAATACTGTCGCTGAAAATGCAAATAATAGATATATTGCTATACTGTAAATGATTTAATTATGTTTTATCCTTAAACAGGGGCGGCATGGTGGTGCAGTGGTTAGCACTGTTGCCTCACGCCTCTGGGACCCGGGTTTGAGCCTCCGCCTGGGTTACATGTGTGTGGAGTTTGCATGTTCTCCCCATATTGTCGTGGGGTTTCTTCCAGGTACTCCAGTTTCCCCCCACAGTCCAAAGACATGCTGAGGCTAATTGGAGTTCGAGTTCTTCCCCGTAGGTGTGCATGTGTGCGTGAATGGAATGTGAGTGTGACCTGCATTGGGCTGCCCCCCCATCCTGGGTTGTTCCCTGCCTCATGCCCATTGCTTCTGGGATAGGCTCCGGACCCCCCGCGACCCAGTAGGATAAACGATTTGGAAAATGGATGGATGGATGAATGGATGGATGGATATCCTTAAACATAACTTTCTTGGAAATTCTGTCTTCACGTGACCCCAAGTTTTCAGGGTCCCTAGGTGGCTGCCTACCCTTTCCCTCCAGTAAGACCGCCCCTGACTAGAGACAGTGAGAGTGACAAGTGGTAGGTCAGCCCTCCCTGCAGTGTCAGTCTAAAGGCAGAGGTCACTGACACAGATTTTTACAGATAAAACACACTAAAGGCTGCTAATAGCAGCTCCAGCCAACTGCACACTAATCAGTCTCACTTTGATTACAGGTACAGATATGGAGGTACTGAAATATGTCTGTATTTCTGTAGACTTTGTCAATCCAGCATACATCATGTAGTTGGAATGATAGAATTATAACTTTTCTGTAAAGTGCTGCCACATAGTGGACATAGAAAAGACTGCAATCAATTCTAAAATCAGTCAGTCAGCCCAGAAGTCTTTACTCTGAGTATAACCTCTTAGCCGACATTAACCCATAGGAGATGCTCGCTCATCAGAGGCTCATACACAGTTAAGGGCGGAACTACGTGCTGTCAAATTGTAGTGAATTTATACATTGTCTTAGGATGTCTGCTGTTAGTCATTATAAACAGGAAGTGAAAAACAACCATCCAAGATTAAGTGATTCTCTCCCAGAGGCCCATCAGAGGATGAAGAGGAGCATCAGAGGAGTCTTACGTGTGTCTCACTGACCTCAGATCTGTGGAGACTGACACTCACTTCCTGACTCTCCTTAAACTCACTGCCTCCCTTTCATGAGTTTAAATGTTTTTAAATCATCCATCTTTCCCCCTTGCCCAGGATGGGGTCACAGTCAGCCTGGGGCACATCCCAGGAAGCATGGGGCCCAAACAGCACACTGACAGCCAGGGGCAGGATTCAAACCCAAACCCCTGAAAGTACGAGGCGTCCGTGTTACACACTGAGACACCACTGCAGCATGCATGAAAAGCATTTTTATTAACATTGTGTATGACGAGTCACACTGTCGGTGTTCTGCTTTTTAAATAATACTCCACTTATCAATAAACAAAAGTATAACTTCCTCTTAGAAAAAGATACTTTGCAAGTACTGAAACATACAGAGCTACTAAGTGACGAGTAAAAAAAAGGAAGGAAAAAATTATGACAAGATACATCTGGCAAAGTTTTGCAAGACAATGCAGATGTTTTGCAAGATAACGCAAAAGGGTTCATTATTTTTTACTTCCATCATTTTTTTTAACCTGCGCCCATGTCAAAGTTACTCCAGCAGGGGGCAGTGAAGTACATAAAGGAGCATAACATTAAAGCCAGAGCCCTTAGACGCACTAACTCCTCACCAATACATACTGCACATACACGGGAGAAAATCAGACACTGGCAAATACTTCCACAAAATACTGGATATTCTCATAATAAACATTTATATACAAATCAACTAGGATTGATAATATTTTTCCTTTTATATGAATGAAAACCAACAGAGCAGCAGAATAATACCTTGCATTTATATGTACAGGTCCTTCTCAAAAAATTTGCATATTGTGAAAAAGTTCATTATTTTCTGTAATGTACTGATAATCATTAGACTTTCATATATTTTAGATTCATTACACACAACTGAAGTAGTTCAACCCTTTTATTGTTTTAATATTGATGATTTTGAAATTAGCATATTTCATCCGACCAATAAAAGAAAAGTGTTTTTAATACCAAAAAAGTCAACCTTCAAATAATTATGTTCAGTTATGCACTCAATACTTGGTCGGGAATCCTTTTGCAGAAATGACTGCTTCAATGCGGCGTGGCATGGAGGCAATCAGCCTGTGGCACTGCTGAGGTGTTATGGAGGCCCAGGATGCTTCGATAGCGGCCTAAAGCTCATCCAGAGTGTTGGGTCTTGCGTCTCTCAACTTTCTCTTCACAATATCCCACAGATTCTCTATGGGGTTCAGGTCAGGAGAGTTGGCAGGCCAATTGAGCACAGTAATACCATGGTCAGTAAACCATTTACCAGTGGTTTTGGCACTGTGAGCAGGTGCCAGGTCGTGCTGAAAAATGAAATCTTCATCTCCATAAAGCTTTTCAGCAGATGGAAGCATGAAAGTGAATTTTGGGTTTTCATGAGCTGTATGCCAAAATCATCAATATTAAAACAATAAAAGGCTTGAACTACTTCAGTTGTGTGTAATGAATATAAAATATATGAAAGTCTAATGTTTATCAGTACATTACAGAAAATAATGAACTTTTTCACAATATGCTAATTTTTGGAGAAGGACCTGTATTTATCAGATGCTTCTGTCCAAAGTGAGGTACAAGTAAGTAAATAATTCCATGATTGTGGCTCAAATGCACGACAGCCATGAATGTCTGTTTCTCACTGGCTGATTCTTATTGTCACACTGTAATGTGACAGTGCTGCATGCCATGTAAATACAGCTCACATCACTGTAAGATTCTCCTCTCTGGTGATGATCCCTCCCCATCACTGGAGTATCTGCGTGTCCCTCACAGCTCTCATCCAGAGCAGCAGCTCCCCACATGTAGAGGAGCCTCTCTGTGTTGCTGCCCCCTACTGGATGAGGAATAACAGATAAGCATTAACATCAGTTTGGTTTCTGAGGTACTAACACCTTCCTTAGCATTTCAGGGAGTTTGGTGTGTTAATGTTACTGCTACAGGAACCGGAAATGAACCAGAGTGATAGATTAATGAGGGGAATCTCTTTAGTTCACTTTCATCTGGCTTAAGATTTTAAGATTTTAAAATGTCAGCATGTATGATGTTGGAATCGTGGCTGTATATGATGTCAAAGGAAATATACAGTCAGGACCATAAATATTTGGACAGAGACAAAGTTTTTCCATTTTTAAATTCTGTACATCACTACAATACATTTTAAAAGAAAGAAGTCAGATGCAGTTGAAGTGCAGACTTTCAGCTTTAATTATTTTTTCTACACAATCCCCTCCTTTCAGGGGCTCATAAGTAATTGGACAAATTAACATAACTGCAAATAAAATGTTCAATTCTAATACTAAGTTGAAAACCCTTTGCAGGCAATGACTGCCTGAAGTGTTGAACTCATGGACATGAGCAGACGCTGGGTTTCCTCCTTTTTAATGCTCTGCCAGGCCGTTACTGCAGCAGCATTCAGTTGCTGTTTGTTTGAGGGTCTTTCTGTCTGTAGTTTAGTCTTTAGCAAGTGACATGCATGCTCAATGGGGTTTAAATCAGGTGATTGACTTGGCCATTCAAAAATATTCTACTTATTTGCTATAATAAAGTCCTGGGGTGTTTTTGCTGTGTGTTTTGGGTCATTGTCCATCTGTATCATGAAACTCCGCCCAATCACTTTGGCTGGATTTGAGCAGACATGATGTCTCTGAACACCTCAGCATTCATTTGGCTGCTTCCATCCTGTGTCACATCATCAAGAAACACTAAAGACCCAGTGCCACTGGCAGCCATGAGCGCCCAAACCATCACACTGCCTCCATGTTTTACAGATGATGTGGTGTTCTTTGGATCATAAGCTGTTCCAGCCCTTCTCCATACTTTTTTCTTTCCATTCTGATACAGGTTGATCTTGGTTTCATTTGTCCAAAGAATGCTGTTCCAGAACTGTACTGGATTTTTTAGATGTTGTTTTGCAAAGACCAATCTAGCCTTTCTATTCTTAAGGCTCATGAGTGGCTTGCATCTTGCAGTGAACCCTCTGTATTTGCTTTCCTGCAGTCTTCTCTTTATGGTAGACTTGGATATTGACACACCTACTTCCTGGAGAGTGTTGTTCACTTGGTTGGCTGTTACGAAGGGGTTTCTCTTCACCATGGAAACGATTCTGCGATCATCCACTGCTGTTGTCGTCCGTGGACGTCCAGGCCTCTTTGCGTTGCTGAGTTCACCAATGCTTTCTTTCTTTCTCAGGATGTACCAAACTGTGGATTTTGCCACTGCTAATGTTGTGGCAATTTCTCAAATAGTTATTTTCTGTTTTCGCAGCCTAAGGATGGCCTGTTTCACCTGCATACCGAATTCCTTTGACCGCATGTTGTATGTTCATACCTCAATCTTCCAAATGCAAACAAGACACCGCAAATCAACTCCAGGCCTTTTATCTGCTTAATGGATAATGAAAGAATGAAAGAATTGACCACACCTGTCCATGAAATAGCTTTTAAGTGAATTGTCCAATTACTTATGCCCCCTTTAAAAAGAGGGTGGCACATGTTAACGAGCTGAAACTCCTAAGTTAGTGTTCAAATATGTATGGTCCTGACTATATGACATGTTTGCAGCATCAGACAGGCTAAATGTATCACAGCTCATGTTACAGCAGATTGTCCAAACTCACCTCTCTGTGCTTCAGGGCGACTGAGCTGTAGATCACGTCGCTGGCTGGGGTTACAGCAGGACAGTGTGAAGAACATCTAGAGGACACCTGCTGAGAGTATTTAGCTGGTTACAGTGGAGGTACAAGACCAACCATTGTACTGAAACCACAAATCCATGAACTCCCAAACCTCCCATGTGAATCACTATGAAATATCAGGGGTATCATGGTACTTCTTGGTACACTACAGCTAATTCTCATACACATGGATCTGAGAGATCAGCTGAGGTGTAGATGTACCTGCCCAGTCAGTGCATTATTCATATACGTGTCACTCTCAGTGTGATACTGGTCCTATGCCTGAACCAAACCCTGATTTACATGAAACCATCTTACCTCTGGGTCTCGCAGGACAATGGAGCTGTAGGTGACATCAGCACCAGGCTCCTCAGAGGCCTGAGAGAGGAACATTATGACCATGTATCTCTACAGAACCACCTGTCCATTCTCTAACTGACAGCAATGGAATGTCATTGTTGGTGAATTTGGTGATAATCTGACGCATAATTTAATGATTTGTATCTTTACCAATATTGTCCATCCATCCATCCATTTTCGAAACCGCTTATCCTACTGGGTCGCTGGGGGTCCAGAGTCTATCCCGGAAGCAATGGGCACAAGGCAGGGAAGAATCCAGGATGGGGGGCCAGCCCATCGCAGGGCACACTCACACACCATTCACTCACACATGCACAACTACGGGCAATTTAGCAAGTCCAATTGGCCTCAGCATGTTTTTGGACTGTGGGGGGAAACCGGAGTACCCGGAGGAAACCCCACGATGACATGGGGAGAACATGCAAACTCCACACACGTGACGCAGGTGGAGACTCGAACCCGGGTCCCAGAGGTGTGAGGCAACAGTGCTAACCACTGCACCACCACTGCTGCCCCCCAATATTGTCCAATATGATTTAATTTTTATTTCTATTTAGAAAACTCTTTAACCACAATGTAACACCTGGTTTATGAAGCTGTATTACATAAAATAATATGACTTTTTTACATATAGATAAACAGACTACTCTCACAAGTCTCGCTGTATATATTTTATTCCTGCACTTTACCTGCCCTGGGGGGGCTCCCTCGATGATGCCACTTCTGTCAGTTACTGTATATTCATGGTTTGGGTTCAGCTAGAACAAAGTCACAGCACAGCGTTCAAACAATCACTCCTCAAGTCAGTTTCACATCATATTCCTATACAAAAATAAACGTTTTAATGAGTCACTGAAATAAAGGATTCACCTTACTTGTTACTTAAATAATGTTGATGCAATGTAAATGTATTAGTTTTTATGCATTAATCTTTGAATAATACTATTGAATCATGCACAGTAGTTCCACACAACTAGAACGAGTATTCTGAAAATTAAACCTTCTTTTAAAGTCCACGCATTCACTTTGTGTTCTGAGAACAGAATATAGTTGAGTTAATCTCACAAAATTTTCTCATGTCTAATCAAACCAACTTAATCACTTTCATTCAACTTAAATTAGGTAAATAACCAGTTGCAGAACAACTGTAGACTGAAAAAAATAAAATGCTGGAAATGTTGAAGCACTTAAAATATTAGAAGTAATGGATCACATGAAATATTTGAAGTTGCCTCAATGTAAGTAATTTATTCAGTTTAGCCTGAACCATAAAGATAAATTAGAAGGTTACGTTGGAATGTGAAGAAACACACTGAACTAACAAAAGCTTTGTTTTAGTTTTTCAGGGTCCACTGGGCTCTGGGGCAAAAATGGACCATGTCCTCCTCTCTAAATTCACACCTAGGCCTTGCCTATGCCAGTTACAGTTGCTGAAATTTAAGTAGCTTCCAAATATCGTACCCATCATGCACTGCAGTAGTCAGCAGATTCCACAAACATGCTATTTTTTGTTAAATACATGCCTCAACAATATAGTTTAACTACAAAACATTACAAACGAGTACATTTCAAAACTGTTTTAAGTATTGTACCAAATATTTTTTGCATTATGACTCCCACCATAATGAGATTCTATATATAAAAATGAGATATAAAGGTCACATGTCAGATATTTGCATGATATGTATGGCATCAGCACCATAATCTTGCCCGACATTCCAGGGAACCCTGATATATAACCTAACAGCACTGGTTAGTTTTACCTACTATCATGAAGAAGACTTTGCCAAATACCGACCTTACAAAATGTTCTGTTCATGATCAAATTTGAGCAGCTAAGGATGCTCATGAAATATTGATCTAACACAGGAGATACATTTGGTGAGATTATTTCAACTATACTATGTTGTTAGAACACAAAGTGAATGCATCAACTTAAACAGAGAGTTTTATCTTCAGAAAACTCATTCCAGTTGTGGGGAACCACTGTCCCTGATTCATTCAGTTCATTCAAAGTAACTTTTTCAGTGTAGCCAGTCCACTCAAATTGAACATCATGCCAGGTACAATTTAACAACTGAAAAAATGTGATTGTTTCTGATTCTAACATTTTAAAGAAGGATAAAGTGGGCTAACAATTGTCCAACTCGGGGCTCAAAACCCTTCCAAAACTTGTCGCGACCCACAGGCTGAGAAACACTCTTCTGGACTTTCCGTATTAAATATGAACTTACTGTCAATTCTGTCCTTCCCGGATTTTGTCTCTTGGCCATTTTTTTCTCTACAAGAAAGAAATGAGGAAAAAAGCCACAGAAAATTATTCTGCTCACAGCAGTGTCTGTAAAACAGTGTCTGTAACTCTGCAAAAATTCAGGTCACTTACACACCGTCTGCATCAGCAGATACTCACTGTGTTTGTCCCACACTTTCCATGTGATGATGATGATGACCAACAGCAGCACCAATGAGCCCAGTCCTACATACAGAACCAGCTGGACCAAGGAGCTGAATAAGAGGATGGATGTGAACATTAAAGTCTTACATGCTTTGTAGCAACACAGTGCAGCCACATCTGTACTATTACACAGGATCCATGTGAGGAACAGGATGCTTTAATAATACTGTAGAACATGAGAATAGATAGAGATTGTTAACTGCCAGCTTTACAATGATTATTTCATAACATGTTATACTGTTTTGTAAAATCCATCTATCCATCTTCCAAGAGGCCTGCAGTCTATCCCCAGCAGCACAGGGCACAAGGCAGGGGCTCACCCTGGATGGGATACCATCTCAAGTTTATTATAGTTACATGTAAGAATAAAATGAAAAGCAATATCCTGATTCTCATAATTATAATGGCAGTTTCCCACGTAAATGCTGCTAGCTGGACCCCCACACTGCTGTAAATGCTGCTAGCTGGACCCCCACACTGCTGTAAATGCTGCTAGCTGGACCCCCACACTGCTGTAAATGCTGATGTATGCTTACCTCAGTTTTTCATTATTCCCTCCATCTTAATGTACCAGAAAACATCAGCATTGGAAAGAAGAAAAATGATTGTTAATTTAAACATAGAAAACCCTGGTCTGTAAGTCATTGAAGAAAAGGTAATTTATAACACTGATATAAGAATTACGGAAAATATTTCATAGAGCGGCTGGCTGGATACAGAATAACAAATTAGTATTATGATCAAAGTGTTCATATCATAGGGAACTGGCAGTGAATTGGTGATATTAATTATTTTATTATTATATCATAATATACTTATTGCACCTCTCCTGGAGCTGACACCTTATTGTGGTGGAGGGGTTTGCATGTTCCAGTGATCTCAGGAGCTATGCTGTCTGGGGCTTTATGCCCCTGGTAGGGTCACCCAAGGCAAACAGGTCCTGGGTGAGGAACTAGACGAAGTGCGGCTCAGTAGACCCCTTGTGAAGAGAACAAATTTAGATCTACGTTTTCCCTTGCCCGGACGCGGGTCACCAGGGCCCCCTCCTGGGGCCAGGCCTGGGGGTGGGGCTCGATGGCGAGCACCCGGTGGTCAGGCCTATACCCATGGGGCCTGGTCGGGCACAGCCCGAACAAGGCACGTGGGTCCCCCCTCCAATGGGCTCACCACCTATGGGAGGGGTCATAGGGGTCGGGTGCGATGTGATCTGGGCGGCGGCCAAAGGCAGGGACCTTGGCGGTCTGATCCTCGGCTGCAGAAGCTAGCTCTAGCGACATGGAATGTCACCTCTCTGATGGGGAAGGAGCCTGAGCTGGTGCGTGAGGTTGTGAAGTTCCGGCTAGATATAGTCGGACTCACCTCGACGCACGGCTTGGGCTCTGGAACCAGTCTCCTTGAGGGGGGTTGGACCCTTTTCCACTCTGGAGTTGCCCACGGGGAGAGGCGCCGAGCGGGCGTGGGCATACTTATTGCCCCCAGGCTGGGTGCCTGTACATTGGGGTTTATCGCAGTGGACGAGAGGGTAGCCTCCCTTCACTTTTGGGTGGGGGGACAGGTCCTGACTGTTGTTTGCACTTATGCGCCAAACGGCAGTTCAGAATACCCAGCCTTTTTAGAGTCCTTGGAAGGGGTGTTGGAGAGCACTCCTCCTGGGGACTCTCTTGTTCTGCTGGGGGACTTCAATGCTCACGCGGGCAATGACAATGAGACCTGGAGGGGCGTGATTGGGAGGAACGGCCCCCCGATCTGAACCCGAGCGGTGTTTTGTTATTGGACTTCTGTGCTCGTCACGGATTGTCCATAATGAACACCATGTTCAAGCATAAGGGTGTCCATATGTGCACTTGGCACCAGGACACCCTAGGCCGCAGTTCGATGATCGACTTTGTAGTCGATCCAGGCCTGGCAGGCCCAAGCGTTTAGTGAGGGTCTGCTGGGAACGTCCCGAGGCCGGGGACATTGAGTCCGAATGGGCCATGTTCCGTGCCTCCATTGTGGAGGCAGCTGACTGGAGCTGCGACCGTAAGGTCGTCGGTGCCTGTCATGGCGGCAATCCCCAAACCCGCTGGTGGACACCGGTGGTAAGGGATGCCGTCAAGCTGAAGGAGTCCTATCGGGCCTTTTTGGCCTGTGGGACTCCAGACCCAGCTGACAGCTACCGGCAGGCCAAGCGGGATGCGGCTTTGGTGGTTGCTGAGGCGAAAACTCGGGTGTGGGAGGAGTTTGGCGAGACCATGGAGAACGACTTCCGGACGGCTTCGAGGAGATTCTGGTCCACCATCCGGCGGCTCAGGGCGGGAAAGCGGTGCAGCATCAAAACTATTTATGGTGGGGATGGGGCGCTGCTGACCTTAACTCGGGACGTTTTAGGTCAGTGGAAGGAATACTTCGAAGACCTCCTCAATCCCACCGCCACGCCTTCCGATATGGAAGCAGAGTGTGGGGACTTGGGGGTGGACTCGCCTATTTCTGGGGTGGAGGTCGCTGAGGTGGTCAAAAAGCTCCTCGGTGGCCGAGCCCCGGGGGTAGATGAGATTCGCCGGGAGTTCTTCAAGCCTCTGGATGCTGTGGGGCTTGGTTCTTGTTGGGTCTTGGTTGACATGCATCTGCAGCATCGCGTGGACATCGGGGGATGTGCCTCTGGACTGGCAGACCGGGGTGGTGGTCCCCGTCTTTAAGAAGGGGAACCGGAGGGTGTGCTCCAACTACAGGGGGATCACACTCCTCAGTCTCCCTGGCAAGGTCTATTTGGGGGTCCTGGAGAGGAGGGTCCGCCGTATTGTCGAACCTCGGATTCAGGAGGAGCAGTGTGGTTTTCGCCCTGGCCGTGAAACAGTGGACCAGCTCTATACTCTCAGCAGGGTTTTGGAGGGTTCATGGTAGTTTGCCAGACCAGTCTACATGTGTTTTGTGGACTTGGAGAAGGAATTCGACCGTGTCCCTCGGGGAGTCCTGTGGGGAGTGCTCCGAGAGTATGGGGTACCGGGCTTCCTTTTAAGGGCGGTTCGGTCCCTGTATGACCAGTGCCAGAGTTTGGTCCGCATGGGCAGCAATAAGTCGGACTCGTTTCTGGTGAGGGTTGGACTCCGTCAAGGCAGCCCTTTGTCACCGATTCTGTTCATAGCTTTTATGGACAGAATTTCTAGGCGCAGCCAGGGCATTGAGGGTGTCTGGTTCGGTGACCTCAGGATTAGGTCTCTGATTTTTGCAGATGATGTGGTTCTGTTGGCCACATCGGACCGTGACCTTCAGTTCTCACTGGAGCAGTTCGCAGCCGAATGTGAAGCGGCTGGGATGAGAATTAGCACATCCAAATCCGAGACCATGGTTCTCAGCCGGAAAAGGGTAGAATGCTCTCTCCGGGTTGGGGATGGGATCCTCCCCCAAGTGGAGGAGTTTAAGTATCTCGGTATCTTGTTCACGAGTGGGGGAACGATGGAACGGGAGATCGACAGGCGGATCGGTGCGGCGTCAGGAGTCATGAGGGCGCTACATCGGTCTGTCATGGTGAAGAGAGAGCTGAGCCAAAAGGCGAAGCTCTCGATTTACCAGTCGATCTACGTTCCTACCCTCACCTATGGTCATGAGCTATGGGTAGTGACCGAAAGAACGAGATCGTGGGTGAGAGGCCGAAATGAGTTTCCTCAGCAGGGTGGCTGGGCTCTCCCTTAAAGATAGGGTGAGGAGCTCAGTCATTCGGGAGGGACTCAGAGTAGAGCCGCTGCTCCTCCGCATCGAGAGGAGCCAGATGAGGTGGCTCGGGCATCTGATTAGGATACCTCCGGGACGCCTCCCTGGGAGGTGTTCCGGGCATGTACTACTGGGAGGAGACCCCGGGGAAGACCCAGGACACGCTGGAGAGACTATGTCTCTCGGCTGGCCTGGGAACGCCTCGGGATCCCCCCAGAGGGGCTGGATGAAGTGGCCGGGGAGAGGGAAGTCTGGGCCTCCCTGTTGAGACTGCTGCCCCCGAGAACCGACCCCGGATTAAGTGGAAGATGATGGATGGATGGATGGATGGATACTCATTGCAGCACAGAGTATAACTGTAACACTGGCCTCTGCTGCGATTTAGAACCACCTACAGACACATCAGCCAGTCTGCACAGCTTCTGTGACAATTTTGGATTTGGATTCATATGCATAACAAACAGTTTTAATAAGAAAACTAATGTCTGTCTGTGGCAAAACCCTGTGAAATGTGTCTCATTATACAGACACATCCTGACCTATAAGCTGCTGATTCCTTAGGGCTCAGTACAGCTCCAGGTGTAACAAACAGATCGGACACTTGTGTATTTGCACCTGAGCAGGACCTGATAGCATGGAATTCTGCCTCCAGCTTTGTGTCAGGGATCTGGGCAGGAATGAATTACATACTAACAGCAGGATTAGATTATATACAATGTATAGAGCAGAAGCCAGATTCAAACAACTAAACATGGAGGTGTGAAGCAACAGCACCACCTACTGAGCCACTGTGCCACTAGCACAGAACCAATAATCCCAACTCAGTTCAGCAAAAGTTATCAATAGGGGAGTTTAAAGACACACAGCCCCCCACGCACATTATCCCTATAAAAAGCATAAACCCCCTTCATGGGTGAAACTGCCTCATTTGCTGTTTGGCTATTTGTATTGAAGCACAAATTATTCACAGCCAGATTTATATCAATTACTTACATTCAGTCATGCTTATTGGGTTGACAGTAATATGAACTGGGATCTGCAAGCCTCCAGCATCACACCAGTACCAGCCAGTGTCCTTCCTCTCCAGTCTTCTCATTGTCACACTGAAGACTCTGTTTACTCTGTCATCCCTGATCAGGACAGGCCTCCCATCCAAACTCACAGATCTCTCTGGTGCGCAGGAGCCCCCGATCTTACACCACAACTTCAGACTGTCACTGTTTCCATAGCGACACTGAACACTGACACTGTCTCCTTCCACACCCGCCACCTCCTGTTTGTCAACTGAAAGCCTTTGGGAACCTGAACATGCAAATTAGGGAAAAATAAAATACTGTGTTATCTACACAGCTGCAAGATGTTCAGGCATATGACCCAGTTACAACATGCTTATTTTAATGTTCATCCATACTTTTCATATGCATCAAATCCTGAGCAAAACATATTACTAATGTTATTTATCCCCTAAAGTAGCCCATTTAAACTGAGACCGTTACGTCTCCCAGGTCGCATTTATGTTACTGAGCAAAACTAAGACTTGGTACTCGTTATTGTAGATTAGGTTTAAAAATGCTCAAATGCCTTTTCTTCTATTGCTTTTGTAAATGTCCTTCCTTTCTGGGTGAATGACATGTTACATCTTATTGGCTACAGTCTGCAGTACAAACATCTTACCAACAGTGACTGAGAGGGAAACCTGATCTCCAAGATCTGAGGCTTCACTGATCTCCACACGACACCAGTAGATGTCAGAGTCCCCGTCTGTCAGATTGTTGATGGTCACAGTGAAGACTCGCTGGTCAGGATCATCTCTGACTGACACTTTACCCTCCTGTGGAGAGTCAGTGTGTACTATGGGAGTACATGAACTCCATTCTCTCCCTCTGCACCAGTATTTCACATGAGTTTTATATCTGTCCTCATAGAAACATGGGATGGTGACAGATCCTCCTCTCTGTACACGCACCCATTTCACTGTGGACACACCTGCAGGGACAGTATAAAAATTACCAGGCTGATTAACTCTCACTCCCTCTTATACCATTTATATCATATTATAATGAAGTGAATAATAAGCTAAATTTCACCAAACTTCAATTCTCCTGATTGCGGTGATTGGAATTTACCATTGAATGCGAACTGTAAATTGGAAATGGTAATTGGTAATGGAACTTAGTGCATACGATGTTGGGTTTATTGTACCAGGGGAAATTTTCCCTGCTTCGACGATACTGTAAAAAGGAAAACGCAATACTGAATGGGGAAATAAGCTGGTGCACAAACGAAACATTTATCCGCTAATTCGCTGTGTAGCTTCAGCCCCGCTATCCTGTTAGCATAAGCCCCGTTTTAATGTAACTTTTTTTGTAATTACCAGCTAAATATGGCGGGTGAGGGAGACGCACTCTGACCTGGTCTGTGACTTTTTCTGGATAAGAACTTTGAAACAGAATGTAACTTAGGCATTGATATTCTCTCTCAGTTCTGCAGGTATAATATGGTTCATCTTTTGTTATTTCTTTTTGTTAATGTTGAGCCGTTTGTAAATGTGTGTTAAAGATACCTGTGATACAAGGAAGCTGCTGTGAGGTTTATTTAGTTTTTTTTATTCCGTGCATAAAAATTGTATTTATCGCACTAAATCCACTATACGGTCAGAGAGATATTTTTGTTTGGAGAATTGTATATTTCTGATTGTTGTTTTTGTTTGTATATTGTAATTGTAATGTAATTGTAATGGTTTCTCAGTCTGTGAGAGGCGTCCACAGCGGAGATAACACTGAAGTAGAATGCAAGTCAGACATTGACATTCAATCAATCAAAAATAAAACACTGTAATAAAAGATTAACTGCTGATTTAGTTCCATAATTAGCACAGAAAGACCATTTCTGGTTTTGATGTATATAAATTTATATTTATAATATAAACATCAATAACGGACAGCCAAGTTTATGCTCTTTTATAGGCTTTTTATATTTTGGTAATTGGTACTTGTTATTTAAAGTAAGATTCTTTATTGTCATTGCAGATTGTAAAATAAAAATAGAATTTATGCTTATTAGATATATATGCATGAAAATAGTGTAATCAGATGTTTTGTGCAGACATCTTACCGTCAGTCACTGAGAGGGTAACCTGGTCTCCAACATCTGAATCTCCACTGATCCTCACACCACACCAGAAGTAACCAGAGTCCCCAGTTGTCAGATTTTTGATGGTCACGGTGAAAACTTGTTGATCAGGATCATCTGTTACTGACACTTTACCCTCCTGTGGAGAATCAGTGTGTACTATGGGAGTACATGTATCCATATTATTCCCTCTGCACCAGTATTTCAGATGTGTTTTATGTCTGTCATCATAGAAACATGGGATGGTGACAGATCCTCCACTCAGTACTGACACCCTGCTCACTGTGGACACACTGTCAGCACCTGCAGGAAACAACCATCTAAATTTACAATTTTGAACATCACAGTACCGCTGATCTTTAATACACTATAAATTCAGTTTGTGCAATACTTTAATCAGGCATCTCAGAAAGAACTAGAAGAGTGTATTTCCTGATCATGTGAGTGTGATTGCCCTGCAGCAAAAAATTAAAGAATGACAAAAAGATGAGAGGAGACCTATTCAGCCTGCAGTGAGGAGTCACTGACTTGGCCTCAGGCTGCAGATGCAGTTTGGTGGCTGTGGCATGTTCAGTGTCTGAGTGGTAAAAGCCTCTGAAAAAATAACGGGAGTCAATAGGAGGATGGAGGTATTAAAAAAACGATAAAACAATGAGTCAGATTTCAATTCATGCTGGCAGGTATGGACTGAGTTAGAATGTCAGTGATGGAGGGATGATGGGGAAAAAAGCAGGAAAAAAATGAGTGTAGGTCCATTTCAGTCAGCCTGTTCTGAGGTGGCCTATGGAGTTTGTAGGCAAAGGGACAAAAAGTAAGTGAGTGGCAGGCCTTTGATTCCGAAATCCCAGGTTATACTATGGGCTCAAGAAAACGTAAGAAAACAAAACGACAGAATCTGGAGAACGAGTGCAAGTATCAATGTGGCATCAGGAGTCTGAGCCTGGGAGAGTGTTCTAGGGTCAGAGAGGAAAACCAAGACCTTAAATCACTGGTAATAAGGTAATAATGTATTTTATTTCAGGCGTCCATCTTCCACATGCTTATCCAGTATAGGGTCAGTACAGTATAGGGAGCGTGGAGCTGATCTGAGGCAGCACAGGGCACAAGGCAGGGGACCCAGGACAGGATGCCAGTCTGTCACAGGGTAAATACTCACACACATTCACTATGGGGACTTTTAGAGGCACCGATTCATCTGAACCACGTCTCTTTGGACTGTGGGAGGAAACCAGAGAACTGAGAGGAATCCAACGTGGATGCAGGGAGACCATGCAAACTGCCCACAGAGAGCTGAGTAGGATATGGAAACCACAAGCCTCAAGGTCAGATCTAGGCATAAGCAAACTAGGCAGCTACCCAGGACCCAATCGGTTACATGGGGCTTGGATCGGTGAAATCTACGAAGGGACGCCCCCCCTCTCTGATTGGTGAAATCTACGAAGGGACGCCCCCTCTCTCTGATAGGTGAAATCTACGAAGGGACGCCCCCCCTCTCTGATCGGTGAAATCGACCAAGTTAGATAAGAACTACCTGTGCTGTTGAAATGACCACAGCATGATCAGTCGTCGGCCTCACAGAAAACCAAAGGGTACAGCAGACATTTTATCTGCACTAACGGTCTTTATACTGTTTGATCAGTAAAAAAGAGACGTGACAGTATCATGCAGTATATTTGGATGTTATACTTATCAATAACCTGTTTCATGCTACTTTGGTCATGCCTTAAGTATTAGCATTCAGGAAAAATATTATAAATATGAACTAGAAGGGGAAGTTTGTGAAAAAACTTGATGTTGGATAGATAAAGCTAGTTATAGAAATTGAAAAGTGTGACAATGGCAGCAGTTTAAATTTTTTCACAAAAAGCAATCAGTGAAATTGCTTGCTAATTGGCTGCGGGAGGCTCCAACCACTTTTCCAAAACCGTATTGTCCAAGTGTGCAAAGTTTGGGGACCCTGCCATCAAAAGTGTAACAATGGCAGTAGTTTAAGTTTTCCAATTAATGTCAATGAGTGAATTTTGATTGGCTCTTTGAAGATACAACCACTTTTTTTAACCTTGGACTGCAGTCACCCATTGTCTAGCTCTGCAAAGTTATGGAACCCTGCCATGTAATGTGTGACAATGGCTGCAGTTTACGTTTTCCAGTTAATGTCAATGAGTGTATTTCGATTGTCTGTTCGAGGTTCAGCCCACATTTTAAAACCTTGTACCCTAGTCACCCATTGACCTAATGTACAATGTTTGGGAACCCTGCCATCAAAAGTCTGACAATAGCAGTAGTTTAAGTTTTCCAATTAATGTCAATGGGTGAATTCTGATTGGCTGTTTGAAGCTCCGCCCACGATATTTTTACCTTTGACCGCAGTCACCCATTGACCAACTCTGCAAAGTTTGGGGATGAAGTGTGACAGTGGCAGCAGTTCAAGTCTTGCTAGAATGGCAGAAGACTACAGGTTCGAATCCCTGACCGGCAAGGCACCAGTGAGGTACCCTGAGCAAGGCACCACCCCCAAGCACTGCTCCCCCGGTGCTGAATTAGCTGCCCTCTGCTATGTCACATTGTCACATATGGGTTGAATGCAGAGAACACATTTCGTTGTTCTGCACTGTGTGCTGTGGTGTGTCAACAATGAAAAATAATCCATCCATCCACACATTTTCCAAACTGCTTATCCTACTGGGTCGCGGGGGGTCCAGAGCCTATCCCGGAAGCAATGGGCACGAGGCAGGGAACAACCCAGGATGGGGGGCCAGCCCATCGCAGGGCACACTCACACCCATTCATTCTCACATGCATTCCTACGGGCAATTTAGCAACTCCAATTAGCCTCAGCATGTTTTTGGACTGTGGGGGGAAACCAGAGTACCCGGAGGAAACTGACAAATAATCACTAAATTCTAAATGATAAAAGATAATCTTTAATGTCATTGGCACTTGGAGAACAAAATTGAGAATGCAACTCGACTCAATGTGAGGCATAAAAAGTGTAATAAATATTAAAGATATACAAATTGTACTGAATATTGCACTGAATTGCAACTTGCACAGAAAACTGCATAATCTATACAGATTGCATTAAATATACAGATTTCACTGATGAAAAATAAGAAATTAACCATAATGTTTTGCATTTAAAGCCATGATTGCTTTGGGATAAAAATTGTTTTCCAGGCGATTTGTCGTAGTTTTCATCATTGATAGATTTTCTATATATCTGTTCTCTGATTGGAAGAAATTTGGTGCGGGAGATATGACTGGGGTGTAATTCAAGTGTCTTCTTAATTTGTTGGGTTTCATACTATCAGCTGCCAAAGTTTTCAAACATATAATATAGACAGGTCTCTCCTCATCTCCTACCACATTAACAGTGAAACCCAGAGCAAGATGTGTTTCATCTTATTTCCTTTTTGGCTTGTTTTTCTGCCAGGTTCCGGCACTTGCTTCATGTCTCTCAGAAGCACAACCAGTTCTTTTCCTGCCTGATAAATATCTTTACATTTTGACTCTTTAAGGCTCTGATGGCAGTGAATGCAAACGGTACCAATGTGAATTTTCTGTTCCACTGTGAAAATGACTCCGACGTTAAACATCAGTTCTGTACGACTTTCCCCCAGGTCTCTTGCGCCCCACCTGTTATGGGCGCGGCCCGCACTTTGAGAACCACTGGTATAAGTGAATGGGGAAAATGGGGTCTTTGGCTCGACCTCCTAAAATGATGGAGGGTGCAAGAGCTTATAATACCACACCCTCAATTAATTGGCTATGGGACGACGAAGTGTGGGAAGTTTGTACTCCTAAAACTGTAAGAGGAAGAGCGTTTAGAACATTGGGGCGGAGAAAAAACGAAGAACAATATCTTGCTTTTTCAAGCCAACATAATAAATGCATTTAACACAAAATAAGTATATCAAGTAATTGTGTTTTCATTCTAAAATTAGAAGAATCCAAATCATATTCGCAGTTTCCAAGACATTGTAACTCGAAGCAGCCATCTGCAAATCTTTTCACAATCGATATTTTGCAATTCCTTCTGATGCAGCAGCAGATCTCCATCATGATCTCCAAACTGTAGCTGACAGTGATTGGAGGAGCAGGAGAGAGATCTCTACTCAGTACCACTGTAATGAGTGACACTCACCTGTGCGCCCAGTAATGAGAAGAAACAGGAGCATCAGAGGATCCATACGTCTGTGTGTCACTGAGCCCAGATCTGTGGAGACTGACAATCACTTCCTCATCCTCTCTAACTTCACTGTCTCTGTCGTTTCTATTCTCACCCACAGCAGGCAGAGTGAAGGGGGAGTGGACACTTTAAACAGGAAGTGATAAAACCACAAGGCCGAATATTTAGCACTTCAGTCACTAATTCTGCTTCCCTGTGTGTTAGAGTTAAGGCGCATTTATATTTATGTACTGCTAGTAGCAAATAATTATTTGTTGGATCTCTCTGTAGCCTTCCAGATTCATCTCTCATCTGGTTTTAATAATAACAATTGACATGATCTTGGTGCCTATGAGTAAATTTTCTTTACACTTCCCCCAACTTGCTCTTTGTAGCTAAACAAAAGGCAGCCACCAATAGCAGCACCCAGGGAGTTGGGGGTTAGGGGTCTTGCTCAAGAGCCCATAGATGGCTGAGATTGGTATGGGTTCGAACCAGTAACCACAGAGGCTTAGCCCACTGAGCCACCCCCTGCCCCCATGTCATGTCTGTTAGTCATTAATATAATAATCTAGACCCTAATGCAGGAAGCACACAGTGCAAAGTGAGGTAAACAGCACATCAGTCCATTGCAGGGCACTGGAAGCTGGAGAAATGCCATGTGAACAGAGGAAGCCTGCAAACTGCACACAGACACAGTCATGGTCACATTCAAAGCCAGCAGTCAGCAGTGCTGGAATGGCAGGCGTGTGAGTCAGACATCTAATATCAGGATAAACTAAAGACACAGAGGGACTTTGGGGAACCACAGTAAGACCAACAGAAGACATGAGATTCTGACAGTAAGGCATCAAAATGCGTCACTGTTACCTGTTGATGTTTCATTGCAGTTAAATAAACTGCAATGCAGCCAAAGTGACTCAGCTTTTTTCTGCAGTTTCACAATTAAAGTGTGAAATAAAGAACTGAAAGGAAGAGACACTGTAGAAAACAGTGAGGGCCAGTACACTCTATCAGTGGCTATAATCTTTACTTTTAGAGAGTTAGTTTGTGCACTGGTGCATTTTCTGTTTATCTCCGGTCTGTTGAAAGGAAAACATTTTGATGCTGCTTTAGTTTTTGCTGTAACAGGGGCAAATATTTTAATTGCATTGGGAATCTAAGTATAACAGAAATATGGCTCCATAGTAGAATAACTGATAGTTGATCTAAACAAAGATTCGTTAGCATGATGCAGAAGTTATTCTCAGAAAAGCACTTATTCTGAAAAGCAGAAATGTCATCATACAGGATGTGAGGGTGAGACTCTGCAGAAACACTGTGTGCTGCATGAGAGGGTCTGACCTCAGGCCTTTGTTTCAGTCTTTATTATGTTTTATACAGTTTTAAAATGTCACTACAGTAGGTCCTTTTAATCTCTGTGGATCAGTAGGAAACAGGAGGCCCATTAGGTATGTGTTTCTGTAAGACAGGGGTGGGGGCGTCCCGGGGGCTCAAAGTCAGGTGCTGAGCACATTGATTCACTTCACCTGGGCCTTATCAGCAGCCCTGTCAGACTGAGTGCTGTTTGTGTTTCTCTCAGCCCCTGACACACACCAGGGGGTCTTACACCAAGAAGGATTTCTCAGTTAGCTGGGATAACTTAAGCCGTAACACAGGATTTTCCAATAGGAATGCTCCTTACCTAAACTTTTATTGGACAATCATGGTTTCTTGCCTCAAGAATATTCCTATGAAGAAAGACATAAGGACAATGTTAACCCACCCAGAATGGTGACATTAATATCTTGAAGAAGGGAGCAGGAGATCTACAGACAGATCAGTACAGTGTCTACAGCAGGGGTAGCCAATCTTATCCGCAAAGGGCCGGTGTGTATACAGGTTTTTGGGATGACCTTTGGGACAGCTGTTCAAATCCAGGTGTGAGGACTCTTCAGCCAATCAGTCCTCTAATTAGTGATCTAATTAGGGAGTTGTAGCAAAAACCCGCATACACACCAGCCCTTTGTGGATAAGATTGGCCACCCCTGGTCTACAGTAATGCAGACGCTGTAACATTCTTTCCTGGCAAAGAGGGAGCTGAGCGGGAAGGCAAAGCTTTAGATTTACAGGCTTATCTACGTTCCTACCCTCATCTATGGTCATGAGCCTTGGGTAGTGACCGAAAGAATGAATTGTGGATACAAGTGGCAGAAATGAGTTTCTTCCTCAGAGTGTCTGGGCTCTGCCTTAGAGATGGGGTGAGGAGCACAGACATTCAGGAGGGGCTGAAAGTAGAGCCACTGATCCTCTGCATTGAAAGGAGTCAGTTGAGGTGGTTCGGGCACCTATCTCAGATAACTAGAGACGACTCCCTGGGGAGGTGTTTCAGGCATGTCCAACTAGGAGGAGACCCCGGGACAGACCCAGGAAATGTTGGAAAAATTATATCTCTCCACTGGCCTGAGAACGCCTTGGTATCCCCCAGTGGAGCTGCAGGAGGTATGTGGTGAGAGGGAGGTCTGGGCATCCCTGCTTAGACTGCTGCTCCCATGACCTGACCCCAGTTAAGTGGCAGAAAATGGATGGATGAATGGATGGACCGACTTCTAGCTTTAGTTTACCTCAGCTAACTGAGAAATCCTGCTTTGTGCATCACCCCCAGCATTTCTTAATCAGCCATACAACTTAAGCCAAATGTAAGGATTGTCCAATAGGAATGTCAGTTACCTCCCTTCCTACTGGACAGTTTTCATATTTACCTTAAACTATCTAACTGGGAAATTCTGCTTTTCCGAATACACACTGTGCAATAGCTTCAATAAAGTACAAGCAAGCCCCCCATCAGCAGGGAGCTGAGCAGTGCTGTAGGATTTATTGTATTTATTGTGTTTACAGTTTTATATCATGTATAGTATTACTGTTTTAGTACTGTATTATAACGTTTATATTTACAGTAAGTCGTAATTTACAGTTTTACAGCATGTATAGTATTACTGTATTGTGGTGAATGTCTCTGATGGTATTTAATGCCCTGGACCTACATCGCTGGAGGTAGATATCCTGCAGGTAGGGCAGTTCTGTCCTGGCGATTCTCCCTGTGCTCCCTATCAACCTCGGTATGGCTCTGCGGTCCTCAGGGCTGCAGATGTCACACCAGGCAGCCATGCTGCCGGAAACCACAGATCCCACAGTAATGCTGCAGGAGGCTTTTTGCAGTGCAGATCAGATTCCGAATTTCCTCAGCCTCCTCAGGTGATACAGTCGCCGCCCAGCTTTCTGCACCAGGGTGGCTGTGTGGGTCTCCGAAGTACCGGTAGCCGGTGTGCACTTCCTCCGCCCTAAAGGCCACTACAGAAACTCTTACAGATGAAATACACTAAAGGCTGATAAAAAGCGACTCCAGCCAGCTGCAAGCTAATCAGTCTCGCTTTAGTTATAGGTACCGATATGGAGGTACTAAGATATGGGGATATATCTGTAGACTTTGTCAGTCCAGCAGACACTTCCGTCCCCCGGAGCTGATCGCCAGGATATCGCGACCTGTTAGAGAAGCTACATGCTAAGCCAGCGCTAACCCCCATCGGCCGTCTCTAGCACATTCCCGCTAACGTACGGGTCTGGCGAACAAAATGGATGAGCTCCGACTCCGGATTACATCGCATAGCAGGTTTACGGAAGGCGATGCCATGATTTTCACAGAAATACAGCCAAACGGCACCGTACCCGACAGCATCATTGATTTGCAAGGACTCGGCGTCCTCAGCGCAGACAGACCGACCTGAGATGGCGGTAAAAGCAGAGGCATAGAAGACACTGCACTAAACACTTCCATGCAATAAACGCCAATCTAACCATCCGCACTCCGTAATAAACAGACACGAAGATACGCGATTGTTGCACGTTTATTCGTATTTGTCCATTGTAGTTTGTGACGGGGCTCGAACAGCGCGCCGGCCTGTTTCCCGTCTTTCTTCCGGGTTCGCCGGAGCTGCCCCCGGGATTCGGGGGCTCAACAGGACCAAACCGCGCATACGGTTTGGTGAATGTTTTATAAACGCGGTTCTGTTCTAGCTTGCTTCAGCACAGACGGGGTTTGGTAGTAATGGTTTACTCCCCAGGGGGTTGGGTTGAGCCTTATCTGATAATATGCACACAGTGATGTTTTAAAATACAGGTAATAATGTTTGTTATCGGGAGCAGAGGTGTGTGTGTTGAGGGGGAGGGTTTACATTATACCAATCTATTGTGTACAGAAAAGTATTCAGCATGTTTATAAGTCTGGTTACTGCTGTGGGCCACAGACGGGGCTCTGAGTAGCAGAGGAGCGTCATGTGGATCAGCTAGGAGATCTCACCTCTGAGCCTGCGAGAATGCAGTGCTGCACTGTACTGCACTGCACAGTTGGCCACATTGTTGTTAATGTTTGTGCCCTTACTTGAATTGCGTTCTCCAATGAGTATGTTTCATTTTTTTCCACTATGGAGCCTGATTTTGTGGATTTTCTGCATTTTTGTTGCGCTTTCAGCTCTGTTTTCCATACCAAAAGAAAATATCACACAGAGGATCAATTAAAAATAAAAAATGATGGTTTTCTTTAATTCTTTGTTTTCTCCTCCTTGCCACCACACTCAGTATCAACGCCAATGTAGGACACAATTGTCTTATCCCGCCAACTCAAACAGGAACGTCAATTAACTCAGGATCGTACTGCAGGTAATAGACTTGCACACTAACATCGTGATCACAAAACCAAATATATATATATATATATATGTATATATATGTATCTATGTATGTATATATATATATATATATATATATGTGTGTGCATGTCATTTTTAGTACCCTACATCGTACAGTTCAACAAATAATACAAACAGACAATGTAAAAACATTGTGACTGATGAGGACATATAACTTAACATAAAATAAATACCGGTATAATGAAGTGCTTTTGCAGCCTTGCCATATTTTTCCAAATTTTTTATGAACATGACGAGCACCTGTGTGACACGAAGAATGTATTTCTCTATCCATAAAACGTCCTGTGTGGACTCAGATATTACTGGGAGACACTGTTCTGTTGATATGAAATATCTGACGATCAAGTGTAAGAATTTTTACCTGCTAACAGAGTTTACAGCTTGTGCTTGCTGTGTACATACCTCATGCTAATGCTAGGCTCGCCATGAAAGAACTTCATATGGCCATTAGCAGACAGAAAAAAGGAGCCTTTATCACAGCGGGGGACTTTATTCGATCCGACCTTAGAACTGAACCAGAACGTCTCCATCAGAGGAGAGAATACCTTGCATCATGTCTATGCTAATACTGCAGGCACTTAGCAAGCCATTACCCTCCCCGGCATGGGACAGACTCTGGCTGTTTTACTGCCCAAGTATCCAACCATCATCAAAGTGAGAAACCAGCAGTGAGGATCGCGACAGTCTGGCCAGCAGCTGCTGATTCCATTCTGCAGCACCAGCCTGACCACACAGATTGGACTCTATGTCAGTCCCATACCGACACTGATCTAAACACATCCTCTGTACTAGATTATATTAACAGCTGTGTTCATACTGTCACCACCTGCAAAATAAGAATATTTCCAAATCAGAAGCCCTGGATGACCATTAAACTGAAAGCCAAAGATGCTGCTTTCAGATCCGACCTACAGCACATCCAAGGCTGACCTGGAGAGGGGCATCGAACCAGCAAAGCACAGCTATAAAGGGATTAAAACTTCACCGACACTCTGAGCTGTGATGCATGTGGCCGGGTGTTCAAGCCATAGCGGGATACAGACCCACAAATCCAGCTCCCTCCAGCAGCAACGACAACCAGCTTCACCACTTCTGTGTTCTAAGCTTATGGACAATAAAGAACCTGCCACCAAAGCCCTCAGCCCCAGGGAGACTGTGGAGCTCACTGTGGACTTCAGGAGCCCCATTCACATCAAAGGGCCCGAGGTGGAGCGTGGGTTGGATGGGTTACCAACTCGTTGCATGGCACACAAACACACACACAGACACACACACACACCATTCACTGACACATGCACACTTACGAGCAATTTGGTAACTCCAGTTAGTCTCAGCATATTTTTGGACTGTGGGGGGAAATTAATACATTTAATTTTTTTCATGGTTTCACTGTGAGACTTGACTGTATTTCCTTCCCCAGTGATCAGTTTAATCTAACAGGTTAATGTGAAGATAGAGCTGGAAATTAGTTTAGTCATGACTTCAGAAGTCACCCTCAAGGGATTCTGTACAATCAGAGATGGAGCTGCTGGTTGGGCTGGTCATTGCCTGCTTTTTCTGACTGATGTAGGTCTGAATGTAAAGTTTCAAACTGCTTAATATGTATTAATCTGTTTTTAATGTTCACACAAAAAGAGCTTTAAATGTGTTTCCACCTTATATCTCCCACAATGTGCTTCTGCATTTGATTCCTCCTTGATTGGGTGGTAAAGAGATATAATCCGAGAGTAAGACAGACAGAAACTTTTGGGGAGCATTAATGTCCAAAATGTCCAAAGCGTTTTGGTTGTGAAGTTCACTTAAATTACCTGTTACCCACTGTCCATCCTTTCAACCCCCTCTGTAGACTCGACTGAGCATAACTGTCAACAGAATTGCTGGGTTACAGTTAAATCAGGTAAAGGAATTTATTGTGATATTTTCCAGTCCAGGTTTTCAGCATCATGGACAGAAACCTAATGCTGCTTAGTGGGTTTTATCCCAGAATCCAAGTGCAGGGATATTTTCCTTTGAAATTGAGCAGAAGGTATGTGATGTCTTTCTATTTACTTTTGATATGTCCTCTTTCCGGGGCGGCATGGTGGTGCAGTGGTTAGCACTGTTGCCTCACACCTCTGGGACTCGGGTTCGAGTCTCCACCTGGGTCACATGTGTGCGGAGTTTGCATGTTCTCCCCATGCCGTCGTGGGGTTTCCTCCGGGTACTCCGGTTTCCCCCCACAGTCCAAAAACATGCTGAGGCTAATTGGAGTCGCTAAAAATTGCCCATAGGTGTGCATGTGTGAGTGAATGGTGTGTGAGTGTGCCCTGCGATGGGCTGGCCCCCCATCCTGGGTTGTTCCCTGCCTCGTGCCCATTGCTTCCGGGATAGGCTCCGGACCCCCCGCGACCCAATAGGATAAGCGGTTTGAAAAATGGATGGATGGATGGATGTCCTCTTTCCCCTTTATGTCTTATGTTAGGGCTGCGGTCAGCTGAGACAACCTGCTGTGTTTTTATTGCTGACTGAAAAGTGGGCAGTCTTGATTTTGTGTGTTACATCACACTCTGAGAGGGTCACTGATGGGTGGGCTCTGAGGGGGAGGCATGACCTGAAAACCGCAAACCAAATGTCTTGAAATATTCTTGAGTTTTAATAATTACTAACACCGGAAAAATATAAAATACCAAACCATCAATTTATCAATCATTTATTAAATCAAATCAATGACCAATATTCATGAAATATCCATTTAAGACTTGATAAGCAAAATGTAATAAGAATTTTTTCTTCCATTGATCAATATTAAACTTTGAGCAGCAGGTGGCAGCAAAGCACGTGTGATGAAGAGGCCATCAGCAGTACAAAGCACTGGCTGTACAGGTTCCCAGCAGACAATCCAAACCTCCTTCATTAACTGACTCTCATGCTATGACTGTACAGACTGAGCAGGTCCACGTGAGAGAGGCCTCACTGCAGTTAGCATAACCATTTATTTTACAGCTCGTCTGAGCCATTCTGCTCCACAAAGGTCACCCCCCCTACCCAGCTTCCTCTGATACAGGGAGGTTGATCACAAAAAATAACTACAGCATAATCTGAAATATTAAAATACATTTCACAGCATAAGCCTTCAGATACAACCTTGAGGTTCATTTGATTAATGCTGGTAATTTTACCAGGATTAACAAGCTTGTATATTTAATCACAATTCCCTAAGACCCATGGGTTGTATTGGCCCCTCCCTCTGCTTCTGGACAGGAGGTCCAGTGCAGCTGAATGGTGATGATGGTGCAAATCAGGTAAAACACACCAGTCCCAGCTTTCAGTACAGCATCCAGAACCTGCTCCCACCTGTCAGACATAAAATACATCAGTGTGTCTGTCAGTTACACGTATAACATTTAAACCTGAAGAACAAAACAGTGAATCTACTCTCACTGAATTAAAACCACGTTGATGATCAACAGCAGCACCGATAAGCCCAGTCCTACATACAGAGCCAGCTGGACCAAAGAGCTGAATAAGAGGGTGGATGTGAACAGTAAAGTCTTACATGCTTTATAGCAACTAGGTACAGCCACATCTGTACTATTACACAGGATACATGTGAGGAACAGGAGACATTTCAAAGAACTTGAAAATAACTACAGAATGTTAACTGCTTATAATGATTATTATATAATCTACAAGTTCCAAACAGGCCTACTGCCAATCCTCAGCACCACAGGGCACAAAGCAGGGGCCCACCCTGGATGGGGTGTCGTGTCACATATTTTAAGTGAAATAAAATCAAAAATATGATCATTCTCAACCACAAAAGGGAAGTTTTCCATTCCTGTGTGATCAGGTAAATGCTGCTAGCTGGACCCCCACACTACTGTAAATGCTGCTGAATGCTTACCTCAGTTTTTCATTATTCCCTCCATCTTCTCCATGTGCCAAAATAAGTACTGTAGTGGAACCATGAGAAAAGACAGATAATTTAAAAAATGATAAAAGCATGTTCTATTAGTCATAAAGATCTTTCAGTCCATTAATACAGGCACATAAAACTACAGCCATCCCCCCATCTATCTTCTAACCCCTCCTCCTGGTCAGGGATGTGGGGCCTGGAGCCGATCCCAGGCAGGACAGGGCACAGGGATGGAGTACATCCTGGACGGGATGCCAGTCAGTCTCAGGGCACATAGACACACACTCTCTATTAGAGACACCACTTAGCCTGACTGCATGTCTTTGGACTGTGGGAGGAAACCCACACAGCCTGAGAAAAACATGCAAACTCCACACACACAGCAGAAGTGAATATTAACATCGAGGTGTGAAGCAACAGCGCCACCTACTGGGCCACTGTGCCATCCATCAATCCATTTTCTGAGGCTGCTTGTCCTATTCCGGGTCACAGGGGGTCTGGAGCCTATCCCAGAGGCTATGGGCACCAGACAGGAAACAACCCAGGACAAGGGGGGGGGGGGGGGGCAACCCATCACAGGGCACTGTCACACACCATTCACTCATGCATGCAGACCTATGGGCAATTTAGCAACTCCAATTACACTTAGCATGACTTTGGGGGGAAACTGGAGAACCCAGAGGAAACCCCACAATGACATAGAGAGATCATGGAAACACCACACACATGTAACCCAGGCAGAGAATCGAACCCAGGTCCCATAGGTGTGAGGCAGCAGTGCTAACCACTGCACCACCATGCCGCTGCTGTGGACAATAAAGTAACTCCAATTTGCCTCGGCATGTTTTTGGTCTTTGGGGGGAAACCGGAGAACCCAGAGGAAACCCCACAATGACATAAAGAGATCATGGAAACTCCACACACAGGTAACCCAGGCGGAGACTCAAACTCTGCTTCCAGAGGTGAGGAGCAACAGTGCTAACCACCATGCCACCCCAGTAAAAACTATGACCCAAATAAATATACCGATTTAACAACAGCTGAAAACAGGGGAATTTAACTTATTTCTCAGTGGTTAAATGAGATGTTTCAAAAGGCAGCTAATAACATTTAAATTCACACTCTTTAGGTTTGCACTAACTTCAGATGAGGGTGTTTTATTCACCCTAGTGCTTGATGGCAATACCATGGTAAACACAGCCACCCACCCCCCCTCCGCTCCCCATACACACACAAACACATATGTTATCCCCACAAGAAACAGCTGAGCCTCTTCCTTTAGTGAAACTGTTGGCTTTATTCAGTATTTATCTACTTATATTGAAACATAAATAATTTACAGGCAGATTTTAAGTAATAACTTACATTCAGTGCTGGTTGTGCCTGTGCCTGTCTGATTGATAGTAATATGAACTGGGATCTGCAGGTTTCCAGCAGCACACCAGTACCAGCCTGTGTCCTTCCTCTCCAGTCCCCTCATTGTCACACTGAAGACTTCATTTACTCTGTCATCCCTGATCAGGACAGGCCTCCCATCCAAACTCCCAGATCTCTCTAATGCACAGGAGCCCCCAATCTTACACCACAGCTTCTTATTTACACTGTATCCATAGCGACATTGAACACTGACAGTGTCTCCTTCCACACCCGTCACCTCCTGTTTGTCCACTGACAGCTCTGGGGAACCTGAACACACAGATTAGGAACAAACACTGTGATATTAACAAAACAATAAAATATTTATAACTGTAAGTCCTGACAGCATGTGTATATTAATGTTTGTCCACTAAATGGACATTTCTTAACATATTATTTATCCTATGAATGAGTCTATTTAAAATGACACTCTTTTCATTTATCATATTACATGAAATAAAAATGTAGAGCCCATTCTACTTAGGTAAAGCTACGGAATATCAAAATATTTTTTTCCTTCAGCATTTGTGTTAATGTTCTTCCATTGTAAATGAATGACATTTTACATCCTGTGCATGTCATTGGCTACAGTCTGAAGTACAAACATCTTACCTTCAGTGACTGACAGGAAAACCTCATCTCGAGGATCTGAGGCTTCACTGATCTCCACACGACACCAGTAATAACCAGAGTCCCCAGCAGTCAGATTGTTGATGGTCACAGTGAAGACTCGCTGGTCAGGATCATCTCTGACTGACACTTTACCCTCCTGTGAAGAGTCAGTGTGTACTATGGGAGTACATGACCTCACATTATACCCTCTGCACCAGTATTTCACACGTGTTTTATATCTGTCCTCATAGAAACATGGGATGGCGACAGATCCTCCACTCAGTACAGACACCCTGCTCACTGTAGACACACCTGCAGGGACAGTATGAAAATTACCAAGCTGATTAACTCTCTTATACCATTTATACACATATTAATAAACATTCAGTACCAGTCCTTTTAAAGCAAAGTGCTTTGGTTAAATGTTATATTTAATGTCACAGTATTTGTAAAACTCAAACAGTGTAGAAATGATTAACCTATCACTGAGTTTCATAATTAGCATACAAATGTTTGCTGATGCAGACTTATTAATTAATATATGAAATATAAACTTCAGTAAATATGAGCCAAACTGGTGCTGTACACCTTCACACTTTCCATAAAATGTATACTTGAAACTAACTAAAAACCAAACAAAATCACATTTCTTACTTGTTTAACCCCCTGAAGTCGCCCATTTAAACTCACACTGTTTCTTCTCCCAGGACTCATTTATCATCCAGAACTAAACATACATTTGGATCCTCATTTACATAAATAAAATGTAAGATTTACCATTCAATTCTCACCGTTAACTATGTGTAAAGAAAACACTGGCATATTCACCCCCTTTTAAAAAACATTAAAAAATATTTTAAATAAAATATGTTATTGTCATTGCAGCTCATACAATGAATAAGTGTATTTATTTGTATTAGACATATATGCCTGAAAATAGTGATAATATATTTGTACAGATATCTTACCTTCAGTGACTGACAGGTAAACCTGATCTCCAACATCTACATCTACAAAGATCTCCACACCACAGTAGTAATAACCAGAGTCACCAGCAGTCAGATTGTTGATGGTCACACTGAAGACTCGCTGGTCAGGATCATCTCTGACTGACACTTTACCCTCCTGTGGAGAGTCAGTGTGTGCTATGGGAGTACATGACCTCACATAATGCCCTCTGCACCAGTATTTCACATGTGTTTCATATCTGTCCTCATAAACACATGGGATGGTGACAGATCCTCCACTCAGTACTGACAACTAGGTCATTGTGGACACACTGTCAGCACCTGCAGGGAAAACAATTGACTGAATTCCCATTTTTCAAAGGAACTGGACTTTGGGGGTCAAACATGCACGGTACCGATCGCCTGCTGTGAGTAGTACACCCTGACACTCACTTCCTCATCCTCTGTACCTTCACTGTCTCTGTCGTTTATATTCTCAACACAGCTGGCAGAGTGAAGGGGGAGTGGACACTTTACACAGGAAGTGACAAAATCACACGGCTGAATGTTTAGCATTTCAGCAAGTCGGTCCTTTATTGTCGCTTTTTTAAGCATAACTATTCATCATTAGTATATTTCATCATCAGCATAATTATATACATCCTAATGCAGGAAGCACACAGTGAGGTAAACCTTCAACTGCTCGTCAGTCCATTGCAGGGCACTGGAAGCTGGAGAAATGCCATGTGAACAGAGGAAGCCTGCAAACTGCACACAGACACAGTCATGGTCACATTCAAAGCCAGCAGTCAGCAGTGCTGGGATGGCAGGTGTGTGAGTCAGACATCTAATATCAGGATAAACTAAAGACACAGAGGGACCTTGGGGAACCACAGCAAGACCAACAGAAGACTTGGGCTTTTAACAGTAAGGCATCCATCACTGTTTACTGTCAACGTCTAGTTGCTCTAAAATAAACTGCAAGTGTAAAAGTTGAAAATGTTTTTAAAAATGTCTTCAATGTCTTCAGCTTCCTTTGTTTCCTGTGTCATTCATGTGACTCACACTCATTTTTTATACAACCTCACACTTAATGTGTGACATGAAGATCTGAGACAAGAAAACAGTGAGGGCCGGTTCTGTCAAAGGGAAAAGAGGGACGTTCCACGGAGCAGCTCAGCACAAAATACTGTTTATTTACCAAAACAGAACACAAAGGGGACAACAACAAAATGATGGGACCACGAGGGGTCAAGAACAAAGCAGAACAGCTGAATCCAATCAAGCATCTGTGGGATGCGACTTGCAGGAATTAAAGGACCTGCTGCTGACATCTTGGTGCCAGATAGCATAGGACACCATCAGAGGTCTTGTAGAGTCTATGGCTCAGCAGGTTTGGGCTGGTTTAGCAGCATGTGGAAGATCAGCAGGATATTAGGCAGTTGATCATAATCTTTTGGCTCATCGGTGCATTTCTGCACCTCCTCACACAGCTGCATGTCGACAGCTTCTATAGCTACAGCTACTCATCTGCTTCAGCCACCTACTGGAAGCACTCAGTCCATTTCCTTTCACATGCACAGTCGACTCACACAGACGCGTAAAAACTCCTCTAGACCCAAAATCTGGGCTCTGATGTATGAAATGGCCTTAAGATATTTGAAAGACTGTGACAAAGTTTTAGATTTATCTATAAACTGAATTATACATAAATGAAGGCTATTAAGAGGCAAATAAGAGCCTAAATAGTTATAACTGTCTCCTGCTGTCTCTCACATTCAGATGGTTTTCTATACACATACAGATGACTGCACACTTATCTTCGGAACAGCAATCAGGGGCACCGTAAGGTGGGGTAAGTTAGGGCGCTTTCAAGGGCCCCTGAGTGACAAGGGGTCTAGAAAATCTGGAAAATAACTGCATTGGTCTGGACGGAGGGGCCCAATATGATATGCATTCATGGGGCCCAAAATCTTCAGCAAGACCCCTGACAGCAATATTATTCTTATTTACTCATGTTGGCACGAGGTGCTGATTACTGTATGCATTCTAATCTGGGCTCTTCTCTCATAAAAGATAAACTTTATGCTCTAAGTACAATTTATAAAATGTGACCCCAAATGTTGCAAATTCCCCCATTTTAAACAGTAGGGGCAAATGTTGCCCCCCCCCCCCATATATATTTTAAGAATATTCCAACACTGAAGGTATGAAAAATCCATAAAAAGCCTTAAATAATGGTTTCTTGGCCGCAGACCATAATACCCATGAACACCATAGACTGACAATCCCAGGTCCACTCTGTGGTTGTGCCATAGTACCTTCATGGTGCTAATTGGGAACCACAGATCTTGGTGTCTAAAAGGACTCCTGAGGAGACACTGTGGGAATGTTAGCCAGGCGATACGCTCAACTATGCCTGTAGAACGTCATGAATTCTAAAAGGATTTATTGCACTGTGTGAATTTTTACCTGAGCATATAGCAAGGACTTCTGCCATCATACCATGTACACTTCCTGGAAAAGATTAAGTCGCCGCTTGAATTTTAAATACTAAAGAGCCAATAACTGGACCATTATTTCAGTGATTAACATGTTTGCAGCAATAAAGTGAAGCCAGCTGAGTACCTGAATCTACTGAATAAGCAGGTTATCCCATCAATGGATTTTTTTCTTCCCTGATGACACGGGCGTATTCCAGGACGACAATGCCAAGGTTTTGGTTTTGCTACCCAGCGGAAAAAAACTGCTAAAAACCAGCTTATGCTGGTAGCTGGTTATGGCCGGTCTAAGAGAGTTAAGTCCCAGCTCTTGCTGGTATTTGATGGCTTAGCTGAGTGGTTCGCCAGCTAAACCAGCTAGAATGACCATCATAAGCTGGGATGACCAGTCAAACCATCAAACCATCAAGAAAAAATACATCTTAAGCTGCTCAACCATCATACGTTGGTCAACCAGCGTATCCAACGAAAGCTGATCAAACTGGTTTTTTAAAGAGGGAAAATTTTAGAGAGATCTCTACTCAGTACCACTGTAATGAGAGACACTCACCTGTGAGCCCAGCAATGAGGAGAAACAGGAGCATCAGAGGATCCATACGTCTGTGTGTCACTGAGCCCAGATCTGTGGAGACTGACACTCACTTCCTCATCCTCTGTACCTTCACTGTCTCTGTCGATTCTATTCTCACACACAGCAGGCAGAGTGAAGGGGGAGTGGACACTTTAAACAGGAAGTGACAAAACTACAAGGCTGAATGTTTAGCGCTTCAACATGCCATTCTAGCATTATTTATCAGGAGAGCATAAAATACACTGTCATTGAATTACCAGACCCATTAATAAAATAACCTCAGCATAAATAAAGGACATGTCTGAATTAGAGTATAAGTGTATTTATAATTATGTTATCGCTAATAAGAAACAAAAATTAGTTGGATATCACTTGCCTAAAAGAGTCATTTGTTTCACCATAGCTGTTTAATCATTAGTATATTAATCTAGATGCTAATGAAAAAAGCACACAGTGTAAAGTGAGGTAAACCTTCAACCACATGTCAGTCCATTGCAGGGCACTGGAAGCTGGAGAAATGCCATGTGAACAGAGGAAGCCTGCAAACTGCACACAGACACAGTCATGGCCACATTCAAAGCCAAGAGTCAGCAGTGCTGGGATGGCAGGTGTGTGAGTCAGACATCTAATATCAGGATAAACTAAAGACACAGAGGGACTTTGGGGAACCACAGTAAGACCAACAGAAGACATGGGCTTCTGACAGTAAGGCATCAAAATCCAAGTCAATGTCTATTTGCTCTTAAATAAACTGCAAGTGCTTCCCCACTCTACCCATACACCCATAACCTTAACAACCTGTATCCCCCACACACTCCTCCCACCTATGCAAAAATTATTATTATTAAAAGCCCAACATTGGGCCACTTATCTCAATGTAACCAGCTTCACTGAATCTACGCCTGTGGCTGTCCTTTCATGGGTCATCACTACCTGACACCACTTCATTTCTGGAGCGCTTCATCTCAAATTAAATCAGCCATAGATTTTCTCTTATCCAAAGACCTGTTAAATACTTTTTGAGTTAGCACAATATTGAGATCAATTGTCTGAGGCTTCCCTTCTCTTTGATACTATATGATTAGATATGATTAAAGAAGTAGACCTACCTACCTGCTTACCTACCTACTGTAACACCATCTTTGCCTTGCCCCCCCCCCCCCCCCAAAAAAAATAAATAAATAAAATAAAAAATCACCCTCGTCTCACTGCGGAGGGACAGTGCTGTTTATAGTACTGCTTTTGCTGCTATGTGGTTTCCTCCTCCAGCTCTCTCTTTCCATCACACACAGATGCACCAGCACCCCTTACCCGACGCACAGATGCTGCTACCAAACAGCCAGTTAAGAATAAAGAGAAACTCATTTTCACAGCAGAGGGAGGAAACGATCTGAAGATCATGTGGTTTTGAGGCTGGCGTCCTGACAGCAGCTATGAGACGCCTCTACGCAGGAACGGACTGCTGAGGGCACCGTGAAGGGTGCAGGCAGTGTGCACACAGGGCACGTTCATTATCAAGAAAGGTGTCATGCAGCACAACTGCATGCACTGGTGGCCTCAGAGGGCAGCAGGTGGGGCAACCATCACTGAAGTGCCGTTTAGAGAAAATGCTGCCTAGGGAGCCCCCTTCATTTAGAGGCACCAATTCACCTGAACCACGTGTCTTTGGGCTGTGGGAGGAAACAGGAGAACAAAGAGGAAACCAGCATAGATACAGGGAGACCATGCAAACTGCCCACAGAGAGCTGGGCCAGATATCGAAACCACAAGCCTGGAGGTGTGACGTCCCCACGCTGCCCCAGTTACCAGCTAGAGGTCAACATGAACACAAAATCAAACAACAAAGAGTACTAAAACAACAGGAGTTTGGTTTGTCAGGTGCACAATCAACATAGACAAACCCATTGTCAAAAATGTAATGTCACAACTGAAGTACAGTGCAAAGTTGAATAGACACAGAGAAATGTTTTGTTACATGCTCAGTTGACATGGAAATCTGTCACCCCCTGCTCGTGCTGATCCTCCTGTGTGCCACAGCCCCCTCACTACCTCATGTGGAATCCATGTGTTATCAGCTGTTTCTAGTTGTGTTTCATTAATTCTCTGTATTTAAGTCCACATTAGAGTATATTTCCCCAGTCTGGTCATCGACGTCAGTTTTATGTGCTACTCCGTGTTCCTGCCTGTGTTCTCCACGAATAAATCCCTCATTCCCCAACTCCTGGGTAGGACTGGTTAGGACAGGGGTGTCAAACTCCATTCCTGGAAAGTTAGAGCTCTGTGTAGCTTAGCTCCTGTTCCACCACAAATGATTCAGCTCAAGGACTGTGTGGCAATTAGCACAAGGAGTTGAATCAGGTGTGTTAAATGAGTGGAAATACAAAGATGTGAAGGGCTCCGGCCCTCCAGGACTGGAATTTGACACCTCTGGGGTAGGAATTGATTGCGGTTGAAAGGACACAGAAGGTTTGACAGACCAGGGATGAGACACAAAATGACAGGCTGAGTAGACCAAGGGATGGGAACTGTAAGGCGGTGAGGGGACTGCTGGATGGGAGCTGGAAGGCGGTGAGGGGACTGCGGGATGGGAACTGTAAGGCGGTGAGGGGACTGCTGGATGGGAGCTGGAAGGCGGTGAGGGGACTGCGGGATGGGAGCTGGAAGGCGGTGAGGGGACTGCGGGATGGGAACCGTAAGGCGGTGAGGGGACTGCGGGATGGGAACTGTAAGGCGGTGAGGGGACTGCTGGATGGGAGCTGGAAGGCGGTGAGGGGACTGCGGGATGGGAACTGTAAGGCGGTGAGGGGACTGCTGGATGGGAGCTGGAAGGCGGTGAGGGGACTGCGGGATGGGAGCCGGAAGGCGGTGAGGGGACTGCGGGATGGGAGCAGGAAGGCGGTGAGGTGACTGCGGGATGGGAGCTGGAAGGCGGTGAGGGGACTGTGGGATGGGAAACGTAAGGCGGTGAGGGGACTGCGGGATGGGAGCAGGAAGGCGGTGAGGGGACTGCGGGATGGGAGCTGGAAGGCGGTGAGGGGACTGCGGGATGGGAGCCGGAAGGCGGTGAGGGGACTGTGGGATGGGAACTGTAAGGCGGTGAGGGGACTGCGGGATGGGAGCTGGAAGGCGGTGAGGGGACTGTGGGATGGGAGCTGGAAGGCGGTGAGGGGACTGCTGGATGGGAGCAGGAAGGCGGTGAGGGGACTGCGGGATGGGAGCAGGAAGGCGGTGAGGGGACTGCGGGATGGGAGACGGAAGGCGGTGAGGGGACTGTGGGATGGGAACTGTAAGGCGGTGAGGGGACTGCGGGATGGGAGCTGGAAGGCGGTGAGGGGACTGCGGGATGGGAGCTGGAAGGCGGTGAGGGGACTGTGGGATGGGAGCTGGAAGGCGGTGAGGGGACTGCGGGATGGCAGCTGGAGGGAACCAATAGGGGCAGGGCCAAAGCACTGGGCTCAAGGCCAGGTCCAAAGGGTCCCATCCCAAGTCCCCAGGAGGGGTGTCCTCTGGGTCCTTCCCCTCTTGGCCTGGGACAATAAGGAATGCTAAGGCAGAAGCCAGGATGACAAAAGGAGACCATGAGGTGGGTACCTGGTTGACGACAGCAGACAATGAGGCAAGCACCTAGGTAACGACAGGAGATGATGAGGTGGGTGCCTAGGCAACAACGGACCCAGGGAGCACTGCAGGGGCGATGACAGCCTCAGAGGACACTGTAGGGGGCGAACATGAGCTCAGGGAGCACTGCAGAGGCAAACTCGGACACGGACTCAGGAACCACTGAAAAGGAGAAGAAAGGATGACTAGGCCCCCTGTGGGCTGGACTCTGGAGGCTCAGGAGAAATGGAAATGGGCGCCTGAGGGCCAGGCTCAGGAACCTTGAGCGGAGCAAAAGCAGGGCCCTGTGGGCTTGGGAAGCTCAGTACAGATGACGCCCCCTTCTGGGTCAGACTCTGGAAAGTTGGTGGTGGCCTCCTCTGGGCAGGGTACTGAAAAAGAAGTCATCTTCCCCTGGGCAGAATTATAGAGGTTTGGCAGACTGAACCATTTTGGACAGGACTTCCAGAGACCAGTGGATACTCTCCCATCAATCCTCCTCCTTGAATGGCAACGCATTTGGGACACCAGGAGGACACCTGGAGGCAGATGAGGCTGAGCAGCCCTCTGTGGGCCAGGAGCCCGGAAGGCGGGTGGTGGATGGAAAATTGACAGGTTAGGATGGAGGGAGGTGTTATGGGATCGATGTCAATGTCTTCATGCCTCAGGCATAAACAGGATGTATGACCGTGTGTGTGTGTGTGTGTGTGTGTGTGTGTGTATGTGTGTGTGTGTGTATGTGTGCGTGTGTGTATGTGTGTGTATGCTTCTGCTTCTCGGCACATACTCTGGGGTTCAGTTGGAGGACATTTGGGTTTCATTGAGGCAGGTGATCTAGCGCAATATGAGTGAGAAATCTGTGGTTGAGCCTGAAGTCTGTCGAGCTGCTTGTGGTGTAAGAGAGGATACAGGACTTCTGAGAAGGTGGTCCAGAGCTCTGAGAAGCTCTTGTTATTTGGAAAGACATTATGATATGTAATTGCATTTGCAATATTACAAGCTGTGCAACTGCACATTTTTTCCAAATCAGAAGGCTTATATATTATACTGTATATATCCTCCTTCACTCTCCTCATCGGGGCGTTCATCGCTTTTCTAACTGCATCTGATTTAGCACTAATATATTAGTAAGAAAGAGATTCTTCTACAAAAAGTCAGAAAAGTCAATAAAGTGCATGATAATCGGAGGGGGGCGTGAAGAGTTTTCTGACGGGCCGTATAGCCTATGAGCGCGGCCAATGGCTGACTGAAAGGCAGAGAGCTGAGGGAAAGTAGGGGCCTGAGTTACTGTATCACAATGTGGTAAAACAGCTGTTCTGTACCCGACCGGAAGGCCCTGCAGCAGATGGTGAGAACTGGCCAGTACATCATCGGCACCCAGCTCCTTTCCATCAAGGACCCCCCACCACTTCATAATTATCACACATGTATATATTGTACAGCTATTTCTTGCATTTGGAATATTTTTTGCTTTTAGATGTCAAGCTGGATTCTATTGTCTGAGTTATTGTACTTTGTGCAATAACAATGAAGTTGAATCTCATCTATTCTGATCTAATCCCACAGTTGTAACGATTGAATTAGAACATTTCTGTGCATTGCTGCCACATGGTGGATACAGAAAAGTCTGCAATCAATTCTAAAATCAGTCAGTCAGCCCAGAATCTGTCAGTCTGTATTCTGCATATCACCTCTTTACCGACATTAATCCATAGGAGATGCCCGTTCATCAGAGGGCTCATACACAGTTAAGGGTTGTTGATGATCTGAGGGGGATATAGGGCTCTCGAAGGAACAAACAAGCACATTTAGGTTCGCTTCTAAAAACTATCTATTACAAGCAATACAGCACAAAATAACCTTGCATTAAAATCAATAGCAAGACATTGGATCAAAGGCAATGCAAAATAATCCAGTATCACAGGTGATATCCAATAATTATAGTTTTTTATAGTTTTATATATATATATATATATATATATATATATATATATATATATATATATATATATATATATATATATATATATATATATAGCTGGGCATATCATTAACAAGAATAACACTGAAAATACAAGAGATTATAGGTATATAAAAAGTGATAAAAAAAATATGCATACATAGAAAGTGCACATTGATAGTACGGTTATTGTGATAATTGACTGAATCAACACATTGACACTGCAAAGCTATTCACACTAGGACGTCCCACCATCACCTACCCTCACTCTTAGACTGGGGAGCCCTTTTCAGTCCTGGCAGGAGTCCCGAGAAAGTGCCGGGCGATGCGGTGCTCTATCCCACAGCTGAACTCCAACCAACACTGAGATTTCCCCTTTCCTTTATACTAAATTTTGGGCATTACCTGTGGGCAGGGGACAAGCTGGCCAAACCCGGGGAAACATGGTAAGTGTCATTGAATAGGGTAAGTGTCCCAGAATGAGGATTCTTTCACATAAGAACAAGGATACTCTGAAACCAGTCATTTGTGAAAAACAAGTTATACAAGTGATCAGAGAGGGAAAAAAAACATTCTTATATGGTTTTGTCCTCAAAACAAGAATATTACAGGTGAATTATGGATAACGTATTTGAATCTCAGGATGATAAGTCCATACACAATCAGAATCAATCAATACCTCAATCACCTCATATGTATGACAGTAACAGGATGATTAATGATTAATTCTAGGCAACGTAGTCGTCCGCAAGTTCGTCTTAATACAAGGGTGGAAGTAGCTGCTGTCAAATAATAGTGAATTTATACATTTTCCTGGGATGTCTGCTGTTAGTCATTATAAACAGGAAGTGAAAAACAACCATCCAAGTGATTCTCACCTGGAGGCCCAGCAGAGGATGAAGAGGAGCATCAGAGGAGCCTTATGTGTGTCTCACTGACCTCAGATCTCTGGGGACTGACACTCACATCCTGATTCTCTGTAACTTCACTGTTTGTCTTCTCTATGCTCACATACAGCAGTCACAGTAAAGAGGGAAGGGTCACTTTACACATCACACAGGAAGTGATGTTTCCTACGCAATGGGGTCCCTGGTCCTCAGTTATATCCATGATTTCAACGTTCATCATCATGAGTTTGACTTTATCCCTGTAATATTACTTGTCAGGGTCGGTGCCCGTCTGGCCCTGTACTCTGTGCCTTTTCCCTGTCTGATGTTGCCCTAGTGAAGCCGCCGTGTGGCTCAGTGGGCTGAGTGTGCAGCTCAGAGGCAGACATCCCTCCTTCATGAGCTTGAGGCCTGAGGCCAGTCTCACCTTCTGTGTCATACTTTGGTTTTATCTGTATCCATTCCTCACTGGAATACCAGGGTCTCTCCTCTTTATTTTATCTGTATCCATTCCTCACTGGAATACCAGGGTCTCTCCTCTTTATTTTATCTGTATCCATTCCTCACTGGAATACCAGGGTCTCTCCTCTTTATTTTATCTGTATCCATTCCTCACTGGAATACCAGGGTCTCTCCTCTTTATTTTATCTGTATCCATTCCTCACTGGAATACCAGGGTCTCTCCTCTTTATTTTATCTGTATCCATTCCTCACTGGAATACCAGGGTCTCTCCTCTTTATTTTATCTGTATCCATTCCTCACTGGAATACCAGGGTCTCTCCTCTTTATTTTATCTGTATCCATTCCTCACTGGAATACCAGGGTCTCTCCTCTGCATTGTTATCCTTACAGCTTTGCCATTTGTTTTTAAAGCACTCAGTGGATTAGCCCCACAGTACATTTCAGATCTGCTATTTCTGTCTTCACGCCCCCCCCCCCCCCCCCAGTCACTTAGGTCATCCTCACAACAGCCCTCTCAGTTCATCACTCACATGTAAGCCAAAGGTGACCGGCCTTTCTCTGTAGCTGCCCCCTGACTTTGGAATAGTCTCCACATTAAGTCTTACGCCACTATTGAAGAGTTTAAATCCTAATTTAAGACCCACCTTCTCTCTTGCTTTCAAGGTTCTCCTATGGTTCTTGTCAAGTCCACTATTTAGTTTTTAATGACACATTCAATTTAATTTTAATTAACCTCTTACTTTTAAAATCTGTTGCTTATTGTAAATTTCCATAAATTTTACATTCTTATTTCTTGCATGCAGGTGTTACGTGCCGTAAGGTTCAGGGGGAGGGATTGTCCTGCAGATCCTGCTTGTTGTCCAGCTGCCTTCGACTCCGCCTCCCGGACCTGGCCACGCCCCAACCTTCGACGCTGCTTCCGCATCGAGTGTCGAAGAAGCCGTGGCGAGAAATTAGCGGGAGCTCTGCTCTTGGTTGGTTTTTTGTGTTATTGGTTCGCTTGCGTTCTTTTGGATTAATCGTGTATGACAGTTTTTGGTTTTCGTCTCTTGCCTTGCCCTTCTGTACCTTTGCCTTCGGTTTTGACTGCTTTCTGGTTTTTGATCTCTTGCCTTCCTCCTGACTACTCTCTTTGCCTCGCCCCTTTGGTTACTGTGTTTCGGCTTTGGTGTGTTCTGTATGTTCGTTTCTGTTAAGTACGTAGGGAGTGACTGCTATTTTGTTTTGCGTACGTGTGGCTTATTCTGTGTTTTGGTTAGGGAGTTAGGCTTAGTCTATGTCATTTCTTTTCTCATCTTTTTCGTTTTGTGTAGAATTAGTTTAGTTGTGGACGGGTTCGGTAGTGCTGTTTTGTTTATTGTTTTGGCCGTGTCACTCCCGAAGTCTGTTGCCCTATTGTTTGTGAAAGTCTTTGTGAATAAATATACAAAAATACAAAAAAGATCCCTGCATTTCCCGTGTTCCCTTTTCCCATACCCTGGTTGTCTCGTTTTCCCCTCTCCGTTCCCTTTACCTTTCTGACGGTCCTCAACCCTAGACTGAGGATCGTAACACAGGTTTTCATAAAATTTTATTTATACATTTTACTGTGAATGTAGTACTTGCTAATCAGTTCTCTCTGGACTGGAAAGCACTTTGGATCAACTCCTGTTGTTTGTAAATGTGCTCCACAAATAAATGACTTGACTTCCTGAAGCATCAGATCCCTTTATTAGGGAATCTCCAGCATATGTCTGCCCTCTAGTGGATAAACAAAATTCAGCTACATAAATCAATAGTAATAAATTTAACTCCATTGTCAACAAAGCTCATAGTCATGACTTCAGAAGTTACCCTGAGAGGGGATTCTGTACAATCAGAGATGAAGCTGCTGGTTGGGCTGGTCATCGCCATCTTTTTTGGACTGATGTAGGTCTGAATGTAAAGTTTCAAACTGCTTAATGTGTATTAATCTGTTTTATAATGTTCACATAAAAAGAGCTTTTAATGTGTTTGCACCTTAAATCTCCTTCAATGAGCTTGTGCGTTTGATTCCTCCTTCACTGGGTGGTAACGAGAAATAACTAGCAAGAGAGACAGCGAGAAACTTTATTGTCCAGATGAAGCGTTATTGTCCAGAGTGATTTTCCAAAGCCTTTTAGATGTCAAATTTAAAAAGTTAATCTAAATCACCTATTACCCACTGTAATCCTTTCTATACCCACCTCTGTAGACTTCACACAGCGTCACTGCCAACAAAATAAGAGGGTTATAGTTAAATTAGGTAAAGGAATTTAATGTAAGATTTGCCAATCCAGGTTCACTTATATAAAGGGTAGAGTATGCATTGCATAGCGACAAGACATTATCATACATTTGTCATAGCCTATTTAATGCAATATTTTCGTTAGTAAGTTAGTAATTAGGTTAGAAATGATAGAAACGATAGAAGAGAAATAGGACGATAGACACTTTTCTATCGTCCCCACGATATATATCGTCATATCACCCAGCACTATCTCCTACAATGAGCTTGTGCATTTTATTCCTCTTTGATTGGAGGGTAACGAGAAATAACTAGCAAGACAGACAGAGAGAATCTTTTGGGAGGCGTTTTTGTCCAAAGTTGAACTGATTGTCAGAAGTTCATCTAAATCACCTATTACCCACTGTAATCCTTTCGATACCCACCTCTTTAGACTCCTAAGAGCATCACTGCCAACAAAATAAGAGGGTTATAGTTAAATTAGGTAAAGGAATTTAATGTAAGATTTGCCAATCCAGGTTTTCAGCACCATGGACAGCAACCTAGTGTTGCTTAAAAGGGCATTATTATGCTCACTTTCACTGTTCAAAACTTTATTTTTAGGGTCTACTAGAATAGATTTACATGTCTCAATGTTTCAAAGACACATATTTACCCCAAACACTGCAGTATTACGCATTACCGTAATACTGCCTAGCAAAGACAAAATGGCATAAAGATTTACAGACAGAACTGTGTGGTTTCCCTAAGACAGACAGAAACATGGTTTACAGGCTTGAAGGCAGTTAGATCAACAATATCCAATCATGCGTACAAGCAATAAACACCAACTAAGGATGCTGCTTCTGATTGGACCAGCTTCAAATTTGTCCCTCCCTGACAATCAATTCTCGTTTTCCTTCCTCGAACAAAGTAATAATAAATCAAATTTTCCTTAAAAACAACATTATTGCAGATTAAACACAAACTTTCTGATAGAGAGATGGTGTAGAGATAAGCAGCATCTCTTCAGATGTTATTTCTTCACGTTATTTTTTGTTAACATCCATCCATCCGCTTTCCAAACCTACTGGGTCGCAGGGGGTCTGGAGCCTATCCTGGAAGCAATGGGCACGAGGCAGGGAACAACCCAGGATGGGGGTCAGCCCATCGCAGGGCACACTCACACACCATTCACTTACACATGCACACCTACGGGCAATTTAGTAACTTCAATTAGCCTTAGCATGTTTTTGGACTGGGGCGGCATGGTGGTGCAGTGGTTAGCACTGTCGCCTCACACCTCTGGGACCCGGGTTCAAGTCTCCGCCTGGGTCACATGTGTGTGGAGTTTGCATGTTCTCCCCATGTCGTCGTGGGGTTTCCTCCGGGTACTCCGGTTTCCCCCCACAGTCCAAAAACATGCTGAGGCTAATTGGAGTTGCTGAATTGCCCGTAGGTGTGCATGTGTGAGTGAATGGTGTGTGAGTGTGCCCTGCGATGGGCTGGCCCCCCGTCCTGGGTTGTTCCCTGCCTCGTGCCCATTGATTCCGGGATGGGCTCCGGACCCCCCGCGACCCAATAGGATGAGCGGTTTGGACAATGGATGGATGGATGGATGTTTTTGGACTGTGGCAGGAAACCGGAGTACCCGTCGGAAACCCCACGACGACATGGGGAGAACATGCAAACTCCGCACACATGTGACCCAGGCAGAGACTCAAACCCGGGTCCCAGAGGTGTGAGGCAACAGTGCGTACCACTGCACCAACCATGTTAACATATTTAATTCAATATAAACTGGTCATGTGGAAATGGATGTGTGTTGGATAAATTTTGTTATGTTTAATCATTTAATTGTTTAATCTGACTTAGTGAACAACTAAATTTGTCTCATTCACTTGTGTTTTTGATTGTGTGCATATATGTAATTCTAAAAGTATACCTATACATTGTTGAAGAGGAAATACAGACTCATCCATATGACTGCCAGACAGAGATGCATGATTCGTCACTCCACATAACACGTTTCCACTGCTCCACAGTCCAGTGGTGGTGTGCTTTACACCACTCCATCCGACTCTTGGCATTGCGTTTGATGATGTGAAGCTTGCTTGAAGCTGCTCAGCCGTAGAAGCCCATTCCCTGAATCTCCCAGTGCACAGTGTTTGTGCAGGAGTTAATGCCAGAGAAAGTTTGGAACTATGAAGTTACCGAGTCGACAAAGCATTAGCAATTTTTACACAATATGCACCTTAGCACTACACACTTAGTTACTTCACATGGCCTGCTACTTTGTGGCTGGGTTTCTGTTCCTAAGCACTTTCATTTTGCAATAATACCACTTACATGTGACTGAAATACATAACAGGAAAATAATTTCAGAAACTGACTTGTTGCAAAGGTGGTATCCCATGACAATACCAGGGTAGAATTCACTGAGCTCTTCAGAACGACCCATTCTTTCACAAATGACTGTCAACCTAACTGCATGGCTGGGTGCTTGATTTTACAAACTTTTGGCAATGGGTCTGAATGAAACACCTGAATTCACATTACATGAGCAGAACTCGGAAGGAACGGATCAGGTAGGATGTACAGATAATGTCATTTCCACCCCCCCAAAACTGCATTGAGGATAAAAAACATTATGAGTAGATTAAATATTTAACAGACATGATGACAAGGAATCACTTTCCTGTACAGCTGAGAGACAGTGTTTACTGGACGTTTGGGCTGTCGAGAGTATCCTGGAAAAACTGGATGCAACTCACAAAAACTCAGAGATATTTGGAAAATATGGGTCTGTCTTCTTATACGTGTAGCACGAATAAATAAAAATCCCTGCATGGCATTCTAGCATGAATCTATAAGAGGGCCATGTGTCTGCATGTCCAAAATGGCTCCAAATCAGCCGCAAAAGTAGGACAGTAATCATGAGCCCCATTGTGCTGTAGCACATTTCTTCCTGTCACGGGGCGGCTCGCGATCGCCAGGTGAGCGGGCAGAGAGGCGAGCAAGCGGAAGCAGGCGCACAGGCAAGGTTCGGGAAAACGGGGTTTACTTGGAAAACAGGGACCAGGACACAGGAAAAGCTGACTGACATCTACAATGACGGACAAGGGAAACCGGGGAGACCAGGACTTAAATACACAGGACTAATCAAAAGTAAGCAGACACAGCAGGAGACGATCAGAAAAATACACCTGGGTAAGCAGGGGGCGTGGCACACATGAGGAGCGGACGAGCCGGGCATGACACTTCCTACATTTTTTTCTAATCAAAACATTGCACAGTGATGATGAAAGCATGCTCAGGCCAGGAACGTTTAGCGCAATGTGTCCGCAGACAAGTGGGGGAGTGAGGAGGGGGGGACAATCATGCTCAGGCATGGTACAAGGCAACCGGGCCAAGTGTGAGTTCTCCCTAACACTGACCATTTGCCAGGCTGAGCTCTACCTGGGAGGGTCCTGGAGCAACTACTGGAAGATGTGGTGCAACTGTACTGACCTCAGCCACCTGACAGACCTCAGTGCCTCAATACCTACACTGAAAGAGCAGCCTGCAAGGGAAGAGCAGGCCATGAGATACAGACACCATCACGAAGGACTACAGAGCCAAAGACTCCACTCACTCAGAGAGAGAGTCGCTTGTGATGGAACTCAGGGGTTCATGACGGAGCATTTGCATTATTTGTGATTATAGCATAATTAAGTGTTTCCTCTGTTTATGTTAAAGTTCAGTGGTCAGTTTAACAGATAAACCACACACAGTTCCTCAAACCGGTCGGATCCCATGCAATTTATTTGACTTGAATATACCTGCATTTAAGCAGGATATGGGAAACTATAATCACTCTGAAACGGAATATCAAAAATATCAGAAATATTTACAATGAATATGAGTATAAACAAGTTTTGTTAAGCACAAAAAAAGCCCAGTTATGTTAATCATCTATTTTATTTCAATGGATTAAAAATAACAAATAATGACAAAATAAGAAAGGAAATTTTAAGTGCATATTTCATTTCCAATATGTACCATTTGTTTCTGTCAGCGCTACTAATGACTTTGCCATAGTGCCTGGGGTGGGGGCTCAGCGGATTAATATGCTCTCCACAGGGCACCTGTAGAAGCTGCCTAGGACTGTCAGCAACATGCCAAATTTCTTCAGCCTCCACATAAAGAGTAGGCTTTGGTGAGCTTTCTTAAGCAGCCATACCATGGTCTTTGACCAGTTTAGATCCTAAGACCAGCTGAAAGAAGCAAAACACACAGCCACAGAAACACAAAGTAAATGGCTGAACAAAGCCAAGGGGGAGAGGGAGGGAGCACGCAAGCTGCATAGGAAGCCTCACACTGCATTGCTTGATATGATGAGGGGCAGTCCTGCCCCCTGCTGGTGGGATGGCAACAGCTGTTCAGTGTTCCAAATTAAAAGAATAAAAACAAACTACGATAAAACAACAAAATGAAATTTTATTTCTCACATAGAAAATCTGCTTTAATTACGTTTTACATCATTTTCATTCCAGTGCTGGAAAAGCTAGGAAGCATGAATGGGTGATATGTAGCCTAATTAATTAATGTAAGTTAATTCATGTCAAAAGTGCGAAAGCTGAATTGTATACCACTGCATACAGTTAATTAAGAAGTTTAGCCTTTTGCATGGCTGGATAGGCCAGCTTTACAAATACCAAACTGAAATTCACCAAGATGATTTCGGTCCAACTCGCAATATGCAAGTGTTACAGGTCCCACAACAGGGACTAGTAATCAGATGTGATTTCCTGTAAAACAGGGGAAAGAACAGGAGCAATGACACTCGCTTCTTTGTTGAACAGCTTCCCTCAGTATACTTTATTTTGCCAATTAACTCACTTCAGGAAAATTCCTGCGTTAAAGTTGTGTAGTACAAAACTTACACTTTATAATACAATGTCTCGTCTCAATATCTTTACTACATTTTCTCTTCCTTCTATTATTACACTCACAATAATAACACCACGTTTCCTCAGAAATCACATAAACGCAACACGGTTCCATAACTTAAGATAATGTACAGGTATGATCTATTCTATAGAATACAGTATAATATCATTTTCAGACCCACAATGACTGTAACACAACGGGCGCATTACGTGCTCAATTTTGGCATGAGTGCATGAGCTGAAGACCAAATATAACCAAAGTGCTTCAAACAAGAATTACCACAGACATTGACGGTACATTAATTTACACAAACAAATAAAATTAATATGGTTATCAAGAGTGACATTCCTTCTTTTTCTCCGAACTTACTGGAAACTTCTAGAACGTGACGGAGGTTAACAAAATGCAGCACGACTGCACAGTTCACACAATGTTCGGAAATAACAAAAAAAGCAGCTTATCTAAATCACCATAATGGAAACGTAAGAACAAAATACCACAATGTAGTGTACTGGAGCTGAAAACTTGCACTTGCAGCAGAAAAGATTATGGCAGCCGTCATATTGCTTATAGATGATAATGTCTGAGTTACTGCTGGCCAGAATGTATGAGCTGGTTGGTAAGTCCAATCTGAAATCATGAAAGGAATCATGGATACTAGTATAGGAGCACTGGGAACATACGTCTGCATCAGCAAGGCCCACATTGGACATTTCATACTGAGTTATATGTGCTCTATAAATAATGCTATGCTGAATTAATTGAAGATTTGTATTGGTGCTAGACAAAAAAAAATAATAGTAAATGTTCCTGTCCAGGAGTCAGTGTCAGTAGGGATTTTTAAATCATTCTTCCATTTTGTTATGATACTGTTTATAAATTGTCTGAGCTTGTCAAAAGTCTATAAAATTTTGCGGTCAGTTTTTTTGTATAAGATAAATTGAGATTTTTCTGGCTAATTCTGAAGAGGATCATTGCTTATATTAACCTTAGATTTAATAAATTCCACTTAATGCTCCAGGCCCTAATTCCCAGCAAACACTGCACCTCTGCCATAGAGCAAAGCCACCCTTTTGCTGCAATGTTTCTTTGGTGTTTGTCACTACTGATCTGTACAGCCGACCCGACCCGATCCTTCTGGGTCCGGTTCATGTGTAGCGTATATGTGTACAAGCGTGTGCCAGTGATTACATTGACGTTGTGTCTGTGTTCTGTGCCCGGAACCAGTTAGTGATCACAGTGGATGTAAACCAAGTCCAACAAAACCATGCCTGGCCTCGGTACAGAGCAATTACACTAGTCAAAAGGAACTGGACTTTGCTGGTCAAACATGCTCTGGCACGGTGCGGATCTCCTAGTGTGAATACACCCTGTAAGACAGGGGTGGGGGCGTCTATCAGCACTCCTGTCAGACTGAGGGCTGGTGTTTAACACAGTCACCTCACACCTCACACCCCGGTTCCATGTGTGGACTTTGCTCCAGGTTCTCCGGTTTCCCCCCCATGTTGGAGAAAGCGTCAGGCTTTCCACCCCAACTCTGCACACACTATTAATTACGAGACAACACACTAAAAGTTTTACTTGCGCAAGGGTAACCACACTCTCTGCAAGATGAGCTACAGCAGAATGTGTTACAAAGGGTGGTTCCCCTTGACTCCTTTATTTATAGTCAGTGGGAGGCGCAGGGGTCAGGTGAGAGCAAGAAGAGAAAGTTCTGGTTTTGCTTAGGTGGGCAGCTGTTGAGCACATACTCAGGGTACGTGCAAGCTGAATGCTATTATTAATATAATCTAAAATATGAAAGTATGAGGCTAGAGGAAAACAAAATAATGTATATACATATTTACACTCATTGCTGATTATACAGAAATGATAACAAATGATTAATAACAGTTTATTCAACCTAACACCCCAAAAAACTTGCTAAGGTGAATCAACGTTGCCACACTGGTGTGCATGTGTGTGAGTGGTGTGTGTGCCCAGTGATGGCTTGGAGCCCCGTCCTGGGTTATTCCCCACCTTACACCTGGTGTTTCCCAGATAGGTTCCAGACCCCAGTGACCTTGCATAGGACGACACATACCTCCATACACTAATGGAATTTGTCTTCTGATTAACTTCCTTTCCAAAACACTGTGTATAATCAAAATCCATTATAACACTGTTAGCATGTAATTCATTCCTGCCCAGATCCCTAACACAAAATTGGAGGCAGAACTCCATGCTATGAGGGTATATGGATTTATACACACACCAGCAACCATGACAGAGTCAGACCATTCCTGTATACTATTGCTACATACTACTGCAACCCTAATTTTTTGAAGGCACATTCTTGCAAGTGCAACAGGACTTCATACCTGTTTCCAGCAAAACTAAATCTAAGAAACTGCAACCAAGGTTGTTTACTGTGGAAATTAAGAATAAAGTCAGGAGGAAAAGGGCTCTGTTCCACAAAGGGAAAATAACATTAGACTCCCTAAGAGGAATGTAGAAAGGAAGATTGCACTGGAGGCTAAGGGTGACATTAAAGGTTTCTTCCAATATTTTAACTCCAAAAGAGCTCTAAGAGCTGAAATCATTAATTTGCAGGAGAGTAAGGGCCTTATAATTGAAAATGAAATTGATATAGTAAATGAGTTTAATGCAGAAATATAAAAGTACAGATATTTTATGGGTTCCACTGAAATAAAGGTAGCTGATTATGAGAAAGACCTCGGTGTGTATATTGTTGCTTCCATGTCCCACTCTTACCAGGATGGGGAAGCAATAAAAATGGTCAATATGTTGTTGGGTTACATCTCTAGGAGTGTGTAGTTTTTAGTGTAGTAGTGTAGAGTAGTGTAGTAAGTCAAGGGAGGTGATGCTACGATTATATATTTTCTTGATAAGACCCCACCTAGAATATTGTGTGTAGGTTTTGTCACCATACCTTAAGAAGGACATTGCTGCCTTGGAAAAGGTTCAACGTAGGGCAATTAGAATGATTCCTGCTCTTAGAGGAATGTCTTATGAAGAGAGGTTAGCTGAGCTGAATCTGTTCAACCTCGCGCAAATGAGATTAAGGGGGGACATAATCCAGGTTTATAAGATTCTAAAAGGTCTGGATGCTGTTCGGCCAAATGGCTATTTCAATATTAGTTTAAATACTAGAACTCGTGGCCGTAAGTGAACATTAGCAGGACATCATTTTAAAATGAATTTGAGGAAGCATTTCCTTACACAACGTGTAATTAGAGTATGGAATAGTCTTCCTGCTAGTGTAGCACAAGCTATAACCTTGGGTTCCTTTTAATCAGAGCTAGATAAGATTTTAGCATCTCTGATCTATTAGTTAAGTTCTCCCCAAACGAGCTTGATGGGCTGAATGGCCTCCTCTCGTTTGTAAATTTATGTTCTTATGATTCTAAAATCAGTCAGGCCACATGTCTTAACCATGAGACTGACACAGCACACAGGAAGTGACAAAACCTCTGTCTGTCATCAAAAGCAAATATTTAAAGACAGAACAACATGTAAATGTCATTATACAGATTCTGCGTGGTTATTGAATATTACAATGATTTGATTTGGTGTCAGGCATCATTAATAATATGAATATAGAAATACATAAACACTCATGTTTCATTTCCTGTCTGTCTGTCTATCTAAATATGCTGCATGGTAGAGTGAGAGAGAGTGAGAACCTGTCCCAGAGTAAGTGATCCTCACCTGGAGGCCCATCAGTGAAGAAGAGGATGAAGAGGAGCATCAGAGGAGCCTTATGTGTGTATCGCTGACCTCAGATCTGTGGAGACTGACACTCACTTTCTGACTCTCGTTAACCTCACTGCCTCCCTTTTATGGATTTTAAATCTTTAAAGATCATCCATCTATCTTTCACCCTCTTAGCCAGGATGGGGTCACAGTCAGCCTGGGGCACATCCCAGGAAGCACGGGGCCCAAATCAGGGACACAAACAGCACACTGACAGCCAGGGGCAGGATTCAAACCCAAACCCCTGAAAGTATGAGGCATCCGTGTTACACACTGAGACACCACTGCAGCATGCAGGAGCAATGAAAAGCATTTTTATTAACATTGTTTATGACGAGTCACACTGTCTGTGGTCTGCTTTTTCAATAATACTCCATTTATCAGTAAACAAGAGCCTAACATTCTCTGGAAAAAACCTAAAGCTTTTATACTGAAACATGATATAACGGTAACAGGGAAGTTTTTAATTCCACTGTCTATAGCAAACAGAGAAGTGGCTCCAACAGGGGGCAGCAAAGCTCTTAGACCTCAGTAACCCCCTCAGCTCTACATAAACTGTATATGCAGAAGACACTGACTAACACTTTCTCAAAATACTATATATTCTATAAACTACCTTATACAAATCAACTAGAATTGCTAATGATATTTGTTTCCCATTAATATGAATGAAAAGGGACATTTCACACACCACCAAGTTAATGCCTTACATCTATTTTAATGAAATTTTAATTTCTGCAAAGCAACATAAGAGACAAATAGCACCTCAGTTAAGGTTCAGATGCACAACAGCCATGAATGTGTGTTTCTCACTGGCTGATTCTTACTGTCACACTGTAATGTGACAGTGCTGCATGCCATGTAAATACAGCTCACATCACTGTAAGATGCTCCTCTCTGGTGATGATCCCTCCCCATCACTGGAGTATCTGCGTGTCCCTCACAGCTCTCATCCTGAGCAGCAGCTCCCCACATGTAGAGGAGCCTCTCTGTGTCGCTGCCCCCTACTGGATGAGGAATAACAGATAAGCATTAACATCAGTTTGGTTTCTGAGGTACTAACACCTTCCTTAGCATTTTAGGGAGTTTGGTGTGTTAATGTTGCTGCTACAGGAACCGGAAATGAACCAGAGTGATACATTAATGAGGGAAACCTCTTTAGTTCACTTACATCTGGCTTAAGATTTTAAAATATCAGCATGTATGATGTTGGAATCGTGGCTGTATATGATGTCAAAGGAAACATATGATATGTTTCCAGCATCAGACAGACTAAATGTATCACAGCTCATGTTAGAGCAGATTGTCCAAACTCACCTCTCTGTGCTTCAGGGTGACTGAGCTGTAGATCACATCGCTGGCTGGGGTTACAGCAGGACGGTGTGAAGAACATCTAGAGGACACCTGCTGAGAGCATTTAGCTGTTTACAGTGGAGGTACAAGACCAACCTTTGTACAGAAACCACGAATGCATAAGCTGCCAAACCTGTCAGGATCCGTGGTTAAAAGGGTGATCGCTCAGGCAGGCAATGCGGGCAGAAAGCAGGCAGGCGGGCGGAATACGGGGAATAACTGGGGATTTGTTAGGCACGGGCAGGACGGGACAAAAGCACGAACATCGACTAACATCAATGACGGACCCTGAAGTAAGGCAAGACATGGACTGAAATAGACAGGACTGGGCGAAAATAATCAGACACAGCTGGGCAAGATCAGGGAAGCACACGTGGATAATCAGGGGGCGTGGCACACACGAGGAGCGGACGAGCCGGGCGTGACGAAACCTACCATGTAAATCACTTTGAAATATCAGGGGTATCATGTTACTTCTTGGTACATTACAGCTAATTCTCATGCACATGGATCTGAGAGATCAGCTGAGGTGTAGATGTACCTGCCCAGTCAGTACATTATTCATATACGTGTCACTCTCAGTGTGATACTGGTCCTATGCCTGAACCAAACACTGATTTACATGAAACCATCTTACCTCTGGGCCTGACAGGACAATGGAGCTGTAGGTGACATCAGCACCAGGCTCCTCAGAGGCCTGAGAGAGAAAAATTATGACCATGTATCTCTATAGAACCACCTGTCCATGCGTTATCTCACAGCAACAGAATGTCATTGTTGGTGAATTTGGTGACAATATGATGTATCGGACAATGATTTGTATCTTTATGAATATTGTATGAGATTTAAGTCTTTTTTATTTCTATTCAGAAAACATTTACCATCATGCCTCAAGATTCACATCTTTCTATACATAAATAAACTTCTTAATGAGTTATTGGCTGTTAACAGAATTTGATTTCTATTTTTGGTCTCTTAGAAAATACAAAACTCTGCAAAGTGTTCTAGAGTTTCCTCCCATATTAAACACTGACTGACTGACACTTACTGTCCTTCCTGGATTTTGACTCCTGGCCACTTTTTTCTCTACAAGAAAGAAATGAGGGAAAAGAAACAGAAAATTATTCTGCTCACACCAGCATCTCTGCTCTGAACTGTATGACAGCCGATTACCAGCCTGCGCTTGCAGGTAAACAGTCAGTGAATCCCAGCCAGTCCTGGTTGGAGTAACTAACTAATTTAGGGTTTTATAAGCTCAGCTGGCTGGACACAGACTCAGGAGGTCAGAGGAAAGTCTGCAGGATCATGGAGGAAAGGGTTCGGGTTAGAAAGGCTCCTTCAGGGCTGCTGTCCTCTGATGTCCTGTTTGTACTATAGTGGATTTTAGCTCTGCACTGTTATTCCTTTTCCAAAGGGGCTGTGACCACGTTTTATGTTTTAATTTCACTGCATAGACCTGTGTGTCTGAATGCTGCTGTCTGTGTCCCTGTCCAGCCATCTTTGAAAAATGTTAAAAGCATGAAGTAGCTGCTGCATCATCATGCATCACTGCTCAAACACTCAGGTCACTTATACACCGTCTGCATCAGCAGATACTCACTGTGTTTGTCCCACACTTTCCATGTGATGATGATGATGATCAACAGCAGCACCAATGAGCCCAGTCCTACATACAAAACCAGCTGGACCAGAGAACTGAATAAGAGGGTGGATTTGAACAGTAAAGTCTTAAATTATTTATAGCGACACGGTACAGTCACATCTGTACTATTACACAGGATACATGTGAGGAACAGGAGACATTAACCAAGAGCATGAGAATAGCTGGACATTTTAAACCAGTTTCAGTACAATTATTAGCAGTGATGCACGTACTGTAACTGGTGCACAAGTATGCATTCACTGTATAAAGCAATTTAAGCAGAACAACTTCTTGTTATAGTGAAGCAAATGCACTTTTACTTTAAGCCAAGAAATCACCATGCATGTGATCCTTTATACAGCTAATGAGTGCTTGTGCACTAGTCATGTGCATCCCTATGTATTAGATTACATGTTATACTGTAATACATCCATCCATCCATCTTACTAACAGGTCTGCAGTCTGTCCCCAGCAGCAGAGGTCACAAGGCAGGGGCTCACCCTGGATGGGATGCTGTCTCAGGAATATTATCCATCCATCCATCCATTTTCCAAACCGCTTATCCTATTGGGTCGCGAGGGGTCCAGAGCCTATCCCGGAAGCAATGGGCACGAGGCAGGGAACAACCCAGGATGGGGGGCCAGTCCATCGCAGGGCACACTCACACACCATTCACTCACACATCCACACCTATGGGCAATTTAGCGGCTCCAATTAGCCTCAGCATGTTTTTGGACTGTGGGGGGAAACCGGAGTACCTGGAGGAAACCCCACGACGACATGGGGAGAACATGCAAACTCCACACACGTGTGACCCAGGCGGAGACTCGAACCCGGGTCCCAGAGGTGTGAGGCAACAGTGCTAACCACTGCACCACCATGCCGCCCCCTCAGGAATATTATGATAAAGTAAAATAAAATAAACACAATATCCTTATTTTTCATAAAATAATATGCATTTCCCATTACTGTAAGACCAGTCAGACGCTGTAGCATGATGAGCTGAATACTAACCTCTGTCCCTTCACTCCTGTGTGGGTCGATCCAGGAGCAGGCAGCTTGATGGTAGCTGAGACAGAAGCGGAACCTGGAGTAAGGACTGTGGTTTCTGATTAGGAGGGAAAAGGAAAAGCTCTGTTCTGTCAGGCAGGGCAGACTAAGGAAAAGGTCATTTATAAAGCATAATTATAAAAGGGATAGTGAAAAATATTCAGTAGAGTAGCTGGTTGGATACAGAATAATAAATTAAGGTCATGACCAAAGTGTTCATATCCCAGGGCACTGACATTGAACCGGTGAGATTATTTAATTTATAAATCAAAATGTATTCATGACGGAGCTGGATCAGCTATTACAGAGTACAGCTGTAACACTGGCCTTTGCAGGGATTAGAAACTATCCACAGACACATCAGCCAGTCTGACAGCTTTAGTAACGATTCATCCACACAAGGCAGAAAAATGCCTGAAAAAGTTTTGCATGACACTACAAACCAATATTTTATACTTTGCATTTTACTTGGATTTTTATGGATCTATATACCTGATAAGTGGCAGTAACAAGAATATGGCTGTCTGTTGATTTCCAGCATGTTGAGAGTGATGTATTGTAGTATTACAGTAAAAACAATATAAAGCGTACAGTCATTCAAGTGTGCTACATCTATTAGAGACACCAATTAGCCGGGCTGCATGTCTTTGGACTGTGGGAGGAAACCCACACAGCACATGGAGAACATGCAAACTCCACACAGACAGAGCAGAAGCCAGATTTAAACCCCTATACATGGAGGTGTGAAGCAACAGCACCACCTACTGGGCCACTGTGGTGCTTTTATGGAAACTAAAATCCCAATAAACAACCATATTCAGCAACAGACGTTCAAGAGTTCAGAGAATTTCATTATGACTAATCGAGATATTTAAATTCATTCCTTTTAGCTTTGCTGTATCTTCAGCTGAGGGAACATCATTCTGGAGGTGGGCTACATTCACGGGGCTTACAAGGCAAAGCCCAGCCCCCACCTCGGTCACTCTGATCACAGAGCCTCGATGCTGCTACCAGCCTGCACACCATTACTGAAACAGTCCAAAGTCACTATCAAGCAGGTCAGAGTTTGGCCAGAAGGAGCCGCTTCTGTACTGTCTTAGGAACATCGACTGAAAAGCCTTCGACTGGGCCATCAGATATGTAAGAAGGGCATTACGCACAAAAAAAATGATTTCCACAGCACCAGGGAAACATGACGTATGTGCTAATTTCCCCCGAGATTAAAAAAAAAATCTTAATCTTATACCGGCCCTCAGAGATTACAACACCACCTCACATACCATGGATTGTGACACCTCCCTCCCTGACAGGCTTAACTACCTCTTTGCTTGGTTTTATGTGGCACAGAGCAATGCAGAGAAGAGCCCCCCTCCCACCAATGAACAAACACCCCACCCATCCACAGTGGAAGTGAGGAACACTCTGCGTAACAAGAACCCACATAAGACTGCTGATCCTGACAATATCCCAGGTCGGGTTCTTAGGGACTGTGCCCATGAGCTAACAGATGGCATGACAGACATCTTTAACACCTCACTCAGACAAGCATGTATCCCCAACTGTCTATAAACTGCCACAGTCATACGGTGCCTAAGAAGCTCCAGTGCTTAATGATTATCCACCCATAGCTCTCACTCCATCATAATGAAGTACATTGAGCGGCTGGTCATGTGACACATCAAAGCACTGAAAGTCTCCCTTCATCCATAGCATTTTGCATACCATCCAACCAGCCTGCAGAGGGCGCCATAACCCCAGCCCTTCATACCACACTGATATGCCTGGAGAATAAAGACTGCTATGTAAGGTTACCTTCACCATGCTAATAGTAAACAACAACCAAACCTAAAGCTGCTCCATCTTGGGCTGAAAATGTAACTTTGCAACCAGACCCTGTACTTTCTGAGAGAGACCACAGTCTGTCAGGGCAGGAAACATCACTTCTGCTCCCGTCAGTCTGAGCACAGGAACTCCCCCAGGCCGCTGCCTCCGCCCCCTACTATTCACACTGCTGACATCCGCCTGCTCCGCCAAGACCACCTCTAACCACATCATAAAGTATGCAGACGACAGCATTATGACGGGCCTCATGGGGGGGAGATGAGTCTGCGTACAGACAGGGGGGAGAGAGCTGCTGGAGTGGTGCAAGGCCCACAGTCTGCTGCTAAACATCGACAGGACCGAGGAAGTGACTGTGGGCTTCAGGAGGAACTGGGGGCAGCGTAACCCCCTACAGGAAATTTACTTCTGACTTCAGGCCTCTTTATGTTTCAGTTGTCAGTCTTTAAATGTCTTTCATATAAATATTCTATTCACATTATTACCAACAAGATGGTAACTTCATCATAGTGTGTGACCCATGGAACATACTGCAGAAGATGATAAAGATCAAGATTATCGCACAAAAAAACACAGACTGCTTTCATGAGTGGAACTGTTAAGATAATTTAGCATTTATCTATTTATAATGAAGCATAAATGATTCACAGCCAGATTTATATCAGTTACTCACGATCAGTGCTGGTTGTGGTTGTAGTTGTCTGACTGACAGTAATATGAACTGGGATCTGGTGGTATCCAGCAGCACACCAGTACCAGCCAGTGTCATTCCTCTCCAGTTCCATCATTGTCACACTGAAGACTCTGTTTACTCTGTCATCCCTGATCAGGACAGGCCTCCCATCCAAACTCACAGATCTCTCTGATGAGCAGGAGCCCCAAATCTTACACCACAGCTTCAGACTGTCACTGTTTCCATAGCGACATTGAACACTGACAGTGTCTCCTTCCACACCCGTCACCTCCTGTTTGTCCACTGACAGCTCTGGGGAACCTGAACACACAGATTAGGAACAAACACTGTGATATTTACAAAACAATAAAATATTTATACCTGTAAGTCCTCACAGCATATGTCTATTAATACTTGTCCAATAAATGGACATTCAACATGTTACAATTTAATTCTAGGAAGGACCTCATTTAAAATTACACTCTTTTCATTTATCATATTGCATTAAATAAAAATGTAGAGACCATTCTACTTAGGTAAAGCTACGGAATTTCAACATATTTTTTTTCCTTCAGCATTTGTGTCAATGTTCTTCCATTCTAAATGAATGACATGTTACATCCTGTGCATGTCATTGGCTACAGTCTGAAGTACAAACATCTTACCTTCAGTGACTGACAGGAAAACCTCATCTCCAGGATCTGAGGCTTCACTGATCTCCACACGACACCAGTAATGACCAGAGTCCACAACAGTCAGATTGTTGATGGTCACAGTGAAGACTCGCTGGTCAGGATCTTCTCTGATTGAGATCATCTCCTGTGGAGAGTCAGTGTGTTCTATGGGAGCGCATGAATTCCGTTTATTCCCTCTGCACCAGTATTTTACGTGAGTGTTATATCTGTCACCATAGAAACATGGGATGGTGACAGATCTTCCTCTCTGTACATGCACCCATTTCACTGTGAAGACAACTGCAGGGACAGTATGAAAATTATCAGGATAATTACCTCTCTCTTACACTATTTATACAAATATTAATAAAGAGTCAGTACCAGTCCTCTTAAAAATTGCTTCGGTTAAATGTTATATTTAATATCACTGTATTTGTAAAACTCAAACAGTGTAGAAAGGACTAACTGATCCCTGAGTTTTATTACTATTATTAGCATGCAAATCTTTGCTGATTCATACTTATTAATTAATATATGTAATATAAACTTCAGTAAATATCAGCCAAACTGGTGCTGTATACATTCACACTTTCAATAAAATTTATACTTCAAACAAAAAACCAAACAAAATGACATTTTTTACTTGTTTAACCCCCTGAAGTCACACATTTAAACTCACACTGTTTCTTCTCCCAGGACTCATTTGTCATCCAGAACTAAACATACATTTGGACCCTCATTTACATAAATAAAATGTAAGATTTACCATTTAATTATCACCATTAACTATGTGTAATGAAAACACTGGCAGATTCACCACTTTAAAAAAAACATCAAAAAATGTTAAAAATAAAATATGTTATTGTCATTGCAGCTCATGAATATGTGTATTTATTTGTATTAGACATATATGCCTGAAAATAGTGATAATATATTTCTACAGATATCTTACCCTCAGTGACTGACAGGTAAACCTGATCTCCAACATCTACATCTCCAAAGATCTTCACACCACATGAGTAATAGCCAGAGTCCCCAGCTGTCAGATTGTTGACGGTCACAGTGAAGACTCGCTGGTCAGGATCATCTCTGACTGACACTTTACCCTCCTGTGGAGAGTCAGTGTGTACTATGGGAGTACATGACCTCAATCTATACCCTCTGCACCAGTATTTCACATGTGTTTCATATCTGTCCTCATAGAAACATGGGATGGTGACAGATCCTCCACTCAGTACTGACACCCAGGTCACTGTGGACACACTGTCAGCACCTGCAGGGAAAAGAATTGATTGAATTCCCATTTTTCAAAGGAACTGGACTTTAGGGGTCAAACATGCACGGTACCTATCGCCTGCTGTGAGTAGTACACCCTGACACTCACTGCCTCATCCTCTCTACCTTCACTGTCTCTGTTGTTTCTATTCTCACACACAGAGGCAGAGTGAAGGGGGAGTGGACACTTTACACAGGAAGTGACAAAACCACAAGGCTGAATGTTTAGCATTTCAGCAAGTCAGTCCTTCATTGTCGCTTTTTTAAGCATAACTATTCATCATTAGTATATTTCATCATCAGCATAATTATATAGATCCTAATGCAGGAAGCACACAGTGTAAAGTGAGGTACACCTTCAACTGCACATCAGTCCATTGCAGGGCACTGGAAGCTGGAGAAATTCCATGTGAACAGAGGAAGCCTGCAGACTGCACACAGACACAGTCATGGTCACATTCAAAACCAGCAGTCAGCAGTGCTGAGATGGCAGGTGTGTCAGTCAGACATCTAATATCAGGATAAACTAAAGACACAGAGGGACCTTGGGGAACCACAGCAAGACCAACAGAAGACTTGGGCTTTTAACAGTAAGGCATCCATCACTGTTTACTGTCAACGTCTAGTTGCTCTAAAATAAACTGTGAGTGTAAAAGTGGAAAATGTTTTTAAAAATGTCTTCAATGTCTTCAGCTTCCTTGGTTTCCTGTGTCATTCATGTGACTCACACTCATTTTTTCTGCAACCTCACACTTAAAGCGTGACATGAAGATCTGAGACAAGAAAACAGTGAGGGCCGGTTCTGTCAAAGGGAAAAGAGGGACGTTCCACGGAGCTGCTCAGCATCAAATACTGTTTATTTACCAAAACAGAACACAAAGGGGACAACAACAAAATGATGGGACCACGAGGGGTCAAGAACAAAGCAGAACAGCTGAATCCAATCAAGCATCTGTGGGATGCGACTTGCAGGAATTAAAGGACCTGCTGCTGACATCTTGGTACCAGATACCATGGGACACCATCAGAGGTCTTGTAGAGTCTATGGCTCAGCAGGTTTGGGCTGGTTTAGCAGCATGTGGAAGATCAGCAGGATATTAGGCAGTTGATCATAATCTTTTGGCTCATCGGTGCATTTCTGCACCTCCTCACACAGCTGCGTGTCGACAGCTTCTATAGCTACAGCTACTCATCTGCTTCAGCCACCTACTGGAAGCACTCAGTCCATTTCCTTTCACATGCACAGTTGGCTCACACAGACGCGTAAAAAATCATCTAGACCCAAAATCTGGGCTCAGATGTATGAACTGGCCCTAAGACATTTGAAAGACTGTGATGAAGTTTTCGCTTTATCTATAAACTGAATTATACATAAATGAAGGCTATTAAGAGGAAAATAAGAGCCCAAATAGTTATAACTGTCTCCTGCTGTCTCTCACATTCAGATGGTTTTCTATACACATACAGATGACTGCACACTTCTCTGTGGAACAGCAATCAGGGGCACCATAAGGCGGGGTAAGTTAGGGCGCTTTCAAGGGCCCCTGGGTGACAGGGGGCCTAGAAAATCTGGAAAATACCTGCATTGGTCTGAACTGGGGGGCCAATATGATATGCATTCATGGGGCCCAAAATCTTTAGCAAGACCCCTGACAGCAATATTATTCTTATTTACTCATGTTAGCACGATGTGCTGATTACTGTATGCATTCTAATCTGGGCTCTTCTCTTATAAAAGATAAACCTTATGCTCTAAGTACAATTTATAAAATGTGACCCCAAATATTGCAAATGCCCCCATTTTAAACAGTGGGGGCAAAAGTTGCCCCCCACCCGATATATATTTTAAAAATATTCCAACGCTGCAGGTACGTAAAATCTAGGAAAAAGCCTTAAATAAGCCTTAAATAATTGTTTCTTGGCTGCAGACCATAATACCCATGAACACCATACATTGACAATCCCAGGTCCACTCTGTGGTTGTGCCATAGTACCTTCATGGTGCTGATTGGAAACCACAGATCTTGGTGTCTAAAAGGACTCCTGAGGAGACACTGTGGGAATGTTAGCCAGGCGATACGCTCAACTCTGCCTTTAGAACGTCATGAATTCTAAAAGGATTTACTGCACTGTGTGAATTTTTACCTGAGCATATAGCAAGGACTTCTGCCATCATACCATGTACACTTCCTGGAAAAAATGAAATCGCCGTTTGAATTTTAAATACTTAGGAGCCAATGACGGGATCATTATTTCAGTGATTAACATGTTTGCAGCAATAAAGTGAAGCCAGCTGAGTACCTGAATCTACTGAATAAGCAGGTTATCACATCAATGGATCTTTGTCTTCCCTGATGACACGGGCATATTCCAGGACGACAATGCCAAGGTTCATAAGGCTCCAATTGTGAAAGGTCTCAGATTTCAGTGAAACAATAAAGCAAATCTGGATGAAACTTAAAGTAGAGATGCTGCATAAGCTCATCGAAACAGAGCGATGGTGAATGTGCACCATAATAGAAGCTAAAGACCGTCCAGCAAAATGCTGGAGTGTGTGACGTTTTTTGTCAGGCAGAGTATTTCTCTAACAGACCGATGTCTGTCTGGGTCTTTCTTGTTGGCCAAGGCAGGTCTTTCATAGGTCTTTGATCATTTTTATTATATTTTTGATTTTTTAAATTTGTATATTTTTTTAATTTTCATTTGAAATCCATTTTAGTTTTATTAGCATTTTTAAATTTTTTATTCAGTATCAGTGCATATTTTAAATTCAGTTTGCGTTTTACCACCCAGCGGGAAAAAACTGCTAAAAACCAGCTTATGCTGGTGGCTGGTTATGGCCGGTCTAAGAGAGTTAAGTCCCAGCTGGGTGGTTCACCAGCTAAACCAGCTAGAATGACCATCATAAGCTGGGATGACCAGTCAAACCATCAAACCATCAAGCAAAAATACACCTTAAGCTGCTCAACCATCATAAGTTGGTCAACCAGCTTATCCAATGAAAGCTGATCAAACTGGTTTTTTAAATAGGGAAAATTTTTGAGAGATCTCTACTCAGTACCACTGTAATGAGAGACACTCACCTGTGAGCCCAGCAATGAGAAGAAACAGGAGCATCAGAGGATCCATACGTCTGTGTGTCACTGAGCACAGATCTGTGGAGACTGACACTCACTTCTTCATCCTCTGTACTTTCACTGTCATGGTCGTTTCTATTGTTACACACAGCTGGCAGAGTGAAGGGGGAGTGGACACTTTAAACAGGAAGTGACAAAACCACAAGGCTGAATGTTCAGCATAGTATAATTGTATTTATAATTGTGTTATCGCTAATAAGAAACAAAAATTAGTTGGATATCACTTGCCTCAAAGAGTCATGCGTTTCACAATAGTTGTTTAATCATTAATATAACAATCTAGAAAATCTAAAAAAAAAAAAATCACCCTCGTCTCACTGCGGAGGGACAGTGCTGTTTATAGTACTGGTTTTGCTGCTATGTGGTTTCCTCCTCCAGCTCTCTCTTTCCATCACACACAGATGCGCCAGCACCCCTTACCCAACGCACAGATGCAGCTACCAAAGAGCCAGTTAAGAATAAAGAGAAACTCATTTTTAGAGCAGAGGGAGGAAACGATCTGAAGATCATGTGGTTTTGAGGCTGGCGTCTTGACAGCAGCTATGAGACGCCTCTACGCAGGAACGGACTGCTGAGGGAGCCGCGAAGGGTGCAGGGAGTGTGCACACAGGACATGTTCATTATCAAGAAAGGCGTCGTGCAGTACAACTGCATGCACTGGTGGCCTGAACCACGTGTCTTTGGACTGTGGGAGGAAACAGGAGAACAAAGAGGCTGCCCACAAACTGCCCACAGAGACCTGGGCCAGATATCAAAACCACAAGCCTGGAGGTGTGACGTCCCCACGCTGCCCCAGTTACCAGCTAGAGGTCAACATGCAATACAAAAGTCAAACAACAAAGAGTACTAAAACAACAGAGGTTTGGTTTGTCAGGTGCACAATCAACATAGACAATCCCATTGTCAAAAATGTCATGTCACAACTGAAGTACAGTGCAAAGTTGAATAGACACAGACAAATGTTTTGTTACATGCTCAGTTGACATGGAAATATGTCAAAAAAATATTATGTGGTACCTTCTATGTGGTACCTGTCTATGATGTCATAAGGGGAAGGGGGCGTATCCTTTATTCTGATTGGTCGAGGGGTTATGTCCATATATGGTATTATACATTCTTATGCCATGTGTTGAGCCATATGGCTTTGGAGAAAAGGGTTGCCGTTAAGCTTTAATAGAATAAAATACATTACATGTATTTGTGTTTTTTTAATAACGTTTTTAAGGAATAATAAAACATATAACAGGATGGATGCAAGTTAGCGCATACATGTCCAGAGGGGGTCCGTCCGGCCATAGCCATGTGTTGTTAGTAGGTACAAGCGCCACGGTTGTTTTAATGTTTTAAAGAAGAAAAACTTTCATGTTATTTTAAAAGAAAAGCAGACGGCATTTATGCAAACATGCCCGAAAGAAGCAGAAGAGCAAATTTAAACAAGCACAAGCGAAACCAATAAACATACAGCACGTCATTTTAAAAAGAAGGGAGCACTCATTACATTTACATTTACAATATTTGGCAGATGCCCTTAGCCAGAGTGACTTACATAAGTGCTTTAAGACGCTGCAATGAATTTTTCCAATACTAGCTCAATAAGGACCCAAGCTATGAACACCATCTATCCGAACACTGTTGAGAAAGTGCAACAATTTTGTATATTTTTTTTTTGTACACATACACACACACACGGAAAAGAGCTGAGTAAGAATACAGAGTACTACTTCAGGTATTTCTGAAAAAGGAAAGTTTTGAGTTGTCGCTTGAAGGTTTCCGCTGTTCGGACTTCAAGGGGGAGTTCCACCAACTAGGTGCCAGGACAGAGAAGAGCTGAGATGTGTGTCGTCCTTGTGCCTTGATGGGTGGTGGGACCAGTCTAGCAGTGGATGATCGGAGAGATCGGGGCGCAGTACAGGGTGTGATGAGGTCTTTTAGATAGGATGGTGCCAGACCATTTTTGGCTTTGTATGCGAGCATCAGTGTTTTGAATTTGATGCGGGCGGCTACAGTAAGCCAGTGGAGAGAGCATAGCAAAGGAGTGGTGTGGGAGAACTTGGGAAGGTTGAAAACCAGTCGAGCAGCTGCATTCTGAATCAGTTGGAGGAGACAGATGGCACGCAGTGGTAAACCCGCTAGAAGCGAGTTGCAGTAGTCCAGCCGTGCGATGACGAGGGACTGGACGAGTATCTGGGTAGCCTGAGTAGAAAGAAATGGACGTATCCTCCTGATGTTAAAGAGGAGTAACCGACAAGTGCGAGAAAGACTGGCAATATGTGAGGAAAAGGACAACCGATCATCCATGGTAACTCCAAGGTTGCGAGCAGAACCCGAAGGACAGATCAGGGAGTTGTCAAAGGAGATTGCAAGGTCCTGGAGGGGGGATGAGTCAGCTTGGATGTAAAGCAGTTCGGTGTTGAGTTTTAGCTGGTGAGCGGTCATCCAAGATGAGATGTCGGCCAAGCATGCAGAGATCTTAGTGGAGACATGAGTGTCTGAGGGAGGGAAGGAGAGGATGAGTTGAGTGTCATCGGCATAGCAGTGGTAGGAGAAGCCATGTGAGGATATAACCTCTCCAAGAGATTTAGTGTAGAGGGAGAATAAGAGAGGGCCAAGAACCGAGCCCTGAGGGACACCGGTGAAAAGACAACGTGGGGTAGATGTGGATCCATTCCATGTCACTTGGTTTGTTCGGCCTTCTAGGTAGGAAGCAAGCCAGCACCATGCCAAGCCACCAATGCCAAGACTCTTAAGGATGGACAGAAGAGTCTTGTGGTTGACCGTGTCAAATGCTGCTGATAGGTCAAGAAGGATGAGGACAGATGACAGTTTGGCTGATCTGGCAGCATGTAGCTTCTCAGTGACTGCTAAGAGGGCAGTCTCTGTAGAGTGAGCTGCTTTGAAGCCAGACTGATTAGGATCCAGGAGGTTGCTCTGAGAGAGATAGCGAGAAAACTGGTTGTAGACTATACGTTCGAGGATTTTTGAAAGGAAGGAAAGAAGCGATACTGGTCGGTAGTTGCAAGTGTCTGAGGGATTTAGAGTGGGTTTTTCAATTTAACTCAGTAAGCCCTGCCCCCTAATTAACACCTTCAGGGAGACCGAAACTACACACCATAACAACAGTTCAGGGAGACCAAAACTACACACAATAACAGCAGTTCAGGGAGACCGAAACTACACACAATAACTTTAGCGGTATTTACCAGTCTTAGGTTGAAGAAAGCATTTAAACAGCAAACTTTTAGAAGGAATAACCTTTAAGTCCGACGGTGGCTAAAAGGCGAAATGAGCAAGTCCTGGAGGTCAGATATATGCGACTGGTCTGTTTGAACAACGCGGTCGAAATGAAAGACCGAGGAGGCAGCGCTTGTCGCATGCGCAGTCACGCAGAAGCCCATTTCAAAATGGCGACACCAGCGGAGCGCCTGTTATTTCAAATAAACCCCTATAGAACAACACGCACCAACACCACATCTGAGCGGGCGAGGGGGGGCATGGGGTCTTTTCACACCCCCATTCTCTGTTCGCCATTTAGGGCTGGGGGCTGAGAGAGGAAGAGCTGGCCGTCTGGTCAGGGTCTGGGCTGGTGGGCTTCTCGGCTGCTGCGGGGTCCGGGGTGGTCTTCTGGTCTCCTCGCCAGAGGGAAAAAAATGGGGTCCACATAGAGTATATATGGGGAGTGAGAGTATGTGTAGTGTTCATTTCTGTGTGTCTCTATGTTGGGTGAATGTGTAAATATTTGTTTATGTGTGCATGAGGGTGGGAACGTATGCTTGTGCATGTGTGCGCCTGTTTGTCTATACGCTTGTGTCAGGTTGGGTCCTAGACTCGACCCAAAATAACATCTCGGGCTCTATTCCCCCCCGCCACACTCCCGGCCGGTGGATGGGGCCCCCGGCCGCTGGTGCGTTGGTGATTCTCGATGTCCGGGGCTGGGTGCTCGGGTGGGTGCTGGCTACCTCTCGGCGGTTGCCTGGTGGGATCTGGCCCTCCTGGCTCTGTCGGGCCCTTGCTGGGGGGTGGGGGGGCCCTTGGATCTCTGGGCCCAGGGCCTGGTTTGCCCTGGTGGGGCCGGCCGCCGGCGGAGCCTGCGGGCTCGCCGCCACGGCCCCCTGGGGCTCCTGCACTGTGGCTGCCGGATGGCCTCCCTCCGGAGCTCTCCTCTGCCCTTTTCTGGGTGAGGGGCTGCTATTCTCCCTGCGGTGGTCCTCTGGGGGCTCCCATGACCTGGGGGGCCTCTGGATGTCTGGGGTCCGGGCCTCCTCCGTGTCTGCTTCATGTCCTGAGGGATGGGGCTGTGGCTCCCCACACACACTACTAGACATTTACATGGAGAAACCTTTTGAACACCAGCGCGCTCACATACACAGGTGTGCACACAGGGGGTACAAACAGGTACTCACAGACACAAACAGGTGTACACACAGGTTCTCACAGACACATACAGGAGTACAAACAGGTTCTCACAGACACATGCAGGTGTACAAACAGGTTCTCATAGACACATACAGGAGTACAAACAGGTTCTCACAGACACATACAGGTGTACAAACAGGTTGTCACAAACACACACTGTCTTTATCGGCTGTTGCTCCTTAACATGCTCATTGTGACTCGTACAGATGTTGGTTGTTGTTTTCTCTCTTCAGCAGGTATTGAAGCAGATTATCTGTGGTTTTCTTTCTTTTTTTTCCTCTTTTTTTCTTCTCTTTTCCCTCCCTCCCTCTCTATTTCCCTTCTTCTCCATTTTCGTCCTTCTGTCCCCCTCTCTCCCCCTCTCCCTCTCTTGAGGAAATAAATAAAAATAAATAAATAAATAAATAGAAATAAAGTAGTCCTCCGCAGAGGGGGGGTGGTGGAGGGAATAATAAAAAAAAAAAAAAAGGAAAAAAAAAAGAAAGATATATGCGACTGGTCTGTTTGAACAACGCGGTCGAAATGAAAGACCTAGGAGGCAGCGTTTGTCGCAGGCGCACTCGCGCAGAAGCCCATTTCAAAATGGCGACAACAGCGGAGCACCTGTTATTTCAAATAAACCCCTATAATCATAATGTTTTTTAAGTAATGAAACACTTTTCTGCCAATGTGAATAATAAAGTAAAGCGCTCTAAGCATTTTCGACAGCAATAATCAAGGAATAACGCTGTTAATTCTTGTTTAAATGAGCGCATGCACTCTCTCTCTCTCTCTCTCTCCGTCTCGCTCTCCTGTAGCGCATGCGCATAGAGCCACACAGTATTTTCTTTAAAGAGCCGACTCATTGCGTCAAGCAACTGTCAAATTGGAAGCAAAATGGCTACCAGTGGAAATTGCTGTCGTGATGCTAACAGTTGGCCCTGGATTGTGAGACGCACGCAACCGCCCTGACAGAATGCACCCATCCATCCATCCATCCATTATCTCCCGCTTAATCCGGAGTCGGGTCGCGGGGGCAGCAGCCTCAGCAGGGAGACCCAGACTTCCCTCTCCCCGGCCACTTCGTCTAGCTCCTCTGGGGGGACCCCGAGGCGTTCCCAGGCCAGCCGAGAGACATAGTCTCTCCAGCGTGTCCTGGGTCTTCCCCGGGGCCTCCTCCCAGTGGGACATGCCCGGAATACCTCCCCAGGGAGGCGTCCCGGAGGCATCCTGATCAGATGCCCGAGCCACCTCATCTGGCTCCTCTCGATGCGGAGGAGCAGCGGCTCTACTCTGAGTCCCTCCCGAATGACTGAGCTCCTCACCCTATCTCTAAGGGAGAGCCCAGCCACCCTGCGGAGGAAACTCATTTCGGCCGCTTGTACCCGCGATCTCGTTCTTTCGGTCACTACCCAAAGCTCATGACCATAGGTGAGGGTAGGAACGTAGATCGACTGGTAAATCGAGAGCTTCGCCTTTTGGCTCAGCTCTCTCTTCACCATGACAGACCGATGCAGCGCCCGCATGACTGCTGACGCCGCACCGATCCGCCTGTCGATCTCCCGCTCCATCGTTCCCCCACTCGTGAACAAGATCCCGAGATACTTAAACTCCTCCACTTGGGGGAGGACCCCATCCCCAACCCGGAGAGAGCACTCTACCCTTTTCCGGCTGAGAACCATGGTCTCGGATTTGGAGGTGCTGATTCTCATCCCAGCCGCTTCGCACTCGGCTGCGAACTGCTCCAGTGAGAGCTGAAGGTCACGGCTCGATGAGGCCAACAGAACCACATCATCCGCAAAAAGCAGAGACCTAATCCTGAGGTCACCGAACCGGACGCCCTCAACGCCCTGGCTGCGCCTAGAAATTCTGTCCATAAAAACTATGAACAGAATCGGTGACAAAGGGCAGCCCTGACGGAGTCCAACCCTCACCGGAAACGAGTCCGACTTATTGCCGCCCATGCGGACCAAACTCTGGCACCGGTCATACAGGGACCGAACCGCCCTTAAAAGGGAGCCCGGTACCCCATACTCCCGGAGCACTCCCCACAGGACCCCACGAGGGACACGGTCGAATGCCTTTTCCAAGTCCACAAAACACATGTAGACTGGTCGGGCAAACTCCCATGAACCCTCCAGAACCCTGCTGAGAGTATAGAGCTGGTCCACTGTTCCACGGCCAGGGTGAAAACCACACTGCTCCTCCTGAATCCGAGGTTCGACAATCCGGCGGACCCTCCTTTCCAGGACCCCCGAATAGACCTTACCAGGGAGGCTGAGGAGTGTGATCCCCCTGTAGTTGGAGCACACCCTCCGGTCCCCCTTCTTAAAGAGGGGGACCACCACCCCGGTCTGCCAGTCCAGAGGTACTGCCCCCGATGTCCACGCGATGCTGCAGATGCGTGTCAACCAGGACAGCCCCGCAGCATCCAGAGCCTTGAGGAACTCTGGGCGAATCTCGTCCACCCCCGGGGCCCGGCCACCGAGGAGCTTTTTGACCACCTCAGCGACCTCCACCCCCGAGATAGGCGAGTCCACCCCCAAGTCCCCACACTCTGCTTCCATATTGGAAGGCGTGTCGGTGGGATTGAGGAGGTCTTCGAAGTACTCCCTCCACCGACCCAAAACGTCCCGAGCTGAGGTCAGCAGCGCACCATCCCCACCATAAATAGTGTCGATGCTGCACCGCTTTCCCGCCCGGAGCCGCCGGATGGTGGACCAGAATCTCCTCGAAGCCGTCCGGAAGTCGTTCTCCATGGCCTCACCAAACTCCTCCCACACCCGAGTTTTTGCCTCAGCGACCGCCAAAGCCGCATTCCGCTTGGCCTGCCGGTAGCCGTCAGCTGCGTCTGGAGTCCCACAGGCCAGAAAGGCCCGATAAGACTCCTTCTTCAGCTTGACGGCATCCCTTACCACCGGTGTCCACCAGCGGGTTCGGGGATTACCGCCGCGACAGGCACCGACCACCTTGCGGCCGCAGCTCCGGTCAGCCGCCTCCACAATGGAGGCACGGAACATGGCCCATTCGGACTCAATGTCCCCTGCCTCCCCCGGGATATGGGAGAAGTTCTGCTGGAGGTAGGAGTTGAAACTCTCCCTGAAAGGGGATTCCGCCAGACGTTCCCAGCAGACCCTCACTATATGCTTGGGCCTGCCAGGCCTGGCCGGCTTCCTCCCCCACCAGCGGAGCCAACCCACCACCAGGTAGTGATCGGTTGACAGCTCCGCCCCACTCTTCACCCGAGTGTCCAAAACATGCGGCCGCAAGTCCGACGACACGACTACAAAGTCGATCATCGAACTGCGGCCTAGGGTGTCCTGGTGCCAAGTGCACATATGGACACCCTTATGCCTGAACATGGTGTTCATTATGGACAGTCCGTGACGAGCGCAGAAGTCCAATAACAAAACACCGCTCGGGTTCAGATCGGGGGGGCCGTTCCTCCCAATCACGCCCCTCCAGGTCTCACTGTCGCTGCCCACGTGAGCATTGAAGTCCCCCAGCAGAACAAGGGAGTCCCCAGGAGGAGCGCTCTCCAACACCCCTTCCAAGGACTCCAAAAAGGGTGGGTATTCCGAACTGCTGTTTGGCGCATAAGCGCAAACAACAGTCAGGACCCGTCCCCCCACCCGAAGGCGGAGGGAGGCTACCCTCTCGTCCACTGCGGTAAACCCCAATGTACAGGCGCCCAGCCTGGGGGCAATAAGTATGCCCACGCCCGCTCGGCGCCTCTCCCCGCGGGCAACTCCAGAGTGGAAAAGGGTCCAACCCCCCTCAAGGAGACTGGTTCCAGCTGACAGAATGCACATTAACTCTATATGTTAATCTGACTTATTTGTAAATAATATAAAATTATATATTTCTAATTTAAATAAAAGTTGATCTCTAACAGAACACCGCCGGGTTGTTTAGCTACATTTAGCTAAATTTATCTACGTCTGGTTAATCAAAAGGAAAAACAGGGACACATGCTGCTCTTTTATTTCAAATAAGCCCCTTTATCCACATCGTTTTTTAAGTAATGAAACTCTTTTTCGGCTAATGCGTTATTTAAAATAAAACATCCTAAGCATTTCGACAACAAGAATCAAGGAATAACGCGGGTGATCCTTGTTAAAATAACTCTCGCTCTCTCCTCACGTCGCGCTTGTGTGTACAGCCACGATACCCACACACCGCTGTCTTTTATTGAAAACAGCTGAGGCAAGTCAAATTCTGAACTTTAAAGTGTGTATACAATAAGTAAACGTGTGTAAAAGAAGTATAAAATGTGTTATAAAGCATATAGCCAACGATAATTAATTAAGAATTTAAGCATAATATCCCAGACGTACCACGGCCTATAGCTGGTAGAAATGGTGCAATACTACGGCCTACAAAATAAAAGCATATGGCACCAAATTGGAATCAGTAGTCTTTGAAGAATAAAATACATTACGTGAAATTATTAATGCGATATTCTAAATATGTATTAAGGCATAATAAAACTTTTAACAATAATTTTAACAGGGTCACCGGACGCATCAAGCTTTTCTAGCTAAAGAGGAGTGAGAGTCAGGCAGTTTTGAATGGTAAAAGCAGTAGTTGTGTATTGTCAACGGTTTATTTTTAACAAAATGTCCTATTTTATATCGTAAAAACACAGCAATCCTGTTTTTAGGGGGGGATGTATGCGTATTGCCTGCCTAGACATGTCAGTCAGCTAATGTCCGCGGCAGTGGGAAACGGGGCGTCGGCGCAAGAGTTTTTGGAGTCGGGAGCGATAAGCCTATTAGAAGGAAGCGTCAATGAAACAAAATGGCCGCCGGTTGACAAATTGTTGCACGGTGCCTGCAGAGTGACTGTAACATCTCGTTTAACCGCTGGTCCTGAGTGTGAGAAGCAGACAGACAGCATTCCCACCCCTGGCAGAAAGCACATTACCTCTATTTGTTAATCTGTTTTATTCGTAAATAGTATAAAATAATATATTTCTAATTGAAATAAAGTCGATGTCTAACACCACAACTCTGGGACTCTAGCATAGCTCCGGACGCCCCGCTGGGGCCTGTGGGGCTGGATGAAGTATCTGGATGAAGATACAATACTAGTATAATTTTACAATTTATAACATGCAACATATTAAACGCTGATGAATAAAATGTGCAATCACATTATATTACAGGAATAATACAAAACAATAAATGAATAGGGGGCGGCATGGTGGTGCAGTGGTTAGTACTGTTGCCTCACACCTCTGCGACCCGGGTTCGAGTCTCCACCTGGGTCACGTGTGTGGAGTTTGCATGTTCTCCCCATGTCGTCGTGGGGTTTCCTCCGGGTACTCCAGTTTCCCCCCACAGTCCAAAAACATGCTGAGGCTGATTGGACTTGTTAAATTGCCTATAGGTGTGCGTGAATGGTGTGTGAGTGTGCTCTGCGATGGGCTGGCCCCCCATCCTGGGTTGTTCCCAGCCTCGTGCTCATTGCTTCCGGGATAGGCTCCGGACCCCCCGCGACCCAGTGGGATAAGCGGTTTGGAAAATGGATGGATGGATGGAATAAATAGATATTAGAACAACAAATTGTCACTCCTGATCAAGATGCCAAGATTCAAAAACAGTTCCTGTCTGGTTGAAGGCAGAGATAGAAAGCACATGCTTTGCACTTCCGAGGGGTTTTTGTATGTACTGTATAATATCATAGCACTGGATTAGTATGTGCCGGCATGCTCGCTAGCCAAATACCTACCCATGTTTGTCTCTGGTGTTGTAAAAACTTCGGCTTGTGTCTTCAATTCATATTAACTCCAACAAGTTATTCGGCTAAGCAAGAAAACCTGCTTTGTGAAGTATCCCCAATCTCAACCCTGTTGAAACTACTTTAAATAAACTAGAAATTCTCCAAAGAAGAGTGGTCAAATATTCAGCCAGAATTATGCCAGAAGCTTGCTAATGGCTACCAAAAGATTCTGGTTGATACCTGTTGTACTTGTGTATGTAAAATTGTGACCACAACTAAAATGCGTTTTTGTAAAGAAAGCGCCATCTCATAGTAACACCCTGCAAGTGAATAAATGGGTGGGTTTATACGAGAATTTAGGCACACCCCCAGAAGGAGGGGGGTTACTCCCTTTGGCTGGCTTTTGGCAGGCAGTTGGCTGGCAGGCAGCTTGGAGGGAAAAATTGAGGTGGCTGCATCTGTAATATGATCCCTAGACTTAGCCTGAACTCTATTGCCAGTCCTAAACTGAAGCCCAATGCATATCCTAACCACCTCAATAGCTATATCTCTAATTTTCACAGCAAACCCCAAAACAAACTCCAGTGTAAATGCCAATTCTAATCTTAAACTGAGTTCTATATTCAAAGACAACACTAGGCCAAAGCATAATTTCAAACCTAACCCTAACCGTAATGCCAAGTCTAACCCTAGCCTTGGCCCCAGCCATTAGATATACCATCTACAATATTAACCCGAACTAGACTCAGAATGCCTACTCTATCCCAAACTCATACCGTACTATCAGCCCAAACACCTATATACTAAATGAGGATGGTTAACAGCTCACATGCAATGGACACTCGGTGCTGGTACCAGTGTTTTTTTAGCCATTCCTCATCTTGTGACATATTAACTTAGCTAAATACAGATATTTGCATTACTGCTTTTCTATACTAAAGCTAATTTTCTTTTGTAATTTTAATTTCATTTAAGGGATGTTCTTTGTATTAGGTATTTTCTATGTGAGAAATAAAATTTCATTTTGTTTTATCGTAGTTTGTTTTTATTCTTTTAATTTGGATTTGTGTTTTTGCTGTCATTCCTCATATTAGGTCTTGACAATCAGTAGGTTAAGATATGCATTGTTGTCATGACCTCGGGAGGTTCTGGCATGGGGGCGAGGCCTGGTGCAGGTGGAAAAGAAGGTGGACAACCCACTAGCGGTTCATTACCAAAAGCACGGAGAACACTACAAAACAAAAAGGACCACAGGGGGTCAAAACTAAAAAGGGGACAAAGTGATGAAGAGAACAAAATAATCTACAAAAGGGAAACTAGCTGTACTGGAACAGGCAGGAATGAAAAACGGCAAGACCGTCATCGTCAGCAGCAAGAACAAGACCGTCGTCAGCAGCAAGAACAAGAACGTCGTCAGCAGCAAGAACAAGAACGTCGTCAGCAGCAAGAACAAGAACGTCGTCAGCAGCAAGAACAAGAACGTCGTCAGCAGCAAGAACAAGAACGTCGTCAGCAGCAAGAACTACAATAGACCTACAACAATGACTCCACCAGAAACAGGGTAGGATCAGGAACTTAAATACAGAGAGCTAACAAGGATAATGCAGGACAGGTGAGAACAATTAACAAGGGCTGGCAAAACAGGCAACAGGCAAAATGAATAATAGAATCAAGGAACTCAGAATTAAAAGGGAAACTTAAAACTGACAAAGAAACAAGGAAACAGAATTTAAACATGGGGGGGATTAAGGCAGGTAAAACAGAACCAAGGCAAAGCAAAAAACCAAAACAGAATACCCCCTGCCACCCTCTGCCAGCTGTGCCCGTACCCGAGGCATTATGGCAATGGTCACCCAGTTCACTGCACTCTGCACCTTACATGCAGTTGCACCTGCTTTTTATACTGGACTGATAAGCACCTTTCACTTCATTCAGCAGTTTCTTCTTTCCTACGGTCCTCATATCCATATATAATGTCATGTGCAGTTTGTTTGCTGGATTGATAAGCAGCAGCCACTTTGCACTGCACATTCCGATTCCATACCCATATCTATAGTTTACATTGTTATGTGTAGTTACTGTATGTGCGCATGTCTGTGTTACCTTGGTAACTACATGTATTTGTTTTATTCAGTTATCTATATCCTTGTCTGTTTTCATTTTTCTTTTTTGCAGCATTTGGAGGGGAAAACAAAATGCAAATCTCATTGTTTCCTGTACATATGACAACAACTTGCTTGAATATGACAGTTTTTCATTAGTGAGGTGCTTTTACGCTGGTGTTCATAATTAGGCCTCACCTCTTCTCTATTGACCCTTTAATGCTGCCATCACCAGATCATGCTTTTTAGTAGCATCTGTAGGTACCATACCAGCCACCAGGGGGCACTGCTATGGGACCACTTTGGTCACTTTCCCGGCTTCAAGGGCCACCTTGAAGTCTGTCTCTATTTCTCTTTTCTGTAATTTTATTATTTTCTTCCTCATTTCCTATCACTGCCGAACCTGCCGTTACTCAAACCAGAAACATTACACACAGCGTCACACAAATGTTAGGAGAATGTTAATTCTTTATTCCATAAATTCTACAGAATAGTGGAATTACTGCACGGATTTAAATTCCTTGCTGCATACCACTGTGCGTTTACATTATCAGTGCCGTCCTTCCCGCGCACACGTACTCTGCCATGGGCACGCCCGCGCGTACGCACACACACTGCGTACTTCACATAGATTAATACACATTGCGTACTTCACATACTCACATATCACGTCTGCCATTTCATACCTGCTTCACATCCCCATCAAGATTATCCATTTTTGTTGGAGTTTGTGTTAAACAAATAAATGCCTTTTTATTAAACCAATCACTGCTTTGTGTTCATTCAGAAAAGACAGAAGGCAGCATACTATCCAAAGAAGCCCCACAGCCATCAGGTAGATTTATGTTCGTTGTTGAACTACTTCACTTAGACTGATGGGATTTGGTGTGATATGAGGCTAACTGAGACTGATTAAATTACCAGTATCACCCAGCACCAAGACATCCCAGTTTGCTAGTTTTAACATTTTAAATCATACATAAGATGTTGCTGGTTGGCCAAAGATGATCATATACTTTGATGTGAGCCAAACTCTTTTCCAGCAAGCTCACACAATCATTTTTATCGCATAATTATTTTTATATTTATTTTGAAAAATAAAATATAGTTATTCCATAACAATTGACGCCCCCAGCTGGAGAATAGGCTACAGGGCCCCAGTCACAAAAATACAGAATAATGTCCTAGAAACACAGAATTTTTCTAGGCTGTAGTCATTAGTAGCGCTGACAGAAACAAATGGTACATATTGGAAATAAAATATGTACTTAAATTTCCTTTGTTATTTTGTTTTTATTTGTTGTTTTTAATCCATTGAAATAAAATAGATAATTAACATAATTGGGCTTTTTTGTGCTTTACAAACATTGATTAGACTCATATTCATTGTAAATATTTCAGATCTTTTTGATATTCTGTTTCAGAGTGATTATAATTTCCCATAACCTGCTTAAGTGCACGTATATTCAAGTCAAATAAATTGCATGGGATCCGACCGGTTTGAGGAACTGTGTGTGGTTTATCTGTTAAACTGACCACTGAACTTTAACATAAACAGAGGAAACACTTAATAATGCTATAATCACAAATAATGCAAATGGTTCGTCATGAACCCCAGAGTTCCATCACAAGCGACTCTCTCTCTGAGTGAGTGGAGTCTTTGGCTCTGTAGCCCTTTGTGATGGTGTCTGTATCTCATGGCCTGCTGTTCCCTTCCAGGCTGCTCTTTCATTGTAGGTATGGAGGCACTGAGGTTGTCTGTCAGGTGGCTGAGGTAAGTAGAGTTGCACCACATCTTCCAGTAGTTGCTCCAGGACCCTCCCAGGTAGAGCTCAGCCTGGCAAATGATCAGTGTTAGGGTGTACTCACAATTGGTCTTGTACCATGCCTGAGCATAATTGTCCTCCCGTCCTCACTGCCCCACTTGTCTGCGGACACATTCCGCTAAACGTTCCAGGCCTGAGCATGCTTTCATCATCACTGTGCAATGTTTTGACTTGAAAAAAATGTAGGAAGAAATGCGCTACAGCACAATGGGGCTCATGATTACTGTCCCAATTTTATGGCTGATTTGGAGTCATTTTGGACACGCAGACACATGGCCCTCATATAGATCCATGCTAGAATGCCATGCAGGGATTTTTATTTATTCGTGCTGCATATATAAGAAGTTAGATAGATATTTTCCAAATATCTCTGAGTTTTTGTGAATTGCATCCAGTTTTTCCAGGATACTCTCGACAGCCCAAACCTCCAGTAAACACTCTCCAGTAAACAGTCTCTGAGCTGTACAGGAAAGTGATTCCTTGTCATCATATCTGTTAAATATTTAATCTACTCATAATTTTTTTTTATCCTCAATGCAGTTTTTTTTTTTTGGGGGGGGGGGGGAATGACATTATCTGTACATCCTAGCTGATACGTTCCTACCGAGTCCTGCTCATGTAATGTGAATTCAGGTGTTTCATTCAGACCCATTGCCAAAAGTTTGTAAAATCAAGCACCTAGCCATTCAGTTAGGTTGACAGTCATTTGTGAAATAATGTGTTGTTCTGAAGAGCTCAGTGAATTCTAGCCTGCTATTGTCATGGGATACTACCTTTGCAACAAGTCAGTTTCTGAAATTATTTTCCTGCTATATATTTCACAGTCACCTGTAAGTGGTATTATTGCAAAGTGAAAGTGTTTAGGAACAGAAACCCAGCCAGAAAGTGGCAGGCCATGTGAAGTAAGTAAGTGTGTAGTGCTAAGGTGCATATTGTGTAAAAATTGCTAATGCTTTGTCGACTCGATAACTTCATAGTTCCAAACTTTCTCTGGCATTAACTCCTGCACAAACACTGTGCACTGGGAGATTCAGGGAATGGGCTTCTATGGCTGAGCAGCTTATAATAATAATAGTTATTTTATTGATCCCCATAGGGAAATTGTCAGAACGCCTCCCACAACTTGCTCTTTTTTTTTTTTTTTTCCATAGAGAAAGTTGTTTGCAAAGGGCTGCCACCTGTACCGGCACCCAGGAAGTTGAGGGTTAAGGGTCTTGCTCAAGAACCCACAGGCTGAGGCTGGGTTTGAACCTGCAACCTTCTGATTACAGGCACACAGGCTTAGCCCACAGAGCCACACGCTGCCTCAAGTAAGCCTCACATCATCAAACGCAATGCCAAGTGTCGGATGGAGTGGTGTAAAGCACACCACCACTGGACTCTGGAGCAGTGGAAACGTGTTATGTGGAGTGACGAATCATGCATCTCTGTCTGGCAGTCGGAGATGAGTCTGTATTTCCTCTTCAACAATGTATGGGTATACTGTTAGAATTACATGTATACACACTATCAAAAACACATGTGAATGAGACAAATTTAGTTGGTCACTAAGGCAGATATACTGTGCAAGAAAAACTAAAAGGGAAACTGTCTAAGGGAAACCACACAGTTCTCTCTGTAAAGTCTGTCTGTAAATCCTTATGCCATTTTGTCTTTGCTAGACAGTATTAAGGAATTGCGTAATACTGTGGTGTTTGGGGTAAATATGTGTCTTTGGAACATTGAAGCATGTAAATCTATTCTAGTAGACCCTAAAAATAAAGATTTGAACAGTGAAAATGAGCTTAATAATGCCCTTCTAAGCAACACTAGGTTGCTGTCCATGGTGCTGAAAACCTAGATTGGCAAATCTTACATTAAATTCCTTTACCTAATTTAACTGTAAGCCTCTTATATTGTTGCCAGTGATGCTCTTAGAAGTTTACAGAGGTGGGTATAGAAATGATTACAGTGGGTAATAGGTGATTTAGATTAACTTTTTAAATTTGACATCCAAAAGGCTTTGGAAAATCAGTTCCACTCTGGACAATAATACCTTGTCTGGACAATAAAGTTTCTCTCTGTCTCTCTTGCTAGTTATTTCTCATTATCCCCCAATCGAGGAGGAATAATATGCACAAACACATTGTAGGAGATATAAGGAGCAAACACATTAAAAACTCTTTTTATGTGAACATTATAAAACAGACTAATACACATTAAACAGTTTGAAACTTTACATTCAGACCTACATCAGTCCGAAAAAGCAGGCGATGACCAACCCAACCAGCATCTCCATCTCTGATTGTACAGAATCCCTTGTCAGGGTAACTTCTGAAGTCATGACTAAACTATTTTCCAGCTCTGCCTTCAGCTTCATCGGTTAGATTAAAATGATCACTGGGGAAGGAAATATAGTCAAGTCTCACAGTGAAACCATAAAAAATATTAAATGTATTAATATTTACTTAAATAGCTGAATTTTGTTGTGTCGTTTCTCGTCGTGCAGTCTACTCTGGGTACTGTGGTTTCCGCCCACAGTCAAAAACATGCTGAGGCTAACTGGAGTTACCAAATTGCCCGTAAGTGTGCATGTGTCAGTGAATGGTGTGTGTGTGTGTGTGTATATGTGTGTGTGTGTGTGTGTGTGTGTCTGTGTGTGTGTGTGTGTGTGTGTCTGTGTGTGTGTGTGTGTATATGTGTGTGTGTGTGTGCCATGCAACGAGTTGGTAACCCATCCAACTCACGCTCCACCTCGGGCCCTTTGATGTGAATGGGGCTGTGTCTGCTGTCTCCTGAAGTCCACAGTGAGCTCCACAGTCTCCCTGGGCCTGAGGGCTTTGGTGGCAGGTTCTTTATTGCCTCTACGCTTAGAACATAGAAGTAGTGAAGCTGGTTGGCGTTGCTGATGGAGGGAGCTGGATTTGTGGGTCTGTATCCCACGATGGCTTGAACACCCGGCCACATGCATCACAGCTCAGAGTGTGGATGAAGTTTTAAACCCTTTATAGCTGTGCTTTGCTGGTTCGATGCCCGTGTCCAGGTCAGCCCTGGATGTGCTGTAGGTCGGATCTGAAAGCAGCATCTCTGGCTTTCAGTTTAATGGTCATCCAGGGCTTCTGATTTGGAAATATTCTTATTTTGCAGAGGTGACAGTATGAACACAGCTGTTAATATAATCTAGTACAGAGGATGTGTTTATATCAGTGTCGGTATGGGACTGACATAGAGTCCAATCTGTGTGGTCAGGCTGGTGCTGCAGAATGGAATCAGCAGCTGCTGGCCAGACTGTCGCTCACTGCTGGTTTCTCACTTTGATGATGGTTGGATACTTGGGCAGTAGAACAGCCAGAGTCTGTCCCATGCAGGGGAGGGTAATGGCTTGCTAAGTGCCTGCAGTATTAGCATAGACATGATGCAAGGTATTCTCTCCTCTGATGGAGACGTTCTGGTTCAGTTCTAAGGTCGGATCGAATAAAATCCCCAATAAAGGCTCCATTTTCTTGTCTGCTAATGGCCACATGAAGTTCTTTCATGGCGAGCCTAGCATTAGCATGAGGTATGTACACAGCAAGCACAAGCTGTAAACTCCGTTAGCAGGTAAAAATTCTTACACTTGTTCGTCAGATATTTCAGATCAACAGAACAGTGTCTCCCAGTAATATCTGAGTCCACACAGCACGTTTTAAGGATGTCACACAGTTGCTCGTCATGTTCATAAAAAATTAGGAAAATATGGCAAGGCTGCAAAAGCACTTCATTATACCAGTACTTAGTTTATTTAAAATTCAGAAAATCCACAAAATCAGACTCCATAGTGGAAAAAAATGAAAGATACTCATTGGAGGCAGCGTACCCACTACCTGCAGGCTCAGAGGTGAGCTCTCCTAGCTGATCCAAGTGACGCTCCTCTGCTACTCAGAGCCCCGTCTGTGGCCCATAGCAGTAACCAGACTTATAAACATGCCGAATACTTTTCTGTACACAATAGATTGGTATAATGTAAACCGCACCCCTCAACACACACACCTCTGTTCCCGATAACAAACATTATTACCTGTATTTTAAAACATCACTGTGTGCATATTATCAGATAAGGCTCAACTCAACCCCCTGGGGAGTAAACCATTACTAGCAAACCCCGTCTGTGCTGAAGCAAGCTGGAACAGAAGCGCGTTTATAAAACATTCACCAAACCGTATGCGCGGTTTGGTCCTGTTGAGCCCCCGTATCCCGGGGGCGGCTCCGGCGAACCCGGAAGAAAGACGGGAAACGGGATGGCGCGCTGTTCGAGCCCCGTCACAAACTACAATGGACAAATACGAATAAACGTGCAACAATCGCGTATCTGCGTGTCTGTTTATCACGGAGTGCGGATGGTTAGATTGGCGTTTATTGCATGGAACTATTTAGTGCAGCGTCTTCTATGCCTTTGCTTTTACCGCCGTCTCAGGTCGGTCTGTCTGCGCTGAGGACGCCGAGTCCTTGCAAATCAATGATGCTGTCGGGTACGGCGCCGTTTGGCTGCATTTCTGTGAAAATCACGGCACCGCCTTCCGTACACCTGCTCTGCGATGTAATCCGGAGTCGGAGCTCATCCATTTTTTTCGCCAGACCCGTACGTTAGCGGGAAGATGCTAGAGACGGCCGATGGGGGTTAGCGCTGGCTTAGCATGTAGCTTCTCTAACAGGTCGCGATATCCTGGCGATCAGCTCCGGGGGACGGAAGTGTCTGCTGGACTGACAAAGTCTACAGATATATCCCCATATCTTAGTACCTCCATATCTGTACCTGTAATTAAAGCGAGACTGATTAGCTTGCAGCTGGCTGGAGTCGCTTTTTATCAGCCTTTAGTGTATTTCATCTGTAAGAGTTTCTGTAGTGGCCTTTAGGGCGGAGGAAGTGCACACGGGCTACAGGAACTTCAGAGAACCACACAGCCACCCTGGTGCAGAAAGCTGGGCGGCGACTGTATCACCTGAGGAGGCTGAGGAAATTCGGAATCTGATCTACGCTGCAAAAAGCCTCCTGCAGCATTACTGTGGGATCTGTGGTTTCCGGCAGCATGGCTGCCTGTTGTGACATCTGCAGCCCTGAGGACCGCAGAGCCCTACAGAGGTTGACAGGAGCACAGAGAGAATCACCAGGACAGAACTGCACTACCTGCAGGATATCTACCTCCAGCGATGTAGGTCCAGGACATTAAATACCATCAGAGACATTCACCACAATACAGTAATACTATACATGCTGTAAAACTGTAAATTACGGCTTACTGTAAATATAAACGTTATAATACAGTACTAAAATACAGTAAAACTATGCATGATATAAAACTGTAAACACAATAAATCCCACAGCACTGCTCAGCTCCCTGCTGATGGGGGGCTTGCTTGTACTTTATTGAAGCTATTCCACAGTCTGTATTCAGAAAAGCAGAATTTCCCAGTTAGTTTAAGGTAAATATGAAAACTGTCCAGTAGGAAGGGAGGTAACTGACATTCCTATTGGACAATCCTTACATTTGGCTTAAGTTATATGGCTAATTAAGAAATGCTGGGGGTGTTGCACAAAGCAGGATTTCTCAGTTAGCTGAGGTAAACTAAAGCTAGAAGTCGATCCAACCATTCATTCATCCATTTTCTGCCATATAACTGGGGTCAGGTCATGGGAGCAGCAGTCTAAGCAGGGATGCCCAGACCTCCCTCTCACCACATACCTCCTGTAGCTCCACTGGGGGATACCAAGGCGTTCTCAGGCCAGTGGAGAGATATAATTTTTCCAACATTTCCTGGGTCTGCCCCGCGGTCTCCTCCTAGTTGGACATGCCTGAAACACCTCCCCAGGGAGTCGTCTCTAGTTATCTGAGATAGGTGCCCGAACCACCTCAGCTGGCTCCTTTGGATGCAGAGAAGCAGTGGCTCTACTTTGAGCCCCTCCTGAATGTCTGTGCTCCTCACCCCATCTCTAAGGCAGAGCCCAGACACTCTGAGGAAGAAACTCATTTCTGCCACTTGTATCCACAATTCATTCTTTCGGTCACTACCCAAGGCTCATGACCATAGATGAGGGTAGGAACGTAGATAAGCCTGTAAATCTAAAGCTTTGCCTTCCCGCTCAGCTCCCTCTTTGCCAGGAAAGAATGTTACAGCGTCTGCATTACTGTAGACCATGGGTGGCCAATCTTATCCACAAAAGGCTGGTGTGTATGCGGGTTTTTGCTACAACTCCCTAATTAGAGGACTGATTGGCTGAAGAGTCCTCACACCTGGGTTTGAACAGCTGACCCAAAGGTCATCCCAAAAACCTGTATACACACCGGCCCTTTGCGGATAAGATTGGCTACCCCTGCTGTAGACACTGCACTGACCTGTCTGTAGATCTCCTGCTCCCTTCTTCAAGATATTAATGTCACCATTCTGGGTGGGTTAACATTGTCCTTATGTCTTTCTTCATAGGAATATTCTTGAGGCAAGAAACCATGATTGTCCAATAAAAGTTTGGGTAAGGAGCATTCCTATTGGACAATCCTGTGTTAAGGCCCGGGACGTCCCCACCCCTGTCTTACAGAAACACATACCTAATGGGCCTCCTGTTTCCTACTGATCCACAGATATTAAAAGGACCTACTATAGTGACATTTTAAAACTGTATAAAACATAATAAAGACTGAAACAAAGGCCTGAGGTCAGACCCTCTGTATGCAGCACACAGTGTTTCTGCAGAGTCTCACACTCACATCCTGTCTGACAACATTTCTGCTTTTCAGAATAAGTGCTTTTCTGAGAATAACTTCTGCACCATGCTAACGAATCTTTGTTTAGATCAACTATCAGTTATTCTACTATGGAGCCATATTTCTGTTATACTTAGATTCCCAATGCAATTAAAATATTTGCCCCTGTTACAGCAAAAACTAAAGCAGCATCAAAATGTTTTCCTTTCAACAGACCAGAGATAAACAGAAATTGCACCAGTGCACAAACTAACTCTCTAAAAGTAAAGATTATAGCCACTGATAGAGTGTACTGGCCCTCACTGTTTTCTACAGTGTCTCTTCCTTTCAGTTCTTTATTTCACACTTTAATTGTGAAGCTGCAGAAAAAAGCTGAGTCACTTTAGCTGAATTGTAGTTTATTTAACTGCAATGAAACATCAACAGTAAACGGGGACGCATTTTGATGCCTTACTGTCAGAAGCCCATGTCTTCTGTTGGTCTTGCTGTGTTTCCCCAAAGTCCCTCTATGTCTTTAGTTTATCCTGATATTAGATGTCTGACTCACATGCCTGCCATCCCAGCACTGCTGACTCTTGGCTTTGAATGTGACCATGACTGTGTCTGGGTGCAGTTTGCAGGCTTCCTCTGTTCACATGGCATTTCTCCAGCTTCCAGTGCCCTGCAATGGACTGATGTTCTGTTTACCTCACTTTGCACTGTGTGCTTCCTGCATTAGGCTCTAGATTATTATAATAATGACTAACAGACATGACATGGGGGCAGGGGGTGGCTCAGTGGGCTAAGCCTTTTCGGTTACTGGTTCTAGCCCAGACCAATCTCAGCCATCTATGGGCTCTTGAGCAAGACCCCTAACCCCCAACTCCCTGGGTGCTGCTATTGGTGGCTGCCTTTTGTTTAGCTACAGAGAGCAAGTTGGGGGAAATGTAAAGATAATTTACTCATAGGCATCAAGATCATGTCAATTGTTATTATTAAAACCAGATGAGAGATGAATCTTGAAGGCTACAGAGAGATCCAACAAATAATTATTTGCTATTAACAATACATAAATATAAAGGCGCCTTTACACATAAGGAAGCAGGATGAGTGACTGAAGTGTTAATATTCGGCCTTGTGGTTTTGTCACTTCCTGTTTAAAGTGTCCACTCCCCCTTCACTCTGCCTGCTGTGTGTGAGAATAGAATCAACAGAGACAGTGAAGGTAGAGAGGATGAGGCAGTCAGTGTAAGTCTCCACAGATCTGGGCTCAGTGACACACAGACGTATGGATCCTCTGATGCTCCTGTTTCTTCTCATTGCTGGGCTCCCAGGTGAGTGTCTCTCATTACAGTGGTACTGAGTAGAGATCTCTCTCCTGTTCCTCACACACTGTCAGCTACAGTTTGAAGATCATGATGGAGATCTGCTGCTACTTCAGAAGGAATTTCAAAATATAGATTGTGAAAAGATTTGCAGATGGCTGCTTCGAGTTACAATGTCTTGGAAACTGCGAATACGATTTGGATTCTTCAGATTTTTTTAACAGAAATATTTTAGAATGAAAACATAATTACTTGATATACATATTTTGTGTTAAATGCATTCATTATGTTGGCTTGAAAAAGCAACATATTGTTCTTCGTTTTTTCTCCGCCCCAATGTTCTGAACGCTCTTCCTCTTACAGTTTTAGGAGTACAAACTTTCCACACTTCATCGTCCCATAGCCGTGAATTGGGGGTGTGGTATTATAAGCTCTTGCACCCTCCATCAGTTTAGGAGGTCGAGCCAAAGACCCCATTTTCCCCGTTCACTTATACCAGTCGTTCTCAAAGTGTGGGCCGCGCCCCTAACAGGTGGGGCGCAATAGACCTGGGGGAAAGTCGTACAGAACTGATGTTTAACATCGGAGTCATTTTCACAGTGGAACAGAAAATTCACATCGGTACCGTTTGCATTCACTGCCATCAGAGCCTTAAAGAGTCAAAATGTAAAGATATTTATCAGGCAGGAAAAGAACAGGTGGTGCTTCTGAGAGACATGAAGCAAGTGCCGGAACCTGGCAGAAAAACAAGCCAAAAAGGAAATATGATGAAACATATCTTGCTCTGGGTTTCACTGGTAATGTGGCAGGAGATGAGGAGAGACCTGTCTATATTATATGTTTGAAAACTTTGGCAGCTGATAGTATGAAACCCAACAAATTAAGAAGACACTTAGAAACATCACACCCCAGTCACATCTCCTGCACCAAATTTCCTCCAATCAGAGAACAGATTTATATATAGAAAATCTATCAACTAAATCATCATGAAAACCAGGACAAATCGCCTGAAAAACAGTTTTTATCCCAAAGCATTCATGGCTTTAAATGCAAAACATTACGGTTAATTTCTTATTTTTCTTCAGTGAAATCTGCATATTTAGTGCAATCTGTATAAATGATGCAGTTTTCTGTGCAAGTTGCAATTCAGTGAAATATTCAGTACAATTTGTATATCTTTAATATTTATTACACTTTTTATGCCTCACATTGAGTCGAGTTGCATTTTCAATTTCGTTGTCCAAGTGACAATGACATTAAAGATTATCTTTATCATTTAGAATTTAGTGATTATTTGTCAGTTTCCCCCGGGTACTCCGGTTTCCCCCCACAGTCCAAAAACATGCTGAGGCTAATTGGAGTTGCTAAATTGCCCGTAGGAATGCATGTGAGAGTGAATGGGTGTGAGTGTGCCCTGCGATGGGCTGGCCCCCCATCCTGGGTTGTTCCCTGCCTCGTGCCCATTGCTTCCGGGATAGGCTCCGGACCCCCCGCGACCCAGTAGGATAAGCGGTTTGGAAAATGTATGGATGGATGGATTATTTGTCATTGTTGACACACCACAGCACACAGTGCAGAACAACGAAATGTGTTCTCTTCATTCAACACATATGTGACAATGTGACATAGCAGGGGGCAGCTAATTCAGCACCGGGGGAGCAGTGCTTGGGGGCGGTGCCTTGCTCAGGGTACCTCACTGGTTCCTTGCTGGTCAGGGATTTGAACCTGCAGTCTTCTGCCATTCTAGTAAGACTTGAACTGCTGCCACTGTCACACTTGATCCCCAAACTTTGCAGAGTTGGTCAATGGGTGACTGCGGTCAAAGGTAAAAAAAAATGTTGGTGGAGCTTCACACAGGCAATCAGAATTCACCCATTGACATTAATTGGAAAACTTAAACTACTGCCATTGTCACACTTTGGATGGCAGGGTCCCCAAACTTTGCAGACTTGGTCAACACGTGACTGGGGTACAAGGTTTGTAAAAGTGGTTGGAGCCTCCCACGGCCAATCAGATTCCACTGATTGCTTTTCGTGAGAAAATTTAAACTGCTGCCATTGTTACACTTTTGAATTTATATAACTAGCTTTTTCAATCCAATAAGTTTTTTCACAAATGAATGCTAATACTTAAGGCGTAGCATGAAACAGGTTATTGATAAGTATAACATCCAAATATACTGCATGATACTGTTACGTCTCTTTTTTACTGATCAAACAGTATAAAGACCGTTAGTGCAGATAAAATGTCTGCTGTACCCTTTGGTTTTCTGTGAGGCTGACAACTGATCATGCTGTGGTCATTTCAACAGCACAGGTCGTTCTTATCTAACTTGGTAGATTTCACCGATCAGAGAGGGGGGGGCGTCCCTTCGTAGATTTCACCGATCAGAGAGGGGGGGCGTCCCTTCGTAGATTTCACCGATCAGAGAGGGGGGGGCGTCCCTTCGTAGATTTCACCAATCAGAGAGGGGGGGCGTCCCTTCGTAGATTTCACCGATCAGAGAGGGGGGGCGTCCCTTCGTAGATTTCACCGATCAGAGAGGGGGGGCGTCCCTTCGTAGATTTCACCGATCCAAGCCCCATTTAACCGATTGGGCCCTGGGTAGCTGCCTAGTTTGCTTATGCCTAGATCTGACCTTGAGGCTTGTGGTTTCCATATCCTACTCAGCTCTGTGTGTGCAGTTTGCATGGTCTCCCTGTATCCATGTTGGATTCCTCTCAGGTTTCTGGTTTCCTCCCGCAGTCCAAAGACACATGGTTCAGGTGAATTGGTGCCTCTAAAAGTCTGTCATTTTGTTTTCTTACGTTTTCTTGAGCCCGTAGGATAACCTGGGATTTCGGAATCAAAGGCCTGCCACTCATTTACTCCATAGGCCACCTCAGAACAGCCCGACAGAAATGGCCCCACTCGTCTTTTTCTTGCTTTTTCCCCATCATCCCTCCATCCCTGACATTCTAACTCAGTCCATACCTGCCAGCATGAACTGAAATCTGACTCACTGTTTTGTCGTTTTTTTTTTTATCCCTCTGTCCTCCCATTGACTCCATTACTTTTTCAGAGGCTCTTACCACTCAGACACTGAACATGCCACAGCCACCAAACTGCATCTGCAGCCTCAGGCCAAGTCAGTGACTCCTCACTGCAGGCTGAATAGGTCTCCACTCGTCTTTTTGTCATTCTTTAAATTTTTTGCTGCAGGGCAATCACACTCACATTTTCATCAGTAAATGTACTCTTCTAGTTCTTTCTGAGATACCTGATTAAAGTATTGCACAAACTGAATATATAGTGTATTAAAGATCATCGGTACTGTGATGTTCAAAATTGTAAATTTAGCTGGTTGTTCCCTGCAGGTGCTGACAGTGTGTCCACAGTGACCTGGGTGTCAGTACTGAGTGGAGGATCTGTCACCATCCCATGTTTCTATGATGACAGATATAAAACTCATGTGAAATACTGGTGCAGAGGGAATGACTGGAGGTCATGTACTCCGATAGTAGACACAGACTCTCCACAGGAGGGTAAAGTGTCAATCAGAGATGATCCTGACCAACAAGTTTTCACTGTGACCATAAAAAATCTGACAACTACGGACTCTGGTTACTTTTGGTGTGGAGTGAAGATCAGTGGAGGTTCAGATGTTGGGGGCCACGTTGCCCTCTCAGTGACTGATGGTAAGATGTCTGCACAAAACATCTGATCACACTATTTTCATGCATATATATCTAATAAGCATAAATTCTAATTTTATTTTTCAATCTGCAATGACAATAAAGAATCTTACTTCAAATTCAGAAGAAATATTTTTATAGGAATGACTTGACCGATGTTTTCTTGACACATCGGTGATCGTGTTGCTTAGCAGGACATTCTTAACCATCGTTTCATTACAGTGCAATTAACCTTTACTCATGTAGAATAGGCTCTAAATGTTTGGTTTGTTTAGGATGATAAATGAGACCTGGGAGAAGTGACAGTGTCAGTTTAATTGGGCTTCATCGGACAGTCAGAAATGATAAGTAATGTGTTAATAAATATAATTTTATTAAGGGTTAAGTGGGTTTTAAGTGTAAAGTAAATGGAAAAGTGTAAATATAAAAAGCCTGCAAAAGAGCATAAACTTGGCTGTCCGTTATTCATGTTTATATTATAAATACTAATTTATATACATCAAAACCAGAAATGGTCTTTCTATGCTAATTATGGAACTAAATCAGCAGTTAATCTTTTATTACAGTGTTTTATTTTTGAATGATTGAATGTCAATGTCTGACTTGCATTCTACTTCAGTGTTATCTCCGCTGTGGATGCCTCTCACAGACTGAGAAACCGTTACAATTACATTACAATTACAATATACAAACAAAAACAACAATCAGAAATATACAATTCCCCAAACAAAAATATCTCTCTGACCATATAGTGGATTTAGTGCGATAAATAAATTTTTTATGCACGGAATAAAAAAAACAAAATAAACCTTATTGCAGCTTCCTTGTATCACAGGTATCTTTAACACACATTTACAAATGGCTCAACATTAACAAAAAGAAATAACAAAAGATGAACCATATTATACCTGCAGAACTGAGAGAGAATATCAATGCCTAAGTTACATTCTGTTTCAATGTTCTTATCCAGCAAAAGTCACAGACCAGGTCAGAGTGCGTCTCCCTCACCCGCCATATTTAACGGGTAATTACAAAAAAAGTTACATTAAAACGGGGCTTATGCTAACAGGCTAACGGGGCTGAAGCTACACAGCGAATAAGGGGATAAATGTTTCGTTTGTGCACCAGCTTATTTCCCCATTCAGTATTGCGTTTTCCTTTTTACAGTATCATCGAAGCAGGGAAAATTTCCCCTGGTACAATAAACCCAACATCGTATGCACTAAGTTCTATTACCAGTTACTATTTCCAATTTACAGTTCGCATTCAGTGGTAAATTCCAATCACCGCAATCAGGAGAATTGAAGTTTTGTGAAATTTAGCTTATTATTCACTTCATTATAATATGTGTATAAATGGTGTAAGAGGGAGAGCAGTTAATCAGCCTGGTAATTTTCATACTGTCCCTGCAGGTGTGTCCACAGTGAAATGGGTGCGTGTACAGAGAGGAGGATCTGTCACCATCCCATGTTTCTATGAGGACAGATATAAAACTCACGTGAAATACTGGTGCAGAGGGTATGATGTGAGGTCATGTACTCCCATAGTACACACTGACTCTCCACAGGAGGGTAAAGTGTCAGTCAGAGATGATCCTGACCAGCGAGTCTTCACTGTGACCATCAACAATCTGACAGACTGGGACTCTGACACCTACTGGTGTCATGTGGAGATCACTGAAGCCTCAGATCTTGGAGATCGGGTTTCCCTCACAGTCACTGAGGGTAAGATGTTTGTACTGCAGACTGTAGCCAATAAGATGCAATAAGATGTAACATGTCATTCAGGCAGAAAGGAAGGACATTTACAAAAGCAATGGAAGAAAAGGCATTTGAGCATTTTTAAACCTAATCTACAATAACAAGTACTAAATCTTAGTTTTGCTCAGTAATATAAATGTGACCTGGGAGACGTAACGGTCTCAGTTTAAATGGGCTACTTTAGGGGATAAATAACATTAGTAATATGTTTTGCTCAGGTTTTGATGCATATGAAAAGTATGGATGAACATTAAAATAAGCATGTTGTAACTGGGTCATATGCCTGAATATCTTACAGCTGTGTAAATAACACAGTATTTTATTTTTCCCTAATTTGCATGTTCAGGTTCCCAAAGGCTGTCAGTGGACAAACAGGAGGTGACGGGTGTGGAAGGAGACAGTGTCAGTGTTCAGTGTCGCTATGGAAACAGTGACAGTCTGAAGCTGTGGTGTAAGATCGGGGGCTCCTGTGCATCAGAGAGATCTGTGAGTTTGGATGGGAGGCCTGTCCTGATCAGGGATGACAGAGTAAACAGAGTCTTCAGTGTGACAGTCAGAGGACTGGAGAGGAAGGACACTGGCTGGTACTGGTGTGATACTGGAGGTTTGCAGATCCCAGTTCATATTACTGTCAACCCAATAACCAGCACTAAATGTAAGTAATTAATATAAATCTGGCTGTGAATAATTTGTGCTTCAATACAAATTACCAAACAACAAATGAGGCAGTTTCACCCATGAAGGGGGTTTATGCTTTTTATAGGGATAATGTGTCTGGGGGGCTGTGTGTCTTTCAACTCCCCTATTGATAACTTTTGCTGAACAGAGTTGGGATTATTGGTTCTGTGCTAGTGGCACAGTGGCTCAGTAGGTGTCGCTGTTGCTTCACACTACCATGTTTAGTTGTTTGAATCTGGCTTTTGCTCTGTCTGTGTGGAGTCTGCATGTTCTCTACATGCTGTGTGGGTTTCCTCCCACAGTATAAAGACATGCAGTCAGGCTAATTGGTGTCTCTAATAGAGAGTGTGTGTCTATGTGCCCTGTGACTGACTGGCATCCCATCCAAGGATGTATTCCATCCCTGTGCCCTGTCCTGCTTGGGATAGGATCCAGGCCCCACACCCCTGACCAGGAGGAGGGGTTAGAAGATAGATGGGGGGATGGCTGTATTTTCATGTGTCTGTATGAATGTACTGAAAGATTAACTACAAATACCAGCATTACCTCTATGGGAGACACCCCATAATACAGTTGTGATGACCTGCACCAAGAGGAATTCCTTGTACACTTAATACTTGGCAAACAGTAAAGATTCTGATTCAGATTTTACTATATGTACATGCACCTGTTTTCTTATTAATTTCCTGGCCAATACATTGTATATAATCTAATCTTGCTGTTAGTATGTAATTTATTCCTGCCCAGATCCCTGACACAAAGCTGCAGGCAGAATTCCATGCTATCAGGTCCTGCTCTCTACCAAATACACAAGTGTCCGATATGTTTGTTACACCTGGAGCTGTACTGAGCCCTCAGGAATCAGCAGCTTATAGGTCAGGATGTGTCTGTATAATGAGACATATTTCACAGGACGTTGCCACAGACAGACATTCGTTTTCATATTACTGCCATTTGAATGTATGTAAATCCAAACAAATCCATGAGCCCTGGATTAAAAACTATTTTTTTCTGTATTGAGGAATTTTTCTTCCTTATAAGGATTAATTGTCACAGAAGCTGTGCAGACTGGCTGATGTGTCTGTAGGTGGTTTCAAATCGCAGCAGAGGCCGGTGTCACAGTTATACTCTGTGCTGCAATAAGTACATTATGATATATTAATAAAATAATTAATATCACCAATTCATTGCCAATTCCCTGGGATATGAACACTTTGATCATAACGCTAATTTATTATTCTGTATCCAGCCGGCTGCTCTGTGGAATATTTTACATAATTCGTATATATCAGTCTTAGAAATGACCTTTTCTTAAGAGTCTTTATTAACTTACAAACCAGGGTTTTTCTATTTGTAAAATAACAATTATTTTTCTTTTTTCCAATGCTGATATTTTCTGGTACATTAAGATGGAGAAAACCTGAGGTAAGCATACAGCAGTATTTACAGCAGTGTGGAGGTCCAGCTAGCAGCATTTACAGCAGTGTGGGGGTCCAGCTAGTAGCATTTACAGGAGTGTGGGGGTCCAGCTAGCAGCATTTACAGTAGTGTGGGGGTCCAGCTAGCAGCATTTACAGCAGTGTGGGGGTCCAGCTAGTAGCATTTACAGTAGTGTGGGGGTCCAGCTAGCAGCATTTACAGTAGTGTGGGGGTCCAGCTAGCAGCATGTACCCGTCAAACTGCCATTACAATTATGAGAATTAGGATATTGCTTTTACATTTAGCTTATAATTATAATAAACTTGTGTTGCTTAATTATAATAAACTTGTGCCCTGTGCTGCTGGCCTATCTGGAAGATGGATGGGTGGATTCACTGCATTGTTCTTCAGGTTTAAATGTCATACATGTGACTGACAGACACACTGATGTATTGCATGTCTGACAGGTGGGAGCAGGTTCTGGATGCTGTACTGAAAGCTGGGATTGGTGTGTTTTATCTGATTTGCACCATCATCGCCATTCAGCTGCACTGGAGCACCTATAGAAAGAGGGGATCCAATCAGAGAGAATCAGAGGGAGGGTCCAATACAACCCATGGGAATTGTGATTAAATGTACAAGCTTGTTAATCCTGATAATATGACTAGCATTAATTGAATAAACCTCAAGGTTGTATCTGCAGGCTTATGCTGTGAAATGTATTTAATATTTCAGATTATGCTGTAGTTATTTTTTGTGATCAACCTCCCTGTGTTAGAGGAAGCTGGGTAGGGGGGGGTGACCTTTGTGGAGCAGAATAACACAGATGAGCTGTAAAATAAATGGTTATGCTAACTGCAGTGAGGCCTCTCTCACGTGGACCTGCTCAGTCTCTCTAGTCAGACTGTGAGAGTCAGTTAATCAAGGAGGTTTGGATTGTCTGCTGGGAACCTGTACAGCCAGTGCTTTGTACCGCTGATGGCCTCTTCTTCACACGTGCTTTGCTGCCACCTGCTGGTCAGCATTTAATATTGATCAAAAGAAAAAATCTTATTACATTGGTTATCAATTCTTAAATGGATATTTCATGAATATTAGTCATTGATTTGATTTAATAAATGATTGATAAATTGATGGTTTGGTATTTTATATTTTTCCGGTGTTAGTAATTATTAAAACTCAAGAATATTTCAAGATCCCAAGACATTTGGTTTGTGGTTTTCAGGTCACGCCTCCCCCTCAGAGCCCACCCATCAGTGACCCTCTCAGAGTGTGATGTAACACACAAAATCAAGACCGCCCACTTTTCAGTCAGCAATAAAAACACAGCAGGTTGTCTCAGCTGACCACAGCCCTTACATAAGACATAAAGGGGAAAGAGGACATATCAAAAGTAAACAGAAAGACATCACATACCTTCTGCTCAATATCAAAGGAAAATATCTCTGCACTTGGATTCTGGGATAAAACCCACTAAGCAGCTTTAGGTTTCTGTCCATGATGCTGAAAACCTGGACTGGAAAATTTCACACTAAATTCTTTTACTTGATTTAACTGTAACCCAGCAATTCTGTTGACAGTTATGCTCTGTCGAGTCTACAGAGGGGGTTGAAAGGATGGACAGTGGGTAACAGGTAATTTAAGTGAACTTCACAACCAAAAGGCTTTGGACATTTTGGACATTAATGCTCCCCAAAGGTTTCTGTCTGTCTTTCTCTCTGATTATATCTCTTTACCACCCAATCAAGGAGGAATCAAACGCAGAAGCACATTGTGGGAGATATAAGGTGTAAACACATTTAAAGCTCTTTTTGTGTGAACATTAGTAACAGATTAATACATATTAAGGAGTTTGAAACTTTACAGTTGTGCTCAAAAGTTTACATACCCTGGCAGAATTTGTGATGTTTTTGCCATTTTTCAGAGAATATGAATGATAACACAATAACCTCTCTGTCACTCGTGGTTAGTGGTTGGGTGAAGCCATTTATTATCAAACAATTGTGTTTGCCTTTTTTACATCATAATGACAACAGAAAATATCCAAATGACCCTGATCAAAAGTTTACATACCCTGGAAATTTTGGCATGATAACATAGACACAGGTTGACACACACAGGTGTTAACGACTACTAAAGGTAACCATCCTCACCTGTGATCTGTTTGCTTGTAATTAGTGGGTGTGTATAAAAAGTCAGTGAGTTTCTAGGCTCCTGACATGAGTCATCCAGTGTTGCACTGATTTTTGTTGGATTCCGAGCCATGGGGAAAGCAAAAGAATTATCAAAGGATCTGCGGGAGAAGGTTGTTGAACTTCATAAAACAGCAAAAGGATATAAAAATATTTCCAAGCAATTAAGAATGCCAGTCAGCAGTGTTCAGACCCTAATTAAGAAGTGGAAAATGAGGGATTCTGTTGAAACCAAACCACGATCAGGTAGACCAACAAAACTTTCAGCCAGAACTGCCAGGAAAATTGTTCGGGATGCAAAGAAAAACCCACAAATAACTTCAGCTGACATACAGGAGTCTCTGAAAAAAGTGGTGTGGATGTATGAAGATGCACAATAAGGAGGCACTTGAAGAAAAATGGGCTGCATGGTCGAGTGGCCAGAAGAAAGCCATTACTGCGCAAATGCCACAAAATAGCTCGCTTACAATATGCCAAACAGCACCGAGACAAGCCTCAAAAGTTCTGGAACAAAGTTATTTGGAGTGATGAGACTAAAATTGAACTTTTTGGCCACAACCATAAACGTTACATTTGGAGAGGACTCAACAATGCCCATGATGAAAAGTACACCATCCCTACTGTGAAACACGGAGGTGGATCGCTGATGTTTTGGGGGTGTGTGAGCTACACAGGCACAGGGAATTTGGCCAGAATTGATGGCAAGATGAATGCAGCACATTATCAGAAAATACTGGAGGAACATTTGCTCTCATCAGCTCGGAAGCTGCGCATGGGACGCTCTTGGACATACCAACATGACAACGATCCAAAGCACAAGGCCAAGTCAACTTGTCAATGGCTACAGCAGAAAAAAGTGAAGGTTCTGGAATGGCCATCTCAGTCTCCCGACCTCAATATCATTGAGCCACTTTGGGGAGATCTCAAATGTGCAGTTCATGCAAGACAGCCCAAGCATGTACAGGAACTGGAGACATTTTTCCAAGAAGAATGGGCAGCTTTACCATCTGAGAATATAAGGTGTCTCAACCACAACTATCACAAAAGACTTCAAGCTGTCATTGATGCTAAAGGAGGCAATACAAGGTATTAAGAACTAGGGTATGTAAACTTTTGATCGGGGTCATTTGGATATTTTCTGTTGTCATTATGATGTAAAAAAGGCAAACACAATTGTTTGATAATAAATGGCTTCACCTAACCACGAGTGACAGAGAGGTTATTGTGTTATCATTCATATTCTCTGAAAAATGGCCAAAACATCACAAATTCTGCCAGGGTATGTAAACTTTTGAGCACAACTGTACATTCAGACGTACATCAGTCCGAAAAAGCAGGTGATGACCAAACCAACCAGCAGCTTCATCTCTGATTGTACAGAGCTTTGGTGGCAGGTTCTTTATTGTCCATAAGCTTAGAACACAGAAGTGGTGAGGCTGGTTGGCGTTGCTGCTGGAGGGAGCTGAATTTGTGGGTCTGTATCCCGCGATGGCTTGAACACCCGGCCACATGCATCACAGCTCAGAGTGTTGGTGATGTTTTAATCAGTCTCCCCCTTTATAGCTGTGCTTTGCTGGTTCGATGCTCCTCTCCAGTTCAGCCCTGGATGTGCTGTAGGTCGGATCTGAAAGCAGCATCTCTGGCTTTCAGTTTAATGGTCATCCAGGGCTTCTGATGTGGAAATATTCTTATTTTGCAGGTGGTGACAGTATGAACACAGCTGTTAATATAATCTAGTACAGAGGATGTGTTTAGATCCGTGTCGGTATGGGACTGACTTAGAGTCCAATCTGTGTGGTCAGGCTGGTGCTGCAGAATGGAATCAGCAGCTGCTGGCCAGACTGTCGCTCACTGCTGGTTTCTCACTTTGATGATGGTTGGATACTTGGGCAGTAAAACAGCCAGAGTCTGTCCCATGCAGGGGAGGGTAATGGCTTGCTAAGTGTCTGCAGTATTAGCATAGACATGATGCAAGGTATTCTCTCCTCTGATGGAGACGTTCTGGTTCAGTTCTAAGGTCGGATCGAATAAAGTCCCCCGCTGTGATAAAGGCTCCATTCCTGTGTGCATTTTCCTGTCTGCTAATGGCCCCATCTGTGGCCCATACCAGTAAACAGACATAAATATAGCGAATACTTTTCTGCACACAATAGATTGGTATAATGTAAACCGCCCCCCTCAACACACACATCTCTGCTCCCGATAACAAACATTATTACCTGTATTGTAAAACATCACTGTGTGCATATTATCAAATAAGGCTCAACCCAACCCCCTCGGGAGTAAACCATTACTACCGAACCCCGTCTGTGCTGAAGCAAGCTGGAACAGAACCGCGTTTACAAAACATTCACCAAACCGTATGCGCGGTTTGGTCCTGTTGAGCTCCCGTATCTCGGGGGCGGCTCCGGCGAACCCGGAAGAAAGACGGGAAACGGGATGGCGCGCTGTTCGAGCCCCGTCACAAACTACAATGGACAAATACGAATAAACGTGCAACAATCGCGTATCTGTTTATCACGGAGTACGGATGGTTAGATTGGCGTTTATTGCATGGAACTATTTAGTGCAGCGTCTTCTATGCCTTTGCTTTTACCGCCATCTCAGGTCGGTCTGTTTGCGCTGAGGACGCCGAGTCCTTGCAAATCAATGATGCTGTCGGGTACGGCGCCGTTTGGCTGTATTTCTGTGAAAATCACGGCATCGCCTTCCGTAAACCTGCTCTGAGATGTATCCGGAGTCGGAGCTCATCCATTTTGTTCGCCAGACCCGTACGTTAGCGGGAAGATGCTAGAGACGGCCGATGGGGGTTAGCGCTGGCTTTGCATGTAGCTTCTCTAACAGGTCGCGATATCCTGGCGATCAGCTCCGGGGGACGGAAGTGTCTGCTGGACTGACAAAGTCTACAGATATATCCCCATATCTTAGTACCTCCATATCTGTACCTGTAATTAAAGCGAGACTGATTAGCTTGCAGCTGGCTGGAGTCGCTTTTTATCAGCCTTTGGTGTATTTCATCTGTAAGAGTTTCTGTAGTGGCCTTTAGGGCGGAGGAAGTGCACACGGGCTACAGGAACTTCGGAGACCCACACAGCCACCCTGGGGCAGAAAGCTGGGCGGCGACTGTATCACCTGAGGAGGCTGAGGAAATTCAGAATCTGACCTGCGCTGCAAAAAGCCTCCTGCAGCATTACTGTGGGATCTGTGGTTTCCGGCAACATGGCTGCCTGGTGTGACATCTGCAGCCCTGAGGACCGCAGAGCCCTACAGAGGGTGACGGAGCACAGGGAGAATCACCAGGACAGAACTGCACTACCTGCAGGATATCTACCTCCAGCGATGTAGGTCCAGGACATTAAATACCATCAGAGACATTCACCACAATACAGTAATACTATACATGCTGTAAAACTGTAAATTATGGCTTACTGTAAATATAAACGTTATAATACAGTACTAAAATACAGTAATACTATACATGATATAAAACTGTAAACACAATAAATCCTACAGCACTGCTCAGCTCCCTGTTGATTGGGGGGCTTGCTTGTACTTTATTGAAGCTATTGCACAGTCTGTATTCTGAAAAGCAGAATTTCCCAGTTAGATAGTTTAAGACAAATATGAAAATTGTCCAGTAGGAAGGGAGGTAACTGACATTCCTATTGAACATTCCTTGCATTTGGCTTAAGTTATATGGCTAATTAAGAAATGCTGGGGGTGTTGCACAAAGCAGGATTTCTCAGTTAGCTGAGGTAAACTAAAGCTAGAAGTCGGTCCATCCATTCATTCATCCATTTTCTGCCACTTAACTGGGGTCAGGTCATGGGAGCAGCAGTCTAAGCAGGGATGCCCAGACCTCCCTCTCACCACATACCTCCTGCAGCTCCACTGGGGGATACCAAGGCGTTCTCAGGCCAGTGGAGAGATATAATTTTTCCAACATTTCCTGGGTCTGCCCCGGGGTCTCCTCCTAGTTGGACATGCCTGAAACACCTCCCCAGTGAGTCGTCTCTAGTTATCTGAGATAGGTGCCCGAACCACCTCAGCTGGCTCCTTTGGATGCAGAGAAGCAGTGGCTCTACTTTGAGCCCCTCCTGAATGTCTGTGCTCCTCATCCCATCTCTAAGGCAGAGCCCAGACACTCTGAGGAAGAAACTCATTTCTGCCACTTGTATCCACAATTCATTCTTTCGGTCACTACCCAAGGCTCATGACCATAGATGAGGGTAGGAACGTAGATAAGCCTGTAAATCTAAAGCTTTGCCTTCCCGCTCAGCTCCCTCTTTGCCAGGAAAGAATGTTACAGCGTCTGCATTACTGTAGACCAGGGGTGGCCAATCTTATCCACAAAGGGGCGTTGTGTATGCGGGTTTTTGCTGCAACTCCCTAATTAGATCACTAATTAGAGGACTGATTGGCTGAAGAGTCCTCACACCTGGGTTTGAACAGCTGACCCAAAGGTCATCCCAAAAACCTGTATACACACCGGCCCTTTGCGGATAAGATTGGCTACCCCTGCTGTAGACACTGCACTGATCTGTCAGTAGATCAACTGCTCCCTTCTTCAAGATATTAATGTCACAATTCTAGGTGGGTTAACATTGTCCTTATGTCTTTCTTCATAGGAATATTCTTGAGGCAAGAAACCATGATTGTCCAATAAAAGTTTAGGTAAGGAGCATTCCTATTGGACAATCCTGTGTTACGGCTTAAGTTATCCCAGCTAACTGAGAAATGCTTCTTTGTGTAAGACCCCCTGGTGTCTGTCAGGGGCTGAGAGAAACACAAACAGCACTCAGTCTGACAGGGCTGCTGATAAGGCCCAGGTGAAGTGAATCAATGTGATCAGCACCTGACTTTGAGCCCCCGGGACGCCCCCACCCCTGTCTTACAGAAACACATACCTAATGGGCCTCCTGTTTCCAACTGATCCACAGATATTAAAAGGACCTACTGCAGTGGCACTTTGAAAACTGTATAAAATATAATAAAGACTGAACCAAAGGCCTGAGGTCAGACCCTCTGTATGCAGCACACAGTGTTTCTGCAGAGTCTCACCCTCACATCCTGTATGACGACATTTCTGCTTTTCAGAATAAGTGCTTTTCTGAGAATAACTTCTGCATCATGCTAACGAATCTTTGTTTAGATCAACTATCAGTTATTCTACTATGGAGCCATATTTCTGTTATACTTAGATTCCCAATGCAATTAAAATATTTGCCCCTGTTACAGCAAAAACTAAAGCAGCATCAAAATGTTTTCCTTTCAACAGACAAGAGATGAACAGAAAATGCACCAGTGCACAAACTAACTCTTTAAAAGAAAAGATTATAGCCACTGATAGAGTGTACTGGCCCTCACTGTTTTCTACAGTGTCTCTTCCTTTCAGTTCTTTATTTCACACTTTAATTGTGAAGCTGCAGAAAAAAGCTGAGTCACTTTAGCTGAATTGTAGTTTATTTAACTGCAATGAAACATCAACAGTTAACAGTGATGCATCTTGATGCCTTACTGGTAAAAGCCCATGTCTTCTGTTGGTCTTGCTGTGCTTCCCCAAAGTCCCTCTGTGTCTTTAGTTTATCCTGATATTAGATGTCTGACTCACACACCTGCCATCCCAGCACTGCTGACTCTTGGCTTTGAATGTGACCATGACTGTGTCTGTGTGCAGTTTGCAGGCTTCCTCTGTTCACATGGAATTTATCCAGGTTCCAGTGCCCTGCTATGGACTGATATGCTGTTTACCTCACTTTGCACTGAGTGCTTCCTGCATTAGGGTCTAGATTATTATATTAATGACTAACAGACATGACATAGGGGCAGGGTGTGGCTCAGTGGGCTAAGCCTCTGTGGTTACTGGTTCTAGCCCAGACCAATCTCAGCCATCTATGGGCTCTTGAGCAAGACCCCTAACCCCCAACTCCCTGGGTACTGCTATTGGTGGCTGCCTTTTGTTTAGCTACAGAGAGCAAGTTGAGGGAAGTGTAAAGAGAATTTACTCATAGGCATCAAGATCATGTCAATTGTTATTATTAAAACCAGATGAGAGATGAATCTTGAAGGCTACAGAGAGATCCAACAAATAATTATTTGCTACTAGCAATACATAAATATAAATGCGCCTTAACTCTAACACATAGGGAAGCAGAATTAGTGACTGAATTGCTACATATTCGGCCTTGTGGTTTTGTCACTTCCTATTTAAAGTGTCCACTCCCCCTTCACTCTGCCTGCTGTGTGTAACAATACAAAACGACCATGACAGTGAAGGTACAGAGGATGAGGCAGTGAGTGTCAGTCTCCACAGATCTGGGCTCAGTGACACACAGACGTATGGATCCTCTGATGCTCCTGATTCTTCTCATTGCTGGGCGCACAGGTGAGTCTCTCATTACAGTGAACTGAGTAGAGATCTCTCTCCTGCTCCTCCAAACACTCTCAGATACAGTTTGAAGTTCATGATGGAGATCTGCTGCTACATTAGAAGGAATTGCAAAATATCGATTGTGAAAAGATTTGCAGATGGCTGCTTCGAGTTACAATGTCTTGGGAACTCCGAATACGATTTTAGTTTTTCAAATTTTTTTAACAGAAATATTTTAGAATGAATACATAATTACTTGATATACTTATTTTGTGTTAAATGCATTTATTATGTTGGCTTGAAAAAGCAACACATTGGTCTTCGTTTTTCCTCCGCCCCAATTTTCTAAACGCTCTTCCTCTTACAGTTTTAGGAGTACAAACGTTCCACACTTCATCGTCCCATAGCCGTGAATTGGCGGTGTGGTATTATAAGCTCTTGCACCCTCCATCAGTTTAGGAGGTCGAGCCAAAGACCCCATTTTCCCCATTCACTTATACCAGTCGTTCTCAAAGTGTGGGCCGCGCCCATAACAGGTGGGGCGCAAGAGACCTGGGGGAAAGTCGTACAGAACTGATGTTTGACATCTGAGTCATTTTCACGGTGGAACAGAAGATTCACATCGGTACCGTTTGCATTCACTGCCATCAGAGCCTTAAAGAGTCAAAATGTAAAGATATTTATCAGGCAGGAAAAGAACAGGTGGTGCTTCTGAGAGACATGAAGCAAGTGCCGGAACCTGGCAGAAAAACAAGCCAAAAAGGAAATATGATGAAACCTATCTTGCTCCGGGTTTCACTGGTAATCTGGCAGGAGATGAGGAGAGACCTGTCTATATTATATGTTTGAAAACTTTGGCAGCTGATAGTATAAAACCCAACAAATTAAGAAGACACTTGGAAACATCACACCCCAGTCATATCTCCTGCACCAAATTTCTTCCAATCAGAGAACAGATATATAGCAAATCTGTCAACTATATCATCATGTAAACCAGGACAAATCGCCTGGAAAACAGTTTTTATCCCAAAGCAATCATGGCTTTAAATGCAAAACATTACGGTTAATTTCTTATTTTTCTTCAGTGAAATCTGCATATTTAGTGCAATCTGTATAAATGATGCAGTTTTCTGTGCAAGTTATAATTCAGTGCAACATTCAGTACAATTTGTATATCTTTAATAGTTATTACACTTTTTATGCCTCATATTGAGTCGAGTTGCATTTTCAATTTTGTTGTCCAAGTGACAATGACATTAAAAATTATCTTTATCATTTAGAATTTAGTGATTATTTGTCAGTTTCCTCCGGGTACTCCGGTTTCCCCCCACAGTCCAAAAACATGCTGAGGTTAATTGGAGTTGCTAAATTGCCCGTAGGAATGCATGTGAGAGTGAATGGGTGTGAGTGTGCCCTGCGATGGGCTGGCCCCCCATCCTGGGTTGTTCCCTGCCTCGTGCCCATTGCTTCCGGGATAGGCTCCGGACCCCCCTGCGACCCAGTAGGATAAGCAGTTTGGAAAATGTATGGATGGATGGATTATTTGTCATTTTTGACACACCACAGCACACAGTGCAGAACAGCGAAATGTGTTCTCTGCATTCAACCCATATGTGACAATGTGACATAGCAGGGGGCAGCTAATTCAGCGCCGGGGGAGCAGTGCTTGGCCTGCCTTGCTCAGGGTACCTCACTGGTGCCTTGCTGGTCAGGGATTTGAACCTGCAGTCTTCTGCCATTCTAGCAAGACTTGAACTGCTGCCACTGTCACACTTGATCCCCAAACTTTGCAGAGTTGGTCAATGGGTGACTGCGGTCAAAGGTAAAAAAAACATGGGCGGAGCTTCAAACAGCCAATCAGAATTCACCCATTGACATTAATTGGAAAACTTAAACTACTGCTATTGTCAGACTTTTGATGGCAGGGTTCCCAAACATTGTACATTAGGTCAATGGGTGACTGGGGTACAAGGTTTTAAAATGTGGGCTGAACCTCGAACAGACAATTGAAATACACTCATTGACATTAATTGTAAAACGTACACTGCAGCCATTGTCACACATTTCAGGGCAGGGTTCCATAACTTAGCAGAGCTGGACAATGGGTGACCGGTCCAAGGTTAAAAAAAAAGTGGTTGTATCTTCAAAGAGCCAATCAAAATTCACTCATTGACATTAATTGGAAAACTTAAACTACTGCCATTGTCACACTTTTGATGGCAGGGTCCCCAAACTTTGCAGACTTGGACAACACGGGTTTGGAAAAGTGGTTGGAACCTCCCACAGCCAATTAGCAAGCAATTTCACTGATTGTTTTATGTGCAAAGATTTAAACTGCAGCCATTGTCACACTTTTCAATTTCTATAACTAGCTTTTTCAATCCAACATAGTTTTTTCACAAACTTCCCCTTCTAGTTCATATTTATAAAATTTTTCCTGAATGTTAATACAGGCATGACCAAAGTAGCATGAAACAGGCTATTGATAAGTATAATATCCAAATATACTGCATGATTGTCACGCCTCGCTCGTACGATCCTCGTGTGTGCCATGCCCCCCTGATTATACACGTGTGCTTCCCTGATCTAGACCAGCTGTGTCTGATTATTTTCAACCAGTCCTGTCTTTTTAAGTCCATGTCTTGCCTGAATCCTTTGTCTGTCATTGATGTTAGTTGTCGTGAGATATTCCCTGTTCCCAGCACTTTAAATAAATCCCCGTTCACCCTGCTCTTGCCTGCTTGCCTGCTCCAACTCGCTCGCCTGCCAGCGCATTCACCCGCTTCTCAGGCGATCCTGACAAAATGACAGACCTTAACAAGAGGGGAAAACAGAAGAGACGGAGGAAGCCCGAAGAGCCGACGATCAGCCTGGGAGCCTGCGCTCTCGCCGAGGTTTGGCTCCCGACTGATACTGAGGAAGAGGAACCCCTCCTGCTCCGAGAGTCGGTACCGCCCCTCGAGCGGTATTGTTTCCGGCCAGAGCGACTGGCCAGTAAAGGGATCCGTGCGGTGCGAGACCCCATTCGCCGCATACCCCGGATCCAAAAAGGGGGCACGCCCGTCCCGCCGCCTATGGCCATGGTTAACCAGTTCTTCACCCTCCAGGAGGGTGACGGACGCACCAGCTGGACAGGGCTGCCTGGAGGAGGACCAGATCTCCGAATGGCTGAGGCGGGAGTTCGCCGCATTCTCTCCCACCTCTCCACAGGGAGACCTGGAGAGGATAGCAGAGGGACTCCGGAAGCTGATACAACTCCGGAGATCCCCGGTTCCTGCTACAGCGTACGAGCAGCCGCCTTCGTCGCCCGCAGCTCCTGCGCAGTATGGGCAGCCGCTTTCGTCGCCGTCAGCTCCTGCGCAGCCCGAGCCACCGCTTTCGTCGCCGTCAGCTCCAGCGCAGCCCGACCAGCCGCCTGCGCTGCCTGCGCAGCCGCTTCCTTCGCTGCAGCCTGCGCAACCAGTGCAGCCGCTTCCGCCTGCGCAACCAGTGTAGGCGCTCCCTCCGCCTGCAGCTACCGCACAGGCGCTCCCCCTACCTGCAGCTCCAGTGCCCACGCCCGAGGCGCTCCCCCTGCCTGCAGCAGCTCCCGCTCCCACGCCCGAGGCGCCCCCTCTGTCTGCAGCCACCGCGCCCACGCCCGAGACGCCCCCTCTGCCTGCAGCCACCGCGCCCACGCCCGAGGTTCCTCTGCCTCTGCCTGCAGCCACCGCGCCCACGCCCAAGGCTCCTCCGCCTCTGCCTCCGCCTGCATCCCCGCAGCCCGAGGCTCCTCTGCCTGCATCCCCGCAGCCCGAGGCTCCTCCGCCTCTGCCTCCGCCTGCATCCCCGCAGCCCGAGGCTCCTCCGCCTCTCCCTCCGCCTCAAATGACTGTGCCCCTCGGGGCGCTTGTTCCTGGCCCAACGTCAGTCCCTGACCCAGCTCCAGACTTTCCTGCCCTAGTCCCTGAGGAGGTCCCGGACAGTCCGACCACCGGTCCTCCCTCCTTGGAGGTAGAGGAGCTGGAATGGGACCCCTCGGGGATCTTCTTGGTGACTCCTCTTCCCTCGCCCCGGCGAGATCGACCCCAGCCTAGGACCCCAATGTCTGTGTCCAAGAAGGGGAGAGGACACAGACGCAGGGCTGGAGTCCCACCCGCCCTGCCCCCTGGCTCGCCCTCCCTCGCCTGCGCTGGGGCTCGACTGGCGCCTGCGGGTCCTAGCCCCCCGGGTCGGCTGTCGCCTACGGGTCCCCCTCTGAGGCTGCGTTGGCCTGCCTCGCTCCCTCCTCCGACTCCTCATCGGTCGCCTGCGGGCTCCCCGGACGCGGCTCCTCCGTCGCCTGCGGTTCCCCTCACTCGGGCGCGTCGGAGGACGTCACCACCTACTGCGGCTCCCCCCCTCTCCTTGCCCTTGCCTAGGTCCCCTCCAGCTCCTTCATCCCCTTCCCTGGGTCTCCCTCCTGCTCCCTCCTCGGCCCCCCCGTCGGTCCCTCGCCCTGCCTCCTCTGCCCCTCCGAGGTCCCCTCCGGCTCCGGCCTCCCGGCCGCCTGCGGCCCCTCCGGCTGCCTCTTGTCGCCCGCTGGGGCTCCTTCGGGCTCCCCTTTCCTCCTGTTCCCTCCATGTCCCCGTTCCTTGTCTTGAGACTGCATCTGCAGCCTCAGGCCAAGTCAGTGACTCCTCACTGCAGGCTGAATAGGTCTCCACTCGTCTTTTTGTCATTCTTTAAATTTTTGCTGCAGGGCAATCACACTCACATTTTCATCAGTAAATGTACTCTTCTAGTTCTTTCTGGGATACCTGATTAAAGTATTGCACAAACTGAATATATAGTGTATTAAAGATGAGCGATACTGTGATGTTCAAAATTGTAAATTTAGTTGGTTGTTCCCTGCAGGTGCTGACAGTGTGTCTACAGTGAGCTGGGTGTCAGTACTGAGTGGAGGATCTGTCACCATCCCATGTTTCTATGATGACAGATATAAAACACATCTGAAATACTGGTGCAGAGTGAATAATATGGATTTATGTACTCCCATAGTACACACTGATTCTCCACAGGAGGGTAAAGTTTCAGTCAGAGATGATCCTGACAAACAAGTTTTCACTGTGACCTTCAAAAATCTGACAGCTAGGGACTCTAGTTACTTTTGGTGTGGAGTGAAGATCAGTGGACGTTCGTATTTTGGAGACCAAGTTGCCCTCTCAGTGACTGATGGTAAGATGTCTGCACAAAACATCTGATCACACTATTTTTATGCATATATATCTAATAAGCATAAATTCTATTTTTATTTTACAATCTGCAATGACAAAGAATCTTACTTCAAATTCAGAAGAAATATTTTTTAAAGGAATGACTTGACCGATGTTTTCTTGACACATCGGTGATCGTGTTGCTTAGCAGGACATTCTTAACCATCGTTTCATTACAGTGCAATTAACCTTTACTCATGTAGAATAGGCTCTAAATGTTTGGTTTGTTTAGGATGATAAATGAGACCTGGGAGAAGTGACAGTGTCAGTTTAATTGGGCTTCATTAGACGGTCAGAAATGATAAGTAATGTGTTAATAAATATAATTTTATTAATGGTTAAGTGGGTTTTAAGTGTAAAGTAAATGGAAAAGTGTAAATATAAAAAGCCTGCAAAGGAGTATAAACTTGGCTGTCAGATACTGATGTTTGTATTATAAATATAAATTTATATATATAAAAACCAGAAATGGTCTTTATATGCTAATTATGGAACTAAATCAGCAGTTAATCTTTTATTACAGTGTTTTATTTTTGATTGAGTGTATGTCAATGTCTGACTTGCATTCTACTTCAGTGATATCTCCGCTGTGGACGCCTCTCACAGACTGAGAAACCATTACAATTACATTACAATTACAATATACAAACAAAAAACTGTCAGAAATATACATTTCCCCAAACAAAAATATCTCTTTGACCGTATGTCACGATCACGGGTGAGCAGAGCGGCGATCGTGAGGGTAGGCGGGCAAGGAACAGGCAAACAGGTCAAAGTAGGGGCAAAACTCAGGGCTTTAATGAGATCTGGGATCAGGGAATACGAGACGGGAAGGATCAACACCATAACACAATGACGGACACGGGAGACAAGCAAAACCAGGACTTAAATAAGACAAGACTGATCAAAGTAATCGGAAAATAATGGAGACGATCAGGGAAGCACACGTGGGTAAGCAGGGGGCGTGGCACACACGAGGAGCGGACAAGCTGGGCATGACACCGTATAGTGGATTTAGTGCGATAAATACAATTTTTATGCACAGAATAAAAAAACCAACATAAACCTTACAGCAGCTTCCTTGTATCACAGGTATCTTTAACACACATTTACAAATGGCTCAACATTAACAAAAAGAAATAACAAAAGATGAACCATATTATACCTGCAGAACTGAGAGAGAATATCAATGCCTAAGTTACATTCTGTTTCAATGTTCTTATCCAGCAAAAGTCACAGACCAGGTCAGAGTGCGTCTCCCTCACCCGCCATATTTAACGGGTAATTACAAAAAAAGTTACATTAAAACGGGGCTTATACTAACAGGCTAACGGGGCTGAAGCTACACAGCGAATAAGGGGATAAATGTTTCGTTTGTGCACCAGCTTATTTCCCCATTCAGTATTGCGTTTTCCTTTTTACAGTATCATCGAAGCAGGGAAAATTTCCCCTGGTACAATAAACCCAACATCGTATGCACTAAGTTCTATTACCAGTTACTATTTCCAATTTACAGTTCGCATTCAGTGGTAAATTCCAATCACCGCAATCAGGAGAATTGAAGTTTGGTGAAATTTAGCTTATTATTCACTTCATTATAATATGATATAAATGGTGTAAGAGGGAGTGAGAGTTAATCAGCCTGGTAATTTTCATACTGTCCCTGCAGGTGTGTTCACAGTGAAATGGGTGCATGTACAGAGAGGAGGATCTGTCACCATCCCATGTTTCTATGAGGACAGATATAAAACTCATGTGAAATACTGGTGCAGAGGGTATGATGTGAGGTCATGTACTCCCATAGTACACACTGACTCTCCACAGGAGGGTAAAGTGTCAGTCAGAGATGATCCTGACCAGCGAGTCTTCACTGTGACCCTCAACAATCTGACAGTTGGGGACTCTGGTCATTACTGGTGTCATGTGGAGATCAGTGAAGCCTCAGATCTTAGAGATCGGGTTTCCCTCTCAGTCACTGAGGGTAAGATGTTTGTACTGCAGACTGTAGCCAATAAGATGCAATAAGATGTAACATGTCATTCAGGCAGAAAGGAAGGACACAAACACTGGAGGAATAAATATTTTATCCTCCTTTAAAACCTTATATACAATAACAAGTACCAAATCTTAGTTTTGCTCAGTAATATAAATGTGACCTGGGAGACGTAACGGTCTCAGTTTAAATGGGCTACTTTAGGGGATAAATAACATTAGTAATATGTTTTGCTCAGGTTTTGATGCATATAAAAGTATGGATGAACATTAAAATAAGCATGTTGTAACTGGGTCATATGCCTGAATATCTTACAGCTGTGTAAATAACACAGTATTTTATTTTTCCCTAATTTGCATGTTCAGGTTCCCCAGAGCTGTCAGTCGACAAACAGGAGGTGACGGGTGTGGAAGGAGGCAGTGTCAGTGTTCAGGGTCGCTATGGATACAGTGTAAATAAGAAGCTGTGGTGTAAGATCGGGGGCTCCTGTGCATCAGAGAGATCTGTGAGTTTGGATGGGAGGCCTGTCCTGATCAGGGATGACAGAGTAAACAGAGTCTTCAGTGTGACAATGATGGAACTGGAGAGGAAGGACACTGGCTGGTACTGGTGTGATGCTGGAGGTTTGCAGATCCCAGTTCATATTACTGTCAACCCAATAGGCATGACTGAATGTAAGTAATTAATATAAATCTGGCTGTGAATAATTTGTGCTTCAATACAAATAGCCAAACAGCAAATGAGGCAGTTTCACCCATGAAGGGGGTTTATGCTTTTTATAGGGATAATGTGTCTGGGGGGCTGTGTGTCTTTAAACTCCCCTATTGATAACTTTTGCTGAACAGAGTTGGGATTATTGGTTCTGTGCTAGTGGCACAGTGGCTCAGTAGATGGTGCTGTTGCTTCACACCTCTATGTTTAGTTGTTTGAATCTGGCTTCTGCTCTGTCTGTGTGGAGTCTGCATGCTCTCCATGTGCTGTGTGGGTTTCCTCCCACAGTATAAAGACATGCAGTCAGGCTAATTGGTGTCTCTAATAGAGAGTGTGTGTCTATGTGCCCTGTGACTGACTGGCATCCCATCCAAGGATGTATTCCATCCCTGTGCCCTGTCCTGCTTGGTATAGGATCCAGGCCCCACACCCCTGACAAGGAGGAGGGGTTAGAAGATAGATGGGGGGATGGCTGTATTTTCATGTGTCTGTATGAATGTACTGAACGATTAACTACAAATACCAGCATTACCTCTATGGGAGACACCCCATAATACAGTTGTGATGTCCTGCACCAAGAGGAATTCCTTGTACACTTAATACTTGGCAAACAGTAAACATTCTGATTCAGATTTAACTATACATACATGCACCTGTTTTCTTATTAATTTCCTGGTCAATGCATTGTATATTATCTTAGTATGTAATTTATTCCTGCCCAGATCCCTGACACAAAGCTGCAGGCAGAATTCCATGCTATCAGGTCCTGCTCTGTACCAAATACACAAGTGTCCGATCTGTTTGTTACACCTGGAGCTGTACTGAGCCCTCAGGAATCAGCAGCTTATAGGTCAGGATGTGTCTGTATAATGAGACATATTTCACAGGACGTTGCCACAGACAGACATTCATTTTCATATTACTGCCATTTGAATGTATGTAAATCCAAACAAATCCATGAGCCCTGGATTAAAAACAATTTTTTTCTGTATTGAGGAATTTTTCTTCCTTATAAGGATTAATTGTCACAGAAGCTGTGCAGACTGGCTGATGTGTCTGTAGGTGGTCTCAAATTGCAGCAGAGGCCGGTGTCACTGTTATACTCTGTGCTGCAATAAGTACATTATGATATATTAATAAAATAATTAATATCACCAATTCATTGCCAATTCCCTGGGATATGAACACTTTGATCATAACGCTAATTTATTATTCTGTATCCAGCCAGCTGCACCATGTAATGTTTAACCGTAATTCTTATATCAATGTTATAAATGACCTTTCTTCAGTCTTTCAATGGTCTTCAGTGACTTACAGACTAGGGTTTTTTATGTGTAAATTAACAATAATTTTTCTTCTTTCCAATGCTGATGTTTTCTGGCACATTAAGATGGAGGGAATAATGAAAACCTGAGGTAAGCATACATCAGCATTCACAGCAGTGTGGGGGTCCAGCTAGCAGCATTTACAGCAGTGTGGGGGTCCAGCTAGCAGCATTTACAGCAGTGTGGGGGTCCAACTAGCAGCATTTACAGCAGTGTTGGGGTCCAGCTAGCAGCATTTACATGGGAAACTGCCATTATAATTATGAGAATCAGGATATTGCTTTTCATTTTATTCTTACATGTAATTATAATAAACTTGAGATGGTATCCTATCCAGGGTGAGCCCCTGCCTTGTGTCCTATGCTGTTGGGGATAGACTGCAGGCCTCTTGGAAGATGGATGGATGGATTTTACAAAACAGTATAACATGTTATGAAATAATCATTGTAAAGCTGGCAGTTAACAATCTCTATCTATTCTCATGTTCCACAGTATTATTAAAGCATCTTGTTCCTCACATGTATCCTGTGTAATAGTACAGATGTGACTGTACCGTGTTGCTATAAAGCATGTAAGACTTTACTGTTCAAATCCATCCTCTTATTCAGCTCCTTGGTCCAGCTGGTTCTATATGTAGTACTGGGCTCATTGGTGCTGCTGTTGGTCATCATCATCATCACATGGAAAGTGTGGGACAAACACAGTGAGTATCTGCTGATGCAGAGGCCGGTGTCACATGTAAGTGACCTGAATTTTTGCAGAGTTACAGACACTGTTTTACAGACACTGCTGTGAGCAGAATAATTTTCTGTGGCTTTTTTCCTCATTTCTTTCTTGTAGAGAAAAAAATGGCCAAGAGACAAAATACAGGAAGCACAGAATTGACAGTAAGTTCATATTTAATACGGAAAGTCCAGAAGAGTGTTTCTCAGCCTGTGGGTCGCGACCAGTTTTGGAAGGGTTTTGAGCCCCGACTTGGACAATTGTTAGCCCATTTTATCCTTCTTTAAAATGTTAGAATCAGAAACAATCCAATTTTTTCAGTTAAATTGTAGTTGGCATGATGTTCAATTTGAGTGGACTGGCTACACTGAAAAAGTTACTTTGAATGAACTGAATGAATCAGGGACAGTGGTTCCCCACAACTAGAATAAGTTTTCTGAAGATAAAACTCTCTGTTTAAGTTGATGCATTCACTTTGTGTTCTAAGAACATAGTATAGTTGAAATAATCTCACCAAATGTACCTCTTGTGTCAGATCAATATTTCATGAGCATCTTTAGCTGCTCAAATTTGATCATGAACAGAACATTTTGTAAGGTCGGTATTTGGCAAAGTCTTCTTCATGATAGTGGGTAAAACTAACCAGTGCTGTTAGGTTATATATCAGGGTTCCCTGGAATGTGGGGCAAGATTATGGTGCTGATGCCATACATATCATGCAAATATCTGACATGTGACCTTTATATCTCATTTTTATATATAGAATCTCATTATGGTGGGAGTCATAATACAAAAAATGTTTGGTACAATACTTAAAACAGTTTTGAAATGTACTCGTTTGTAATGTTTTGTAGTTAAACTATATTGTCGAGGCATGTATTTAACAAAAAATAGCGTGTTTGTGGAATCTGCTGACTACTGCAGTGCATGATGGGTACGATATTTGGAAGCTACTTAAATTTCAGCAACTCTAACTGGCATAGGCAAGGCCTAGGTGTGAATTTAGAGAGGAGGACATGGTCCATTTTTGCCCCAGGGCCCAGTGGACCCTGAAAAACTAAAACAAAGCTTTTGTTAGTTCAGTGTGTTTCTTCACATTCCAACGTAACCTTCTAATTTATCCTAATGGTTCAGACTAAACTGAATAAATTACTTACATTGAGGCAACTTGAAATATTTCATGTGATCCATTACTTCTAATATTTTAAGTGATTCAACATTTCCAGCATTTTATTGTTTCAGCGTACAGTTGTTCTGCCACTGGTTATTTACCTAATTTAAGTTGAATGAAAGTGATTAAGTTGGTTTGATTAGACATGAGAAAATTTAGTCAGATTAACACAACTATATTCTGTTTTCAGAACACAAAGTGAATGCATGAACTTTAAAAGAAGGTTTAATTTTCAGAATACTTGTTCTAGTTGTGTAGAACTACTGTGCATGATTCAATAGTATTATTCGAATAGCTCATTCAGAATTATTCAGTAGTATTATAATAAGATTAATGCATAAAAATGAATACATTTACATTGCATCAACATTATTTAAGTAACAAGTAAGGTGAATCCTTTATTTCAGTGACTCATTAAAACGTTTATTTTTGTATAAGAATATGATGTGAAACTTGAGGAGTGATTGTTTGAACGATGAGCTGTGACTTTGTTCTAGCTGAACCCAGACCATGAATATGCAGTAACTAACAGAAGTGGCATAATCGAGGGAGCCCCCCCAGGGCAGGTAAAGTGCAGGAATAAAATATATACAGCGAGACTTGTGAGAGTAGTCTGTTTATCTATATGTAAAAAAGTCATATTATTTTATGTAATATAGCTTCATAAGCCAGGTGTTACATTGTGGTTAAAGAGTTTTCTAAATGGAAATAAAAATTAAACCCAATTGGACAATATTGGGGGGCAGCATGGTGGTGCAGTGGTTAGCACTGTTGCCTCACACCTCTGGGACCCGGGTTCGAGTCTCCGCCTGCGTCACATGTGTGTGGAGTTTGCATGTTCTCCCCATGTCGTCGTGGAGTTTCCTCCGGGTACTCCGGTTTCCCCCCATAGTCCAAAAACATGCTAAGGCTAATTGGACTTGCTAAATTGCCCGTAGGTGTGCATGTGTGAGTGAATGGTGTGTGAGTGTGCCCTGCGATGGGCTGGCCCCTCATCCTGGGTTATTCCCTGCTTCGTGCCCATTGCTTCCGGGATAGGGATGGATTGATGGACAATATTGGTAAAGATACAAATCATTAAATTATGCGTCAGATTATCACCAAATTCACCAACAATGACATTCCATTGCTATCAGTTAAATAATGGACAGGTGGTTCTGTAGAGATACATGGTCATAATGTTCCTCTCTCAGACCTCTGTGGAGCCTGGTCTTCATGTCACCTACAGCTCCAATGTCCTGCGAAACCCAGAGGTAAGATGGTTTCATGTAAATCAGTGTTTGGTTCAGGCATAGGACCAGTATCACACTGAGAGTGACATGTATATGAATAATGTACTGACTGGGCAGGTACATCTACACCTCAGCTGATCTCTCAGATCCATGTGTATCAGAATTAGCTGTAATGTACCAAGAAGTACCATGATACCCCTGATATTTCACAGTGACTCTGATGGGAGGTTTGGGAGTTTATGGATTTGTGGTTTCTGTACAAAGGTTGGTCTTGTACCTCCACTGTAAGCAGCTAAATGCTCTCAGCAGGTGTCCTCTAGATGTTCTTCACACCGTCCTGCTGTGACCCCAGCCAGCGATGTCATCTACAGCTCAGTCGCCCTGAAGCACAGAGAGGTAAGTTTGGAGAATCTGCTCTAACATGAGCTGTGATACATTTAGCCTGTCTGATGCTGCAAACATGTCATATGTTTCCTTTGACACTATATAGAGCCACAATAGCTTGCAGCTAATTTGGCTTCAAATTATATGCCAGATGAAAAGTGAACTAAAGAGGTTTCCCAGATTAATGTATCGCTCTGTTTCATTTCCTGTTCCTGTAGTAGTAACATTAACACACCAAACTCCCTGAAATGCTAAAGAAGGTGTTACTGCCTCAGAAGCTGAACTGACAAATCAAGCAGCATGTTAATGCTCATCTCTCATTTTCCAGTAGGGGGCAGCGACACAGAGAGGCTCCTCTACATGTGGGGAGCTGCTGCTCAGGATGAGAGCTGTGAGGGACACACAGATACTCCAGTGATGGGGAGGGATCATCACCAGAGAGGAGAATCTTACAGTGATGTGAGCTGTATTTACATGGCATGCAGCACTGCATCACATTACAGTGTGATAATAAGAATCAGCCAATGAGAAACACACATTCATGGCTGTTGTGCATTTGAACTATGATCAAGGTGCTATTTGTCTCACTTGTAGGTCACTTTGGACAAAAGCATCTGCTATATAAGATAAATGTAAATGTGAGGTATTATACTGGTGGCCTGTGAAATATTACTCTTCATTCACATAAATGGAAAAAATACACTTAGCAATTGTAGTTGATCTGCATAATATAGTTACTACAAATTACAATATTTTGAGAAAGTATCTGCTAGTGTCTGAGTGTCAGTTTTTCTCTTGTGTACATACAGTATGTACCAGTGGGGGTTTAGTGAGCTCTAAGGGCTCTGGCTTTACTTTAATGCTCTTTTTATGCACTTCACTGCCCCCTGCTGGAGCAGCTTCACTCTTTCCTGCCTCCCTGCTCTCTTCTGACTGTGGAATTAAAAGCTGCTCTGCTGCTGTTATATTATGTATCGGTTAATAAGTCTTATCACACAGTATTTGTTTTGTCACAGAATGTTAGATTTTCTTTTTACTTTTAAATGGAGTATTATTGAAAATGCAGACCGCAGACTGTGTTATTAGTCATGCACAATATTAATAAAAATGCTTTTCATTGCTCCTGCATGCTGCAGTGGTGTCTCAGTGTGTAACACGGATGCCTCATACTTTCAGGGGTTTGGGTTTGAATCCTGCCCCTTGCTGTCAGTGTGCTGTTTGTAGGTTTTCTCCAAGTCATATAGTTTTCTCTCTCAGTCCAGAAATACATGCCCGTGTGAATTAGAAACCCTAAACTGCAGTAATATATGATGAACTGGTGTCCAATCCATGGTGCCTCGTGCTTCCATGGATGTGCTACAGGCTCACAGTGACTCAATACTGGATAAAAGGGTGAAAGATATATGGATAAGATCCTTGGGAAAAATTGGCTGATCTGATTGAAAGGGAATGGCCTTTTTAACCACAAGGATGTGGGAGAAGGTCGACTTTGTCTCCCCCTTGTGGTCAGAAATAATATTAAGGTGATGATGCACAAGAAAAGGCATGTTGAGTACTTGCAGTTACAGGTTAGCACTGATTAATGTCATAACTGTTTGGTAAGTGCAGCTAAAGCTGCTGTCCTTCCTCCCCACAAACAGAGCAGCGTGCTGTGTTATCTGTCATGCAGTCATGTCTTCAAAGCTTCCTGTGCCTGTTGTGAGCTCACAGGCCAAAACAAAAAATGTTTCATCTCGATGTTTATGCTTCAATTGCACAGGAAGCTCAGCCTAGCAGCAGCTGCACCTCGATGGCTCCTTGACATCCTTCTGATGTCTGTCTGCAAAATTAATGCTAATGCAGGGGCAGAGCCAGAGGATTGTACATGCGGGGAGGGGGACGTTTTTACGGGACTGCAGTACAAAAACATTACATACAAATATAAATACAATCCGTCATTACAAAGGTAAGTCCAGCCTCAGTATAACAATCAGAAGCTTATTGTATGTAATGATATATTTCACAGCTCATACCCCAAACTGCTGGAAGAAACTACTGCCGACAATAATGTTACAATTGAAAAGTGGAATTTTATTTTAGAAAAAAAGGTTTTTAGGCATCCAAATCCATGTATAACAATTAATTACAGAATTAACTGCTAATATTGTAGCCAGATCAGTGCGGTGGGTCACGTTTAAAAAACTGTTACCAGCAGCAAAAAGAGGGAAAGCCGACGATTCACACAGTAATCACACTCAGGGGAACTGCGATCCGATCACACTCACACTCACAGCGCGGTATTCATCACCTACAGCGCAATGCCACACATACAGTATCACTTACATCACAAGTACATGCAGAGGCACATTCATTTACAGCGTATATTACACTGACAGTGTGGCGTGAGGCTTGCTGGTATGGGAATAATTTAAGTCTCTATTGCAGGGTCCTGCAGTGTCATGCTGCCCCCCCCCCCCCCCCCCCAAGGAGCAACCACCCCCAGTCACCCCCAAGTCTAACACAAAGTACCACTCGTGCTCCCACAGTCAGCATGTCACGGTCCCCACAGTCTCTGCTATACCTTCATCTCTTGTTGCATCCTCAGCCACTGTGGGGGGGAGGGGGGGTCAGGTCAGTCCAGGGGGTGACATGGTGTCGGTCCCTGAAGTGATCAGATATTAAAGTTGACACGACCTGGTGAGTCACGGCCCTTTATCTGAGTATCAGCAGCACTGGAGGAGGTAGCGGAATTCCGGGGATCAAACCATGTCAGCAGCGACTTGCTGCAGTTATTGCGGAGACGCTTATAATCGCATTTTGCCAGCGGGTGACTTTTTAAATTTTTCCGCTTCATTATCCATACTCATTTAAAAAAGCTGCATATCTAATAAGACTAAGAAGCAGGCAGCAGACGTGCTGTTACTTTTTATTCTGTTTCAGATAATATAGCAAAAGGCCCAACTCCCGGCGGTGATGGTGCTGCTGTGCCGAGCACATCATCGGGCGCTGGCTGCGCTCAATCCCGTGCCTCGGACACCGACCGCGACCGTCTGGCCATATGCTGACAGACGCTGTTCTGGAGTCACAAAATGCAACAATGGATGCTGTAACAGACGTGGCCAGTGGACTAAGGAATATGCATGCTGTACTAATGTGATATCAACCACAAATTAAATTCATTGATTAAAAAATAAATGTTGCATCTGTCTACCTGTTTTTTACATTCTGTAAATTACATTCAAATGAAGCTGTCTGATTTGGCTGGACGTTTGGTGATCAGGCTCAGGTCCATCGTATCGCATGTCTTCAGGTCCGGGCAAGCTATGATCATGTAACGCGTCATGCAGCACATCAAAGCCAGCCTCCCCCTCACCTTACCCATAGCAGTTTGCCAGGTCTACAAAGGATGCCATCACCCCTGCTCTCCACACTGCACTGACACACCTTGAACACCAGGGGAGCTGTGTGAGGATTCAGCTCTGCTTACAACACCCGGGCAGACTGGTCATTGAGCTGTATGCTGGGCTCCCTTCTCTATGCCTTCTACCCTCACAACTGCACCCCAATACACCCCACTAACACCATCGTCAAGTTCATAGACAGCATAAATGTGGTTGGACTTCTCGGGAGGAGATGAGACAGTCTAGAGCAGGGGTGCCCAAACATTTTCCCTTAGTGGGCCAAAATGAAAATCTATCGGAGGACCGCGGGCCAAATGTAATATTTTACACAAAATACAAACACTAATAGTAAAGTAAAGTAGTTTTATTTATCAAACAGTTATCTAACCTTCCTTTCTGTGTAAATAACATTAAACAAAATATGACAAATAAGTCATATATAGGCATTTAGAACACGTCTAAACTTTTGTAATCACATATAGCGCAAAATGTCAAAGAGTGCATGTTCAACAGCAACACAACAACAACAGTAGCAACAATATAATTGCACCACTAGTGAGAAACATGAAGCTGTTCTTTGGCGTTTATCAGCCTATCAATATTAGGTTGCAGCTGACTCACTGAGAGGGTGAGGATGTCCTGTAGGTGTGGGTCAGTCAGAGTGCTTCTGAGCCTGGACTTGTTAAGGTTCATTACACTAAAAGTCTGTTCACAGATGTAAGTGCTGCCAAACAAAGCTAACATGACCTGTGCATGTTTCCTAATGTCTGGGTACCTTTCAGATGAGACATGTGTGTAGAAGTCTTTCAGGTGTAGTGACATGAATTTATTCTTTAGCTCAGAATCACACTGAAACTCAATTAGCTGCATCTGAATGTGATCAGGCACTGAGTCCACACTTATGGTGAAGGGTTGAGAAAACAGCTCCATGTCACCTCTACTTTCCCTAAAGTCCTCAAAGCGCAACGCAAAGTCCTGGTCCAAGTGTCTGAGAAGTGCTGCATATTCAGGCAGTCTCTGCTTCACCAGGTTGACCTCTCTCAGACTAGGGAAGTGTGCAAGGTTTCCTGGGAAGAAGTGAAAGAGCTGCTAAGTCGTCAAATAATAATAAATATTGCAACATAAATGTTGTTTTATGTACTTTGAAAGAGTGAGCCTTACAATTTTATTACAATACTTTTTAACAATACTTTTTAACTGCACAACAGTGGAATATGGATATTTTAGTAAATGCACTTACTAACATTTTCCACATAATATCAATCCCAGTAACTGCACTTTTATCATGTGAGGTGCAGGTACATGCTGCCACCTTTCCTCTCCATTATCACTTGATTAAATCATAAGCATTTTTACAACCACAAAAAATATGCAAGCTCCAAAAGACAAACAAAGCGCATGTCTGCCTGTCAATCAAGTTTAAGAACCATGGACAGCGCTGTCCCTCCGCAACACAGTTAACAAGGACGGGACTTATTTACGGCATAAAATACAGTATGATAGACATTATCACCATTAAAACTGAATGTGTATGTGTGTCTCTCTGTGTGTACAATGTATTAACCAACCTGCTGACAGATGTCGACAGAGTAGCTGCAGCTTCGACCTGAAGGCCGTTATGTGGTCAAACAGCTCAGTGATGATCTGATCCTTCCCTTGAAGCTGAATATTCAGGGTGTTGAGCAGGTCAGTGATGTCCACCATAAAAGCCACGTCACAAAACCATTTTTCATCTGTGGGGACTTGAGTGTCACTGTTCTTGCTTGTCAGAAACTCCGCGATGACATGGCGCAGCTCAAAAAATCTTTTGAGGACTTTCCCGCGGCTCAGCCACCTCACCTCTTGGTGGTAAAGCACATCCTTGTATTGTGAATCAACCTCCTCTAGAAGAGCTCTGAACTGGCGGTGTGAGAGCGCTTTTGATCGTATGCAGTTTATGATTTTAATCACGTCACGCACCACGTCTCCCATACCAACTGATCTGGCACATAGTTGCTCTTGGTGCAGGATGCAGTGGTATTTTGCCACCTTACCTCCACATTGGGAAACCTTCTGGGAAATTAGTGTGGCAAGGCCTGTTTTCCTCCCAACCATGGCAGGTGCTCCATCAGTTGTTATCCCAACCAATTTTTCCCAGCTCAGCCCGTTCGTATCCAACACTCGCTCAACGGCTGCAAACAAATCCTCACTTTTTGTTGTGCTGCGCAGTGTCTCAAATCCAGCCAGCTCCTGAGTTATTTCCATGTTTTCATTTACTCCCCGTATGAAAACCAAAAGTTGTGCAGAGTCCGAAATGTCCGTGCTCTCATCACACGCCAAAGAAAAGGTGACAAATCCAGCAGCCTTTGCTTTAAATTGCTCCTTAATGTCTCGAGACATTTATTCAATAAGACGTGTAACAGTATTTCGTGAGAGGCTGATCTGGGAGAAAGTTTTTGCACATGATTGTCGCAGCTATGGACAGACACTCCTTAACAAAGTCACCCGTTGAAAATGATCTCCCAGTCCGGGCAATTAGCGCAGTAATCTCAAAGCTGGCCCGTGTCGCGCTGTCCTGGGCTGTCGAGGGCCGTGTAAGAGTCCCTTGTTGCCTGTGAAGTTTAGCCAGCAGCTCCCTGGTCTTGTTCTTTCACGCATCACCTTTGAATTGCGAAAATGCTGCGTGCTTCGTCTCATAATGACGACGAATGTTATACTCCTTTAGTACAGCAACAGACTGGTTACAAATAAGGCAGACCGCTTTAGCATTTATGTCAGTGAAAAAATATTCTTCCTCCCAGCATTTTTTAAAATGTCTTTTGTCTGTGTGCCACTGACGATGCCGCTCCATGTTGATAGTGGCTTAAGCTAGCAGCCCGGTGGTGACCCGCCACAAACTGGTTTGATCCCGTATGGTGGCAACAAAGACTCATGGGACTTTTTGCAAATTGTTAAAATATGACTATTTATGAAGTGTGGAAATGTACATATGTGCACAGATATACTCTACATTATTCTTATAGTTGCTTGTATTTCAATTTTAGTCTTAGATATTTCAAATGTAATCAAAGCACCATGAGTGAGGACTGTATAATATATATTAGTTAGGCCAACGTACACTAAAAAGTAAACGCACTGATAGCTACACTGGGATTCGTGCTTCAAGAGTTTTTGAAACAAATTTTAGTACAGTAATAATTTAAAATTTTAGATATTCATTGGCGAGCCAATCTAAATACTACGGCGGGCCAACCTTGGCCCGCGGGCCCCACTTTGGGCACCCCTGGTCTATAGCAAACAGTGAAGTGGCTCCAGCAGGGGGCAGCAAAGCGCTTAGACCTCGGTATCCCCTGTAAATGCACAAGACACTGACTAACACTTTCTCAAAATACTGTATATTCTGTAAACTACATTATACAAATCAACTAGAATTGCTAATGATATTTGTTTTCCATTAATATGAATGAAAAGAGACAATTCACACACCACCAAGTTAATGCCTTACATCTATTTTAATGAAATTTAAATTTCTGCAAAGCAACATACAAATGAGACAAATAGCACCTCAGTTAAGGTTCAGATGCAGAACAGCCATGAATGTCTGTTTCTCACTGGCTGATTCTTACTGTCACACTGTAATGTGACAGTGCTGCATGCCATTTACATACAGCTCACATCACTGTAAGATGCTCCTCTCTGGTGATGATCCCTCCCCATCACTGGAGTATCTGTGTGTCCCTCACAGCTCTCATCCTGAGCAGCAGCTCCCCACATGTAGAGGAGTCTCTCTGTGTTGCTGCCCCCTACTGGAAAATGACAGATAAGCATTAACATGCTGCTTGATTTGTCAGTTCAGCTTCTGAGGCAGTAACACCTTCCTTAGCATTTCAGGGAGTTTGGTGTGTTAATGTTACTGCTACAGGAACCGGAGGTGAACCAGAGTGATAGATTAATGAGGGAAATCGCTTTAGTTCACTTTCATCTGGCTTAAGATTTTAAAATATCAGCATGTATGATGTTGGAATCGTGGCTGTATATGATGTCAAAGGAAACATATGATATGTTTGCAGCATCAGACAGACTAAATGTATCACAGCTCATGTTAGAGCAGATTGTCCAAACTCACCTCTCTGTGTTTCAGGGTGACTGAGCTGTAGATCACATCGCTGGCTGGGGTTACAGCAAGATGGTGTGAAGAACATCTAGAGGACACCTGCTGAGAGCATTTAGCTGCTTACAGTGGAGGTACAAGACCAGCTTTTGTACAAAAACCACAAATCCATAAACTCCCAAACCTCCCATCGGAGTCACTGTGAAATATCAGGGGTATCATGGTACTTCTTGGTACATTACAGCTAATTCTGATACACATGGATCTGAGAGATCAGCTGAGGTGTAGATGTACCTGCCCAGTCAGTACATTATTTATATACGTGTCACTCTCAGTGTGATACTGGTCCTATGCCTGAACCAAACACTGATTTACATGAAACCATCTTACCTCTGGGTCTCGCAGGACAATGGAGCTGTAGGTGACATGAAGACTAGGCTCCTCAGAGGCCTGAGAGAGGAACATTATGACCATGTATCTCTATAGAACCATCTGTCCATTATTTAACTGATAGCAATGGAACATCTTTTTTGATGAATTTTGTGATAATCAGTTAATGTATATCTGTTAATGTTTTGTACTTTTACAGATATTATCCAATTTGAGATCTTTTTTGATTCCGTGCAAAAAATATTTTAACTGCAATATAACAAATGGATTATAAAAATGTGCTACATTAAATATGGTTGCTTCACATACTGATAATATTACACTCATACATTTTGATATATAAGTCATATGTCAGCTTTCATAAGACTCCTCAAGCCAGTTTTACATCATCTTTTTATAAAGTAACAAACTTCTTAAAAACAAATTGGCTGTTAACAGTGTCTGGATTCTGCTTCTGTCTTAGAAAAAGTCATGTCCCTTTCTTCCCATACTAAATATGAACTTACTCTCAATTCTGTCCTTCCTGGATTTTGGTTCCTGGCTGCTTTTTTCTCTACAAGTAAAGAAATGAAGAGAAAAAGAAACAAAAATGACACCAGTGTCTCTGCTCTTAACTGATACAGTTAATTTCCCATGTAACAAACACAGAGTCATTCCCTTTTAATTACCATGTACATCCATCCATCACCATAACTGCTTATTCCTAACTGGGGTCACAGGGGGAGCCTATCCCGGGAAGAAGGGGTGCAGGCAATAACCAACCCTGGACAGTCGCCAACACACTGCAGGGCGCACACACACGGGGCCAACTTAGAGTCACCAATCAACCTACCGCACACACTTTTGGACTGGAGGAGGAAACTAGAGCCCCTGGCGGAAACCCACACGAACACAGAGAGAGCATGTGAACTCCATACAGAAAGGATCTATGCTCGACCCGGGGACCAAACACAGGACATTCAGGCTGTGAGGCAGCACTAACCACTGTGCCACCATGCCAGCCCAGCATGTACATATATCTGAAAATACTGTCCACTCTAATAATTGTAAGACTCGCAACAAGTATGTGAGCAACTGGCAACTCATGTTAAATTTCCCTGAAAACCGTGAATTAATGCAACCAGGTGAACATTAGGCAGCGTGCACCTTTTAAGTTGTTTTGCTGGAAGGTGTGATTTGATTTGGTAATTCTTACCATTTAACTTTCCCTCCCAGTTGCGTTAGTGTTGGCACTTTAAGAGTAGCGAAGCGCCTGTATGCGCGAATAACGTCATACGTCTGTAAGACGTCAGGCGCCAAAGGGTCCAGCTTCAGACGACTATATAGTGGAGATCCACAGGAAATATGTCATCTCCACAGGAAACACGTGATCTTTAAGACCGTAAAGTGGAGTTTCACATGAAACACACGATCTCCACTGTGTTTGTACCAAGAGAGAGTATGGACCAAGTCTTCGAATCTGAAGTAAGTTAAGCGAAGCGACAAACATATAAAAATAATCTCGTGTGCACATATTTGAGTCTAACGTTATGTTGCTTGACGAGCTGTTTTAGAACTTGTTGTCATATTGAGCTGGCTTTCCATGAAAACGTTTAATGTTTACTTTAAAAAAAATTGTATTTTTGCTCGTTTTGCTGCAAAGTCTTATTAACCATCTGACAGTTACGTGTATTTAGTTAGAAGCCGTAGGCGCAGTAATACTTACACTTTGTATTGTGTTTTTCTGATATTACAGTTGCCATTACATTAAAAGGAACATTGTTTTATAAACCAAATTGTAAACATGGATCCCCGTTTAAAAGCGGCTTTGCTTTTTCAAGGTATGTTGCATCCGATTTCATGCGCAGTGAGTTTGTTGATTTTCACTACATATTTTCGATAATCTTTATAACAAATTCTTTTAATAATTTCACCAGCATGACAAGTAGATAGTAATAAGCATTGTTTTTAATAAACATCGTTTGTTGATCTCTGTGGTTTGTCTCAGGTTTTCAGTTTATTTTAGAGGCTTTTAATATTTTACTTAGACCTTTTTCATATGCATGCTATCAGTATGGAATAAATTGCTCAAATATAATTTCATTCAGTTGATTTATACTAGTATATTTTTTGCTTACAGACAAAATTATACGGCGGTGCACACTACCATGCCGGGACAAGGGACATTGTCACCCGGACTTGGCTTGCTCCTGTTGTATTCCTCCTGTACTCCGTACTAAGAGGTATATACTTCCACCAATAACTACAGACTCACATTCGAGCTCTTGCTCCGAACAGTGCTTTTTCTTTATTTCTTGATCTCCACTTCCGTTCCTCCAATTCCCATAATACCTTTCCAACCACCTGACACATGGCACATCATCCGTGGACATGACATCCCCCCTTTACTTAGCATTAGACTCCCAGTTAGAACAACAACAAGATAAAATGAAGCTGGGTTGCATGAACATCCATTACAGTATTGACCTTGTCAATCTCATGGACCATATGCCTATCAGTCACAAACATAGTCAGAAAGTCTACTTGGTGTTCTCTTAACTCTTTGCGGCCTAATCAGTATTTCTGCATGTCTCTGTTTGTCAGAGTCCATTTCCGATTGCGGAGTCATCTGCTCCTCTCTCGCTTCATTAGCTTCCGTGTCTGCAGATCCCTGTGTTTCCTCCTTTCCAGGAAGTGTTTCTGGTATCTGTCCTTGTGATTCATATTTCTTAACAAAAGTGGTGTTTCTTGCATATTGTGCTCCGGTTGGGGACTCCACTATGACCTTGTTTCCTGTTTTGCTGATGATCCTGTGTGGTGTCGTGCTGAATGCTGTTGAGAACTTGTCAGTCTTGTCTTGTCTCAAGAGTACAGTGTCACCGACATCTGACTGCCGTGCCCCTCTGCGCACGTCCGCATACATTTTGCTCCTTGCTTTTTGTTCTGTGTCATGATCATATAGTTCCTGATCAGCGTGTGTCTCCATGAGTTCTGGCAATTTTCCCCTTATCTTCCGATTGAAAAGCAGTTCGGCAGGACTTTTACCAGTCGTTGCATGGACAATGCTTCTGTACACCATCACATATTTCCGTAATTCTCTTTTCCAGTCTAATCCCTCTGCTTGAGCAATCCTAATTCTCTTCATAAGTGATGCGTTTTGCTGCTCAACTTCTCCATTGGCCTGAGCATATTTTGGTGTGGTTTTCACATGCGTGATTCCATTTTCATCGCAGAAGCATCTGAATTGCTCTGATCGAAATTGAGGTCCATTATCTGATTTGCATGTAATCGGCAGTCCATGTCTGCAAAAGATTGTCACCATGCTGTCTATAACCTTTTCTGTTGTGGTGGAAGTCAAGATGTCATACTCATAGTATCGACTGAAATAGTCTATTACTACCAGAATGGAGTGGTTTGACGGGAGAGGTCCCAGAATGTCAACTGTGATGTCCCGCCAGGGTCCATCGGGTAGCGCTGTCGGTCTCAGAAATTCAGGTGGGTCAGGCTTAGCCACTATCTGACAGCCGTGGCAGGCCTTGCAATGTCTTTCGGCTGCTCTATCCATGCCAGGCCACCAGACCTTTGCCCTGAGATGTTGCTTTGTTCCCACAATACCCAAGTGTCCTTCATGGGCTAGTACAAGCGCTCGTGCACGTAAGACCTGGGGCAACACTATACGCGTGCCTCTCAGAACAAGATATCCAACTGAGCATAGTTCATTTGCAATAATCGCGTACTGTTTACACTTCTCAAAATGTCCAGTCGCCATAGCGCTACGCACCTCACATAATTCAGGATCGGTGGCTGATGCTTCCTCCACCTCCCTGGTAGTCAGTGCTTTTGGAGTTGCATTCACTGCTACAAATCTTACATATTCTTCAGCCTCATGTTTGTGACCGACACGTTTCACTGTGTTTGTCAGCAGTCGCGACAGCGGGTCAGCAATATTATTTTTCCCTGCAATGTGGACCACTTTGAATTCATATGGTTGTAATCTAAGAACCCACCGTTCTATCCGTGCACATGGTTTGGATCGGGGACCATATATCACCTCTAACGGCTTGTGATCTGTGACTAGGTCAAATTTTCTCCCATAAACATATGGATGTAATCTTTCGCAGGCCCATATTAGGCCTAGCGCCTCTCTCTCTGTCTGAGAATATTTGCGTTCGCAGTCAGTTAAACTGCGGCTCACATAGCACACCGGAACATTAATTCCCTTTTGGTTTTGTACCAGTACTGCACCTAATCCCACTGGACTTGCATCCACTATCACCTGTGTTGGGGCATCTTTGTTGAAATAAGCTAAAGTTGTAGTTTTAGCTAGCTCTGCCTTAAGAGCACTGAAGGCTTTTTTCTGTTCTGGCCCAAATCTGAACAGAGTGTCTTTGCTTGTCAGGCGTCTCAGTGGTTCTGACAGGGTTGCAAACTGCGGGATAAATCTGCTGCTGTAACCAACAAGCCCAAGGAAGCTGCGCACCTCCGTCACGTTCTCTGGCTCCCGCGCTTCAGTCACAGCTCGCACTCTCTCCTCAGTCGGCCCAATTCCCTTTTCTGACAACAGGATTCCCATAAAAACCAGCTTGTCCATGTTAAACTGACATTTTCCTGGGTTCAGCGTTAATCCTGTCTCTCTGAGCCTTACCATCACTGCATGAAGTCGTCTGTCATGTGTCTCTTGGTCTTGTGCGTGTATGATTACGTCATCGGATATATTTTCCACACCTTCAATCCCAGCTAGGGCACTAGCTATTTCGTGCTGATACTGTTCGCTAGCAGATGATACACCAAACAACAGTCTTTTGTACCTGTGCACCCCATTGTGAACTGCAAACGTGGTGACTTCACGTGACTCAGGGGTCAACTCAAGTTGGTGGTAACCCCATTTCAGGTCTAGTTTGCTAAATATGGTCGAGCCATTCATGCCCTGGAGTAACTCATCTACTGTAGGGATTGGAAACCGTTCTCTCACTATGGCTTCATTGGCCCGTCTCATGTCCAAAGACGAACATCATTTCCTGGCTTTGGGACTATCACCACTGGATTCACCCACGGAGTGGGTCCGTTCACAGGTTCGATGATATCCAAGTCTATTAACTCCTTTATCCTGGATTCCACTGCCCCTCTGAGGTTGAAAGGTATGCGCCTAAATGGCTGAGCTACAGGTTTCACCTCTGGGTTAATGTGTAACCGGACCTTTCTCGTTTTCAGCTTTCCTACTCCTACGAACACGTTGGGGTACTGCTGTTGGAGTGCTTGCTTAATGTCAGTTACTGCAGAAATGTTGGCGCCTATTCTCAAAACCCCTAAGCGCGTCGCTGTTTCTTTCCCCAGCAGTGGTTCACCATCTCCTCTGATTACGATGAACTCAGCATGTTCAGTTTTATTTCCTATTGAAACCTGACATGTGAATGCACCTTTTACAGATAGTGGCTGGCTGGAAGAATATGAATAAAGTTTCCTTTCTGCCTTAGGAACATAAGAGTGACATTTAATATGTTCTGACTTCAGCTTTTCCCACGTATTTTCTCCCATTACATTGCTCGTAGCACCTGAGTCAATCAACATTCTTGTCTTCACTCCTCCAACACAGAAGATAAGCCTCTCTGGCATGTCACCTTCATTAATAGTAAATGCAAAATCATCATGTGCATCAACTCTGTTTACATTTTGTTTTGTTTTTGAACCTTTTGTGCGGCACGTTTTTGCATAATGGTCTTTCCCATGGCACTTGTGACATGTTTGCCCGCGTGCGAGGCATTTCGGATCTCGCCCTATGTGGTCAGTGTTCCCACATCTGTAGCATTTTCCATCATTTTTATTGTCTCTATTTTGTTTTCTTTTAACATTTTCGTTTCTGTATTTTGCCCCCTTTTCTTTTTGGAAGATTCGGCTGACCGATTCTGTGGTCGCTTTTGCTGAGTGTGACATGGCCGACATTTGCTCCTCGATGCTCTCACAGCGCGCTGCTATCTCTAACGCACAAGCCAGAGTTAGGCCACGCCCCTCTTCCAAAAGTTTTCTGCGTACATATTCAGATGTCCCTTTACTCAAAATTGCATCCCTAATCTGATTGTCCGAGTCGTCACCGTAATCACAGTCTTTCACTGCCTACCGCAGGCATGTGGCAAACTGCTGCACAGTCTCTCCTGGCTGCTGGTGTAGCTTTTGAAATGCATGTCTCGCCAGCGCGGAATTAATTTGAGGCACAAAGTATGTGTTCAAAGCATAGACTGCCTTTTGGTAGTCTGTTGGCTCACCCGTGTCTGGTAAAGTTGAGAAGACATCCTGCACGTCTGCTCCAGCCTGATGTAGTAATAGCGCGCGTCGCCTTTGCTTCGTAGCACCATGCGTATCTTCGTTTATTATGAGCCCTTTGCCGTCAGCATATAGCTCAAACGACATCAGCCATCTTTTCCATCTGGAACCTAGCGTGGCTGGGTCTGTGTAGCATGCGAAGTTCTGGATTCCGGATTTCTCCATACTAATCGACTAATCGATCCGACTAGTAAAATTAAAGTACTCCTCGTCGCCAATGCTGTATTCCTCCTGTACTCCGTACTAAGAGGTATATACTTCCACCAATAACTACAGACTCACATTGGAGCTCTTGCTCCGAACAGTGCTTTTTCTTTATTTCTTGATCTCCACTTCCGTTCCTCCAATTCCCATAATACCTTTCCAACCACCTGACACATGGCACATCATCCGTGGACATGACAGCTCCCTACAACTGTGAGCCACTTCAGTCCCTTCCTGTAAGTACAAATTTTCCTGGGTGACTATTATTTAGAATTAGTGTAAGAGTACTTCATGTAAAATATTGATCTCCATTTCAGAATGATGCAGAGAGGAAGGACATTATTGTGTTCCCACTATGGACTCCTGGGCATTTTCAGCTTTGTGTATGTAGGAGCACATCAATACCAAACAATACACTTAATCGAATAAAAGCCCAAAAGTCTGAGGATGTTAGGATTTTAAGATTTTATTGTAATTGTGTCAGTTACATCTTGGTACAGCTTTAATTTACGCAGTTTAAGCCATGTTACTGATGTTTGTTGACGTCAGTGCCTGCGTTTTGCCCCCTTTGGTCCTGCCCGTCAAAAAATCCCCGTTTTTCCCCGTATTCCGCCTGCCTGCCTGCTTCCTGCCCGCTCGCCTGCCCGTGCGATCACCCGCTTCACTCAGCGATCGCAACCACCGATCGTGACATATATATACACACATATATAAACTTTTCTATAATGAACAAAAACATGTGTTTATAAGCCAGAATTTTACAACTGACGTTCTACTGTAACAGAGTGGAAATCGCGTGTTTCCTGTGGAACTCCACTTTACGTCCACTTTGCGTTCTTAAAGATCACGTGTTTCCTGTGGAGATGAGTCCGAGTGAGTTGATGGATTTCTTTTGCGTTCATGTAAAATGGTTGTAAAAAATATGTCCTGTTTATGAGTCTATGTTTCCTGGTGAACTACTGTATTTTCCGTTGAGGTGACTATATAGTTTTATAAAATTATCGAGGGCTGCACTTTGAAATATGGTTGCAGAGCGTGGGTTTGGGTGTATGGTTTGGGTCTTTTATACAGTGTTAATTTTATTTTGTATTTTATTTTCTTTATTAGGTACTGGTCACTACTGTTTTCTGTAGATCTCCAATGTGCCCTGTCAATTAGATTGAATTGTCAGTAGGAGGTATTGAATTAGGTCTCCTTTTTGCGTAATTATTTATGTATGGCCACTATTTGAAAACCTCAAAATTCTGCAAATTAATGTTGTTCTTTGACAGGTACACTTGGGGAATAAAGACCCACAAGAAAATTTGAGGTTCTTTATCCGGTCGTATCATTCATATATAATATATATATAATATATATACACACGCACACACACACACGTCATAAATGTATAAATATAATAAGGCTATTCTGAAGCTGTTGTGGCACCGTGGCATCATCCCACCTACCAAACTGCTGTATGGGGTGATGCCTACGTTTCAATTTAAGTACTTACCCTCATTGAGGCTGCGGGATGAATTGATAGCCCTGCCGTTCTCTCCCGATGTAATGAAATTGGTTGAATCTGCCTGTGGGCGTCGCTGTTTGTCTTTATCAAAGTGAAATAAAGAGCAAACGCTGCCTGAACCATGTCACAGTATCTCTGTCTCGTGGTTTGTAACGCCCGGTACTGTAAATCCCGCTACACAACGCACCCCCTTCTCAAGTCAGTGATCCTATTTGCTCCATTGTGGTTTTTAGTCTGTGTTTTCAAAGGGACCATGTTTTGTGTTTTAATGTTACCGTATAACCTGTGTGTCTGAATGCTGGTGTCTGTGTCTCTTGTCAGAGTCGCCGCTCCACCAGGGTCCGGATGAGAAGAGATCACAATGGAGACTTGAGGTTGTTATAATAAAACTGTTTATTCACCTGTTGTTGTTGCGAATCGATTCGGGAACAGACAGTTCACACAGCATTTACAGTTAATGCGCAGTTTGCCCAAGTCTGTTCAAACCGGCTGTATCTGGAGTCTGTCCAATGTATCAATGAGCCCAGTCCTACATACAGAGCCAGCTGGACCAAAGAGCTGAGTAAGAGGGTGGATTTGAACAGTAAAGTCTTACATGCTTTATAGCAACTCAGTGCAGCCACATCTGTACTATTACACAGGATACATGTGAGGAACAGGTAACATTAACCAAGAGCATGAGAATAGCTGAACAATTTAAACTACCAATTTCAGTACAATTATTAGCAGTGATGCATGTAACTGGTGCACTAGAATGCATTCACTGTATAATATAGCAATTTAAGCACAACTTCTTGTCATAGTGAAGCAAATGCACTTTTACTTTAAGGCAAGAAATCACCATGCATGTGATCCTTTATACAGCTAATAAGTGCTTGTGCACTATTCATGTGCATCCCTATGTATTAGATTACATGTTATACTGTAATACATCCATCCATCCATCTTATTGACAGACCTGCAGTCTGTCCCCAGCAGCAGAGGGCACAAGGCAGGGGCTCACCCTGGATAGGATGCTGTCTCAGGAATATTATGATAAAGTAAAATAAAATAAACACAATATCCTTATTTTTCATTAAATAATATGCATTTCCCATTACCGTATGATCAGTCAGATGCTGTAGCATGAAGAGCTGAATACTAACCTCTGTCCCTTCACTCCTGTGAGGGTCGATCCAGGAGCAGGCAGCTTGATGGTAGCTGAGACAGAAGCGGAACCTGGAGTAAGGACTGTGGTTTCTGATTAGGAGGGAAAAGGAAAAGCTCTGTTCTGTCAGGCAGGGCAGACTAAGGAAAAGGTCATTTATAAAGCATAATTATAAAAGGGATAGTGAAAAATATTCAGTAGAGTAGCTGGTTGGATACAGAATAATAAATTAAGGTCATGACCAAAGTGTTCATATCCCAGGGCACTGACATTGAACCGGTGAGATTATTTAATTTATAAATCAAAATGTATTCATGACGGAGCTGGATCAGCTATTCCAGAGTACAGCTGTAACACTGGCCTTTGCTGGGATTAGAAACTATCCACAGACACATCAGCCAGTCTGACAGCTTTAGTAACGATTCATCCACACAAGGCAGAAAAATGCCTGAAAAAGTTTTGCATGACACTACAAACCAATATTTTATACTTTGCATATTACTTGAACTTTTATGGATCTATATACCTGATAAGTGGCAGTAACAAGAATATGGCTGTCGATTTCCAGCATGTTGAGAGTGATGTATTGTGAAAGACATCTGACTGGGTATCTGATTGGGAAGTTAGTCTGATCTTTGGCAACACACATAAAGCTACAGCCATTAACCCATCTATCTTTTGTCCTGGTCAGGGGTGCGGGGCCTGGAGCCGATCCCAGGCAGGACAGGCAACAGGGATGGAATACATCCTGGACGGGATGCCAGTCAGTCACAGGGCACATAGACACACAGTCTCTATTAGAGACACCAATCAGCCTGAAGGCATGTCTTTCTCGAGGTGGGGTACACAACCATGCACGAGGCTTACAAGGCAAAGCCCAGCCCCCACCTCGGCCACTCAGACCACAGAGCCTCCATGCTGCTACCAGCCTGCACACCATTACTGAAACAGTCCAAAGTCACTATCAAGCAGGTCAGAGTTTCGCCAGAAGGAGCCACTTCTGTACTTCAGGACTGTCTTAGTCACATCGACTGGAACGCCTTTAGCAAAGCCAATCAGAAGCCCTGGGCCACAGCGGACATCCACAGCAGGCGAAAAGCAGGGGACGTGGCCTTCAGTGCAGGTGACCCTGTGACCCTAAGGGCAGCTAGAGCTTCTCTGTCATGGGGTATCAGAGCTGCAATAAGGGCTAATGCACAAAAAAATCCATGGGCTTTTCCAAACACCAGGGACACACGATGTACAGTATGTGGCAATTTCCCTCGGGGATTAAAAAAAATTATCTTAATCTTCTACCAGCCCTCACAGAATACAACACCCCCTCACATACCATGGATTGTGACACCTCCCTCCCTAAGGCTTAACTACCTCTTTGCTTGGTTTTATGTGGCACACAACAATGCAGAGAAGAGCCCCCCTCCCAGCAATGAACAGACACCCCACCCATCCACAGTGGAAGTGAGGAACACTCTGTGTAACAAGAACCTACGTAAGACTGCTGGTCCTGACAATATCCCAGGTCGGGTTCTTAGGGACTGTGCCCATGAGCTAACAGATGGCATGACAGACATCTTTAACACCACACTCAGACAAGCATGTATCCCCAACTGTCTATAAACTGCCACAGTCACAGTCTAAGAAGGCAGCTGCTCCAGTGCTTAATGATTATCCACCCATAGCTCTCACTCCATCATAATGAAGTGCTTTGAGCGGCTGGTCATGTGACATTTCAAAGCAAACCTCCCTGTCTCCCTTCATCCACACCAGTTTGCATACTGTCCAACCAGCCTGCAGAGGGCGCCATAACCCCAGCCCTTCATACCACACTGATACGCCTGGAGAATAAAGACTGTTATGTAAGGTTACCTTCAGCATGGTAATAGTGAACAACAACCAAACCAAACTCTGCTCCATCTTGGGCTGAAAATGTAACTTTGCAACCAGACCCTGTACTTTCTGACAGAGACCACAGTCTGTCAGGGCAGGAAACATCACTTCTGCTCCCGTCAGTCTGAGCACAGGAACTCCCCCAGGTCACTGCCTCCGCCCCCTACTATTCACACTGCTGACATCCGCCTGCTCCGCCAAGACCATCTCTAACCACATCATAAAGTATGCAGACGACAGCATCATGACGGGCCTCATGGGGGGGAGATGAGCCTGCGTACAGACAGGGGGGAGAGAGCTGCTGGAGTGGTGCAAGGCCCACAGTCTGCTGCTAAACATCGACAGGACCGCGGAAGTGACTGTGGGCTTCAGGAGGAACTGGGGGCAGCGTAACCCCCTACAGGAAATAATACTTCTGACTTCAGGCCTCTTTATGTTTCAGTTGTCAGACTGTCAGTCGTTAAATGTCTTTCATATTAATATTCTATTCATCACATTACTGCACTATGACCAACAAGATGGTAACTTCATCATAGTGTGTGACCCATGGAACATACTGCAGAAGATGATAAAGATCAAGATTATCCCACAAATAAACACAGACTGCTTTCATGAGTGGAACTGTTAGAATAATTTAGCATTTATCTATTTATAATGAAGCATAAATGATTCACAGCCAGATTTATATCAATTACTCACGTTCAATGCTGGTTGTGCCTGTACCTGTCTGACTGACAGTAATATGAACTGGGATCTGGTGGTATCCAGCATCACACCAGTACCAGCCAGTGTCCTTCCTCTCCAGTCCCCTCATTGTCACACTGAAGACTCTGTTTACTCTGTCATCCCTGATCAGGACAGGCCTCCCATCCAAACTCACAGATCTCTCTGATGCACAGGAGCCCCCGATCTCACACCACAGCTTCAGACTGTCACTGTTTCCATAGCGACATTGAACACTGACACTGTCTCCTTCCACACCCGTCACCTCCTGTTTGTCCACTGACAGTTCTGGGGAACCTGAACACACAGATTAGGAACAAAGGAAACGGTCTGATATTTACACAACAATTAAATAATTATGAGAGTTCACAGTAACAACATTGTCAAGCAGACATTTCTTACATAGAACTTCTCATATTTAACACCTTGAAGTATCCATTTAAACTGACACTGTTTTTATTACATTTATTATATTAATGAGTAAAATCTGCAACCTCTTCCATACAAATAATGTTCTAAAATATTAAAATCAATTCATTATTATTATTTTCTCAAAAATATGTTTTTCCATTAGTGTTTATGTTGATTTCTTTCTGGCTGAATGACATGTTACATATTGTGCATCTCATTGGCTACAGTCTGCAGTACAGATATCATACCCTCAGTTACTGTCAGGTGAACTCAATGTTTCATTCCTGGATCTTCAATTATGTTCATACTACACAAGTAGGAACCAGAGTCCTTAGTTGTCAAATTGTTCATGGTAACAGTGAAGACTCGCTGGTCAGGATCATCTCTGACTACAGCGGAATATGGGATTGGGAGTCTGAGTCTGGGAGGGTGTCTACGGTCTGGGAGGAAAACTAGGACCTTAATGAGGCACAAGTGAGGTGAATGAGCTGGTTTGTCACTTAGTGGGATGAGCACACCCATTTCACACTAAGGTTCAATGTGTATACACTCCTAGTTCACACTCACACGCAGTCACTATGGACACTTTTAGAGGCACCAATTCACCAGAACCACGTGTCTTTGGATTGTGGGAGGAAACGGGAGAAGAAAGAGGAAACCAGCATAGATACAGGGAGACCATGCAAACTGCTCAGAGAGCTGGGGGCCGGATATCGAAACCACAAGCCTTGAGATGTGAGCCCCCCCCCCACGCTGCCACCAGTCTCTACAAGCTAGAGGGTAACTAGCTCTGCAAACCTGCTGCAGAGTGAAAGACAACCAGGGCTACATAGTGTGTGTCACGGGTCATGGTGCGCGAGCGCGGCGGAGAGCGGCGATCGTGCGGAAGGAGCAGGCAGGCAAGCGGGATACGGGGAAAACGGGGTTTTAATCAAGAACGGGGATCTCACGCAAACAAACATCAGCAAACATCAATGACGGACAAAGGACTCGGGTAAGACACGGACTGAAATACACAGGACTGATTGAAAATAATCAGACACAGCTGGGTACAATCCGGGAAACACACGTGGGTAGGCAGGGGGCGTGGCACACAGGAGGAGCCGACGAGCAGGGCATGACAGTGTGTTACGAAGACTCGAAAGGTATACCTTACGAAAGTTGTTCATTTCTACATGCATTTGCAGAACAATTCCTTAAGAAGTTGCTTATGTGAGAGCTTCTTAGGTGTGACCTTAATACGTACCAGAACACCTGACTGGTTGACATTAATGGCTCGAGAATTGATTATTCCCTCCATGTAGCAACTGCTCTACAGCAGCATGAGTGAAAATGGTGTTCTTTGTAAATATAACATTGCAGGAATGCTTCAAAATATTAAATTAATCAGCACTGGGAGAGCCTAAAAATACAATTCCAAATTAACAAACTGAATCCTCTAACTGTAAATATGATTTTCATTGACTGGGTGCACAAATGCAATTTCAGTAGCAAAATTTTATTCATATTTGTTCTATAAAAAACCTGCTTGCACCAGTTTGTGTGCTTGTGATTGATACACAATAGCAAAAGCAAAGTTGAATTACAGTCATAATACACAAAAAAAATAATCGAATTTACTGAAATTAATCGAGGCACTAATTTTTTGATTAAATTTAAGCCAATGTTTTTTTTAGTAAAGTATATAGTTTTAGGAAACATAATATATTAAATAAATAAACCCAAAGTCTACTTACTTTCACAGTACCACCCTATAGGATTTACTCAGTTATGACAACATATTTGCACTCACTTTTTTGGGTAAATTTATCATTGTTTTATAAGTAAAATAAACCCAAGATTATCAAATAATATGCCCAGTGCCAATTAAGACAAAGGGCCTTATTTGGCATCTGGTGCAAAGTGGTACCAGGCATGATGCAGGTGCCTTGGCTGGTTTGAGCCTGATGCAGACTGTCCCATGTCCTTCATTATTAGCTACTAGGGACTATTCCAGGGCGCTTTTTGGGGAAAATATATTAGACTTATTTGTAAATGAACCTGCAGTGTCGACTCTCATCAAGTGCTTTCCAGGGGCATCAGAAATAGGGGGAACACATCCACCTCAATAGCAGCAGAACCCCCCCATCCTTTCCTTATCTTTCATTATGAATCCACGTGTTGCTGAAGCCAATTCGCTGATCATTCAGAGCACAAGGACAAAACCTAATGGAGACTGTAGTTATGTATTAGACATAGTCAGCAAAAACAGCTCATTGCCCTGCCTTTGCACCATAATCCGTAAAATCCAAGGCAGACGGTGAAACAGTACAAGAAAACTTCCTAACAAAAATTATTGTACTAAAAGTAATTAGTAAAATAGTAAACTAGTAATAATTGGTAGTATTAGACTAGGAGAAGCGGCGAACATTCGACGCCAGCATCCTCTCCCCAATCTATAGCACACAAGAGACAAGGGAATTTTATCTGCACTAACAGAGTCTTTATATATATCATGCAGTATATTTACATTTTATGTATATAGTATCAATGCCCTGATTCAGGGTACATTTCTAAGAATATAAAAAGTATTTCTAATTTCCAAGTCAATGTTTTTGTTAATCAAACAGCCATCATTTCACAACAACTGACATCACGATCTCCAAACTGTAGCTGGCAGTGTGTGGAGGAGCAGGAGAGAGATCTCTACTCAGTACCACTGTAATGAGTGACACTCACCTGTGAGCCCAGCAATGAGAAGAAACACGAGCATCAAAGGATCTATACGTCTGTGTGTCACTGAGCCCAGATCTGTGGAGACTGACACTCACTGCCTCATCCTCTGTACCTTCACTGTCTCTGTCGTTTCTATCCTCACACACAGCAGGCAGAGTGAAGGGGGAGTGGACACTTTAAACAGGAAGTGACAAAACTACAAGGCTGAATGTTTAGCACCAAATATTTCAGCAAGTCATTCTATTATTATGACTATATACAGCATAAATATTTACAAATATTTTATTGCTGTATAAACATCTCAATTTTTTTTGTTCCTAATCTGTGTGTTCAGGTTCCCCAAGGCTGTCAGTGGACAAACAGGAGGTGACAGGTGTGGAAGGAGACAGTGTCAGTGTTCAGAAATTTACCATCCAAAGATGCGATGTAAGATTGCGGGCTCCTGTGCATCAGTGAATGCTATGGGATGTATTTTAATATTTCAGTTTATGCTCTAGTCATTTTCTGTGCATGAATCTCTCTGTGTCAGTCCTGCCTCTCCGTGTTCGTCCTGCCATCAGAAGCAGCACCAGCCCCTGCCTGCCGTCACTTGTCTGTGCCCTGGTTTGTGACTCAAATCTTAAAATTTGGACAGTGTGAACTGGCACTTTACCATCTTGCTCATTTGACTTCCTCTGCCAGAACTTGGAGGATGGGCTTCCCCTTTGAGTCTGGTTCCTCCCAAGGTTTCTTCTTTCTAGGGGGTTTTCCTTGCCACTGTTGCTCTAAACAAATATTGCATTGAATTAAATTGAATTGTATTGACACTAAACTACACACACCAGCTTGTCTCAGCTGACCGCAATCCTTACTTATCGGATTCAGGGGTAAAGATGGCATTTCTAAGGTAAAACGAAAGACATCACATACCTTCTGAAAATATCCCTGCAATACTGGATATTGGGATAAAACCTATTAAATGGGACCTATTATGCTTTTCCCTTTATATTAGTGTGTTATATGGCTTCATGTGCATGTAAACAGTCTGCAGTGTCTTTAGATGGAAAGGAGATGCCAAAGGGATTAATTCTCACCGCAGAAGCCACTCCTAACTGCCTAAAATGCCCCGTAGAAATTCCAGCCTTTACTTCTATGACATGGTGAGGTCACCTCGTAACACAATCCTTATTGGCTGCCTGCCTGTAAGGATCTGATTGCAGACTGCAAGATGGGTTTGTAGGGTAAGATGAACAATCAGAGCACCCTGGGCCCATTGGGGGTGGGATTAAAAGCTCTAACAGGGCATTTCAGGCAGAAGGTGAATAGAGATGTGCATTATGAGAATAAAAATGTGCTTTTGGAACACTGAAGCATGTAAATACATTCGGTGAAAATAATGCCCTTTTAAGCAACACTAGGCTGCTGTCCATGGTGCTGAAAACCTGAATTGGCAAATTTTACATTCAATTTCTTTACCTAATTTAACTGTAACCCAGTTATATTGTTCACAATGATGTTCTGAGAAGTTTACAGAGGTAGGTATAGAAAGGATTACAGTGGGTAATAGGTGATTTAGATGAAATTTTTTAATTTGACAACCAAAAGGTTTGGAAAATCAGTTCCACTCTGGACAAACACGCCTCCCAAAAGTTTCTCTCTGTCTCTCTTGCTAGTTATTTCTCGTTACCCCCCAGTCAAGGAGGAATAAAATGCACAAACACATTGTAGGAGATATAAGGTGCAAACACATTAAAACCCTTTGTGTTTAAACATTATAAAACAGATTTATATACATTAAGTGTTTTGAAACTTTACATTCAGACCTACATCAGTCAGAAAAAGCAGGCGATGACCAGCCCAACCAGCAGCTCCATCTCTGATTGGACAAAATCCCTTGTCAGGGTAACTTCTGAAGTCATTACTGAACTAATTTCCAGCTCTGCCTTCAGCTTCAGCTGTTATATTAAACTGATCGTTTAGGAGGGAAATACAGTCAAGCCACACAGTGAAGCCGTAAAACATACTGGGGTTAAATGTTTTAATACTGACTTATGTAGCTGAATTTTGTTTATCCACTAGAGGGCAGCCACACGCAGGAGATTCCCTAATAAAGGGATGTGATGCTTCAGGAAGTCAAGTCATTTATTTGTGGAGCACATTTAAAAACAACAGGAGTTGATCCAAAGTGCTTTCCAGTCCAGAGAGAACTGATTAGCAAGTACTATATTCACAGTAAAATGTATAAATAAAGTTAAATGAAAACATACATATAAGAAATAAGAATATAAAAATTAATGGAAATGTACAATAAGCAACAGATTTTAAAAGTAAGAGGTTAATTAAAATTAAATTGAATATGTCAAAAACTGAATAGTGGACTTGACAAGAACCATAGGAGAACCTTGAAAGCAAGAGAGAAGGTGGGTCTTAAATTAGGATTTAAACTCTTCAATAGTGGCGTAAGACTTAATGTGGAGACTATTCCAAAGTCAGGGGGCAGCTACAGAGAAAGGCCGGTCACCTTTGGCTTAGGTGTGAGTGATGAACTGAGAGGGCTGTTGTGAGGATGACCTAAGTGACTGGGGTGGGGGGGGGGGGGACGTGAAGACAGAAATAGCAGATCTGAAATGTACTGTGGGGCTAATCCACTGAGTGCTTTAAAAACAAATAGCAAAGCTGTAAGGATAACAATGCAGAGGAGAGACCCTGGTATTCCAGTGAGGAATGGATACAGATAAAATAAAGAGGAGAGACCCTGGTATTCCAGTGAGGAATGGATACAGATAAAATAAAGATGAGAGACCCTGGTATTCCAGTGAGGAATGGATACAGATAAAATAAAGATGAGAGACCCTGGTATTCCAGTGAGGAATGGATACAGACAAAATAAAGAGGAGAGACCCTGGTATTCCAGTGAGGAATGGATACAGATAAAATAAAGAGGAGAGACCCTGGTATTCCAGTGAGGAATGGATACAGATAAAATAAAGAGGAGAGACCCTGGTATTCCAGTGAGGAATGGATACAGATAAAATAAAGAGGAGAGACCCTGGTATTCCAGTGAGGAATGGATACAGATAAAATAAAGAGGAGAGACCCTGGTATTCCAGTGAGGAATGGATACAGATAAAATAAAGAGGAGAGACCCTGGTATTCCAGTGAGGAATGGATACAGATAAAATAAAGAGGAGAGACCCTGGTATTCCAGTGAGGAATGGATACAGATCAAATAAAACCAAAATATGACACAGAAGGTAAGACTGGCCTCAGGCCTCAAGCTCATGAAGGAGGGATGTCTGCCTCTGAGCTGCACACTCAGCCCACTGAGCCACGCGGCGGCTTCACTAGGGCAACATCAGACAGGGAAAAGGCACAGAGTACAGGGCCAGACGGGCACCGACCCTGACAAGTAATATTACAGGGATAAAGTCAAACTCATGATGATGAACCTTGAAAACCTGGATATAACTGAGGAGGACCAGGGACCCCATTGTGTAGGAAACATCATTGTGGTTACATCACTTCCTGTGTGATGTGTAAAGTGACCCTTCCTTCTTTACTGTGACTGCTGTATGTGAGCATAGAGAAGACAGAGAAACAGCGAGGTTACAGAGAATCAGGATGCTATGGGCATGAGGCAAGGAGCAACCCAGGATGGGGGGGGGGGCAGCCCATCACAGGGCACACATGCACTCCTAAAGGCAATTTAGTAACTTTGGACTGTGGGGGGACACCAGAGTACCCAGAAGAAATCCCACAAAGACATGGGGAGGACATGCAAACTCACCCTTGTATCCACCCTATGGTCTCCTGTTGTCACCCTGGCTTCTGCCTTAGCGTTCCTTATTGTCCCAGGCCAAGAGGGGAAGGACCTGGAAATCACCCCTCCTGGGGACTTGAGATGGGACCCTTTGGATCTAGCCTTGAGCCTAGTGCTTTGGCCCTCCCCCTGTTGGTTCCCTCCAGCTCCCATCCCGCAGTCCCCTCACCGCCTTCCAGCTCCCATCCCACAGTCCCCTCACCGCCTTCCAGCTCCCATCCCGCAGTCCCCTCACCGCCTTCCAGCTCCCATCCCGCAGTCCCCTCACCGCCTTCCAGCTCCCATCCCGCAGTCCCCTCACCGCCTTCCAGCTCCCATCCCACAGTCCCCTCACCGCCTTCCAGCTCCTATCCCGCAGTCCCCTCACCGCCTTCCAGCTCCCATCCCACAGTCCCCTCACCGCCTTCCAGCTCCCATCCCACAGTCCCCTCACCGCCTTCCAGCTCCCATCCCACAGTCCCCTCACCGCCTTCCAGCTCCCATCCCGCAGTCCCCTCACCGCCTTCCAGCTCCCATCCCGCAGTCCCCTCACCGCCTTCCAGCTCCCATCCCACAGTCCCCTCACCGCCTTCCAGCTCCCATCCCACAGTCCCCTCACCGCCTTCCAGCTCCCATCCCACAGTCCCCTCACCGCCTTCCAGTTCCCATCCCTCAGTCCCCTCACCGCCTTCCAGCTCCCATCCCACAGTCCCCTCACCGCCTTCCAGCTCCCATCCCGCAGTCCCCTCACCGCCTTCCAGCTCCCATCCCACAGTCCCCTCACCGCCTTCCGGCTCCCATCCCGCAGTCCCCTCATCGGCTTACAGTTCCCATCCCGCAGTCCCCTCACTGCCTTACAGTTCCCATCCCGCAGTCCCCTCACCGCCTTCCAGCTCCCATCCCACAGTCCCCTCACCGCCTTCCGGCTCCCATCCCGCAGTCCCCTCATCGGCTTACAGTTCCAATCCCGCAGTCCCCTCACTGCCTTACAGTTCCCATCCCGCAGTCCCCTCACCGCCTTCCAGCTCCCATCCCACAGTCCCCTCACCGCCTTCCAGCTCCCATCCCGCAGTCCCCTCACCGCCTTCCAGCTCCCATCCCGCAGTCCCCTCACCACCTTCCAGCTCCCATCCCGCAGTCCCCCCACCGCCTTACGGTTCCCATCTTGCAGTTTCCTCATCACCCTCCAGCTCCTGTCCTGCAGTTTCCTCATCTCCTTCTGTCTAATGTCCTGTGGTCCCTGGTCACCCACAGGATCCGCTTTCAGCTCCAAACATGTCATCTCTCACCCCACCTGTCCAATTCCCTAGACCTGAGGTGGTCTACTCACCCTGTCTTTTTGTGTCTCATCCCGGGTCTGTCAACCCTTCCATGTCCTTTCAACCCCAATCAATTCCTACCCCAGAGGTGTCAAATTGCACATTTTTGTATTTCCACTCATTTAACATACCTGATTCAAATCCTTTTGCTAATTATCACACAGCTCTTGAGCTGAAACATTTATGGTGGAACAGGGAAAGAGATAAGGTACACAGGGCTCCAGCCCTCCAGGAATGGAGTTTGACACCACTGTCCTACCCAGTCACTTCCTCCTTTGTTCCCAAGCCTTCTGCTCCATCAAGCTCCTTTGGTTCCCTTCCTTTCTGGTTCTCCTACTCCATCCCAGTCCCCGCCTCAGGTCTCTAAGATCTGTTCCCTCATTTGCTGGTCCTATCCCAGTTTCTTGTGTTTGCCCTGTTTGTCTTTGCTCCCTTTTTTCACCTCCTGACTCTGTCTGTCCAGTTTCATGGTTTCCATTACTGTTTTTTTTCCATCCTGTTCTGTGCTTTTAAAGTTTTGTTCTCCCAGTCTTGCTGGCTCTGACCATGCCTTTGCTCGCTCGGTGTTTGTGAGTTTGGTGAGGGGTTCTGTCAGTGTCAGTGTCTGGCCAACCCTATGCTTTGTGTCTCCTCCCAGATTGGCCAGCAGGTGTTGCTGCTCATCCTGTTCTCCTTCCTGTTTCTTGTCCTTCAGCCAAAAGGCTAGGAACACAAGACCCAGAGACGGTAAAGACAGGGACAATGAAGGAACACCAGAGGGCACACTGACGAAAGGAGGAGTGAAGGGATCAGGAGGGAACAAAGGCAGAACAGAGGGACAGGGAGCAAACACAGGGGGCACCAAACCAGGGGACAAAGAGGCGAAGGGCGGGGGGAACCAGGAAGCCGGAGGGAACCCCAGCCGGCCGAAGGCGGGAGCAGCAAGGGGCACAGGCGGCCTCTGCAACCGCGAAGCAGAGGAAGAGGGGACACTGGAGGGGGTGAGGAGGAAGATGGAGGGACTGCTGGAGGAGGTGAGGAGGAAGGTGAAGTGGACACTGGAGGCGGCAAGGAAGGAGTAAAACCCGCAGCAGGTAACAATGAAGTTACAGCTGGCGAAGGCATAGGAGACCAACGAGGTGGAGCTGGGGGAACCGCAGGCGACCAACAAGGCGTCGGAGCCATGACCGCAGGTTCCCAATGAGTCATTGCAGGGGGAACTGCAGGCGACTGTTGAGCCGGAGTCAGAGGGACTGCAGGGGGAACTGAATGCGACCGCCAGGTTGAAGGAAGGGGGACTGAAGGTAAACCCGGGGGCAGGGCAGGCGGGACCTGACCCCAGCACAGGTGTCCTCTCCCTCTCCTACACCTAGAGATGGGGTCCTGGCCGGGTTCTGCCATGATAGGGTGGATCACCAGGGTCTGGAGCCGTGACTGGAGTGGGTACGGGATCTGAAATGGGGACTGGGGCTGGAACCATGGGAAGTAGAGCGGGGTCTGAAATGGGAACCACAGGAACTGGGAATGGAGCAGGAACCACAGGAACTGGAGTAGGAAACATGGGTATTGGAGCAGGGACACCGGGGACTGGAGCAGGAACCACAGGGACAGGAACCTCAGGCACTGGAGGTGAACACCTCTGGGTCAAGAATCGAGAGGGGATCCCCTCAATTTTCTGCTGGTGATTAGACGGGGATCGCGACGGAATCTAGAGGGGTTCCCAGCACGCCCTCCACTTTGTGATCCTTCCGCTTCTTCTTCTTCCGAGCAGACACAGCTGGAATAGTGGAAGGTTTGGATAACCCGGGCGACGGGAGGAGAGGCAATCCATAATCTAGGTGCACCTGCCTTATCATTGCCTCGGTGACCTGGCCTCTGAGCTAAGCTCGGTTCTGCTGCCCCTCCTCCACGCGGTGCGGGTCTTCCGATGGGGAGATCCCCTCCAAAATGTCTCTCCATCAAGCAGCAACGGCATAAGTCACGGGATCTTCCCGGATCTCGGGCTGCCTCAGCCAGTATATCACTTCATCTACTAGACTGAGGTAGTCGTCCTCGGTGAGGGGAGGCATCTTCTTATGGAGTCCGGTCATTCTGTCATATGTGAAGGGGAAGCAGGAACAGGAGCCCAGGAGTTGCACAAATGAGGGATTTATTCGTGCAGAACACAGGCAGGAACATGGAGTAGCACATAAAACTGACATCGATGACCAGACTGGGAAAACATACTCTAATGTGGACTTAAATACAGAGAATTACTGAAACACAACTAGAAACAGCTGATGACACAGGGCTTCTACCCGAGGTAGTGAGAGGGCTGTGGCACACAGGAGGATCAGCACGAGCAGGGGGTGACAGATTTCCATGTAAAATGAGCATGTAACAAAACATTTGTCTGTGTCAATTCAACTTTGCACTGTACTTCAGTTGTGACATTACATTTTTGACAATGGGTTTGTCTATGTTGTTTATGCACCTTACAAACCAAACTCCTGTTGTTTTAGTACTCTTTGTTGTTTGATTTTGTGTTCATGTTGACCTCTAGCTGGTAACTGGGGCAGCGTGGGGACGTCACACCTCCAGGCTTGTGGTTTCGATATCTGGCCCAGCTCTCTGTGGGCAGTTTGCATGGTCTCCCTGTATCTATGCTGGTTTCCTCTTTGTTCTCCTGTTTCCTCCCACAGTCCAAAGACACGTGGTTCAGGTGAATTGGTGCCTCTAAATGAAGGGGGCTCCCTAGGCAGCATTTTCTCTAAACGGCACTTCAGTGATGGTTGCCCCCCCTGCTGCCCTCTGAGGCCACCAGTGCATGCAGTTGTGCTGCACGACGCCTTTCTTGATAATGAACGTGCCCTGTGTGCACACTGCCTGCACCCTTCGCGGTGCCCTCAGCAGTCCGTTCCTGCGTAGAGGCGTCTCATAGCTGCTGTCAGGACGCCAGCCTCAAAACCACATGATCTTCAGATTGGTTCCTCCCTCTGCTGTGAAAATGAGTTTCTCTTTATTTCTAACTGGCTGTTTTGTAGCAGCATCTGTGCGTCGGGTAAAGGGTGCTGGCACATCTGTGTGTGATGGAAAGAGAGAGCTGGAGGAGGAAACCACATAGCAGCAAAACCAGTACTATAAACAGCACTGTCCCTCCGCAGTGAGACGAGGGTGATGTTTAATTTTTTTAAGGGGGGGGCAAGACAAAGATGGTGTTACAGTAGGTAGGTAAGCAGGTAGGTAGGTCTACTTGTTTAATCATATCTAATCATGTAATATCAAAGAGAAGGGCAGCCTCAGACAATTAATCACAATATTGTGCTAACTCAAAAAGTATTTGACAGGTCTTCGGATAAGAGAATATCTATGGCTGATTTAATTTGAGATGAAGCGCTCCAGAAATGAAGTGGTGTCACGTAGTGATGACCCATGAAAGGACAGCCACAGGCGTAGATTCAGTGAAGCTGGTTACATTGAGATAAGTGGCCCAATGTTGGGCTTTTAATAATAATAATTTTTGCATAGGTGGGAGGAGTGTGTGGGGGATACAGGTTGTTAAGGTTATGGGTGTATGGGTAGAGTGGGGAAGCACTTGCAGTTTATTTAAGAGCAAATAGACATTGAATTGGATTTTGTATCTTATTAGCGATAATGCAATTATAAATACACTTATACTCTAATTCAGACGTGTCGTTTATTCATGCTGAGGTTATTTTATTAATGAGTCTGTTAATTCAATGAGAGTGTATTTTATGCTCTCCTGATAAATAATGCTAGAATGGCATGTTGAAGTGCTAAACATTCAGCCTTGTGGTTTTGTCACTTCCTGTTTAAAGTGTCCACTCCCCCTTCACTCTGCCTGCTGTGTGTAACAATAGAAACGACCATGACAGTGAAGGTAGAGAGGATGAGGAAGTGAGTGTCAGTCTCCACAGATCTGGGCTCAGTGACACACAGACGTATGGATCCTCTGATGCTCCTGTTTCTTCTCATTGCTGGGCTCACAGGTGAGTGTCTCTCATTACAGTGGTACTGAGTAGAGATCTTTCTAAATTTTTCCCTGTTTAAAAAACCAGTTTGATCAGCTTTCATTGGATAAGCTGGTTGACCAACGTATGATGGTTGAGCAGCTTAAGATGTATTTTTGCTTGATGGTTTGATGGTTTGACTGGTCATCCCAGCTTATGATGGTCATTCTAGCTGGTTTAGCTGGTGAATCACCCAGCTAAGCCATCAAAGACCAGCAAGAGCTGGGACTTAACTCTCTTAGACCGGCCATAACCAGCCACCAGCATAAGCTGGTTTTTAGCAGTTTTTTTCTGCTGGGTAGTAAAACGCAAACTGAATTTAAAATATCTACTGATACTAAATACAACATTTAAAAATGCTAATAAAACTAAAATAGATTTCAAATGAAAATTCAAAAAATATACAAATTTAAAAAATCTAAAATATAATAAAAATGATCAAAGACCTATCAAAGACCAACTTTGGTCAACAGGAAAGACCCAGACAGACATCGGTCTGTTACAGAAATACACTGCCTGACAAAAAACGTCTCACACTCTGGTATTTTGCTGGACGGCCTTTAGCTTCCATTATGGTGCACATTCACCATCGCTCTGTTTCGATGAGCTTATGCAGCATCTCTACTTTAATTCTCATCTAGATTTGCTTTAATAATTCACTGAAATCTGAGACCTTTCACAATTGGAGCCTTATGAACCTTGGCATTGTCGTCCTGGAATACGCCCGTGTCATCAGGGAAGAAAAAAATACATTGATGTGATAACCTGCTTATTCAGTAGATTCAGGTACTCAGCTAGCTTCACTTTATTGCTGCAAACATATTAATCACTGCAATAATGATCCAGTCATTGGCTCTTAAGTATTTAAAATTCAAGCGGCGACTTAATCTTTTCCAGGAAGTGTACATGGTATGATGGCAGAAGTCCTTGCTATATGCTCAGGTAAAAATTCACACAGTGCAGTAAATCCTTTTAGAGTTGAGCGTATCGCCTGGCTAACATTCCCACAGTGTCTCCTCAGGAGTCCTTTTAGACACCAAGATCTGTGGTTTCCAATTAGCACCATGAAGGTACTATGGCACAACCACAGAGTGGACCTGGGATTGTCAGTCTATGGTGTTCATGGGTATTATGGTCTGCAGCCAAGAAACAATTATTTAAAGCTTTTTCTGGATTTTACATACCTGCAATGTTGGAATATTTTTTAAATATATATGGGTGACAACATTTGCCCCTACTGTTTAAAATGGTGGCGTTTGCTATATTTGGGGTCACTCTTCAAAAATTGTACTTAGAGCATAAGGTTTATCTTTTTAAGAGAAGAGCCCAGATTAGAATGCATACAGTAATCAGCACCTCGTGCCAACATGAGTAAATGAGAATAATGCTGTCAGGGGTCTTGCTTTAGATTTTGGACCCCATGAATTCATATCATATTGGGCCCCCAGTCCAGACCAATGCAGTTATTTTCCAGATTTTCTAGGCCCCCTGTCACTCCGGGGCCCTTGGAAGCACCCTAACTTACCCCACCTTATGGTGCCCCTGATTGCTGTTCCACAGAGAAGTGTGCAGTCATCTGTATGTGTATAGAAAACCATCTGAATGTGAGAGACATCAGAAGACAGTTATAACTATTTGGGCTTTTATTTGCCTCTTAATAGCCTTCATTTATGTATAATTCAGTTTATAGATGAAGCGAAAACTTCATCACAGTCTTTCAAATGTCTTAGGGCCAGTTCATACATCAGAGCCCAGATTTTGGCTCTAGAGGATTTTTTAACACGTCTGTGTGAGCCGACTGTGCATGTGAAAGGAAATGGACTGAGTGCTTCCAGTAGGTGGCTGAAGCAGATGAGTAGCTGTAGCTATAGAAGCTGTCGACACGCAGCTGTGTGAGGAGGTGCAGAAATGCACCGATGAGCCAAAATATAATGATCAACTGCCTAATATCCTGTTGATCTTCCACATGCTGCCAAACCAGCCCAAACCTGCTGAGCCATAGACTCTACAAGACCTCTGATGGTGTCCTATGGTATCTGGCACCAAGATGTCAGCAGCAGGTCTTTTAATTCCTGCAAGTCGCATCCCACAGATGCTTGATTGGATTCAGCTGTTCTGCTTTGTTCTTGACCCCTCGTGGTCCCATCATTTTGTTGTTGTCCCCTTTGTGTTCTGTTTTGGTAAATAAACAGTATTTTGTGCTGAGTTGCTCCATGGAACGTCCCTCTTTTCCCTTTGACAGAACCGGCCCTCACTGTTTTCTTGTCTCAGATCTTTATGTCACACATTAAGTGTGAGGTTGTATAAAAAATGAGTGTGAGTCACATGAATGACACAGGAAACCAAGGAAGCTGAAGACATTGAAGACATTTTTAAAAACATTTTCCACTTGCAAGAGGTGCACTTACACTCGCAGTTTATTTTAGAGCAACTAGACATTGACAGTAAACAGTGATGGATGCCTTACTGTTAAAAGCCCATGTCTTCTGTTGGTCTTGCTGTGGTTCCCCAAAGTCCCTCTGTGTCTTTAATTTATCCTGATGTTAGATGTCTGACTCACACACCTGCCATCCCAGCACTGCTGACTGCTGGCTTTGAATGTGACCATGACTGTGTCTGTGTGCAGTTTGCAGGCTTCCTCTGTTCACAATGGACTGACGTGCAGTTGAAGGTTTACCTCACTTTACACTGTGTGCTTCCTGCATTAGGATCTATATAATTATGCTGATGGTGAAATATTCTAATGATGAATAGTTATGCTTAAACAAGCGACAATGAAGGACCGACTTGCTGAAATGCTAAACATTCAGCCTTGTGGTTTTGTCACTTCCTGTTTAAAGTGTCCACTCCCCCTTCACTCTGCCTGCTGTGTGTGAGAATAGAAACGACAGAGACAGTGAAGGTACAGAGGATGAGGAAGTGAGAGTCAGGGTGTACTACTCACAGCAGGCGATCGGTACAGTGCCTGAGCATGTTTGACCCAAAAAATGTCCAGATCATTTGAAAAATGGGAATTCAGTCAATTGTTTTCCCTGCAGGTGCTGACAGTGTATCCACAGTGACCTGGGTGTCAGTACTGAGTGGAGTATCTGTCAGCATCCCATGTTTCTATGAGGACAGATATGAAACACGTGTGAAATACTGGTGCAGAGGGTATAGATTGAGGTCATGTACTCCCATAGTACACACTGACTCTCCACAGGAGGGTAAAGTGTCAATCAGAGATGATTCTGACCAGCTAGTCTTCACTGTGACCATCAACAATCTGACAGCTGAGGACTCTGGCTATTACTCATGTGGTGTGAAGATGTTTGGAGATGTAGATGTTGGATATCAGGTTCACCTGTCAGTCACTGAGGGTAAGATATCTGTACAAACATATGATCACTATTTTCAGGCATATATGTCTAATACAAATAAATACACATATTCATTGTATGAGCTGCAATGACAATAACATATTTTATTTTAAATATTTTTTTATGTTTTTTCAAAAGGGGTGAATCTGCCAGTGTTTTCATTACACCTAGTTAATTGTCATGCCCGGCTCGTCCGCTCCTCGTGTGTGCCACGCCCCCTGATTACCCACGTGTATTTCCCTGATCTCCAGCTTTGTCTAGTTACTTTTGATTAGTCCTGTGTATTTAAGTCCTGGTCTCCCCGGTTTCCCTTGTCCGTCATTGATATCAGTCGATGTTCGTGCCCTCGTCTTTGATAATAAACCCCGTTCGTCCCGAGTCCTCTCTGCCTCTCTGCCTCTCTGCCTCTCTGCCTCTCTGCCTCTCTGCCTCTCTGCCTGCCCGCCTCCCCGCACGATCGCCGCTTTGCCCGCGATCGCTGCCGTACACCAGTGACAGTTAATGGTGATAATTAAATGGTAAATCTTACATTTTATTTATGTAAATGAGGTTCCAAATGTATGTTTAGTTCTGGATGACAAATGAGTCCTGGGAGAAGAAACAGTGTGAGTTTAAATGGGCGACTTCAGGGGGTTAAACAAGTAAGAAATGTAATTTTGTTTAGTTTTTAGTTAAAGTATACATTTTATGGAAAGTGTGAATGTATACAGGAACAGTTTGGCTGATATTAAGATTATATTACATATATTAATTAATAAGTGTGAATCAGCAAACATTTGCATGCTAATTATGAAACTCGGTGATCAATGAGTCCTTTCCACACTGTTTGATTTTTACAAAAATACAACATTTACGTAAAACACTTTTTAATATTTCTGCAAAGTGACATATTTTGACCTACAGTGGACTGGTACTGACTCTTTATTAATATGTGTATAAATACTGTAAGAGGGAGTGAGAGTTAATCATCTTGGTGATGTTCATAATGTCCTTGCAGGTGTGTCTACAGTGAGCAGGGTGTCTGTACTGAGTGGAGGATCTGTCACCATCCCATGTTTCTATGGTGACAAATATAAAACACATGTGAAATACTGGTGCAGAGGGTATAATGTGAGGTCATGTACTTCCACAGTACACACTGACTCTCCACAGGAGGGTAAAGTGTCAGTCAGAGATGATCCTGACCAGCGAGTCTTCACTGTGACCATCAACAATCTGACAGCTGAGGACTCTGGCACCTACTGGTGTCGTGTGGAGATCAGTGAAGCCTCAGATCCTGGAGATGAGGTTTACCTGTCAGTCACTGATGGTAAGATGTTTGTACTTCAGACTGTAGCCAATGACATGCACAGGATGTAACATGTCATTCATTTACAATGGAAGAACATTAACACAAAAGCTGAAGGAAAAAAATATTTTGATATTCCGTAGCTTTACCTAAGTAGAATGGGCTCTACATTTTTATTTCATGTAATATGATAAATGAAAAGACTGTCATTTTAAATAGGCTAATTAATAGGATAAATTGTATGTTAAGAAATGTTCATTTAGTGGACAAACATTAATATACACATGCTGTCAGGACTTACAGTTATAAATATTTTATTGTTTTGTTAATATCACAGTGTTTGTTCCTAATCTGTGTATTCAGGTTCCCCAGAGCTGTCAGTGGACAAACAGGAGGTGGCGGGTGTGGAAGGAGACAGTGTCAGTGTTCAATGTCGCTATGGAAACAATGACAGTGTGAAGCTGTGGTGTAAGTTTGGGGGCTCCTGTGCATTAGAGAGATCTGGGAGTTTGGATGGGAGGCCTGTCCTGATCAGGGATGACAGAGTAAACAGAGTCTTCAGTGTGACAATGAGGGGACTGGAGAGGAAGGACACTGGCTGGTACCGGTGTGCTGCTGGAATGTGGCAGATCCCAATTCATATTACTGTCAATCAGACAGGCACAGGCACAACCAGCATTGAATGTAAGTTATTACTTAAAATCTGCTTGCAAATTATTTGTTTCAATATATATAGATAAATACTGAATGAACAGTTTTGCTCAGGAAGAGGGTCAGCTTTTTCTTGTGGGGATAATGTGTATGGGGGGGCAGAGGGGGAGTAGGTGGCTGTGTTTACCATGGTATTGCCATTAAGCACTAGGGTGAATAAAACACCCTCATCTGAAGTTAGTGCAAACCTAAAGAGCGTGAATTTAAATGTTATTAGCTGCCTTTTGAAACATCTCATTTAACCACTGAGAAAAAAGTTAAATTCCTCTGTTTTTCAGCTGTTGTTAAATCGGTATATTTATTTGGATCATAGTCTTTACTGGGGTGGCATGGTGGTGCGGTGGTTAGCACTGTTGCCTCACACCTCTGGGACCCGGGTTCGAGTTTCCGCCTGGGTCACATGTGTGTGGAGTTTGCATGTTCTCCCCATGTCGTCGTGGGGTTTCCTCTGGGTTCTCCGGTTTCCCCCCACATTCCAAAGACATGCTGAGGCTAATTGGATTTGCTAAATTGCCTGTAGGAGTGCATGTGTTAGTGAATGGTGTGTGAGTGTGCCCTGCATGGCTTGGCCCCCCCGTCCTGGATTGTTTCCTGTCTTGTGCCCATAGCCTCTGGGATAGGCTCCAGACCCCCTGCGACCCCAAATAGGAGAAGCAGCTACAGAAAATGGATAGATGAATGGCACAGTGGCCCAGTAGGTGGCGCTGTTGCGTCACCCCTCCATGTTAATATTCACTTCTGCTCTGTCTGTGTGGAGTCTGCATGTTCTCTACATGCTGTGTTGGTTTCCTCCTACAGTCCAAAGACATGCAGTCAGGCTAATTAGTGTCTGTAATAGAGAGTGCGTGTCTATGTGCCCTGTGACTGACTGGCATCCCGTCCAGGATGTACTCCACCCTTGTGCCCTGTCCTGCCTGGGATAGGATCCAGGCCCCACACCCCTGACCAGGAGGAGGGGTTAGAAGATAGATGGGGGGATGGCTGTAGTTTTATGTGCCTGTATTAATGGACTGAAAGATCTTTATGACTAATAGAACATGCATTTATCATTTTTTTAATTCTGTCTTTTCTCATGGTTCCACTACCGTACTTATTTTGCACATGGTGAAGATGGAAGGAATAATGAAAAACTGAGGTAAGCATTCAGCATCATTTACAGTAATGTGGGGGTCCAGCTAGCAGCATTTACCTAATCCTACAGGAATGGAGAACTTCCCTTTTGTGTTTGAGAATAAAGATCATATTTTTGATTTTATTTCACTTAAAATATGTGACACGGTATCCCATCCAACCCAGTAGGATAAGCGGTTTGGATGGATGGTATCCCATCCAAGGTGAGCCCCTGCTTTGTGCCCTGTGCTGCTGAGGATTGGCAGTAGGTCTGTTTGGATCTTGTAGATTATATAATAATCATAATAAGCAGTTAACATTCTGTAGCTATTTTCAAGTTCTTTGTTAATGTCGCTTGTTCCTCATGCATAGCCTGTGAAATGGGTCAGATGTCACTGTACCATGTTGCTATAAAGCATGTAAGACTTTACTGTTCACATCCACCCTCTTATTCAGCTCTTTGGTCCAGCTGGCTCTGTATGTAGGACTGGGCTTATCGGTGCTGCTGTTGATCATCAACGTGGTTTTAATTCAGTCAGAATAGATTCACTGTTTTGTTCTTCAGGTTTAAATGTGATATGTGTGACTGACAGACACACTGGTGTATTATATGTCTGACAGGTGGGAGCAGGTTCTGGGTGCTGTACTGAAAGCTGGGACTGGTGTGTTTTATCTGATTTGCACCATCATCGCCATTCAGCTGCACTGGAGCACCTATTGAAAGAGGGGATCCAATCAGAGAGAAGCAGAGGGAGGGGCCAATACAAACCACGGGTCTTATGGAATTGTGATTAAATGTACAACCTTGTTAATCCTGATAAGATGACTAGCATTAATTGAATAAACCTCAAGGTTGTATCTGCAGGCTTATGCTGTGAAATGTATTTAATATTTCAGATTATGCTGTAATTTTTTGTGATCAACCTTCCTGTGTTAGAGGAAGCTGGGTAGGGGGGTGACCTTTGTGGAGCAGAATGACACAGACGAGCTGTAAAATAAATGCTTATGCTAACTGCAGTGAGGCCTCTCTCACGCGGACCTGCTCAGTCTCTCTAGTCAGACCATGAGAGTCAGTTAATTAAGGAGGTTTGGATTGTCTGCTGGGAACCTGTGCAGCCGGTGCTTTGTACTGCTGATGGCCTCTTCTTCACACGTGCTTTGCTGCCACCTGCTGCTCAAAGTTTAATATTGATTAATGGAAGAAAAAAATCTTATTACATTTTGCTTATCAAGTCTTAAATGGAAATTTCATGTATATTGGTCATTGTTTTGATGTAATAAATGATTGATGAATTGATTGTTTAGTATATATTTTGTATTCTGGTGTTGGTAATTATTAAAACTCAAGAATATTTCAAGATCCCAAGACATTTGGTTTGTGGTTTTCAGGTCACGCCTCCCCCTCAGAGCCCACCCATCAGTGACCCTCTCAGAGTGTGATGTAACACACAAAATCAAGACCGCCCACTTTTCAGTCAGCAATAAAAACACAGCAGGTTGTCTCAGCTGACCACAGCCCTTACATAAGACATAAAGGGGAAAGAGGACATATCAAAAGTAAATAGAAAGACATCACATACCTTCTGCTCAATATCAAAGGAAAATATCCCTGCACTTGAATTCTGGGATAAAACCCACTAAGCAGCATTAGGTTTCTGTCCATGATGCTGAAAACCTGGATTGGAAAATTTCACATTAAATTCCTTTACCTGATTTAACTGTAACCCAGCAATTCTGTTGACAGTTATGCTCAGTCGAGTCTACAGGGGGGGTTGAAAGGATGGACAATGAGTAACAGCTAATTTAAGTGAACTTCACAACCAAAAGGCTTTGGACATTTTGGACATTAATGCTCCACAAAGGTTTCTGTCTGTCTTTCTCTCTGATTATATCTCTTTACCACCCAGTCAAGGAGGAATCAAATGCAGAAGCACATTGTGGGAGATATAAGGTGTAAACACATTTAAAGTTCTTTTTGTGTGAACATTAAAAACAGATTAATACATATTAAGCAGTATGAAATTGTGTATCGAGACCTACATCAGTCAGAAAAAGCAGGTGATGACCAGCCCAACCAGCAGTTCCACCTCTGATTGTACAGAATCCCTTATCAGGGTAACTTCTGAATTCATGACTAAACTAATTTCCAGCTCTGCCTTCAGCTTCACCTGATCATTGGGTACAGTCAAGTCTAACAGTGAAACCGTGAAAAATATTAAATGTATTAATATTTAATTAGGGGCGGCATGGTGGTGCAGTGGTTAGCACTGTCGCCTCACACCTCTGGGACCCGGGTTCGAGTCTCCGCCTGGGTCACATGTGTGCGGAGTTTGCATGTTCTCCCCGTGTCGTCGTGGGGTTTCCTCCGGGTACTCCGGTTTCCCCCCACAGTCCAAAAACATGCTGAGGCTAATTGGAGTTGCTGAATTGCCCGTAGGTGTGCATGTGTGAGTGAATGGTGTGTGAGTGTGCCCTGCGATGGGCTGGCCCCCCATCCTGGGTTGTTCCCTGCCTCGTGCCCATTGATTCCGGGATAGGCTCCGGACCCCCCGCGACCCAATAGGATAAGCGGTTTGGAAAATGGATGGATGGATGGAATATTTAATTAAATAGCTGAATTTTGTTGTGTCATTTGTCGTCGTGGAGTCTACTCTGGGTACTGTGGTTTCCCCCCACAGTCCAAAAACATGCGGAGGCTAACTGGAGTTACCAAAATGCCCATAAGTGTGCATGTGTCAGTGAATGGTGTGTGTGTGTGTGTATATGTGTGTGTGTGTGTGTGCCATGCAATGAGTTGGTAACCCATCCAACCCACGCTCCACCTCGGGCCCTTTGATGTGAATGGGGCTGTGTCTGCTGTCTCCTGAAGTCCACAGTGAGCTCCACAGCCTCCCTGGGCCTGAGGGCGTTGGTGGCAGGTTCTTTATTGTCCATAAGCTTAGAACACAGAAGTGGTGAAGCTGGTTGGCGTTGCTGCTGGAGGGAGCTGAATTTGTGGGTCTGTATCCCACTATGGCTTGAACACCCGGCCACATGCATGACGGCTCAGAGTGTGGATGAAGTTTTAATCACTTTATAGCTGTGCTTTGCTGGTTCGATGCCCCTCTCCAGGTCAGTCCTGGATGTGCTGTAGGTCGGATCTGAATGCAGTATCTCTGGCTTTCAGTTTAATGGTCATCCAGGGCTTCTGATTTGGAAATATTCTTATTTTGCAGGTGGTGACAGTATGAACACAGCTGTTAATATAATCTAGTACAGAGGATGTGTTTAGATCAGTGTCGGTATGGGACTGACATATAGTCCAATCTGTGTGGTCAGGCTGGTGCTGCAGAATGGAATCAGCAGCTGCTGGCCAGACTGTCGCTCACTGCTGGTTTCTCACTTTGATGATGGTTGGATACTTGGGCAGTAAAACAGCCAGAGTCTGTCCCATGCAGGGGAGGGTAATGGCTTGCTTAGTGTCTGCAGTATTAGCATAGACATGATGCAAGATATTCTCTCCTCTGATGGAGACATTCTGGTTCAGTTCTAAGGTCGGATCGAATAAAGTCCCCCGCTGTGATAAAGGCTCCATTTTCCTGTCTGCTAATGGCCATATGAAGTTCTTTCATGGCGAGCCTAGCATTAGCATGAGGTATGTACACAGCAAGCACAAGCTGTAAACTCCGTTAGCAGGTAAAAATGCTTACACTTGTTCGTCAGATATTTCAGAACAGAACAGTGTCTCCCAGTAATATCTGAGTCCACACACCACGTTTTATGGATGGAGAAATACATTCCTCGTGTCACACAGGTGCTCGTCATGTTCATAAAAAATTAGGGAAAATATGGCAAGGCTGCAAAAGCACTTCATTATACTGGTATTTATTTTATTTAAAATGCAGAAAATCCACAAAATCAGGCTCCATAGTGGAAAAAATTAAAGATACTCATTGGAGACTGCAATTAAAATAAGGGTACAAACATTAACAACAATGTGGTCAACTGTGCAGTGCAGTACTGCATTCAGGTAGTGTACGCACTACCTGCAGGCTCAGAGGTGAGTTCTCCTAGCTGATCCAAGTGAGGCTCCTCTTCTACCCAGAGCCCCGTCTGTGGCCCATACCAGTAACCAGACTTATAAACATGGCGAATACTTTTCTGTACACAATAGATTGGTATAATGTAAACCCTCCCCCTCAACACACACATCTCTGCTCCCCATAACAAACATTATTACCTGTATTTTAAAACATCACTGTGTGCATCCATCCATCCATTCTCCAAACCGCTCATCCTATTGGGTCACGGGGGGTCCGGAGCCTATCCCGGAAGCAATGGGCACGAGGCAGGGAACAACCCAGGATGGGGGGCCAGCCCATCGCAGGGGACACTCCAATTGGCCTCAGCATGTTTTTGGACTGTGGGGGGAAACCGGAGTACCTGGAGGAAACCCCACGACAACATGGGGAGAACATGCAAACTCCACACACATGTGACCCAGGCGGAGACTCGAACCCGGGTCCCAGAGGTGCGAGGCAGCAGTGCTAACCACTGCACCACCATGCCGCCCCCTCACTGTGTGCATATTATCAGATAAGGCTCAACCCAACCCCCTGGGGAGTAAACCATTACTGTCAAACCCCGTCCGTCCTGAAGCATGCTGGAACAGGACCGCGTTTACAAAACATTCGCCAAACCGGATGCGCGGTTTGGTCCTGTTGAGCTCCCGTAGCCCGGGGGCGGCTCCGACGAACCCGGAAGACAGACGGCAAACAGGACGGCGCGTTGTTCGAGCCCCGTCACAAACTACAATGGACAAATACGAATAAACGTGCAACAATCGCGTATCTGCGTGTCTGTTTATTACGGAGTGCGGATGGTTAGATTGGCGTTTATTGCATGGAAGTATTTAGTGCAGCGTCTTCTGTGCCTCTGCTTTTACCGCCGTCTGTAGCCGGTCTGTCGGCGCTGAAGACGCAGAGTCCTTGCAAATCAATGACGCTGTCGGGAACGGCGCCGTTTGGCTGTATTTCTGTGAAAATCACGGCATCGCCTTCCGTAAACCTGCTCTGCGATGTAATCCGGAGTCGGAGCTCATCCATTTTGTTCGCCAGACCCGTACGTTAGCTGGAAGATGCTAGAGACGGCCGATGGGGGTTAGCGCTGGCTTAGCATGTAGCTTCTCTAACAGGTCGCCATATCCTGGCGATCAGCTCCGGGGGACGGAAGTGTCTGCTGGACTGACAAAGTCTACAGATATATCCCCATATCTTATTACCTCCATATCTGTACCTGTTATTAAAGCGAGACTGATTAGCTTGCAGCTGGCTGGAGTCTCTTTTTATCAGCCTTTAGTGTATTTCATCTGTAAGAGTTTCTGTAGTGTAGTGGCCTTTAGGGCGGAGGAAGTGCACACCGGCTACAGGAACTTCGGAGACCCACACAGCCACCCTAGTGCAGAAAGTTGGGCGGCGACTGTATCACCTGAGGAGGCTGAGGAAATTCAGAATCTGACCTGCGCTGCAAAAAGCCTCCTGCAGCATTACTGTGGGATCTGTGGTTTCCGGCAGCATGGCTGCCTGGTGTGACATCTGCAGCCCTAAGGACCGCAGAGCCCTACAGAGGCTGATAGGGAGCACAGAGAGAATCACCAGGACAGAACTGCCCTACCTGCAGGATATCTACCTCCAGCGATGTAGGTCCAGGGCATTAAATACCATCAGAGACATTCACCACAATACAGTAATACTATACATGCTGTAAAACTGTAAATTATGGCTTACTGTAAATATAAACGTTATAATACAGTACTAAAATACAGTAATACTATACATGCTATAAAACTGTAAACACAATAAATCCTACAGCACTGCTCAGCTCCCTGCTTGCTTGATTGCTTGTACTTTATTGACATTATTGCACAGTCTGTATTCCGCAAAGCAGAATTTCCCAGTTAAATAGCTTAAGGCAAATATGAAATCTGTCCAGTAGGAAGGGAGGTAACCGACATTCCTATTGGACAATCCTTGCATTTGGCTTAAGTTGTATGGCTGATTAAGAAATGCTGGGGGTGTTGCACAAAGCAGGATTTCTCAGCTGAGGTAAACTAAAGCTAGAAGTCGGTCCATCCATCCATCCATCCATTTTCTGCCACTTAACTGGGGTCAGGTCATGAGAGCAGCAGTCTAAGCAGGGATGCCCAGACCTCCCTCTCACCACATACCTCCTGCAGCTCCACTGGGGGATACCAAGGCATTCTCAGGCCAGTGGAGAGATATAATTTTTCCAACATTTCCTGCGTCTGCCCCGGGGTCTCCTCCTAGTTGGACACGCCTGAAACACCTCCCCAGGGAGTCGTCTCAATTTATCTGAGATAGGTGCCCAAACCACTTCTACTAGCTCCTTTCGATGCAGAGGATCAGTAGCTCTACTTTGACCCCTTCCTGAAGTTCTGTGCTCCTTACCCCATCTCTAAGGCAGAGCCCAGACACTCTGAGGAAGAAACTCATTTCTGCCACTTGTATCCACAATTCATTCTTTCGGTCACTACCCAAGGCTCATGACCATAGATGAGGGTAGGAACGTAGATAAGCCTGTAAATCTAAAGCTTTGCCTTCCCGCTCAGCTCCCTCTTTGCCCGGAAAGAATGTTACAGCGTCTGCATTACTGTAGACTAGGGGTGGCCAATCTTATCCACAAAGGGCTGGTGTGTATGCGGGTTTTTGCTACAACTCCCTAATTAGATCGCTAATTAGAGGACTGATTGGCTGAAGAGTCCTCACACCTGGGTTTGAACAGCTGTCCCAAAGGTTATCCCAAGAACCTGCACACACCGGCCCTTTGCGGATAAGATTGGCTACCCCTGCTGTAGACACTGCACTGATCTGTCTGTAGATCTCCTGCTCCCTTCTTCAAGATATTAATGTCACCATTCTGGGTGGGTTAACATTGTCCTCATGTCTTTCTTCATAGGATTATTCTTGAGGCAGGAAACCATGATTGTCCAATAAAAGTTTAGCTTAGGAGCATTCCTATTGGACAATCCTGTCTTATGGCTTAAGTTATCCCAGCTAACTGAGAAATCCTTCTTGGTGTAAGACCCCCTGGTGTCTGTCAGGGGCTGAGAGAAACACAAACAGCACTCAGTCTGACAGGGCTGCTGATAAGGCCCAGGTGAAGTGAATCAATGTGCTCAGCACCTGACTTTGAGCCCCCGGGACGCCCCCACCCCTGTCTTACAGAAACACATACCTAATGGGCCTCCTGTTTCCTACTGATCCACAGATATTAAAAGGACCTACTGCAGTGGCACTTTGAAAACTGTATAAAACATAATAAAGACTGAAACAAAGGCCTGAGGTCAGACCCTCTCATGCAGCACACAGTGTTTCTACAGAGTCTCACCCTCACATCCTGTATGACGACATTTCTGCTTTTCAGAATAAGTGCTTTTCTGAGAATAACTTCTGCATCATGCTAACGAATCTTCATTTATACCAAATATCAGTTATTTTACTATGGAGCCATCTTTCTGTTATACTTAGATTCCCAATGCAATTAAAATATTTGCCCCTGTTACATCAAAAACCAAAGCAGCATCAAAATGTTTCCTTTCAATAGACCATAGATAAACAGAAAACTCACCAGTGCACAAACTAACTCTCTAAAAGTAAATATTATAGTCACTGATAGAGTGTACTGGCCCTCACTGTTTTCTACAGTGTCTCTTCCTTTCAGTTCTTTATTTCACACTTTAATTGTGAAGCTGCAGAAAAAAGCTGAGTCACTTTAGCTGAACTGCAGTTTATTTAACTGCAATGAAACATCAACAGTTAACAGTGACACATTTTGATGCCTTACTGTCAGAATCCCATGTCTTCTGTTGGTCTTACTGTGGTTCCCCAAAGTCCCTCTGTGTCTTTAGTTTATCCTGATATTAGATGTCTGACTCACACACCTGCCATCTCAGCACTGCTGACTCTTGGCTTTGAATGTGACCATGACTGTGTCTGGGTGCAGTTTGCAGGCTTCCTCTGTTCACATGGCATTTATCCAGCTTCCAGTGCCCTGCAATGGACTGATATGCTGTTTACCTCACTTTGCACTGTGTGCTTCCTGCATTAGGGTCTAGATTATTATATTAATGACTAACAGACATGACATGGGGGCAGGGGGTGGCTCAGTGGGCTAAGCCTCTGTGGTTACTGGTTCGAGCCCAGACCAATCTCAGCCATCTGTGGGCTCTTGAGCAAGACCCCTAACCCCCAACTCCCTGGGTGCTGCTATTGGTGGCTGCCTTTTGTTTAGCTACAGAGAGCAAGTTGGGGGAAATGTAAAGAGAATTTACTCATAGGCATCAAGATCATGTCAATTATTATTAAAACCAGATGAGAGATGAATCTTGAAGGCTACAGAGAGATCCAACAAATAATTATTTGCTACTAGCAATACATAAATATAAATGCGCCTTAACTCTAACACATAGGGAAGCAGAATGAGTGACTGAATTGCTAAATATTCGGCCTTGTGGTTTTGTCACTTCCTGTTTAAAGTGTCCACTCCCCCTTCACTCTGCCTGCTGTGTGTGAGAATAGAAACGACAGAGACAGTGAAGGTAGAGAGGATGAGGAAGTGATTGTCAGTCTCCAAAGATCTGGGCTCAGTGACACACAGACGTATGGATCCTCTGATGCTCCTGTTTCTTCTCATTGCTGGGCTCACAGGTGAGTGTCTCCCATTACAGTGAACTGAGTAGAGATCTCTCTCCTGCTCCTCCACACACTGTCAGCTACAGTTTGGAGATCATGATGGAGATCTGCTGCTACATCAGAAGGAATTGGAAAATATCGATTGTGAAAAGATTTGCAGATGGCTGCTTCGAGTTAAAATGTCTTGGAAACTGCGAATACGATTTGGATTCTTCAGATTTTTTTAACAGAAATATTTTGTAAACACAATTACTTGATATACTTATTTTGTGTTAAATGCATTTATTATGTTGGCTTGAAAAAGCAACATATTGTTCTTCGTTTTTTCTCCGCCCTAATGTTCTAAACGCTCTTCCTCTTACAATTTTAGGAGTACAAACTTTCCACACTTCATCGTCCCATAGCCGTGAATTGGGGGTGTGGTATTATAAGCTCTCGCACCCTCCATCACTTTAGGAGGTCGAGCCAAAGACCCCATTTTCCCCATTCACTTATACCAGTGGTTCTCAAAGTGTGGGCCGCGCCCATAACAGGTGGGGCGCAAGAGACCTGAGGGAAAGTCGTACAGAAATGATGTTTAACATCGGAGTCATTTTCACGGTGGAACAGAAAATTCACATCGGTACCGTTTGCATTCACTGCCATCAGAGCCTTAAAGAGTCAAAATGTAAAGATATTTATCAGGCAGGAAAAGAACTGGTGGTGCTTTTGAGAGACACGAAGCAAGTGCCGGAACCTGGCAAAAAAACAAGGCAAAAAGGAAATTAGATGAAAGATATCTTGCTCTGGGTTTCACTGTTAATGTGGCAGGAGATGAGGAGAGACCTGTCTATATTATATGTTTGAAAACTTTGGCAGCTGATAGTATGAAACCCAACAAATTAAGAAGCCACTTGGAAACATCACACCTCAGTCATATCTCCTGCACCAAATTTCTTCCAATCAGAGAACAGATATATAGCAAATCTGTCAATGATGAAAACTACGACAAATCACCTGGAAAACAATTTTTATCCCAAAGCAATCATGGCTTTAAATGCAAAACATTATGGTTAATTTCTTATTTTTCATCAGTGAAATCTGTATATTTAATGCAATCTGTATAGATGATGCAGTTTTCTGTGCAAGTTGCAATTCAGTGCAATATTCAGCACAATTTGTATATCTTTAATATTTATTACACTTTTTATGCCTCACATTCAGTCGAGTTGCATTTTCAATTTCGTTGTCCAAGTGACAATGACATTAAAAATTATCTTTATCTTTTATCATTTAGAATTTAGTGATTATTTGTCAGTTTCCTCCTGGTACTCTGGTTTCCCCCCACAGTCCAAAAACATGCTGAGGCTAATTGGAGTTGCTAAATTGCCCATAGGAATGCATGTGAGAGTGAATGGTGTGTGAGTGTGCCCTACGATGGGCTGGCCCCCCATCCTGGGTTGTTCCCTGCCTCGTGCCCATTGCTTCCGGGATAGGCTCCGGACCCCCCGCGACCCAGTAGGATAAGCGGTTTGGAAAATGGATGGATGGATAACTAGCTTTTTCAATCCAACATCAAGTTTTTTCACAAACTTCCCCTTCTAGTTCATATTTATAATACTTTTCCTGAATGTTAATACTTAAGGCATGACCAAAGTAGCATGAAACAGGTTATTGATAAGTATAACATCCAAATATACTGCATGATACTGTCACGTCTCTTTTTTACTGATCAAACAGTATAAATACCGTTAGTGCAGATAAAATGTCTGCTGTACCCTTTGGTTTTCTGTGAGGCCGACGACTGATCATGCTGTGGTCATTTCAACAGCACAGGTAGTTCTTATCTAACTTGGTCGATTTCACCGATCAGAGAGGGGGGGCGTCCCTTCGTAGATTTCACCGATCAGAGGGGGGGCGTCCCTTCGTAGATTTCACCGATCCAAGCCCAATTTAACCGATTGGGCCCTGGGTAGCTGCCTAGTTTGCTTATGCCTAGATCTGACCTTGAGGCTTGTGGTTTCCATATCCTACTCAGCTCTCTGTGGGCAGTTTGCATGGTCTCCCTGTATCCGTTGGTTCCTCTCAGTTCTCCGGTTTCCTCCCACAGTCCAAAGACACGTGGTTCAGATGAATTGGTGCCTCTAAAAGTGCCCATAGTGACTGTGTGTGAGTGTTTGCCCTGTGACAGACTGGCATCCTGTCCTGGGTCCCCGGCCTTGTGCCTTGTGCTGCCTCAGATCAGCTCCACGCTCCCTGTACTGTACTGACCCTATACTGGATAAGCATGTGGAAGATGGACGGCTGAAATAAAATACATTATTACCTTATTACCAGTGATTTAAGGTCCTAGTTTTCCTCTCTGACCCTAGAACACACTCCCAGGCTGAGACTCCTGATCCCACATCCTGCTGTAGCCCTTCCCAAGATCCAACACCCATGTTTTCCTGTTTCTTTCCCTCGTTCATATGGCAAAACGACAGTCTTTGCCATTCATGCATCTGCACTGTTGTTAAACAGTAATTAGTGTGATTGCAAAGCAACCCGTCAGTCCTATACTTGATGGATGTGCTTGCATAGCTTTTAGATACATGCACTCGTTCTCCAGATTCTGTCGTTTTGTTTTCCTATGTTTTCTTGAGCCTATAGGATAACCTGGGATTTCGGAATCAAAGGCCTGCCACTCGCTTACTCCATAGGCCAAACTCCATAGGCCACCTCAGAACAGCCTGACTGAAATGGACCCACACTCATTTTTTCCCTGCTTTTTCCCCCATCATCCCTCCATCACTGACATTCTAACTCAGTCCATACCTGCCAGCATGAATTGAAATCTGACTAATTTTTTTTATCATTTTTTTATACCTCCATCCTCCTATTGACTCCCGTTATTTTTTCAGAGGCTTTTACCACTCAGACACTGAACATGCCACAGCCACCAAACTGCATCTGCAGCCTCAGGCCAAGTCAGTGACTCCTCACTGCAGGCTGAATAGGTCTCCACTCGTCTTTTTGTCATTCTTTAAATTTTTGCTGCAGGGCAATTACACTCACATGATCAGGAAATACACTCTTCTAGTTCTATCTGAGATGCCTGATTAAAGTATTGCACAAACTGAATATATAGTGTATTAAAGATCAGCGGTACTGTGATGTTCAAAATTGTAAATTTAGCTGGTTGTTCCCTGCAGGTGCTGACAGTGTGTCCACAGTGAGCTGGGTGTCTGCATGGAGAGGAGGATCTGTCAGCATCCCATGTTTCTATGAGGACAGATATAAAACTCATATGAAATACTGGTGCAGAGGGAAAGACTGGAAGTCATGTACTCCCATAGTACACACTGACTCTCCACAGGAGGGTAAAGTGTCAATCAGAGATGATCCTGACCAACAAGTTTTCACTGTGACCATCAAAAATCTGACAGCTAGGGACTCTAGTTACTTCTGGTGTGGAGTGAAGATCAGTGGAGGTTCAGTTGTTGGAGACCAGGTTACCCTCTCAGTGACTGATGGTAATATGTCTGCACAAAACATCTGATCACACTATTTTCATGCATATATATCTAATTGTCATGCCCGGCTCGTCCGCTCCTCGTGTGTGCCACGCCCCCTGATTACCCACGTGTGTTTCCCGGATTGTACCCAGCTGTGTCCGTTTGCTTTCAATCAGTCTTGTGTATTTAAGTCCTGGTCTTACCTGTTTGCCTTGTCTGTCATTGATGTAAGTCGGCGTTTCATGGTTCCTGCTCCCAGTCAGTTTAATAAACCCCAGTTTACCCCGACTTCCGCCTGCTTTCTGCCCGTTCGCCTCGCACGATCGCCGCTCTGCCCGCGATCGCGAGCGTTCCCGTGACACCAATAAGCATAAATTCTATTTTTATTTTACAATATGCAATGACAATAAAGAATCTTACTTCAAATAACAAGTACCAATTACCAAAATATAAAAAGCCTATAAAAGAGCATAAACTTGGCTGTCCGTTACTGATGTTTATATTATTAATACAAATTTATATACATCAAAACCAGAAATGGTCTTTCTATGCTAATTATGGAACTAAATCAGCAGTTAATCTTTTATTACAGTGTTTTATTTTTGATTGAGTGAATGTCAATGTCTGACTTGCATTCTACTTCAGTGTTATCTCCGCTGTGGACGCCTCTCACAGACTGAGAAACCATTACAATTACATTACAATTACAATATACAAACAAAAACAACTGTCAGAAATATACAATTCTCCAAACAAAAATATCTCTTTGACCGTATAGTGGATTTAGCGCGATAAATACAATTTTTATGCACGGAATAAAAAAAACAAAATAAACCTTACAGCAGCTTCCTTGTATCACAGGTATCTTTAACACACATTTACAAACGGCTCAACATTAACAAAAAGAAATAACAAAAGATGAACCATATTATACCTGCAGAACTGAGAGAGAATATCAATGCCTAAGTTACATTCTATTTCAATGTTCTTATCCAGAAAAAGTCACAGACCAGGTCAGAGTGCTTCTCCCTCACCCGCCATATTTAACGGGTAATTACAAAAAAAGTTACATTAAAATGTGGCTTATGCTAACAGGCTAGCGGGGCTGAAGCTACACAGCGAATAAGCGGATAAATGTTTCGTTTGTGCACCAGCTTATTTCCCCATTCAGTATTGCGTTTTCCTTTTTACTGTATCATTGAAGCAGGATACATTTCCCCTGGTACAATAAGCCCAACATCGTTGTCACTAAGTTCCATTAGCAATTACCAATTACCATTTCCAATTTACAGTTCGCATTCAATGGTAAATTCCAATCACCACAATCAGGAGAATTGAAGTTTGGTGAAATGTAGCTTATTATTCACTTCATTATAATATGATATAAATGGTATAAGAGGGAGAGCAGTTAATCAGCCTGGTAATTTTCATACTGTCCCTGCAGGTGTGTCCACAGTGAAATGGGTGTCTGTACAGAGAGGAGGATCTGTCACCATCCCATGTTTCTATGAGGACAGATATAAAACTCACGTGAAATACTGGTGCAGAGGGTATGATGTGAGGTCATGTACCCCCATAGTACACACTGACTCTCCACAGGAGGGTAAAGTGTCAGTCAGAGATGATCCTGACCAGCGAGTCTTCACTGTGACCATCAACAATCTGACAGCTGAGGACTCTGACATCTACTGGTGTCGTATCAAGATCAGTGAAGCCTCAGATCCTGGAGATCAGGTTTCCCTCTCAGTCACTTTTGGTAAGATGTTTGTACTGCAGACTGTAGCCAATAAGATGTAACATGTCATTCACCCAGAAAGGAAGGACATTTACAAAAACAATGGAGGAAAAAGTATTTTAGCATTTTTAAACCTAATCTACAATAACAAGTACCAAATCTTAGTTTTGCTCAGTAATATAAATGTGACCTGGGAGACGTAACGGTCTCAGTTTAAATGGGCTACTTTAGGGGATAAATAACATTAGTAATATGTTTTGCTCAGGTTTTGATGCATATAAAAAGTATGGATGAACATTAAAATAAGCATGTTGTAACTGGGTCATATGCCTGAATATCTTACAGCTGTGTAAATAATACAGTATTTTATTTTTCCCTAATTTGCATGTTCAGGTTCCCAAAGGCTGTCAGTGGACAAACTGGAGGTGACGGGTGTGGAAGGAGACAGTGTCAGTGTTCAGTGTCGCTATGAAAACAGAGACAGTCTGAAGCTGTGGTGTAAGATCGGGGGCTCCTGTGTATCAGAGAGATCTGTGAGTTTGGATGGGAGGCCTGTCCAGATCATGGATGACAGAGTAAATGGAGTCTTCAGTGTGACAGTGAGGAGACTGGAGAGGAAGGACACAGGCTGGTACTGGTGTGATGCTGGAGGCTTGCAGATCCCAGTTCATATTACTGTCAACCCAATAAGCATGACTGAATGTAAGTAATTGATATAAATCTGGCTGTGAATAATTTGTGCTTCAGTACAAATAGCCAAACAGCAAATGAGGCAGTTTCACCCATGAAGGGGATTTATGCTTTTTATAGGGATAATGTGTCTGGGGGGGTTGTGTGTCTTTAAACTCCCCTATTGATGAATTTTACGAAACAGAGTTATTTATTGGGATTATTGGTTCTGTGCTAGTGGCACAGTGGCTCAGTAGGTGTTGCTGTTGCTTCACACCTCCATGTTTAGTTGTTTGAATCTGGCTTCTGCTCTATACATTGTATATAATCTAATCCTGCTGTTAGTATGTAATTCATTCCTGCCCAGATCCCTGACACAAAGCTGGAGGCAGAATTCCATGCTATCAGGTCCTGCTCAGGTGCAAATACACAAGTGTCCGATCTGTTTGTTACACCTGGAGCTGTACTGAGCCCTAAGGAATCAGCAGCTTATAGGTCAGGATGTGTCTGTATAATGAGACACATTTCACAGGGTTTTGCCACAGACAGACATTCGTTTTCTTATTAAAACTGTTTGTTATGTATATGAATCCAAATCCAAAATTGTCACAGAAGCTGTGCAGACTGGCTGATGTGTCTGTAGGTGGTTCCAAATCGCAGCAGAGGCCAGTGTCACAGTTATACTCTGTGCTGCAATAAGTATCCATCCATCCATCCATCCATCCATCCATCTAACATCTTCCACTTAATCAGGGGTCGGTTTGCGGGGGCAGCAGTCTCAGCAGGGAGGCCCAGACTTCCCTCTCCCCGGCCACTTCATCCAGCTCCTCTGGGGGGATCCCGAGGCGTTCCCAGGCCAGCCGAGAGACATAGTCTCTCCAGCGTGTCCTGGGTCTTCCCCGGGGTCTCCTCCCAGTAGGACATGCCCGGAATACCTCCCCAGGGAGGCGTCCCGGAGGTATCCTAATCAGATGCCCGAGCCACCTCATCTGGCTCCTCTCGATGCGGAGGAGCAGCGGCTCTACTCTGAGTCCCTCCCGATTGACTGAGCTCCTCACCCTATCTCTAAGGGAGAGCCCAGCCACCCTGCGGAGGAAACTCATTTCGGCCTCTTTCACCCACGATCTTGTTCTTTCGGTCACTACCCATAGCTCATGACCATAGGTGAGGGTAGGAACGTAGATCGACTGGTAAATCGAGAGCTTCGCCTTTTGGCTCAGCTCTCTCTTCACCATGACAGACCGATGCAGTGCCCGCATGACTGCTGACGCCGCACCGATCCGCCTGTCGACCTCCCGTTCCATCGTTCCCCCACTCGTGAACAAGATCCCGAGATACTTAAACTCCTCCACTTGGGGGAGGACCCCATCCCCAACCCGGAGAGAGCATTCTACCCTTTTCCGGCTGAGAACCATGGTCTCGGATTTGGAGGTGCTGATTCTCATCCCAGCCACTTCACACTCGGCTGCGAAATGCTACAGCGAGAGCTGAAGGTCACGGTCCGATGTGGCCAATAGAACCACATCATCTGCAAAAAGCAGAGACCTAATCCTGAGGTCACCGAGCCAGACACCCTCAATGCCCTGGCTACCCCTAGAAATTCTGTCCATAAAAGCTATGAACAGAATCGGTGACAAAGGGCAGCCTTGACGGAGTCCAACCCTCACCAGAAACGAGTCCGTCTTATTGCCGCCCATGCGGACCAAACTCAGGCACTGGTCATACAGGGACCGAACCGCCCTTAAAAGGAAGCCCGGTACCCCATACTCCTGGAGCACTCCCCACATGACTCCCCGAGGGACACGGTCGAATGCCTTCTCCAAGTCCACAAAACACATGTAGACTGGTCGGGCAAACTCCCATGAACCCTCCAAAACCCTGCTGAGAGTATAGAGCTGGTCCACTGTTCCACGGCCAGGGCGAAAACCACACTGCTCCTCCTGAATCCGAGGTTCGACAATCCGGCGGACCCTCCGCTCCAGGACCCCCGAATAGACCTTGCCAGGGAGGCTGAGGAATGTGATCCCCCTGTAGTTGGAGCACACCCTCCGGTCCCCCTTCTTAAATAGGGGGACCACCACCCCGGTCTGCCAGTCCAGAGGCACTGCCCCCAATGTCCACGCGATGCTGCAGATGCGTGTCAACCAAGACAGCCCCGCAGCATCCAGAGCCTTGAAGAACTCCGGGCGAATCTCATCCACCCCCGGGGCCCGGCCACCGAGGAGCTTTTTGACCACTTCAGCGACCTCCACCCCAGAAATAGGCGAGTCCACCCCCAAGTCCCCACACTCTGCTTCCATATCGGAAGGCGTGTCGGAGGGATTGAGGAGGTCTTCGAAGTATTCCTTCCACCGACCCAAAACGTCCCGAGTTGAGGTCAGCAGCGCACCATCCCCACCATAAATAGTGTTGATGCTGCACCGCTTTCCCGCCCGGAGCCGCCGGATGGTGGACCAGAATCTCCTCGAAGCCGTCCGGAAGTCGTTCTCCATGGCCTCGCCAAACTCCTCCCACACCCGAGTTTTTGCCTCAGCAATCGCCAAAGCCGCATCCCACTTGGCCTGCCGGTAGCTGTCAGCTGCGTCTGGAGTCCCACAGGCCAAAAAGGCCTGATAGGACTCCTTCTTCAGCTTGACAGCATCCCTTACCACCGGTGTCCACCAGCGGGCTCGGGGATTGCCACCATGACAGGCACCGACCACCTTACGGTCACAGTTCCAGTCAGCTGCCTCCACAATGGAGGCATGGAACATGGCCCATTCGGACTCAATGTCCCCGGCCTCCCCTGGGATATGGGAGAAGTTCTGCCGGAGGTAGGAGTTGAAACTCTCCCTGACAGGGGATTCCCCCAGACGTTCCCAGCAGACCCTCACTATACGCTTGGGCCTGCCAGGCCTGGCCGGCTTCCTCCCCCACCAGCGGAGCCAACCCACCACCAGGTAGTGATCGGTTGACAGCTCCACCCCTCTCTTCACCCGAGTGTCCAAAACATGCGGCCGCAAGTCCGACGACACGACTACAAAGTCGATCATCGAACTGCGGCCTAGGGTGTCCTGGTGCCAAGTGCACATATGGACACCCTTATGCTTGAACATGGTGTTCATTATGGACAGTCCGTGACGAGCACAGAAGTCCAATAACAAAACACCGCTCGGGTTCAGATCGGGGGGGGCGTTCCTCCCAATCACGCCCCTCCAGGTCTCACTGTCATTGCCCACGTGAGCATTGAAGTCCCCCAGCAGAACAAGGGAGTCCCCAGGAGGAGCGCTCTCCAACACCCCTTGCAAGGACTCCAAAAAGGGTGGGTATTCTGAACTGCCGTTTGGCGCATAAGCGCAAACAACAGTCAGGACCCGTCCCCCCACCCGAAGGCGAAGGGAGGCTACCCTCTCGTCCATTGCGGTAAACCCCAATGTACAGGCACCCCGCTCAGCGCCTCTCCCCGTGGGCAACTCCAGAGCGGAAAAGGGTCCAACCCCCCTCAAGGAGACTGGTTCCAGAGCCCAAGCTGTGCGTCGAGGTGAGTCCGACTATATCTAGCCGGAACTTCACAACCTCGCGCACCAGCTCAGGCTCCTTCCCCATCAGAGAGGTGACGTTCCATGTCGCTAGAGCTAGCTTCTGCAGCCGAGGATCGGATCACCAAGGTCCCTGCCTTTGGCTGCCGCCCAGATCACATCGCACCCGACCCCTATGACCCCTCCCATAGGTGGTGAGCCCATTGGAGGGGGGACCCACGTGCCTTGTTCGGGCTGTGCCCGACCAGGCCCCATGGGTGTAGGCCTGGCCACCAGGCGCTCGCCATCGAGCCCCACCCCCCGGCCTGGCTCCGGGGGGGGGCCCCGGTGACCCACGTCTGGGCAAGGGAAGCCGTGAGTCCAAATTGTATTCTTCATGAGGGGTCTTCTGAGCCGCACTTCGTCTGGTTCCTCACCCAGGACCTGTTAGCCTTGGGTGACCCTACCAGGGGCATAAAGCCGCAGACAACATAGCTCCTGAGATCACTGGAACACGCAAACCCCTCCACCACGATAAGGTGTCGGCTCCAGGAGAGGTGCAATAAGTATATTATGATATAATAATAAAATAATTAATATCACCAATTCACTGCCAGTTCCCTATGATATGAACACTTTGATCATAATACTAATTTGTTATTATGTAGGCAGCCAGCCGCTCTATGGAATATTTTCCGTAATTCTTATATCAGTGTTAGAAATGACCTTTTCTTCAGTGACTTACAGACCAGGGTTTTTTATGTGTAAATAAACAATCATTTTTCTTCTTTCCAATGCTGATGTTTTCTGGCACATTAAGATGGAGGGAATAATGAAAAACTGAGTTAAGCATACATCAGCATTTACAGCAGTGTGGGGGTCCAGCTAGCAGCATTTACAGCAGTGTGGGGGTCCAGCTAGCAGCATTTACCTGGGAAACTGCCATTATAATTATGAGAATCAGGATATTGCTTTTCATTTTATTCTTAATTATAATAAATTTGAGATGGTATCCCATCCAGGGTGAGCCCCTGCCTTGTGCTGCTGGGGATAGACTGCAGGCCTCTTGGAAGATGGATGGATGGATTTTACAAAACAGTATAACATGTTATGAAATAATCATTGTAAAGCTGTCAGTTAACGGTCTCTATCTATTATCATGTTTACAGTATTATTAAAGCATTCTGTTCCTCACATGTATCCTGTGTAATAGTACAGATGTGGCTGCACTGTGTTGCTATAAAGCATGTAAGACTTTACTGTTCAAATCCACCCTCTTATTCAGCTCCTTGGTCCAGCTTGTTTCTGTATGTAGGACTGGGCTCATTGGTGCTGCTGTTGATCATCATCATCATCATCACATGGAAAGTGCGGGACAAACACAGTGAGTATCTGCTGATGCAGACGGTGTGTAAGTGACCTGAGTGTCTGAGCAGTGATGCATGTCCCTCTGCACTCCTGTAAGCAGCAGCTATTTCATGCTTTTATCCTTTTCCAAAGATGGCTGGACAGGGACACAGACAGCAGCATTCAGACACACAGGTCTATGCAGTGACATTAAAACATAAAACGTTGTCACAGCCCCTTTGGAAAAGGAATAACATTGCAGAGGTAAAATCCACTGTAGTGCAAACAGGACATCAGAGGACAGCAGCACTGAATTTTGCAGGACAGACACTGTTTTACAGACACTGCTGTGAGCATAATAATGTTCTGTGGCTTTTTTCCTCATTTCTTTCTTGTAGAGAAAAAAATGGCCAAGAGACAAAATCCGGGAAGGACAGAATTGACAGTAAGTTCATATTTAATACGGAAAGTCCAGAAGAGTGTTTCTCAGCCTGTGGGTCGTGACAAGTTTTGGAAGGGTTTTGAGCCTGAGTTGGACAATTGTTAGCCCATTTTATCCTTCTTTAAAATGTTAGAATCAGAAACAATCACATTTTTTCAATTGTTAAATTGTAGTTGGCATGATGTTCAATTTGAGTGGACTTGCTACACTAAAAAAGTTACTTTGAATGAACTGAATGAATCAGGGACAGTGGTTCCCCACAACTGGAATGAGTTTTCTGAAGATAAAACTCTCTGTTTAAGTTGATTCATTCACTTTGTGTTCTAACAACATAGTATAGTTGAAATAATCTCACCAAATGTATCTCCTGTGTCAGATCAATATTTCATGAGCATCCTTAGCTGCTCAAATTTGATCATGAACAGAACATTTTGTAAGGTCGGTATTTGGCAAAGTCTTCTTCATGATAGTGGGTAAAACTAACCAGTGGTGTTGTTAGGTTATATATCAGGGTTCCCTGGAATGTGGGGCAAGATTATGGTGCTGATGCCATACATATCATGCAAATATCTGACATGTGACCTTTATATCTCATTTTTATATATAGAATCTCATTATGGTGGGAATCATAATACAAAAAAATATTTGGTACAATATTTAAAACAGTTTTGAAATGTACTCGTTTGTAATATTTTGTAGTTAAACTATATTGTCGAGGCATGTATTTAACAAAAAATAGCATGTTTGTGGAATCTGCTGACTACTGTAGTGCATGATGGGTACCATATTTGGAAGCTACTTAAATTTCAGCAACTGTAACTGGCATAGGCAAGGCCTAGGTGTGAATTTAGAGAGGAGGACATGGTCCATTTTTGCCCCAGGGCCCAGTGGACCCTGAAAAACTAAAACAAAGCTTTTGTTAGTTCAGTGTGTTTCTTCACATTCCAACGTAACCTTCTAATTTATCTTTATGGTTCAGGCTAAACTGAATAAATTACTTACACTGAGGCAACTTCAAATATTTCATGTGATCCATTACTTCTAATATTTTAAGTGATTCAACATTTCCAGCATTTTATTGTTTCAGCGTACAGTTGTTCTGCCACTGGTTATTTACCTAATTTAAGTTGAATGAAAGTGATTAAGTTGGTTTGATTAGACATGAGAAAATTTAGTGAGATTAACTCAACTATATTCTGTTCTCAGAACACAAAGTGAATGCATGAACTTTAAAAGAAGGTTTAATTTTCAGAATACTTGTTCTAGTTGTGTAGAACTACTGTGCATGATTCAATAGTATTATTCAAAGATTAATGCATAAAAACTAATACATTTACATTGCATCAACATTATTTAAGTAACAAGTAAGGTGAATCCTTTATTTCAGTGACTCATTAAAATGTTTATTTTTGTATAGGAATATGATGTGAAACTGACTTGAGGAGTGATTGTTTGAACGCTGTGCTGTGACTTTGTTCTAGCTGAACCCAAACCATGAATATACAGTAATTGACAGAAGTGACATCATCGAGGGAGCCCCCCCAGGGCAGGTAAAGTGCAGGAATAAAATATATACAGCGAGACTTGTGAGAGTAGTCTGTTTATCTATATGTAAAAAAGTCATATTATTTTATGTAATATAGCTTCATAAGCCAGGTGTTACATTGTGGTTAAAGAGTTTTCTAAATGGAAATAAAAATTAAACCCAATTGGACAATATTGGGGGGCGGCATGGTGGTCCAGTGGTTAGCACTGTTGCCTCACACCTCTGGGACCTGGGTTCAAGTCTCCGCCTGGGTCACATGTGTGTGGAGTTTGCATGTTCTCCCCATGTCATCGTGGGGTTTCCTCTGGGTACTCCGGTTTCCCCCCACAGTCCAAAAACATGCTGAGGCTAATTGGAGTTGCTAAATTGCCCGTAGGTGTGCGTGTGTGAGTGAATGGTGTGTGAGTGTGCCCTGCGATGGGCTGGCCCCCCATCCTGGATTCTTCCCTGCCTCGTGCCCATTGCTTCCGGGATAGGCTCCAGCGACCCAGTAGGATAAGCGATTTGGAAAATGGATGGATGGACAATATTGGTAAAGATACAAATCATTAAATTATGCGTCAGATTATCACAAAATTCACCAACAATGACATTCCATTGCTGTCAGTTAAATAATGGACAGGTGGTTCTGTAGAGATACATGGTCATAATGTTCCTCTCTCAGGCCTCTGAGGAGCCTGGTGCTGATGTCACCTACAGCTCCATTGTCCTGCAAGACCCAGAGGTAAGATGGTTTCATGTAAATCAGGGTTTGGTTCAGGCATAGGACCAGTATCACACTGAGAGTGACACGTATATAAATAATGTACTGACTGGGCAGGTACATCTACACCTTAGCTGATCTCTCAGATCCATGTGTATGAGAATTAGCTGTAATGTACCAAGAAGTACCATGATACCCCTGATATTTCATAGTGACTCTGATGGGAGGTTTGTGAGTTTATGGATTTGTGGTTTTTGTACAATGGTTGGTCTTGTACCTCCACTGTAACCAGCTAAATACTCTCAGCAGGTGTCCTCTAGATGTTCTTCACACCATCCTGCTGTAACCCCAGCCAGCGATGTGGTCTACAGCTCAGTTGCCCTGAAGCACAGAGAGGTGAGTTTGGAGAATCTGCTCTAACATGAGCTGTGATACATTTAGTCTGTCTGATGCTGCAAACATGTCATATAGTCAGGACCATAAATATTTGAAGACTAACTTAGGAGTTTCAGCTCGTTAACATGTGCCATCCTCTTTTTAAAGGGGGAAAAAGTAATTGGACAATTCACTTAAAAACTATTTCATGGACAGGTGTGGTCAATTCCTTTGTTCTTTCATTATCCATTAAGCAGATAAAAGGCCTTGAGTTGATTTGCGGTGTCTTGTTTGCATTTGGAAGATTGAGGTGTGAACATACAGCATGCAGTCAAAGAAACTCAGTGTGCAGGTGAAACAGGCCATCTTTAGGCTGCGAAAACAGAAAATAACTGTTTGAGAAATTGCCACAACATTAGCAGTGGCAAAATCCACAGTTTGGTACATCCTGAGAAAGAAAGAAAAAAAGCATTGGTGAACTCAGAAACGCAAAGAGGCCTGGACATCCACGGACGACAACAGCAGTGGATGATCGCAGAATCATTTCCATGGTGAAGAGAAACCCCTTCGTAACAGCCAACCAAGTGAACAACACTCTCCAGGAAGTAGGCGTGTCAATATCCAAGTCTACCATAAAGAGAAGACTGCATGAAAGCAAATACAGAGGGTTCACTGCAGGATGCAAGCCACTCATAAGCCTTAAGAATAGAAAGGCTAGATTGGTCTTTGCAGAACAACATCTAAAAAATCCAGTACAGTTCTGGAACAGCATTCTTTGGACAGATAAACCCAAGATCAACCTGTATCAGAATTATGGAAAGAAAAAAGTATGGAGAAGAGCTGGAACAGCTTATGATCCAAAGAACACTGCATCATTGTGATGGTTTGGGCGCGCATGGCTGCCAGTGGCACTGGGTCTTTAGTGTTTCTTGATGATGTGACACAAGATGGAAGCAGCCAAATGAATCCTGAGGTGTTCAGAGACATCATGTCTGCTCAAATCCAGCCAAATTGATTGGGCGGCGTTTCATAATGCAGATGGACAATGACCCAAAACACACAGCAAAAACAACCCAGGACTTTATTGAAGCAAAGAAGTAGAATATTCTTGAATGGCCAAGTCAATCACCTGATTTAAACCCCATTGAGCATGCATGTCACTTGCTAAAGACTAAACTACAGACAGAAAGACCCTCAAACAAACAGCAACTGAATGCTGCTGCAGTAACGGCCTGGCAGAGCATTAAAAAGGAGGAAACCCAGCGTCTGCTCATGTCCATGAGTTCAAGACTTCAGGCAGTCATTGCCTGCAAAGGGTTTTCAACTTAGTATTGGAATTGAACATTTTATTTGCAGTTATGTTAATTGTCCAATTACTTATGAGCCCCTGAAAGGAGGGGATTGTGTAGAAAAAATAATTAAAGCTGAGAGTCGGCACTTCAACTGCATCTGACTTCTTTCTTTTAAAATGTATTGTAGTGATGTACAGAATTTAAAAATGGAAAAACTTTGTCTGTCCAAATATTTATGGTCCTGACTGTATATTTCCTTTGACATCATATACAGCCACGATTCCAACATCATTCTTGCAGCTTATTTGACTTAAAATTTTAAGACAGATGAAAGTGAACTAAAGAACTTAATCTATCACTCTGGTTCATTTCCGGTTCCTTTAGCAGTAACATTAACACACCAAACTCCCTGAAATGCTAAGGAAGGTGTTAGTACCTCAGAAACCAAACTGATGTTAATGCTTATCTGTCATTTTCCAGTAGGGGGCAGCGACACAGAGAGGCTCCTCTACATGTGCGGAGCTGCTGCTCAGGATGAGAGCTGTGAGGGACACACAGATACTCCAGTGATGGGGAGGGATCATCACCAGAGAGGAGAATCTTACAGTGATGTGAGCTGTATTTACATGGCATGCAGCATTGTCACATTACAGTGTGACAGTAAGAATCAGCCAGTGAGAAACAGACATTCATGGCTGTCGTGCATTTGAGCCACAATCATGGAATTATTTACTTACTTGTGCATCACTTTGGACAGAAGCATCTGATAAATACATTTAAATGCAAGGTATTATTCTGCTGCTCTGTTGGTTTTCATTCATATAAAAGGAAAAATATTAGCAATCCTAGTTGATTTGTATATAAATGTCTATTATGAGAATATCCAGTATTTTGTGGAAGTATTTGCCAGTGTCTGATTTTCTCCCGTGTATGTGCAGTATGTATTGGTGAGGAGTTAGTGTGTCTAAGGGCTCTGGCTTTAATGTTATGCCCCTTTATGTACTTCACTGCCCCCTGCTGGAGTAACTTTGACAAGGGCGCAGGTTAAAAAAAAATGAAAGTAAAAAATAAGGAACCTTTTTTGCGTTATCTTGCAAAATATCTGCATTGTCTTGCAAAACTTTGCCAGATGTATCTTGTCTTTATTTTTTCTTTCCTTTTTTTTTACTTGTCACTTAGTAGCTCTGCATGTTTCAATACTTGCAAAGTATCTTTTTCTAAGAGGAAGTTATACTTTTGTTTATTGATAAGTGGAGTATTATTTAAAAAGCAGAACACCGACAGTGTGACTCGTCATACACAATGTTAATAAAAATGCTTTTCATTGCTCCTGCATGCTGCAGTGGTGTCTCAGTGTGTAACACGGACGCCTCATACTTTCAGGGGTTTGGGTTTGAATCCTGCCCCTGGCTGTCAGTGTGCTGTTTGTGTCCCCGGTTTGGGCCCCGTGCTTCCTGGGATGTGCCCCAGGCTGACTGTGATCCCAGCCTGGGCAAGAGGGGGAAAGATAGATGGATGATTTAAAAACATTTAAACTCATAGAAGGGAGGCAGTGAGTTTAAGGAGAGTCATGAAGTGAGTGTTATTCTCCACAGATCTGAGGTCAGTGAGAGACACATCAGGCTCCTCTTCATCCTCTGATGGGCCTCTGGGAGAGAATCACTTAATCTAGGATGGTTGTTTTTCACTTCCTGTTTATAATGACTAACAGCAGACATCCTAAGACAATGTATAAATTCACTACAATTTGACAGCACGTAGTTCCGCCCTTAACTGTGTATGAGCCTCTGATGAGCGAGCATCTCCTATGGGTTAATGTCGGCTAAGAGGTTATACTCAGAGTAAAGACTTCTGGGCTGACTGATTGATTTTAGAATTGATTGCAGTCTTTTCTATGTCCACTATGTGGCAGCACTTTACAGAAAAGTTCTAATTCTATCATTCCAACTACATGATGTATGCTGGATTGAGAAAGTCTACAGAAATACAGACATATTTCAGTACCTCCATATCTGTACCTGTAATCAAAGTGAGACTGATTAGTGTGCAGTTGGCTGGAGCTGCTATTACCAGCCTTTAGTGTATTTTATCTGTAAAATTCTAAGTAATAAAACAACAGGCTGTGGACTCGGGCATCTGTGTCATAGGCCCTGTTCAAACCTGGTGTTAACATGCGCTAACATCCGTGTCACAGGCCCTGTTCACGCCTGGTATTAACATGCGTTAACATCCGTGTCACAGGCCCTGTTCACGCCTGGTATTAACATGCGTTAACATCCGTGTCACAGGCCCTGTTCACGCCTGGTATTAACATGCGTTAACATCCGTGTCACAGGCCCTGTTCACGCCTGGTATTAACATGCGTTAACATCCGTGTCATAGGCCCTGTTCACACCTGGTATTAACATGCGTTAACATCCGTGTCACAGGCCCTGTTCACGCCTGGTATTAACATGCGTTAACATCCGTGTCACAGGCCCTGTTCACGCCTGGTATTAACATGCGTTAACATCCGTGTCACAGGCCCTGTTCACGCCTGGTATTAACATGCGTTAACATCCGTGTCACAGGCCCTGTTCACGCCTGGTATTAACATGCGTTAACATCCGTGCCACAGGCCCTGTTCACGCCTGGTATTAACATGCGTTAACATCCGTGTCACAGGCCCTGTTCACGCCTGGTATTAACATGCGTTAACATCCGTGTCACAGGCCCTGTTCACGCCTGGTATTAACATGCGTTAACATCCGTGTCACAGGCCCTGTTCACGCCTGGTATTAACATGCGTTAACATTTGTGTCAGTGACCTCTGCCTTTACACTGACACTGCAGGGAGGGCTGACCTACCACTTGTCACTCTCACTGTCTTTAGTCAGTTACTGGAGGGCAAGGGTAGGCAGCCACCTAGGGACCCTGAAAACTGGGGGCCACATGAAGACATAATTTCCAAGAAAGTTATGTTTAAGGATATCCATCCATCCATCCATCTTCCAACCTGCTTATCCTACTGGGTCACGGGGAGCCCGGAGCCTATCCCAGAAGCAATGGGCACAAGGCAGGGAACAACCCAGGACGGGGGGTCAGCCCATCATAGGGCACACTCACACACCATTCACTCACACATGCACACCTACGGACAAGAACTCCAATTAGCCTCAGCATGTCTTTGGACTGTGGGGGGAAACTGGAGTACCTGGAAGAAACCCCACGACAATATGGGGAGAACATGCAAACTCCGCACACATGTAACCCAGGCGGAGGCTCAAACCCGGGTCCCAGAGGCGTGAGGTAACAGTGCTAACCACTGCACCACCATGCCGCCCCTGTTTAAGGACATAACATAATTAAATCATTTACAGTATAGCAATATATCTATTATTTGCATTTTCAGCGACAGTATGCAGGATAAACAGCGTTGCCCCCTGTCTGGGCTGTAATGGACCGTGGCAGGTGTGGCAGGTGTGTGATTCATGGCCCCACAGTGGAGATCCTCCTAGTGGAGGCTGCCCAATGTTCTGCAGCCAGATCCTCTGGCATTTTCCTTTTTTTTGTATCAACAACCTACACGTGCCTGTTATTCTTCAACTCCACAGCTTGGGGGCTGTGACCTTAGAAGCCTAAGTGCCCATGGTGGGAACCAGTGCAGGTCGGGGAGGACAGGGGTGATGTGTGCTGAGCATGTAGCTTGGGTAAGCACACGGACTACAGAGTTTATATACTGGATTCGAGTAATGGATTCAACTGGGAGACCAATGAACAGAGCATTTCCATGATCTAGATGATGGGATGAAGGAGCATTTCAGCGTCCTTGGTACTGAATGCAGGACGAAGGTGTTTAATGCTGCAGAGACGAAGAAAAGCTGTCTTAGACAGATCGTTTGATCTTCAGAGGTGAGAACAGGATCAAAAATAACATCATGGTTACATAGGCGGGGTGGGGGGGTGATGGTGAGTACCTGAACAGTACATGAATAAACAGGTTAAAACTTTTGTGCTGACTCGTCTGCCGCAGTCCGCCATCCTATATCAGTGACCTCATACATCCATACTGTCCACCGAGAGTCCTGGGATCATCCAATCAGCTGCTGCTCTCCATCCCAACCAGCCATCTGAGGAGGACAGGCGACCGTGCTTTCTCCGTGGCCGGGCCCAACCTCGCTCTCCATGTGCGATCTGCCCCCACCATTGAATGTTTTAAGTCGAGGTTAGAAAACTCAATTATTGGCTGCGGCGTTTTAGACAAATGTGCAGTATGTTTTATTGCAATTTTGCATTTATTTTATTACATTTCACCGTATTCTATTTATGTTTTTTGCGTATATTTACATTTTCCCGCACTTTTATGCATATCGTTTTTATTGTTGTAAAGCACTTTGGTGAGCCACTTGTTGTTTTAACAGTGCATTACAAATAAAATGACTTGACTAATATGAGGGCAGTTTTATCAGGATTAAGCTTTAAAAAATGTGTAGCCATCCACAGCTTTATTTCTTGTAGACTGTCATACTGCCCAAGAATGTCAATCAGGTATGATTGTAATTTCGATAGGGGCCACCTGTACTACAAACCTCCCTTAGATCGTGTCGTCCTCTTGATTCCTGGTGTGAGATTAACTTTCTCAGGCTTGAAGCTAAAGCGGCTCTTCCTGGTCTAACAGAGACCACAAGAGGGCGCTTTTTCCCCTTGTAGACATTTTAACCCACTGTTTTTAAACTCCCCATCTTAGCTTGAAATCCAGTGTGATAAAACGTCTAAAGCAGGGGTGACCAATCTTGTTCATAAAGGGCTGGTGTGTCTGCAGGTTTTTGGGGTAACCTTTAGGTCGGCTGTTCAAACCCTAGTGTGAGAACACTTCATCAATCAGTCCTTTAATTAGTAATCTAATTAGGTAGCTGCAGTGAAAACCAGCATACACTGCTGCCCTTTCTGGATAAGATTGCCCATCCCGAGTCTAAAGAATCCACTGGTGACAACAGTGTGCCTGGGTTGTCCTGGGACCCACTCAGATGGAACTCAGCCCCACCCATTCCGCATTCACAGTGAGTGATGTGATAAAACGATTGTGTGTGTGTGTGTGTGTGTGTTTCGATGGCTCGAAGGAAATGTGCTATGGAAAGGTAAATTGATTTTTCTTTCTCTTTGTTCATTTGGTCTCAGTAACGCCGTGGGTCATTTAAAATCTAGTTACATAGACATGTATGTATGTAGGTACACTACCGTTCAAATGTTTGGGGAGACTTAGAAGTTTCCTTGCTTTTCAAAAATCCTATCCTTTGGTGATGGGAAAAAAACCTATGGTCTTGTACAAAGTTTTTGTCCATTAAAATAACATCAGGTTAATCAGAAATACTGTATAGACATTGTTAAGGTTGTAAATGACTATCATAGTTGATAACGGCTGTGTTTAATGGAATATCTATATGAGCGTACAGAGGCCCATTATCAGCAACAATTAGTCCTGTGATCCAGTGGAATGTTGTGTTTGCTAATGCAAGTTCCATGGATTTGCCTCCCCAGACCATCACTAACCCACCACCAAACCGGTCATGCTGAACAATGCTGCAGGCAGCATAACGTCCTCCATGGCTTCTCCAGACCCTTTCGCGTCTGTCACATGTGCTCAGGGTGAACCTGCTCTCATCTGTGAAAAGCACAGTGTGCCACTGGCAGACCTGCCAATTCTGGTATTCTATGGCAAATGCTGATCGAGCTGCACGGTGCTGGGCAGTGAGCACAGGGTCCAGTAGAGGACGTTGGGCCCTCAGGCCACCCTTATGAAGTCTGTTTCTGGTTGTTTGGTGAGACACCAGTGGCCTGCTGGAGGTCATTTTGTAAGGCTCCAGCAGTGTTCATCCTGTTCCTCCTTGCACAAAGGAGCAGATACCGGTCCTGCTGATGGGTTAAGGACCTTCTATGGCCTTGACCAGCTCCCCTAGAGTAACTGCCTGTCTCCTGGAATCTCCTCCATGCCCTTGAGACTGTGCTGGGAGATACAGCAAACCTTCTGGCAATGGCACGTATTAATGCACCATCCTGGAGGAGTTGGACTACCTGTGCAACCTCTGTAGGGTCCAGGCATCGCCTCATGCTACCAGTAGTGACACTGACCGCAGCCAAATGCAAAACTAGTGAAAATACAGTGAGAAGAGATGAGGAGGGAAAAATGCCAGTGGCCTCCACCTGTTAAACCATTCCTGGTTTGGGGGTCGTCTCATTGTTGCCCCTCTAGTTCACCTGTTGATAATTTCATTAACACCAAAGCAGCTGAAACTGATTAACAACCCCCTCCGCTACTTAACTGACCTGATCAATATCCCAGAAGTTTAATAGACTTTATGCTATACTCTGATTAAATAGTGTTCTTTTTTTATTGAGCAGTATATGTATGTATGTATTCAGTCTGTAGTGTGATTTTATCATCACAATTCTGGATCAGTGTTGCCAAGTAAGGAGGAGCTGTTCCAGTCTTGGCTTTAAAGGGAAATGTTAGGGATCTGAACCTAACGCGGGTAAGCATGGGGAGCCAGTACAGGTTCCGAAGAAGAGGTGTGATGTGCCAGAGGCATAAACTAAGAGGTGTAACTCAGAAAAATAACAGTACAGACAATATTTAAACGGCACAAACTATTGAGACCAGTTCGGAGGCAAATGAGGGGCTAACTTAACAGCGGAGTCATGTGACCATTTAAATAAGCAATATCTCTGCACTGAAGTGGTACAAAGGACAGTTTTACGACACAAACGATTGCGATCGGTCTGCTGGAAATCAGACACAAATGGGGGGCTAACTTCACGCTGGCGTCACATGACCATCCATCCATCCATCCATTTCCCAAACCGCTTATCCAACTGGGTCGCGGGGGGTCTGGAGCCTATCACGTGACCATGTAAACAAATATTAATATCTCAGAAAGTAAAACCGCACAAACAAAAAATTTAACGGCACATGCGATTGACACCAGTTTCCTTGTAATATGAAACATATGGTTGAAACAACTTCACGCTGGTGTCCGGACGCATGCCCTGGATTGTTGTGGTCGCACGCTGATGACATCAACTATCCCCCCTTCATCCGCTGTCATAGCTTGATGACGTTACATCAGGCTTTGAGGCCGAAAAAAAAAATAAAAAGTTTTTCTGATGGCATTTTGTCTGAAGTCTGATGCTGTTTTGTCTGAAGTCTGATGGATTTTTTTCTTGAGACCTGAGAATGTCCTAAAATGAACACCGTACCGCAGTTACTGAGCTCGGTTATATACAGCAGGCGGTGCCGTGATTACCAGCAGAGACCTGCAATGAAAAGGCTGACGTCATTTCACAGGCGATTAGTAAAACTTCCAGTGGCATTACGAAGTACGGGAAGCTCATAACTGTTCAACAAATTTGCCATTCGCAACAAACATTTTAAACATTTTAAAGCTCTCTATAAACATTAGTATGCAATGAAGCTCGTCAGCTGCTTGTCTTGTTTTCAACCTTCCCAAGTTCTCCCACACCACTCCTTTGCTGCGCTCCCTCCACTGGCTTCCTGTAGCTGCCCGCATCAGATTCAAAACACTGATGCTAGCATACAAAGCCAAACATTCTCTGGCACCATCCTACCTAGAGGACCTCATCACACCCTGTACTGCACCACGATCTCTCCGGTCCTCCAGCACTGCTCGACTGGTCCCACCTCCCCTCAAGGCACAAGGAAGACACACATCTCGGCTCTTCTCTGTCCTGGCACCTAATTGGTGGAATGAACTCCCCCTAGATGTCCGAACAGCTGAATCCTTGAATGTCTTCAAGCGACGACTCAAAACATTCCTTTTTCAGAAATACCTGACGTAGTACTTCTGTATTCTTACCCGGCTCTTTTCTGGTGTGTGTGTTTAAAAAAAAAATTCTGCACTTCTCAACGGAGTTTTCAGACAGATGGTATTCATAGCTAGGGTCCTTATTGAGCTGGCATCGGAAATTCATAGCAGAGTCTCAAAGCACTTGTGTAAGTCGCTCTGGCTAAGGGCGTCTGCCAAAAACTGAAAATGTAAATTAGTATGCCATAACATTTGGTTAAAGAGGATTATTAACTTTTATTATAAATAGCACACATATAATAAGGATTGGAAGCTTGATGGTCAAATTAAGCTCTATTTATACAGTTATTTTAATCTTTTCATTTCTCATTTCATGTTATTTTTGTATTAGTCACATATTTCCTTATGAACACAATCCAGAAAGCAGGTGGGAAATGTGCACTCGTATGCGGTTTATCTTTGTGTGGGTTTATCCGTCACAAATAAAACTTCACGACAGAAGAAATTGCAGTGCAGATTATTGATATCGGATAGCTTTCGTGGCGATTTGCACAAAATCTTCGGTTAATGGCGTTTGGCTGAGCTAAGTATTGCTCCCACAGTATTACGACTCACGGTCCGGGCAGAGACGCTCCAAACATCGGCGCACTTTGGACCAAATTTCCGTACTTCGGGTCTATGTGTCGGGAACGGGTCGAAGCCCAAATGATATCCTGGGCTTAGCTCAGGAACTGTCATCATAATATGGTAACGGAGATCCTGAAAGTGATCGTAAAACAGCTTGGACATTCAAGATTAGATGCTGTAAGGCCGCCCCGGGTTTCTGTTAAGTGCAGTTTTCCGGGTTGCTGGCTATGGCGGTGAGTGGAGCCTGATTAATATTCTTAATCTTTCTCAGACTTGCAGAAATTACGACTTGAGCAGATGCTATATCCCAGCAAAGATTTGCACGGCTGAAGCTTTTCAAATCAATACGATCACAGATAGTCGTGCGTATTTCACGCCGAATTCAAGTCATTTAAGCGCATGATGGTCAGTGATCTAGAAAACACTAAGTCAGGGTGTGTAACGTGTACCAGCACATTAAGTTCACTCACTCTCACACCTGCTGACACCTCTATTACACTCTGTCACAATCTCGCACGTTTACTCACCTTTGTCTATAAATTCCCCTGAGCCCCCATTGCGGGTTCCGTGGGGGTCCGACACGAATACGTGGGGGAAACAATAACTGTGCATTCACACGGAAGCGCCGAGAGACGTAACAACGGGGTTTAACCTACACGTGACACGAAAGTGCAAAGCCGCTACCCCCATATAAAACACTGAAGTTGTTCGGCTCAGTGAAAGTAGTGAGGAATCGCAAACCCCACAACCGCGTAACAAACGGTGAGAACACCGTCTCTTCATTCATACGTGAGCTGGCTTTGAATAGTCAACCACTGGAACCATAGAGAAAACACAGTATCAACGGTGCGCCTCAAGCGAGCTTGGGGTCACATTACATCGTATAAACTTCATAAATACTAAAAATACTGAGTATTGATTCAGTAGTTGTATGTGGTAGATGAATGAAAGTGCAAGTAAAGCAAATCTAACAAACTATCTATCTATCTATCTATCTATCTATCTATCTATCTATCTATCTATCTATCTATCTATTGTGTCTGTCTAATGTGTCTCTGTTTAATCATGTGTGAATTTAACAAAATTTGCTCAGCTGTCTCCAGTGAAATTAATCCAGTGTTTACCAACAGTCCACATCTTTGCTGTCTCCCAGGTCCCAGCACAACTGAACTGAACAATCAAAAACAAACCAAACAACCAAGAATCTAATCTAATCTAATCTAATCTAATCTAATCTAATCTAATCTAATCTAATCTAATCTAATATAATATAATATAAACTAATCTATTCTAATCTCTGTCATATCACTACTACTCACCACCGCCATGTGTAACATGGAGGGATAGATACTAAAGCTTCTACTGCCCAAATAATAATATAATTATAACAATAATACACAACAATAAAGATGATAGCAGGTCTGCACATTTTAGCACCTAGTTTCTCCCACACTTACCACAATGGAGAATTGTTCTTGCGTGGGGGTTAGTGCGGTGTAGGAGGCAGAGTGACCTGTTTTTTCCTGCCGGTCACAAGGTACAAATGCGCCCCTCAGGCGGGCTGCTGGCAGACAGCACAGATGAAGCCCCTCAGCAGTTTGCCGCTGGGTCCTGCCTCATTGCTGCTTCTGCTGGTCAGCCTCACGGCCATCCACTGTAAGTGCCTGTTTCTCTGCTCCTGACCTGCTCTCACAATGGCCAGAGTTTCTTTGTTACCCACTCATTGCTTTTCATCCTGCAGCCAGCGGACCAGTGGTGACCTGCTGTCTGAAGACGTCCAAAACCGTGCAGAGGGTACAGCAGATAAGGAACTATTACCAGCAGAGTGCGGGCCTGTGTCCGGTGGATGCCGTCATGTAAGTGTGACATCACCGAGCTAATTACATCACCCAGATATTATTACAAATAAACGGTTAGGTGATGGTCAAACCAGCGAGGCACTTCTCTGGGGATATTACTTAAATGTGGCCAGAGGTGTCAGCAGAGAGTGTCCTGCAGGAAGGGGGCTCAGCACTGTAAGCTGACGGGGGCCTTTGTGCGTCTGTGCAGATTCGTTGTCGGAAGGAAAAAGGCAAAGATCTGTTCCAGCCCCGCTGAGCCTTGGGTGAGGAAGGCCATGAAGTACGTGGACAACAGAAAGAGGAGAAGGGTGCGGGGGGAGCAGGAGGTGCCGAGGAAGAAGAAGCCGACCTCTGTGCGAAGAAGAGCGCCCCCTGCTGATTAATTACAGCTTGCATTTTTCTGTAACGTTTTGCCAATATGTGATATAGAAATATGAATATATTTTAGGCGTGCCGTCTAGTATCTGCATCTTCTATGTATTTTCTTTTTCATGTACTTGATTTGCTGAACACAGAACATGTGTGCACACCTGATTTCCCCCTTTAAACAGAGTAATTTCAAAGATATTTCAAACGTTTATAAGAATTTTGAACCTTGCTGTTTATGAATCTTGCCGTTCACGACGTTTTCATGAAACGTCCTGAGATTAAATATTAATTTATTATTGCAGCTATAAATAGTCTGATTATGGGTTAAGATGACTGACATTTTGGTCACAATTCGTTTGTGGTTTTAATGTTGCTATAAGAAGGATAAATAAAACTCATTGTTTAATACAGTGTACAGATGATTTGGTGAGAGCTCAATGTCCTTCCGGGAGATTAAAAAAACTGACTGAGCGGAACTTCCGATTTCTGTGTCGAGAACAAACTGTTCACGGGAACCTTCCGGAACAAACCCAGATACACAGTGGTTAAACCAAACTGTGAGCATGAGGCTGCAGACCCTAACCCTAGAAAGCGACGCAAACAATAAGAATCACATAACAGCTCCACTTTGTAAAATAATAAAAGAAACGCACTTGTGTAACAGCTAAACGTGCTCTTTGGCTGCGATAGTGTGGTGTATCACGGGGGCTATTTTCACGTCCTGATGAGACACCAGCAGCAGCCCACCCAGCTGCAGCCTCCCCACGTGTTTTCCCCTCTCCTGACCACCAGGTGGCGGCTGTTTCCACAGAGCCAGGATATGTCAGCATTGCCTGTTCAGGTTTCGCTTCAGGTCAGTCAGCCCGTCTCTAGACCCCCCACCTATCACCACATGCTATTTTCGGTAGCAAGTTGGCGGCAGTTTAACGGAAATGTCTTCTGCCTCCCGGCCCTCAGAGTGGTGGGTTTCACGCTGGGGGGGCTGGGGACTCTTTGCAGAAACAGTGAGATTTTCAGGCGGTGGAAACCACCGCTAACGAATGCAAGAAGACAAGATGGTGGCAAAGCGGCCTGCTACGCTTCTGGGGTTTCTAACCCTGAATCCCCGGGCAAGAAGCGCAACAGTCAGAGCCAGAGTGTAAAAACCCCACCAGGTTTATTCTGGTCCACAGAACAGAGATGAGAGGGGAATTCATACCTGAAAAATCCTATGCATATTAATCAGTAGGCCAGGACTACCTTAACATACACAAATAAAACAATCTTAGAATTCATCTGTCTTTGGTGTGCACACTTTTTGTTTCCATAACCGCAAATTTCTGGTGCAGTTACGGGGTTAATAACCATGTGCATAAAAATGAAACATTCTATCAACATATTGCACAGCATATGCCTGAGATATAATAATTAGATTTATTTTTAGCTGGCACCATGATTTATAACTAGTGTTTAAGAAATATGATAATCAAAGACACTTTTTATTGATCCCTCTGGGAACATTCCCCTTACACCTCCCTCATCTTGCTCTCCATAACAAGAGGCTTGGCAGCCACCTGTAGCAGTGTCCAAGGAGCCAGGGGGTAAGGGTCTTGGCCAGGGGCCCACAGAGGTGCCAGGGAGGGGCTTGAACCAGCAACCTTCCTATCTCATGTATAGAGACTTAACCCACTGAGCCACACTTTGCCCCCAGGAAAGTGTATGAAACACGCATAAGTAAATAGTAAGAATATTTGTCTATTTGCGACAAACTCATTGCCAGGCTGATTATCTGGACATTCCCCTGATAAGGGTTAGGGGGGCAGTCTTTGAAGGGATGGAAAATTTTCGTTAAACACCCCCTGATGCCTGTACGGATAATTTCCTGGGTTTGCACCTTTATTGGGTTGCAGCAAGTGCAACGATTCTCAGATAGGACCTGCTGGGAACTGCAGTTCTGACTGTGCCATTAGTAATCACTGTCCGTATCAGGGCCCTCAAGAGCATTAAAGCACAAACACATTCCGACTCCCACACATTGCTCCCAGGGCATTTTCCTCACGATATCTGGAAGAAGGTGAAGAAAATCCAGCAAACCAACGAGGCAAAGGCAGGGGCACCAGAGTCTGAGGGAGAACTTCATTATCTTGCTGCTCGGGTGTCATGAATAACCAAACATGTGCTTCTCGTTGCGAACACCCTAAATCCAGCTCATAATTTCCAAGTTCCTCCTCCTGCTCAGTATCATCAAACCAAACCATTGAGACAGTTATGCTGCTCAGGGCTGGCCCAGCCCTTTTCAGGGCCCTTAGGGAAATGCGATTAACCTACTTGTTCTTTTCCATCTCCCATCCCATTCTGACTGGCTGATCAGATGAGGCGCCCCCTGGTGGCCACTGGGCCTTAAGCAGTCGCTTCGTTCGCTAACGCCATGGGCCGATCGAACTGGTCCTCATATGGAACTTTAAGAAAAACACATCATATCTCTGTCTATGATTAGCCTATGTCTGTAATTATGCATGCATTCATCAGTATATACCCAGCATATATATGCATAGCCGTATTTATCTATACATCCATCTCTATCTGTTCACAGCTAAATATCTATATGTGCTTATTTCCACGTCATGCATGTGCGATATGAATGTGCTTTCCTGTATGAACATTAGACCAAATGCAATTTCCATCAAGCTTGCTGTGTGGCAATTTAAGTTTCTCTTCTATTATATTCTATACTATATGGTATCACGTATAATTTACACTTTGACCCGCTCTAAACAAAAGCGCCTTCTAATTACATAAATGCAAATGTGAATATATGCGCTACGCTATCAATCAGCTGTGGTTTACCACCACCCCAACAACCAGTAATACAAATACTTTCTTTTGAAAGAGGAAAACATGCGCTTTTTTTAGCGAAGCTGCTGTGACGTTCCTCTCGTTGGTTCAATGCGCATTCTTAGTCTAGAATACATTAGTGTTTAAAAAGATTAATTAATCATCATGAAAGATTGATAAGAAAAACGGCAGCTTGCTTTGTCCTGGCTGTTAGCTTACGGTACCTCATGCCCCTTTTCTGAAACTGACATAAGCGCTGGGTAGTTTCGCTTTATTTGGGTGGTTTTTGCAGGGGGGGAAATCCGCGCACAGTTCAGGAGGGAAGAGCGAGCGACGGGCGGTCCGCTCACTCTCTCTGGGGCTAATGAGAGTTGCCCATCGGCATAAAGCGCATATATCCGCCTCTGGTCACCAGAAAGTGCATATACCGTCCCGGGAACGATGCGGCGGATTACTGCGGTCGCCGTCCTGCTCCTCGCCTCGGCAGCGTGCCCCGCCTGTGCATGTGAGTCTGCGGACGCGCGCTCGATGAACCGTGGTTGTCTGCCTTATTCCACAGCCTAGTTTTTGCGCACTGGTAGTAGTTTGCGGTGGTTATGTGTGTATATGAATGTGCATATTTTGATCTGGTTAGAAGCAATCGGATTACATAGCGCTGAGCGAGAGGTGCTTCAGTATCCGCCTGTTAAAATATTCACGTGTTCTTCACTTTTCTAGCACCCGGACCGACAGTATCATGCTGCCTGTCCGTGTCTAACACGCCGATACACCGGCACAGGATCGCAGGATACACCGTGCAGGAGGCAGGACTGTGCCCGGTGAGGGCTGTCGTGTAAGTGCAGAGCAAGTGCTGGTGCATGTTTAATAAAGGACAATTTGTAATTTGCGGGTAATATTCTTTACACTATATATGAAACAGCTAGGCGTATGACATGTAAAGAGGAGCATATGACAAAGTTACTCGTATCTTGTAACTATCTTATGTTTTTAATATTCATTTGAGCAAAATGTTAAGGAGTGAAAGCAGTAAAATTACAGACCGATTAGAAAGAAGTTGTCATTATACATAATGTCCGAAGGAGGAAATCATCTTCTGTCTTGCCGATGAAATTAGGGACGCTGTCACCCTGTCCTACGGAGCTGTATACTGTTTCATAAGTAACGTTTTCTGTAGGGGTATTTTTTATTTACAAAAAGCAATTAATAAAGGACTGACCATAAAACCACAGACTTTAACCATAGGCTTTTGTGGTAAAAGTTACATGCATGCGTTCAAAACTGGCTGTCAAGTAAGTTATGTCATTTAACAGCCAGCACATCCGGACCTTGGCAAACCATACAGATTTACACGTCTTAAACGCGTTTCACAAACTTAAGATATAAGCTACTGCTTACACTTTAACCTGGGCGTTCGTTGGAAGTTCTGTATGTTTGTGATGTGCTGGTTGCCTCACTTGCACGTCACTTTGGACAAAATCATCTGTCATATAAATATAGAGATAAATATAAATGCAGGAACAAAAGGGTCACGGGTCCGCCAGCAGCACTACAAATTGTCTATTAATTGTCGGCTCCTTCCCCTGCAGGTTCCAGACCCGACACGGGAAGATCGTGTGTGCGGATCCCGATCGAAAGTGGGTAAGACGGGCGATACGGAGGATGGATGAGGAGCGGGAGAAGGCAGGAGCGACGGCTGGGACGTACTGATGAAGAACGAAGGAGAGAGGAAGAGGAGGGGGGAGACATCGGGGGAAAAGGAGCTGAGTTGGAAGAGGAGAGGAGGAAGCGGCGCTTTGTCTTTGGTGTGATGAGAAGGTCCTGGCCATGACTCCATGCTGCGCTTGTCCTCCTCAGCAGGGCTGCACGCGATTCTCCCGGGAGAATCCGGCGTCTTTCTCTGTCAAACAGCCTGCTGGCAGGTTAGGGAAACACTCGCCTGAAAACTGCATTTTCCAACTGGCGACGTTAAATCAGCTAATGCTAACTGGCAAAGAAAGCCCAGGGCACAATGGCAACTTTGCATTTTTTAGTGATATATTTCTCTATGCATGCATGCATCTATCCACTTTATGTGTCCACTTGTCAAACAATTGGGGCTGTAGCCTTACGTACCAGAACTGAGGTACAGGGTTGCCAACTTTGGCCAGCTGACTGGAGTGAGATTTTCAATTAGAGACAAGTGTGCACACGCATTTACATGTACGTAGCAGTTTCATTACCTTGGAGTGTGTGGCTTAGTGGACTAAGCCTCTGTGTGTCAAGGTCAACACCTGTTTTGTCTCAGTCTTGCGTCTTCTCCCCGTTTGGCCAGCAGGTGTCGCCATCCTGTCTTTCCCGTTGTCCTAGTTTTGTGATTCTATGAAATTGATGTTGTTGGATGTCAGTGAAGTTTGGATGTTCTGTTATTTGTAACCCCGCCTGCCCTCCCTTTATGGCCTGACCCTTTTTGTAAATTAGTCTTTGCTTATCCCTTTTAGTTCTGACCCCTCGAGGTCTGTTTTTGTTTGTAGTGTTTACAGTTTTGTCTCCAATAAACCTTTGTTGTCTTGTGAAGCCACCAGTGGGTCATCCACCTATCTGCCTGCATCATGTGTCGTCCATGACAGTCAGAAAGTCACCAGTTCCAGCGTGACCTCCACATATCTGTGGGTCCTTGAGCAAGACCCCTAACCCCCTGTCTGGCTGCTGCCAGTTTGCTCTCACCTACAGACAGCAATTTGGGGGAGAAATTTCCCACAGGGTTCAATTAAGTACCAATTATAAATAGAATGTAAGGTTTGCAAACTACTCTAACACTTTTGATGTAGCTAATTTTAGGTATAGATTTGCTGTAAGATTTCTTCCGTGAGCAAGAGAGTCAGAAAGCGTAAGTGTCTCGCCAGATGTGTGAGAGTTGGAAACCCTGGGGGTAGTGATGTTAGACTGCAAGGCCTGAAGCATACTGGTTTGAAAGCCACACTGGTTCCTCAGTAAAGTGTCTGAATCATGTGTGACGATGTCCTTGTCCTCGTTCGTTGCCCCCATTCCTTTCTACTCCATCCTGAACGTGGTGTGGCTGATATGATGTTAGCTGAAGGCTGTTTTTCATGCTGAATCTGTTTCTTACACTTACACGACTTCCCAGTCAAATCATCAAGCAATAATGACAGCAATATCGTGGCATGCGATCGTGCTACACAACGCCTTTCTTGATTGCTATTGTACCCTGTTCACAAGCTCTCTGCACCCTTCCGGTGCCTTCAGCAGTTGGTCTCTGCGTAGAAGCGTCTGGTAGCTGCTGTCGAAACACCAGCCTCAAAACCACACGATCTTCAGATCATTTCCTCCTTCTGTTCTCAGAATGAGTTCCTTTTTATTTGAAACCGCCCGTTTTGAAGCTAAGCATTAAGACAACAATGCACCGACATCACTTTGACCACAGAAAGAGTGATAGGAATCGAGTGCTTTGTGGCAGCAGGTTAAGTGACTTCTCTGCGTGCATCGCTCTCTAAGGGGAATAGAGGATGCCCGATGTTCACTTTCTCAGTCTGTATGACATGGCCACAAGGCTGCACCTGTTCTCTCGGGTCACATGAACATATGGGATTCTGAGAAATTTATTTGTAAACCTCATGCTTTGTGGGTTTTGAGTGAAAACAAATGAAACGGTACAGCAACCTACACCCAAAAAAGCAGCTCAAAAACGGATGCAGGAATGTCCGAAGCCACTAGATGGCACCCTGCTAAGTTTTCTCGGCCTCACTTGATTTGTTTTGCGCTGCATGAATGGTGATGAAATAAAACGCCGCCAACTGTACAAATTCATGAATGGAAGTGGCGTCATAAAGGGCAAATTAAAAAATAATACCAGCACATTGGTAAAATATAATGGGACAACTGAAAGCGCAGTTACTGTCTAAATTAATGTTAATCATACACGTACTTTTTGCGCGTTTTCATTGTGAAGCTACCAGCACATTTTAGGTTACAGCTCTTACGTTTTACTAACCCGTAGCCAATAAAATCTTCATCATAACTTGCCTGTGGAGGCTGAGACTATTTTAACCAGTCAGACGGGGCTCTCGTTACCAACCAGTCTATCCAGGGTAGACCTATCTATCAATACATGCATCTATCATCAAAATTTGCTCAGCCGTCTCCAGTGAAACTGAATTAAAACCGGCCCATTCACAGAAAAGCTGTTTACTCGATCATTCCACATGGCACCTTATCTTACTGCAGCAGTGCCTTCTGGGAATAAATGGTAATTGAGTTGTTATTCTGGGAGACGGTTCTCTAAGACCGGACACCGTTTTCAATTTCTTATAGCCATTACCGGCTGTGCTCCCCACGTGTGAGTTATCCTACACGTCACTGACGTGAATTTAACATCGGCCAAAAATGGATTTCATACGGTATCTCGCACACAGCTGGTATCTGTCAGGAAGGCCTGTTCCTGCAATCTCTCTGCTGCACAGACTCCCGTTCTTTCGTCGTAAATCATGTCTAAAACACGAAAGGGACAAAAGGCTGCGGTATAAAAATGGGACTTCTAATCCAAAAAAAGCAACACAACAAAAGAGTGACATCCATCATCGCTGTAGCCTATATCACACTGGACTGACAGAGTGGTGTGTCAGCACACACAGATCCCAGTGAGTCCGTAAAGTATACTGCGCTTCTGTAGCCGTGTGTCTCAGTCAGCTATGCACTTTTTTGTCTATATCAGACAATGTCAAAAAATTGTGTCGTTAATTTGCTTTGGTCAAATCAGGTGGTATTTAATTACATTATATTTTGTTTTAAAAGCAACATTTGATCTGAGATTGTACTTGAAGTGTTCGCGCAATCTGGTATATTGCGAAATGTGTGTCGTTCTCGGTGTTTAGGTGCCTGTTAAAAACGAAAATAGTTTACTGGTCTAGAATGAAAGAAGTGAGAAGTTATGAACTAAATTGGTTTGCAAAATGCTGATGTGACACATTACGTGCAATAGTTCCGTTCTGGAAACCGCGTACTGCATATTCATCTACACACATTTCCTGTGGAACAAACCGCTCCGTGTCAGTATCCCCTCTTAGCCAGTAGGTGGCCACATTCACACAGACATTAAAATTTCCTCCGCTAGGTTTTCGCGGTGCTTGAAGTCACTTATGAAGAACAAAATAACGATCAGGCCGAAAAGACTTTGATCACCTTTTTTGCGTTACATAAATGAAGAAATCATCTTATCTAAGAGTAATATTGTATCTACGGTATATTAGGTTTAGATATAATAATAATAATAATAATAATAATAATAATAATAATAATAATAGTAATGTTACTTACTAACCTGCGATGGGCTGGCCCCCCATTCTGGGTTGTTCCCTGCCTCGTGCCCATTGCTTCCGGGATAGGCTCAGGACTCCCCGCGACCCAATAGGATAAGCGGTTTGGAAAATGGATGGATGGATGTTACTTACTAACCTAACTGTATCCCAGGGTCACCAACATGGTGGCCACGGGCACCAGGACGCCCCTAAGCACCACATGAGTCGCCCGCGGACCTGTTCTAAAAATAGCACAACTCACCAGTGAGCAGCATCTAAAATTTAATTTTATCCTGTTGCTATTCTTTAATCACATTTGCATTTATATAGATTTGAAAATGACAATATATATTTTTTAAAAAGCATTTAAAACATGTTTATTATACATTAAGCTTAGGAGGGTGTTTCAAACTGGTGGCCCTTCTTATGGGTCAGTACCCATGAAGAAGCCCTCAGTTTCAAAAAGGTTGGTGTCCCCTGGTCTAGCCTCTACTCCAATGGGGAGTCTAGCCCTTCGCTCTTCTGGCAGAGTCATATTCTCGAAAACAGATTAAAAAATAACTGATTATGTGTTTAAAATGAAATAAAAATCACTGAATATCATAGACTATACTATACGCAGTGGTGAAAAGATGTCTTTTCAGCCTAGTTTTGAATGTAATTACACATTATGTAGCTTTTTCTGGGAGAGAGCATATATATATAATATAATATAATAATCTTTATAATATGTCTGTCACTCAGGGGCCCTTGGAATTGTCCTAACTTTCCCCTGCATCACGGTGCCCTTGAGTATAACAGACGGGTGGCAACCCTAACACTACCTAAAAGCTGCCTACAAGGACAATGCGGTATTAATTACTGAAATACGCTAAAAAGAGGATACCTCAGGGCAGCATGCAATGAGGGACATCAATGCATGCAGAAAGTATTCTGATTATAGAGAATTTTACCTCGTAGGTCCCAAAAAAGAAGACAAGACTGAAAAAGAAGACAACCCAAATTATACTGGATGAAACGTTAGAGACACACAAAACAACAGGATGTGTGTATCAGATACGTGCGTTAAGACAGAAGGCAAGTAAGATGCCCCCCCCCTCGCCAATTACAAACTCTGTATATGATCTGGATGATGTTGATTGACACTTTATGAAGCTTTATATCTACCCGAATGACTGATTTTTAAATATGTCATTCACGTCTTTGTTTGACCGTTTAACTCAGGGCTAATTAATCTTCACTCAAAAGCCAGCATGCACACAGCTGTCACGCCCAGATAGGACCTCTCCATCGTAAGACCCATGGGTTAACGAGGGTCGCAATCAAAAAAAGCCAGTAAACCACTAGGGTCGTTCTCTGTTGGTCTAAGATTAGACTGCTGGGGTTTACAGACCTTCACTCGCCTGGGGACATGGAGATGCGTGTTGGGGTGTCTTCTAAGGTCACAGCTCCTGGGCAGTTGTAGATTTGGGGTCTATTTTAAGCATTCGGTCGATCATCTGGTTCTTCCTCTTGTATCCCATTGCCTGCGCTAGAACAAATATAATGGCAACCCAAGGGGGTTGGGCAGTGATGGTGAAATTGTGGATCGGAGGGGGGGGGGGGCATTGGGTAAGCAGACAATTTGTAACCATGACCCTGAGAGACCAGGCTTATTTGTTTTAGGAAGAATGCCTTTATTAAAAATTAAAATGAAATAAAAGACGGTATCCTTGGTGGGTGGTGTTTCAGCGAATTCTCCCCCCCTGCTGTTTCCTCTGGCTGGGGATCAGTACGTTGCAGACCACGCTGGCACAGCTCAGTGTGATCGGGATAGTCCTTGGTTTTCCTTTGGTCTCCCGTTTAGGATGAATGGTCAGTTGAAACAGAGTGTATTTTATTCCTTCATAAATAAAAACATAACCTTGCAACCCCCCATGCACAGACAGACACACCCAGCTCACAGTGTTGGTCGGTTGCACTAAACTCGCGCTCATGGAGAGGGACTACGTGTTCATTTTATCTGAAAGAGAGGTTTGACTCTCGCCAAGTTCAAGTAAGCTGGGCCCCACTGATGGCATCAATTGGGAATCCTGCATGTACTTCCACGCACACAGGCTTCGCCGCTTCCACTGTGCTGTTTGAGGGCTGCGTGTTTCCAGCCGAGCTGCTGGATCGCATCCGGGCGGATGTGCAGCACATCCAAAGGTGCCACAAACATGCTTATCTTGCATTACCGGACTGCGTGTCTTGGGTTATGTAATCCAATATATTGACAGCACTTTCAGTTTCATATTAATACGTAACGTTTAGTAGAAAGCTTCAGCCTAGATAAATAAATGCATAGCCTATATTAATTGGCGTTAACAAGCTCAAAGGAATAACGTAAATAAACATTTAGTTGACGTTCATGGGAACTGCAGGCAGTTGAGGGGAAAGAGCGTCTAAATGCCAAAAGAAATGTTTCGCCTCTAGGCCGGTTTTAAATGGAATCATTAGGAGGTTGTATCAACAGCCATCAAATATTAACTGTGTCACGCATTTATCAGCGAGTTAAATCTCCAAAGATGTTTCATTCATCTCCGACGGTGTGTCCGCATTGAAACAAACAGAATGTGGATAAAGGCATACAGATATGCATTAAAAGGACATTTCGCAGCCCAAGGTGGCGGAAAATACCCCAAACACCTCGACTGAACTCACATTATTCCACATTTGGATCCCCAGAAGTGAAAGTCAGTTTTTTTCTTTCCTGTGGAACTTACAACTATTTATTTTCAATAATTTATTTGTGATCTCGGGTGATGGATGGATGGATACATGTTTGAGGAGAGATATGATGTGAATGTTTAAAGCTTAAAGTAGGATAAATTTGTTTCAGCCGGTACATACACTCACAAGTAGAGGAATCCATTTAACATCGCGACTTGCAGATTGTTTGGTGTCGGGAACAATATTCATAAAGTAAAAAATTGTCGCACATTAATTAACTAGTCTTTTGAATGACTGACATTATAAAGTAAGAATGTGCACTCCCTTATTACAGAACATGTTACTTACTGTAAACTGGTCGATGATTGTAACGGATTTTCACAAAGGTTAAAAAATAATCTGGTTGTTGAATATATTTTATAATTGGAATACAAAACAGGAAATGGCAGGTAAACATTTAAGAAAAAGCATGTAACATGCCAAGTGTGTTAGGAAGTGAGATGATTCTCAGTCTGGAGATGAGCAGCCAAATGTAATGGTGGGGGGGGGGGGGGGGCAGAAGCCACAATGCTGATGGGCAGCATTTCTGAGGGGAACTAGAGCTTTTTGTGTTTGGATAAGAGAAAAAAAGGTCTTGTCTTAGCCGCCTGAGGATTTTGCCCGATTACAAGTGTGCGGGGTTGGAGGCAGGCCTGGTTCTGAACTGGCCTGCTTTTTGCGGTTTGCTGGCCACTGTCTCAAACCCAGGACTGAGGCACTGACAGGGTCAGGAGAGACAGTTTTCTTTGCTTTCTTCACCCCTGATCAGTGCGGCTTGAACTGTTCTTGAAGCGGCCATGAAGTGAGGAGAAAAACCAAACACTGGCCCGGGGTCATTCCAGGCATGTGGTCATGGAGACCCGGGATCAGGATGGTTAGTTTGCGCATTTCTGCTTTTCTATCTTTGCTGGAGGTGTCAGCCATTTTATTTTTAACTGGCTCAGAGAGATTTTGGGGAAACTTTGAAGTTGCTCAATGTTCTTAAGTATACTGCGATTACGGAAGGTCAAGATCAGAAATGTGGCCTGGACTGAGAGAGAGTGGACAAATTGTGTGAGCATACCGGGGGGCGCGCAAGTGTTTACCACCACTCAAATCATGCACTTATGTGGGCCCCCTGCTGGCCACAAACAGTCATTACACTATGGAAGGATAGGACCCCAAAGTGACTTTTGGATTGGATTCCCAGAAATAACATACTCCCCCCCCCCCCCCCCCCCCCCCCCCCCCCCCCCCCACCGGCAGAGAAGAGCTCTCTACGATCACCACAGACACGTGGAACTGGCAGAGAACATTGCAATCATGTGCAAGGTCAAAAGACAATCCTGCAATGAATGCTTTCCCATTATGACACACTTATGGAAATATGCTGAAATGCGATTTGCCACTGAAAGTCACAAAGCAGGGAAATTATTTCCCATTCAAGCCGCTGTAAGGTGTCATGAATGCTAAGGTTAACATAGGAAACACACATGCAAGAAAAACATGCATGTGAACACGTATTAACTATGACGTTTAAGTCGGCTGACATTCCGTGAACTTGCCGATGCTGCCTCAAGGTTTCCCACTTTTGCCAGTTGCCCTGAAGTCAAATAAAAAGCACCACTGGTGATTTCCAATCAGATCCGGACGTCGTGTGGCTGTCGTGTCGACATCCAAGGCAAACAGTGAACATCCTCTCTTCCGACATCCCAGAAACTGCTTGTCGTAGCCGAAGTGTAACATGCACTCCCAGCCCCATAGTAACCCCGCCCCCAGCCCGATTACCGGCAGACCTAGTCACGGAGGCTCCGGTCCTTCTAGCCTGTTTGAGGGGATCTGCATTCGAATGGGCCCTGTATAAAAAGAAAGGGAATTAAACCAAGCAAGGAACCATCTGTACATTTCACAGGATCTTCACCACCAATGCAAACAAAAAAAAATCAAACTTCCCAATGAAGAGTGCGTGAACATGCCAGCGATCTCTCGCATGTCAAAGAAGAGATCTTTACTGCCATTTTCCTGCATCCCCCACCCCAAAGGATAATTCTTCTTCTTTGTGCAGGGAGGAGACCCCCCCCCATAATAACATGCAAATGATTGTGTTATCAGCTTTGCAGAATTGGTTGTGATAGTATTTAGCTAAGGGGCCTGAATCCTAATTGCTTTGTGCTCGGACACAGGGACAATAAATGCGCCGCCCACCTCCCTTGAGACACACATACACAGCCACTATGTATTCTCATCTTTGTGAGGACTCTCCATTCACTACTATGGGCATAACTCTAATCCTATACTATATTAACCTTAATCCCTACTAAGCCCTAACCTTAACCATAAATAACCAAACAAAAGACTTTTATAAAACTGAATTTCCCCAGAAAAAATGGTCCCCAGAACATGAAAATTACAGGTTTTTATGACATTGTGGGGACATTTGGTCTCCACGGTGTAAAATTTACACGGCAAAGCAGCGTTGGGCAATGCCCGCCCAAATTTCTGTTCTGCCCACTCAATTGCTCAACTTTAGCCTGCGTAATCTGCCAATCACGTTTATATCATTCGTCCCATCAGATATTCTTCTGCGCAGGTTTGTAGTCACCTGTGAAAGTGGAGGATTGTTACCCAATTCTTATTAAAGCTCCTTCATGTTATAATGTATTATTTGTTGCTGCAGTTTGCTATAATGTGCTGAATAAGAATCTTTGCTAGTAGTGGCTTACTTAACTCTTACTTTGCTACCTAGCTAACATTACTGTTGGCTAGGAAGCTCACTAGAACAGTACAGTTTAAGTGAAAATTAAACTTTATGATATGTATGTAGATACCGGAATAACAAGTACACTGAACAAAAATATAAACGCAACACTTTTGTTTTTGCTCCCATTTTTCATGAGATGGACTTAAAGATCTACAATTCATTCCAGATACACAATATTACCATTTCTCTCAAACATTTCTCACAAATCAGTCTAAATGTGTGATAGTGAGCACTTCTGCTTTGCTGAGATAATCCATCCCACCTCACAGGTGTGCCACATCAAGATGCTGATCTGACATCATGGGTAGTGCACAGGTGTACCTTATACTGCCCACAATAAAAGGCCACCCTGGAATGTGCAGTTTTGTCTCACAGCAAAATGCCACAGATGCCACAAGCATTGAGGGAGCGTGCAATTGGCATGCTGACAGCAGGAATGTCAACCAGATCTGTTGCTCGTGCATTGAATGTTCATTTCTCAACCATAAGCCGTCTCCAAAGGCGTTTCAGAGAATATGGCAGTACATCCAACCGGCCTCACAACCGCAGACCACGTGTAACCACACCAGCCCAGGACCTCCACATCCAGCAGGTTCACCTCCAAGATCATCTGAGACCAGCCACTCAGACAGATAATGCACGGCCCCATGTTGCAAGGATCTGTACACAGTTCTTGGAAGCTGAAAATGTCCCAGTTCTTGCATGGCCAGCATACTCACCGGACATGTCACCCGTTGAGCATGTTTGGGATGTGCTTGACCGGCGTATACGACAGCGTGTACCAGTTCCCACTAATATCCAACAACTTCGCACAGCCATTGAAGAGGAGTGGACCAACATTCCACAGGCCACAATTGACAATCTGATAAACTCTATGCGAAGAAGATGTGTTGCATTGCATGAGGCAAATGGTGGTCACACCAGATACTGACCGGTTCTGAGTCCCCAGACCCCCAATAAAGCAAAAAACTGCACATTCCAGGGTGGCCTTTTATTGTGGGCAGTATAAGGTACACCTGTGCACTACCCATGATGTCAGATCAGCATCTTGATGTGGCACACCTGTGAGGTGGGATGGATTATCTCAGCAAAGCAGAAGTGCTCACTATCACACATTTAGACTGATTTGTGAGAAATGTTTGAGAGAAATGGTAATATTGTGTATCTGGAATGAATTGTAGGTCTTTAAGTCCATCTCATGAAAAATGGGAGCAGAAACAAGAGTGTTGCGTTTATATTTTTGTTCAGTATAATTTATAGTGTATTAGCTACTAAGGCCACTTAAAAAAAAAAAATTGGTTCTCGTCCTTTTTTTTGGAGGGGGTGGGTCGGGCGGGCGTGATTTTTTTTTTTTTTTTACAAATTTTGATTGACTGTTTGGACTTTCAAATATGTAAGAAAATACATATTTGAAAATACATAATGAAGAGAGCAGACCTACTTAGTACGCCTCCTCAGTTCTTCGTTTGTTGCGTTTCAAATATATTAAATGTAAATTAAATGTAAGAAAATACAAGAATGTAAATTCCTTGATCCATGTGTATCTCATAAATGCCTTCCCAACTATGGATTTGGATACTTTATGCTGATGTTTCATTCGTGAATATAAAAATGATACTATTTGAAACCAATATTCTGTTTGTCATTCCCATTCTAAATGAACAACCAAGATTTTAAAATATATATCTAGAAAGAAAGTGTATTAAAAAACGTTAAAACACGAGGAATTTACAAAATACAGGAACCTCAATGGTTGAACAAGGAAATGCAGCTCTACAAACAAGTACTTAAGAACATGTACCACATCACTTCCCCAGATTTAAATCTTTGCACCAGCCCATCTCAGGTAGAGACAAATTTAGGTTCATGAAACCATTCCAAGACTAGGATTACGCAATGTGGATCGTCGATGTAGAATGCGCGGGAAATTCAAATTTCGTCATTCTTGGGCATTTTCCATGAGATTTTTACGAAATAAAAAAAATAATAATTCGGGTCGGAGGCATTTCGGCGGGTCGGGCGGGGACGAGAACCAATTTTTTTTAAAGTGGCCTAATCATAAACCTGAAAGCGTAAACGTCACGCCAGACGCGTGAGAATTGGCAACTCTGTCACCACTCAGTATAAATAAAGTTACCTGGGGGGTGTTCCACAAGCCGGATTAAGGGAAAGTCTGATTTATTAAATAAATCGGGATTATTTAAGTGGGAGATCCGCTCCACCAACGTGTCTTAAATGAATCCCTGCCGAGCTACCATGGTAATTTAGGAAAGTGAGCAAGTCTGCTTCGGACCAGGTCAACTGTCCCGCTTAATTAAGCGTTGTCTCAAAGAACGTCCGACTGGTGGGAACAGAGTCCCAAAAGATCGCTCCGACGGACGAAATTCCACGCTCTCATTACTCATCTCGTGTAATAAATATAATTAAAATAAAAGCTTACCCATAATACAAAGGTCGAAAATGAAATGCAGTGACTGAAACTGAAACAAAAACTCTGCTAAAATAATATGAACAGGAAGACATTTTTATATTTTGTTTAGTCACAGACTACTTTGAAAGTTTATTAGTAAAAAAGCAAAGACAAGATACGGTTATTTGTACAGAACATTTCACACGGATGCGATTGAAAGTATTTTACGAAAATCAAATAATTCAGAATAACATAATAAAGTAAGAATGACACGTGAACTCAACCTAGAAGGTTCCCCGTTGGCTATGAGGATCAAAATAGAAACTTTCGCGGTTTAAGGCGACAGAAATGTTTTTAATTATTATATTTTTGTATTCTTCATACAGCTCCATCACCCACGTTTGTTCTGCGACGGAAAAAACACCGCTTTACACGTTTTCCGACTCATTTGATCGATCTACCGTTCATCCATTCATTTGGGCATCTTAAATATCTAAGTGATGCAAGTCTGTCTTGTATGAGCCTTGATTAAAGCTCAACTGTGTTATTGGAACGATACGAGGTTTAGTTTAGAGTTTAGAGATGGCGTTATAGTTTGATATGGAAGCAGTCTGACTTTTTCGAGAAAGTCTGGCGTTCTTTAGCTATTTTCATGGATTTTCCCTTAGTTAGTCTTTCCTGATTAGAGAGATGACCATTGGAGCATAATTTAGAATTCATAGATAGTTCAAGCATACAGTATGGATATGCCCATGTACTCCACCTATTTCTCTGGTCACAGGCCGCTACTGCACTGTAGTATTGCCATTGTGTGAAATGCTGACCACCCAACATTTCTAATTGTTCCCCCAACCTGAGCAGCCTAGATGCGGAACTGAATATATACTTGACCACGCACACCTAGAGATATATCTTTAAGATCTAAAGACTGAGCAGGGGGTTGACGTGTTTAGCATGCCCACGGACAGAATGCGAGCTGCTAACGGAGAGGTTATACACGGCAAACGTTCCGGAACAGAAGAGCGGCTTTGGTTGATAAGTAAACCAACACTCCCCTGACAACCCCCCCCCCCGTCATTACATTTGGCTGCTCATCTCCTGCAGTCACTCAGCTGCCAGCTGCCACCATCACGCGCGCTGATAACAGCCTTCCTTCCTGGGTACCGAGTCTGACTCCCTAACGCTCGCGGACCCAAACCCCGCCTCCCTCCCGCGCTGTCACTCTGTCAAACCCCGCCCCCCTCCCGCGCTGTCACTGTCATGATGTCTGGCACCAAGCACGGGCGTGTATTCGGGTGAGGCTGGGGGGGCTGTGGACTTTGATGATGGATGGTCTTCACGAGGGAAACTGGTGCTTTACAAATCTGCCAGCCACGTGTTTGACCTTCACGTTCACACTCCAATTGATGGGATTATTATAATCTAAAACGGCCCCCGTAGCAAATTACTGAATAAGCGGTTACTGCAAATGGATGAATAACCACTATTATTGTGATTTTTTTTTTTGGAATAATGGATGCCTCTAACCTTCCCGAATTTCAAACTTGGGACCCAAATTTCAATTTATCTTCAAAAGAAGGGCTGCAGGTTTGAATTATAAAGTCGTCAGAAAATGACTGCAAGAAAACAAAAATGTCAAAGCGCCGAGCCTGATAGCGACTGATAGATCTCTGTAAAATAACGTAAATAATTAGATTGCGGCTTCATAGCCTATACTTTATACGTATATATAGTGACAGTTATGCCTAATTTAAATATGTTAGAAAAATTGTATAAATTTATCTTGGGCTTTCTGTTCGAATCCTTCCATACAGCACCACAAAAAGCATCCCACTCCTGAGGCTTTTAGGTGGGGATAATAGATCCGATTTGCCAGTCGGCTCAAGTGATTAAGATCGCTTTCGAAATAACCAATTACATTTTTTTAACCAAAAAAATCGGCCGCAGATAAGGAGGTGACTTGGAGCTGGAGGTTTCACATTAACCTAGAAGGAAATGCCCGTCTTTGAAGCTTGTTATTTCAGGGCTTCAAAACCAAGGCGAGCCTCGATCCCCGGGCGTTTGACCTCCCCCCCCCCCCCCTTTGGGTGATTGACAGACCGGAGCGGCGCAGGATCCTCCTCCGCGGCGCTGGCTTCTCCAACACAGCCAGCTCTCCGGGATCAGTAAGTTTGTGCACAGGGATGCCTGAAAATGCCAGTCCATTGGATTTACCCAATCTTCCTGATCCTGTACGCGCTCACGCCGAACATGGCTTTGCGGAATTACCCTGAAAATGAAGGTAGGATGATTTCTCTACATTTGTCTCTCCAGTTAAATCTGAATTTCATAGCTGAGGCTTCGCTGTGCTTAGGCGCCGGCTGTCCGCAGAGATGCTTGGCATGAATCATGGACAAGTCAGGGGAAACGGACAAGAAGCGCGGAAAATCCTGCGAGTTCGGCAATTTTAATTTTGCATATTTCAGGCACAAAAACACAAAGTTCCCTTGCTGTCAGCATCAGTTGCCACTAATTATCGATGCTCAATTGGTAAAGTTTATGAAGCGGCGAGAAACCAGAAACGAGCATTTCCCTCAGTCTCCCACTCAGTATAGCCTGCGTGTTATTTAATATATATACACACGATGTGATTCTGTGTATATATGCATGTACATATAATTGAGAGAATTATATAGAGAGAGCGGTATTTTCGTTGTAATTTTTGTATTTTACATGCGACTTTTGATTTACGGAGGTCGGGCACAATGGTTCGGCTTTTACGCCGTAAGTCGATCTATATACCCTACATACATAGTTTCCCTATATACGTCTCCGCAACTAGGGCTGATAACTAGAAATGAGCAATTTGCCAACCTTGTAAATATAAATATGGTGTTAGTACAAATAGAAATTGTTGTAGAATATAGTACGTCGCCTTGATCCGTACGACAAGACGAAAAATTGCAGGGTGTCCCCCGCGAGTGCATCAACCCGCTGTTATCATTTAAACTGGTTTCACTGGCACTCCAGGTGATCGGACTGCTGCGTTACCCATTGATCCACTAGATTGTTATAATGTGGGAGACGGATCTCACCCGACCCCGCTGAGGTCCCACACTTCTCGCTGCACTCCGTTGCGATGCCATGCCTCCTCTGAATGACACGTTCTGAAGAAGCGTTTAATAAATAGATGGCATTTGTTTTTGTTTTTTTAATCAAAATTTCTTTCTTGTATCAGAGACATATTCTCTGGAATTACGAGCTTCGCAGAGTCACAAATCCAATTAAATGTGATGCACCCATGAAGTCGTAGCTTATTGCTTAAAACCTTTGCGCTCGCAGCCGACCTGGACCCAGTTCCCATCCACTGTACGCGAAGTGTCCCGTCCGTGCCTTTTTCATATGAATCGGAGCTGGGGGTCTGTCCGGACCACGGGGTACCATCTGAAGCAAGGTGCGGCCGCCCCAGTCGCGACTGCTTAAGGTTTCACACGGCTATGAAGTTTTTTTTGCGTTTACTGGGTACAGCTACCCCCTAAAAATAATGAATACAATAAATGTTCAAAACAGATTAAGAGAAGAGACTCGCACAAATGATAAGTTCCTTTCAGACAGACAAATATAAGCATAAATGGCCGGGGCTGATACTTCAGATGGCAATGTTAATTATGACTCATCCAGGTGTATTAAGCGATCATACCTGGATTAAAAGCTTTGTCACCTTTACAGTGGAGCAATCGTGCAGATGGTGCTTTAATGGAAAGTGGGTATGATACTTATCTGAGTATTTCAGCTAATCCGCAAACCCCCGGCTTCGTTTGGAGCACCACTTTGAACGTACAGAGCTGTCAGCGCAGACAGCTGCTCTACGGGAAGATGCTTTTCCCACGGAAAGAGCGGGAGAGGAAATAGGGCAGCATCTTTCGCGTTTCCCTGTTATTCGCGTCGGCACTCAGCTGCCATCCTTAGAGCTGGGGTAGGTCCAGTTGTGAACTGTTCTCTGAATTCCGATCTAGCTTGCGCTGAAGTACTTCACAAAACCGAAACACCATGAACAAAAAATGGTCGAACGTTTGGCAAACTACAAACCACACTCAATGATGCAAATGTAGCATTACAATGAATTCCTAGAGACCGTCGTCTAATCGTTGCTGCGCAGAAATCCTTATTCTGACTGCAGTGACTGTATCTGCACAGCAGATGGCGCACTGACTTCTTCGAACGTTTGTGCGCGAGTAGGTGATTGTGTGTCACAATTGATATGGATGGTTCTATTACGGGCAAGAGCCGATCGTTAAACAAGGAATGACACTTCAGCAAAACCAGTAATGGGTAGACAACTGTTAATCCGACCGATTGATGAGCTTCGATATTGCTGCTTGTTAGCCCTGATCTTTCCCTGACTTATTCCACCAGGAAATAAGAAAATGACAAAGATTCACTGCATGGTTTTCAGGGTCATGGGAATCACATCTAAAGCAGGGCAAAGGTGAGATTTTGCGGGGGAATCAGGGGAGTGGAGATGAATTACAATGACATCAGGCTTTTGGACTGTGTGTCTGTCGTTCTCTGGGCGAATGTGCCGAGTTTTAGATCAAACAGATTTCAAGTCCCCTGTCTGAAAACTGCTCAGGAATGATGCTCTTTGTTCTTTCTTCTCCTCTCCATTTCCCGAGTCACACTATACAATGTGTTAAGATTAGTTTTCATTTAAAGATAATGAGGTGACTCAAAGAGACCTCTGCTGATTTTATGGGCTGCTCAAAGTGGCACTCTCGCACCTCTAGATCGCTGTGTATGTGTTTTATTTACTTGATGCCATGTGATATGAAAAGAACTCCTTTAGAAATGTCAGGAGATACAAACCAGGTTGTGAAAACAGGTTGCGGAAATTCACACCTTTCAGGGGGCGGGTGGACCTGCCATGTCATGAACACACCCACCTCTGAGAAGATGTCAGCAGCCAGCAGGTGCTCTGTCTCTTAGGGAAGATCGAACCAATTTTGTGCCATTGTGGAAGGTACATAACCTCAACAGACTGAGTTAAACCTTCCAGTGCTAATTCACCTTTCTATGGAGGTATCTGCTAACCTAATATCTAACATGAAAGGGTCTCCTATCAGCTGTGTACTATTGACTGAGGTTTCCTAATCCACCCAGCTGGTCCCATGTATGCTTACCTGCTGAATGTCTGCAAGGAGAGACCTCTGGTATGGCTCCAAGGTTGGTTCTGTAGGGATGACCAAACACTTGTCTGTGTGCTCTCTGTTAGCCGTCCTCACAGCTGGTTTCTGGAGAGGAGCTAAGGGTCGCTTGTTTCCAGGCTTGATTTTGCTGAGAAACAAAGCTTTGGCGTGTATGATTTGGCACCTGCTGATGGTGAGCGCTTGGTCTTCAAGCAAAGCAGTCTGAAGTCTACCCTCTCCCCCCAGTTGATATCCAGATTTCTTGATTTTGATCTTATACTACATTCGATTTGAGCTCGTAACTTGCAAATTCAGAGTTCCTAGTTGGAAATTTCAACTGGAACTCCCCCTGAAGTCAGAACTCTGACAAATTCAGAGGAATCGACACAAACCTGAGCTCAGAATTCAAGATGGCTGCACACTTTATCAACAGTTAAAGCAGTAGTTTTATACTGTTTATTAGCGCGTACATTTGATTTATGGCTCATTAAAGTGGTCATACACACAATACTGCCCAACTGCTATCCGTGGACTTGTTGGTATGGAGTTTTAGGTGCAAAACACCAGTTGTTATCAACTAATCTTGCTAACAATGCCTAACAATTAACCAGTCTAGAACGAAGTTTCTTGTGTAGTCGGATAATTTGTCGGATTTAAGGTAGTCTTGGCTAAATGTAAGTGAATGAAAATAAAACCAATTTAAACTTAGGTACCTTAAATCCAGCAAGCTGTCCAGCTAAACAAGACATCTTGCCTTTGAAACTGGTCCCTGGTAACGCTAAATGGCTTTCTGACTTGCTGTATTTGGATGCTGTTAACTCGTGTTTGACGTCATTCCCAGTTCCGAGTTCCAACCTCTGAGGTAAATGTAACGCAGCGATGGATCCTGTCTTTGGGTGTTTTGTTGACCTTGGATTCATCCACGGCCGTGACTGACAGGTGCCGCTCTCTGCCTTTGGTTCAGTGCCAACACCTGGCCATGTTAGATGACACTGTATGCTGGGGGGCTGTATTTTTCCAGCTGGTTCTTGTCTCCCTCATTCGGTAGGAATACCAGACAGCAGCTGGACATCTCCCCACACTGCACCCCCAGCTTCAGATTTTACAGCCCTGTCCCCCAGCCCTGACACGGGCAATTTCAGCTTCGAGACCTTGGCAGTGCACTCAATACCGCAGGACGTTATAGTCTGTTGGCTTTTATTAGGACTAATCTAAACATTCATTGTTATATATGTCATGCACTTAGGGGGGCACTAGGTGGCATGGCAGTTGAGAATCTGGATGGATGCCAGACTTGATCAAGACACTGACTTTCTTCTCAAAGTCTGAGGGCATGCTAATCAGTTTTATCCTTGGGTGTTTTTGGGTATTTTGTCGGCAAGTACTAGCGCCCCCATCTAGGACATACCATGACATACACTTTCAGACATGGACTTTGGATCTCTGTGACTCGAAGCGGATAAGCAGCCTCTAGATGAGGCTGGAATTCCTGGGAATTTTGTTGTGTTTAATGAGACAGTATCGCAGAGCTGTCAACGAGGGGTCAGGGGTCATCTCGTACATTTAATTGCATCAATTGCCTGGTGCTTGTATCTATCGGCAATTACGTATTTCTTGGCATGGGTCGATGCTTAGGGCTGGCGTGATTAAACAGATGACCAACACACATCGTGATTCCCGCAATCTCCCTCCAGTCTTTTTGCGTATAATCGCCAGGACCATTGATCTATGCGATGACCTCCACGCTCTTTGTTGTGCTCTCCTGTGGTTGTGTCCCTTATTGGACACTATCTGATGCTCATCTCTAGGGCTGCTGTCTATAAAGCAGGTATTCTGCACTACTACACCGCCACTTCATCCTACTGGTATTCATACAGGTCCTGACGCCGTATGTCACAGCTGAAATAACTAATGGGTGACGATTGCGAGTACCCAGGTCACTTCCCGACGCATGGGGTATTATTTCGGCTCCGAGACGTCAGCCTCGACTGAACCATGGGATGTTGACCTGGTCATGCTGTGGTCCCTGAGCTCGAGTGCAGGTGGCAGCTGTTGGACACCACAGAGACCTTTATGCCAAGGGCAGAGAGCATTGGTCACTGGACTGCTCCTCCACCCGCTTGTCCTTTTTAGATATTGGAATATTTACACTGATTGAATCAAGACTAAGCCTGTTTGCACTCAAGCCTTTTTGGTCTTTAATCACAAGCATCTCCCACATGGGCAACACCCCCTCACTTAAAACTCACGGCAGTTGCTTACTCTGTAACCTGGCTCGACTGTGTCGGGCTGGTGGAATTAAGCCGTGGGAATGTGGGATTGAAAAGGGGCACAGAGCCTCAAGGTCAGCGGGCTTGCTGTGACTTGGCGTTTGCTGGCATGAGCTGACACCCCCTCGGTTCCCAGTGGCATCTCTTTTCCAGGTCAGGATGCCTTCGTTCTTGACAGCAGCCATATGCGTGTGTGCGTGTGTGTGTCTCTGAAAGACTTTACATCCTGAAAACCAGATACTACAGAGATGACCCTGCCAAATAAACAAAATTTTAAATGACTGCATTTTCAAGTGCCAAAATTGCACTCTTTGGAATTTTTATCCATTTTCGAGCCTTGTTGTGGCCCGGTTTGTATATTTAAAGTAAAAGTAACATGGGTTTCTCAAAAGCTCATATGCCTGTGTGCATGGGCTCCTTCTTGGGTGTATATATGCACACTCAGAGGACACGCCCCCCATCTGTCTGGGGTAGTGAATGCCACCACTCTTAAAGGCTGAGCTGAAAACACTCCTGCCCCTCCCCCACCAGCACCTTATCAGGAACAGTATGACCACTGCCTTATCGGACCGGGGTGAGAGAAGCATGATTTTGACACCAAGCTCAGAACCGGTTATTGTCTGGATCAAATCCTGGGTGTGAGCTGCCGGTGTCCACTTGGAAAAACTGCCCTAGCACATATTTCTCTTCAGGATAAAAGCATCTGATTCCCAGATACATACCCAAGGAAATTGCCTGTGGTGCTTTTTACTCGCTGGGCGATGGTAGACATTTATTGTCCACTGAATTGTGCTTGAGACTTTATTGGATAATGCCAAATGTGAGCGAGGCTACGGAATAGGTGAGGCAAACATCCAACGAGATTCTTAACCGGTGGAGAAGTATCTAATGGGGTTAATAAAATGCCTCACTAGGGTCAGGGAAGGTTCATGGCAGTGAAAGGCAGTTATTGTGAACTTGTGGGAGGCGTCCCCTCCCGAGGATATGGGACTCTGCGTTGTACTCCCGAGGGCCACACAAATGCAGGTACTTGTGGGAGGAGTCCCCTCCCGAGGATGTGGGACTCTGCGTTGTACTCCCGAGGGCCACACAAATGCAGGTACTTGTGGGAGGAGTCCCCTCCCGAGGATGTGGGACTCTGCGTTGTACTCCCGAGGGCTACACAAATGCGGGTACTTGTGGGAGGAGTCCCCTCCCGAGGATGTGGGACTCTGCGTTGTACTCCCGAGGGCCACACAAACACACATGCTTGTGGGAGGAGTCCCCTCCCGAGGATGTGGGACTCTGCGTTGTACTCCCGAGGGCCACACAAACGCAGATGCTTGTGGAAGGAGTCCCCTCCCGAGGATGTGGGACTCTGCGTTGTACTCCCGAGGGCCACAGAAACGCAGATGCTTGTGGAAGGAGTCCCCTCCCGAGGATGTGAGACTCTGCGTTGTACTCCCGAGGGCCACACAAACGCAGATGCTTGTGGAAGGCATCCCCTCCCGAGGATGTGAGACTCTGCGTTGTACTCCCGAGGGCCACACAAACGCAGGTGCTTGTGGAAGGCATCCCCTGCCGAGGATGTGAGACTCTGCGTTGTACTCCCGTGGGCCACACAAACGCAGATGCTTGTGGGAGGCGTCCTCTGCCAAGGATGTGGGTGCTTGTCTCAAAACCTGCATGTTGACATACCTTCTCATACTACCGTATCACCTTCTAAAGAGTATCTGCAGTCTCTCCATGGTATACACTATTTGAACCAGAACCTACGAGTTTAAACCTACTTCTTTTCCTGAATGACCTCTCTGTGTCACCTGACCTGGTTCTCCGTGTGATAGGGGTGTAGTTCTGTGGGAGATCATGGCCTGTACCTATGATCCGTGAGAGAGGTCTGTGTATCCCATGTGATAGGGGTGAAGTTCTGAGGGAGAGAGTGGTCCGTACCTTTGATCCGTGAGAGAGGTCCGTGTATCCTATGGGTTTATTTCTGTGGAGAGGTCCTTATATGTACTTTATTAGGGTTTTTCTATGTGTACATGTGCACGGTCTACGTGATGCAACCATCTCTACTCGAGTGCAATTTGTACTATACGTCCTAATGGATTATGTAATGATGGTTATGCAGTTTGAGTGCTGAAGCCACAGCCTGTGTCACAAGATCATTACGTGCCTCCCCACAACGTCGGGGATGGGAGCCGGTGACAGTGACAACTGTTTCTCCTGGTGCAATTGTCAGGCTAAATAGTCTATATTTCGACTCAAATTTCCTAGAGTGGAATGGCCATATTATTATCTTTCCCTGCAAACATGATGATACCTGTTTGTCTTTAAAGTTCTGATGGGTTTAGCATCCAGATTGAACCAGATCCATGTCCACCAGCCTGTGGTTAAGAGAAGCATGTATAATCTTTTGGTTTATCACGGAATATTACCAGGGACAAAGGTCAGATCTTCCCTCCCAGGGAGGGGGCCAAAGCCCGATTGAGTTATAAAGGCTGGCAGCTTGCAGGTTTTAAGTTCCTCCGGACCAACGGGGGAGGAATTTCTCTGTGATTCTTTCCACGACTGCTGCCTTACTCATGTGTCTGGGTGGGGGTGGGGGTGGGGAGACCCCCGACTGAACCATATTTATTATTGCAGCACAAAACGGGCCAAGGGACAAACGAAAGGAGGTGACGTGATACGACACCGTCACGCGTTAAAATAAACGGAGAAAGCGGGAGACTGGGGCCAAGGTAATTGCTGTCAGCTGCAAAGTCGGCTGAAAACTGGCTCCTTGTTCCCATTGTAAATCGACATTTTCTCTTTGTCTTTATGAAGGAATGGAGCAGTGTACCTGTCCTCAATAGCCTTTTGTAGAACCCAAGGCTGGCAAAGAAATTTCAAGTATTTTAAAGGTATTTCGCTTGTCCCTGACATTCATAAGAAAAGGAACAAAAACATCATTTTATAGCTGAGGAAGTCGGCATAATGAATATAGCCCAAATGTTTAAGATTTCTGGAAGTTCAAATGGGCACAAGACAAAATGCTTCTCTTACGATGCCCACACTTCCTGAAGACGGCCGTTATTGGGTCAGCATATCTTAAATATCGCATGTCGGTCTTTATACATGGATCGTGGTTTTCAGTGCGATGGATAAATCCGGCCACAGACAGGTAGAAAGAGAGGAAAGGGAAACTCATTCAGGTCCGACTGCTCGATTAACATTAAGTGGGCCAACAGGATGCTGGGATCCCACCACTGTGAGGGGCTTTTAATGTGTTACTGGGTCAGGCGAGCAATGTCTGAGTCCAGCTGCTGGAGATGAGAGTGGAAATGCTGAGCTTGGAAGCAGAGCATCTATTCTCCATCCATCTGTTCCATATCACCGGGTAACCGCGGCACGAGGACACTGATGCAAAATTTTGTAGGCGATGCCTTCAAGGCAGGGGTCACTGACCCTGCTTCTGGGAGAGCTTGTACCACCCTGTATCACTTTGTACCACCATTTACCACCCTGCAGAGGTTAGGTGCAACCCTAATTTAACACGCCTTTCAAAGAAAAGTACTGGAACCAGACATGTTGAAGCTAAGCTGGCTCGAATACTGAGATGCTATTGAAGGGCCTGAATATCTGTATGAAGTACAATATATTAGGGCTACACTTACACTGTGAGAAAAAAAGTACCTCTCCCTAGGTTATGATGGGGTTATGTTCTGAACGCAAAAATGCTTTTTAATACAGTACAACTAACCTAAGAAATATCATAGCCTAGCCGAACCTACATTTAAAACATGATAAAGAACACTTATATTAGCCTGCAGTTGGGCAAAATCATTAACACAAAGCCTATTTTATAATAAAGTGTTGAATATCTTATGTAATTTATTGAATAAGGTACCGAAAGTGAAAAACATAATGGAACTCGAATACCCATTGTAAAGTGGAAATATCATAACACGGTCCATCGTAACCCAGGGAGCATCTCTACCAATTTGTACCTTTGAAGGTACAGTTACTTATCACTGGGATCTGTCAACTGTAACCTAGTTTTAAATACGGGTACCATTTAAAGTATAGAAATGTACATTTTTGTACAATTTGGGTACATGAATGTTGTTTGTACCTTGGGAACAAAACATACCAGGCCTGTACTTTTTTTTTTACAGTGTAAACTCTGTAGGGTGATAGATCTTAAGGAGCAGAGTTGGAGACTACTGAACTAAGGGACTTCTTCATAGAACAATGTCCCTTCCACACTGAATTACTGGGTGTTTTAAATCTATATGGTGGTGGAAAAAATTAAGAGACCACTCTATATTTTTGAACATATCTGCATTTTTAAATCCCGGCTTAATCATGGTTCTGCCGGCAGAAGGATACGCTGAGCAGCAGGTTGCTTCCAGGTTCAAAATTTATAAGTCAGCAGTACAACAGAATAAGGTGAAGCAGGAGATACTGAGAAATACCAGAAACCAGCCAGGTGAAGGGTGGAAGCGACTTTCTAATGCCAGAGATGACAGTTAACTTAGGTATCTGACTGTACCTCATGAATCAGAGGATGACATGAAGTGACCTTCAAAAGGAATGGGAAACATTAAGTGCAGGTGTGAAGTGCACTGCTAGGGCAGTTCGTATCAGGCTCCTAGAAGCAGGACTGAAGTTCCATAAGACAAGGAAGAAGCCCTTCATTAATGAGAAACAGAAAAGAACCAGGCTGCAGTTTTCAAAAATGTATATGTTATTCACAGATGCACAGGCATGAATTGAGAAAGGAGTGAAAAAAATGTTCTGTGGTCTCTGAATTTGTTCAGCTAGAAAAGATCTTACTTGTTGAGCTACATGCAATTTTTGACCCAACTAATCATGCACACTGTGGTTTCACATAGTTAAGTTTTGCACATCAAACCCTTAGCTGGTCCATGAAAAATTTAATTTTGGCACCTTCATTGAGTGGATGGGTCCATGACCTTGGGCTGGGAGCTGGGTCGCTATGACTTGTATGAATTGGGTATGTGTGTTATCAGAGAGTTCCAGGAGGAATGAATTGTCAGCAGAGAGAGGGGGGGGGTGATTAAAAATTAACTTTGCACAGTGCCTGGGCTCACGCCAGTTCAGAGCAGTGTTCCAATCGGAAATGACAATCAAGCAGATCTGAAGAATGCAGGTGTGGAATGTTAACAGGCTTCTCGAGCCCTGTGTGAGTCTGTACTCTTTTAATAACTGCTGACGAGCTCCTTTGGCTTGACACCAATCACTGATGGGTGTGAGACGTTCAACAGTCACTGAGTGTTCTGTAAACACGGCAGACTGTGTCCTTATCGGACCAGACATACATGACATCACCAAGGATGTTTACTGCTTGGTCCTGGCACCAAAATGGCTGCCATCATTATTGGCTAGAGTAATGTCCTTACCTGTGATGACATCAGAAGGATATGCCTTTGTAAAAAGGGGCACACTTTTACCATCAAAGTTATATTGAAGAAACAGTGGGATGAATGACATGGCGTGATTCTGTTTTGTAGCAAACCTGTTTGTTTTTTGCGGGGAAATGCTGGCAGATTTAACAAAATGTCAGAGGGACACAAACAACACGTTGCTATTTCAATGCTAAACAGGCTAAAGCAGGGTGTAGGCCCATGTCTATGTTTAATGAAAGATCCAGTCATTTTAGTAAGAGGTAGCTAAATTAAAAAAGTGTTTTTGTTGCTTTGATAGATTCCGTATTAAGCTTCATAGCCTAGGTGAAAGTCTTCCCATAGTGCAGTTAAGATACGGGAAAATCATTACAAATCCTATCAGCCCCTTGAAATCAAATCGAAGCAGCCCACCATTTAACCAGGAGATTGCCCCCAGATTCCTGATATCTGATAGCTTTTCAAACACATAAATCCTGGGCTGATGTGGAAGGAGCCCAGAGACGGGCCATTAAAACAAGTCTGCATCCACTGTGATCTGGACGAGGTCATGAAGAAGGAGCAAAGGATGCTGGTGAAACGATGTATGCCACAAATATGGCGGATTACCGATGTGAATTTTTGGGCTCTGAGCATTACTGTGGGTTTTATTTTTAAAGCTATGGCCTCCCCTGAGATGTGGAGTGGCCCTGGGATCGATATTTGCGCATTAAGAATTCACCGTGCATCACGCATGACCTTGCACGTTCTCTCTGTCCACCCAGGAGACCCCACACAAATTCTCTGTAGCTGACGTTGTCGTCTGTGAGCTTTCACCGCTCTTCTGCAATACTACAAACGCTGGGGTTGGCCATTTGCCCTCAGGACTCTGAGCTTTTTACATTTTAATAGTGAAATACCAGACGTAAATGGAGAACCATTAAAACCAGGGACAGGGCCTCGAAGTACGAAGACCGGGTCTTGGTTGGCCCATTAGGTGACATAGGCAGCCACCTAGGGCACCACTTTCTGAGAGAACAGCAACTCAGCATGCCGATTTCATTTTGACTCAGACGGGGGGTGCCTGTAGTGAAGCTTGCAGAGAGTCTCACATGGGTCTTGAGCGGCACTGACAAGCGCATGCTAGAAGCTGATGGTTGCTACCCGAGCAGGTGCTGGAAACGGTGCAGTGGGGTGATCATCTGTCCTCTGCTCTCCTCTGCAGTGACACTCCTGGACTCCATGTCAGCGCTGGGGGACCTGGGCTGGGAGGCCTACCCTGCCGAGGGGGTGAGTACAGAACCGGGTCTGCGCCACAAGAAGAGGAAGGTAATGATGATGATGATGATGATGATGATGATAAGGATGGTGATATTGGGCATCATCATCTGATCCATCTTATTTTGAAAGAACCACACACACTCACGTAGACGCATATGTGAGGTTATGCATGTATAGACACAAACCGACTAGTAATATGGATTTGGGGGGTTCTGTTACACCCTGGAACCAGTGTAGAGTGGGTAGAGTGCTATAATAGTAGCTACAGGGCAATGGTTGAGATGACCCACAAATGATGTCACATCCTGTTTCCTGTCCCGGTCATTCACCCAGCAGGAGTGGGTGTCAGAGCCTGGGGAGAAATTCACATGGCAGCTGTCCGTGATATAACCACCCTACCCACCCAAAAGAACCCCAAATCTGATGCCTGGCTCTGTTTCCCCAAATGACAATAGGGCAACAACCCTGACTTTTCAACAGCCCAATTTTCCTAGGCAAAGGTCATGCCTGGCGTCTGGTGTTTCATCGGCAGGGGATTGCCGAGCCTGACCCTTGACCCTTGAACTTGGGATGCCGTAATTGGCTTAACTTTCACTGTTCTGTTTACCTTTCTGTCGATGGAGACGGTGCCGGCCGAAAACCAGATGTTTGAGGGCTGCTTAACTTGGAGATTATTCATGGTCATGGATAAACGAGGGGGCCTTCAAGAAATAGAGCGATGAGCAATGTTACAGGGTATGAGGAAAAAAATAATGAAGTGTTTTCAGCCACAGAAAGTCTTTCAGCCACAGAGAGTAGAAGCCGCTGGGCCTATACATTAACCACATGTGCTCTGCTTCAGTGGAAGCTGATTGGTGGGATCTCCCACGACTGTTGATGCATGGCTGGATCTACTTTTTCAGAGGCCCCAGGCAAAGCTTTACTTAGAGGCTCCCCTACCAAGAAAATTGATGATCATTTCACATCCTCTGTAATGCAGATAATTGGGGGTCCTAGGCAGCTGCCTGTTCTGGCCATAGTCAGAGCCTGCCATGTTTCTGCCTGCACAGAAACATTTTAATTTCATGTATTTCATTTTATTTTTTACTTTTATGTAATTATTTGTATTTATATTTATATGAATACATAATATACTTTTTATGACTCTGTCTGGGCCCCCTTATGCGCAGTGGCCCCCAGGCAGCTGCCTAGTTTGCCTATGCCTGGATTCCGCCTTGTGCAGACGGCTTCTGAGTTCTAGCGGTAATGAGAGATTAGACACCAGGCACAGGGCACGTTGTGCACAGACCAGCCCTTCATTCACAGCCTGTGGGACTGAATCATTATGGTTGATCAGGAGTCACTGCCAGATGCCAGGAGTCTTTACTGAGTCTCAGTCGTCAGTTAGAGAGCATCAGGAGTCATAGTGGATGTACAGGAGTCAGTACCATATACCAGGAGTCATTAGTGAGTCTCAGGAGTCATTACTGGCTGTCTTGAATCATTATGGATGGTCAGGACTCATTGTTGAACATCAGGAGTCATAACTGAGTGTCAGTCATCAGATACAGAGTGCCAGGAGTCATTACTGTATACTAGGAGTCATCACTGACTATCCAATCATTATGAATGGTCAGGAGTCATTATCTGAATGCCACGTGTCATTAATTACTTATGAATTATTATAATGCAGTGTTTCCCAGCATCCTTGAGGACTGCCAGACAGTCAATTTTTTTTCTGCCCCCGAATTCCCAGCCAATCAAAAACACCAATTACCTGCCACTGGTGTTTTGGGAGCAGAGAGAGCATTAATGTGGACTGTCTGGGGGTCTGAGGACTGGGCTAGGAAGTCTAGTATCAGAAATCATTTAAAAAATACATGAATTTGAAATAACTATACAGTGAAGAGGAGTTCAGGCAAAAAAGTTCTGACAGATCCCCAAATTTCCGATAATACCTTGAGAGTGGCCCAGCCTCTGATATGCTGTCCCGCCGTCTCCCATATGCAGTGGGAGGAGATCACGGTGATGGACGAGAAGAACACGCCCATGCGCACCTACCAGGTGTGCAATGTGATGGAGGCCAGCCAGAACAACTGGCTGCGGACGGGGCACATCGGCCGTCAGGGCGCCCGTCGCGTCTACGTGGAGATGAAGTTCACGTTGCGCGACTGCAACAGCCTGCCGGGCGTGCCAGGCACCTGCAAGGAGACCTTCAACCTGTACTACCACGAGTCAGACAACGGGGGGCTGCGACACGTGCGAGAGAGCCAGTACACCAAGATCGACACCATCGCCGCCGATGAGAGCTTCACGCAGACCGACGTGGGCGACCGTGTCATGAAGCTCAACACAGAGGTGCGGGACATCGGTGGGCTCACCATGAGGGGCTTCTACCTGGCCTTCCAGGACGTGGGTGCCTGCATCGCCCTGGTCTCCGTGCGCGTCTTCTTCAAGCGCTGCCCGCACGCTGCGCACAACCTGGCGCTCTTCCCCGACACGGTGACGGGCGGCGACTCAGCTCTGGTGGAGGTGCGCGGCTCCTGCGTGGGTGACGCCCAGGAGCTGGAACCACCCCGCATGTTCTGCGGCGCCGACGGTGGCTGGCTGGTGCCCATCGGCCGCTGCGTCTGCAAGCCCGGCTTCGAGGAGCGAGAGGGCCGCTGTCAACGTGAGTACTTATGGCCGTCCAAGCGGAGCCCTTGCTTACGGGCATGTGGGGGGCAGTGTGTGGCTCAGCGGTTCATGATGGTTTACCTATGATCGTTAGGATGTTGGATCAAAGCCCAGCGGTAACACCTGAACAAGGCACTTAAGTCTTAGTCACTTGAGGGACTGTTTGACCCCATTTTCTAAAAAATGTCCATTGCTTTGGATAACATTTGAAAATTATATTAGTAAATAAAAAGATACGGTTGCAATCAAACATAGAAATGTATTATAAAGATACCTGTCTCATTAAGTATTTACTTAAGAGCTTGTAAACGCTCACTTTTAACTTATTTATAAGCATGCTTACTAACCTATTATTTATATTTGCAAGTGATTTACAAGCTATTTTGTAAATATCTCAAGCAAGATACAATTCTAATAAATGTTTACATTTCTGAATGAATATTTCCATTTATTAATATATTATGAAATGATTAGTAACAGTTTATTAATAGCTGAAGAGCAGGACTTAAAGCACAGTGTTAAATCAAATAAAGGAATGAAAGTAATAAATACTGTAATAATTTGTTACTGGGGGGGGGCAGTGCTGCTTTAGTGACCTGTGCTGATTCCGTCGGGGTGATTGACCCCTGCAGCCACCAGTAGCTCAGCTGATTCCCCTCTTCTTGCTGATTGTTGGTTAGATGAAGGCCATTCTCTCACTCTAAAAATACGGCTCACTCTCCATTAAGCCCAATAAAACGATGGCTTTTACAGTGTCACTGGGTAGCACTCACTGCAGGGTGTCTCACTGCTGACATTCTGATTCAGAATCGTTCGCAGGCATGTGAGGGTCTGTACTCTATTGGATATGGGTTTTGAACCTATAACCTCCAGGTGACAGGTGCTGGTCCGTATCCACCAGGCAGCCGGGGCTGTCCCGTCTCTGCCTGCATCTTGAGCTCTCTTTGTGCTTCCTGGCCAGCCTTGCTGGTGGTTGCTGCCCAGCGACGTCTGCCGTCACTCCGTCAGGTTCTCTTCTGCTTCAGGGGCTCCACACGGTGGCTCCTAGCTGCTAATCCTGCAGGTGGGCTAATGGATTGAGTGGAATTATATGTAATTAGGGCAGGAAACTGGTGTCAGTAGCACATGGCGTATTTATCAGTGTTTCTGAATTTGACTGTAATGCTTTTTATTTTCCCTGAAGTGCATGCTTGAGAGGATGAAAATTTTAGCAAAAAATTTTAAAAAGAATAAAACAGAGGAACAGGCATTTAAAAACCTGCCTATCTGTCACCAGGGGTTTTTAGAGAAGGGGAGATTGGGAGAGGGATTTTTGGCGAGACTTCTCTCCCTCTCTCTCTCTCTCTCTCTTCCTCTCTCTCTCTCTCTCTCTCTCTGGAGTGGAGTGTGTTTGTGGGTGTGTGTGCAAAACTGAAGCAGAACTGCCGACAGTTCTTGTTAGGTCACCAAAGGGAATGCCGTGTGCTCCATTCTTGGGTCTCACAGGCGGAGAGCTGGGGATATGAATTTCTTATAAGCCGAGAAATTAGCCTGGGCTTCTTCGGAAGGATCTCACTGTGTCACTATCCACAGAGAAGGGGTTAAAAAATGAAGAAATCAAACAGGAATGAGTCAGGTAATTACAGCATCATCTGAGAAGGAAAAAAAATGGTTTTAGTAACTCTCCTCTGGGACAGGGTCCAGGGAAAAGGGGGGGAATCGATGATTTTTACATATCAAGAAGGCCAGTACGAAGAAACACCTACATGTAAATAAAAGATTTAAAGCTCCTCAGAAAGGCAGACAGGCATCGTCTCCAATGTCACTCATCACAAACGGTAATGGATTCAAATTTGGGTCATTAGGCTTTCTGACAGGTGATAATGACCTCATTAATATGTCCTGCTTCTTTGGTTTGAATGGCTGTCACCAGTAATTACTGCTGTCTCTCTCCTATTCGGTATCTCTCTCGTAAGATTCTCCACCAGCTTCAGCATCCTCCGAATCTGATGGCCACATTCCTAGAAGTCGCTTTCCATCAAAGGCAGATGGGGATCTAGGTAGTTCATCCTAATCCATAAGAATGATGCATCCTGGAGTCCCACCTCCGCGGCTTTTTGTGTGTCTTCGGTCACATGTTACTCTGACAGCAACAATGGGACATAACACGAGACTTGCGTGAGGCTGTTAGCTATAAACAAAATGTTCTGAACATGCTCTTTTCCTCTTAGTATGTGAGGATAGAGAGAGAACGAGAGAGAGAGAGAGAGAGAGAGAGAGAGAGAGAGAGCTTTCGCGCTGTCACATGGGCTAAAATGCCCGTGAGAGCTTCAGAAGTGCAGTGAGCTGAATGGCCAGTTATGTAAAGAAAGATACTCCTGGACCTTTCCAGTGAGAGCTGTGACTGTGTGAGATGGTGTGGGTGTGCTATCTGTGTGCATCAGCGGCTCCGCATTGTCCAGCCAAAAGCCTTCAGCCTTGAGTCTGTGGTATGACCAGCAAACAGTAGCATCTCCAGCTGCCTCTGCCCGTAATGGCTACTTCAGTGATATTTCGGTTTCTTCATTGCTGAGTGTGCTGCTCCTGTAAAAAAAAAGAAACGAAAATAATAAGAAAAACAGAGAGAAGGCACCACCAAAGAAGGTTACCTCAGCTCCATTCTATTTCTGTGATTGAAATTTATTCCATGGTGTCCTTCGACCTGTGATGGGCTGCCATCCTGCTCCATGGTAAGCAGTTATGGAGGACGGATGGATGTTTTCTCACCTTGAGGTTGTAGCTCTATGCCGGATGCTGCAGTGCTTCCCAGGGCTTCTTCTGCAAAAGTGAAGAAACTCAGTCAGCAAACTGGTTTCATAGTCACTCTCGTGCATTTTGTTTGGGTGTCATGCATAGTTCTCTCGGCGAATGTCTGGTCCTCAGCATGTTGGAAAACGGGAGATGCTGGGGCCTTAGTTTCTCGACCCCACTGGAAACATGGCGACCCGTTTGAGCATCTGATGCTCCTTCTCAATGGACTTGGGCATTAGAGGCTATCCCCAATGGCTGGGCCTTTCTGGGGGTCGTTCCGAGGCTCTCGTGCCATGATTGCTCGGTTCTAGTGAAGGGGATTATGGGTACAGTTTTTGTGTACATGTTATGTATGGTTTTAATCAACCATAACAGGACTGGCGAGATGACTGACTGGTAGCATGAGGTTCACAAAGGCAGGCAGACACAAAAGCAAAAACCTGAGATCTTGGACACTGACTCCTGCCATTAGGATCCCTGAATCATGGTGGAGAAGCAGCCAGGAGCACTTTGCTCTTGTACCCTTGGTCAAGATTCTTACCTGCCCTGGTGGGAGCATCTTCTAGCATCTAATGGGCTAAGCAGCCCAACAGCAGAGAGGGGTCTCGTTCCCACTGGATTGGGGAACCTTCCGTGCGCCTGCCTCTCCAGCTGCCTCCCGTGCCCTGTGACAGCGCGTCTCATTCCCTCGGCTTTCACGCCGGGGGCTGGGAGTGCTCGCTGAGAGGGCTCCGCCACCACCACGCTGTGAAATCCCACGCATCCGCAGAAAATAACCTGATTAGCGCAATGTGAGAGTGGTTACGTAAGACAGGGAGGGAGCCTGACCCACTTCCAGTGCCCCCCCTTCCCAGAGGAAAGTGCCGGCGCCTGGCAATCGCTGTGCCTGCCTCATCATCGTCATCCTCATCATCAGGAGCTGCTGTGTCTCCTCCCTTTTAGCCTCATTTCCTCTGCACCATCTCCCATCATCTCCACTCCTTCTTGCTTTAACTTTTCTCCCCCACCTTCCCCAGCTAACTCCTCTTTCTGCCGCTCCCATAATCTTATTCGACGCTCTTCATTTCTGATTTTCTGCTCTCTCTCTTTCTGGTCTCCCTTTCAATGCTCTCATGTCTCAATCTGATCCCCTCCTGGTTTCAGTTCAAGCCTCTCCTGCTCTCCATCTGACCCCCTCCTGGTCTCGATTTAACCCCTTCCCGGTCTTTAATTCTGAACCTCTCCCAGTCTCCTGTTCTGAACCCGTCCTGATCCCCTGATTTGAACACAGATGGGTTACTTGTTCCTAACCCCTCACGGTCTCCTGCTCTGAACTCCTTTGGGTCTCGATCTGAACCCCTCCCGTGGTCCTCTTTTGAACCCCTCCCAGTCTCCAAATCAGAGTCCCTCCCAGTCGTCTTTCTTCCGGAAACCCTCCTGAGGTTTTTCTCCTGCTCCTTTTCCCTTCCCTTCTTCCCTCCCCAAGTACTGTCCTTCTTCTGGGTTTCCCCTGGAAGCATTCGACCAATCCCGCCTCCGTCCCCATTTTCTCCATTTGCCCTCTACTCTCCTAGCCATCCCCACTGCTCCTGAGTTGCCAGCCTGTGTTTACCACTGCACTTTAGTAAATGGGGTGAGAAGCGGTGGTTCTTGCCCCTGTGGGACCCGCTTGCACCCTCTGGCACTTCCCTAACACCCTATGCAGAAAGGGCTCCATCTTTCAGTGTAAAACTACAGCTTAAGTGCCTGAGGTGATTGCTCGGAGTATACGAAGATCGCATTGGTTGGGCCACCTCCTCCCCAGCTAAGGTAGCGAGTTCCGGCGGGTTATAAATCTGCCAGAGACCATTCACTCTTCCTTTGCAGTGAGTTGTCCTCTCTTGGTCCACACAGATTTGTATCTCCTTGGAGAAGAGCAGGGGTGTACCTAGAAATTCCCGACACGGACAAAATATCACCTTAGGCCCCCCTGCCTGAATTTATGCATAATTTAATGTATTAAAGGGTCCTTGTCAAGTGCTGGGCTCCTTGAATCTGCCATGGTATTCATGCAGGAGAAAAGGAGTGGGGAAAGGCATTGCAGCAGAACCTGTTCAGCATGACACTCACACTGCAGAGGCGCTGAAAAGTCCAAACTCTCACCTGACCCGCCGCATTCCCGGCCTGCTGTGTTCCCGGCCCAATCCACGCTCCTGTCAGTTTGGGATTCAGGACTAGCTTGGCCAGCAGATTAGGCAGGATTCCCTGCAAGGCCGTAAGTGGGAGTCCCGCAACTCCCAAGGAGGGTGAGGAAGTACACATTGGAGAGACACAGCTGGGAGCGCCACGGCGACATCATCATGGCGACCTGGCCATGCTTATCTGTGATTCCCAGCCTCCCTGCAGCTCCCAAATGCCCCGGTCAAGGCTGTGCCGTCTGGAAGCCTGAAACGGTGGCGAGCGGGAGCGCCCACATCTGAAAGGAGTTTGGAAGCAAGCCTCGCATCCTCTTGCAGCCAAACGGAGAGCTGCAGGGTGGACGCCAGGCTGGGGGCTGTTTTTGTTTGTGTGGGCTAAAAGTTTTCTTTCCCTTTTAGATTAATGGGCTGCAGTGGCTGTAATTGAACAAAGATGGTCCACGGCGGGGTCTGTAGGGGTTCTGCTGATTCCGGAGTTCCCCTGTGGCCAGGCGGTGAAACGGCGCCTTTGACAGGGAGCCAGAGGAAGTTGTTAATTGGGCCCACGCCTCAGAAAAGGGGGATGGGTCAGAGCTGAGATTAGATATGTTTTGGCAAAGCGAAGAAAGACTCCAGCACGTGGACAGATGTTTCCCTCACCCCCGGCTTCTGGGTGTCTGCTACTGAAGTGAAGTCACTCCCAGGCCTTGAAAACGAATATTTTCTCTATCAACCAACATGTTACCTGCTGCGCCGTATCCATACTGTACAGACGATATGTGGCATTGCAACATTGTTGCTGTTATACGCATGGTACGGCATTTACTGCCGAACACAGAGACATCTGCTGAAAGCTGATTAGTGTTTCATAGCATGGAACATACAGGGCTGGAGCAGCCATCTGGCATTCCGGGCATTTTCCAAGTGGGTCGGTAAAATTTATTGTGGAGACACCCCCCACACCTTCTAAATAAAAAAACTTTGGAGTCCCAGTCCCACGTGATTTACATCTCCATAAATCTGACCCTATACTAGATAAGTGGCTTGAATGTGGATGGATAGATGGATGGGTGAATGAGACGACTGCGGTTTCAGGAATCGCTCGAAAACCGCTGTCGTCGTGACATGGACCAATGGATCCCTTCCAAGCATTTTTAATGAGGAAGGATTTGCCATGTTTATAACTTGACCTTGAGCATTAAGCCGATGCGCGAGCCCCTTTCCCGGCCCCGTGGGGGACGCATCTCTGATCCCCTGTCGACCGCGGCGTTTCCCAGGACGGTGAACAAAGTGGTGTTTTTTTTTTTCACCTGCAGCAGTGTGCAGTCCGCTTTTTAACAAACGTGACAGCCTGCTTTTTCCGCGAAGCCACCAATGTCCGAGGGATGATGTATATTCTGATACTGGAGTGTTTTCACCTCTCTGTACCCTCAGCTGTACCCATTGCTGCATTACCCATGCCCTCAAAAGCTGTTTTTCCATTATCCTGTAATGGTAGAATAGATTCTCCATCATGCTTTGTGTGCAGATGAGTGGGTTTGTTCTGAATGGAACAAAGCCCAGTGCCTCTGCTTCTGTTTGTAGTGGCTTCAGTCACAAAGCCTGGAGACACTGACACAAAGCAGGAGAACATTGTGAGAAAGTATGGGACACTGTCACAAGGGCTGGGACACTGTCACAAGGGCTGGGTCACGATCACAAGGGCTGGGACACTATCACAAGGGCTGGGACACGATCACAAGGGCTGGGACACTATCACAAGGGCTGGGACACTGTCACAAGGGCTGGGACACTGTCACATGGACTGGGACACTATCACAAGGACTGGGACACTATCACAAGGGCTGGGACATGATCACAAGGGCTGGGACACTGTCACATGGACTGGGACACTATCACAAGGGCTGGGACACTGTCACAAGGGCTGGGACACTGTCACATGGACTGGGACACTATCACAAGGGCTGGGACACGATCACAAGGGCTGGGACACGATCACAAGGGCTGGGACACTATCACAAGGGCTGGGACACTATCACAAGGGCTGGGACACGATCACAAGGGCTGGGACACTATCACAAGGGCTGGGACACGATCACAAGGGCTGGGACACTATCACAAGGGCTGGGACACGATCACAAGGGCTGGGACACTATCACAAGGGCTGGGACACTATCACAAGGGCTGGGACATGATCACAAGGGCTGGGACACTGTCACATGGACTGGGACACTATCACAAGGGCTGGGACACTGTCACATGGACTGGGACACTATCACAAGGGCTGGGACACTATCACAAGGGCTGGGACATGATCACAAGGGCTGGGACACTATCACAAGGGCTGGGACACTATCACAAGGGCTGGGACATGATCACAAGGGCTGGGACACTGTCACATGGACTGGGACACTATCACAAGGGCTGGGACACTGTCACATGGACTGGGACACTATCACAAGGGCTGGGACACTATCACAAGGGCTGGGACACGATCACAAGGGCTGGGACACTGTCACAAAGGCTGGGACACTATCACGAGGACTGGGACACTGTCACGAAGACTGGGGACACTTAGAAAGGCTGGGGACACTGTCACGATGACTGGAGACATTTAGAAAGGCTGGGGACACTGTCACGATGACTGGGGACACTTAGAAAGGCTGGGGACACTGTCACGATGACAGGAGATGCTGTCACAAAGGCTGGGGATGCTGTCAGCACGGTCTGTGGTCCACACCACCTCATAACCCTGATGCATGGCTTCAATAAACCCCTCAGTTGTCTCCATCTATCCTAACAGCTAAGAGGAAACAAGAGTCAGCATACAGAGGACGTGACTGGGAATCAGTAAAACTCCTGCATGGCGTCCCACCGCACAGCGGACAGGTCATCAATAAGGAGTTGTCACAGTGGCTAACTGCATCGCCGGCATTTCATCAATAATGACTCATTAGGAGCTGCCTCAGAGGAAGACAGCCTATAAGTTAGATAGAGATCCATGCAGTTACTTTTTGAACCCTCAGAAAGATTTCTGACACTGTCTGGCTTCTGAGGACGTGTATGACTTTGCTTAAAGGGCCCCTTCACATAAGGGTGCTTGTAAGATCATTGAAAAACATGTGTCATGGGTACTTGAATAAGAGAACCATCCCCTCGCTACCAAAACAGTGTCAAACAACAGGGAAACTCTGCTCTTCTGATTTACACTGGAGGTTGTCAGCATTTTCCTGGACTCTGTGCTATTTTCTGCCTTCTAGGTTTCCTGCCAGGAATCATTCTGGGAAAAAATATCACCTAGGTGATAGTAAATTGAATAAAATGTCCTGTTTAATAGCCTGTTTAACACGGGGTTAAGTTAATGGTATGAAACCTATGCTGCGCGGTTATCCAAAACTCATAAGCAGACCCCAAGACACAAGGAATGTAAACATCACATTGTGGATTTATGCTCCTTTTCTCGTTCTCCCCGTTTGAGAGTTAAATGAGGCTTTATTGAGGGGGATTCAGTATTGCAGCGGCTTCCCCTCTCCCTTGTCACCGAACTCCTGACAAACAACAACACGACAAAATGAGTCAAAGTAACTGCTCTCATGCAGAGCAGAGCAGAATCCTGTCAGCCACCCCTTTACTAACCAACCCCCGCCCCGACTAAAATAACACAAGAGTCCCCCCCCAAAAAACCAAACTTGCACCTGGTATAAATTACCCATGCAAGATTACAGCGTCGGTAGGAATGCGTGAAATTACCAAGCAATCATCTTGGGTCGGGGAGTGGTGCCTTAGCCATTAAGCACCCTCACCCTCCCCCACCCCCCCGCCGAGGCACACACGCCAAGACGAAACCCCACCCTGGAGATAATGAACGACTGCGGCCTGCGGCCAGTGTGCTGTTATTCCAGGGTTAGAATGGTGGGCCAAATGAAATGGGACACGGCCAAGGGGGGACGAGCTAATCGAACATCTATACTGGGGCGGCACGGGAAAACCAGACAGCTGTTACTCCATCTCTTCTCCCTTCCTGGCCCATCAGGCGCCAAACTGGCCCTCTTCCTCATGGCCCTGGGTGAATACTTACGCCACATCACGCTGACTCAGCAGCACTGGCATGCTAACAAGGAGTGACGTTCGCAGATTAACTCTGAGGCGTGATTCTCTCCGAATACTGGAAGTGATGTGTGGGATGAGGGAAGCATAAATCCACTTGGCGGATTCCTCTGTGAGTTGAGTCCTTGTTGCCAGGTGCTCAAGTGGGTTATGATTAGAGGATACACCACTTTGTCACTGGTCGTTACTGTGGCTTTACTACACATTAACTAGTCCTGTTGAAATGCATTGATGAACTACTAGCCATTGGTAATTCATTAACTAGGAAGAGGCCACTAAATTGACCTGAAGAGCTTCTCGCCAATGTCCCCAAAAGTCATGATTATCCTGTTGGGGCGATTCTCATTCAGATTCGTGAGAGTCACTGGGGTGACACGATTGCTCACTGTGCAGAATTCATTATTGTTGGAAGGGGGAATGTTTTCAGCAAAGGAGACAGGCTATTGAGCTAACGTAAGACCTCGCCGAGATGAGGATGATCTTTGAAACATTAAGGCATCACAGCACCCGCGAGCCTGACATCAGAGGGGCAGGGTCAATTTGCAGCTTGGATGTCCTCCTTAGCCACCAGTTTCGTAGTAAATCAGAGCTCCTGGGGGAGCTGACCTTTGGCTGACCTCTGAGGGGCACCGTTTTCATAGCCTGTGGCTGCCAGGCCTGTGATACACAGAGCGGAGCATGAGAGGATGCAAAAGGTTAGCGCAAACGTCTGACTTCCAGGCGCGACTAAGTCTGCAGATCCATCAAATTGTGATCGATTCCAGTACCCGCACCTCCCCGGAGAACCATTCTCAGCCGTATTATTGTTTCCAGGTTGGAATTTGCTTTGCAAATCCTACTTGGTTCCAGTCCGTGGATGGTGGCCATCTAGCGCTGATGCTACCTCTTCCGGCTCAGAAAGCTGGAGAAACTCTGTGGCAGGTTGTCTCCTTCCATTCGTCGATACCAGACTGCTAAGGGACCTCTAAACAGATGGAAAAGGCTTAGCACTGGTGCTGAGCAGAAGTTTGCAGCAGCTTCTATCTTCTTTTGGAGACTTTACTCCTCGCAGTTTCCAAGCCCAGCTTTATTTTACAGCAGGGATCCTCACCAAAGTTACGATCTTTGTCCTACTTGACATCTTCACCCAGTGTAACATTAACTGTGTCTCTGTTCTTAATTCATACCATATCATATTTCAAGATCTTTCCTGAGTATGTTGAAGTTATTGACAATGGGAAGCAACATGGTATTAAAAGATGAAGCCACTGATGATGAACATGTTACAGAGTGCTTTGGATTAGGGAAGTGTCCTGAGGGCATGTTGAAAGACATTACTCCAGCAGTGCATCACCGCTCCATCTGCCAAAACGCCCCAAGCGTGCCTTTCTCTTATCCATAGCTTCACAGCAACGCCCCCAAACCAAAGACCGCTCAAAGACCATGAGCTTTTCAAACACCCATTGGAGAGATTTGTTACACTTCATTGAACATCAGGATTCAGCCAGATATTTGGGTTTGGTGCAGAGTTTTATATGAGTATTTATGTGCACTACAGCCTTCAAAACGTTGTGCTACTTAGATAGTATTTTCGCAGACATTCCTGGCAAGTGTTTCCTTTTAGAAAAAATTCATTGATGAAAAGGATTCCACTCAGTTGCATGCTCCACACACACAGGCACACAACAATTAGCCTAACTGCATGTCTTTAAACTATGGGAGAAAATCAGAGTATACAGTGGAGGTGGAAGCCTCACACACAGAGAATAGGCAGGATTCAATCCCCCAACACTGAATGTGAACTACCCACTGAGGCACTGTGCCTGAACAAATCCAAGGCACCATTTGTGAAGTGAGTTTACTCGTGTCGTTTGAAGGACACTGGAAACTGTGATTGGAATGTCCTGTGGGAATTCTGGAGCTGAGAAAAATAGCGAGAAGCCATGCTGGTAAATTCATCAACACTCAGTTCGGGTGGGGCAGGGAGGTGGGACTGTGCTCCCACGAGGCCAGTAATATGGACAAACTGGGCCATGTGTCGCCCCAGGCGACTCAGTGGAAACAGACAAGAAGTTCGAGAACCACATAATGGTCCAACTGGACGCCTCACTTCTCTACTATGGGCATGGAGCAAATGATGAATTGGTGACACCCGATAAAAAAAATGTGCTGGTGTGGGAGGGTAAATGAAGGGACATTCTTATTGACTGAAATGGATCTGTAGCGGCCTGTCCATCCAAGATCTGTCATTGTGTTTTACATGATGGCTGGGAGCTAAACACTCTGCCATACCTCATTTCCTTAACACATCACGCATGAGGCACGCTGATGTTCTGGAGCCTATATTATTGCTAGTAAAAGCTCCCACATCTGTTCGTATTTCTCGCAATGGTACCAGGCCTCGGGGCACCACTATAGTGCATTGGCGCAGATCCTAGCTGCCAGGGTGTTTTGCCTAAAGGAGCTCACAGGAAGTAACACTTACCTGTAGGTGTTGGAAGCACATATGCCACAGGTGGGTGGAGTATCAGCAGGACCTGCTAATGGATCCTGTAAGCACCCTGCCATTCTGAAATATTCCCGGTCCAGTCTACAACACAGAGAACGTGGTCTTTGGTCTGAAGTTCGTGTGGATGTTTAACAAATTTGCCATGAAATGCATGATGAATCGTCAACAAAGGAACCATTAAATAGTTTTCATCTGACTGGAATGTCAAACCTGGCAGCATTTATCCCCGAACGCAAGGCTGTCAAAAGGATGTTCCAATAATGATTTTACAACGTTTACATTGTCCTACTAAACATGAGAGAGATGCTTTTTTTTTATCGACTAATATACTCTGTGAGTAGGGAGCTCACCACCTTTTCTAGGTCCTGGTTCACAAATAACCGTAAGAGATTCCTCATCCTCTGCTTGAAGGATTCATTGATTTTGAAGAGCCATCAAGTCCAATCACGTTAGCACTAGCTTTGTATGTGGCTTTTTAATATTCTGGGGCAGAACATTCAGCTAGTGATCCCTTGCTATTGGTTTCGCACCTGACAAAGAGACTCCATTCGGAGTTATGTTGCCATGGCGACCTTCACAGTGTCCTCTCCAGGTCTGTAAAGTGGCCTTCTTTGTCAGGGGCTGATGTACCTGTCAGGATGGACAGCTCATAACAGGGACTGTACACCCTCCTTTAGGCATCAGTAACTTCATGTACTTTTCTCAAGCCTGTTCATTACTCCACACCCAAGAATATGTGAAAGCACTTTTCTTACTCACTGGGTACTGTCCTTTCCTTAGGGTGCCCGCTGAAAGGATTTTTGGTGGTTGCTTGGAAAACTCGAGGCACGGAAGGTGCCAACTGCCATGATACCATGGTAATATTACTTTCTTTGGATCGCATTGGAGTTCCCCATTCGTTAGCTGAGGTTTGGTTCTGTAATGATCTGATTTTTCGTCAATACGGGACCCCTAATCTGAATCTCTGGTGTTTGGCTGAAGTTTGGTTCTCTGTTGGGTGTTCCTAATCTTTCATAAACACTGGATTGCTGATGTGGATCTCTGGTCGTCAGCTGAGTGCTGGTTCTGCAGGATCTTGGGCAAACTGCCTCAGGCCTCATAAGTTGTTCTGCTAATGTCCTTCTCCATCTACAGCAACCGCACGAAGTTATGCTAGACTGACTTTCCGAAAATAGCTGAGGCTTTCCAAGCACAAATCTGATCGCTTACTGTGCAGAATTCATTCTTATTGGAAGGGGGGATGTTTTCAGCAAAGGAGACGAGCTATCCAACGGTACTTTTCACTGGAGACTATAAACTCCATTCACCCTGCTCACGTGGGGTCTCTCTGGGGCTTTCCGGCCGCTCGAGTCCGCCGGGGCTGAGCTTGATGGGAAACATACTGAGTGTAATCTGCTGTCTCTGAGGTGTGATTCACAGCTATATCAGAGAGCGCTGAGTCTCTGGGCGCATCTACAAGGTGGCGGTGGGGGGGGTGTCTGTAGCTGGGTGGGCTCACATCCGACCCCCCCCCTCCCCCTCCCTCACCACCTTTATTGGATTTCACAGCTATCAAAGGCTCATGTTCTCCAGCTAAGGAGGACACAACGTGTGGGAAATTCGGTGCTTCTTGCCAATTTGTTTTCCAGTGGAAGCAAAATGTGTCAAAAAGCCTCTCCTAACACATTATGGATATACGTTAACATTAGCATTGGTAGCATCATAGGGGGTCTTTCTATTCTTTACGGTGAAGTATACTTGTCTGGGCTCTGTAGATAAGGGTGAAATTCAGAGGTCAATATTAGTCTTGCACCCCAATGAGAAAAAAATTAAACCTTGAAAATGACAGTGCCGATGATTTTGAGCACTATTATCACTATTATCACTTGTGGTCTGTCCAGGCCTCTGAGTAAATAACTGTGTAAGTTACAGTGTTGTAGGCTGTTATTAATCTTATTACTAAATGTTCACTACAGTATAATTAGCCTGTAATTGGCAATAAAACAAAGGGCTTTTTGTTTGAGTTATTCATGAGTACACAACAGATTTATATTCAAATCACTTTTCATTATCATGCAATTAGATCAAGTTAAAATAAAACATGAAAGTGGGCAGCAGGTGGCATGATGTTTAAGAGCACAGATTTGTTGGGAGGGGCTGAGTCATAGACGAAGGAACTTTACAAACCCGAAGGTGACCAGAGGGGTGGAACTTCCTAATGAACTATATAATGGAGAGGGTACTCTTACTGCATTTGCGTCTGAAAACGCCCATCTATGACGTTTGGCTAATCCTGGGACACCAGCCATATGTTCCGCCCTTCAGGTGATGCCCACCCAAGACGTTTGGCCAATCCTGGAACACCAGCCATATGTCCCGCCCTTCAGATGATGCCCACCCAAGACGTTTGGCCAATCCTGGGACACCAGCCATATGTCCCGCCCTTCAGGTGATGCCCACCCAATACATTTGGCCAATCTTGAGACGCTGGCAATATTTCCTGCACTTCAGATGAAGACCCAGCCTAAGAAATAGCAGAGCAGCAACTTAGAAGCTCCCCAGAAGTGCTTGAGAACTGCGGGCACAGTCACCACCACCCCCACTACCCCACCCCCAGCTGCTCATGACTCTAAAATCTAAAAGCTATCGATTGCTGCAAACAAGCGAGCCCACCAAGGAGTTTGTTAATATTTAATATGGCGTCCCCGGCAAATCGCTTAGAGATGTGTTTTTATTTAGCTGTTATTTTCTCAGTCTGCTAATTTGCTGCCAGGATCGATGTGCTGCACGACAGCACACCGAAAGCCCCGGGTGGGATTCTGAGAGCGAACCAATTTGTTGGGCCTGACAGCCCTTCCCTTCCAGAGGGACGCTTTCCACTATCGATTAAACATGCCTGGGAGTCTATACTTCTCCTGGGCAGTGCTGGGAATCCCCCCACCCCCATCTACGTTGTTATAACGTGGCAGACTGCAAACTAGGCTGGACCTCCCCTCTTCTCGATCTCGTGGGAGATTCACTCACAGCCTCAATCGTTTTAGTAAAATATGCAACAGTGTCAATTGGCAGAGGGTGAACGTATCGACCGTTTAAGTCACTCTGGTAAAAAAATAAATTTCAAACGGAACGATTATAATAAACAATGGTTCAGTAAGCGGGGGTGTTCACTATAGCAGGTGTCGGCGGTTATGTGTTGGGAACGTGCTTCCTGGCTGGATGAGGGCTTGTTTATCGTACATTAGGGCATCATTAGCAGGGAATAGAGGAATTCAGGCCAGACCTTGAAGGGTTCTGAGGCTCTTATTCTTGACTAGATTTACTACATCGCATACGGCTCAAAATCTCCAGCAGTACAACGACAGCTTCAGTCTAACAAGTAATGTGGCACCCGGACCTGAATCAAACCTCACTTGGTTGTCCTTCTACTGCTATGCTATTTTCTTCCTGGTTATGTTTACACATCCATCGAATCCTGTGTCCGTAAACAGTTATAGATAGTTAGATAGATAGGACTTTATTGTCATTGTAGTTATTGAATGAGACTTTGGTAGCTCTCAGAGAGAACAGAGGCGATAGAAAATATAAAATCCAAGATAAAATCCATCCATCCATCTAAAACATCCATTATCTTCCGCTTATCCGAGGTCGCGGGGGCAGCAGTCTCAGCAGGGAAACCCAGACTTCCCTCTCCCCAGCCACTTCATCCAGCTCCTCTGGGGTAATCCCGAGGCGTTCCCAGGCCAGCTGAGAGACATAGTCCCTCCAGCGTGTCCTGGGTCTTCCCTTGGGCCTCCTCCCAGTGGGACATGCCTGAGCCACCTCATCTGGCTCCTCTCAATGCGTCCCTCCCGAATGTCCGAGCTCCTCACCCTATCTCTAAGGGAGAGCCCAGCCACCCTGCGGGAAACTCATTTCAGCCGCTTGCACTCGCGATCTAGTTCTTTCGGTCACTACCTATAGCTCATGACCATAGGTGAAGGTAGGAAAGTAGATCGCCTGGTAAATCAAGAGCTTCACCTTTTGGCTCAGCTCCTTCTTCACCATGACAGACCGATGCAGTGCCCTCATCACTGCTGACGCCGCACCGATCCGCCTGTTGATCTCCCGCTCCATCCTTCCCTCACTCGTGAACAAGACCCCAAGATACTTAAACTCCTCCACTTGGGGAAGGACCCCCCTCCCCGACCCAGAGAGAGCACTCCACCCTTTTCCAGCTGAGGACCATGGTCTCAGACTTGGAGGTGCTGATTTTCATCCCAGCTGCTTCACACTCAGCTGCGAACTGTTCCAGTGAGAGTCGAAGGTCATGGTACGATGAGGCCAACAGAACCACATCATCTGCAAAAAGCAGAGACATAATCCTGAGGTCACCAAACTGGACACCCTCAGCGTTATGAACAGAATTGGTGAGAAAGGACAGCCCTGACGGAGTCTAACCCTCACCGGAAACGAGTCCGACTTACTGCCGACAATGCGGACCAAGCTCTGACAGCGGTTGTACAGGGACCGAACAGCCCTTATAAGGTAGACTTGCACCCCATACTCCCGGAGCACTCCCCACAGTACTGCCCGAGGGACGCAGTTGAATGCCTTCTCCAAGTTCAGAAAGCACATGTAGACTGGTTGGGCAAACTCCCACTCACCCCCCAGAAGCCTGCCGAGAGTATAGAACTGGTCCACTGTTCCTCCCAATCACGCCCCTCCAGGTCTCACTATCATTGCCCACGTGAGCATTGAAGTCCCCCAGCAGAACAAGGGAGTCCCCAGGAGGAGCGCTCTCCAACACCCCTTCCAAGGACTCCAAAAAGGGTGGGTATTCTGAACTGCTGTTTGGCGCATAAGTGCAAACAACAGTCAGGCCCCGTCCCCCCACCCGAAGGCGGAGGGAGGCTACCCTCTCGTCCACTGCGGTAAACCCCAATGTACAGGCGCCCAGCCAGGGGACAATAAGTATGCCCACGCCCGCTCGGCGCCTCTCCCCGCGAGCAACTCCAGAGTGGAAGAGGGTCCAACCCCCTTTAAGGAGACAGGTTCCAGAGCCCAGGTCGTGCGTCGAGGTGAGCCCGACTAGTCGGAACCTTACAACCTCGCGCACCAGCTCAAGCTCCTTCCCCATGAGAGAGGTGACGTTCCATGTCCCTAGAGCTAAATTCTGCAGCCGAGGATTGGACTGCCAAGGTCCCCGCCCTCGGCTACTGCCCAACTCACACTGCACCTGACCCCTTTGGCTTCTCCTACAGGTGGTGAGCTCATTGGAGAGGGGACCCACATGCCTTCTTTGGGCTGTGCCCGACCAGGCCCCATGTGTAGGCCTGACCACCAGGCACTCGCCATCGAGCCCCACCCCCAGGCCTACCTCTGGGGGGGGGGGTTTGACCCGTGTCTGGGCGAGGGAAAATGTGAATCCATGTTTTTATTGATCATAAGGGGTCTTTTGAGCCGCACTTTGTCTGGTTCCTCACCCAGGACCTGTTTGCCATGGGTAGTTGCCTTGCCCAGGGCATCTTAGCTCCTGGAATCATTGGAACACGCAAACCCCTCCACCACGATAAGGTTTTGGCTGCAGGAGAGGTCCAAGATAAAGTTGCAATGCAAAATACAAGATAAAAGTAAAAAAGAAAACATTATACTGTAAACAGATGTTGCACATATTATAATAATTGTATTCAAGCAGTGTAAACAGGTAAAGAGTGTAAAGAGGTATGCAGTGTATACAAGCATTGCACATGTTATAATATTATAATTACTGTATTTACAATCCTAGATGTAAAGAGTTCAATGTGTTAGCAGCAGTTTGGGGGATGTCGGTGGGTAATACAGCTGATTTCTTTGTATGTGTAGAGTGTGTGTGTGTGTGTGTGTGTGTGTGTGTGTGGTCCTGGTATTTCTTACCTTGTACAGTAGGGACCAAATGTCTCCATAATGTGATGAATTTCTGTTTTTTGACCTTATGGGGACCTGTTTCATTTTCCCCAAAAGGGAAAACTCAATTTTCTAAAAAAATCCATGACTGCAATCAAAAAACAAAAAAAATTAAAAACTTTTGAGTTTGTTTGGTTACTTACTGTATGATTATGGTTAGGACTGGATAGGGGTTAAGGTTGTCATAGTTAGTATCAGCATTTTTTCCATTGAAATGAATGAGCGGAAATAAAAGATATAATTACAGGTCTGTGTGTATGTGTGTGTGTGTGTGGATTATGTTTATATTACTTTGTGGGGACCAAATGTCCCTCACAATATAATAAAAAACCTGTTTTTTATGTTTTTCAGGCCCCATAAAGATCTGTGAATGCAATCAAAAAATTAGAAAAAACAAAAATCTCATATTTTGTTTAGTTACTTATGGTTAAGATTAGGGCTGGGTCAGGGTTAAGGTCGTCATTTTGTGATTAGAGTTTTCCCCATAGAAATGAATGGAGAGTCCCCACAAATATATAATTACAAACCTGTGTGTGTGTGTGTGTGTGGTTGTATGAGTGAAGGGTATGTAATAGAGACTACAGCTCTGGGGAAGAGTCTGTTGGTACGTGTCCTGATGGTCTTTTATCTTTACGGGTAAAAGACAGCGACCATTGGCCATGGCGGTACTTTATTTGATTGGTGGCAGAAATACAAACACTTTCCTTATCGCCTAGCAACTGCCCAGGCTGCCGGTCTGCATCCACATCCGCGACCCACTGTGACTGCAGCTGCTGGATAGAGGAAATAATAACTTATAAAGACCTTTATATTTCTTTTGTGAAATGGGCAAAGAGACAAACAAGGAGGATGACAAAACAAAATCGGACGAGTCACTGACATCAGAGAAAAAGTGATTTACACTGTACTGCTCAGACTGGGAGAAAACAGAAAACTTTTCTGAACGCCCACCCAAAGAGACTGTTTTGTGTCCAGCCAAAATTTCAGTTAAATATATAGGAGAATCAGTGCCGGAAAATCAAAAACAAAGATGCACCAGAGTTTTGTATTAAGCAAACGCAAAAGTCTACTCATTCGAACTTTTGGTTGAATCAGAACTTCAAGTCAGATTAAATGTCAGGTGATCATGCTTGGAGGTTAAAGCTTTGACTGAGGGACAGCAGGGATGTCTGCAGGCAGCACAGGGGAGCGAGCAATACAGATGGAAGAGGAGGAGAGAAATGTAAGTGTTAGGCTGCCCAAAAGCATTAAGTTAAAAAGGGGAGTGTGTCTGTCTCAGGGAGTGTGTTTGTGTCAGGGAGTGTGTTTGTCAGGGAGTGTGTCTGTGTTAGGGAGTGTGTTTGTGTCAGGGAGTGCGTCTGAGTCGGGGAGTGTGTTTGTGTCAGGGAGTATGTTTGTGTCAGGGAGTGTGTCTGAGTCAGGGAGTGTGTTTGTGTCAGGGAGTGTGTCTGAGTTAGGAAGTGTGTTTGTGTCAGGGAGTGTGTCTGTGTCAGGGAGTTTGTTTGTGTCAAGGAGTGTGTCTGAGTCAAAGAGTGTGTCTGTCTCAGGGAGTGTCTGTGTCAAGGAGTATGTTTGTGTCAGGGAGTGTGTCTGTGTCAGGGAGTGCATCAGTAGAAAGAGGTAATTGATATTTATTGATGTCTCCGGAGAAATTCTTTTTACACCTCCTGCAACTTGCTCTCTGTAAGTGAAAGCAAGCGGGCTGCAAAGGTCAGCCACCCATAGCTGCACCCTGGGAGCTGGGGCTTAGGGGTCTTGCTCAAAGGCTTGTAGATGTACCAAAGCCAGGCTTGAATTGGCTGAGTCACATGCTGCCCCCAATATAGGCAAGAGAGGCAATAGGGAGTCCTAACACAGGATATTCACAAATATAATTTAATTATCCCCCTAAAAAAATCTGAGCGCCCTACTTTTTCACACATCAAAGGGGGCAGCCCTAACCTACATACACCTTGGTGGATGAAGTCCTGTATTTTTGTAAAGTTTAGGGATTTCCCAGAGGAGATACCCTGCTCTTATGAGAGGATGGTCTATAGGGATTTTCCTTGGTACCCCCTGTATGGGCATGTTGCTGCGCTCTCAGCGAAGCAGTCAGCGTGGATCTGCAGAGCATGCCGATAATCACGTCATACTTGTGATTCTGTCTGCGTTGGCATCAGCGGCCCCCACGCTGTACCCCCTTCCTTGAGTGCCTTCCTGTGTTGAGATTGCCATGCAGCCTGTGCCTGTCTCTCCCCTCCCTCTCACTCCAGGGCTGACCTGGCCAATCTCCCTGTCTCCCTCTCACCTCGCAGCCTGCAGGCCCGGCTTCTACAAGGCCTCGTCCCTGGATGCCCTCTGCTTCAAGTGCCCCCCGCACAGCCACTCCCCCCAGGAGCAGGCTGCCGAGTGCCCCTGTCTGGAGGGCTTCCACCGGGCCGAGACGGACCCCCGCTCCATGGCCTGCACCCGTAAGCTGAGCCGCCACATTGGGGTCCTTGAATTCTCTGGTTTATTGGGGTTAGATGCATAAAACATAGGCAACAATAAGGAGGAAAGAGCCTGTTCCTGTTCAGTCATGTGACTGGAGTGAAGGCAGGAGCATCGTGAGGCTTAAGGTCTTAGAAAATTTTATGAACTAAAGCTCCCTTTTTTCAGCCAAGATTTATCTTAAACAAATGAGCCCCGAAACTGACGGCACTTTGGCGCTTGTTTACACAGCCCGGCAGCTATGAGTAGCTAATTTAATCATGCTGACGGCAGGCATAAATCACAGCTCCTCGCTGACGCATGTGTGGCCCATTGGCTCCCATCGGCGAGGCTCGCGTCTCACCCGTGGGCAATTCAGAACTTCCCGACGATGGCACTGGCCATCCGTGATTTCCACTGGCCAAACAGAGTGGCTGCGGTGGTCCGGCCACTCCGCACGCGAGACAGACGACTGATAGATGGCGAGCGAGTGTCTGTCACCGATACGCTTTCACATGCTTCAGTCTTTATCTCTTACATACACAAACACACTGTATTACTGTGTAGTGAAATTTACAGAAGAAAGTATGCAATACGGAAGAAAACAAAATAGATAAGAATAAATAACGTGCAAAGGAGCGATATGGAGACACCCCCATGTGGGCGGTGACTGATGATGTGGCGATTTGTCCTTTCTTCCTTTCCCCTCTTCTTTCCTTGCCCCCTTCTCTTCCTTTCTGCTTTTTTTCGCACGCCTGCGGCTGATGCAGGACCCCCGTCGGCGCCCGAGAGCCCGGTCTCCACCGTGAACGAGACGTCGGTCGCTCTGGAGTGGGCGGCTCCGCGGGACAGCGGCGGACGCTCCGACGTCACTTACAACGTACACTGCAGCTGGTGCCCAGGCAGCGGGGGGGCATGCCTGCCCTGTGGGGGTGGAGGGGGCATCGCCGGGGGGCCCCACTTCCTCCCACGCCAGTTGGGGCTGGCCTCCCCCCGCGTGTTGGTCACCGACCTCCTTCCGCGCACCAACTACACCTTCAGCGTGGAAGCGCTCAACGGAATCTCAGACCTGATCCCTGGGCCCCGAAGGATGGTGTCCGTAAATGTCACCACCCGGCAGAAAGGTGGGGGGCTGGAACAGATATCTCCACCCACCCCGGCGCCGGGGATCAAATCTGGGCAGCCGCAAGCGAATTTGTTTCAAAGCAGCAGCTGCTGATGCCTTTGTAGCTAACACACGCTAGGCGAAGCGGCTATTTACGCGTCCGATTCACACTGGGAGCTCGGCTGGCTGGGCTCAATGGCAGCAACTTACTGGCTCACCATCAACACGGCCGGCCGCCTCTGACCAATGCCACAATCGGGACTGCTGTCCACCGCTGGTATGTGTGGGCTGCAGGTGGGCACATGGCAGGGGCACGTGAAATCCCCCCGCCATGCTGATCTACAGCCAGCTTTCGGCGTGCCTCATTCTCTCTGGTGAACCCTGAGAGCCGCCTTAACTCCAAAGGCTTCTGGTGTTTTCCGAGAGCTTTGTGTCTTTTCTGGGGGAACTGCTGTTGAAGCGGAATAAACTGAACCATCGCAATCTCTGTTTTCTTTTTGCGCATGCAGTTTGTACCCCGCATTCTTTATGTTTGTACTACAGTCCCCTGGCCTGTAGGTGGCATGATTATTAAGAATCATCAGTCCCCACAGAGGGATCCTGCCCAGTTTCCCAGGTATTTATCCTGAATAGTGGCACTCAAAACAGCAAGGTGTGTGAAACAAAAACAGTCACTTGACTGTGCCGTGACTTGACTTCTTTTAGCTGAATTCACACTCAGTGAGAAGTCTTTCCTCAAAGCGGAATCTATATATCATGAATCCTTTTGAGTACATACTGATTTTTTTTTCCTTGTATGAAAAGGTCTTTACCCAGGGTGCACTGGACTTTAAGAAGGCTGAGAGATGAGAGAGCTGGTTCAGATTCAGGGTCCGAGTGATTTTCACCGGGGTCTATTTTCGGTGAAGTGTTGCCGGGGTGATGGTCGATAGGTCTCGTGAGGATCAGTCTCAGCAACCCTGAGGCGTATGCGCTGGGGTAACCTTGGCAACCTTGGTGTGGGGTGTGTGCCCATGTGCGTGCGTGTGTCCCCTACATCAGCAACATGACACGGTGACAGCGATCCTGAATCCAGGCAGCTCTCAGAAGAGGGGGTGGGGTGTGATGGAAAGCTAATTCACTGCAGTCCCCCTCCCCCCCCCCCATCTGTACTCCTGAGACGCTGGCCCCCACTAGGACACCTAACCCACTCCCTCTGCCTTTTAATTAGAAAGTCAGATGAAGCCCCCACCCTCCGCAGTTGTAATCAGTCCCAATGAGTCTCGCTCTCCTCCCCCACAGTGAGCGTGGTCCTCAAGGAGAGGAGAAGTAGAGACAGTGTCACCCTGGCGTGGCAGGAGCCTGACCGCGCTCTTGGAACCGTCTTGGACTACGAGGTCGTCTACTACGAGAAGGTAAGATCGTAAACCCGGGCCTCATCCCTGACCATGCAGTAACGCCGGGGATTTCTCCTCTGCTGGGTCACATGGACCCAAACATGTGATCTCATTTTCCACCGCCATCTCTCAATGGTTTGTCATGGAAGCTTCTGGAAATCTAGGACAAAGGCAGGGGACAGAAATCCCCCAGGTGAATCTCTAATATAACAGACGGATCTTCACCAAAACCCTTCCTAGTAGCTTAATCCCACTTTAACCGATAGCTTGACATTATTAAGGCGCAATTAGGCAAAATTTTGTGAACTGAGCATGTGATTTTTTGTGACAGCAGCACATAAATAATAATAATGAAGTGATGCTTCTTTTGGGGGATGATCGGCGGTACTTCACAGGTCCACAAGGCCCTCAGTGAACGTTCTTTGAACCCTTCACCTTTTCTCAAACTGTTCCAGCAGAATTTCAAGATTAGCTTGTGGAAATTGCCCTGGGACATACCCACTTAATTAGAGCTTCACGAGAGCCACTCTAAAAAGCTGACTCCGTTGCCGATGTGACGAATTGGGGGAAGCGTGCCGAGGGTGTCAAACAAAAAGGTGGGAACGGCCTACCACAGCGGATCCCCATCAAGACGGTCGGTGCTCTTCGTAAAGCCGAGTGCGTAGATGAACAAAGCCGTTACTGTCTCTATCAGGCATCCTCCGGAACCGGGACGGAAGCTGTATGTCTCGTTCGCTCTGCATTCTGGGAGCCCGTATGTTGGTAGGAAGCGATGAGAAATTTATACCAACAAAAAAAAATAGGGGCACAGATGGCAGGACGACAGAGAGGCACACAGGCGGCACCATGAAGCCCAACCTGTGAAGTGGCAGGATTTCCACTGCTCTCCTCCAGCTCATTAGGTGTTTTCACTCCTGCCCCAGACTCCATCAGGTCCTAGGCTCTTCTCACAGACGTGACCATCCATTTTTCTCTGCCAAGCTGTCCCCTGATACACCCATATTTCATTTATTTAGCAGATGCTTTAATGCAAAGCAACATACCTTTTTTTGAGAAAGCAGGGACAGCCAGTTCCTGAAGTAGTTTGGAGGATAAGGGTTATTGATGATATCACTCAGCTGACCCTGGGATTTAAACCAATGACCTTCCGATTACATGCACAGAGTCCAAATCCTCAGAGCCTCTGGGATGGGGCATAACGGTGGCTGTTTCACCTTCCTACTCTCCCTCCCCCTCAGAATCAGCGGGAGCAGAACTACACAGTCCTGAAGACGCGGTCCAACATCATGACTGTGGACGGTTTGAAGCCGGGCACCGCCTACGTGTTCCGGGTGCGGGCGCGCACGGACGGCGGATACGGCGTCTACGGGGGCGAGATCGAGCTGGAAACCAGCCACGAGGGTGAGAGGCTTCTTGATTCCCCCTGTTGCCCTGTCCCACCCCCCTCTCCCAACGTTCTCCCCCTCCCCAGTTCCTCTGTCTCTCACCAATAACACACAGCCTGAGTAATCACCGAAGTGTCTCATTAGTAAATGAATCACTCGCTTAAAAATGAGAGGGCATACAGCTACTGTCTACCTGTGAATCCCCTGCATGTATCCTTTGACCCTCCCAACCTCCACAGGAAGCCTTCAAACCAACACTCTCTCCCCCACACCAGCGGCTGTGCCCAGTTTTACCAGGAGACAGCCTAGTAATGGCTCCGCTTGTTTAGCCAGTTTGTTATCCTCTGTTTCTGTCATTTACGCTCGGGAGCCCCCGGTCGCTGGCACTGTGGGGGGATTTTGAAAGCGGCCGACCAGCTAGTCATTTACTTCCAACAAAAGAGGCCCTCAGAAAGGATTTCGCTCCAGCGCCAATTTGCATGGCCTCGATAAGAAATGTAAAAAATGCCACATTTAATGGGCAAAAAAAGAGGATTTTTTTTTTTTGCCCACAAATGCCAATTTAAATACTGATTTCATCTGTAGAAATGTTTTCATCACTTAGCCTTGCTTAGCCACTGGAAGTCTTTGAAAGCTGTTGGAGCCCAAACTCCGTTTGATGAGTATTGGTTGAAGTGGGGGGGGGGGGGGGGGGGGTTGATTGTAGTTAACGTACTCCCTCCTGTTACCTGTGGTTACCGATACCAGCTTTCCTGCCGAATGCCGGCACGGGATGCAGGATTATCCAGCTGCTTAGGAGACGCTTGCCTACAGCTTGGAGTTAGATTTTCAAAGCTGAATATTTCCATGCTGGTTTATGGCAAAACTGCCCCCTCCCTCGGATTTTTAGGTTACAACCGTCAGCCTCTCCCTGGAATTTTCACGGTATAACAGCCTTCCATGGATTTACAGGGTACAGTGGCTGACCCCTCCCTGGCATTTTCAGGCTGTAAGAGCTGCCCCCCCCGGGATTTTCAGGGTATAAGAGCTGCCCCCCATGGCATTTTCAGGCTATAAGAGCTGGCCCCCATGGGATTTTCAGGGTATAAGAGTTGGCCCCCATGGGATTTTCAGGCTATAAGAGCTGGCCCCCGTGGGATTTTCAGGGTATAAGAGCTGGCCCCCGTGGGATTTTCAGGGTACAAGAGCTGCCCCCCTGGGATTTTCAGGGTAAAAGGGTCTTCCCCCCCCTGGGATTTTCAGGTTATAAGAGCTGGGTCCTCTTGGGATTTTCCCCGCTGCCTGTTCACACCCACTCTCACACTGCCGCCCTCCACAGACGTGCTGGCTATCGGAGACCCTGGGCAGACCAGTGTCCTCGCCATGTCCGTCGCCGGCGGAGTTGTGCTGTTTGTGCTCCTGGTCACCTGCTTCATTGTCAGCGGCAGGTGAGCACCCCCCCCCCCCCGTTTCTGCCTTGAATAGTGCTGCCTGAGTAAGTCATAAGTGGGAGAGAGAGCCAAAAATATCCACGTGAATGGATGGCCCAGTGATATGATCTATTCCTCTTTGATAGACTGGTTTGATCCCCAGTGGCAGCTCATGCAGTGTGCTTATTAACAGCAGACTGATTAGTACACGTTTGCAGGACTGGAGTGCCACACTTCAAGGTCACATGACAGAATATGCCTTAGCAAGCGTCAATCTGGAAGAGCGGGGAGTCGGGTGGCTGTGCGTTCTGGAATTCGCTGGGTCTCTGCGGGCCATGCGGGGGCCTTAGTAATGCACAGACGCGGTACCAGCTGCAGACTCAACACAGACAGGCACAGACACACAGACAGACACTCTACTGACCTACAGGGAAACAGACGCAGTGCAGACACACACACACAGCCGCCACTGACATCTCCAGTGTCAGAGCATCACATGAGAGAGTGGGCACAGGAGATGAGGCAAAGCTGGCAGGTGTGTGCGGGGCTGGGAGGGACGTGTAGGAGGGGCATTAGAGGAAAGAGGATAGAATGGCGTTGAGTGCGTGTGTGAGCTCGGCATGGACAACATGAAAGGGCTCCGCGGAGCAGCACCCAGTGATGGTTTCTCCACAGATCAAAGGAGACACAGCGTGGGGTGTTGTGCGGGGGGGTGAAATTAGGGGCACAAATAGATGGGATGGGGAGGGGGATCAGAGGGTAAGTGAGATAAAAAGAACGAGCGAGAGAGAGAGTGTGGATAGAGGTAATGGACTCGGAAAGGAAACATACTGACCACTGGTCAGCAAGTTCCTCTTTCCAATTAACTAATTACAGCAATTACTGGCATTTAGCCACAGACCAGCATCGCTATGACCTAATCAGACATATACAAGTACTGCCTGTTCATCGCTATGACCTTAGTTACTGCGCCACCTAGTAGTTATTAGAGGCACAATGTCGCAAGTGGGCCTGCGTTCACAGTGGGGTACCACAGGGTTCAATTTTAGGATCACTATTGTTCCTAATTTACATTAACGATATTCACATCGACATATGTACAGTAAACTGGTTAAATTTGCAGAGGACACCAAGGTAGGTGGTGTAGCAGATATTGATCTAGCAGCAGAGGGGCTACAATGGAATCTGGATTTAATTAGCGACTGGGCTGATACCTGGCAGGTGAAATTTAACATAGATAAATGTAAGGCAATCCATGCAGGGAGCAGAAATATAAAGTACAGATATTGACAGATTATGAGAAAGCCCTCGTGTGTATGTTGATGCTTCCATGTCCCACTCTCACATGTGTGCGGGGAAGAAATAAAAAAGGCCAATAGGATGATGGGTTACATCTCTAGGTGTGTGGAGTTTAAGTCAAGGGAGGTAATGCTATGATTATATAATTCATTGGTAAGACCCCACCTACAATATTGTGTGCAGGTTTGGTCACCATACCTTATGAAGGACATTGCTGCCTTGGAAAAGGTGCAACGTAGGGCTACGAGAATGATTCCTGCTCTTAGAGGAATGTCTTATGAGGAGAGGTTAGCTGAGCTGAATCTGTTCAACCTCATGCAAAGGAGATTAAGGAGGGACTTGATCCAGGTATATAAGATTCTAACAGGTCTGGATGCTGTTCGGCCAAATGGCTATTTCAGTATTAGCTTAAATACTAGAACTCATGGCCATAAGTGGAAATTAGCGGGAGAAGATTTTAAAATGAATTTAAGGAAGCACTTCTTTACACAACGTGTAGTATGGAATAGTCTTCCTGTTAGTGTAGCGCAAGCTAAAACCCTGGTTTCCTTTAAATCAGAGCTAGATAAGACTTTAACAACTCTGAGTTATTAGTTAAGTTCTCCCCAAACGAGCTTGGTGGGCTGAATGGCCTCCTCTCATTTGTAAATTTCTTATGTTCTTATGTTCTGACTCGCAAGTAGCAGTGGCAGCTCTCATTTCTTCCACAGCGTTAACTGGAGCCTCAGCTCGCTCTGCACCAACAGACACACGCTGGCCACTGAGTGGCCTTATTACCCAATGTCCACTAGCAACTGGCGGCACCTGGTCAGTCACTGCATCAAACGATGCTTCGACACTTCAGACCATGACGTTTCTGGGTCAGCTTCCCGAAGTGCCTTTCCCAGCTGGGAGCCGCCAAGTGGAAAAACAAACCGGAGCGGAGAATCCCGAATGGCACGTGTTAATCAGGAACGGCACACGGCTTGCAGTGGCAGCCAGCCATTTTCAGTCTTTTTTAAGGTCATCGATCTGCGCAGTTCTGTGCTTTAGGTTCATCAGTCCATGCAGTCCTGTGTTTTAAGACCATCGATCTGCACAATCCTGGGTTTTAAGGCCATCGGTCCATGCAGTCCTGTATGTAAGGCCATCGATCTGTGCAGTCCTGTGCTTTAAGCCCTTTGATCTGCACAGTCCTTCTGTATGTTTTAAGCCCATCAGTCTGTATAGTCCTCTGTTTTAAGCCCATCGATATGTGCGGTCCTGTGTTTTAAGCCCCTTAGTCTGTGCAGTCCTATGTTTTCAGCCCATCTATCCATGCAGTACTTTGTTTTAAGCCCATCGATCTGCGTAGTCCTATGTTTTTATCCCATCAGTCTGCACAGTCCTGGGTGTTAAAGCTATTGGCCCATGCAGTCCTGTGTTTTAAGCCCCTCAGTCCATGCAGTCCTGTGTTTTAAGCCCCTCAGTCCGTGCAGTCCTGTGTTTTAAGCCCCTCAGTCCGTGCAGTCCTGTGTTTTAAGCCCCTCAGTCCATGCAGTCCTGTGTTTTAAGGCCATCGATCTGCGTGGTCCTGTGTTTTTGCCCTCCCCCTACTTCAGCATGGCCCAGTCCAATTGAAAGATCAGCAGGCTGTTGGTTTAACTCCCACCCTGTTCTATATGCAGAGCTCTTATCCATTACACTGGCGGGATGGTAATAGTGTATGCCAAGCTGCTCAGCCTGACCCACCAGAGGAGTCTCAAAAGCTATTTCAGGGAGCACTTTTCAAAATCGTTTTCACAAATGATGTTGAAAATGATTCATTTATTTTTAAAAGCAGCGGTATTTCAGACCCTTCACAGTGTGCACTGTTTCCACGAAGGCATAAAAATGAGCCCCATACACCCCCACCCCCAGCATAGTAGAGGGCCATGCTGCCGGGGGGTGGGGGGGGGTGGGGTATGACACCATGCTTGTCGCTTGGCAGCTCGGCTTTGAAGCGGTGCCGGCATCTGGAATGTACTGGTAGGAGGGAATAAGCGCAAGCATATGGCGCCAACCCATAGGGGGCACGCTCTCCTACCGCGAGGGGCATTTAAACGCCGTTAACAAATCCAGGCATGGCTTCCTCTTCCTCTGCCTTTCAGGCCCCCCGATAATGGAACTTGATGTCAGTCCCCCTGTGCTGCCCCCAGGTGGCACTCTGGAGCATAATGCCACCATTCCCTTTGTAAGCAAAACCTGATGTTGCCAACACTCTTGTGAGTTTCATGCCTTCTGTTGAGTGTTATGCTATAGTCCTGATATTGATCTGTGCATACACAGAGCTTGTGGGGTGTGTGCAATCGTTCCTGTAGATGCAAGCATGGTGACAACACCACATCCAGGTCAACAATGCACTACGCAGAGTTTCCCTGCACCTCCAATGTTCCGGCAAACGGTACCAAAGTGGCCAAAATCTGTCAGACGTGTCCAGCAGGTCCAGGACCAGATGTCAGCCGTAATGCTGCCGGACACGTCGGATGAGGAGAATGTTTCTGGACATGCCGGAATGCCCGTACCGGCCAGAGGGGATTTAGCAGCAACGCCGGAAATAGCGACAAGTATCAGCGCTTTATGGTAAAAATAGGGTGTCACAGACGGCCTTCGAGCCGGCCTCCCTCGTCTTCAGAGGGCTTCAGACTCCTGCCAAGGATCTGAATGCTGGTCTCGATGGCACTCCAACGTCCGGGTTGGGTTTGACCCGCTGCTCCTGCTGACGATTGGCCTGGCATGTCTCCGGCTGTGGATAGCCAGCAATAAAAACTACCAAGGAGGGAATGGGGGGGGTGGGGGGTGCTCGTTGTTCCAGAGACGTCCGCCTCCGTGCCGACTTCAATTACCATAATGAACGCGGAGGCGAATCGAAGCCTTTAAACACCTCCGGGAGACGGCGGGGCTGGAATTTACGGCCGTATATTTAATCCGGCGGGTAATTATTTTCTCTGCGAATTATAACCCAGGCGGCCGTAAATCTGCCTCTGGAGGGAGGCGGGCCAACCCTCCCATTTTGGAAAGCGGAGAGCCACAGAAAGAACGAAGGTGGAGGGGGGTGGAATCGAAAATTGTTTATTCCCCCCGCGACGCCATTGGAGATTTCTCAAGTTTATATTTTGATCCGTTCTCTGGGTCCTTTGGCATTAGCCTCGTGCGCTCAAGTGCAGTTCCACACGTGCATGCGTGCATGCTCCTCTCCCCCAGGCCTAGCTCCCATGCATCACTTACTGCAGGAGGGACTCTTGCTTCCCATCCATCAAAATGCGGTTCCGGCTTGGACCTCTGGGGGCGCTGTTGCTATCACTGTCAGTGGCACTCAAATACGGCACTGCCAGGGCCAGGGCCCAGACCTTTAACCTTTGACCCACGCACCCCTTCCTCATGTATCTCTGCCATGTAAATGTAAGGTTGCCCCTCCCCGGCCTCATCACTGTAATCACACATCTGGCAGGGCCCTTTAACACTCATGCCAGCTGCCCCCGTAACTAAGTGGACCTTCTTCTCCATTACGTTGTCATCGCCCTAGTCCCCCTGTGCACCGATGTAATTACACCAAACGGCATCGCTGGCACCAATTCAGCGGCGCCAGGAGGGTCCAGTTAATTCATCTATTTTCCTTTTCTCCTTACCGGATGGGAAGTCATCCTACATGAAAATATCCATAATTAAAACCCATTTTCCCTCCCATAAAGACGGCACCTCTTTTATTAAACACTAAAAGGTGGAAAATCTGCTCAACTTACTGCCTGGAAAGCATATTTATCGGTGGCCGGTTCGGTCCTGCCTTAATACGCCTGGGCCGAACCATTCCGGCCCTGGGCTGGGGGGGAACAGAAGCATACCTGATCCTACCTGAGCAATGCTCTAGCCCAACTTGCTCCTTAGTTTGTAACTTCCTCAATGCTGTGGATTCAGCCCAGCAACCCAGGTGTAAGGAATTATTATTTTTGTAGAGGAGTGGGATGGATGGATGGATGGATGATGGATTGATGGATGGATGGATGGTGTCTGTGCGCCTGTTTAATAAGCATAATCTACATGGTTTCATTTGTATAGTGGCTGAATAAACAGGCAAAAGTCAACATAAATATTGCTGGAATGAATCACCAAGTAGTTAAATCCACATAGTAACGCTGAACTTTGGAGGGGGGGGGGTAAGAAAAGGGAGGTGAGGAGTGAAAAGGAGAGAGGAAGGGAACAGACAGATATGTCTGCTGGCCCCTCCATGTGCTTATTGGAGACACATGCCAGTGGGTTCCCGAGGTGGGGATGGCTGCCGGTTAGAGCTGGAGGGTCCCCGACCTGAGTGAAAGGGGTGTCCTTACACCTCCCCACTAACACATGCTACTGCATGCAAATGCATGTTCAGCCTAATAAGATCTGCGGGGATCTAATAAGATCCCCGTGGCAACGGCAGACCCTCGATCAGCGAACCACCCACTCCGGGTGATAAATGAAAGCGGGCACAGATGGCACCGCCGGTCCCCATGGTAACACCTGAATGTTTCTCACCATCGGCCATTGGACGGTGTGGGTGTGTGTTGGGTCGGTGCCCGTCCGAGTTCCCGGCTCTCGATGCTTCCAAGGCCGCCTCTCTGTTGACATCTATGTTGACACTGTCTGTCTTGGTGCCCACATAGGTGCCCATTTCAGTGCCTGTCTCAATACTTGTGTCAGTTCCCATTAACCAATCTATATTACTGCTGGTTTTGACGCCTTGGTCCATATATGTATGTTCCTTGATGCCAGAATTACTGATCACTTCTCTGGTTATCCTTGATGATCTCACACAGATCAGCAGGTTCTGTCTCATTAGCATTCCAGAGCTACATGCACGCTTCCCCAAAGCTTGCATTTCTGCTCAAAGTCAGTCAGGGCTTAATATTTCGCTGTTTCATCTCTGACCTCGCATTAATAATGCTGCTACTTGTCAGGGGGCATCACAGCAGAAACAGGCAGAAATAAAAGTAACATGAGCTTTTAATAGCCAGAGACACAGAAATCCATTTTCCCTGACATTAGAACTTTGGTCCAGTTGGAAAGTTTAACACTAAATGTTAATGTTTTCAGTGTGACGCAGGGGGATCCTGACTCTATGCATGTAGGCCAGGCCAGGGCCAATAGCTGAAATGGGACCAATATGTTTTACATATCAACTGGACACTGTAGACTGCACAGCTGTTACGGTAGCTCGGCAACACGCCCTGTGGGTTTAGGGTGTAAAAGCCCCCCCCCCCGACCCTCACCATAATGTCCAAGATACACACCCGCATGTTAATGTGTTCCAGGCACTGTGGCTACATCAAAGCAAAGCAGGATCCCGAGGAGGACAAGATGCACTGCCAGCAAGGGGGAGGTAGGACAGCCGGGCTAACGTCAGGCAGTATGTTGGACTTTCAAGGCTCCTCTAGGTTCCAAGCCCAAATATCAAGGTTCAGGTTTTGGGGAAAGGAGACTGTACATCTTATATGAGACTACATTAGTTACTCTGCCCTGCCTGGCTCTACAAAGCATTCATCACATATATCACCAGTCAAAGGTCTGGTTTTTCAACAAGATAATGAGCCTAAGTGCAGCTCGAGGTTATGTAAGTACTGTATTAGTACTGTATTATCCTGTGAAGGAAAGAGATGAAGTGCAGTGAAAATGCCGTAGAGCGGGTTAGGGATGCTTTGGAGTGAAGAGTAACAGCGAGGTAGCCAAATTGTGCCCAGAACTTATGGAAACTCCTTCAGGACTGGTGGAGAAGCTTTCCAGCTGGCTATATCTGGAAGCTGTTTGGAAGAATGCCAAGAGTCTGCAATGCTGTCATCGAAGCATGAAGGGGCAATTTTGAAGGGAATTCTTTTGGTTGTTGCAGTTTTTGACATGTACTACTTTATTACCTGACGGACTTCTATTATAAAGGAAATAACGTAGCAAACATACAGACAAATGCATTAAAAACAGGTGTGCCCAGACTTTTGAGTGGTGCTGTATAGTGAAGTGTCAAATTGTGACCAGGCACAGGTGCAGGGAGAGCAGGATAGAGATATGAGTTGAAGGGCTTTGTTCAGCAACAAATAAGATAGATGAATACAACTGAGAGAACGTAGAGGACACTGACAGCACATCAGCTACACCGGCAACTATAACACTGATAGTACATCATCTATATCACCTACACCAAGAAATGTAACACTGATAGTACAGCACCTACATGACAAACGTAACACTGACAGTGCATCACCTACACCAACAAAGATAACAGTGACCACTGACAGTACATCACCTACACCACCAAATGTAAGACGGACAGTACATCACCTACACTGACAAAGGTAATACTGACAGTGCTTCATCTACACCAACAAATGTAACACTAACAGTATAGTACCAACATCAACAAATGTAACACTGACTGTACATCACCTACATGACAAATTTAACACTGACAGTGTGTAACCTACACCAACAAACATAACACTGACCACTGACAGTACATCACCTACACTGACAAATGTAACACTGACTATACATCAACTACATGACAAATGTAACACTGATACTGCATCACGTACACCAACAAATATAACACTGACCACTGACGGTACATTACCTACACTGACAAACGTAACACTGACAGTTTAGTACCAACATCAACATATGTAACACTCACAGTATATCACCTACACCAGCAAACATAACACTGACAATACAGTACCAAATGTAACATTGCCCATTACCACACACATAATGCCAGGGCTAAACCTTCACATGTAAAGGGTACAGCACAGGTGAGGGTAATCAGGGTAGGATGACTGGTAATTGGGACACACACAACACAATAGGCAAGCTTAACATAATGAAAAGGCATTAGTAATGGGAACATAGTACCAAACACATGTCATTGGGGGACTAGAAAGAAGCATCAGTCTGCTCCATCTGCCCCCATGCTTTCCCCCCCATGAACCTTTACTTTCTACCCCATTCACTGTGCCCAAAATGAAGGTCAGATCCCAGGCAGCAGGACCTACATACACCCCCACACGTACGAGGACCCCAACCAGGCCGTCCGTGATTTCGCCCAGGAGATTGAGGTGTCCAGCATTCGCATCGAGCGCGTCATCGGGGCTGGTGAGCTTCAGGATCATTTGCTCAGGTACCTCTGTGACCCTGTGAGGGGTGCTGACCGCGCCGTTCGCGCTCACGCAGGCGAGTTTGGGGAGGTGTGCAGCGGCTGGCTGCGGCTGCCGAGCAGACGGGAGATCTGCGTGGCCATCAAGAGCCTGAAGGCTGGCTACTCGGAGCAGCAGAGGCGGGACTTCCTGGGCGAGGCCAGCATCATGGGCCAGTTCGACCACCCCAACATCATCCGGCTGGAGGGCGTGGTCACCAAATGTGAGTTCTCTTATTGGTGGAAACAGGCTGCCTGGGGTCATGTGACCAGAGAGCAATATTTCTGAGCCTTTGCTTTACAGGCCAGGTGCAGAGTCCTACCGCCAATGAGCTAGGCGGCCCACCTCAATCTTAACAAAGGGGGCGGGGGACAGGGGTGCATGCATATTTATAAACCGGAAGAATGTTAATAATTCAAAGTGCTAATGGGATGCATTTTTTCCCTCTAGGGTCATGAATATTCAGTGGTGCGCATATTAACGCCACATCCATCGCCTCCGCATTCCCCTTCCATCTCTCCCTCATGCAGAATGCTAATTCTGGCCTTTTGTTCAATTTAGCTTAAACAGTTTTATTACAATAACCAGAGTAGAGTAGCTTCCATTAATTTTAAAAAGGCAAACATTGCATAATTTCACAGCATCATCATGGTGCTCTCCATCAGCAGGAAGCAGTATTTAAGGCACTCTATCCAAACATACCCCTTAATAGAGCTCATTATGGGGGACAAATTTAATTTCTAAAAAGGTATACATCAGGCAGGGTCACGGCCGTGACTTAGAGGCCGTTGTGGTGAATTTGGTGTGTTTGCAGTAGGGGTACGAGCTGTTGGTCTCCTCCTTGCCCCTCCGAGTAACCAGTCATAGGTGAGATTCCTGGGGATGGCGGTGCAGGTCAGTTCCCAGGGCAGGGTCATTCAGCGCCCCCTAGTGGGCAGGCAGAGGTGGCCATTCATCTGTCAATGAGAGCATGTGTGTTTATTTGTGGCTGTGGTGTGATGTGTGTCTTTTGAAGGTGGGCCAGGGGTAAATGTGTGTGTGTCTGTGTATATATGAGTGTAGGAGGTAGAGTGTCTGTGTGTCTGTGTATATATGAGTGTAGGAGGTAGAGTGTCTGTGTGTGTCTGTGCTTGTGTAATTATTATATTGTGGGGAGCAGACTTCCATAGGTGTGCCTCCCCAAAGCTTGTGCTCCTGCACAATGTGATAAAAACCTGTAACTTCATAACTTGTAGGGAACTTTTTTCAGTCTCCAGTCCTCAATTTTATACAAAATGGAATTAAAAAAATTCCAAAAGGCTTGTATTTTGCTTGCTTAATTGTGGTTACGGTTACGGGCTGGGTAGGACTTAAGGCTGGCATAGTGGTGCCTCTTGATTTTCCATTATGCTGGAAATGGCAGCTAGGCTGAAAACCTATCCCCCTCCCCCCCCAGATGGTCCCTATACACCATACGGCCCAGCGCCCTCATCATGTGGCGACAGATTATCAGAAACCCAGACAGTGTGTTCAGCTGCTCCAGTTCCTGGCCGGGTGTCTGAGAGCTATGCCGTTTCCGGGGGTCATAACTAGGGGTTTGCTGCGTCCGTTAGTTGACTCGTTATCCTGGTGCCGGTCCTGAACCATGACAGTGCTGGGACCCTGAGACCCTCTCCTGATGTGATACCTGTACACAGAAAGTGCTGGAACTTGGGCTCTATGATGACACGACAGCTGCAGCGGTACTGTATTAAATAATGTTCCTGCTCATTAAAAGACGGTTACGGAGCCTCCCCTCTCGGGGCGGGAAATGAAAGGGCTCTGTCCGCGACAGCATTCGCAGAAATACAGGGATTAGTTTCTCAACAAATCAAAGGAAGAGCTTGGAAGAGGCAGACAGTGGAGAGGCAGGAGATGCGGTCGGGATGCTGAAATGGGTCCGAGACTCATCTACCTGAAGCGGGCTGTGATCCAACCCCACAGTTCCCCTTCACGGTTCTCTATCCAGCTGTGTAAATAGGAAGTATGTTGATGGTATATTGTGTACCTTATATCAAGTGTGGCAAATTTATTGTCCATATAATGTTGTTAAAGTCATCGTCTCGGGCAGCCATGTCAAGGATGGAGCCACATTAAAATGAATTAATAATACTGTAACTTGGCTGTATATTCCATAATCCTTTACATAAACCTGAGTATGACATTTAGATACAGTGGAGGGGCTGGGGCTGAAATAAAATGTAATAGGATTACAGGAGGGGACAGTGGTTGGCACTGTAACCTCATACCTCTAAAGGTTCAGGCCTCCTCCAGGGTTCCATGTGTTTGGAGATTGCATCTGTCATCATGGGGGATACTCTGGCTCCCCCCCCCCTATATTGGCTGTATGTGTGAATGAATGGTGCGTGAGTGAACGGTGCATGAGTGACTGGTGCGTGAGTGACTGGTGTGTGAGTGACTGGTGTGTGAGTGAACGTTGCATGAGTGACTGGCGTGTGAGTAACTTGTGTGTGAGTGACTGGTGTGTGAGTGAAGGGTGCGTAAGTGTACAGTGTGTGAGTGACTGGTGCGTGAGTGACTGGTGTGTGAGTGACTGGTGTGTGAGTGAACGTTGCATGAGTGACTGGCGTGTGAGTAACTTGTGTGTGAGTGACTGGTGTGTGAGTGAAGGGTGCGTAAGTGTACAGTGTGTGAGTGACTGGTGTGTGAGTGACTGGTGAGTAAGTGACTGGTGTGTGAGTGACTGGTGTGTGAGTGACTGGTGTGTGAGTGAATGGTGCGAGAGTGACTGGTGCGTGAGTGAACGGTGCGTGAGTGAATTGTGTGTGAGTGACTGATGTGTGAGTGAATGGTGTGTGAGTGAACGGTGCGTGAGTGAATTGTGTGTGAGTGACTGATGTGTGAGTGAATGGTGTGTGAGTGAACGTTGCATGAGTGACTGGTGTGTGAGTGACTGGTGAGTAAGTGACTGGTGTGTGAGTGACTGGTGTGTGAGTGACTGGTGTGTGAGTGACTGGTGTGTGAGTGAATGGTGTGTGAGTCTACAGTGTGTGAGTGAATGGTGTGTGAGTGACTGGTTTGTGAGTGATTGGTGTGTGAGTGAACAGTGTGTGAATGACTGGTGTGTGAGTGAATGGTGTGTGAGTGACTGGTGTGTGAGTGACTGATGTGTGAGTGAACAGTGTGTGAGTGACTGGTGTGTGAGTGACTGATGTGTGAGTGAACAGTGTGTGAGTGACTGGTGTGTGAGTGACTGATGTGTGAGTGAACAGTGTGTGAGTGACTGGTGTGTGAGTGACTGATGTGTGAGTGAACAGTGTGTGAATGACTGGTGTGTGAGTGAACAGTGTGTGAGTGACTGGTGTGTCAGTGAACAGAGCTTGAGTGACTGGTGTGTGAGTGAATGGTGCGTGAGTGACTGAATGGTGCGTGAGTGAATGGTGTGTGAGTGATTGGTGTGTGAGTGATTGGTGTGTGAGTGCATGATGTGTGAGTGAACAGTGCGTGAGTGAATGGAGCCTGAGTGATTGGTGTGTGAGTGAACAGTGTGTGAATGACTGGTGTGTGAGTGAACGGTGTGTGAGTGACTGGTGTGTGAGTGACTGTTGTGTGAGTGACTGGTGTGTGAGTGAACAGTGTGTGAGTGAACGGTGTGTAAGTGACTGGTGTGTGAGTGACTGGTGTGTGAGTGACTGGTCTGTGAGTGTGCCCTGCAATGGGTTTCGACCCCATCCTGGGTTGTTCCCTGTATTGTTCCCATAGGCTCCAGAACTTTTCAGCCCCCATAAGGAACTAAATTTTATAATAACCCTGGACTGCAATAAAACACAAATGCCAAAGTTCTTGTATTTAGTTTGGTTACTGACAGTATGGTTAATGTTAGGGCTGGGTAGGGGTTAAGGTTGCCCTGTTGGGATTAGGGTTATGCCCATAGATATGAATGGAGAGTCCCCATAAAGATATGAATACAAACCTGTGTGTTTATATGTGTCTGTGTGTGTGTGTCAGCCTGTATCTTTGAAGTTTCCATACCATCATCAAGTTCCTCTAATCCACCCCCCCCCCAGATGTATTTGAGCACCCTGTCCACTGACACACTGTTCAGAACAGCAGAACACACACCCCCAACCCCCATAACCGTGCCACAGGCCTCACATCCTTCAGTTCGACGCGATGTCAGATTTCTGTGGAGTTTGGAGGAATGCAGCCAGGCTCAACCCCGTAACTCCGAGCTGCTGAATGCAGACCTGGGTATCTCACACAAAATATCGCTAATGACCAAAGCAACAGGTGGATGGCACCAAAAGGGAGCGTATTCAACAGCAGATCTTTAAAATTTAAATTTGTGAGCCTGTAAAGTTTCATGAACACAAGGAGTTGTGTGTTTATTCCTGTGAATACTGATGTAAATGTGACCTGATTTCCTGGCCTTTGACATGCCATGATGTGCGATGCTCGCTGGGCCTCGATCATACGGTCTGATCAGGTATCTCCAAGCACACAAACACACCTCTGCTTCTACAGGGCCGACAAACGCAGTCTCTTTGTTGGCTAGAGAAAAACATAGGATGGCAGCAGCTGCTCTAAGCTACCATTCTCTCAATAAAAGGGGGTGGTGGCAAGGTCATTTGGCTGCTCTTAGCCGGGCACTAATTCTGCGTGTCTGATGCGAGATTCATTGTGCCTGTGCTCTCCTGTCTCTCGACACTGGCTCAACCAATGAGGAGATTTTTTATCAGTTTATTCAGATGTAATCCTGCCCGGGCTGGCAAGCGTGCGTCGGGCTGTATTAGTGCCTGGTAGTGGGAGCATTTTCCTTGGCTGTGGGGTGTGGGGGGCCAAATGCGCAGGGTAAAGCCTATTCCTGCTATACCACTTGTACCCACACTTATGTTCTCCGTAAGTCCATTCATCATGACCCAACTACTTTGTGCTCCTCCCCCCGCCCCCCTCCAAAAGAAACCCCTCCCCCTACAAGTGCCCGCTAACAACTGTAGTCTTCCCGTACAAAGATATCCCCAGCGGACCGCTCAGTCTCCTCAGGACCCGACAGTTATTGACGCCTTTAATTACAGCCTGCTGCAGTGATGGAGGCCTACCTGCTGGTGGGCAGGCGGAGGAAGGTAGCTAGAAGGACAGTGGCAGGCCTTCCTGTCATGTCCTGCGGGGGTTAGGAGAAGCTGTCAGTCCCTCCCCCCCCTCCCCCCGCGCCCCGCTGTTGGCTCACGCCCTCCAGTCTTGTTTCTTTGCCATTTATCGTGCCTGCTTTCTCCTTGGCAGGTAAGCCTGTGATGATTATCACAGAGTTCATGGAAAACGGCTCTCTGGACACCTTCCTGAAGGTACAAGACACCAACCGGCTCACAGTCCATGAGAGTGACCACCTTTTCAGTCCAGAGTCAATCAGCTAAAGGAAATATCACATTAAAAAACAATTAGTCAAACAGTCAGAGCCAATTAAAGCAATTATTTCATCTTCTAATGTGATTCCCACACGTTAATGACTCACAACACACAAAAGATCACAACACTACTTACCTTCAGCCTGGGCAGCATGAGATGTAGAGGAACATGCTTGTGCTTGGAGGACTCCAGTTACACTTTAATCAGACTGAACCCCCCCTCCATGCTCCGGAGGTTAGAAGTGGGCCTGAGTTTCCATTATTTAGTGACGACCCTTTTTAATTACGGATGTGTAGAGATGGAAATGGAAAATAAAAACTGCCTGCGTCGTTCAGCTTGCTAGCGGAGACATAATGGACCAAGAGCCATAAATATTACCCAGCGCTCCCATAAAAAAGCTAATATAATAATGGTTTTGGTTTTTACGGCCGATAGCTCATCGTCATCCGCCTTTCAGAAAACATGCATTTAATTAGGCCTTTCATCAATTAAGCTTCACTCGCTCGATCGCTTGTTCAGATATATAGAGCGACTGTGTAAAACAGTCGTGTCCCACGTTCAGCCTGTGTCGTGATAGCCGATACGCTGCGGGCATATTCATCTTGGGAGAGAGTCAGAGGGGTCCTTTAGCTTGAGAGGATATGACTCGTGCTTGTAGACTCTATCGGAGACCAGAGAGATGATCTTCATGATGACAGCACTCAAAGGCAGAGCCGTAGGAAAAAAAACATAGAGTAAATGGAGGTTTTCATAAACTACCAGGAACCTCTTAATGTACAGGCCTAGAGAGCCAGATCTTGGAATTGTTTTTTCTATGCATACATCCAAGAACAAATTCCTCACGTTTCTATACCCAGATGTTCCAGCATTTTTCACCTTGACTTCCTAGTTTCAAGTTCTGTGTACTGTTAGCTACGATCTCTGCTTTCCAAGGACCCGGCATTGAGTTCTCATTCCTCCAGGGTTGGATTCTGGGACATCGCAATCATACGTGCATCAATGTGAAGAACAAACAACCAGAAACTCACCCACTCCACAAGATAGGATTTTGACAAAAATTTCTGTGGAAACTTAACAAAAGTTCCTAGTTAGAAAACTAGGCACCCTCCACAACTATTGGCACCCCTTGTAAAGAATTGTAAAAACAGTTAGAAAAAATCCACCTTTTGGTGAAGCAGCTTCATCTCACACTGAAAAAATGAGAAAAATACAACCTTTTGTTGAAATAAACTTCAAAGAAAAACAAAACCTTCATCAAGAAATAATTATTTAAAAAAAAACACATGTGCCACGATTATTGGCAGCCCTGCTTTTAATACTTTGTACAGCCTCCCTTCGCCAATATAACAGCATTGAGTCTCCTGTAACATTTAATAAGGCTGGAGAATACAGAGCAGGGCATCTGAGACCATTCCTCTTTACAGAATCTCTCCAGATCACCCAGGGTCCAAGGCCCTCTCTTGTGCACTCTCCTCTTCAGCTCAGCCCACAGGTTTTCAATGGGGTTCAGGTCAGGGGACTGAGATGGCCATGGCAGAAGCTTGATTCTGCGGTCAGCTAACCATTTTTGGGTTGGTTTGGACATATGCTTGGGATACTGGACTGTGTTTTGCAAACTTGCTGCTCAGTTCCAGGATTAAGGCGAGGGCTCAGAGGGTTTAGCTTGAGAGGACATACACAGGAGCCGGAACTGGGTGACCTGACTTACGACTGGGACATGACTTCCTGTCTTCTGCACCTTTCCTGCCTCAGAAACACGATGGGCAGTTCGCGATCATCCAGCTGCTGGGCATGCTGCGTGGCATCGCCGCTGGCATGAAGTACCTCTCCGAGATGAACTACGTGCACCGCGACCTCGCTGCCAGAAACATCCTGGTCAACGGCAACCTGGTGTGCAAGGTGTCCGATTTTGGCCTGTCACGGGTGCTGGAGGACGACCCCGAGGCTGCTTACACCACAAGGGTAGGACATCAGCTCTCTCTCCAATCATCGTTTGGCATTAATTGGCCTAGCAAATCAGTAAAGTAGTTAAGGCCACAAGCTTGTACTTTGAAGGTTCCAGCAGCATTTGCAAGCCTGAGCACGTCTCCTGATCCGCTAAAAACACCCAAGTGTATAAATGGAAAAAACCTCGTCACCCTAGGTAAATATTCCAGCTTAGCATAGTGTAATCGCCGTACCCACCCAAAGGGATAGTTTGAAGGCACAAAGAAGAGTCCCAACACAGAAAAAGTCCCAGACAGTCCTCGTGGCATGCTTAAACTGGCCTGCACTGCACTGCCAATTTGAAAGCGTAAATAAGATCAACACACCTTCGCAGGCGGTCATTGGCTCTTTGTTAAAACATGAGAAATACAGTCCAAAAGGGAAGCCTCTGAAAGGAGATACAGGCCGATCCAAGCCCAGCACTCAGAACACAACCGTCAACAAGACCAGTGAAAACAGAAGCTGCGTGCTGTGATCTTATTTAGCCTTCGAACATGCCAGTGAAGTTAGGCCATTTTCATCTGCTTAAGAGGTGTTGTACCTCTTTGCATATGTAAGGCTAATTTAGAGACCCTTGGCAGGTTTTGCCGCACTTCCTACTTCCCATGAGTCCTGGCTGGCTGAGTTACTGGATGCTTACTGAGTAAGAATGTGACAGCATCAGGGATTCGATTTTGCTTCTGTACTTTACCACAGTTAGATGTAAACAAGAACGAGAGACTTGTGTCTATGTGGAAGGAATATTTGACATTGGTAGGCCTCGGAGCGGAGGCATATTGGGTCTGTTATATCTTAAGCCTTAGGCTAGAAGAGGTTGTTTGGAATACTGTGTGACCTCGCTTCGCAATAGCTGCCTGCAGTAAGTTCCGCAGACCCTGAAGAAAACTCGGACCTTGGAGGGGCAGACGGCGGAACAAAAGGGGGGGAGAAACCATCTGCAGGAAGAGATTTGAAACTGCCCCAACTGGTGCACAAAGATTTGTAGTTATAAAGTAGTCGCAGTAGGCCATACGCAATATGTTATTCGGTAGTCCAAATGTATAAGTAATCGTTACGATTATGATATTAATCATATGTTAGCCATATATTTGCAGTGATTCAATGACAATACGTTAATGCATTAATCATTTAATCAAAGGACAACCAAATATTTACAGTGATTCAATGTCATATAATCGATATCTATATGCATATTTCAAGTAGAGTCTAACAATTGAGACAAATTATGGTAAATTGAGAGAAATGGGTGGATTTTCCCTTGCTACCAAGGTGAACCAAAATAGCTGGAGAATTGTGTTTGAGCTCGGTTTGTTGGTGTTTTGTGACCAATCAGGACTTAGAAGTCCTTATCTGGAATTATGATAGTTATGGTTTATCAACTGGTTTATCACTTGCTCTCGGTGCTGGGGAACTTGGTACCTGGTGCCAGTGTGTGATGGGATTGCTGGAATATAAGAGATTACTTTGCTCACTAACTGAGAGGTCCAGAGTTTTATTCTAAGTGGCAGTTTTATTCTCAGTTAATCAGAGAGGTTGATTTATAATTTAACTACCACACCTACACAGGTGAACTCTGAGGAAGACTTTGTGGTTCAGATGAAAGGAGACCTTCAGAAACAGTCGACACCTGTATTCAGGGTCTGTACTGCCCAACCCCGCCCCCTGTGACCCTTTCACATTATTGGCCAGCAGGCATTGCTGGCCATTTTGCCTGCGTTTCTCCTTTTGTCTTTAGCCTTTAGTCCCTAGTGTGTTTCACTTAATGCCTGGACTGCTGCCTTCCTTAGTGCGTGGCATATAGTCAGTAGGTCCTGGGTTTGAAGCTTACCTCAGACCTGCCTCATCAGTTATTTTGTATTTAGCGGTTCTCTGTTTTCTCTAGTGTTTTGGTTAATTCCCTATTCGAGTTTCCCTGTCTTTGGTTGCCATCCTCACGTTCTGTTCGGCTTTTTATTGTTCTTTTGTTTCATTTTCCTAGTGTAGCGTTTTCCCTAGTCGAAGGTTCATAGCCGCTTAGTTCTGTTTCTTAATTGGTAGTTAATTCCACCTGTGTCCTGTTTCCAGTGTCTGTTCTGATTGGTTGATTGTTTTGAGTCCTTTGATACCTTTGTTAGTCACCGTTATCTGTAGTGCCTGCCTGTGTTATGTTCCCTCAGTTGGTCACTGTATCGCGTGCTGTTTATCCTGTGCTTTGTTTCTATGTGTACTGGACTCCGCTGTAGTTATTTTCCCCGTAGTTCTGCTCCCTGTCTTGCCCTGCTCTTTAATACTGTTCCCCTGTGTTTTGTTGTTATGGCCTTTTTACCCCTCGTGGTTCCTTTATTTCCTGGTTTGTGTTTTGTTATTAATAAACCCCTGTCGTCTTGGAGCTGCACTGTGGATCGTCATGCTTTCCTCGTCTGCACCATGCACTGGGTGAAGCCCTGCATCTGGATCAGGCCCTGTGTATTTACAGAGTTATATTCTGTGGTTTGTCAAGAAATCCCGCGAAGTTCTGCTAGCCCTGCGATTGCGTGAAGTATGATGTATGAGCGTTTTACTGAATGATGCTGGGTGTGTAGAAATGTGTGCTGGGACCAAATTGGGGCATTTATGTTTCCCAGGGAGGAAAGATCCCCATCCGGTGGACAGCGCCCGAGGCCATCACCTACCGGAAGTTCACGTCGGCCAGCGACGTGTGGAGCTACGGCATCGTCATGTGGGAGGTGGTCTCCTACGGCGAGAGGCCCTACTGGGAGATGTCCAATCAGGACGTGAGTTTGAGGGCTTACTCTTATACACTGGCTGCTGTATGAGGAGATGTCCAATCAGGACGTGAGTTTGAGGGCTTACTCCTATAAACCGGCTGCTATATGAGGAGATGTTCAATCAGGACGTGAGTTTGAGGGCTTATTCCTATAAACCGGATGCTATATAAGAAGATGTCCAATCAGGACGTGAGTTTGAGGGCTTACTCCTATAAACCGGCTGCTATATGAGGGCACGTCCAATCAAGGCGTGAGATGCACCACCTTCAACTTGACAGGCTGTAGCAGAGGTCCAGTGAATCTTTTCCCAGCTGTTTTACAGCTATTGGGGGTTTGGATGTTGGATCTCTACACTGGTGAGCTTGGTGTAGAGAGAGAGGAAGCAAACACATGAGTCAAACAGGAAACGTCAGACAGGAAGAAGGTAGGAGCCATTACAAACTCATGCTCTCAGAGACCTCTAGTCATTCATCTCACCTTCACATCCCTGTAATTTGGCTGCACATTTAATCCTCCTGTAGTCCTGACCACCGAGGTCGTAGTCTAACCAAGGCGAATACAATAGAACAGAATAGATAAGGCAGTAATGTATTACAACACACACGGGTAAAGTGCCTTGGCTAAAGGTGCTATGTAAAAATAAACTGCATTTAATTCGATAGAATACATTTATTATCATCATGCAATGCACAGCAAAATTTGACAATGCATTAGAAAAAAGTAAATAAAATAAAAATATAAAGTATTTCCAAAAAATATATAAATATACTGTATATGCATTAAGAAATTTACTCCAAGGACAAAAAAGAAACTAGGAGAGTGAAGTGCAAAGAGGCCTGACCATGAGGGAACATTGCAGTAAGTGGGCAGTAATGACAGGTGAGAGACTGTGACAGTCGTGTGAAAGACAGCAGCACAAAGAGGATGCGGATCCCAGTCCGTAACTGGGACTGATTAGTGCTCGGGGACACGCGGGTTGGGGGCCGGGGAACGGGAAGGGTGTTCTGGACGTCAGTAGCGGTAAAGCGAGAAGGGGCCTGCTGAGAGTAAGCGGGCCCCGGAGCGGCCTGCTGAGAGTAAGCGGGCCCCGGAGCGGCCTGCTGCCATAAACCCAGACTCCGAGCTGTCAGCGCTCCGCTCTTTTCCATGCAGCAGTAACAGCGCTTATTTTTTTTGGAAACCACCTAGGGATGTTCACAGAGGAATTTTTTCTTGCATGTGGCTATGCGAAGCGAGCCAGCTGAAAGGAACTGGCAAAACACACCCCGCACCCTCCCCCACTGGGCCGCTCAGCAGATGTGTAACCCAAAGGCTCTGGCCGGCTCTCTGCCTTATGCATTTCTCTCCAGTTATAAATTTTAATGAAATCGTTCGGTTTAATGCCTTTTGTAAAAACGTACAGAGGCCGACGCTTGGGGAGCTGAATTTATGAGTCGCTAATTCATTTCTCAGAGTGCCGCTGCAGATATCTTACGGCCAGGCGGAACAGAGACCCAGCAGGGCGCTCTGACGGCCGGCATGTGCCACTTCCTGCAGGTGATAAAGGCCATCGATGAAGGGTACCGCCTGCCCGCCCCCATGGACTGCCCGCTGGTGCTGCACCAGCTCATGCTGCACTGCTGGGAGAAAGGGCGCAGCGAACGGCCCAAGTTCTGCCAGATCGTCAACACCCTGGAGCAGCTGATCCGCAGCCCGGGCAGCCTGAAGCAGCTGGCGAACAGCACCATCTGGTAAAGCTGAGACGGTGGACTGAGCAGAACCAGAGTCACATGTCTCTTAAAATTGCAAATGGGTTCTGTGACCAACTCTATATTTATTAGGATGGATGGAGGGACAAATAAGCAGACAGACAGATATGTAGAAAGACAGACATACTGTAGATAGTTAGTTTGTTAATTTGTACGTTAATCCCCTGAGGGAAATAAGATCTAATGGTGCATATGGGTCACAGATCCATTTGCCTTTATCTCAGACCCATTAGTCTGACCTGAGATCCATGTTTATATTTACGGTCAGCTTTCCCTGCAGGCAGGACCCCAGCCTGACCGATCTCGGCACAAGCACTGTGGACGAGTGGCTGGACTCTATCAAGATGGGCCAGTACAAGGAGCACTTCTCCAGCTCGGGCTACGTCACGCTCGACTCTGTGCTCAGCATGGACGCCAGGTAGGAAGCCATGAGTCAAACCGCCAGATCCACCCACCCGGCACTACCAAATTGGACCCAGAGGTGTGAAAGCAGCGTGGGTGCATTAGCAATGTGCTAACAAGTCAGGAAAGGTTGCTTCTGCGATCAATATAGTATCAAGCGATGACTGGATGCATCGGCCTAAATGTTGAAGCGATTATATCTACATCCAAATGTCAAGTGCTGTTTGACAGCTGTTAGGGCATTGTTCACTTTCTCTGACGATGTTTTCCTGGCTTCCCTTCTGGGGCAGTGAGCTGGGGAACATGGGAGTGACGCTGGCAGGACATCAGAAGAAGATCCTCACCAGCATCCAGAGCCTGCAGAGCGAGCAGGAGCCTCAGGTGCACGTATAACCTCCAGCCAGTCCGCGTCCTCCTGCTCCGCCTCTCCTGGGTGGACTGTGGCCTCAAAACTGTGCAAACAGCCACCCAGACCCCCCCCACCAGCACTGGAGCAGGATGAGGGCGAGAAGGGTCCACCTCGGAGGGACAGTTGGGGCGGTGGAAATGGCCAACATGGAGGCACGTGTACAGAAGAAGAAGACAGACTGTATCGTAGCTTCATTCCATGGTTTTTTGTTCAGCCATTGTTTTTCTTTGTGGTCTACACCTTGGTGTCAGCCGTGGCACCACAAAGCCAATGAGAGGCCACCGCCTCATGTGGCAGCCAGTAGGCTTTCATGGACGAACACCCGGACGCTGTCCTGCACATCCGGTCGTAGGCGTTTCGCGTGTTCTCCGTTTGCCGCAACAGGAGGTGTCGGCGTGGTCCAGGTGGCCATGACAAAGAGTGGCACGGTCAATGTTCCTGGGTTCCGAAAACAAAAGAGAGGGATCCAATGGACCAAATTTGGGCCATGTAGCTGAGATTTCACCCCTCTGTGGTCTCACTGAACTTCTCCAGCAGCCACATTGGCAGGGCGTGACCTGTCTACTGGGAAGACAGCGGTTCCGTGCCGGGGTAACGTCAGGAAAACGAAGTTGTCGGCAACAAAGTCAGCAGGACGTGCTTTGAGCCATGTCCAGGTGGTGACCTTCTCCAACGGGGATTTTTCACATCGGACCCTTCAGCCAGCTAAACTGCTCGGCACGTAAAAAAAAACGAATGTAACGGACGACCACCTCGCTGCAATATCGAAGGAATGCCTGTGCGTCACAAAGGAAAATCCGGCGCACTAAAAATGTATTTCTCATTGTATGTCAAAATATGCTCCTCCTATTGGAAAAATGTAAGCCGCCACTGCGAGTTGAAACTTGTGCATATGGTGCGCAGTGCGATCAGTGAGCTTAGTGAGTTCTCCTATGTATTTAGTCATTCCTTAACTAAACGGATGTGTATGAAAGTCGTTGACCCTTCTCCTGATAACCGCCGTATGTTTTGACATATGTCGACAATACATTGGTGATGCTCGCTAACCTTTTGACGTGTGTTCATTGTTGGGGGGGGGGGCTTTGTGTTCATTATGGCGACACATAAGCTATGCTTTTTGTGGCCTCGCCCATGGTTTTACACACTCTCTCAGACAAGCCGTGAGGTGGGGGCTGGGGCAGTTTATTATATCCAGGGCTGAAGTTTCAGGAAAGCAGCACGAGGTGGGATGAAGTGGAGATATTCAAGGCACATGCGTATGTGAGGAACGAGGCCAGCCTGGTCCCTGAGTGTGGGATGCGTCTGTCGTGAGTGATGTGTCAAGTTAAATTTAAAAAAATAAATAAAGAATTTAAACACCAGAAAGATCGGCACTTAATCACGAGGGAGAGACACATGGGAGTTACATTCATGCCGGCCCTCTCTTTCACTGCGGGTAGAAATCGCACGCGCCGTGCTCCAGGTCCAGGAAATGCACCCAGGACCCCTTTCCCACGCTCCTGCCGGCTTCTAAGGAAACATAAACACAGAAGAGACCCTCATCCTGTTTCTCCATCTGCTTTCGTGTCCGGCAGTCACACCTGGGAGCGTCTTGATCGAGGCGAATATGACACCACCGGTGAAGGAATGCGAGCAGTGCATCATAGGTAAAATTCTGTGTTTGGCTTCTAGGAGACCCGTTTAACGTGTTGGGAGTTAACTTCCATCCTCCATCCACTGAGAAACACCACATTTACACGCGTACGCCTCTCAGACTCTCACAGAGGCACTCGCAGACACACACGCCGCATCTATGGGGACTCCCCAAATGTGTCCACAACTAAACAAACGGAAAAAGTGTACCAGGCCCCGACTGTGTGATTTCGTCATCATCTACCCTTTCCTGCGCTAAGCATCATTCCTCTGTAAGCTTTTATTCTTCAGAGCTTCAGAGATCTGGATACAGTTGTTTTGTATTGATTTTATCTGCCTGTTTGTCTTTTCTTACTACCACAACGTTCTTACTCAACAAAATACGAGTCCTGTCCTCCAGGAAAGCAGCAGAGAAGTTGGGATTTCCGAGAGAAACAGTGTGAACATTGTGGAGCGCTGATCCAAACCCTTGCGTGACGGGTGTATGTGGATGCACCCATCGCCAGTATGTCGATGGGTAGAACCAGCAGCATGATCCCATCCAGCCAACTCGCGTGACTTTGTGGCGTTTCCCCTACAGGGGGCGCCGCTGCCCTGCAGCCATGCTTCAGCTTGCCGCTAACTCCAGTCTGCTGTTCTGCGGCTGTCCCGGCGTGCATAAAGGGAACAGGAAACGCCGCCCCAGACCGAAAGTGTTCTCCCAGCCACACAGCACGCCATCCAAAAAAAGAGGACCTAATTAACAGGCCCCGCTGACAGCGATAAAATGAGCGGTTTGCTCAGCCGACTTCCCGAGCGGTAATGACTGTGATCAGCGGAATAATTTATTCGAGGAAACCCACCATCCTCGCAAAGTTTAGACCTGCAGGTCTTCATATCAGCATCAGCGAGCTCCGCTCTCCCTTTCACAACAAATAAAAAAAGGCTGGTAGACAATGACAGCAAGCCGACAAGGTGATTCCTCGCAGCCCGGACACCAGCGTCAGAAACAGGCTATTTTCGTGTCGGCTTGTAAATTGTGACTAAACGGCGAGTGCCGTGGCGCTGACAGCGGAGTGCCTAGCTTTACGTCTCCGGGTAACGGAGAGAGAGCACTGTGTACATCCAGTGAAAATCCAGTAGTGAAATATTCATGTTTAACTGCCATGAATTTTAAATGTGGGCACTCTGAAACATCTTCCAGTCTCTCCAAAGGTCTTTGAGAATTCTCCTTTGGAAGGGCCACGTCCAATCAGTCCAAGAAAAGCCTTGTCTTAACAAGGCGATTTTCCCATTTTTGTTGTCACGACCAGCTTTCGGTTTTTCCACGCTGCTCTGATGTGACACACAAACACAGCCAGCCCCCGGTACTCAGTCTGAAATTAATTTCTGTGTCCAACTGGTTGGTACTGGCCAGAGCCACTAAAGCAAAATACCAGTTCAGCCATGCAAAAAACCTGTTTGGAGCAGACGACAATCCCACCGGAATTTCCTACTTGAGCCAGACGCTTAGCGGGATCGGTCTGTCATCCGGGCAACTGGAAAATATGTGATCCTGCAGAATAACCGACCTCCCACGTGAAATCACAACATCCTCCTTAAATACTGAGACGCTTCACGTTAAGAAACTCAATATCTAGATGGCAGAGACCTGCACGTATGTGCAAGCCTGAAACCATGCCAATGGCTCAATATAGAAAACCAAAACGATAAACACAAAGTATTATACAGGATTTGCATTAAAATTACCCATAATCCAGTTTGGTTCAAAAGTTCATAATCGCAACGGTTCACAGTCTCGTTAGTGTTTTGTTTGACTAAGAGTAACTGCTGGAACTAATCAGAATAAGGCAGGATTAAATAAACAGGCATTACCCGCCTGCAGAAGCCATCACCTCAATCACTGTACGAGGGGCTTTTAAGACAAACCGTTTTAAATCCAGACTCTTTGCTGCTGTTGGAACTAAGATGAGATGAGAAAGAGCAAAATATTAAATTAAAAAGTTATATTTGGTAGCAGATTGGTCAGGCAGAGACAGAATGGTATTACAGCATTTGGTTTTCTATTCATTTTATTCTCATCTTTTATGGGTTGGCTACTCTCTCCAGTAGCTATGAATGAAGAGCCTGAACCGTACATTAGCTCATCCTGCCCTTCTAAATGCCTCCTTTCTATTCTTTCTTAACATTCAGCTCTCCCGTGGTCACTTTTTTACTTATTTGAGGCTTAAATGAGCTTGTTGATGGTGTAATTCTAACCTAAACATCAGCACAATAAAAATGCTAATATCTTTAATCATCACATGATGTTTTTCCATTTTCAATTTGTGCGAAAGCATCAATGGGCCCTAACAGCTTCTGTATGCATGCAGGCACCTATTAAGCCTCCTGATTGGTCCTTTTCAGAGTCCTGACACAGCGATCACTAGAATTGGGGTAAATATAAGCCAAATGGATATGGGAGGGGTGTGTGAGTGCTGGGAAGGCTGGGAATTCCGCCTTAATGAGTTTATAACTAAATCTGCATTAGGGGGACTTGAGTTCTTTCTGTAGCTGAAAACTGTGTCAAAATGTCATTTCTCAGTTTTAGTCAGGCAGAGACATGGACTACTTGTGCGGTCATGTGACCTCTTTCAATGACAATAACTCATGTGGCTCTGACCTCATCTGTCCAATAGGAACATGGGCAGAGAATATACAGGTACACACCTACCTGTATTTTGGTGTTATACCAAAAATTTAGGGGGTATGGAGGGTGACATTTCTCACAGAATCGCTCAATGTTTCTATCTGCAATGACGCATGCAACGGCAAAATGGACCTCATGTGAGATACTGGTCCCTGCAGGGCATCAAGGTAAATGATCCCAGAATACCACTGGGCAGGTTCCCGTATTGCATCTGAAGCTGCAGTAAAAGCGGGGGCCTGCATGGTTACGTTCCCATCACTGATCCCATTTACAGTCAATCACAGCCCCATCACCCCCCCCCCACGGGATCTGTGTGTCCCTATAGGCCCAGAATAATGACTCCTAACCCCTGTGATAGGTTAGGTCCCCCATGGGAGGGAGCAAGGTCACTGACCCTTCCCCCCCTACCCAAATCCCAAACATTACCCATCAACCCGCTGCTTAAACAGCCCCCACCGGAGACTCTATGAGATGTCCATTATATGTAATCTTCCCTTGCAACTGATTATTAAGTCAGCTGTCGCCATCTTCATTCACAGACTTGTCGCCTTTGTTCTTTTTGCGGTATAAGATGCACAGTACAGCTCCACATGAGACCGTTTGTTCTCAAATATATGCAAAGATATTCTCAGGCTGAGAGAACATCCTCGCCGTTTTGGCATAGCCGTCATCCGAGGCACTGGCACTCGTGAAGCGACTGCCGTCACGTTGGTCAAGCTACCGTACACGTAACCATCACCTCTGCTTCCTGCTGGACCGGAGACACTGCAGCCTTTTCAGCTTTTTTCCCGCAGTTTGATCTGCTCATTTTGTATTTGTGCCATTTGTCACGTGGAAGGAAAAAAAAAAAAACAAGTACAATGGAAAAACAAGCAATTAAATTCTGGCCCGGCTGGCTCCGAAGCGCACAGGAACTTATACTGCAGCAGAGACTTTCGAGAGCTTAACTCGAGCAGCAATGCTTTTGGGGTTTGGCAGTAAAAAGAAGGGAGAGATAAGAGAGCGACTACACGCGTGATGAAGACGACACACAGACTGACGCACGTTCGACGGGAGCCGAGGAAATGTAAGCGGCGTGTTCCGAGACGACTCCTTCCAGATCATTAGTAGTCTGACGATACGACTCAAGTGTTTTGCATCCTGCCAATGCACCTTGCAGGTGCTGTGTGTCCTCTTCGCAAATATGCGTCATAAACGCTGCCGGATAACCACCCTCTCCACTTGCTGAAAGCGATGCAGTTCACACCTTAAAAATAAACAGGCCGTTCGCACCCATTTCTTCTGTTCCGGGTGTTTCGTTGAAATTTATATCAGTCACACCTCAGAGCTTCGGTAGAGATTTTCCTTTTAATCTCCCAGCCGTTAGATCTTCTGGTTAAATCTCAGAAGCGAAGATGTTGATGCGCATTCTGCAATGTGTGTGGTTCAAACTCCTTTACCTCTTAATTTTGTCCTGGTGATGGTGTTCTGTGGACATGTCACCGTCACAGTGGGAAGTAATGGGAAAAGGGCCAAGGGACCAGAATACACTGCTGTCACTGTCGGTGCGTGCAGAATGACCTCGTCTAGCTGGAAATGAATGACCTTACGCTTACATCACATTGAGTATGCAGGATTCAAGACGGGGAACAGGGCACTTGTTAAGGAAATCTCCCTTTCCTGGGGCAACATAATAGGGCGGTATCGTGGTCAGCACCAGTAGTTTCTGGGATTCGAAGCTGTCACCTTCAGGTGTACGCCTTTAATCTCTGCTGTAGCATCTCTTCTTGATTTTCTTGATGCAGGGGGTGGATTTCTCATTCTGCAGTCTGACCGGAAGTCACTTCTAAATAACAACCCGTTAATGGAATGTGCCATAAAGGTTCCAGAGATCAGCTGAAGCTGATCCGGGGTCAGTAAGGGGAAGCAGGACCTTTAGGAGCTCACGGAGATGCCTGTCTCATTCCCATCCATCACACTCCCTCGCTGCTCCCAGGAAAACAAGGAAATAAGAAACTGCAAATTTTGGGATTGGCCCCTGTGCCAAAAGTAAATGCCCCCCCCCCCACCTCCTCGCTTTAATCTGGCTAAGAGGGAGGAGTTTGTACATCATGGTATGATGGGCTGCAAAAACATGTACAATACTAAGCAAAAGTGTTAGGCACTCAAAACATGTTTAAGGCTATTTATCTGGGTAAATTTATCATGAAAACCAAATTTAACAGTAGAACATATGCAAATTATGAGTAACAATTAATTAAAACACTAACGAGAATTGGTTCTGTCCTCCAAAAAGTCACTGATAGCTTGTTGGATGGCTAGAACCTTCACAGCTTCAGGTCCCAAACCTCCCCTCATGGGTACCTCAGCAATTCCAAGTATTTGTTAAATATGTTGACTGGATGAGGTATTGAATAGGCATATGAGGTGGGGAAGTGGTTGAGTGAAAAAAATACTGGCGTGACCTTCGGAGAGGGTTTGAAATGGTTGAGCTGAAATGCTTTTACAGACATAATGCCGTAGATTTACAACCAACATTTAGATCATTGAAACATCACTTTCTGTACTGTGGCATTACATGCGTGAAGCTGGAGGAAAGAACGGGAAGGGAAACCAGAGAAAGGATACTCAGGGTGGGGAAGAAGGACGACCAGCGGGGGGGGGGGGGGGGGCAGTAGGCCGGGGCTACAGTTTGGGGTCAAAGCAGAGAAGCAGACGGCTGCAGTTCAGGTCACTGTGGCCTCTTCTGGAGTGAAAAGGGTAGTCAACTGGCAAGTGAGACAGTGGTGTGAGGGGGGGCAGTGGGTCCGTTTGACGACATGGCCTGAGTTCCACTGGCCTTTTGATACACACACAGACAGACACACACACACACACACACACACACATACACGCTGCCTGATTGTCATGGTTACCTCAAATTGGTGCCAAATCTCGCAGCAATGTTAACAGTAGATGGTGTAAAAAGTGTTTACTGATAAATTATTGGAGCCTTAACTTCTGTATTGAGGTTGGACTGACTCCATCCGCAGCACCCTGGGTAGAGCAACTAAACAGAGTCCTTGTGGAGCAGAAACAGTAAATGGTTTCGACTCTCTCTCTCCGGCAAAGAAATAAAACGCCGAGCTGCGGTCCGTTTGGTAGCCTCCTGCTCCAGATTTAGCACCGTGCAGACAAACAAGCAATTTAAATGCACGGCCCAAGACTCTACCTGGGTCTGACCCAGTTTCAGTGCTCGCCGACACCCAATCCGCTCAGAGATTGGAGGCAGCCAAGCGAGGCCCTGGGCCAGCAGAGCAGAACCGCGATTACAGATCCTGTGTGCTCCCCCCTCCGCCCTGCTCCTCGACTCCAGCCCCCCATCTGTCCAGCCCAATGGCCTTTCTTTGTCACATTCCATCTGGCCTACCTCCCAGGGCTGACCTCTGACCCCTGTTTAGGCTCTTCTCAAAAGCACTCGAGCAGGATCGAGCAAAGGGGAGGGGGGTGGCTGTGCTTTGTTTTAGAGACAGAGCCACAGGAAGTCAGCAGCAGAAGTTCGACTTCACTGCCATGTGTTAAGGTTTGGTGTCCTAGCTGCTGGACAGTCTACTACAACTCCTGCTTGATGCATCCTCTGGACCGGTGGTAAATATCAGGTTGCTCTGCAGCTAGTATCTGCAGGATTTACAGATGGGCTATTAGCTGTGGTACGTGCCAACTCCACCATTTGAGGTGGGCTTGTTGTTAGCATTGTCGCTAATCATTGTAATTTATCTCCTCAGTTAAGGATGAAGAACCTTCCAGAAAAAAGCCTGGCAGCAGAAAGGAAGGTGTCAGAGCTCTTCTTTACAGTCGTATCTGTGTGCCGACATGCACGGCCGACCCTCTTGATTCCTTCATTATCATCCAATTATCCCAGCAGCTGGGCCCCGACACCTTTCAATTAGGGCCAATTAAAAGAGACCCAGGTCTGCTGAAGCAGAGGGGCGCTTCAGCCTGGAGAGTAAGGGGAGGCGTTCAGCCAGGGGAGTCAGGGGCGGGGTTCAGCCCGGGGGAGTCTCAACAGGTCTTCAGTCAGAGTAGTCAGAATAGCTTCAGCCAGGATAGTCAGGAGGGTTTCAGCCAAGATATTAGGCGGAGGGCTTCAGTCTGGGGAGTCTGTCCGGGGTATTCAAGAGAGGCTTCAGCCCGGGGGAGTCAGGGGAGGGCTTCAGCCTGGGGAGTCAGAGGAGGACTTCAGCCTGGGGAGTCAGGGGAGGGCATCAGCCCAGGGGAATCAGAAGGGCTTGATCCTGGGGAGTCAGGGGAGGGCTTCAGCCTGGGGAGTCAGGGGAGGGCATCAGCCTGGGGAGTCAGAGGAGGGCTTCAGCCTGGGGAGTCAGGGGAGGGCTTCAGCCTGGGGAGTCAGAGGAGGACTTCAGCCTGGGGAGTCAGGGGAGGGCTTCAGCCTGGGGAGTCAGAGGAGGACTTCAGCCTGGGGAGTCAGAGGAGGGCATCAGCCCGGGGGAGTCAGAAGGGCTTCAGCCTGGGGAGTCAGGGGAAGGCTTTACAAACAGCTAAACAAGTGACTCACACGAGGAGCCCCAGTATTACCAATACAGATGACTGGCTAGCCTCTGAGACCTGTGTGCAGTAAGCAAATCATTTAATGCTGGCAGTGAGACATCAGCGGAGTAGGGCTGACCTGGGAGACTGTGGCGAGGATCTAAGTGCTAAACGAGCCAATGGAATCCCTCATCATCCAATGAGACCTGTTATTTTAGCAGCTGGGTCTTTAGCTCTGGTGTTGCGAACTTTGAATATTTATAAAGTTTAAATATCATCAGACCAATACCAATATCTTGCTTTTAATAAGCATTGGTTGATACCACCACATTAATGATTATATCATGCATAACCCTGGGCTCTAGCTGGAAAAGACCCCATGAATCCCTGAAGCCTCGACTGGATTCGAGCCCAATAAATACAGGCGGGACCTGATCCAAGTGAGAGAGTCTTAGCCGAAATCAGTCATGGTGGTCAAGGATCAATTTATTATTGTCACGTGCGTCCCAAGGACATTCTAATGCTACAGTAGCAGAGGAGGACATCGGGGGACAGGAGACACAGCACAGTGCAGGAAAAGAGAGTGCAATATAGGAATGCCAAAAAAGGCAGGAATATGTGTAATATGGCAAATGGACCACACTACTGAAGAAGAATGATAGAAGGATCACTTCCCTGGTAGAAGAGGTGCAAGAACCAAGGAGATATTTTGTCACGCAAAAGGGTAGTGAGGTTTTGGTACGTGAAGCAAGTGAAGAGCACAGGATGGAGTCTGACTCACCATCGGATGTTAAGTATCCAAACGTTGCTTTGAATGGGCTCCTCCAGCTTCTGGCACCGGCAGGAGACCAGACGTGGCACGGGACCAGAAACGGCACCGTGCGGGACACGGGGAAGCCCTGCAGAGACGGGCGGCCATGCTGTGTGTTCAGCTCTGCCGTGCAGGACTCCCAGCAAAGAGGAGGTCACGGAAAGCGAGCCTCCATGTGGAGAGTGTGAGGAACCCCCAGTGATACCTTCACGACACCCGTGGTCCTGCCTCAGGCTGGTTATCACACAGAGATAGACACGCAGACACACTGACTCAAATACAGACACACAGACAAAAACATACACACAGATATACAGGTACACACACACATGACAGACACAGACACATGACAGACACAGACACATGACAGACACAGACACATGACAGACACACACACATGACAGACACACACACATGACAGACACAGACACATGACAGACACACACACATGACAGACACACACACACGACCGACACAGACACCCAGACACAAACACAGACTTACAAACAAACACCAGCTGCCAAAAATCAGCAGGACTTTCTCCTCTTACAGAAGATTTTACGTTTACTTTGTCTTTTTCATTTTTCGTCTTCAGTCATTCTATTTGTATTGTTATTTGTATACTTTTATTCTACTTTTATTATTTTATTCCTATTTATTCGTATCTCTTTTGTTTTCCTCTCTGTTGTATACTTCCTTCAGCTCAATCCAGAAAGCAGATGAAAGCATTTAACTACAGTGTATGTTAATGTATGTGACAAATAAACCTTTGAAACTCAGAAAATTAGTACTGATAACCATAAACAAAGCAGATCAGTGATAATTCATGCAACACGCTGGTGTGGCTTCTGATAGGAAGCATGCAGCTACATTTGGACATTATCCCGCCGCACTGTAACCTATAATAACATACTACACGGCTGCCGGCAGCTATTGGCTAATCTACACCCGGAGTGTTGCTGGCGTCACGTTGCATGCCGTTGCATCACTGCCGAGACACTCACCAGTAAATATCCTTGCCGTGTTAGTTCTCTTCCGCTTCAAAACGAGAGGAATAAAAGGGAAACACAAACGCCTTGCATTCCGAGACCTCGTGCTGGCAGGTAGACAAATGACATCTAAGGAGCCCTTAATTAAAGTAATTAAAATGCCTCTCCCTCTCTCCCAGCCACCATCCAAAACCAACCAATCCTTGCAGACATGGTTATCAGATAAAAGCAGCCGTAGTGACTCCCCTCCCCCCAAACACCTGGGCTGCTCTTTGATTGACATGTCTCGATTCAAGTGCTCACCCAACAACAACACCCAGATGAAGGATGATGATAGTGAGAGATTTGGAGTGGGGGGTGCTGGTTTATGCATGTATGAGGTCCGAATAGGTTGAATTCCCTTGGGGGGAGGGGGGCAGTAGTTTGACGCACAGCTGCCCCAGAAACAGAAGTCCTCCAATCATTCAGACACACCCCGACCCTAATGAAAAACCCCATGTAAATATATATCATAATGATGAACCATTAATTATTAACACTAATGCACTGATTACTTTTTCAAAGGATGTTAAAAAGCTTAAAACATACGTCCAAGTTACCCTGGTGACTCCTTCCTCCCGACCACTGACGACAGGTTCAAGTTCCAAGGGCCGCGATGGATCCTGCATGTTCAGGCCTGCTGGTTAAAACGGCTCCCCTGTGAAGGGGTCCCCCTCCCACCTCCCATCGCTAGCCAATGTGTCTCCAGCAGTCATTCTCACATGAAAAATACAAAACCTTGCGTGCACCGGACTGAGCGATACCACATCTGTTCTCAGTTTGCCAACACCGAGCCCTGAAGCGGAACATGCGACTTTTACATGTCCCCCCCGCCCCCCCCAGCCGGTGTTTACACCCATCTGCCGGATGTAGCTGCTGGATGGCTGCGTCTCCTGCCTGGCATCCCTCTGATCCAGTCAGTAACCCACTGAGAATTTGCTGCATGTTCCGCTTTATACGTTCATCCTTTGATTGGCAGGTGTGTCAAGCTGCTGACTGAAAGAACAACTGTGCCGTGATGTCACACAATCACTACAGCAAACAGAACTTCCATATGGAGAAAATGGAGGGGGTGGAACAGAGGACGCCTCTTGGAGCGGCCCCTGCATTGATGGTGCCACCCAGGCTGCGGGTTCGAGCGCCTGCCCCCCAGCATGGTTCCAATGCCTTTGACGCCCTTGACCAAACAGAGTGACCGGTCCTGATGAAGGGAGCTACCTGTTGTGTTCTGGGGGTATCGGGGCCCAGCCAGATGGTGGCTGTGCCCTAATTACCCCATGATGCGTCGTACACTCTAACCCGCCCTCACCTGCCCCCCCTCCCCAGCTGCCCAGTAAGCCCCCCACCCCTTACTGCAGCCAATCACTAAACACGCTGATTTTTAATGGCACGATATATTTCACAATAACGTTGCCACTCATTTGAAAGCGCAAACGCACATTTTCTATTCAAGCCGGCTGTGACTGACTTTGCAGCACGAAGTGCTGGATGTTTTACTCTGTCTCGTAAGTCTGCCTTTTTGGGATTTATCAACCAAAATACAAAAATGTCTTGTAGCAGCAAACGTCTGCTCATGAAGGACGTTTGTGTCTTTAATATTGTCTTCTGCATTTAATACATCCATCAAGTTTGCGTCACAGATGGCTGTTTGTCACAAACACGCCCGGTTCCCCTTAACGCACTGCCGGAGTTCTCTTTCCCACGATTTCCACAAACAGTCCAGGCCGAGAAGGACCAGGTTTGGAACCGCCCCCCCAAAAAAAAATTCAACACCCAGTTCACTCAATCAGCAATCCAACATCGTAGGTCAGGCTGATGCTGCTCGCTGATTTACAATGTACAGTTCTTCTGTGATATGCCATGCATAAACCACACTATTACATACTGCATACATTTAAGAAAAAGGAAATTTGCCGGTCGGCCCGTCATGGCGACAGCCCCTGGCATGCATGCTGGCAAGGGCACATTTCCCACTGCCCACACTGTTTATACCACTGGAAACGGGTACAAACACACAGACATAAGGAGGTGGCTCATGAACCGGCTGCCGTCCACAGCGTCATGGACTGGACCCTCATTCCATACCACGCAGAGCCATTCTTACATTCTGCACTCGTGAAATCGCTCCCGTAGAGTTTCTCTGGTGAGCAACCTCACCTGGCACCTGCACACTCTTGTGCGATGCGGCAAACCAAAGCTAGGAATTAACACAATCTGCACACAGTGGCTCTCAATTGCAGTATAACCTCAAGACCTACATCATTCCTTGGTCAATGTAGCATGACCCAAATTTGTTGGCTTGGGGGTGGTGACAGGAAAAGGTGTTGACTGGAAGATGGGGGGGGGGGGGTTTAGCGGTATTTCTTTTTCTGTTTTTTAAGCCACAGATTCTGCAATTCATCACTTTTGGGTCACGATCCGGCGGCAGAGAAACAGTGTAACATAATAACCTGCTCCCCCACTATCAGTGATCCGTTCAGCACAGTGCAGGAGAAGCTCAGACATACTAACAGGCCATAAACGCTGAGAGAAAATGGCTCTCACCCCCCCCCCCCACATTCTCCCCGTGCTTCTGCTTATTCATCGTCCTGCTCTTCACATGCAGCCCCATTGTATGGCCCGGGAACGGGGCTGGGGGGGGGGAGAGGCATCTCCTTGCAACAGCGATGGCAGGAAATGGACCGGTCAGGCTGAAAGACAGGGGGCGCCATCGCACGACCCTGATAGGGGTTTTAATGAAATGCACAGCAGGCAGCGCAGCTTCTCTGGGCCCTGATCGGATCACGTTCGAATTACAGGGGAATTAAAGGACCAAGGCTTAATTATGCGGCCGGCCCGAGGGATCTGAAAGCGCCACCTACAGATGGGGGTAAGTTTCACCAGGCCGGCACCAGTCCTTCACCCCCCAGCACATCTGCCCGTCCTCAGGGAATCACAGCCACTGGCCGAATGGACTAACCCCGCCCGGTATAGAGGAGGGCTTTGACCCCCACACCTCCTCGGGGGACATCCAAATCTCAAAGGAAGTTCGGAGAACCTTGTAGCTTGCTTTTCAAGACAAACACAGCGATGTCCCCATCTGGGAAAGGCTCAATCCACAGTCGATAAAAAGCGATTTCAAAACACCGACATGTATTTAATTACATTCGCCTATGTGAAAGCCACTGGGTAAGATTCATGAGAAGAAACATGAAGAAACAGAAGCCATGTTTCCCCCGAAGATGACATGTAGGAAGAAACTCCCGGGGCAGAGAGAGGCTCCTGCGTCTTCCCCATTCCGGTCAGACTAACTGTTGGCGAGCGGGCACAGCGATCGGGATGTGAGCAGAGGCGTTTCCTGCAGCCATTGGCACATGGTCATAGATGGCACAGCTGATAGCTCACCGTCCTGCTGCCCGCCAAGAGCTCACACGACTGCAGAACATCAGCCAACGCTCGGCGAAGGATCACTGCCGCACTGCCGTCACCCCGGTCAGACCTCCTGTCAGGAACGCCAAATCCCTCCCAGGTGCTGGTGTGTATTCCAGGGGGCAGGGCTGAACTGTGCATCCACGTCTCGCATACCCATGAATAACTCGACAAGCAAATTCCCATATAAATGCGAGCCATTCTACCACAATGCTGTTCTTCATGGCCCTTGACGGCACATTTATTAGCAGAGCGAATCTGAGCCAGCGGTCTCTCAGCTTTGGGTTCGCTGTGTTATTTATGCGCTTGCTGTCTCACTGCACCCTCGCATGTGATGCCTGTCCTTGACCTCGTTAAAACACTGATCGTATACAGGAGACCTCCTGTTGTGATGTATGTCTACACGTGCTCTTAATAAATCCAGACATAATTTCGATAATAAAAATAAATTAAGTCCAGTCAGGCAAAATAAACGGCCTGTGCAAAATTTCCTGACTGCGTGCAGGTTATGGAGCGACATCTTCCGTAACGAGATGAGACAGATGCCATTAACTGACGAATGATTACCCAGCATTCCTGGTGCACCTGTGACGTCCTTCTGCATGATTTCTTTCTGAGGCGAGCTGATCAGCCTTTATTACCGTGACAGTACAGGTGGAGAGCGGTCAGGCTATGTTTACAGAACATGCCTATATTACAGAACCCACCATGTTGGCAAGAACCCAACCAGAACAATTTTTTTATAAAGAACAAACAAAACATAACCGTACAGCTCAGGTGCAGATCGGGTAACTGTCCCTGCTGCCACAACGCGACTGAAACGCGGATGTTAACCAAACCTCACCCATCAGCTGATCGTAACCGTCACCTCCCCCAAACAGAGAGGCCCCATGAGAACATATCATTTTGGGCCCCCCAGCCCAAACCAATCTAACTATGGTCCAAATTTCTTTGCCATCATCCTAACTTGCCCCCTTTTATGTTGCCCCTGGTTACACTTGACATCACGTTCAGGGGGGATTGGGAGAGGGGCAGGTATGTTCGGGGCTGCTGTTTTATGTGTAACTCCAGCTTCCGCCATGTGAGTGCACACCCCCCCCCCCCACAGAAAACACCCCAGATCAGAGAAACTGGTAAAAATATGCCTTTAAGCACAGGTATTCTGTGAATCTTTCTGGGTTGGAGCAAATGATTCAGTGATTCCACTACCTTCTGTGAGAAAGGCTGTCAACTTCAGACAGCTGTTCGTTTTCTGTCTCCGCCCACCAGGGCGGCGCCTGCTTCCTATTCATTACTTATTGATCGAGTTCCCCCCTGATTTATGTGTATAATTATTCCTCTTTCATTCGCAGTAATGACCTCCACAGATGGTCACGGGATGACCCCTTGCCGTGGTGGCACCCAGCGGTCCGTGACGCGATAAGGAGGCGGACTCGGAACTCCAGGCGGGTCAAAGGTTGCATACGGGAAACAAGTCGAGCGTGTCATTGGGACCAAGCCCCCCCACACATAATCATGCTGACAGCTCAGTTGTGGCCCCTCCTGGGATTAAATCCCAGCCCCACGAAGCCACAGACAGGAAGGAAGCAATCAATAACGACTCTGACATATGGGGGCGCCAGAGTGCACCAGTGAGGCCTTTAACAACTCTGCTTGTTCTGATCAATCGTGCCCAACCAAGCAGCCAGCTGATGTTACATTAATATAAGTAGGGGCCTGCAGGGTGGGGTGGCAGCGTATTAAGCTGAGGTGGTCAAATCCAGTTGCTTCAAAACAGCTACCAACAAGCGATGACCTACTGGAGATGCAGACTGCATGCCCGCCCACACAATGCACCCCCAGACCGTCCTGCCCACCAGTTCCATCCCCAGCTGCCTCACACCCCCATCTGCGACACATTGCCCCCACCCATGAACAAGAAACCAAAATCCAATAACAGCACCTCTTACTGGTAAAGCTTGTCACTACTGAGAGACATGTACATTTAAATACAAGAGTGGAACACAGAATTAGTAAAAAAATATATATATAATACCCTGAAGATAGGCAGCTCTCGCCTGCTGTACTAAGTACTAAGCCAGTATCGCAGCGATTTACGGTGGATTGCCGGCAATATTTCACGTAGCATTTCATAGCCTAAATTAACTTCTAATTTAAAAGAAAAAGACTTGATTTTGCCTTGCCGTGATGTATAATTCAGCATGTGTAATAATATTCCTGCCTGGCACTCTTTTACGAGATGCCGCGGAAGGCATGTTGGGGTCACTGGCTTCCAGAGTGGAGTTTTATGTCTGGTGTTTTAAGCGGCTTCTTTAGGGCGTGATGATAACCGGCGAACCCATCATTACGATCACACCAGGCCACACCACTGTGACAGGCTAACTGGACTTCTGGTGGCTTGAGCTCATGTCAGCCTGGGTCAGTGTAAAAAGCTTTCTGCACTAAAGCTGCCCACCCCCCCCCCCTTCACCAAGCAAGTGGAGAACGGGCAACCAGCCCGCCCTAAAGCCCCCCCGCGTGTCGGAGCACACGCACAAAGACACGCACATGCAGTGCTGCGTCTGAAAACCTTCCCCTTCCATCAGCTGTTATAATGTTTCCTGCTGCTCTGTTCGTCTGCGATGCTTGGCTGGGGAAGGGGGGCAGGGGGGGGCAGTCGAGACAATGAGGAATAGGAGTAAAAATTATAATAAACAGCACTGACTGAATGATGATCTGGCCTGGAAGCAGTAGCTATATCACACAGGTACAGTAAAAGCACAAGGAAGAAAACAGCCCGAGGGATACTGAGAACGCTATAAAGGGTACTAGAAAGAAAACTCCAGATATGCCAAAGTATACTGGAAATACTACAAAAGATACTACAAATCCTACAGGGAATACTTAACAAACTACAAAGAATACTACAAATCCGACAGAATATACTAAAAATACTACAAAGAAAGCTACAAATATATTGAAGCATATTAAATACTACAAATAGGTATACTAAGATACTAGAATAAATACAAATTCACTGGTGTATACTAAAATACTACAAAGAATACTACAAATATGCTGGGATGTACTAATATGTGCGTGGTGGGGGTAGACCTACATAGAGCTACAGCGGTCCCCAAATAATTTTTGTCTATTCACAGTTCAGGGGACGGCAAGCAGTGTCAGGCATCCAATGGCAGAATTCTCCTCCTGGCTGTTTCTGTGATGATGATAGCAGAGGGCTCGATCCCGGGCTGGGGAGATGGGGCCAGCATCCACGTGTGATGTACCACTCACGTGAGAACGCAGGAAGATTCCATGGGGCATCAGGAACAAGGGATATTTTCAGAGAGGAAGATATCAACCGTATTGTGTGAGTGCAACACTTTTTACGCCCCTTAAGAGCATTTCATTTTGGGCCCCCTAGCCCCAACCAATCCAACTATGGTCCAAATTTCTTTGCATCATCCTAACTTGCCCCCTTTTATGTTGCCCCTGGTTACGCTTGACATCGCGTTCAGGGGGATTGGGAGAGGGGCAGGAATGTTCGGGGCTGCTGTTTTATGTGTAACTCCAGCTTCCGCCATGTGAGTGCACACCCCCCCCCCCCCCCCCCCCCCCCACATCGCGTGCGGATCGCTCAGGCACCGACCATGCGACTGCGAACGCTTCACTGTCAGTTCGATGACTCTGTTCCTCTGTCCCAACACACAGCTGCACCTCAGCAGCGCCCCCCGCTGGCTGCGCTCAGCCACTGTCCTCATTCTCAGAAGCTGACCCACACTCCCGGCGTTTCGAGTTCCGGCAGGCTGCTTAGATGCCTCCAGAAACGCCAGGCCAGGCCAGGTGAGCCCAGAGAAGAGAAAGCACGTCTTGGTAATGCATGAACTACCCCAGGGTGGAAAATTTGAGATAGATGTGAAAAGAAACCCCTTCCCCCCATTAGCGAGCATATAACCCAAGTATTTAGGTAACTATAAATAAGTCTTACTTATGAATTAAATGAGAAGAGACCCCAAGAGCCAAGCACACTAAAGAGGCTCTATAATAGATGCCGCATAATAGCAGTCTTTATAGGCGGCTCTGTGATGATTGTACAAAGTGCATACAGTACCTGTGCTCGGTGCAAACAAGCCGGTTCATTAGAACGGCGGCGCAGCCAGCGCCCACCCTCCCTCTGGCACCGCCCCACGGTGCTGCGGGTTGCCATGGCGACCCATCGTCGAACGTGTGTGACTTGGCAGAATGGGCCTATGTGAGAACTTGAGGACATTCGCAGGTAGGGATGTTAGCGTGACAGTTTTATTGTGAGAAGATGTAGACAGAAGACAGGGGATGCTGTGGAATCTGATCTTTGGCAGATTTGTATCTGGGCTTAAACTTCCTGTTCGTCACTTACATATATGTGTAATACAGAGTATTCAGGCCAGGTCGCAGCATCAAAGCTGGGATTCTAAACTTCTGCGAATATCACTGGGATACAGGAAGGGGCCATTTGACTCACAGGGAGAAGAAAAACAGTGCCACCCCCCCCACAGGATTACATTTGCCAATCGAGAGGCTCAGAATGCATACAAAAATGTGGGACAAATCACTGAATGGTTTTAACACAATTAATATAATAATTATAGAATAATTACCTACCCCCAAATAGCATCTAGAACCACCAATGGATACGCGTGTGAATCTCAGGATGGTCAGAATGAGCCCCTTTTGTCAAGCTACCAAGAAAATATCGACAGATCGCTTAACGTCGGCGTAACGACAAATACCCGGGCATTACACAATTGCTGGGAATCCAGCTACGGCTAAATGGGTAATGGCATTAATTATTAACGCGGCACAGAGCGTTAGATCTAGGCGAGGGGCGCGGGGCGTCGCGCGGGGGTCGGTAACCAAAGGCAGAGAGGCAGTTCCGGCAAGGATAACGACCAAACTGGGAAGGCTGGCGCTCTTTACGAAGCCACCCAGTAAAAACGAGTGCTCCCATCTTCATAAAATGTCTTTCCCCCGGACTATAGGGGAAACCGACGCAAACAGCTCCTGTCACATGACTCTCCTCCCCCTGCCCTTAGACGGTAAAGCTCCGCCCTCCCAGTACTGACAAAGACTGGCGACAACAAAAAAACAACAAAGTGTGGGGTGGGGGCTTTCTGCATGCTGGAACATACCCATTTCAATACTGTGGGAGCCTTAGAACAATACTCAGGAAGCCCCCCCCCCAAATTGAATTCATTTGCAGGGCCTAGTAATGTGGCAGGAAGAGCCACAGATAACAGCAGGCAAGCAGCCATCGTCTCCAAATGCGATAATTGACACCTGTAGATGAGGGACTGACGGATCCTGGGACATCCCCCCCCCCCCCCCCCCCCCTCAGCACCGGGGGTGAATCCGCTGTGCTTTACTCCCCTTCATCCTAGTTAGACCAGATTCTGTAAATTCCAACTGAGACTAAGACGAGTCTTAATTCCCGAGGATTTTTCAGCAGCATTGGAGAAGCGAGACCCAATTAACAGGAAGAGTGGGCAGGAGGGAGGGGGGGTGGGGTGCTCCAGAAAAAGCGGATCGCTTCCCCCCCCCCGGCCTCGCGAGACAGATGCCTGTGAAGTCACGGGGAGAGAATAGGTGGCAGCAAAGGCACACCCTGTGCAGTGTCGACTGTGCACACCCAAGCGGCCTTATAAACGCTGTGCTCTGCAGCTAGAGGCGTCGGTCCCTAGATGGGCAGAATTACATGCCACACGTTTGTCGCTCGCCTTGGGCTGGACGATCCCACCACCCCATATCTCACCCCCTCTGCCTCCTCACAGCCCTTTCTATCTCCACCTCCTGGGCTGCCCAATTTGCACTGTGCATTCTCCGCAGCCTGGAGCTCTAATCTTGATGTTGAGGGGGTGAGCCATCTTCATACGGTCTCTTATTAAACGAGAGTGATGGGGCCTCGTTCATAACCGCCTTATTAGAAAAGGAGCATCTGCATATTTTAGGTCAATCATCAATCGGGCAACAATAATAAGATTGATCATTAAACAGGAAGGTGTGGTTATCTTCATAAGGCCAAAGAGCAAGAACAGAGTATCTTCATCATACTCACAATAGATTGAAAGGAGAGTCTTTGACTGCCTGAATATCTAACAGTAGAGTATGGGTATCTTCATTAGCTCCATCATTAAGCCAAATGCTTGGGGTATCCATGCACCATCTCTAATTAAATTGGAGATTCAGGGACCACAGATTATTGCGTATCTTCATACAGCTGATTGTTTTGTGGAGATGGGGGTTTCTCTTCATAAACTTTGTCATTAAGTAGGTGGGACGCAGTTTTCTCACACTGGCAGATCGTTAAACCTTTGTGCAAGGATATCTACAGACCTCTTATTTTTGGGGAGGGGAATGAATTGTCTTAATGAGTCCCATTACTAAATAAGAGGGACGGGGAGCTTCAGGTAGGTGATTAGAGATGAGGGGGCTCTGTGATTTAAGGTGGACGGTTAAAGACGGGCAAGCAGACTATGTTTCGGGATCTAATTATGGAGCCCCTTAATGATTCTCTTCATCACCGGAGGCCCCAGGTGAAACGATCTCACCGAGAGAGTGATCTTTTCCAGCCTGGGGGGGGGGGGCATTTACCATCATGCTCCCCTGGAAATGTGTCTCTGCGCTCGTTTAACATCAGGAGTGGCCTGTTGGAGCGTAAATGGGAGAACATGTTCCGAAACCCATTTAGGTGAGATCTCTGTCCAAGTCGCTCACATGAGCCTCTGGTAGGGAGAGGGAACTGCCCCCCCCCCCCCATCACCCCGCCCCCAGGTCAGAATTCTTGGGCCTGGAGCACCGACCATGTTTAAACCCTTCTGTGTTTACCGGATTCCCTTGGGAAAATTAAGTGATCATGAGAATGTTTAATGCTGACATCTAATATAGCAGATTACATAGATAGATAGATAGATAGATAGATAGATAGATAGATAGATAGATAGATAGATAGATAGATAGATAGATAGATAGATAGATAGATAGATAGATAGATAGATAGATAGACTGTATTCAGTCATACAATCATCGAACCGTACTGATTCCAAGACGCCCCCAGCCCCCACTAAGCCTCCACCCTTTTGGCAGGCCGCCTCCATGACACAGACAGTCAAGAACACCACCCCGGTTCACAGACAAGCCATTCCCTGAGCCACTGCAAACACCTCAGCAAAGGACACTTCTGTGGATGGAGCGGACACTCTCAGGCAACCCGCAGTCGACGTTTGGTAGCACATGACCTGTGAGTCATGACTGAGCCAAGAGGCACCACAGGTATCAGACAAAGCTGCCACACGCATTTCTGTTAGCATCACAGCAGCTGGCTAACAGAGACCTCGCCCCGACCCCTCACGTTTCCAGGGTGACTCCCTGCTGTACACACACCACACACTCACAATGCGTACAGGTGAGGAGGGCATGAGGCAGTGAGGGTGAGCAGCAGCTGCTGGGTCGCTGATGGATCGCCCACATGTCCCTGCCAGTCCACTGTACCGCTGGGTGATTAATGCCCTTCCGCATAGCAATCGGAGACCCCGATTGGGAGGCATTAATCAGGGCTTTGCCGTTCCACAGAGGGGGTATTTGGTACAGCCAGGACTTGCACTAAGATCCTGTTTCAGGGGGAGATTATGGCTCACCCATGGCTGGGATTAAAGGGAGGATCTCCAAGGATGCTGGGAGATGGAGATGGAGATGGAAGCGGTATGTGTCTCCATGAAAAATGGGGCCAGCGGTGTTGGGAAAACTTCTATATGCCCCCCACACAGGAGGGGACACACGCACATGAGGACACGCATGAGGACGCACACACAAGGACACACATATGCAGGAGGGCACGCGCAAAAAGGAGGTTACACAGACATGTGGAAGAGGACGCATGCTTAGGACACACATTCAGGAGGACACACACATACAGGAGGACTCACAAAGCAGACCTGCTCAGGTGACTAGCGCTCTGTGTATCCATCGCTTCTGACACAGGCAGCCAATCAATCAGGCCTGCGAACCAGCAGGATCCTCAGGTTGTACAGTCTGATTGTGTGCAGCAGGGGGATTGTCACTTGTTGGGGAGTTTGTCACCCAGCAGGAGGGGGATTGTCACTCACTGAGGGGGAGGGAGATTGTCATTCAGTGCAGGATTGTCTCTTGGTTCTGTGCATTATCTTTCTGATTACACGAAAAGGCTATTCTGAGAGATCCGGTCCAGAAAGAACGCATTTTAATATTTATACAACCATGAAAAGTCAAGGAATTCAGACGGTGAGACAAATCTGGAACCTTCCAGCGACAGGCAGGGATGTTTGAGCAGAACCTCACGTGGAGATCATACAAAGCAGGGATAATTCACTAACTCTCCCCCCAACTGGAAATTAAAGGTGTTCCTGGCTGATGAGGAAAAGTCATTCCAGCTCACAAAGGCTGAGCCAAAGGTGTTTATCAACCCCGTGACCTGTAGTGTGGATGCGAAAGGGTTGACAGGCAAGTGTGAAAGCTGGCGTTTACGGTCCCTTGAACACATGAAGAGGCATGTATGCGACGCATGCAGACACAGGAACAGGTGGGGGCCCTGATATAAGTGTGCAAAGTCATGCGATTCACCATGGAGGTGTGAGAGCAGGTGTACAGTTCCACACAAATGTACACCGTCCTGCGTTACGAATGTTTTACCAGACGTGTTAACGCCCTGTAATATCAAAGAGGAAAATGCCGGTTATTAGTTAAGGTGACCGGATTCATGATTTAGCAAGGGAAGGGGGGCGGGATTAACTGGGCAGCCTCGAGGCATTATGGGTAGGCGAGCATAACGAGATACATGCACCCTGTCTGCTAGCTAATATAAGCTGACAGCTCCAACAACCACCACTGTCTATACAGACACACGGAAAGAACTTAATTTATGTCATGAAAAAAATCCCTCGACCTGGTCTCTCCCGCATTTTACAAATATCGACACCACAGACACAGAGACGCAGAAGCAGCACAGCCTATAAGCTGACACCTTCTGGCCATGAATCATGTTTGCTCTCTCTGAATCCCAGGCTCAGAGAGCTGAGTGTGGCTGTCTCCAGGTGATGTCAGAGAGTGAAATTCCTTAAAAAACAAACGGAGTATGCATCCATGCACAAAAGGACGCTGTGTGATTTCTCGTGGACACAGAGGGCGCCATCAGGTGATGGACAAAATGTTCCTTTGGGTACAAATCCTTCTCCTGCTAAAGAGAGTAGATGGAATCGGGCCACGCGACAGGCTTGTCGTCCTGGGGGATTCTTTTAACGCTTGGTCCCGACTCAGGCTGTATGACAGCGAGTTCCCTCTGAACCTGACAGTGGGCGGACGGCCGTGTGTGTAAACGAGGGAGAGGATGTGGGCATGCATGTGATCGCCAGAGAACCGACAAGACGTGGAGATGAGAAATGGAAGCTTCCCTTCTCTTGTCCCTCTCGGCACACCGACTGCGTCGGCAGGGAGGAGGCGGTGTGCCGCTGCCCGGACACATCACCGGCTCCTCATACTGAGCCTCTTCCATATAAACCGCTGCCACACAGTCGTCCCCACAAGCTCAGGATGCCACCCAGGCTCCGGGGCCTCGAGAAGGCAAATGTGAGAGTAAAATGAATCTCTGTATGAGTCCTGTGTGTGATTGGCTGTATGAATGTGTTTCTCTGTGTGACTGGCTGGATCAATGTGTTCCTGCGTGTGATTGGCTGCATTAATGTGTTCCTGCATGTAATTGGCTGTATGAATGTGCTCCTGTGTGTAACTGGCTGTATGAATGTGTTCCTGCATGTGATTGGCTGGATCAATGTGTTCCTGTGTGTGATTGACTGTATGAATGTGTTCCTGTGTGTGATTGACTGTATGAATGTGTTCCTGTGTGTGATTGGCTGTATGAATGTGTTCCTGTGTGTGATTGACTGTATGAATGTGTTCCTGTGTGTGACTGGCTTTGTGAATGTGTTCCTGCGTGTGCTTGGCTGTGTGAATGTGTTCCTGTGTGTGATTGACTGTATGAATGTGTTCCTGCATGTGCTTGGCTGTGTGAATGTGTTCCTGTGTGTGACTGGCTTTGTGAATGTGTTCCTGCGTGTGCTTGGCTGTGTGAATGTGTTCCTGTATGTGCTTGGCTGTGTGAATGTGTTGTGTGTGTGAATCCCTCATTGATTGCTTTTTCTGCCTCTCTTTACCGAGAGTCTCCTTCCCCTAGTGCCCTCAGAAAGGCTGACTGTCAGAGCGTCTGGCAGCTCATTATGGCTGCCTTGGCTCTCCTGTGTGGGGCAGAGCTCGTCCCTGACACCGCTGTGCCGAGTGGGCCCTCAGTGCATGATTACGCTAATCAACGGTGGCCCTCGCACCCACGCGCTACAGCCCTCTCCTGGGCCATCAGCACGGTACTCGTGGCAGTGCCTCATCTGCGGCCGGTCGCATGCATGGGAGCGGCAGCTGCGGCTACCTGCTGCTAACAAGCCCCTTCGACGTCACCCCCGCAACAAGCTGTGGATGAGGCCCCTGCCCCTGGCAATTTGTTTCACCCGAGTGTCTCACAACATTGGATTGCCGAGATCTTTCCATCCAATTATTCCACGTTCACCTTCCACAGTTGTTTCTCCGTGACATGTAGTGAAGTCCTCCATAGCGCTACTCTGCCACCTGATCATCTGATGAAGAAGGTGAAGATGGCCAGCCTGGACAGTGACGGACCAAACAGAGCAGCTTCCCAAGGCTGCAGATCCCCACATAACGCTGCTCTGCTCTGGCCCAGTCAAGGTCTTCATGACCTTGCTTTCTCCAGTCACCCTGATGACATAGACCCCAGCCATGTGACTCTCATCCATCTGAAAGTGCTTTTCATTAACAGGCTCGGTGTCAGACATAGGCCTTGAACCTGAACCGTACTCTGAATTTCCTCCTCCATACCCCTCCCTCTCTCTTTAGTACACCAGGGACATGGCCTCGAGCAAGGCTGTTACCTTTTCAAACCTGCTGTTCCACCCCCCCCCCCAGCCCTGACCCATACAGACATCAGGCACCGCATGGTAGAAGTGCTGTTCACAGAAGTCCTCTGAGAGCTGAAAAAAGGCAGTGCTGTAATTGCTGTAATTATGGTTTGTCAGCTGATGCAGGACAGCCACAGGGGCGCGCTCTCCAGCTGGACAGCTGCTCATTTTCATAACGAGGGCACTCGTGCCTCTTTTACACTGCAAATCTAAAAACTGCCGGGTCGAAACGGCAGCCAGCGACAAGGATCTAAGAGAGCCTGACGTCTCTGCATGTCTCTCCAGAAGCGAGACTCTGCAGGACACAAGAACCCAAAAAAGGTCACAGAGCTACAGCGAAAATTAGCCTCAAGCCGAAATGAGGCACCAGCACAGGCATCATCCCAGAACGCAAACACTGCACACCTGTCAGCTGTCGATGTCTCAAAGGGGCAAGCTTACCAGACAGCTGCATTTACCTGGAATGGACATGGAGATAACATAGAGACAATAAAGTCTTAACAAAGCGATAACATAGCAATAGCAGAGAAAACGTGGCATTAACACAGCGATAACATAGAGATAACACAGCATTAGCATAGCGATAACGTAGATTTAACATAGAGATAACATAGCGATAACACAGAGGTAACACATAATTAACATAGCGATAACATAGTAATAACAGCGATAATGTAGTGATAACGTAGAGATAACATAAACATTACGCAGCAATAAAGTGGCATTAACACAGAGATAACATAGCGATAAAGTAGCGCTAATATAGAGATAACAGCGATAATGTGTTAACAGTAATAAGGCAGAGATAGCTAAGCGATAACGCAGGGACAATGTAAAGATAACATAGCAATAACATACAAATAACGTATCAGCAATAATATAGCAATATTACAGTGATACAGTAAGTGCTATTGTAGTCCTAACAGCGTTAACGTAGTGATAACGCAGAGAAATTACAGCGATAATAGACGGGCACTTAGAACAGGGGGGTTCTTCCACATCAGTGGGGAGATAATAGATCCCCAGTTTTCAGTTCGGAAAGGCAGCGTGCTCTGCTGCGTCTGAGTCCTGAGAGACAGGACACTTACAAAGTCACAGTGACCACACCCCATACAACCTGCAGGTGCAGTGACCACACCTCATACAACCTGCAGGCACAGTGACCACACCCCGTACAACCTGCAGGCACAGTGACCACACCCCATACAACCTGCAGGTGAGTGACCACACCACTTACAACCTGCAGGTACAGTGACCACACCTCTTACAACCTGCAGGCACAATGACCACACCTCTTGCAACCTGCAGGCATAATGACCACACCCCATACAACCTGCAGGTGAGTGACCACACCGCTTACAACCTGCAGGCACAGTGACCACACCCCATACAACCTGCAGGCACAGTGACCACACCACTTACAAACTGCAGGTATAGTGACCACACCCCATACAACCTGCAGGTGCAGTGACCACACCACTTAAAACCTGCAGGCACAATGACCACACCCCATACAACCTGCAGGTGCAGTGATCACACCACTTACAACCTGCAGGCACAGTGACGACACCCCATACAACCTGCAGGCACAGTGACCACACCACTTACAACCTGCAGGCACAGTGACCACACCCCATAGAACCTGCAGGCACAGTTACAACACCCCATACAACCTGCAGGCACAGTGACCACACCACTTACAACCTGCAGGCACAGTGACCACACCCCATACAATCTGCAGGCACATCCATTCACAAACTGCATATATGCAAACGGCACGTGCACACTGGAGTTTGCTGAAGGATAGAAAAAAGCACATAATCACAAATGTGGTCACTGTTCTGTCCATTTTAAATGCATTATTAATGACCTCACAACACCGTCAACATAAATTCATTCCTATGAATTCAAATACAGTGCGGTTCTATTAATCTGAATGTCATGCATGTAAATCTGCACATCGTATGATCCACACCCATAAGGTAATTGCAGGAACACATTCCTTACCCATTCAGCATGGGACTTGGGCAACAAATCACAATGACATTAAACCATGTGGAATAATACCTGACAACAGATGGGCTGAGAATTAGTAAAAAATGGAGTTAGAGCAGTGCTTCCAAATGTGGTCCTATGGGACACAGACAGTCCATGATTTTACTCCTCCCCCCCCCCCCCCCCACCCAGCTCCTTACCAGAAGCAAAAACGTGGACTGTCTGGCAGGGGACTGGGAGGGACCAAAATCGTGGACCGACTGTGGGAAACACTGGGTTACAGGATGCATTATAGCAATCCTGCTTTGACGTATTTATCCACATATAAACATAACATGTATATATGTATTTTATGGCAGAAGAAGCTGCTGTTAACAATGCACAGACTGGTCCCAAATACTTAAGGCATTTGGTGTGGGTAAATATTATCTTTTCTATAATGCCTTGTTCTGGAGCAATGAGTTACTTCTGTTTTTTATTTTTTCCAGAGCAGAATGGAATCAAGCTAGTACAACAAATCGTACCGAATCCCACTGCGAACCACGGGGCTATCATCTGTGACAGACCCACACTGCCATGATGCCAAGATAAAAGGGAACGCTTTGAAAAATCTGGACCAGCACCCAAACAAGGCACTGCAGGCATCCTCACAAAACAGCCAGGTGTGCCGTAATTTACTTCCCAGGCAGACGTTAACAGATGTGCGCTATTAAAAATGGGAAATGTAAAGCGTTTTAGCGGGTGTATGGAAATGCAATATCAGCTACCGTGCTTGGTGTCGGGGAACTCGTCACTGTCACTCGTCCAAAGGCAGCTGCGTTACCTTGTTGCCAGGCAACACGTCCTCCGTGCCGGTGGGGAGGTCACCACACGGGTGGCATGTGGAGGACGCGCTGCTCCGTGCTCCGGCCGTTCCCGGATAATCACGCCGAGCAGCCTGTCGTGGTGACTGATAGTCTCTTTAGGGGTGATCGCGGCCACCCATGTGGGATGAGGCTCTGATGGCGACTAGCAGCCCGGTGATGGATGGGCCAGCGTGGGCTGGAGAGGGAAGGAGGGGTGTTCGTTTGGACAGCCAGGGCCATGGGCGCAAACAGCAGCGACATACAGAACCTGACCCACACACAAAGCAGAAAACATCCGTCATATGATTACGGGTGCAGCATCCGACCGAGTGGCTTTTAATAAATACCCGCAATTCCCTGACACACACCTGCCAGCTGTACACAAGGCACAAGGAGCCCACACGCCTCCCCTCTGCTTTCAGCCACTGTGATGTCCTGGGGGGGTGAGAGGAGGTCATCCTCAGCCGTTTGGAGGCTGGCTCTTTTCAGGGACATGACACATACCTAAACAGTCACCCAGGGCAAAATGGAGGAAGTTTATGAAACACCTACTCAAGCATTTCCATTTGAGTCCCTTTCTACCAAATAATAAAGTCTAATGTCAATTTCTCTGTCTTAACACCCGTCCCCAGGAGACAGGACACATACCCTCCCCCCCACAAAGTGAGGGAATGAGGTGGTGATGTATGTTAACTTAGGTTATGCAGAAATACACTTTGCATGTATCATCTCTCCCTTGGACTGATAAGTGCATCTTAGGCTGTGAAGCTTTTTATCTGGCAGTAATTTATTGCAGCTTTGGGGCTGCATGGACAGCGAGTGCTTCCCTGCCATTTATGCGGTTCTAGCAGTTCTTCTAATCAACAAGCTCACGTCCCACCTTTAACCCATTTATTCAGCTGGTGCCATACTAAAGTATTCAGCTGAACTGTATTAGCCAGGACTGGAACTCACAACCTTCTGGCAGGCTCCTTTCTGCTCCACTCAGGTATGTATCTTCTCTGTCTCTGCACTATGTAGTCAGGGGTGAATTCCCAGAGTGGTCTGGAGCCAGTAGACTGACTGCCGGGACTGGAACTCACAACCTTCTCGTTGGCTCTGGCAGTCCCATCCCGCTTTTCCCCAAAACACCTAACTATGGACTGAAAGATTAAAATATCCACAACACAGACAGTAATGCATCATCACAGATCCAGGCAGACCCTCACAGCTCCATGCTCCTTTTACCCACTGCTTCTATATTCCTCTTCCTGCTTCCTGCTGCTGGGGAGGCATCAGGATTGAGGAAGCACCACCTCCGCCAAGGAAGCGTTTCCTAGCGCTCCAATCAGAAGGTTGTGAGTTCCAGTCCCAGCTGTCAGTCTGCTGATAGGCAAGATATCGAATGGGTCACTGACCACGGGTGGACAGCCTGTGCAGAGCACAGACACAAACGCTTCCTCTTTTTCCCAGATCCAATTATTCTCGTGCGAGGAAGATGCTCTGGAGTGTTTTCTCACTTCTAAAAAACTCAGAAGAGCCAGACGGTCCCGCCTGTCTTTGAAGTTTTGCGCTGGTGGTGGATTCACAGGGGGGACGATGCACGCTAACGAGCGTCGATGCGCTAACCCGTCTGGGCACGCGTCTCTCGAAGAAGACGTGATCAGAGAGAAATGGAGTCCGGACGTGAGAAAAAAGGCCTCTTTCTTCCTCTCTCCCATCCCACCTCTTACTTTCAAAGCCTCCATCTGTTCGAGATGAGCAGGCTTTTGTCTACAAATAAACAAACACACACATACACCCACACACACGCCGGTTATGCTGTGGACAGTTTAGAGTGGTTTTTCAGGAAACACATTAAAACAGGGGACATATTTTGAATCAACGCCCATTAAGTGTGAGCAGCGGCAGCATCTCGCACATTTCCATCAGCCACGGACACCCTCATCACCATAAATCATGATGTCAGCCAAACAGCGAGGCAGCGGCGAGCCGAGCGTTTGTGACGGATGCGGTTCATACAGGGAAAACCGCGGGTCCCAGTCTGAGAGGGAGGGCCACGCCGCTGTACCCTGAGCAGAGTATTTATACCACGCAGCTCGGGTAAAGAGAATGTGAGCGGAGCTGGCAGCATCAGGACCGCAGAAACCACGCTGATGCCTCGATGCCCGTCAGTAGGAGCGTGAATTGTCTGACTGATCACTTGTAACACGGGAACATGGTTTGACATTCAAAGGGTCAAGGGGTCAAAGGTCGGGGGGTGAAAGAACCACAGAGTCACGCCAGAGGAGTTTCAGAAGGGTGTGGATTTTAAACCCCCTGCACTATAAAAAAACATAACTGCTTGGGGTCTCTCTGACGTTACATAAATGAAAAAGCCATGCTCACCTGGCCCTCCTTACTGTACTTCTTGTATTTAAAGAATACCTCCTCTGGCTTTGCTGGTTTCCAGCCTGACAGCGCAGTAATCTAAACATCCCCTGTAACTTTGCCTATCGCCTGTCACTGCGTCCCGCCCAGACGGGCTCCCGGGCACTGCACATGTAATCAAATGAGCGCATAATAAAAGAGGATTGATGGACGGATGCATTTTTAACAGGTATGGGGTTTCAGCGGAGCCGGGAGGAGCACGGTCACGCGGAATACCTGTCGTCACGGCGATGGCTGGATGCTTAAATTATTCAATGCCAGGGTTATCTAGCGGTCAAGGTCCCCAGAGGTGTGAGACCCCTGTCCCCCCCCCCCCCCCCATGCACAAATCATCACTAAAAGCACAGGCAGCACGGGACACAAGAGCCTCGCTTGGCAAAAAGAATAGGCTGGTACGATTGGATATGCGGAATTCCCGATCCTGCCCTTGTTTTCGGAGGGCATTGGCAAGTGGAGAGGCCTGAAAGGACTGGGGGAAAGCCATGGAGGCCGATTAGCTCCGTGACCACCAAACCTGCCCGCTCACATTTGCATAATTGTCCTGGACGGGGGCAACTGAATGTTGTAGTAGGAGCACCGCTTGCTCATATTCAGGCGTCTCTCAAGGTTGCTGCCCTGCTGTCCACATTGCGTACAACGATTCTGCCTGGCTGATAGGGAGAGGATTTGTTTTGGGGCATTAGGGTGACTTCAGCCTGCCTGAGGGTAATTGTGACACATGACATGTTGTATGGCATTTACAGACATCTTCCTTGCAGTTAGATGATCTTGCCATGACCTCACCCACTCAGGACTGGTGGGGTGGAGTAGAAGCAGAGTCATGCCTCCTGTCTACCGATTTTCACACCCAAATCATCCCCATATTTTCATTCCTCCCTTCAGGTCAAAGGACAGAACATTTCCCATCCTGATTTCCACCACTGACTGCTGATAGATCACAGCCCTGCCCCTAGGGGGCGATCTGATCCATGAATGCTTCTTATGCTGTTCAATCAGTGCTGATAATAAGATCACAGGCTCCAACTGAGCATCAGTCAATCACCTGGATAGCAGGGGGGGGATCACCCTGAAACTGGCACAGATCTTCACATTAATAACCCATTTAGCATAAATAATATGCAATCACAATACACAGTACCGGCATGGTTTAATGCCTTGCTGATAAGGATCCCTGCTTTAGAGGAGGGGTTGTGCATTATCACATGGGAATCCGGCCCCCAGCCGCCCCTCTCATCCATAATCCATATGCTAAATCAGAGCCAATCAGCGAGGGGGTGGGTTCACACTGTTTCCCACCACAATGGGAAGAAGGGAAGGAAAGTGGCAGCATGACAGCACCTGTTAGGGTTACCAGGTGGAGGGGAGGAATGGGCGGATATCTCAAATTCCAAAGCCCTTCAATTACTACGTGGGATTTATAAATTACCCTGAAGGAGGCAAGTTAGCTGCCTTCAGCCTCACATTAACATAGAATCTCTTTTATTACTTATTAAATCCAAATGAGATTAGGTAAGCTGCTCCTTGGCGTGCAGCATTTCCCATAATTCTCTATGTGCTGGTCAGTAGCTCCTCACACACTGGGCCCCGGGGGGGCGGGCCGTTTTATGGCTCAACTGCGAAGAGCAGTGCATTCTGGGAAGACGGCAGGAGCGCGTTTGGCTTCCGCGGGCTGCTGCAACCAGGAGGGTTGCCGTAGAGACAGGACCATCTGTAGGCACGGCAACAGCAGATTGCCAGTTTCGTGCTATGGACAATAAAGCATAAATTTTCATTTTTAAGAATTCTATCCACATACAGGGTTGTTAAATGGGTTTTTCGCCAGAGTACATTTCGGCCTCCATCTCTGATGGGGCCAGGGAGAGATTTTCAGTAGGACTGGTCAAAGCAAGTCCGGTCTGGGCCCAATTAAACACATCGGAGTTCAGATCTTCCGGATCTGTCCAGCTGGACAAACCCACCTGCCTTTGAGCTTAAAAATCCTCCTTGGCCCGATTTAATTAAAAATGTGCACGCGCGCATACACACACACACACTGTGACATAAACACTGACACAGACACACACTGACACACACTCGCACTGTGACATACACACTGACACCCACACGCACTATGACATACACACTGACACCCACACCCACTGTGACATACACACTGACACCCACACGCACTGTGACATACACACTAACACAGACACACACTTACACCCACACGCACTGTGACATACACACTGACACAGACACACATTTACACCCACACGCACTGTGACATACACACTGACACAGACACACACTGACATACACACACATACAGTACATGCCAAAAGTTTGGACACACCTTCTCATTCAATGTGTTGTCTTAATTTTCATGACCATTTCATGACCATGACCATTGGTAGATTCTCACTGAAGGCATCAAAACTATAAATGAACACATGTGGAGTTATGTACTTAACAAAAAAAGGTGACATAACTGAAAACATGTTTTATATTCTAGTTTCTTCAAAATAGCCACCCTTTGCTCTGATTACTGCTTTGCACACTTGCTAAACACCTCTGGGAACTCCTTCAAGACTGTTGGAAAACCATTTCAGGTGACTACCTCTTGAAGCTCATCGAGAGAATGCCAAGAGTGTGCAAAGCAGAAATCAGAGCAAAGGGCGGCTATTTTGAAGAAACTAGAATATAAAACATGTTTTCAGTTATGTCACCTTTTTTTGTTAAGTACATAACTCCATATGTCTTCATTCATAGTTTTGATGCCTTCAGTGAGAATCTACCAATGTAAATGGTCATGAAAATAAAGACAACACATTGAATGAGAAGGTGTGTCCAAACTTTTGGCCTGTACTGTACACAGACACACATTAAGTACTTCTGTCCAATAGAGCCATTATCTCAATATTAAACATACTTCGGAGCAGACAGGTAGCTTGGGGCACTGCGCAGTGTTCATTTTCCAGCGTGGGGTATGGCACAGGAATACAGAAACAGTGGGTAAAAGGAGCACGAGGCGGCGAGGGTCTGCCTGGATCAGCCTGCCAGTCCAAGAGTCCAAGAAAGACTAACAGCAGTGATCACGCTATCAACTAAGCTGAGGCTACGCTTCCTACATGGCCAGGTGAGTCTGAAAGGGACCCGGGGGAAATGCTGTTCAGAGGTCGCCACAGATCCATATGTATTTTTGCATGACGGACCAATTCTGGTCCGAATCCATTTTTCTGATTTGAAACAGATTTCAGCCATATCTGGTCCGGCTTTACATCGAATACGGCCAAATCTGGCCTGTATTTGCACCAGAATCAAAAGTTAAATGCAAATCTTCAGACTCATTTTTTTCCCCAGATCGACTGCTAACCAGCTCCGCTCCAGGATCTTAACATGATATAATATAATCCATCCATCCGTTTTCCAAACCGCTTATCCTACTGGGTCGCGGGGGGTCCGGAGCCTATCCCGGAAGCAATGGGCACGAGGCAGGGGATATAATATAATAAACACTTTAATTTGCCCAAGTACATTGGAATGTATCACTTTGCCTAATCCACCTTGAACATGGACATACAACTGTGTTGGGAAGCTGGGGGCGTGAACCGCTGATGCTCTGATCCTGAGCAGAGTGACTTAGCCTGCTGAGCTACTCACCATACACTTACGGCAAGATCGATGGTGGGGAAGTTACTTTCAAAATATAATCCAGACCAAGGTTGTATTTCAACCGGCCACACTGAAAAAAGGTTACTTTGAATGCACTCAGTTGATTCAGGGACAATGGTTCCGCACAACCCGAACGAGCATTCTGAAAATGAAACATTCTTTTTAAGTTGATGCATTGACTTTCTGTTCTGAGAACAGAACATAGACGAGTTAATCTCACTCATTTTCCCATGTCTGATTAAACCAACTTTCATTCGGTTCAAATTAGGTACGTAATCTAACAACAGCCATGAAGAAGACTCTGACAGAAGCGAGGCAGTGTCATGACCCGATCGTCTGCTCCTCCTGTGAGCCACGCCCCCTCCTTAACCTCATGTGGAATACCTGTGTCATCAGCTGTTTCGAGTTGCATTTCATTAGTCTCATGTATTTAAGTTTGCGTTAGGTACATTTTCCCCAGTCCGGTCATTAATGTTATGTGTGTTTTGGAGTCAGTTACTCCAGAAATAAATCTCTTTTGTTCGTATCCACGGCTTCCTCTGCCTTCTTCCATGTGCCGGCCGTGACAGTCAGGATGTTCTCTGAAAATTTGAGTGGCTGTGGATGTGTGTGAAATACCCCATGACTGTGGTGTTTTGGGCCATCACCAGTCTTGCCCTTGTAGCCTTATACTGTATATATATATGCAGAAAGATAGTAGAAGAGTTGAGAGGCCCTTTCCTGTGCAGTTCCTGGACCAGTCTTCCCTGTAGACAAATTGTGCTGGATGTATATTTCCCTAGCATGACATGGTGATACCTTTGATTAATACTTTTTTAAATTCACTGTGATGGTGTTGAATAGGACAAGAGAATAAAGACCCCAAAGAGTTTCATATTGACTTCAACCACAAAAGTCAACCTTGGAGGTCTTTTGCGTGTTGCTGCGTCAGAGGCTTTGGTCTTTCTTGGGATGTGCAGTGAATGGTCTCTTAAAGAGTCTTGGCGGGGGATGGGGGGATTTCGAATGGCTAACTGCTAAAAGAAAACTGGAGTGGCATTTGTCTCTAGAGAAGCTGTCTCATCTTCACTTACAACTATCAAACCCGATCAATATAACAAGATCTGTTGAGATTAACCCTGATATACTGATATACCAGTCATATCTGCTTTAGGGAAAATGCACTCCTGTAGCCACTAATGGGCGCTCTAACCTTCTCTCAGCCCGGGATAAGTAACGTCTTTATTTATCTAGCAACCAATTCAGTTGGTTTAATTTGACATGCGGAAATTTAGTGAGATTAACTCAACGATGCTCTGTTCTGAAGTCACTGCATCAACTTAAACAGGAAGTTTCATTACCAGGTACCACTGTCCCTGATTCAAGTGAGTTCTTTCAAAGTGACTTTTTTTAAGTGTGGTCAGTTGAAACAAAACCTTCATTTGGATTTGTACTTTCAACTGCAATCTCTACACAGAAAGGTGCTACGCTCAACCCGGGGACCAAAACCAGGACCTTCGTACTGGGAGGCAGCAGCACTAAGCACCGTACCACCCCTCTCTAAACAATACTCAACATTAATTGAGAACCATGTATTAATAATCGAAATACCCCATTTTCCCCAAGTAGGATTTTTCTGGGGGACATTACAGGCTAAGGGCTGCATTGGAAAATGACGTATTGAGTCAGTTTCAGGGGTGATGATTCAGGAATGGAGGCGGCTGTATGGAAGCTTTTGGAACCTCAGCTGAGATCTCAGCTACGGAGCCTTGGGGTACATTAGGCTACCAGTAGAGGGAGCAGTGGCCATCCTGAATAAGTGTGTGCATGGGGGGGGGGCTCTCATTCATCTTGCATTCAGCTCACTCCTGAAAACCCCCCTCAAACAGTGTGACAGCCAGCACCTCAGAATATGTTAATTTCCTCCATTATACAATCTGGCAGACTCTCGCTTGTTCGATGAGCTATTCATGAGCCATGGTGTGCTGAAGTCATCCGGCATGCCCTCCCTCCTCCCACTCCGTTGCCCCCCCACTACCCTGAAGCCATCTCAATTGGCCCCCTCTGCCACTGCCCCGCTACCCTGAAGTCGTTCCATGTGCCCCCCCCACCCTGGCACTCTGCACATCCAAATCCAATTCGCCGGTCACATCTGCATCCCCCATCGTCGTGCGGACAAACACACTTCATAAATTCAGTGGTGACATTTGCAGGCACTGTCCCTGCCCTCCCGGGAATGATTAATGGTTACGGCCGGACGATGGAGCCTGGCAGGAGATTCTCCCTTTTACGGCCGTGTAGACGACTGACACATCAATCTAGCGACGTCCACCACACCTTTAGATGCTGAGGAAAATGAAAGGGAAACTATTAAAGAAACATGGAATGTCCATGGAGACGAGGGTATTATTGGCTGCCAGTCCGCAGTACCGACAAAGACTGGGCACTGGTTACCCCAGAGAGTCAGGGTCATTATTAAGGAGAGGAGGCAAGGCTGAGATCTGACAGCAGCACTCTGGGATAGGGACCTCAGAAGAGCGGAAGGATTATAAAGGAGGCAGGAAACCAAAGCGAAGGGGCCTGTCGATTCTATGCGGATTGCCGCCTCATTGTGAATCTTCCACCCGTCTTTATTTATGCGTCCCTGGAAAAGTTTCCGACTAGAATTGGGGAGATTTACAGGAGCTGGTTTATAGGAGACCTGGCACCAGCCGGCCGAGAACACAGGGCGTTCCTCTGAGGCCGTGATGTAAAAAGGAGCAAGCCGGCTGGGGCACAGTGCGCTCAGCCATGACTGGGCACCTCGGTGTCCATGTGACCGCCATACCCCGACGCTGATTGGCTTAGTGAGTCTGCTGCCCCCCCACCCTCCAGACAGCCTCTGAGATATACCAACTCCTCAAGCTTGTCAGCTCGAAGCCACGAGAAATCGAGCAAAAAGGAACGTCCGACTCCGTTCAGGCCAGTGGCGACATTAAACTTTAATGGTTTCACCGTTAATCACGTGACCACGGGTCCTTAAAGGGCTGGTTCCTTCAATAATTCACGAAAGACATCCCGCTTTAGAAATCTGTTCTTTTTTGTGATGCATGAAATTGTCGCTGGGACGAGTCCTGCTTGAACAAAAAATAAATAAAACCGGAAAAAAAAAAAAAATCTATTTTCCCAGGAAGGTCGGCTCACGGCAGACAGGTCTGAAGAGCAGAAAGCGGCCACAGACTGCAGATTACGGACTGCATTAGTGCTGCGATTCAATCAAAATGCGAAAAGCCACACACTGAACGAGAAACGTGTGACCATGTAGGGGAGGCACCTGGAGGTCAACATCACACCCAGGGGCTGCGCAAGAGACAGAAAATTAAACAGAATCATATAAAAAACCTACTTCCCAGGCTCTGTTGACAAACTGAGCTCCATTGTTTGGACCTCATATACTATATTTCTATAAAAACATGTTTTTGAGGACAGGAGCCCTGTCAACAAGCATGTTATTAATGAAAGCCGCTTCTTGACCAATGATGGCTGCCTTTCGCAAAAAACGCTGACTACCCAATCGAACGTGACGACGGCGGCCCCAGGGAAACATCCATCATTCAGCTCTTCCTGCATCCCAGCCCAAACCGAAACTCCAGCAGACAAACTGTGTCCTTCTAGAAGCCAGGAGGATCACCGAGAAGAAAAGGTCACCAGCTTTGCCACGCGGGAGTTGCCTGTGCAACACGAGTGCGAAATAAAGTGCCCCCCCCCCATTATAAATGAGCTTAAACTCCTTCAAAGAGACTGCAGAGAGAACATGGGAACAGTAAAGGAAAACTCCGGGACAGCAATCATCATTCCGGGAAAGTCAGCAAACAGCACTGCGTGACATGGGTTTGGGATGTGGAAGCGCGGTTCAGTACGACTGGGAATTCTCTTTCCGGTATGGGCTGGGATTTTTGAAAGCAATAATAAGAATGGAGTTTTGGCACCTGTGCGGGGGGAGTGTGAGGAGGAGGTGGGCGCCCGGGGGGGGGGGGGGTTTATGAAGCAGATCTAGCTGAGGATATGAGCTCAGCATTGGGGGGGGGGGCAGTGAATCACAGTAAAGACCCCCCCCCCCCCAGCACCACCCTGTCAGACAGAGAAGCATGAAAACAGCGAGCGTCTCCGGGCCAGTCGCACAGTTAATGACTTTCACAAATTTATCCGTCCTGTCGGGGGGGGTTTGCCAGCTGAGGCAACATAGGGGGGTGGGTCAGCCAGGAAGCCGAATTTCAGGTGTCGGTGGGTCTTTCTGCTATTCCGTCCTGTTCCTGGATGCCATGGAAACCCAGTCAGCACCCCCCACCCCATGGTACAGTGCCAACAGCCGACAGCCTGGCCCGTCAATGTCTAATGAGTGCCCCTCTGCCACCCACCCCCCCAGAAGAAAAGGGGCCTCGATAAAACGGGAAACAGGAAACATAAACAACACCAGGTGTCCAGGCCATTATGTTTTCCAAACAGGTGGTGGGAAAAGGAGAGGAGAGGGAGAGGAGAGAAGCCCCCGGACTGAGCGGGAGAGCCAATGCCGGAGCCCCTTCCCCCCCCCCCCCCCCCCCCACCTCTCAGGGATGGCCAGCGTGTGCTGCTCCTTTGGCATGTCAGGATGATCTGACTGTCCCCAGGGGCCCCTGACAGCCTGCTGGTGTGACACCACCATACGTAGGGCTGGGGGGGGGGTGCATGGAGACTGATGTGGGGCTTTAAGTGAAATTAATTCACGCTCAAGAGGGAAGGTAATGAACGCACACAAAAAACCCCTGCGCCCAACTTCCAGCAAGACGTCCTCACTAGTTTGGTTAACGGCTGCTTGCGGATTATGGCTCAGACCACCGAGCTGCTGGACCAGTAGGGGGTTACAGGGGGTCCGGTATCACGCGTCTCCCCTGTGTCCTGGTGATGCGATGCTGGCAGACTGACACACTCATTCCTCTTCTTTGCTGCCATTTTCTAAGAAGCTTCCAGAAAGTATGCGGCGAGAGCAGACTGGGATGGCAGTCCATCACAGGGCACCAGTGCACCTGAGCCATACGTCTATCTACTGGGAGGACAGCTGAAATTCCCACACATGGCACACAGACAGAGCCGGAAGCAGAGTGGGCCGTATGCCTCTGGCGAATCCCTGCCACCTGCACGAATGGAATACACCACAATCAGTCCTGAGTTTCCACACTTCCCGAATGGGCAGTGGGAACTCCAGAGCGGAGAATTCGGAGCATGTAGCCGCGCTGCACAAAAAGGACATAAAACAGGCCCGTTAATTAGCTCCCAGAGTCGGTTCTGGGGATAATTACAGCGCAGCGCCCCTTGGGGATGGAGGATTTTGTTCAAGCAGGACGGCCAAGGGGATAATCGTGGGTCCTCTGTACCGATGAATTATTAAAGGACGACATCGCCGTGGCGACAAGGCGGGGGGGGGGGTGCGGGTGGTTGTCTCTAAGAGGCTTTTCAGTGCGAATCGGCACTTCCCGCATATCGAGGAGAAACAGGGATTCCTCGCCTAGCGAAGAGGGAACAGGATCATGGTCCTGAGCTGGAAAGGCGTCAGGGTTCACGCCTCGTCTCCAAACCACAGAGCACTTGTTCCTGGAGAGCTGTCTCCACAAGAAACACTGCAACCTGTTCCCTCGCCATGTCACCTCCATCCTCTCCAACCAAATTCCCCCCCCCCTCCCCGAGGTCTGCTGGGTATTCAGGAAGTTGGCCGGTTGACTGACAGGTGGGGCCTTGTCAATAAATCATGGAGAATGAAGAAACAAAAAGTCAGTAAACACGCAGTCAGTAAAAAAACATAAGAAGCACCTGAGGGAGGGCTAAAGGAATTCGGAAGACGCTCCCATCCATTCCCAGTTCTGTACCGGCCTGGTGTTGGGAATCGCTAATTAGGCTCCACGTGTATAAGGCCCCCGCCTCGTGGTCTGGCTTATTCCACATGGCCGACCTTGGTGCTCGGGTCCATCGCTGAGGGAGTGCTGAGCAATTTAATTAGTCTCCGATTTCTGTTCGATTCCTAGTTTACATATAGCTGCAATTAAACACAGCGTAGTACAGAATTTCTACAAGAAAGTGTACTTTAATGAAATCATATTAGTAATAGCAGAGAGAGCAAACACATTTGAAGGTGTTACGGAATGGGAAATATTTGTATGACCTTACAGGTGAGGTCTAATAGAACGGAGTAGCAGCTAATTACCGCTAACAGTCACAGGCTTACACAGCAGATGCTCCTCTTTAGGACCAATTAAGAGGCTTCCTCAGACAATCAGCCATTTTGCCACTGGCCATAGCATTCTGCAGAGAATCAGAAACTGCTGAGGGCAGAGGTGACCACAGTGTCCCAAATCAAACCACTTTATGAAGCTTAGCTGCTCCAGGGGTATCAGGGTTGGACCATCTATGATTTTTGGGTGGTTTAAATTTACAGTCCCCAGCTGTGTTCCAGATGGATGGATGATTGTTCCACCACTTCAGGAGCTTCATAGGGTACAGGCAGTCAACGGCAGTCAACGTACCACTACAGTCAGGACATCGACATCAGTCAACATTAAGCTCATGTATTGCATCTACATTTATTACATGTATTTATGCATCTGATACTCATTCATCCAAAATTTATACAATACAGGGAAGGGGATTTGAACCTATGACCCATGCTTCATGGGATATGACCCACAAGTATACACAGGTTTAGTTCCGACACATGTCTCTCATATATTACTTGCTATTTCTGATGCCTGGGCATAACTACAGAGTTCCCATTACTAAAATTAGCTGTCAGACTCATTTGGGTATTAGATATATTTGTTTGCTCAGTCACAATTATGTCGGAGTGAGGGTTAATGGAGGAGGGGGACACTATCAGCTTTCTATAAGCCCCCCATGCTTGTGTAAGTGGATCATTCTACTTGGAAAAATTGCCCATCTTAATTAACCCAGTCCACCCCCCCTCAACAAAAGAGTGAGCAGGACACACTAGTAATAATACTTACTGTGTCCACCTTCGGATACCACAACCCCAGCCAGTCTGTGGCTCGCTTGGGATCCAGAGAGCTACCCACCTTAGCGTAAGAGTGGACAGCGGTGAGCAGCGGACAATGAATGACTCCCCACACAGCTACAGACACCACTTAGCGCACTAATGGCCCTGGGCAAGGGAGGAAACAAGAAATGAGAAACAGGTCCTCCACTCATGAGCATCGCTCCGGACCCCAGAGACCCCAGCCGAGTGCATGACAGAACATCAGCATCACCTGTGGACTGGTACGGAACCAATACTGTAACGTTTACAAACCTGTAATGAAAGGTATGCTACCTGTTAGCCTGTTTACACACACACACACACACACACACAAATGGGTGTATCTATCTAAATAGGGACCGTCCATTCATTTCTTTGGGAAAAACCCTAAACCCAATCACTTTAACCTCTACCCATCCTTAACCTTGAGCATAAGTAATCAACCCAAACACAAGACTTTTGACATTTTTACTTTTTTGATTGCATTCACAGATTGTTATAAAACTTAGGTTATCCAAATGGGGACCTCAGAAAGGGGGAAATTTCAGATTTTACTACACTTTGGGGACAATTTGCTCCTCAAATATGATCTATGCAACCCCCCCACCCCCCCCCCCCCCCCCACACACGCACACACACACACACATCTTGACGAGCGAAACACCTAATTAGCAGGATTATGTCCACCCGTATCCAGTTCACTAAATCTGGCACGTGCACCAGGTAATGTGGCACAGCTGTCGTACGCTTTGGGGTGGGCGGCCGGGCCCACGCTGAGGCTGCCGCGGCAATGTGCCGGGTACTGCTCTGCCAATGAGAGCGTCCCGGCTGGCAATCACTCGTCAGGGGAGGCGCACGGCGATTTCCTAGAAGAAGTTCACCAAAACTCAGGCGAAGCTACTAATTATCTCGAAGGAAACGCACACGATGCTGGGCTATGTTTACACTGAGGTGTTTATCTGGCTCTTCAATCTGAAGCGACGTTTCCACAGCGTGGAACTCCCGCATCCCGTGCAGGAAAGATGACACTGTCAGCATTCCCCGTCCATCCGTCACGGGGGCTGACAGGAGAGGCTATCTCCTCCGGAGGGGTACAGCAGACTCCGCAGTGGAGCATGACTGATACCCACACATGCACATACACACACACTCACACACACTCACACGCACATACACACACACATATGCACAGCAACAGCAAGAACAGAGTGAGGAATCCTGCTGTCAGCCTGAATGTCACATCAGTGAGACAGAATGACCCTCTTTCCTGACAGGAAAAGCAGCAGACCGTACCATCGACAGGAAAAAGCGTAACAGATGCCATCAAAGGCCAGCAATTAGGTCGTTGATTGAGGAGCCCGCGTCTCCAAGCTGCGCGAGGTGAAATTTCAGGCTCAGCAGGGAGGACACAGACCAGGAGCAGCACAGACTGATGTCAGCCATCAGCTAAGGACGGCCAGCACTGACACAGGTTCCTGTCGCTTGTTCTAACAAAACTCTATATGAAAGACCTTACAGTTCCTTTCGCAGTGCCACTTTGAACCAGTCCTCAGTCTGTCAGCCATAACTGAAGCCTGCCCCCTGCTGCTCAGTGAAAGGCATTACACATCTTCATACAGTCCAGGGACCACGGAAGGGAAAAAAAGAGCAGACAAACCAATTACAAGGCTCAGTGGATAATGCTCTGTTATAGCATGGAGAAAGCAGCCTTTTCTCCTGTTGTAATCAGGGCTCTTCTCCATCCCCCCAGAGGAGCGGGCGCTCAGAACAAAGAGGGATTTGTGTTTCTCTGGAGGGCAAGGCGGTGCAGATGCTTCCAAGCATTACTCTGTGGTGAAAAGACTCACCATGCAATGCCAGAAAGCCGGGGACACGATGCTGAGGACGGGGAATCACAGTGCTGAAGCTCCTCGCAGTACGATGCTTCAACTTATGATGTTTCAACTTTACAAAGGAGTGATATCAATGTGCATTCAGCAGTCAACTTTGAATTTTGATCTGTTCATGGGCTAGCGATAGGCAGTATGCGCGCCAAAGCACAAGTACAGGTCTACAGCATGTAGAGGCACACGCATAGGTCTACGGCATGTAGAGGCACACGCACAGGTCTACGGCATGTAGAGGCACACGCATAGGTCTATGGCATGTAGAGGCACACGCACAGGTCTACGGCATGTAGAGGCACACGCATAGGTCTATGGCATGTAGAGGCACACGCATAGGTCTATGGCATGTAGAGGCACACGCACAGGTCTACGGCATGTAGAGGCACATGCACAGGTCTACGGCATGTAGAGGCACACACACAGGTCTACGGCATGTAGAGGCACACACACAGGTCTACGGCATGTAGAGGCACACACACAGGTCTACGGCATGTAGAGGCACACGCACACGTCTACGGCATGTAGAGGCACATGCACAGGTCTATGGCATGTAGAGGCACAGGTCTACGGCATGTAGAGGCACACGCACAGGTCTATGGCATGTAGAGGCACACGTACAGGTCAACGGCACGTAGAGGCACACGCACAGGTCTATGGCATGTAGAGGCACACGCACAAGTCTATCGCATGTAGAGGCACACGTACAGGTCTACGGCACGTAGAGGCACACGCACAGGTCTACGGCATGTAGAGGCACACGAACAGGTCTACGGCATGTAGAGGCACACGCACAGGTCTACGGCATGTAGAGGCACACGCACAGGTCTATGGCATGTAGAGGCACAGGTCTATGGCATGTAGAGGCACACGCACAGGTCTATCGCATGTAGAGGCACACGTACAGGTCTACGGCACGTAGAGGCACACGCACAGGTCTACGGCATGTAGAGGCACACGAACAGGTCTACGGCATGTAGAGGCACACGCACAGGTCTACGGCATGTAGAGGCACACGCACAGGTCTATGGCATGTAGAGGCACAGGTCTACGGCATGTAGAGGCACACGAACAGGTCTATGGCATGTAGAGGCACACGTACAGGTCTACGGCACGTAGAGGCACACGCACAGGTCTACGGCATGTAGAGGCACACGCACAGGTCTACGGCATGTAGAGGCACACGCACAGGTCTATGGCATGTAGAGGCACAGGTCTACGGCATGTAGAGGCACACGTACAGGTCTACGGCACGTAGAGGCACACGCACAGGTCTATGGCATGTAGAGGCACACGCACAGGTCTATTGGTGTTGTGGACCCCATAACACAGGGCGGTGCGTATGAAGTGATGAGAATTTCTGCTGCCTGAGGTTCGGGGGCCAATGAAAATGAGGAAAAGCGCAGGTTCGAAAAAACTAGTGGATCTTTGCCTTAAATCAAGATGGGACACCGATCAGCCATTTAGAGATAAGGTCCCCTTTATTCAGACACTGAGCAGGATTTAAACCATAAGCCGTCCAGCAAAAACAGTGTCACACATTCATTTAATTTATTATTTTTCTTATTATTAAAGGGCAAAAAACTGGCATTCTCAATGTTGTGGGAGGGGCTAATCAAGCTACTGATCAAATTCAATACGCTCGTTATTTTCTGTAATCCCGACTCAGAGAAGGTCGGCGTCGGGAGGCAGAAAGCAGCGAGAAAATTAAAATCGGGGACACAGACAGATATTTATCAAAAGGGAAAAAAAGAAAGAAGAAAATCAATGGCGTTTATCGTGGATGCCCAGCTCAGGCTTTGGGGAGAGGAAAGGGCTGAATAACAATAAAATGTGAATCAGAGAACGTTAAAAAAAAACATCGTTAGTCAGAGAGAGGGCTCAGCACGGCTGGATTCAAAGGAGAAGCCATTAAAATACAGCACAGGCAACTTACACAAAACCCAGGTTGAAATACGCTGACAGCCTCTTTCACATTTTTGACAGACTGAGAAAGGTTGTCAAACTCAAGCACTGTTGTGGCAGAGCGGCGCGATGGGTAAGAACAATGTAACGCCTTTCCACTACAGATGCACGATATATACGTTAAGATGTAGGTACCGGCCGATGTTTACCAGTCGGGTTCAAAATCAAGGTGCAGCTGTGTTGATAGCAGATTTGAGTCCGGGCGAAAAAAACACCAAAAAATGTAGAGATATTTACAGACTGAGATGAGAAATGCGGCAAATATGTCGTGTGTGCTTACTAGCTGGGCCTGGATCACGTAGAATGTGTGAAATGCATTTAGGCACAGAGATTTGCGTACGTTCCACAGCATAGCTGCGAATTATCCACACTCCACGGTGCGCTGGGCATTACAGATAAGTGTACAAAATGCGAAAAATAAATAAAGCAGAGGTTTGGCCTTGGCTGCTGGCCGTGCTGCACTTTATGGGTCCCGTGGTGAATTCCGGCTTTTCTCTGACGACCGGAGCAGCAGGCCGTAAAACGAGGATCAGAATGCAGGCGAATCTGGGGGTCAGAAAATGCTATGTGCGTATGAAGGTGGAGCTCCAAGCCATGAGGGAGACGGGGCAGGATTCTTCTCAAACGCATGTAATAATCGGAATGGCAGAACCACGCCTGCAAAAGGCCTACACACATCCAAACCTCTCTTCCTGGTGAAAGACTCCTCTCTGAGGTTTGTCTCCAAGCCAGCGGCGAGATATAATGACTCCAATGTGTCCATGAGAGGCCCGGGGGCCCCCCGCCCAGTAGGTCGTACCAAGCACAGCTTCCTGACCAAACGACCTCAGCGGACTCCTCTCCGACTCTCTGAACTCCTCTCTCTATGAGTGAGAATGAGTCCGGCAGCTCTGTGGAGAGTGCCCATGATCCCTGCTCATGGTCCCTGCTCATGATCCCTGCTCATGGTCCCTGCTCATGGTTCCTGCTCATGGTTCCTACTCACGATCCCTGCTCATGGGCCCTGCTCATGGTTCCTGCTCATGGTCCCTGCTTATACCCCCGATTTTGTTCTTCCGATACCAGTGCTCCCCTCTCCCCTGCAGGATCGACCTGCCGTATTCCGAGAGAGCATTGTGGCATCAGATTGGGAGGAGCCGATTCTCATCCCTGCTGCCTCATATTGTGAGATGAACAGCTGACAGGTATGTTGGAGGTCCCGGTATCATGGGCCCCAAAAGAATTTGAGAACCGCCAAATGACTTTGGGGGGGGGGGTCGTCAAATTGGCAGTGCTGACATTTCCATGCTATGACTGATCCAGCTTGCGCTGATTGATGGTGCCGGTGAGCGGCAGCTGGGAGGACCATGAGTATCCCGAGCAGACAGGAAGTCGTCCCTGTGCCTCTTTCAGAAAACGAAACCCATGAAGTAGTTTAGGACAATGTCACTCCCGGCCTATCAGCTACCACGGCAGGTACATGGACATTGGCTGATCGTTTCAATGCTTCTTTCATCAAGTAAACAGGAAGCTCGTCTTGATGGTGAGACGAGGTTTATCTGTGGATAAATCTATGCTGATGCCCACTGCAGAGGGGAGACCTATTCACAAATATGAGCTCCCGAGCCAACAGTGCTGCGACTGTGTGAAAACTGCGACCCCCGTGAGTGGACTTGTGAAATTAAAAGCGACACTCCCCACCCCCCCCCCCAATGGAGACACCTTATGCTGTCAATGCTCCATTGAATGGTTATTAAAAATGGACATTCGTCAAACACAATAAAAACAAACTCATCACCTTCAGCTGGGCTCCATCGCACCGTGCCATACGGCCCTCTCTCTGCCAAGGATGCTATAAATAACTCCTCAAATTCTGTGCCCATCTGGGGGTGGGGGTGTGGTGGGGGGGGGGGAGGAGGAGAGTAAGCCATCATATTGAAAGCCCTCCTCGGGTTGGCCAGGCTTCCCACTAGCCAAGCGCAATCATATGCATTTTTCCTCAAGGTGTCTGCCTGAGTGACGGGCCATAATTAAGAGGTTAGCGGCTACCGGAGGCGGACGCCTGACAGCCATGTGATTGGCCCCCACAGCATGCCCGGGGGGCAGCCCTCGGCCAATCAGGGCCGCTCGGCTCCAGGGTGGGAGAAGTTTGAGCAGAAAGTCACAAGTCACAAAGTCAGCAGTGTGTGTGTGTGTGTGTGTGGAGGGGGGGGGCTGATCCCGGAGTGTGTAAGAGGTCTGTTCTGCAGTGGGGGGAGGAGGGAAGGCCGAACACTCTTCTGTTACCGAAGCTGATGTTCGCCTCAAATGCAGTGGAGAAACTTCACAGACAATTGTCACATTAACAATGTATGTCAGCGCTGTTAGATCGGGGGCCTGGGGCGGATCCAGAGAAAAGCAGCAGGTCAGAGCGGCTCCTTCCCATCAAGTCTCAGCGAACGCCTCTTCATCCCCACATCCAAACAATTTCCAGAAGTTCTGGAGTCATTTGGGTTTAGGGGGGGGGGGGGGGGGGTTGGCTAGATTGTAATCATCTCCTCGGGTGCTTTTGTTCTTTTGTCTCCCTGGTGAGAAAGCGGCTTCACTCTGGGAGCAAAGCCAGGGGTCTCTCCATCTGCCAATCGCGACGGGCTTGTGGCAGCATAACCCCTCCCTCGATTAAACTGATTGGTTTGCAATAAAATGGCTCCTCCAGTAGCGACGAATGGCCACATGAAATCCCAAAAGCCCCATTCTTGTCTGCAGGGCCAAACACAAAGTCAAATAGCCCCATGGTTGTTAAAAAGGGCCCCCACCAGACACATTGCATCATGGTTACTGGACAGCACTGCACACACAGCCCAATTGTGCTGACATGTAGGCAAAGGGAGGGGGAGATGGGGGAGGGGGAAGCTAATATCAAGAATTTACTAATCAAAGTGCCTCTCCCCCCTTTGCAGGTGTTATCTGCCCCCAACTGCCTCAGGCACCATAGTCCCCAAGCTGCTATATCAGCTTAAGCTGGCCGGCCCCCCATTCAGAAAAGAGACCATTCACTGGAATCCTGCAGACGGGGGGCAGTAGGCTTAGCAGTGAAAGCGTCTGACCCCCAAACAAATTAGAGTGGGCCGCGACCCTGGTTCCTACCGGCTGCAGACGCAGGCCGGCATGCCGTCGGGGGAGATGCCCTGCCAGACTTTGTGCCGAGGAGGCGGAGTGTGACCTGCCGGCTTTAACTACGCTGGCTTTCCTTGCAGCCTCCAGGGAGCTCAGCACGACGCTTTCTGGTGGCTCGGGGTTTCGTAAAATACAGGTACGATGCTGAGAGAAAAACTCACATTATGATCCCTTAATTACAACAAAATTTTGTTCCTCAAGAGTAACGATGCAGACACCCTTCTTCATCCGGGTAGGCTATAGTTTAGGGTATTTTCCATTTACATTTAGATTTGTTTAGTAGCAATTTAGTAAGAAAACAACACATTACAGAAGTCGACAGTGCACAAGCATAACTAAACTTCCAATGAATAAGTGGTACTGGAGCAGGAACTACACAGCAAGAACTACAAAGCAAAAACTACATAGCAAGAACTACAAAATGCAAGAACCTAAAAAGATTATTTAATGACCATAATGCATATTTGTTTTCATTTAGAATGAAACTAACATCAACCCCACTGGGTAGTGATGTTAATATCATCACACATGGACAGACCTTGAATTTCATCTGATTTGGTGTGTCAGGGGCCACCAGGAGATGGAGTCAGTTCCCGGCCGTGTCACCTGTGTTTAAAAGGTGTCTTTTAAACAGTCACCCACCCCCCCTCGCTCTCTCAGGAGCCCCCTCACCCACCCAGCATTCCCAGTCACTTCCTCCCAAATAGGACAGTTGTTCCCGTTTTACCTGGGGAACCCAGGGAATCCCTAGGGGGCCCAAACCACGTAATCAAATGTCGGTTAATAACGAAACACAAAAAGCGAATTGCGGTGCGGACTGAGGAGCTATTTATCCGACTCAACCTGCTTGCATTCTTATGTTACCCACAATGCATTTGTCTCACACTTAAAGATCACCATAACAATAGTACTACCAGAGCTGCTTTGAGCAGCATGACCGAAACCATGATGACAACCACAGAGAAGTTTAAACAAGAGCTTTGGGGCTGGTTCCTGATCTCATTAATTGAAACCAATTAAAAACAGAGTCGGCCTTTAGAAGTATTTATAACAAGACATTAACACATTACATCGTCCGGGTCGAGCATGTAAGCGCATCCACGTTGTACGTACCAGCCACAAAGCCGTAAAGCATGTACAGGCTCCTTTTATTCCACTTGTCAATTTCTGGCCCACACTGCACCCATCCTTCAGCACACCGGCCATCCCTCATAGCCAAAGGCAGGAGTAGGCTGGCTTTTCACCAGCCGCCTGTGTTCAAAGCTTTGATATTATTTATGGGCTTTTCATAATCACAATGACCGGGACCGGTCTGAGCCTGTATGACAGATTTCACCGAAAGCCTTTATTAAACATGGTGCTGCTTTGAAATCCACGCTAATGCGGGCTGTTATGAGCAGTAGATAGATCTGGGAATTTACGCCTTCGGTGAATTGTGTGGCTTGCCCCGCCTTTATCAGCCTTTTCACCAGACACGTTTGTCTGGGAGCCTAAGGCTTTGTTAGAGACAAACGGCCGTAATATCATTATTTGAACCCCCCCCCCCCCCTCCTTCCCCAATCTTGGTTGCCTAGACAGCCAAGCCACAATTGTCTCCCATACAGCCTGAACAACTGAGATATGAACAGATAAATTAGCTTTGGATTACACCTTCGTGTGCATTCTGAACTCTATGCCACGCGTCAATGATTTGTTTCAGGTAAAGGTGCCCAAGACACATTAAGGGCAAGATCCCGTCTCCTCAATTGGAGTAACATGCCTTGGGTGTTCCTAGGCAACAAAGCAATTACACAACATCGAGGAAAGATTCGGCCATCAGCTACGCATCATGGGGTCAGTTACCAGGTAGCCTGCAGGAGCTGAAGAAATGAACAAGGTCTAAACGAGCATAACACAGGCATGACTCCTTTATCCATGGTTTCCCAGACTTACAGGTAGCAACTCCAGATGCTCCTTCAAAAACCCCACCTTTGTCTTCCTCCAGCCCAACTGGAAGTGCCAGGGAGGTCCACAGGCCAATGGGAAGTGGAGAACTGGGCTAAGAGGAAGGCATGTTAGCTGTGGTTGTGTTAGCTGCCAGCCAGGTGAAATCAGGCAGCACTGAGCTCAGCGGCGCCACCTGCAGGAGACAAGATGAAATACGAGAATACAAGCCTTCCATCCGCGTGTGTTTGTCGGGTAGTGGTTCAGATATTCGGAAGGTGCAGGTGCCGTGAAATAAATGCAAAAATGGGAAAAACGAGCAGAATCTGAAAATAAAGTACCCAATAAATGCAAAATGTCCCTTTCTGCTTTACGGTCACGTCTGAATTTACTTGCCAGATATAATACTCTCCAAACCCATTTTTAGCCAGAATTGATTTCCTCCCGCCAGGTGCGGCTGATCCACATGATGGTGTGCAGCGAGGGACCGGCAGCCCAGATGCGGCTGACGCCTCATGGGGCTCGCTAAGGCAACCACTGCCTTCCTGGCGGGAACCCCAGCAGCTTTCCTGGGTGCCAGTGGTGATGGGTTCCCACAGCGATATGCACATGAGAACCTATTTTGCAAAAAGCCAGCAGGCTTTGAGCTCAGGACTGGCTGGGTGTGAGGGTTCAACGGCGGTATAACCACAGTCGGTCACGGCTGTCGGGCCTTTCAGTCGGGGGAAATAACACTCCAGCAAGCAGGGGGAGCTGTGATTCCCTTCACAGGAAGGAGGGACAATGGCTGTAAATCTCTGCTTTACCAAGAGAAGACCACAATAACAGAGGAGGGAGACGCCAGGCACAGCTGAAAGTTGCAAAGAGAGCCAGGGGCTGTTCTGGTGCTCGGGCTACGTTTGTGTGCTAACTGCTGCAGTTTGTGTCTCTGCTGCTGGTGACGTGACAGCTCTGATTCCTATATAACACATGTAAATCACAGAAGTACTACTCTCTTTAAAGCAATTTTACACATTACACCTACACCTATGTCTTCCAACTGAGTGTGTCATGTGCCTATTTTGGCCCAATCATAATCAAGAGATGGTATCCGCAGTAAAAGCTCATGAAGGATAATAACTAAAATAACCTTCAAGTCAGCAGTGGAGGGGCATTTTGTTTATACAGTAGAGTATATATCCAGTAGAGTATATATATATTTGTTCACATAGTTATTTTATGTGAAATTTAGTCAGTGTAATGTGTTCCAAATTGTTGATTAATAAAACACAGACATTTTCCTACTCTGGCATTAGTATTTATTTATACTGACAATACCACATAGAATTTTTCATATTCACTCCTACCCCCACCAAAAATAAATAAATAAATTGAAATATGAACCAAACCATGGCTCAAAAATCGAGGTCTGTACCGAACCGTGGATTTGGAGAATAATTTCACCCCTAATATTTACACATAAATACTGGACTTGAGTGAATTCTAATTTTACATGCCATTATAAATTGCACTGAAGAGTATTGTGAAATACCACAGTATACCCAGAATACCATAGTATACTGTACAGTATGTGTTAGAGAAATACCAGCCAAGCCTATCCATACAATCACATAGAGAGGTAAGCAGCCTCCATCTGGCACTTAATTCCATAAAGCACATAATGCCCATGTGAGCTGAAGAGACCACAGCCTCGCTCAGCAGCATAAGGCGAAGCCATACCTGTGTGTATGCCTGTGTGCATGTATGTCTCTGTGTTTGTATATCTGTGTGTGTATCTGTGTTTGTGTCTCTGCATATATGAGTGTCTTTGCCTGTATGTGTGTGTGTCTGTGTCTGTGTGTGTCTGTATGTCTGTGTGTGTCTGTGTCTGTGTGTGTGTGTGTGTCTGTATGTGTCCGTGTTTCTGTGTGTGTGTCTGTGTTTCTCTGTCTGTCTGTGTATCTGTGTGTGTGTGTGTCTGTGTGTGTGTGTGTCTGTGTGTGTGTGTGTGTGTGTGTGTGTATGTGTGTGTCTCTGTGTGTGTGTGTCTGTGTGTGTCCGTGTTTCTGTGTGTGTGTGTCTGTGTTTCTCTGTCTGTGTGTGTGTGTGTGTCTGTGTATGTGTGTCTGTCTGTGTGTGTGTATGTGTGTGTCTGTGTGTGTGTCTGTCTGTGTGTGTGTCTGTGTGTGTGTGTGTCTGTGTGTGTGTGTCTGTCTGTGTGTGTCTGTGTGTGTGTGTGTGTGTGTGTGTGTGTGTGTCTGTCTGTCTGTGTGTGTGTCTGTGTGTGTGTGTGTGTGTGTGTGTGTGTGTGTGTGTGTGTGTGTATGTGCCCCAGCTACCTCACTTAATAGGTCTGGCACTGATCTGCTTTCATGGATTCCTGCAGCCCAATGACAGCAGTTCCTGAACAACATTTAAAACATCCCATTTGATATAGACAAAAACATTCATAAATTTGCAATTTTTATAGGACAGAAAAGAATATGCGGCTGAGTAACATACGTAACATGCTTTCATATCGCCCCCAGCTGGGAGACCCTGGTAGTACCTGTCACAAGCTCAAAACCGAGAGACTGCTTGCGTCCCAGCATCACTCGCCAAAGTCTTTGATCTCCAAGAACAAGGTAGGAGGGGGGATGTGTACCGAGACACCCCCACGGGCACAGTTTCCACATTGCTCTCCTGAATGAGTTTGACGAGGCTGCTTATTAATCACTCAGTGAGATGTCAGGTGACTTGTCAGGTGACAGACGGCAATGACAAGCGGATGCCGCCTATGCTTTGTTGCCGCTGTCAGTCCGAATTTCAGACAAGTCTGTGCCCGGGTCTCCTCCCCTCGGAACAAAGGGTCCAGTAGGGGGCGCTAGAGTGCAGCATGAGGGGAACCCGCACACACACGCATGGGCAAACTGCTGACACTCACTGCATGGACACTCAGCTGATCTTCTTAGATACTGGGCCTCTGTGCCTATTTCTATGGTTCAGTACATTTCTCAGATATTATTGAGAAGAAACCAAACATGCAAGAGACCCAGGAACAAAACAAAGTCCGCAAAACAACCTTTACAATGCTGTGACAGACCCACTGTATATATACCGCACCCCCCCTCCAGTCCATATTGTGCCCGACTGCCTGCTGACCAGTTTGTCAATACACTGTGATCGATTCTCCTCCACCACTGACAGCCACCCCCTCATCCCCCTATAACCCCTAAATAACCCCCCGGATAGCGTCGCACAGCTGGATCCCCTCACCATGAACTAGTTTCCAAAAGCACCCCCCTCCAGCTCAGTGATCAGTACCAGGGACAGATGGAGCAGCGAAAGACCACAGCCTGGACCTTGCCTGGCCTTTGTTTCCTTGTCCGAGGTCTCACTACAGGGGGACTGAACAGTATTGATCAGGGCCATTGGAGGTTATTTACCACATCCTCAGAACTGTGGGATATTGTCAGTATAAATGAATGCTAATGCCATAGTGGAAACGGTCACTGATGATCATTGCTGAGAACTCCTCCGCTATTTTAGCAGGTGTAGACGCTTTCAGACTCTCACGCTCCTGGCCTGACGCTCAAGCTTTTAGACTCTCATGCGCCTGGCCTGACGCTCATGCTTTCAGACTCTAAAGCTTCTGGCCTGACGCTCAAGCTTTCAGACTCTCACGCTCCTGGCCTGATGCTCACAATTTCAGACTCTCACCCTGCTTCCCTGACGCTCACACTTATAGACTCTCATGTGCCTGGACTGATGCTCACGTTGTCAGACTCTCACGCTCCTTGCCTCACGCTCACGCTTTCAAACTCTCAATCTCCTTGCCTCACGCTCACGCTTTCAGACTCTCACGCGCCTGGTCTGCCGCTCACGGTTTCAGACTCTCACGCGCCTGGTGTGCCGCTCACGCTTTCAGACTCTCACGCTCCTTGCCTCAAGCTCACGCTTTCAGACTCTCACGCGCCTGGCCTGACACTCACACATTCAGACTCTCAAGCTCCTGGCCTCACGCTCACTCTATCAGACTCTCACGCTCACACTTTCAGACTCTCACGCGCCTGGCCTGACGCTCACGCTATCTGACTCTCATGCTCCTCTCCGCACACTAACGTTTTCAGAATCTCATGCGGCTGGCCTGACGCTCACGCTTTCAGACTCTCACGCACCTGGCCTGACGCTCACGCTATCTGACTCTCACGCTCCTGGCCGCACACTAACGTTTTCAGTATCTCATGCGGCTGGCCTGACGCTCACGCTTTCAGACTCTCACGCGCCACGCCTGACGCTCACGCTTTCAGAATCTCACGTTCCTTGCCTGACGCTCACGCTTTCATACTCTCACCCTGCTTCTCTGATGCTCACGCTTTCAGACTCTCACGCTCCTGGCCTAACGCTCACGCTTTCAGACTCTCACGCTCCTGGCCTGACGCTCACGCTTTCAGAATCTCACGCGCCTGGTCTGATGGTCACGCTTTCAGACTCTCACGAGCCCTGGCGTGACGTTCACGCTTTTAGACTCTCACGCACTTGGCCTAACGCTCATGCTTTCAGACTCTCATGCGCCTGGCCTCACGCTCGAGCTTTCAGATTCTCACGCTCCTGGCCTGACGCTCACGCTTTCAGACTCTCACACGCCTGGCCTGACGCTCACGCTTTCAGACTCTCACGCGCCTGGCCTGAAGCTCACGCTGAAAGACTCTCACGCTCCTGGTCTGACAGTCACGCTTTTAGACTCTCACGCAGCTGGCCTGACGCTCAAGCTTTTAGACTCTCATACGCCTGGCCTGACGCTCATGCTTTTAGACTCTCACGCTCCTTGGCTGACGGTCACGCTTTTAGACTCTCATACGCCTGGCCTGACGCTCATGCTTTTAGACTCTCACGCTCCTTGGCTGACGGTCACGCTTTCAGACTCTCACGCGCCTGGCCTGACGCTCACGCTTTCATACTCTCAAGCGCTTCGCCAGACGTTCACGCTTTCAGACTCTCACGCTCCTGGCCTGATGCTCACAATTTCAGACTCTCACCCTGCTTCCCTGACGCTCACGCTTATAGACTCTCATGTGCCTGGACTGATGCTCACGTTGTCAGACTCTCACGCTCCTTGCCTCACGCTCACGCTTTCAGACTCTCACGCGCCTGGTCTGCCGCTCACGCTTTCAGCCTTTCACGCTCCTGGCCTGACGCTCAGGCTTTCAGACACTCACGCTCCTGTCCTGACGCTCAAGCTTTTAGACTCTCACGCGCCTGGCCTGACGCTCATGGTTTCAGAATCTCACGCTCCTGGCCTGACGCTCACGCTGAAAGACACTCACGCTCCTGGTCTGACAGTCACGCTTTTAGACTCTCACGCAGCTGGCCTGACGCTCATGCTTTCAGACTCTCACTCTCCTGGCCTGACGCTCACGCTTTTAGACTCTCACGCTCCTGGCCTGACGCTTACGCTTTTAGACTCTCACGCTCCTGGCCTGACGCTCACGCTTTCAGACTCTCACGCTCCTGGCCTGACGCTCACGCTTTTAGACTCTCACGCGCCTGTTCTGATGCTCACGCGTTCAGACTCTCACCCTGTTTCTCTGATGCTCACGCTTTCAGACTCTCACGCGCCTGATCTGACGCTTAACCTTTTAGACTCTCATGCGCCTGGCCTGACACTCACGCTTTTAGAATCTCACGCTCCTTGCCTGACGCTCACGCTTTCAGACTCTCATGCACCTGTTCTGACGCTCACGCTTTCAGACTCTCACGCTCCTGGTCTGACGCTCAGGCTTTCAGACACTCACGCTCCTGGCCTGACGCTCAAGCTTTTAGACTCTCACGCGCCTGGCCTGACGCTCATGGTTTCAGAATCTCACGCTCCTGGCCTGACGCTCAAGCTTTTAGACTCTCATACGCCTGGCCTGACGCTCATGCTTTTAGACTCTCACGCTCCTGGGCTGACGTTCACGCTTTCAGACTCTCACGCGCCTGGCCTGACGCTCACGCTTTCATACTCTCAAGCGCTTCGCCAGACGTTCACGCTTTCAGACTCTCACGCTCCTGGCCTGATGCTCACAATTTCAGACTCTCACCCTGCTTCCCTGACGCTCACGCTTATAGACTCTCATGTGCCTGGACTGATGCTCACGTTGTCAGACTCTCACGCTCCTTGCCTCACGCTCACGCTTTCAGACTCTCACGCTCCTTGCCTCACGCTCACGCTTTCAGACTCTCACGCGCCTGGTCTGCCGCTCACGCTTTCAGACTCTCACGCTCCTGGCCTGACGCTCACGCTTTCAGACACTCACGCTCCTGGCCTGACGCTCAAGCTTTTAGACTCTCACGCGCCTGGCCTGACGCTCATGGTTTCAGAATCTCACGCTCCTGGCCTGACGCTCACGCTGAAAGACTCTCACGCTCCTGGTCTGACAGTCACGCTTTTAGACTCTCACGCAGCTGGCCTGACGCTCATGCTTTCAGACTCTCACGCTCCTGGCCTGACGCTCACGCTTTTAGACTCTCACGCTCCTGGCCTGACGCTTACGCTTTTAGACTCTCACGCTCCTGGCCTGACGCTCACGCTTTCAGACTCTCACGCTCCTGGCCTGACGCTCACGCTTTTAGACTCTCACGCGCCTGTTCTGATGCTCACGCGTTCAGACTCTCACCCTGTTTCTCTGATGCTCACGCTTTCAGACTCTCACGCGCCTGATCTGACGCTTAACCTTTTAGACTCTCATGCGCCTGGCCTGACACTCACGCTTTTAGAATCTCACGCTCCTTGCCTGACGCTCACGCTTTCAGACTCTCATGCACCTGTTCTGACGCTCACGCTTTCAGACTTTCACGCTCCTGGCCTGACGTTCAGGCTTTCAGACACTCACGCTCCTGGCCTGACGCTCAAGCTTTTAGACTCTCACGCGCCTGGCCTGACGCTCATGGTTTCAGAATCTCACGCTCCTGGCCTGACGCTCAAGCTTTTAGACTCTCATACGCCTGGCCTGACGCTCATGCTTTTAGACTCTCACGCTCCTGGGCTGACGTTCACGCTTTCAGACTCTCACGCGCCTGGCCTGACGCTCACGCTTTCATACTCTCAAGCGCTTCGCCAGACGTTCACGCTTTCAGACTCTCACGCTCCTGGCCTGATGCTCACAATTTCAGACTCTCACCCTGCTTCCCTGACGCTCACGCTTATAGACTCTCATGTGCCTGGACTGATGCTCACGTTGTCAGACTCTCACGCTCCTTGCCTCACGCTCACGCTTTCAGACTCTCACGCGCCTGGTCTGCCGCTCACGCTTTCAGACTTTCACGCTCCTGGCCTGACGCTCAGGCTTTCAGACACTCACGCTCCTGGCCTGACGCTCAAGCTTTTAGACTCTCACGCGCCTGGCCTGACGCTCATGGTTTCAGAATCTCACGCTCCTGGCCTGATGCTCAAGCTTTTAGACTCTCATACGCCTGGCCTGACGCTCATGCTTTTAGACTCTCACGCTCCTGGGCTGACGTTCACGCTTTCAGACTCTCACGCGCCTGGCCTGACGCTCACGCTTTCATACTCTCAAGCGCTTCGCCAGACGTTCACGCTTTCAGACTCTCACGCTCCTGGCCTGATGCTCACAATTTCAGACTCTCACCCTTCTTCCCTGACGCTCACGCTTATAGACTCTCATGTGCCTGGACTGATGCTCACGTTGTCAGACTCTCACGCTCCTTGCCTCACGCTCACGCTTTCAGACTCTCACGCGCCTGGTCTGCCGCTCACGCTTTCAGACTCTCACGCGCCTGGTCTGCCGCTCACGGTTTCAGACTCTCACGCTCCTTGCCTAACGCTCACGCTTTTAGACTCTCACGTGCCTGGCATGACACTCACGCTTTCAGAATCTCACGCTCCTTGCCTGACGCTCACGCTTTCAGACTCTCATGCGCCTGTTCTGAAGCTCACACTTTCAAACTCTCAATCTCCTTGCCTCACGCTCACGCTTTCAGACTCTCACGCGCCTGGTGTGCCGCTCACGCTTTCAGACTCTCACGCTCCTTGCTTCACGCTCACGTTTTCAGACTCTCATGCTCCTGGCCTCACGCTCACTCTATCAGACTCTCACACTCACGCTTTCAGACTCTCACGCTCCTTGCCTGACGCTCACGTTTTCAGACTCTCACGCTCTTGACCTGACGCTCATGCTTTCAGACTCTCACGCGTCTGGCCTGACGCTCACGCTTTCAGACTCTCACCCTGTTTCTCTGATGCTCACGCTTTCAGACTCTCACGCGCCTGATCTGACGCTCAAGCTTTTAGACTCTCATGCGCCTGGCCTGACACTCACGCTTTTAGAATCTCACGCTCCTTGCCTGACGCTCACGCTTTCAGACTCTCATGCACCTGTTCTGACGCTCACGCTTTCAGACGTTCACGCTCCTGGCCTGACGCTCAAGCTTTTAGACTCTCACGCGCCTGGCCTGACGCTCATGGTTTCCGACTCTCACGCTCCTGGCCTGACGCTCAAGCTTTTAGACTCTCACGCGCCTGGCCTGACGCTCATGGTTTCCAACTCTCACGCTCCTGGCCTGACGCTCAAGCTTTTAGACTCTCATACGCCTGGCCTGACGCTAATGCTTTTAGACTCTCACGCTCCTGGGCTGACGCTCACGCTTTCATACTCTCAAGCGCTTCGCCAGATGTTCACGCTTTCAGACTCTCACGCTCCTGGCCTGATGCTCACAATTTCAGACTCTCACCCTGCTTCCCTGACGCTCACGCTTATAGACTCTCATGTGCCTGGACTGATGCTCACGTTGTCAGACTCTCACGCTCCTTGCCTCACGCTCACGCTTTCAGACTCTCACGCGCCTGGTCTGCCGCTCACAGCTTTCATACTCTCACGCTCCTGGCCTGACGCTCACGCTTTTAGACACTCACGTGCCTGGCATGACACTCACGCTTTCAGAATCTCACGCTCCTTGTCTGAAGCTCACGCTTTCAGACTCTCATGCGCCTGTTCTGAAGCTCACGCTTTCAAACTCTCAATCTCCTTGCCTCACGCTCACGCTTTCAGACTCTCACGCGCCTGGCCTGACGCTCACGCTTTCAGACTCTCACGCGCCTGGTCTGACGATCACGCTTTCAGACTCTCACCCTGCTTCCCTGACGCTCACGCTTATAGACTCTCATGTGCCAGGACTGATGCTCACGTTGTCAGACTCTCACGCTTATTGCCTCACGCTCACGCTTTCAGACTCTCAATCTCCTTGCATCACGCTCACGCTTTCAGACTCTCAATCTCCTTGCCTCACGCTCACGCTTTCAGACTCTCACGCACCTGGTCTGCCGCTCACGCTTTCAGACTCTCACGCTCCTTGCTTCATGCTCACGCTTTCAGACTCTCACGCGCCTGGCCTGACCCTCACGCATTCAGACTCTCATGCTCCTTGCCTCACGCTCACGCTTTCAGACTCTCACGCTCCTGGCTGCACACTAACGTTTTCAGACTCTCATGCGGCTGGCCTGACGCTCACGCTTTCAGACTCTCACGCTCCTGGCTGCACACTAACGTTTTCAGACTCTCATGCGGCTGGCCTGACGCTCACACTTTCAGAATCTCACATTCCTTGCCTGACGCTCACGCTTTCAGAGTCTCACACTGCTTCTCTGATGCTCACACTTTCAAACTCTCACGTTCCTGGTCTGACGCTCACACTTTCAGAATCTCACACGCCTGACCTGACACTCATGCTTTCAGACTCTCATGCTCCTCACCTGACGCTCACGCTAAAAGACTCTCACGCGTTTGGCGTGACGCTCACTCTTTCAGACTATCACGCGCCTGGCCTGATGCTCACACTTTCAGAATCTCACACGCCTGACCTGACACTCATGCTTTCAGACTCTCATGCGCTTGGCCTCACGCTCACGCTTTCAGATTCTCACGCTCCTGGCCTGACGCTCACACTTTCAGAATCTCACACGCCTGACCTGACACTCATGCTTTATGACTCTCATGCGCCTGGCCTCACGCTTTCAGATTCTCACCCTGCTTCTCTGATGCTCACGCTTTCAGACTCTCACCCTGCTTCTCTGATGCTCACGCTTTCAGACTCTCTTGCGCCTGATCTGACGCTCAAGCTTTTAGACTCTCACGTGCCTGGACTGACGCTCACGCTTTCAGACTCTCACGCGCCTGGCCTGACACTCACGCTTTCAGAATCTCACGCTCCTTGCCTGATGCTCACGCTTTCAGACTCTCACCCTGCTTCTCTGATGCTCACGCTTTCAGACTCTCTTGCGCCTGATCTGACGCTCAAGCTTTTAGACTCTCACGTGCCTGGACTGACGCTCACGCTTTCAGACTCTCACGCGCCTGGCCTGACACTCACGCTTTCAGAATCTCACGCTCCTTGCCTGACGCTCACGCTTTCAGACTCTCATGCGCCTGTTCTGAAGCTCACGCTTTCAGACTCTCACGCTCCTGGCCTGACGGTCACGCTTTCAGAATCTCACGCGCCTGGTCTGACGCTCACGCTTTCATACTCTCACGGGCCTGGCGTGACGTTCACGCTTACAGACTCTCATGCTCCTGGCCTGACGCTCACAATTTCAGACTCTCACCCTGCTTTCCTGACGCTCATGCTTATAGACTCTCATGTGCCTGGACTGATGCTCACGTTGTCAGACTCTCACGCTTATTGCCTCACGCTCACGCTTTCAGTCTCTCACGCGCCTGGTCTGCCGCTCACGCTTTCAGACTCTCACGCTCCTTGCCTCACGCTCACGCTTTCAGACTCTCACGCGCCTGGCCTGACACTCACGCATTCAGACTCTCATGCTCCTTGCCTCACGCTCACGCTTTCAGACTATCACGCGCCACACCTGACGCTCACGCTTTTAGAATCTCATATTCCTTGCCTGACGCTCACGCTTTCAGAGTCTCACACTGCTTCTCTGATGCTCACACTTTCAAACTCTCACGTTCCTGGTCTGACGCTCACTGTTACAGACTCTCATGCTCCTGGCCTGACGCTCACGCTTTCAGACTCTCACGCGCCTGGCCTGACGCTCACGCTTTCAGACTCTCACGCACCTGGCCTGATGGTCACACTTTCAGACTCTCACGCTCCTGGCCAGACGCTCACGCTTTCAGAGTCTCACCCTGCTTCTCTGATGCTCACACTTTCAGACTCTCACGCACCTGGCGTGACACGCACGCTTTCAGACTCTCACGCGCCTGGCCTGACACTCACGCTTTAAGATTCTCACGCTCCTTGCCTGACGCTCACGCTTTAAGATTCTCACGCTCCTTGCCTGACGCTGACGCTTTCAGTATCTCACCCTGCTTCTTTGATGCTCACGCTTTCAGACTCTCACGCACCTGGTCTGAGGCTCAAGCTTTTAGACTCTCACGCGCCTGGCCTGACGCTCACGCTTTCAGACTCTCACGCTCCTTGCCTGATACTCACACTTTCAGACTCTCACGCGCCTGGTCTGACGGTCACGCTTTCAGACTCTCACGGGCCTGTCGTGACGGTCACACTTTTAGACTCTCACGCACTTGGCCTGACGCTCACGCTTTCAGACTCTCATGCGCTTGGCCTGACGCTCACGCTTTCAGACTCTCACCCTCCATCTCTGATGCTCACGCTTTCAGACTATCACGCGCATGATCTGAAGCTCAAGCTTTTAGATTCTCACGCGCCTGGCCTGACGCTCACGCTTTCAGACTCTCACGCGCCTGGCCTGACACTCACGCTTTCATACTCTGAAGCGTTTCGCCTGACGCTCACGCTTTCAGACTCTCACGCTCCTCTCCTGACGTTCACGTTGTCAGACTCTCACGCTCCTTGCCTCACGCTCACGCTTTCAGACTCTCAATCTCCTCTCCTCACGCTCACGCTTTCAGACTCTCACGTGCCTGGTCTGCCGCTCACGCTTTCAGACTCTCATGCTCCTGGCCTGACGTTCACGCTTTCAGACTCACACTGCTTCTCTGATGCTCACACTTTCAGACTCTCACGTTCCTGGTCTGACGCTGACTCTTTCAGACTCTCATGAATCTGGCCTCACGCTCACGCTTTCAGACTCTCACGCTAATGGCCTGACGTTCACGCTTTCAGACTCTCACGTTCCTGGCCTGACGCTCACAATTTCAGACTTTCACCCTGCTTCCCTGACGCTTTCAGACTCTCATGCACCTGGACAGATGCTCAAGCTGTCAGACTCTCACGCTCCTTGCCTCGCGCTCCCGCTTTCAGACTCTCAAGCTCCTTGCCTCACGCTCACGCTTTCAGACTCTCACGCGCCTGGTCTGCCGCTCACGCTTTCAGACTCTCACGCTCCTTGCCTCACGCTCACGCTTTCAGACTCTCACGCTCCTTGCCTCACGCTCACGCTTTCAGACTCTCACGCACCTGGTCTGAGGCTCAAGCTTTTAGACTCTCACGCGCCTGGCCTGACGCTCACGCTTTCAGACTCTCATGCTCCTGGCCTGACGCTCACGCTTTCAGAGTCTCACCCTGCTTCTCTGATTCTCACACTTTCAGACTCTCACGCTCCTGGCGTGACACTCACGCTTTCTGACTCTCACGCGCCTGGCCTGACGCTCACGCTTTCAGACTCTCACGCGCCTGGCCTGACGCTCACGCTTTCAGACTCTCACGCGCCTGGCCTGACACTCACGCTTTCATATTCTCACGCTCCTTGCCTGACGCTCACGCTTTCAGACTCTCAAGCTCCTTGCCTCACGCTCACGCTTTCAGACTCTCACGCGCCTGGTCTGCCACTCACGCTTTCAGACTCTCATGCTCCTTGCCTCACGCTCACGCTTTCAGACTCTCACGCGCCTCGCCTGACGCTCACACTTTCAGACTCTCACACGCCTGACCTGACACTCATGCTTTCAGACTCTCACACGCCTAGCCTGACACTCACGCTTCCATACTCTCAAGCGCTTCACCTGACGCTCACGCTTTCAGACTCTCACACTCCTGGCCTGACGCACAGAATTTCACCCTGATTCCCTGAAGCTCACGCTTATAGACTCTCATGTGCCTGGACTGATGCTCACGTTGTCAGACTCTCACGCTCCTTACCTCACGCTCACGCTTTCAGACTCTCACGCGCCTGGTCTGCCGCTCACGCTTTCAGACTCTCACGCTCCTTGCCTCACGCTCACGCTTTCAGACTCTCACACGCCTGGCCTGACACTCACACATTCAGACTCTCATGCTCCTGGCCTGACGCTCACTCTATCAGACTCTCATGCTCACGCTTTCAGACACTCACGCGCCTGGCCTGACGTTCACGCTTTCTGATTCTCACGCTCCTGGCCGCACACTAACGTTTTCAGACTCTCATGCGGCTGGCCTGACGCTCACCCTTTCAGACTCTCACGCACCACGCCTGACGCTAACGCTTTCAGAATCTCACGTTCCTTGCCTGATGCTCACACTTTCATACTCTCACCCTGCTTCTCTGATGCTCATGCTTTCAGACTCTCATGCTCCTGGCCTGACGCTCACGCTTTCAGACTCTCATGCGCCTGACCTGACGCTCACGCTTTCAGACTCTCACGCACCACGCCTGACGCTAACGCTTTCAGAATCTCACGTTCCTTGCCTGACGCTCACACTTTCATACTCTCACCCTGCTTCTCTGATGCTCATGCTTTCAGACTCTCATGCTCCTGGCCTGACGCTCACGCTTTCAGACTCTCATGCGCCTGACCTGACGCTCACGCTTTCAGACTCTCACGCTCCTTGCGTAACGCTCAGGTTTTTAGACTCTCACGCGCCTGGCCTGACGCTCACGCTTTCAGACTCTCACACACCTGGCCTGACGCTCACGCTTTCAGACTCTTACGTACCTGGCCTGAAGCTCTCAGCTGTTCTCAGCTGACTTTTACAAGACTTTCACATTGCGTTGGCTGAAGTATTGAGAATGTTCCAAGTTAGCTGGGTTGATGGTACGTTTCCCAATAGCATTGATTGAACAGTGCCACCTAACTAAGTTGGTAATAAAAGCTTCCGTAAGACATGCTTGCAGCATCAATGCCACCCGGGGAATAACACCCCACCCCCACCCACCCAGATCACGCAATTCCTTTCTGCTGTTAAGTAGGACTTAGTGAACTGGTTGGTCCCCCATCATGGTCCAGAATTAGCCCTGAGAGAAGATGGGGAGAGGGCGTTCCAGTGTGGGAACACTAAAAGGGGCACTTACCAGGCAGCGTTGGCGAGGAAGCGTGATGAATGCCTGCCCTCCCCCGCATCACCAAAATAAAACAGAAACATCCATTTTAAAACATACGCTACACAGAAGAAGGCTGATTACAAGTCATCGTTTATGAAGCTTTTAAAAGCCCGACACAGTAAACGCGATAAATGAGTTTCGTTGCAAATCCTCCTTTTATACGCGGCGTTGTGGCGGTTATTAATCACGCGGCGCGTGTTTACCGGACCCACGACACGCTTTAGGAGCTGGGACACGGGCTGACAGGGAGCAGCCTAATGGAGACGGACTGACTGTGAGTGATGGAGAGGGAGCTGGCCTTGGCTTTTCCTTTATTATTAGATCAGTTCATTTGGAAGGTAAGGATTGGGGCTCCGGTGATTTCCACGGGCACCTCCTCCAGCACGAGACAGCCGCTCACGCGGTCACGATCCAGTTTGTGATTCACGGCCGTCCCCAGAGCCGGTTTAAGGTGATGTATTCTGTCCTTATCGAACGTCCATGATCCGCCGACCTCTCACGACAGCATTAAGATGCGCGGCATCACCAGCTCAGCCGTCGGCCAGCAAGGAGTGATGTTGTTCTTTTTCACCCGCTAGTAACACCCCAAGTGTCCGTCGCTCCCTTCTGATTATCTTTATTATATTTTTATTGTGCATCACTATGATGTGCATGGTGTCCGGAACCAGGTTGAAAACATAGCGGAAGTTTTACATGACCGCCGCCTAGTTCACAAATTCAGTCTCAGTCATTTATGTATACCAACAGCTTCCTTCACATGTACACTGTACACAGACCATGTGTCACGTCTGAGCATGATGTATGGTCCACTATACAGTCTTGGAGCTCAGGGAACTTTATTTCAACATTGACTGGAAAGACTTGACAAGAAAAGGAACCACAATGGGTCTAGACAAAGGCAGGTCAATAACTCAAGAACTAACAAAGACTTGAAACAAACACGAGGGAACACTAAGTATTGACACAGATTCAGAGCGGGGTTTTTACTGGGAACATCTAACAGCAAACCCATTCCATAGCCGATGGGAAAACAGAATGGGCAGAGGGGGTATGCACTATATGGACAAAAGTATTGGGACACTTGGCCACTACACCCATAGGAACTTATATGACGCCCCATTCTCAATGCATAGGCATCAATATGGAGTTGGTCCCCCCTTTACAGCCCGAATAGCCTTCACTCTTCTGCGAAGGCTTTCCATAAGATTTTGCAATGTGACTGTGGGAATTTTTCAACATTCATTCAGAAGAGATCTGGTAAGGTCAGGCCCTGATGTTGGACGTGAAGGCCTGGCTCGCAATCTCCCTTCTAGTTCATCCCAAAGGTGTTTGATGGGGTTGAGGTCATTTTAAGAAATTTCATGAAATTCATGAAAAGCTCTTCAGAACAACCCATTCTTTCACAAACGTTTATAAACCTGACTGCATGGCTAAGTGCTTGATTTTATACATGAGTGGCAATGTGTCTGAATGAAAACTTGAATTCAATGATTAAGAAGTGTGTCCCAGTACTTTAGTTCATGTAGGCTATAAATACAAGTAAAGAGAACAATGGACAGTTGTGGGTCATTAACAATCACACTAGCACCAGGAAGACAGGGTGAACCAGGAACAAAGACACTAAAGGAAAAAACCAAACTGAAGTACATGAATGGAAGGAAAATGATTTAGATCCTGGGGCACACATGACCAAAATCACCAATGATGTTGAGCCTCTGGCCAGCCTGGAGCACCAGACGGTTTGTGATAATTGGTTATTGACTGCATGGTCAGTCCATTCGGCTACATGGCAGCCCAGGGAACAGGGAGAACAATGGGGACTGTGGGGGCGGAGGGCAGACCTAGGGGAACACAGGGAGCAGAATGGGATGGCCAATGTCACCCGCTGGCCAATCGGGGAACTTGGGGAAACGATGGACGGAACGAGGTGTGGACCAGGATTCCCCCATTACGGTCGTGGAGGGCCAGGATCCAACACAGACTGCAGACTACACTGACTACCCTGCTCACATCCTCACCAGGTTCAAACGCACCAGGTTTAATAAGTGTGTTTGAACATGTAAATCTGCAAACCATGTTGGATTCTGGCGTTCCCAGTATGGAAGTTCGGGAAACCTGGCATGATCGGATCCTGTCACCTTGTCATGCACTATTTGACTGTTTCCAAAATACAGAACTGAGTACCCTTCTTTGTTAACCTTCTTGTAAAAACAGTGACAACGACAAAGAAAAACGTACAGTTATGTAAAATCAAATAACATTTTCCCACTAATCGTGGTGAATTCATGGATAGCTATGCTGTTTTTTTCCGATAACTTCACTTCCTCTGCCATCTTGTGGCACAGAAATTTAACTTCAGCCGCCTGCGGAAGACGAATTAAACGGTATTTGGATGAGAAAAAGAAACAACGCTATTGAAAGACTAAAAAAGTACAAATGAAGTGAAGTTTTAAATCACGGACATTTATATCCTACAATAAAATTGTTACGTCATTTTGCTTTAATAGGTTCAGATTAAATTACCCAAGAAATCTCTATGTTTCTGGTATTGCTTGGGTCAGCCTAATGGTGAAAGAAATCTGATCACTAATCTAACCTGAGCACAACACAAGTCAAGCTGGGGAGCATACACTGATGCAGCCTGTTGCCACACTCTCCACATGACGAAACACCTCGAGATCCCAGCTAGCGACCCCCCAGGCAAACAGAGAGTCCATTCCCACCTTCCGGAAATGTCCATCCACCTCCCACAGCCAGGTGTTACGTGGGTGTCCCCTTGGCCTGGTCCAGCCGCTTGGGTCCCCAGCAAAGAGGATCACCCTCAGATCATTGGATAGCGTCCATGTCTCACAGCCATACAGCAAGACAGGGAGCACCAGGACTCTAAAAACTTGGACCTTCCTCCTCTTGCAATGATATTGGGAGCCACACACCCCTTTCCAGTGACCTCATGACCCCCCATGTTCTCCAAATCCGTCTGCTGTCTTCCGAAGTCTCCATCTCTCGAAGAGTCAACATTCTCCCCACAGATAACACAAGTACCATTAAAATATTTCAGTTACTGGAGGGTCATGTGGTATATTTAGATCAGCTATACTCACTTTAAAATATTACTTTCGGGTGGTGCAGTGGTTAGCACTGTTGCCTCACACCTCTGGGTGTTCTATCTCCAGTCAAAAGCCTCCAACTCGGCCACATATTTCGAACAGCTGGGATTATATTCAGAGAATTAAGCGAAGGGGACAGAGCACAACACAAACTCGGGATATGAAACAGCGCCCCATCTGGAGTCTGAAAACCACAGCCTGCATGCTCCTCAGATAGCCTGCTGTCTCTTCAGTGGGTTTGTCTCTGCACTTGGGGGACCATGGGTGGGCTGCTGGTTGACTTCTGGAAGATTCTCCATCAGGGTACCTATAATGAAGAAAAGGCAACACCCTCCCTGCACTGAGAGCCTTTGGCCATCATGTAGCCGAGCCCTTACTGACCTTCAGGAGACCATGAGCTCTGAAGCACCAGAAACAGGGCACTTCCATTGGATGCTCGGCCCCAAGCCATGACCATGCAGGCTCATCCCTATAAGCGGCGCTCCTGCTGTCCTTCAACAGGCCGACTCAGCCCATCAAGCCACTTAATGCCGAATCGAGCCGAATTAATGACGAGCATGACCTTCTAGAGCGAACAGAATCCTACCTATTACCTTTTCTTCCATTGCTTTCATCTTTCATCCATTATCTTATTGACGGTGAAAATAGAACTTCCCTGCATGCACCACACACCTGAGCCGGCCGAGCAGAGCGGCTGGGGGGGGGGGGGGTGGCCGGTCCTGTGGCCTGTACTGAGGTTCTGAGCTTCAGGCTAGAGGAACTCCCTGTGAGTTCCGGGCCATCGGACGCCCCAATCAGATGACGCCCCTTCCTGCACTCCTGACGGGTAAGATACCACCGTATGCATTGGGATCAGTCAGTTAGGATACTGATTAAGGCCCCAGCATGGGGCCCTAAAAACATATCATATTAGGCTCAGACCAATCCAGTTCTGTTCCAAATGGAATCATTCTGACTTTCTCCCCTTTACAATGCAGCAATTGGGGTGTCGCCCTTCTTGGGCCTCAGTCCTCCTTTTTGGACATGAGTCATGTTGGTGGCCACCCTCCCTGGGGGGTGCAGCAACTGCCGGCCTTTAATCTCCACGTTCAGGGGCATTGACTTTGTTTTGCATGTTTCTCCTCGTCGTCTCCTTTAAAGGCGGCTGCTCCTGGCTTTATGCTGATTTCAGGTCTTGCCGATTTGTCCATTTAAACCCTGAGGCCATTGGATTAACTCGTTAAAAGACCTTGAATGGGATGAATGTGGTGGATGAGGGGGGCTTATGGGGGGATTTCTGTTTGCTGGCCCCTGAGTACATAGTGCCCCCGGGCATGTACCATATGGTTAATCCAGGTCAGCACCATTCCCACCCTGCGATAGTCACCTTTCTGATTTTGCTCACTGTGCAATCATCCCAAAAAGCAAGCCCCGCCTAGGCGACTCTGCATTCATATTCTGTACTTTTCCTTTTTCACCAGGTGGGGGAGCCACAACACCACCATATTTTATTATCAGGAGCGCTAAATGAATTGGTCTTCCACAGAGAGCTTGCTGCGGTGTGTTCATAGATGACACAGTTGTCCAGGAAAACTTATGCACTACAGTGATTCGGATCAAAGGAAAGGTCACTCTTAGCAACACTAAAGCAGCGGGAAAGGCAACAAATGGGTACGTTATTCTAATCAGAGTGTGTGTCTGTGTATGTCTGTGTGCCTGCCTGTGTGTGTGTATGTGTGTGTGCGTGCTTCTGTGTGTGTCTGTGTGTGTGTGTGTCTGTATGTCTGTGTGTCTGTATGTCTGTGTGTGTGTGTGTGTGTGTGTGTGTGCGCGCCTGTATATGTGCATCTTTGTGTACATCTGTGTGTGTGTGTGTGTGTGTGTCTGTATGTGTGTGTGTTTGTGTGTGTGTGTGTGTGTGTGTGAGCGGGTATACCTATCCTCATGGGGACACAATGTCCCCATAACGTGATAAATATCCGAAAAAAAACTATTTTCTAAAAATTAGTCACTGCTGTGAAAAAACTAAAAATGCAAAAACTCTTGTATTCTGCTTGGTTACTTATGGTTATTGTTAGGGCAGGGTGGGGGTTAAGGTTGTCATAGATTTTCCCATAGAACTGAATGAGCGGGTCCCATAAGGATAGATATACCCTACATGTGTGTGTGTGTGTGTGTGTGTGTGTGTGTGTGTGTGTGTGTGTGCACATGCGCTCTGCCAGCCCAGTATGTCCAAACGCGAACACATGCTTCTGTGTGTGAGACTGGACCCACGCACCTCCCCACTGCCCGTCTGTCCTCCAGCCTCTAGTGTCTTCAGCACAGACGCGTTAGCTAGCTTTAATCATCACCCAGAGCCTGAATTTCAGCATTTCTGCATTTCACGGGTCTGCCAGCGTAATTGAGAGTTTTGTTTGTCTGGAATGAAGGACACAAAGGCCCTCGTCAAACGGATTCAATTAGGCCAAATGCGAAATTTGGCTTTAAAGACGTGTTATTCTGCCAGTTTATAAACCCTAACCCTGGAAAGGGGATCCAGGTACAGCCTTAAGTCCGTCTATTATGGGATGTTTCCATGAAGTTTAATGGAACAGAAACACCAGTGTAAATTGGCATTGTTGGGGGGGGGGGGTAACAACTTCTGTGGTGTTGAAATTTAGTAAAGCGGATCAGTAATGGGGGGGGGAATTAAATCTGTGAAGGATCCAAAAATACAGTTCTGGCAGTCGGCCCCCTCTGTCTGCCACCGAGAATGTGGGGACGGCGGCGGGAGGAGATGGAGGAGTGGGGAGGGGCTCTGACTCTTAAGTTTGCCAGCTCCGCGGGGGGGCCATGTGCGATCAAGAGCTGGCAGTGTCCCACTCCCTTCTGGTGGGGGAGGGGGGTCCTCAGCATTAGCCAGGCGGTCAGGTCCCAGGCCTAGTCCCTGTTCCTGGGTTTCGGTGTGGTGTCAGTTTGCCTCTGCAGTTACAAACCCAGCAAGGACATCGTCAACCAGCGGCCAGACCGGGGCCTCACCCGACCGCCCACAGAACACCGTTCATGCCCTGAAAATACAGACTGGTTACATTTCTACAGCTACAGAGGCGGCCGTCACAATTCTCTACCTCTAATGTCGCAGGAACTAAATGATAGAGTATTATGCAAAACGCTAAGGCCCTCAAAGAAAATGCTTAAAGCCAATGCTCTGGGTAGTAACTGTATTTTTACTAAACACATGAAGCACAATTTGACATTAGAATATGCAAAATAACAGCAACACAATAAAAACTAACAGGAATGTGTTCTTTTCTCCAAAAAGTCACTGATGCCTTTTTGGATGCTTAGATGAACACGGCTTCAGTTCCCCGACCTCTCCTCAGGGACACCTCAGCCATTCTATGTATCTGTTAAATATTACCATCGGCACAATATGCTATGTCGAATGCCCGAGTCAAATAATACACAGGTGTATTGGGTGCTTGCTGGGGTGACTTTAGGAAAGGTTTTGACAGGCACAATAACACAGTTTTACATCAGCATGATGATCATTTCAACATCATTTTCGTTGCCTGCCTAGAACTATTATATTATAGTATCACACACAGCACTGTATAATATTTCTATATGTCTGTATTTTAGATATTCTCTCTTTGTCCCCAAAATAATGTTTCTCAGGCTGTTATGCGTGGAGATGGTGAGTTGGGATGCACTGAAATTAGCATAAAGCCACTAACCCTAACCCCTAGGTGACTGTGGTCGGCCTGTTGCCGCTGCTTCACAGTCCGCGGTGTGCATCTCACCAGCCCTCCAAGGACGACCGAGTTCAGTCAGACAGGAGCTGATTTCCCCTCACCTTTAGGAGGTCACCCCTGTTAGACAGTAAGAGGGGGTCATGCTGGGATTAAGTTTTAATGCAGTGCCCGCCCACAAGTCATGCCACCTCCCCCCGCCACTGCTGTCCTGAATTGCGGTACCCTGGATAAGGAAAGCGGGTATATACTTATATCAAACACTTTCGTCTTGTTTGATAGGAATGAAAATGTTTAACTTGGGAGAGGGGAAGTGAATGCATTCTGAGTGTTACCATGGAAACTATATAATCATACATGAGAGAAAGAGATTGAGTCTTACCTGCTCAAAAAGCAAACTGAAACTCACGCAGGAGAGCTGAGGCTCGCTCAGGGGAACAGAGACTCATTCAGGAGACCTGAGACTCACTTAGGAGAACAGACACTCGTTCAGGAGAGCTGAGACTCACTTAGGAGAACAGAGATTCATTCCGGAGAGCTGAGACTCACTATGGAGACCAAAAATTCATTCAGGAGAGCTGAGACTCACTATGGAGACCAAAAACTCATTCAGGAGAACTGAGACTCATTCAGGAGAACAGAGACTCACTATGGAGAACAGAGACTCATTAAGGAGAACAAAGAGACTCACTATGGAGAACGGAGACTCATTCAGGAGAGCTGAGACTCAACCAAGGGAACAGAGACTCTCTCATGAGAACAGAAATTCATTTAGGGGGCAGTCCATGTTCACCTGAAACACATTTTCTTGTTCTCCAGGTCTTTCAGCATGTGTAATCACACCAATATGCCAGTACAGGGCAATGAAACAAAGCCATGTTGTTTGTTTTCTACTGGGTCTATTTTAAGTTCCTCAGTATTGTAGGTTCACACTTTCCACAAAACGGCAAGATTATTCCCATTAAAATAACCTGCAAAAAAGTTCTTATTTTTCATGGCACGGGCTTGCCTGCAATCACAGGTGGGGACCGAGAACTCCGGGCGAGGCAAAATTACTGAAATCAATCCGCTGGCAACAGAGGAGGGTTCCGGAAAGGCTTACGGGAAAATAAAATAAATCACGGGGATGGGAAGACGGCGCCAACCGGGTGCAAGAAGACCTAGCAGAGGCGACGTGGGCAGAGGGAGATTTCAGGCAGGTAAATAAAGGATTAAAAAAGATAAACGAGCCGAACTGCCCATCCCATTAACACGTCGGGGCCCCAAAGCATCACCGGAGATGATCAGCTCACTTACTGCCCTCATTTCTGGAGTAATAAACAGGAGCATTACCCACACCCATACCAGGCATGTCAAACACGCCCGGGAAGCTCGTTTCCCACAGTGCTCAGAGGGGGTCAGCAAGACCCCAAGCGGTCACATCCCATTAACTGGACCCAGCAACCAGGGAGACAGGATTATGACATTGGATGAAATCACATGATGTCGTAGCCCGACGTACATCTGTGACCGGGCATTAACGGGAACACACACACGTTTGCCCTGATTCAAACAAACCATCCCATTTACAGCACATACTTGCGCAGGCAGGGGCCTGTTTCCTGTCATCTGAACGGGAAAAAGGAGAGCAACAGGCTGTTTTGGGGATCATGCTTCAACTGGGACTGCTGTGACCAGGTGTGATCACCCCCCCCCCCCCACCACCCCAACCAGCAGGGGCAGGATTACGAGAGCCTTTTCTCGGTGGGACAGCGTGATGTTAATCTAAGCAGTGTGTCTTGTTTCTGCGATGGGCCTCCTGTACAGCAATGGTTGTTTAAGGGGTAGGGGTGTCTATTGATGATGATCTTCAATGCTTGGGCTGGCTTCTGCTGGCAGTGGTACGGGGCATGGTAAGATAAACGTGGAGATCCTCAAAAGTGCCGCCAAGGATCCAATCTAGCCGTCAAGCACATGTCACTGTTGGAAGCGCCATTCACAGGCCCACAAGGGCATCTGCAGTCGTCGGGAGCCAAATCAGTCAAAATCTAGCAGTACAGCTATAAGCACTAAGGATTAGTGTGCCCAATCAGAAGGGTAGGCAGGCCTGATACAAGCATAAACGGCTTTCCAGAAGTTTCCAAGAGTTCATCTGCGCTCAAGGCTGTGTTGCCATGACAGCAAGGCCAGAGTTTAGCCCTCTGGAGGGTCTACAGCATGTCATCCTCCATGAGGACCACCAGGGGGCCCCGTGTCTCAGTCTGATGCAGGAGCCGGGTGGAGGGGGCTGCTTTCTAGGCCCTGGGATTGTGAGCATTAAAAAATAATCATCACTTCCAAGAAGAATGAGAAACATGCCTCTGTAGCATTCCCTCCTCCCACTGGAGCCTTTCTCCATCTCCTCTAAGCCGCACAAATGTTTTAATCTCCATTTGCGTTTCTCTTCTTCCTTCAAGACTGTTAAAAAACAATGAGGGTGGTCTTGTAATAATTAGCAGTTAATTAAAATGTTAATCCCCCTGGATACTTCACTAGGCCGACATTTTGGCATCGAAAATGTTATTGTTCAGTCGGCCGAACAGAGGTAACAGAGAACACAAATAAGAAACACCTTGGAAATGAATTGCCCAGCCACAGAATGAGCCGATCTCAAAGCCGTTCACAGGTGAGAACCAAGAGACGCATCCAGAAACTCCCCTGTGATTTACACTGCTGGCAGTGTAACAATATCTGACTGTTTTCCATGTTGGCTTACTGATCCCAGGCTCCCGGCTTCTTTCGGAGCCTGGAGAGGATTTAGGGGCTTTTCGGGTGAAGGTGTGATGTTTCCTCAACCATAGACACCTCAGCAAAAGACACAGGAACAGAATGCAGCATTGCTACAGACACACCTGTCTCATCCCACCGCACAGGAGCTTCATAGAACCTCCATATAAGTATGAGCTTACTCATAGGTGCATCCAATCAGATAAAAAACAGATGTTCTGGAACAAGTAGAGGACGTAGGTAGAGTAGTTACATATTTAAACAAGGGGTCAATACCCCCACTGGAAGGGCACCTGGAAGGTTAGGGGTTAGTTTCCTCCTCCAGGCATAATTCTCTGAGATCTCCTGCAGGCTACAGACACCAGAAATCTCCTGCAGTCTGAAGATGCTGAGATGTCCTGCAGGCTGAAGGCTATGAGATCTCCTGCAGGCTGAAGGCACTGAGATCTCCTTCAGATTACAGGCTGTGAGATTTCCTGCAGTCTGAAGACGCTGAGATGTCCTGCAGGCTACAGACATCTCCTGCAGGCTACAGACATCTCCTGCAGTCTGAAGATGCTGAGATCTCCTGCAGGCTACAGACATCTCCTGCAGTCTGAAGATGCTGAGATCTCCTGCAGGCTACAGACATCTCCTGCAGTCTGAAGATGCTGAGATCTCCTGCAGTCTGAAGACTCTGATATCTTCTGCAGGTTACAGGCTCTGAGATCTCCTGCAGTCTGAATGTCCTGAGATCTCCGGCAGTCTGAAGGTGCTGACATCTCCTGCAATCTGAAGATGCTGAGATATCCTGCAGTCTAAAGATGCTGAGATCACCTGCAGGCTACAGGCTCTGAGATCTCCTGCAGTCTGTCTTCCCCAATGTTTCATGCCCCAGTAATAAAACAAACCACCCCCCATTAGTGGAGAAAGCAAGGCACCCAGACGCACAAATGTGAGGCCATGCTAGCCCAGAGTTGGAGGGGGGGGTAAGGGACAGGACTGTTAACATCTATCCTCCCCCACACTTCAATTCCTTGGAAGCTCAAGCCTCCATCAATGCAAAATTGACCCATCTTCTGAGACCAATACACCCCAACTCAAACAATAACGAGTACAGAGACTCGCCCCCAGGAGTCAAAGCTCAATTAATCTGAACCAAAACAACTCGGTGTATGACTGCCACGTAGGCCCAACTGGAGCATAAAAAAGGGTCTGCTGACTAAATAATAATGTAATGTGGGAGGGGGACCCTGGGGCGGCAGAGCAGGGGAGATGGCTTCTGTTTAACCTGGATTTCTGAAGGACAATGGTATTGGCCACGGAGGACCGACCCATTACCGTCACTGCTGATAGTCGACCCAGAGCAAAGTGCAGCCTCTGTTTTATGTTTTTATTAGAGCGAAGCAAGTGGAGTGTGGAAATAAAGGATGGATGACCTGGATAGATGTGATTCCTAGTAGTGGCTATGGAGCAGGCTGTGCATGCACACGTCGACAGACAGGGGGCGGTAGAGATAAGGTGGCTAACAGCACTCCTGTCTCATCCTTTCTCTTTTAAGTTTTCCTCTTTCACTTTTTTCTGCTCGTTGCCATTCTTAGCGCAAACGGCTCTGTAAAGTTGAACAGGTGCTGGGATCCGTCGCTCTGTCGCTAAATCAAGGGGTGGCTACACTGGCAGGTGAGGTTGGAAGAGCACGGTGTGTTTAGGAGCCTGTGCGGCCTCGAGGCAGAGCGTTTCCTGACGAGCCCCAGCCATCTCAAGGGTACATATGTTATTTATGCCAGCAGAGATGGATGAGCCCCCCACCCACCAATAGGGCCATGAGACCCTGTGCAACCATGTTATATCAATGCCGACAGGTCTGTTGGGGACGGACTCAGCTGTTTTATTGGGGGGGGGGGGGGGGGGTAGATGTCAAGGTGTAGCAGGCTGAAGCCGACTCAGAGACCTTATGGTGGAAGCTGTTAACCTGGCACTGGCCCAAAACAGCTGGTTTTCTGGTGCCCCTCCCCCATACTGCCTATTGGGAGACAGGGCCACAGATTATGACCAATCCGATGGAGCAGACACTCCCCCAGGAAGCCTGTGGGGAACTTAATCAATCCCATCGATTTCATATGGCGTCTTTCCCAGCACGGCTGGCCCTGCCGGAGTGATTAGAGAAGAATTTAGCAACAACATTATAGGTGAATTAAAATCCATTAAGATAATCTTAGTGATAAAACAGTAGTTAGTGTTACTCTATTGGCAGAAAAAGTCCGACGATCTTGCCGTCTTCCATAGATCAGTGGGGACCTTCCATGACCCTCTCCTCCAGGCTTCCAGCTCCTGGTCACCATGGGTGCCTTCAAAGTCACAGACACTGAATTTCACCAAAACCCGTTAATGCAATGCGTACTAAATGTAAGCAGGGGAAAATTATGCACATGTTCAGACATGTAGCTTATTGCCCAACCCGGATGTTTACTAGTAATGTAGCTTGACCCCCACAAACATTGAAAACGTAAATCATTATCAAGAAAAAAATACACATTTCAGTCAACTTCTGCAGTAGGGAATTTTTTTCTGCTAGAATTTGTACAGAGATGGTACTTCCTCCGCCATCTTCACACATGTTCCTGAGCGAGTGACGTTCTCCGTCTCTGTTTGCAGCTCCGGTGACCTTGTGGGATCGCGTGGCATCCATCGGTTGCACTATTTGGAATTGCACTGAATGCAGTATGTCATCCAGGGACCGTGTTTGGATGCACCCCGTGACTCTGAGCAGGACGGACCATGCACCACTTCCTGTGCCGCCTGGCAACACTTCTGGGCCACCATGACTTCTAAGCATGGTGCACTATCTCTCTCGTGATTCCTGGGAACTGCTTTGAGCCGTCATAATTCTATTTCACTGAGCAGCTGTTGGAAATGGATGGATGGACACGTGGACGGCCGGCTCCTATTGGCCGTGTCAGAGATCACACTGCCAATTACATTGGTCCTGACCAGATGGGGGTCACAGGGGACAGCTACCACTGGTTTACCACTGGCTCTTTATGGTAATTAAAAACAAATGGCTTCTTGGAGTGCAGTGTGTCTCACCTTGGGGCAACTTTGGCTGAGCTGCTGTAGTGATTACCTGCGCTTTCCACCCTTTTGTGAGGTAACGAGCTCTAATCATATTTAATTGTGGAATTGCAGTAAGGCAATGAAGTTAATTAGTATGGAATTAGGTGTTAATGATTACGGATAAGCTCTCATATGTTCTGTCTGGTTTGTTTTATATACAGATATAATTCAATAACGTGCGGTTGCCATGAAACGGCGTGCACAGCACCTGCGGTTTCACCCAGCGAATCAAACGGCACACAGAATTCAGCAAAATGCAGACCGGCCGAGGCAGCCGGCCGAGCCGCGGACGACAGTAAGATACACCAACTTTCCAGACCTGAGGTCGAGATTCTCCCAAAAAGTTCCCGGGAACAGAAAGACACTGAGGATACTCTCTTTACAAATGAGTTCTCTTTAATGTCAAATTCAGGGATCCATATTTGCATGAATGACAAAACAATTCACAGCATCATAAAGGAAAATCAGGACACAGTACAGAAACACATGAAGAAGGTGCCAACTCCACCCCCTCCACTGGGTCTTCAGCACCCCCCCCCCACAAGAACTGAATTGTTTGAACCAAACTTCCTTGAAAGAGAGCCCACGTTTTTGCTCTCTCGGTTGGTCTCTTACTTGGTCATGTGATCATACTTCGCACATGGATTGGTCCATTTATTATTTTTTTTAAACCCACAAAGTCAGTAGAGTCCCCTGTGCCCTTCCTGCCACTATCAGCTCCTTCTGGGAGACAGATGACAGCTCAGAGACAGCGTTTGATCTACGCTTCTTACCAGAAAATCGGCAACATCAAAACTCCCATCTCTATCATAGTTACTTTGACCAGAAGCAGCTCATCTCGGCCACTGAGCCCATGCTGCCTCTCCATTAGCCAATGGGAACGCTGTGCTATTCCCCGTTTTCAATTAAAGGAACACACGCCGCAATTCTCACAGCTCTAGCTAATTTACAGAATGTGACCTCTGATAGCAATTAGCGCCCCCTTAGGAAATAGATGGTATTTTTACAGACGGGTCCAGAGATGGTGGAGACTGACAGGGGAGTGATTTCCATGATGGGAAAAATCTAGACTCTTATTTCCCATCATCTGTGATTCTAGCCTAGTGCATGCAGAGTGAATAGTTTAGAATGGATACACACTAGTAATAAAGTCTGAAATTAAAAACAAGGAATGTGTTCTTAGCAGAGATCCATACATTAAGCTGGATACTGTCCCACTAAATGCACTCAGATGCATATATACAGACACCCCCGGATTCAGTTATTTGTACCTGCATGACAGTAAAAGATATATCTCCCAATTTGTGCTGATGCTGGAAATGTTTTCCATGTGCTCTGGGTGCATCGCCGCTGTCCCACCAAAGTTCGGAAACCTGGTTCCTAGTTCCTGGGCTATCGCGATCCATCTAGTTCCTGGGCCATCTCGATTATGTAACTCCTGGCCATTTTCATGAGTCGCTTTCCCACTGTACCACAGGAACCGGGACCTTAACGCTAAACAAGCATGGGAGACGCAAAAGGTTTATAGGTTCAACTTCACACATAATTTCATATGAAACTACAATGCCATGCTAAAACAATGGAGGATAAAAAAGTCATCTTGTTAGTTGTTTGTTAGTTACTAGGGGGATCGACTGTGATAAAAATGGGACACAGAGATATATTTATATTTTACGACAACATATTTATAATTTATTATTTAATCTGGCCAGCAGATTGATCTTTAGTTTTCCACGGAATAAAAAAAATGACATGACTTTCTCCTATTAATAAGTGCTGGCAAGTGTCACCACCAGCATTGGCGATATTAGACAAAAGTATTCCGGTTATCAATCAAATTTTCCGATGCAGGAATATGGAGACACAAGTAAATAGGTATTCATTAATGCATTAAATGGAACTGAGATACAAAAATAAGTCCATTTGCGCAGTTTTTGCTCCACTATTTCCATCTCCTTTCCCTGTACTTCCATGTAGCTTCCAAGTTAGCGCTGGTGCTTGTGCTAAACCAGTCACCAAGTTTATCAATATATGGCCCACCTTAGTAGTGTCTTATCCAGAGTAGGGACTCAAAAAAAGTTCTGGAACAGCCTCAGAAAAACTACAATCCTACGGTCGTGGTTCCGGAACATGGCAGAAGTTCCTGGTCCCAGTTTTGGTTCTTGAAAAAAGTTCCTACGGTGGGAAAGCGCCTATATTCCTGCAAATTTTGACAGAACATTACTGGCACAATGAAGCCCCAGTCAAGTGGGGGGCCTTACAGTCCAGCCCCCCAAGGAATCCCCGTGGAATGCTGTGCACCTTCTAGAATGTGACTCCAGAAAAGGAATCTGGCAACATTCTAGAAGTGGTCACCAATGTGTTGGGTGCACGCTACCAGCAGCCTGCAGGGATACCAACAAGTATCCAGTTATAAGAAAATGGATTAATTTCTCACCCTCTCCAGCCCACTGCTGGTCAAAAACTTTTATCATCACCGCCCACCCCGCAAGTTGCATAGCCCCCCACAGTATTTCCTTGGTAGTAGGAGCTGTCCTTGTAATTCTACAGTCATGCCACTCCCCCAACATGGACATACCCATGGTTTTGTGGTTATCAGGCAAAAGTGATGATGATGGCAGTGAAGGTGATCGTGGTGGTGGAATGCTTGTTTTAAAAAGATCCTATAATGAAACATGTCTTACAAAACATTATTATGTCGCATGGCAACTGTCTTTTGCGGGGGGAGGGAGCGGGGGAGGGGGGTTGCAAAAGAGCCCCCAGTGGAGGGAGCCACAGCAAGTCCTGCTGCATTCTGACATCATAAATCATTACACGTGAAAACAAACTAACAGTACATAAAGAACAAGGATAATTACAAAAAATCTTTGACAGGCCGCTTGAGAACAGTCATGTGACTAGATTTCAGCCAATCACTGTAACAGTGAACATAGCAAGGCGCTACCGATGATTGGTTGTACAGATCACCTGGTGAGGGCCATGTAAGTGGGCGGGCCACTTCTCATACTTAGAGGATAATTGAAAGGCTGCCCTAAGGCCCATATTAACTCTAAAACGCTGTCCGTTTATCTTTAATGCGCCTGTCTGGATACACCAAGGAGTTCAATTTGAGCATGACCAGATGATTATAGAGATATGCAATCCACAGGTCACATAAAAGTGGTCATGAATCCCAAAAAGAAGCATCGGCGGAGGGCTCCATGACATAGTGAAGCACATCTTCACTATGTCTGAAAGGCTCCATGACATAGTGAAGCACATCTTAAATGTTCCAATTCCACTCAGTAAAGCACAGTCCAGTTCAATGGCAGAAACATGCTTGTTAGCATGTCCATTGCAAGCTTAGCTGTTTCACTTTACACTATCTGTTATCTTTTGAAATTATCGCACGTCATTATCTTTCCTGTAGACCCGATACATGATCTGTACCATCACTGCACAGATCTAATTCACACCCCTCCGGTGTTCCAATGTAGTGTCTATCCTTAGCATTGATGATCACACAGTTAGTCAGAGACCCCCATCACTGCTATACATGTCCCTCCATTTTCTAGTCCCAAAATGAAGCAACTCGCACTCTGTCACCCCAGGCCAGGCGCATCCCAGCTCCACTCGCTACCACTTGCTGATGATGTGGTTCATATAGTCCTCAGTTGGCAGGCGTGACGCATCCTCGGGGCCCTCATCCCGGGGCCGGTCGGTCCGGGAGCGGCGCACGGGGCCCTCAGCGTGACCCCGGAGAGCCAGGCGCTGCTGCCGGCGCTCCAGCTGTCGCTTGTGCTGGTAGCGTTGCTGGAAGAGGTCCTTGGCGTAGTCGTAGAGCTGCATGTCGAGCTCGTTGAGCTCCTCGATGCGCAGCACCGTTTCATCGTCAACGTCGACGCCACCCGCCCGCGTGCTGTTATACTGCACGAAGGGCCGGATGAAGCGAAGCCGGAAGGTTCTCTCGAACAGGTACTGCGTCTTGCGCTGGAACTCGGTGAGGCCGAAGAAGGCCATGTCGCGCAGGTTCTTCTTGGCCGACTCGAGGAGCATCTGGGCGCGCTTCTTCTCGGGCACGAAGGAGGCGTTGTAGCACCCTACCAGGCTGAGGTCGGCCAGCATGCGCACCTGCCGGTTGTTGGCCAGATTGTAGGGGCAGTCCATGAATTGGCGCAGCGTGCAGCCTGACCAATCGCCGCCCTCGTAGCAAGAGGGCAGCTCCTCGGGCGTAGGCGTGCGCCCGTCGCACATGTGCAGCGACGTCTTCCAGGTGGCGCCGCGCTGCACGTGCCGCCACTCGCTCAGGTAGCGCGACACAGGATCGCGCAGCAACGTGATGTAGTAGAACTTCCTGTGGGGGGGGGTGACAGAGAGAAAGGGTGGGGTTAATGAGCGAGAAGGTAAGGGTGGGGGGGCGGTTGAGAATAATCCACACAAACCCAAATGTGATTGGCGGTTTTCCTTGCATGAATGTTCCAGATCATTCTGTGGCGGGGCAGGCCATTTTGTAGACAGGAGCTGGCAGCTGCCGGGGTTCCAGCCCGCATCCTTACGCAGCCTGCTACCAACTCTCCGCAGCCCCGCCGAGAAGGCCCAGATTTATAGGCAACAGCTGCCCGTCCGTCCTTATGATGCCAGTGATGTAGGGAGCTGTATGTGCGGACTGCAGCCAGCTGACAAACCCCTCCCCACATGCCGGGAGCAAGATCCACAGTCATGGGCAGGGGCATAGCTGGAAATTCTGCACCCCCCGACAAGATGTCACCTTGGACCCCCTGCTTAGGGTTTTTTTAGGGCCCCTATATCATGCTGGTCTGATGCTTCAAGATGACAAGAATGGGGCAGGCATCACAGCGCCCCCCCTGACCTTGTATGTGTCCCTCATACCCAAATCATTACACAGCTACTTGGAGACCAGAGGAGGCTGGGGGGAATCGGGGAGTCTTTGACGAATTGCTGCTGGTGTGAATGATAGGTGGAGGGGCAGCTGGGTGATCCGATTACAGCAATCAGACTGGCTAGGGGCCCGATCCGGGGGTGCTGGGATTCCCTGCACATCCATGGAACCTGCTAGAACAATACAGAATGCTCTAGCCCTTCTGTTCCTGCCTGTACTTCCCCTGATGGTTAGCCTGCACAAAGAGATGGATGATGTAGGCTATTATCATGCCCACTACAATGGCAGACCTTCCTCCAAGCCTCCAGGGGGCGCCATAATCAGCACATGGACTGCACAGTCAGGCCCTCCTTACTGCTGATGAATGGAAGGCATACACAAGGCCCAGAGTAAAGGCAAGAGGTCTCTCACATCCATCTCTATCTCTTGTCTGGGTTTCCATGGCTTTTGGCATCGGTTGCCTCTTCTGTGCACAGCGGGTCAACTACAGCAAAACTCCCCTGATCAACTGGCAGAAAAAGATACTCTAGCGTTGTAATGTACATAGTTGCCACAGGGTGGCAGCAGACGCAAGCTGTCCTGTTGCACTGGAAGCATTTGCAGCTGGGTCTGTGCCGTCCCCCTGGAAACGGAGGCTATAACAGCAAAGGGCACCCTTAAAGATAGACCTACATCTCATGTTAGGCGCACATTGATTTACTCCAGGCAGCCAGGCTCTGAAAGCATACCCTCCTAGGCACGCATGTGCGTGCTCAGCCTTTTACTCGGAGGTTCACTGTTTCCTGGACTGAAGTCTTGGTGCCACTTATTAGCATGGTGTGTCATGCGGTAATTATGGACCAGAAATAGGTTGTCTCAGAACCCTAACCCATCTGAGCAGTGTGGTGCATTGGACCTGATCTCATGGGGTGGGAGAACAGAAAAAGAGGGAGGGGATGAGAGGGCAGATGGGAGGGAGCCATGACAACCGAGCGCACGCACACCTGAACACGCAGGCACACACAAACACAGGCGGATGTTCACAAACAGCCAGTCACCCATCTGTTTACCAGAACTCAGCTAAAAGCAGATGGATGTTCCCTGTCTCGCCCTTATAAGAGGCATTCCTACAGACCACCCCTACAGGCTGGAGCCTGCCAGCCACACGTTTATCCATGCTAAACTGGTAGCTCACCAGGGGGCTATTTGGGGACGGGCCATAGGGGCACGGCCCCCAGCTGAAAGCTGATTGGCCCCAGTAGTGCCCCAAAACACATCACTGGCTATTAAGTTTGGCACCTCTGTGTGAATTATGGCCCTACTTATGCCCCACAACTTACAAAAATCCTAGAATGATCCCTGTATCTTACGAATAGGTGGGTAGGGGGTCCCCGAAAACATCTGGCCGACTATCACAGGAGACGGGTCAAGTTCATACCCATCCACTCAGAAGATATAATCACTCAAACCCAGCGTGAGGTTTACGTCCAACTCCAGGGCAGCACCTGAAGCTTAATTATTAGTCCTAAGTTAGGAGGTTAATTCTGAGCATTCCTCACTGTTCCCGCCCGGGGGAGGAACTCAAAACCTATTTTGATCGTTCCAGATTTTTGATTAGCCAACCAGCAACTGGAGGAGGGGCTCGGATTACATCCTGCTCATGGGATTCCGGTCCGACGCATTCCTCTCGCAAGACCACAAGGAATTTCTCCCCCCTCCTCTCCTCCCCATGCACGGCAAAACCACTGCGACAGACAGGGTGAGGCAGCAGGACGGCAGAGCCGTCAGAGGAAAAAATCGCCAGTGGCCTGCCGAGGCCGGCCGGGAAACAAGACGTGCGAAAGGAGGAGAAGCAAAGCAGGCTGGTGCCGACTCACGGAGAGCTGGCGTGTCCTGACACGGACCCCGGACCTACCCGCCTGCGACCACAAGCCAGATTACAGCATCCCCGCGGTTGGCCTCCTGTGATAAAGTTTTTTAATAAGCTGTTTACGGCATCACTTTCCGTTTATACTTTTATGGACGCCGTTTTCCAGGAATGCTGCTCTACGTCCTGGCCTACAGGAGACACGTAATCCTTTTCAGATTTTTTTTCCCCCAACACTCCCATTCCGGCATTTCAGGTTTCGATTTCCTTGGGAGGAATTATCGTAAATTACTGGGTGGGGGGGGGGGGGAGTGGATCATAAAAATGCCTCATGCTAAACAGCCCTGATTTATAAATCATTAGATGTCGGTCGCTGTGAAGTTAAAATGGACATCGTAAGCTGAAGCTGAGGAAGAGGGCAGGAATCCCATGATACATCAGTCCGGCAGCTAGCTGTGGCTTCCGCAAACACCGATTGGCTCTCCTGGCACAAAAGCGCATGCCTTTTTCTCCACTCTGTATACGCCACGCTGCACATGATGCTGATGCTGTGCGTAAAACCAACCACCAAAGGGGTGCTGTTCTGGTCTGAAACAGTAACAGAGTTTATAGAAACAACTAGGTAAAAAAATGTCCTTTAAAGTACCTTTGGGGAGCAGAGCATTCTGGGACTGGGAGGTCAAGTGGTAACAAACTGAGGTCAGGATCTAGCCAAGTGGCACATGGCCAGAATTGGGTCCCATGGCAAGCACTGGGTGACAAAACAATGACTGGCCCCCTCATTAATTCAATCAGCTTGAGCTCAATTCTTGGGGATGTTGGGGTCTCCTTGCCCCCACATAATGGGTAGGAACAGCACAGAACAAAGGCCTCAAACGGGTAAAATTAAAAGCAAAATAAAGCAATTAATGAGAGGAGCAGACAAGGTCGTCCAAGCCCCCTGGGCGATGAACATCTGTTACCTCCCACCTCCGCCCCCAAGGCTCTCAGGGGCTCACTAGCCAGTCCCAAAGGCCAGCTCTCCTGCAAGGTTGGTGGTTCTGCACGTTGGCTGCTTTGCCATTAGCCACTAGCCATACCTCCACCATAATGCTCACATGACCCTGTTTATCCATTAGCTGCTAGCTATACCTCCACCATAACTATCCCATGACCCTGCTTAGCTGTTAGCCATTAGCCATACCTCCACCATAAAGCTCACATGACCCTGTTTATCCATTAGCTGCTAGCTATACCTCCACCATAAAGCTCACATGACCCTGCTTAGCTGTTAGCCACTAGCCATACCTCCACCATAAAGCTCACATGACCCTGTTTATCCATTAGCTGCTAGCTATACCTCCACCATAAAGCTCACATGACCCTGCTTAGCTGTTAGCCACTAGCCATACCTCCACCATAAAGCTCACATGACCCTGTTTATCCATTAGCTGCTAGCTGTACCTCCACCATAAAGCTCACATGACCCTGCGTAGCTGTTAGCCACTAGCCATACCTCCACCATAAAGATCATATGACCCAGCTTAGTCGTTAGCCACTAACCATACCTCAACCATAAAGCTCACATGACCCTGTTTATCCATTACCTGCTAGCTGTACCTCCACCATAACTATCCCATGACCCTGCTTAGCCATTAGCCGCCAGCTATACCTCCGCCATAAAGTTCACATGACCCTGCTTAGCCGTTAGCCACTTGCTCAAGGGGTCTGGCTTAGTTGGTGGCTAAAACCCAACAGGGCTGGTTACCATGGAGGCCTACAAACCATCGCCTGTCTGGAAGCTGAGCTGTGACACATTCTTGCAGCGCATCCCACAGCGATTACAGCAGACAAAGAAGTCCTCCGATTTGTGCGCTAAATGACGGTGCACTGTACGCCCAAGAGCGGCTGCGATTATAGGCATGAATGGTGATTAAATTACTGCTATCATGTGGGTGTAGGAGGTATTAAACACGCAAACATAAACAAAAGCACAAATACAGCATGTCTGCATGTCTGGATATGGGGAAATCAGTCAGAAATTTGTCGTGAACATATAGTACCCATCCCAATACTGGTTTTGTTATCCCATACACTGTAACGCATAAACACACAGACTGCCCAAGCCTGGGGATTCTAAGCCCGACATCAGCTCTACTCTAGAATAGCCTCCTTATGTTCCTACCCTACCCTCCTCCTGTTACACAGTATCCTACCACCACAAACCTCTACTCCTTATGAAAGCATCCTGCCCGCGAGGAGCAGTTGCACCAATGTTTCTTGTGAGAACATATAGTATCAGAACATTGATGAATACGCCCAGAACATTTAGTATCAGAACATTGATGAATACGCCCAAACCATGCATGTTTGAGGCCTTCTTTCAGGCCTCGCTCATCAGTCCCGTCAGTTCCTGTGCTCTTGCAGTTGTAACTGTAATAAACACAGAGCCTGTTGGTTTTGTGTTGCCAGGCATTGACTGCTTCACTTAAAGGGCTCCCTTGGGTAATGCTGCTCACTGTCTACTTATTGCTGCTGAACGTAGGCCCTCTGCGATTTTACCAAATTCACGGAGGATTTGTCCTCTAGGATGGGAATCCGATGCAATCTCCAGACTCCAGCAGGGATTCAAAGGCCTTCATTGAAAAAGCCTCCCTACTTGGGTTCCCCTCCAGCACGTAACACTCACACTGATTTGTGTAAAGATGGCGCCTCTAAACAGCAAGAAAACGTTCCAATAGAAGTGTTCCTCAAGCCGGTCCTTAGGGAAACCAAAAATGTGGACCTTTCTGGGAATTCCTTAGGACCAGAAACACTACAACAGAATATCTCAGGATTAGCATAAGCCCCCCGCCCCGCCTCCCCCACCCCACAGACAAACCCCTATCATTCTACATTCTGCAGCCGTCTGCTAGTAATCAGCACCCTTTGACCCCTAAGGCTGGCAGCCCACCTCACCCAGCCCTCCTCCCACTCCAAACACAATGACAGCCACGTCACAGATGCTTCCGTCTGAGGCATCTAAAGAAGACCTTTTACCTCAGAACAGCCATCACAGGTAGCCAAACGCCATCAGCGCCCCCAGCCAGGCGGAAAAGGAAGGGTGAGCAGAAGATCGACTTGCGTTTTCTGTCAGTGGAGCCGTGAACTTAAAGTGACAATGACAGATCCAGCTTCACTCTCTCTGCCATTAAGCAGAACACACCTCCGGCGAGCCTGATAGTCTAACGGAAGCAGGACTGTATTGCTCTGACACATACACCTTCTTCATCCCGAAACAAACTTTTTGCATTTTCCCAACATCTTCAGCTAGAATGAGAATCTGTTTTGCACCCTGTCCCCCAGTGGCGTGCACGCCAAACTCTGTAGATGTGCTCTGTGGGCAAGGCATTCACAGATCACATGGGACAGCACGCTGAGGCACAGTTAACCATGGAGCATTCACAGATCACATGGGACGGCACGCCGAGGCACAGTTAACCATGGAGCATTCACAGATAGCACGGGACAGCACGTCGAGGCACAGTTAACCATGGAGCATTCACAGATAGCACGGGACAGCACACCGAGGCACAGTTAACCATGGAGCATTCACAGATAGCATGGGACAGCACGCCGTGGCACAGTTAACCATGGAGCATTCACAGATCACATGGGACAGCACGCCGAGGCACAGTTAACCATGGAGCATTCACAGATAGCAAAAGTCAGCACGCCGAGGCACAGTTAACCATGGAGCATTCACAGATAGTATGGAACAGCACGCCGAGGCACAGTTAACCGTGGAGCATTCACAGATCATAGCTAATGGCTGGGCAAAGAGTAGGGTAGCAACTCCAGATTAGTGAGAGCCGACCACCGTGATCACAGACGCATAATGCACCAGCAGAGAGTCCTTCCAAAGACAGACAGACATTAAACAAGAATTAAGAACCAAATTACCGGTATTTATTTACAGGGTGGTTCACTGGCATAGCAACTAGCATAATCTATTACCCAGACACCTTACTTCCCTGGAAAGTTCTGGGTGACTCCTGGAAATCACCATCATCTTCCTGAAACCTGAGAAACCCTCCACATTATCTTTTTGGGGAGACCACCTAAAATATCCACAATATTTCTTAAATGTGGGATATTAGACTTCTGTCGGTTCTATTCGGGCCCTGTTCAGTAAAATCAATCACTGGTTCACATCATAAAGGTTTGCACCATTACTGGATTACAGTCTGAGTCCTCCCATCACTGTTCAAAATGTGTAAATTTCCTCTGAAACCTAATTTAAATAAGATCATTTATACTGTGGCGATGAGCCAGTATCCAAGGAAACGAACATAGTTTCCTCACTTTAGCAGTTGCCCTCTGTGGGAGAAACTCCCTGCCGTTCCTATCCCTGCCCCTGCAGGTGACAAACGGCACAGAGAGCGGACACATCTTGTGGGCCAAACTCAGGAAGACCTTCTTGTCAACATGACTAATTCATTCCGGGATCCTCTCACTCCATTAATCACAAAGGCAGCCTCATGTTTGGATACAATACCCCACTCACGGATCCCAGTGCTACAGTGATCTACCGTTCATCTTGCTGAACATGCACCGTCAACTAGCAAACACAACAGGTAAGGCTGACTAGCTCACTTGAGAAGGGCACGCTGATGGTCTAGGATGTTAGATCTGCAGTCTTTGTCCCAAAGCCCAGGTAGCTCAGGCACCGGCCTAATCAGTTCCTCCAATTGTGACCTTCTGCGGAGTGCAGTCGCTTCCAGGCCAGCGGGGATCTCACACCTCCCCCGCAAGGCCCCTCCTATATCAGGCTACTTTTAGCCTCTTGTCTGCCACGTCCAAGGGGCGCTCAGGTGTCCGTTCCGCTTGGCTAGTGTCAGTTTCATCCCGGAAAGGTCCTTAGCATACCGCTAAAGCATTCCCCTTGTCACGGATGGCTGCCCCATCGCTCTGCTAAGAGACACAGGCCGTGTTTCTATGTCTCTATCCTTCACAACACCAGTCCTTTGTGTTTCATACCAGTTCTCCTTCAGTACCCATTTTTAACTTTCCCATTTTTCGTTTCACATATACCTACGTTGGAACAGCAAGACTCACCATCCAGCAGGTTCCGGACTTCTGTAGGAGATCACCAGAAGATAGTAGCAGGAGACCTTTACAGGGTTTGGAATAGCAGCCCGGCCAGATGCCGGGCTGGAGCATCTCCTACATTCTGCCGACTTAAGGGCAATCCATGGAAAAGCATCGACAGTGCCCATCTACGTCACCCCCACCCAAGCTGGGATTAAAATAGCCCTATGGACACTAATTACATTACTGGGGACTTGTCACCATAGGTTTGAAGTCTGCTATAAAAAGTTCAGAACAAATAAAATATAAATTGACTTCTCGATCCTTTTTCCAGACCACGCTAACCTCGTTCACCTCCTACCCAGTCTGTTTTTGACACTAGGCCTGCAAAATCCCACCCCAGCAAGGTGCTGGGGAGGGGGGAGCGTGAATGGGGAAAAAGGCAGACGTTCAACAACCCCCCCCCACTCCCCCACAGAGAAAGTCTGGGCACCTGGATCTCTATCTAATGAGTGAAATCATTATAGAGCACAAAGGAAGTTAGACAACCTTTAGACTCATACAGAGAAATGGAGAGATGGAAAGATCTATTATTACCCACTGGGTAATTCTTATTATCATACTCCAATTACTTTTCCAATTATTATCTCACTCAATTAATTATCTTTACTTATAAATATATCTTTACTTTGCTCAGGTTACAATTAATATATCCAATTCAACTGTTTAAACACATTTACTCATGGTTCAGGAACATTTATTAAATCCTCATTCTGCTAATATAGGTGTTTAAATCTGGATGTTAGAGACAGGCAGTCGTGGAAACTGGGGTGTGAGATTGAGAAAATGGAAAACACGCACGCACGCACACAGACACACACACACACACGCAGACACACACACACACGTGTATTACCACGACATATGTTAACAGTTCTATTCATCCGTTAATATCCAGACGAGCCAAACTAACACACACAGCCTAGCAGCTTTGTAGTCCAGGCTTTATCATAATGGCAGTTCATCTGGCATTTAGCCCACTGCTAAACAAATGGAATGACAGTGAAATACAACTGAATTCTGTTCACATTCCTATCTATTCCATTCATAATCAGATGGGACCTTCCAGAAAAATTCAAGCTCTTTGCACAGTCCAGACTTCCCAATTAACCTCCACCTGCCATCTCACATCCCCACGCTGCTGCATACTCTTTAATTGTCAGAAAAAAATACCCCCCAGTAAACGCAGAAAACTGAACAAGGTTTGCCCTATTTTTGCCTAATTACCTTAACAATAAGACCTATTGCCGTTTTAAAATAAAAACATACTGTATATTACGGTCCTTACATTCCCACAGGACGAGTGCTCAGCCTTGGTCCCCTTAGACATGTCCCAACTGCCTTAGGGGTAAAATGTGTAATAACCGAGGCAGCCCAGCCCAGCACAGGGATGACCACAGGCTGACTGCCGAGAAAACCATGCTGAAACAGGCACAGCGCGATGAACCGGCACAGATTTCACATAGGGTGGTGATAAATCACAGCGCTGGGGGGGAGCTTGAGGGAAAAAGGAGGGAAATCACAAAGGAGGCATGCTGCTGTCGTATCTTCCCCACCCCCGGTGTAATGGGACATCGTCACTCTCCCCCCATCTCGGCCTCTCAACCTGAATTCCCAGATTCACATTCTTTCATGGGCGGCTCTTTCGCTAAGAATCCCCTAAATAACTGTAAGAGATCACATATGATAAAGGTGGCCATTTACAAGGAGGGATGTCAGAGAGACCAGGCTCCAGCAGAACAACAAATCATGGCAAAGCTCCGTCCTTGCCTGGGTGGTGCAGCACAGGGTGGTCTTAAAGATAACGCATACATAAAACGAAAAGGTTTTCTGGCTACAGTTCCTGATTTAGCCCGTACTGGCTAGCAACCGGGGGCCCCAGAATCCAAGCACTGGCGGGGGCGGGTGTGGGACAGTGAGTATCGGCACAGGACCCCTGAGGCATGGATTTGTCGAAATATTATATATATATATATATATATATATATCTTGCGTGTGTCTGTGTGTCGATATATTCCGAGTTTTAGCACTTCAGTCTCGAAAGGTTAAGCCTCTTTCCTGAAAAGGGTACCCCCCTGCCTGAAAAATACTCTTGAAGCGTGACTTCCCTGAATGCACAGAATTGGCACTAATCTAACACTCAGAGACACCCGACTTAAGAGGGACCCGCTACTCCTCAGAAAAGTACCTCCTCTCAAACAGCTCACGCCCCCTCCATTATCACCGCTAATGGGGCCTTAACCAAATTTGGGTGGAGGGGGAACATTTAGTCTTGCATCTCATGCACCCAATCATCATCTGTTGGCCAAAATCTGGATTCCATGAGGATACTGGGGGAATCCTTATCAAAGCAAACCACAGCAAAGGCAGAATGTTTTGCGCTCCCGGAATGTTCGGAATGTTCTGGAGACAAAGGCTTTCTTGAACGAGCCGGGCACCAGCACAGACAGGTCCGACCAGCGCCACACACGATTGGTGGAATCCTTAGGGCTTGAAGTCCCCTGAAGCAACTGGACCGAAGTATACCCGGCTCCAATGTCCCTATATCTGGGAATAATGAAGTGCGGGGGGGGGGGGGGGGGGGGGTGGATGTGGTGTCTGCGTTCCTCGAAGGCAAAGTCACGGGAGACTGAAGGGTAGTCATGCGAAGGGAGTCATTTACAGAGTACGTGAACAGCAATTCGTGGTGTCACTCACCGAGGAGCACGGTGACAACATAGGCCTGTCTTCTGATTTTTTAGCTGCCTGGAAAATGACAGGTTAAGTTAATCCCAGACAAACGCAGTCTTTCCCGTCTGTGGAGCACAGGCAGGGGTGTCGCCCCAGCCTTCTCCGGGAATGCTTTGTTTCCCCGGCAAACTCCCCCCTCCTGCCCCCCGTTATTACACCGAGCTGCTCACAAAGAGCCCATGTTGGGGGATTCAAAGGCAAGAGTGTTAAATGACTAATCCAACCCTGAGCCTGTCCATCCTCTTTTCTGTACCTTTCCAGGCAAAACCGCCGTGATAATTAACCTCCGCCTGCTGTCTCACACTCTTCACTCGCATCTTGGTGCTCTCCTTTCTTCTGGCCCTCCAATTGGCCCTTTAATTAGGTTGCTATGGAGACTCTCGGACAGGTGTGGAAATGGTCAAACAGTGGTGGCCCATCATCTCCAGGAAGCCCCTGAATCGTTCCTTAATTCCTCTTCTTTTTTACTTGCCGACTACAGCTGCAGGCTCAGGTTTTCTCATGGTGCATGAGCGAGTTGGCTGTCAATTTATAAATAAACCCAATAAAACCACGTAAATCGAAAGCCGGAACAATGCTGAAATTCTCGGTTTACATCCTGTCCCCCATTTTTCAGCAATTCAGATGGCACTGTGCATGACATAATATCTGACAGAAGGGTGTGGCCAGTGGTCAGTTGGCTTGGGAAGCCAGCATGAATGAAGAGTTAATGTTGGATTAATCAGGGCGGTTTCTATTGGCCAGAAAAGACCAGCTTTAGGGGACAAACCAGTGGCCTTCAATGGACCAAGGCCAAGACCCAGCCCAGGAGACTCCGAAGGACTTACAAATCAGCTTATCAACCACAAACGACTGACCCACATGGGAAAACAGAAAAGATAAAAACAGGCTGGGCAGTAGGCAGATTGGACCATAATAAAGCGCCATATATAATGGTCTGGCTTGGGCTTTCAGTTGTATAGCTTCCCAAACATCAGCCTCAACCTTCAGCTTCAGGGCAATTCTTATCCTGCTCTGCAAAGGGGATTGGCTGAACAACACCCCCCCACCCTACAGCTTCTCAACAAGGACTTCCAAACAAAACACAGCCATGGTTAACCTTTATCTGGCAACTCAGATCTCCATACACAGACTTGCTAAAAGCTCTTCTTTTGTAACCTCGGCCCACTAATTACATTGCTATGGAGACGTGAAAGTAAAGTTATGTTTGGGTCATGCCATCTCTATCATGCTGTCTTCATTGCAGGGACTGTCTTTACTGCCATTTATCAAATGAGATACGACCTTCAATAATGCTCGAGGATGCCCCGATGTCCGCCTGTAGCATAACATGGACCATCATGATGCTTGGAAACAACGGTTTAGTCTACAAACCAAAATGTCAGAAGCCGCCCAAAGAAAGGTGACTTCTTATTGGAACTGAGCCAGAAATTCTTTACGTCCTGGTCACTGATCACCATGCCACCTGCTGAAAGCTTTAAGTCGAGAGAAATGAGTGACGTGAGCCTTAATCTTGGACTTAAAAGAGCAGGTGGAGATCCTGTCTGAAGCATTCAGACCTAATGGAATGAGACAAGGTCTAAAACCCCCTCCCCCGCTAACAAACTGGCTCCACCCACCAGTGTTTTAATAAGAGAACCTACACCCCCTACCCCACACACTTTATTCCTTGCAGGACACCCCTCCCTGATCTCCCGATTGATCAGAAGACTGAGGGACACATCAAGGGAGCAGAGACTTTAATAGGTTTTATTGTGAGATTTCACATGGCTTAATACAAAGAAGCCCAAAACATTATCAGCCATTGCTGTGACCTCATGACCCTTTAGAGAGCCGCTCCGTCTTTATTAACTGCATCTGTTATGTCTGATTATTTCCTCTCAGCTGTAACCAAGCCACACTGCATGGCAATCAGAGAAAACAGCTCTATGCTGTGGAGGCACATGCTGTATCAGCGGAAAGAAAAATCAATAAGATCTGGACTTCAATGATTTTTCACAGTTACTCTCCAACTTCATTGTTGTGAAGTTTTCTGTTCATGTCTAGGGCCGCCGTGATCACATCACAGTGTAATCGCGATTATGTGGCGTATATGCGATCATCACCAGGGCTTCAGATGACGGATGAAACATTCGTCGTGACGCTAACGTTTTGGTACTATATGGACATTTACTTACGCCCACAATTTGGTAAACAGTTTAGTAGTGTGCCTAAAATATCAATGAGATTAATACTGTGATGGCCAAAAGGTAGTGATCCGTATAAATACAGTGTATCCTTATGTTTAATAAACGTATCGGACTTTAAACTGCAAAAAGCAAAATCACCACCATCTTTTTACCTTGTTTATCCACAATATCAACTCTTTCAAAAGATGTTGTAGCTGGTGAGCTGTTATTTTCCTCAATGTTTACATTAGCACATGGCGTGGTCTGCTAACTTTATTTAATAAGCATAAGGAATGCACTGATTTCATACAGACTCCTGAATTTGGGCGTCACAATATGCATCTCATTAATGTCTTAGTCACACTACTGGTCTGCTTACCAAATTGTGGGCGTAAGTAAATCTTCGTAAAGTACTGAAAAGCTGCCGTCCTGACAAATGTTTCACCCATCATCTAATGCCCCGGTGATTATTGTGCACGCCTCATATAATCGTGATTAAATCACATCGTGATCGTGACAGCCCTATTCATGTCCAGATTTCATCGACTCATGCCTGCGATTTGTCAGGAGCAGACATACCACCTGAGCACGTGTGACTCCAACAGGGTAGAATGAGATGGAAGGAGGAAGAAAGGAAAAGAAGGAGAAAGTGAGGCAGAAAAGGAAGGAAAGGGGAGGAAGAAAATGAGAGTGAATGAGAGGACCAGATGTCTTGGAGGCATTATGTGGTACCCTCTTGGACAGTGTCTGAAAAAGACAAGTTCCCCCCCTGAAGCCAGCAAACAGGAGTATCAGAGACCACACCCCCGCCCTAAGCTCCACCCTTTTGCCTATAGAAACCAGCCCAAAGCTCCTGCTTACCACACCCCCCACCCTAAACCCCACCCCTGTCCCTATAGAAACCAGCTTGAAGCTCCTCCTGACCACGCCCCCACCCTAAACTCCACCCTGTGCCAATGGAAACCTTCTCAAAGTTCTTCCTAAACACACCATCATCCTAAACTCCACCCCCATGCCTATGGAAACCAGCTAGAAGCTCCTCCTGGACCACGTTAGGGAAGTCGTTCCTCTGGAAGCTCCTCTAAAGGCTCTGTCTTCACGGTCCACTTTCTCAAAACTCCAGTCCCAATATGATCCCAAGTCTGGACTGCAGGGACAATGCGAGCTGATGTGTTCCTCTCCCTAAAAAGGTCCCTTTCTCCTATTCTGACTGACTGGCAGACCAAGACCTCGGTGTGGACATGCTTGGGGCTTAACTGGCACACTTGAGGCTCCTCTGATCACCTTATATCGTCGCTGCAATATTGGCAAAAGTAGGTTTCCACAGTGACACCTTTATATAAGCAGGGTAGGATTTTATCCCTCAACCTGACTCACAGGGAATGCCAACAGAAATGTTGCAAGGGGAGGAGCTTAAAACAACACCCACCCCTCCTAGGCTTTTTTCTGAGGTCTTGGATGGAGCAGCAGAAAACCACCGGCATGCCCCCCAGTAGGAGGCGCAGTGTGGAGCCGAACACATTTCATGTAAATCCTAATTAATCCTTATGTGATTAATGCTCTCTTACAAACACACACACACTGTACACAGAGGATCTCCCCCCCAACCTGGCTCTGAAGCTGATTTTAGTGGCTAGTGTAAAAGCTGATTATGTCTTTAGCAGGAATGATAAAGCAAATCTCCAGCAATGCGTTTCTGTGCCAACGGCCTCTCTCTCTCTCTCGCATCAAAAAAATAAGGCAGTAGAGGAGCCCATATCTGGCTGTCCATTACATTGCAATAAGCTTCATATGGCTGAAAAGCCCTTCTTAATCGAACACTGATCGAATTGATGGCTACCAATATGGTCACCAATTGTGGAATAGATTCATTCAGTCTGACTGACTGGATGCCATGGGTTTCAGACTCATATCTGCTGTACAGCAGCCAGAAGTATGGTCACATGACTCTCACTCAAACCAGGACGAATAAAAATGTCTTTACACAACAGCATCTATAAATACAGCTAAATGCTATTTTTTCAGGCAATTAAATACCTTTTAAACAGGGTGTTCAGTATGTCGGTGCTAAAAAAAGCCATTAGGCTCATTAATTCCCTCGACGGCAGTCAGTCAGCTTAGTAAAAGCTTCATCAGCAGCTTAACGGTCTGCCTGCCATCACCACGTCATGCTGAGAGGGGGTCTCACTGGCACCTGGATCTCTGCAATCAGGGATCACAGCTCCACCCAGATTTATTTGTAGGGCAGACCATTATCTGGTGGGCTTTGGAGTTCTAAAGCCCACTGCTCCCATTTACTGAGCATTGTCGGAACATCTCTGTCTGCAGGGGGGTGGTCTCTCTTTCTTCTGGGAGGTCTCCCCGATTGATGGCAGCATCTCTCTGCCTGATGGGAGGTTTTGATTCATGGGGGGGTCTCTCTGTCTGAAAGGCAGTCTCTCCATCTTCTGGAAGATCTCTCTGATTGATTGGGCATCTCTCTGCCTCATGGAGCATCTCTCTGCTTGATGGCAGGTCTCTGATTGATGGGGTGGTCTCTCTGTCTGAAGGGATGTCTCTCTGCTTGAAGGCAGGTCTCTATCTTCTGAGAGGTCTCTTTGACTGATGGGGCCTCTCTCTGTCTTTTGGGTGATCTCTTGGTCTAGAACTGAAAGCTTCGATGTCCCAGAACTACATGAACATCAAGCCAGCAATGACAGTCTGCATGCCGGCTGGGCCCCATCCAAACTGCCTGTCATCTCTTTCTGCAGCAAGGCAGATCAGTACGGATCGTGGAGTTCATGCTGTGTTTACGAATTGTTCCAAAATACTAAAGGCCAGTCGAGCGTTCAACAACAGCATTAATAGCTTTCGAAAAACAGAACGCCTGCGGTCATTTCCCTGTAATCACCGGGGAAGTGCCCAACTGACAGAAGCCATCAAACAGACTCATAATCCAGCACCAGCCTTGGCTCAAAACCCCCCAAACATCTCTCAAACAAAACAAACATGCCAAAGGGTTTCACCTTTCCATCAAGTACTCTTCAACTCATTTCCAGGAGACGTAGCGGCCAGCCGGCACAGGAAAAGGCCATCACATCCCCCTTTACAGGCAGCAATAAAGGTCCCAGACATGAGGTTTCAAAACAGCCAGACTCGTAATGAAACACAGCAGTGCAAATAGCCAAATCAGAATGAGGGGAACAGCCTTTAAACTCCACACTGCTGCTGAGAGCCAAGGGCAGGGATGCTAACACCAGTAAGGCCTACTAGGCAGGGGGGCAATTCTAGGACTACCTATAAGCACAAAAGCTGGGAGGGCATATGAGGGTCCATCATTCATGCCAAGGGGCCTACCTTATCATTAGACAATGACATGTTTTGAGTGGTAGAGTGATAGAGGAATCAGCATTCAGCACAGACCAATAACCCTGGAGTCCTGCCCATGGATACAGCACTGTTTAAAGGGAAAGAGGAGGTGGAGAGGATGCCTACCTGTAAGTGAGGAGGAAGAGGCAGGGCGAGGATGATAGACAACGCCCAGCAGCACATGGGGGGAAGGGGAGAGGGCTCTTAGAGCATGCTCCACACACACGGTCACCACATGAGGCATCGTTACATTACGTCGGAACGTTACATTACTGTGCACAGAGATCACTCTTAATGAGGCCGAGGACAGCACCGCGGTGGCTCAAAGTTCAGCCGCCGCTTCAGTCACAAGCAGCAGGAAGCCGCCACATTACCATGACGACACGTAAACACTGTACAGGCCCGTTGCCCCCACCCCAGCACACCCCCTTTAAAGAACAGCAGCAACTGCTATAAATCCATCTTACACATGCTACTGAGAATCCGCACAAGCTCAAGGCCGGGGAAGTGAGGTCACGCCAGGCACACCAGGGGCACCGGGTCCACGGCTCAGCCTAGGCAGAAGGGGGGCTTTCTGCAGCCACACCTTCCGGTAAAATCCGCCGCACTCGCAGGGACGTGTGTCTGCTCAACAGGAATGCTCCCGGCTTGTCCTTTCATGCTGGGTGTACAGCCTGTTACGGAGCCAAGCCAGAGACCCCACAGTGTGAGGGGACTATCCCAGGAGATCTGGAGAATCATCCCAGAGGGTTTTTTTTTAAATAATACATTCCGAGACTCCAGTGTCGGGAAAATGGGCTGGATCTCTATAGGACTGACTAAAGAATCATTGACTAAACAAGTGTATTTTGCAATATAAATAAATATAAATATTTAGGTCAATATAAAGGAGGTGTAGCAACATAAACATCCAATTTATTTACATAAAAAGACTAAAAATGTCCTGTAATGACAAGAGGATAGACGAGGAGCCATGCCAAATGCCTCTGTGTCCTCTGCTCCAAGCCCCTGTCGTGAAGAACCCCCTATCTCTGCCCCCTCAATCACATCGACGGAAAAACAAATCCACGGAATTTACAAGGCTTACGCAAACCAGGGACCACGTTCAGCCCCCCATCAAAGCAGAGACGTCACACAACAGACATTTAGCGGGGCAGACCACGTCTACGCTACATCTGTCGCTGGGATTAAAAGACACAGGAGGAACCCTCTGGAAGGTTCTGGAAGGCCTAGGGCATTCTTTTATCTGTTGAAGGTAAGCCGTTCACTAAATAGCCAATAGCATTATCTCTCGTATTTGAGCAAGCCATTGTTTAGGTAGGGGAGGGTTCACCAAGAAAGCCCCCACCCCCCCCCCCCCCCCCCCCCCAAGCAACAACAGCACCTACACACCTCATCAGACTACAGAAATGCCAGGCATTCGCTCGAGACCAGAGTAGCAGTGTGATCGGCACATACCTACACTTTATCCGAGAGAAAATCAAGACACGGCAAAGTCAAAACAGAGAGGAAACTTCAATGACTCATTCTGCAAATGTTTCGGTCACTGTACTTTTATTAAGAGCTTTCTGATCAGCCTGGGTAACACGACACCCATAAACAACGTAAATCAGCCTTTAAAAGGTAAGCGAAGGGTTAAATAGTTCAGGTCCAGAAAGTAAAAATACAGAACAAGATTGTTTTTCAACCAACTAATTGAGACACAGAGTACTCAACTGTTTGGTTAAAAAAAATCTGTCTGGGTTTTTAATTTCTGGACCTGAATTATCCTCATCTAGGCAAGTCTAACAGTAACCCTGAACAAGCCGAAGCAGTAATTCACTACATAAATCTAACAATCCCAAATGAACCAAAGCAGCTCTTCACTAAGTAAGTCTACCTATAAGCACAAAATAGATGTGAAAGTGTAACACATCTAGCTTGGAAGTTTTCATACAACTCTGACCAGGTTGTTGGCTAAAATCCTCAAGGGGGAGGGGAGTTCTTATCAGTAGCAATAACCCCCGAGGCACCTGGGTTAATATCAAAGGTGCCGACGGAGGACAGAAGCGGACTAGGGGAGTCAAGGCCGACACCACCGATGACAGGAAGTCAAAGTACGGGCCCTCCACCCCCCGGGAGACGAGATGCAATTATGTGCTGGCTAATGAGGCTAATGAGCTAGCAGATGGAGCAGTTAGGAGCCAGTCCACGGTCCCGCGCCTCGCGGCGGGGATCTGGGGGAAGGGGGCTCTGGGTGCTGAAAAGGCAACATTTGCAAAGCAAATCGTGGATTACTGTCATGGCTGCGGGAAGGCAGGCGGCCGGGGCCATACAGAACTCCGCTGTGGCAGGTGTTCTCCACCCCCATCTGGGGGTCAGGTCCCTGAATGAAAACACAACACCTACGCCAAAAAAACACACTAAACAGCATAATCCGTCAGGTTTCCAGGAAGAGCCAAAAAAAAGCTGAATGTACTAGAACAGACCTACTTATGCGAAAACTCCCTCGTACAGCTCCAGGCATCTTACATGTCAGGCTGATGTCACCTTGCCACTGTAAGAGCTAGGGAACCCACCTGCACAGAACACCTGACTACAGGGGGCAGAGTGGTTCAGGAGATGGACATGCGACATAGGCTGCCAGTTCCAAAGCTTCCGGCTACGGTTCCCTTTAACTTAACCGGAATCGCTCTATTCAACATCTCAGGTGGATTGATAGGTAAGAAACTGTCAGCACATAAATCTACTGAACACCAGCGTGACGTAAAAGTGTGGTCTCTCTTTGCATGACCCAGTAATTCAGTCGTTCCTGACTTTGCAGGATGCAAAGCTGCATTTGAAATTCAATCCTGGACTTATATATTTGAGGTTTTGATACACCTGTACTAGCTCTTTACCCACAATCCACCAATAATCCTGTCATCCTGCCGCTTCAAGCTATTGGTTACACTGGATGACCACCCTATTCACTCAATACAGTCAGTTGAAAGTGTCTAAGGGGACACTGTAGCAGAAGGTCACTGACTGGGGTCTGACCCAGATTTCTCCCTGCTACTCATGAATTCACACCCTAGAAGTGTTAAAGCACATGGATCACTCTCAAATTCATACAGTACAGGCACCTTCCTTCTCCCTCATTTCAGGAAGTATCCCCACATTATTATACAGATGCAAGGGCCATTTCACGGTTTGTCAAAAACAACCCCCCCCCCCCCCCCCCCCCGCCTCCTTTCCATGATGGCTGAACTGGGTTTGGATTTCCACACTGTTGATGGAAGCGCTTCTCATCTTTAATGCAACACAGCCCATAAGTATGTGTGTGTGGATTACCCATAGCCAGCCCCCTCTTTGTATCCCACAATCCCTTGCTGCCTCAGTGTTAAAAACCCAGGACCAACTTTCCAATGGTCCCACATGTGACCATGTCAAGCAGATCTATAAACACCAGTCCTGCCTTGGATCTTGGAGACCTAGCCTGTTGCTGCACTGATCCCAAAGCCCAGGAGCATATGGCACCATTGCCATGGTAATTGAACACCCCATTAATGAGATGAACCCTAAATGGAGCTGGCACAAATCAGACGTGCAACATCCAGACGGCCTGTGTGGCAGGTATGCAGGTCATCTTCTGAGTCTGCTACGTACCACCTGTCAGACACGCTGTCACTTCTAACAGTAGACACATCTAGATCTATTTGCTTAGAAACAACTTACAATAATTACAGGCATTCTTCTGAAGAATCTTTCAGAGCTGTTGATGTACAAGATGCCCTGGGAACATCAGCTTCTGGGGCAGGTCTTTGGTAACATCTAGGGTCCAGAAATCATAGGGCAGGGATCGACCTGTCTAATAACTTTCAGGGTGCACACTCATGCATATTTCATATTCCCGAAATCGATTCCATTAGGAAAACAGAAACTGATACTAACTGATCATTTGTGAGCCTGATCTTGTGACCGTGTTCTTTACAGATAATGATGACGAAAGGTAAAGTCTAGACACCATCAGCATCCAAAATTAGCACAAAATCTAAACCAGAGGTCAGGAGTCAAGAGTTGGGAACCAATCTATAGCATTGAGTGACCGAGGGATATAAACTCATCTGGGGGAAAAGGTGGGGGCAGACCACTCCACTCTTAACTGTACTTGGAAACTTGTGGTTTTAGGCCCACAGAGACAGGACTGATACCAGAGCTGTGGAGAGAGGGGATGGGGGTAGAATGAAAGAGCATTTCTCCAAAACTCTGGTTTGGAGTGCATTGTGGCTCGCTCATCAGCTTGTCCGGGAGTCGGGTTTCATGCTGGCAGTAGCCTGAAACACAATCAGGAGCAATATCATCTGCAGTACAGCCTCAAACACAATCAGGAGCAATATCATCTGCAGTACAGCCTCAAACACAATCAGGAGCAATATCATCTGCAGTACAGCCTCAAACACAATCAGGAGCAATATCATCTGCAGTACAGCCTCAAACACAATCAGGAACAATATCATCTGCAGTACAGCCTCAAACACAATCAGGAGCAATATCATCTGCAGTACAGCCTCAAACACAATCAGGAGCAATATCATCTGCAGTACAGCCTCAAACACAATCAGGAACAATATCATCTGCAGTACAGCCTCAAACAGTGACTGACCGCATTACGCATCCTGTGAGTTGCACTACCCTTGAGCATGGCTGGTAACTTTACTTGGACATCAACGCTGTTACCCAACGTATTTCATGTGCTCGGTTATTCCAAAGCTGAGCTCTGAACAACATGTCTGCTATACCTCTGATAACTAGGAAAGGACTGAACCTCAGGCCCAATGACAGTTGCTAGGGGGTTGGGGGTGGGGGGGTCAACCAGGGGTCACAGTGACCCAGGATTCAGGTTTCATTCAGATCAACTTCAGATCTTAGTCCAACTGGCAGAATCACACAAAGGAGGAAACCGCTGGAAGAGACTGTGAAGAGTTAGAGGGTGTTAGCCGTGTTGAGTGTTCTCCTTTTCAGCAATGAGCATGGTGTGAGGCATATCAGCAAGGCGTAGAGCCTTACCTTTTTTTTCAGAAACAAGGATCCTACTCAGATTCGGTAATTTCCATTTTCAGAGATGGGTTTCACCTTTCCTATATATAATCTATCTCAAATAAAATGCCTTGATTCAGAATTGTTTGGTGTCAGAACAGCACATACATACTCAACCTGAGATCGGTATGTGAGGAGAGACACAGGTCAGGGGCCAAGAGTGGAAAATCTCTGGAATTGCATTTCGGCTCCCAAAGCCTCCAGCTAGGAATCACATGATACGAGGACGAGCAGCTGGGTATTGCTCTAAATAAGGGAGGGGTGTCACGAGAGTCTAAACAGCTGGGGCGCCAGCATGAAGCCAAAGGCATACAAACTGACCCTTTGCATCAGGTAACTGTGACATACAGACTGTAATTGGTTGTGCTTTATTAAGCTGAGGATTAAGTGCTGTGAAACGGACACTTGCACTAAGTGCAATGTTTCATGCAAACGGATCTCGCATTGTTGTGGAAAGAAGTAAGTCTGCCCAGTAATTGGACACGCTTAGTCTACCTTGTCTCAGGGCACAGAGACTATTGACTAATTCAAGTGGTCTACCTCTGATATAGTCCTCAGCTTTGGTTTTGGGACATTACACCCCACCTTCCGAATGAAGAGGTTCCTCTGTATGGGGGTCATCAGTTAGCCTTTGGCATCTCCTTCCATCTAAATCTGAGCAGGCTCATAACAGCACGACAGGCCCACTTCCAAATCAGAGATTCTTCTCTCAAATGCCATTCAGACCTGAGTAACCTTCAGGTCTCTGTTCTCTTTCTTTCAATGATGGAAAAGATCATTCAGCTAAGTCAAGCTCTTATTGATTTAATCCATTTTAATAAATCCCATTGGATTAAACAAGTCAGTGACTGACCACAGATGGTAGCTAAAAGCCCTCATTTGTGCCGCCACTACTAAAATAACCCAGCAGATACAAAATGTTTCTATTTTTTCAGCTTTATAGTAAGGAAGCACTGCTTGAAAAATGCTAATATCCTTGCTGAGGGCTTAACTAGCAGAACATCCATGCATACTGTGCGCACATGAACTTCCTGTAGCCACCCCGACCCCCTTAACCCTGAATGAACACACACACTAGTTAACTTGTCAAGAGTGCCCTTGTCAAAACCCATCAATTCCCTACAATCATCCTGGGAATCATCCCTGTCAGATGCAGTTAGCATCTCTGACTCGTTTCCAGGGTAATGACTTCAAAGGGCCATCCTCAGAGATTTATCAATAGCTCCAGATGGGATACATAGAGAGACTGCTGTAGGACACTCAGAAAGGACTGGGATTTCCTATCCAGGCTCTGGAAGTGTGCTAGGGAGGGCAGTAGGGCGAATCAGTCAGAGAGAGTGCTCCCTCTCCTCGCTCACCACACTTAGGGGTCACTGTGCCAGCCAATGATCAACCGGACCCATTATCCATATCAAGTGTTGAAGGCTCAATGGTAGAAACCCTCCAGTTCATCTGTGGCAAGAGGATACATCTCCCCTTGGTTCACCCTCATCTCCTATACTGCTACTTCTCCCCTGAGCTGCGTTCCCAAGTGACAACTGGAGGCAAGGTTCCCCCCGACACAGAGACATACAATGAGCCCCATGGGTCCGTCAACACCTAGGCGTGGAAAGGTCCACGCTGGGAAGGGTCTCAGCCGGCTACCACAGCTGCCTTAACTGAATCCCAGCCAATTAAATCAGCATGAAGAGTCATGTGACTCATGCGATTATATTTTATGTGGCAGCTAAACAAAGGACTCAACTGGCAGTCCAAATCCGCAAGATGGCGAACTGCCATCTAATCTGCTGGAACGGACAACAGAAGGTGTCTGTTTAAAGAAGAGCGGACGAGCCAACTTAATGACGGCACACCTGACGGCACAACGTGGGGGGCTAGTGGCAGCAGAGGAGAGTCCAAGAGCTGTGGAGGGGGCTCTCAATTTGGCTCAGAAGAGTAAGTCACTGCTTGTGTACCTTTGCGGGGTCCAATATAACATGTTTACATCCTAAATTCATCCCAATCGTTGTTATTATTCAGGATTCCTTCAAAGAAGGGGACAAGAATCTGTAGCTCATAAAGGTCAAAGTCCGTTTTAGGACTGATTTCCTCATTTACTCCCAAGCATGAGGTAGGGCGGCCTACAAAAATCCAAGTAACAGCTTTGATTTAACAATTAAGTGCTTAGATAGAACAAAAAACCCAAAGCATGCCCCACAGCCCTCGAGAGTCTGAATTACCCTCCACCATGCTAAAATGAATTTCGCACTGCAATTACGCCGGCTTGTTAAAGGAGAATAATAAGGTGGAGTATTGATCATGTTCTGCCAAGGACGCTCCCAGGAGTGAGGTTATTCTCGACAGGAAGAGCTGAGCTGCAGACCGCTCTGATAGACCCTCGACAAGGTAAATGGAAAAGGAGATGGCCGTCTCAGTCCTTCAGGTACAAACATATCGATGCAGGTTTTTGTGAGCCAGCATCAAATCACTCTACTGCATTATTCCCTTTTTAATACTGACCCAAGTGGCCACTCTTTCAGATCCTTCTATCTTTCCCCTTTTCCAGAAACTACTTTCTCACAGTTCCAATGACTATCCGGTGCAAGATGCATGATTATCCCATCGGCATGGACTCTGGAAAGGTCCCTCCCTCCACGCAGTATTCAATCTGTTGCCCATCATGCAGGTCATAGAAACCTGCACAGAGAGCATATGGACAATGCGACAGCAGCTCACTGCTGCCTCAGGAGGGGCTGGGGGATAGACAATGAATTATCGGGGGTGGGCTACTGAACCAGGAACCCCCCAGATTGTGATTTCCCACATGCAGAATGGCTGGCTGGAGTATAAAAGCGAGACGACAGCTGTGAATCTGGAAGAATTCCTCTGGATCGAATCGGCCACCACATATGCATCAGTGAAGGGGGGGATCTGCTTCGAGGCAGGGTATTGGGAAAGAGGTCTGGGGAGGCACTGGGTTTATTCCAGCCCTCGTTCCAGGAAGGAAAAATCATCAAGTCTTAGCAATCCTGCCGCCATCTGCTAAACAGCAATCAAGGCAACAGATAACTGAGACGTAGAGGAGATGATAAAATTATATCTGCAGCAGTATGAGGATCGCAGGACCAGCAGCAGCCGCAACTCAACGAGGGCCAAACTGGGGGAGGAGCCTGAGTAGAGCGGGCACACCGAAACAGCTCTACCGTCGGGTCCGTGTCGCCGAGCGACAATAAAGAAATATATGTTTTTACCACCATTTGTTCTCTTTGCTGATGCAACAAGGGCGCAAGAATTGCTGAGAATGCAGGATGTCCCTTGGCAGGGGGTGCTGGGGGGTCGCATTGTCGACTTACTTGCCCCACGTCGGAGCGGGAACAAGTACTTACCCCCAGGGTGCTTTGCTTGCTCTCCAACTCTGCAACCCCTCACTATCCAATGGGACAAAGGGGGGGGGGGGTCCTTTTCAGGCCCTGCACCCCCCTCCCCCACAACAACATTCCCCTCCACTATCTAAAAATCCCCCACCGTTGCCGCACGCTTATAGACAAGCTTGGGAGTGGTAGAATCAGAAAAGATAAAGGTTAGAAGAAGAGAAATGGGGAGCATCTGTTCAGGGCCCGGAGCGGTCCTCCCTGGAAGCCAGTGGCAGAGACGGGAACTTGGGGATCAGATGTCACAACGCGCCTTCTTAGACTCCTGTTTCCGGAGAGACTCTTCCTACCTGAGGGCGCCAGTGTCTGGGTGTGTTCAAGGGCCCCCGAGGGCTGGGAAAATTACGTCATGCCAAGTTTCCCCAATGCCCTGCTGACTAAACGACCGTCCCCTGCCCCACCTCCCTGAGTAACCACATCCATAAGCTCTGCCCCCCCCCCCCCCCATTACATTAAACCACCTTGTTGAATTTGGATCCTACGAGATCCATATCTACTTCTTTCCCATTTGTAGATTCATTCCATATTTGCTTACATGGGTCTACATACGGCAGATTCTCAATTTTAAAATGCACAGAATTAAATCCAGCTTATCCGACAGCCTCTATGTAACAATAATGTACAAAAGAGATCAGTCATAAATTATTACCACACTGAAATCGATGCTTCATGAATACTGCTCTGCATTACATGCATCTACAGCAGCACAGTCCCCAAGCAACTACACTTACTCCGAATCCTCCTTGTGGACTTTCTGGTCATAAATCCTTTTACCTCAAGTCAGGCAATGTGGCTGCCTGGATGCCCATCTGTATTTAGGAGATTTAAAAATTTCAAAAATAAAAATGTCACTCAGGATATTAGTGAGGAAGACAAAATAATAAAGTCCACCTGACCTAATTTCTGGAGGACATCATAGCCATTTTCCAGTGGAATGCATCAGACCCGTTATTTAGCTACATTTCTACATTTTGAAGTAAGCATGAAAGAGATTTAGTACAAAGGAAAGGAGATAACAATGGCTACTTTAATTGAATCTATTTGGCAAAGGAATACGGTGGGGGGATGAAGGTTTGCTTGCTTATTTTTTGGAAATGACTGCTTTTTACAGAGAATGCTGAGTCTTTTCATGAGTTTGGGGTGGGGGCGAGGGGGGGCTTCCCCCATACCCCCCCCTTCCCATTTTATGGCACAGCTCTGACAAATCTGGGGGAGGGTGGGACAGCTGAGAATGGCAGGTAAGTAGAGGACAGGGTGGGGACAGGCTGGGGGGATATCAAATTTAGATGGAGGGGGGGGGGGGTGAGAGAAGACCCACTCTATGTCAATTTTTACCGCGTTTCGTGAAGATTCCCGGAAAAAGTCCCTGGGGAGGGAGAGGTTTGGGAGAGAGCTTTTGGTGTTCCCCCAAGAAAACTAATCACTACAGAGCCAGAAGCACTAGAAGATGCCTTCTGTGGGACTTGGAATGCCAGCTGAAATCATTTTCTGGGGGGGAGAGTGGCCCCACAGCCGGAGTTTATTTTAAGCATGCTGACAGACGACTTCATTAGTGACCACAACGGGCCCGTTGATTTCAGCAGCCCCCATGTCAAGATTTACCGTGCAAAATCTCACACACCTGGGTTTGTGGGCACCCTGGGTTTGGGGACACCTCGCCAATCATGCCGGGCCTAACATCTGACTCACCTCTAACTAAACCTTAACACTTAAGCAGGTAGTATCAAAATATCCCAACACAGCCATGCTCTTCCAATCAGACCACACAGAAATCGACTGCTGCCCAATTAGAATGTAATTACCTAGGCTGCCCCCATAATCCCCTGAGAGAATCTCTCAATTTGGAACGATTTGGCGAAGTCTGCTTTTCCTAACACATCCTGACAGTGACTCACTGAAGTAATCGCATGCTGTTTTATACTTGTGAAAGAAGCGCATGTGGCACTTTGTACCACTATCCATAAGACTTAATCAAATTAGCATCACATGTTAGTGTTCAACATAATTAAGATCGATTAACTGCTCAATCAGTCCAATTAAGCATTTCAGTTGCTGGAATAATTAAATACCTAATGAAATAATTCATAACAAATTCAGAATAAGAATGTTTATTACTCATTTACCTCAAGGGCAGGCCCTTTTTAATTAATGAAAACATTACAGAAATACATTATGACTGACTGCAAAAGCATTTATCACACACAGGCTCCAGTTTCCGAGGTTCAGAAGAACCTGGATTCATGAAGGAATCACTTGGAACATAACCTGACGGCGGCTGAGCCCCCCCCCCCCATCACATCCAGGCGCCGCCTGTCCAACTGTCCCAGAATCCCGCGGGGCTCAGACCCCAGAACAGTACAAGTGCTGTTCCACAGAAATGCCCCTACTGAATATGACGTGCAAACCACATGAATCTCTTTTGAATAAAATACAGCTGAGAGACACAAATGAAGATGGTGATATAATTCCCGATGGGCCAGACGGGCAGCACTGGGACTGGTCACTCCCCTCTCTACGCTCACTCATTTTCAAATATTAATAAAGATCAGTCGCCACATTGCAGATGGTTCTGGTAACCAGGAAAGTCTGTCGTCTGTTGTCTGGGGGGGAGGGATGCCTTCCGTCTACATGTGTTGCTAGTTTAGGTCCTGCAGTTAGGGCTGCATCTCTGGGGCAACAACACCAGAACCTCCAAACATGGACCAGAGTCTGCAGGAGAACGAGATATATACTGGGAAGGTGAGAAGATAGACTTATCCAGAAGCTGCTCAGGCCCATGAACAAGTTACTAAAGGTGAAGGTGGCTTCCACCCCAACAGCCTCAGGCCCGCAAGTGAATAAACATTCAAAGACAATGGGGAAAAGTATGTGCAGATGGGCTATTTACACAAATTGCAACAGGTGACACAAAGCGTCCAATCAGCTTCCGCCTACTCTATGTCCTGGGGCCCCCATTTTACATAAGCAGAACAGCGACAGATCTGACTGCAGAAACAGGCCCCCAGATCTGCGAATAACATGACATCCGCCACCACCCCAGCCTCCTGTGCCCCACCTACCCGAGCCTGTGGTCAGAGCCAGCCGCTGTGCCAGAATGTTCCTAGAATCTGACGTTACGAGGCCAAAGCTGGCAGCCGTTAGGCAATCTCAGCTTAATCTGTACTGGTGCAGGATAAAGGGGCGTGCAGGTGTGGGGGCAGTGCTTAGACCGGGGGGCTAACCTTGCAGATTGGATACTGGGAGATGCCCAGGAGATAAGGAAGCGCTGATGAAGCAGAAGGTGTGAGAGAGGGTGGGTGGGAGAAAGAGGAAGAGAGGAAGATAGAATGAGGGAGGAAGAGAGGGAGACGGTGGGAGAGAGGGAGAGAGAAAGAGAGAGGAAGATAGCATGAGGGAGGAAGGAAGGGAGAGAAAGAGATAGTATGAATGAGAAAGAGAAGGAGACAGAACGAGGAAAGGAGAAGGAGGGAGAGAGGGAGAGAAAGAGGGAAAAAGAAAGGGGAGAGGGAGATCAAAAGAGGGAGGAAGAGAGGGAGATAGGACGAATGAGAAAGACGGGGAGATAGAATGAGGAAGGCAGAAGGAGGGAGGGAGTGAGACAGAGAGAGGAAAAGAGGGAGGAAGAGAGGCCTGAGGGAAAACAAAGAGAATAACAAGAGAAGCTATTCAGTTGCCCTGAGTGCAGGCACCCCCCCCAGAGACAACCTCTCTGGGGGGTAATGATTCGCCCCAGTCAGTGCATGGACACATATTTATTTGGCAGGAGACCAAGAAGGCATCAGTTATGGGGGCGGAGTACTTCCAATAGAGCGGGGATGTGCCCCCCCCCATCCCCCCCCGCCCCCCCTCCCCACATACACAGGTTTATAATTATATCTTTGTGGGGACTCTCCGTTCATTTTTATCCCAACATGACAACCTTAACCACAAGTAACCAAGTAAAATACGAGACTTTTTTGATTTTTAATAAAAAAAATTAATATAAAATATATAAAAAAAGGTTTATATTGTGGGGACCAGCATCTTTTACTATAGTGGGGGATATATGGTCCTCAATTACCCGCAATTTGGTAAATGCAAACCTACCCACATACACACCGCTGTCCGAGAAACTCAGAGCTGAAGGCGAGACCTGAAAACTGTGAGCATGAATAATGCATCAAATAAGCCTCCCCCTCTCCCACACAGACGCACACACCCTCCTCCCCTTTCTTGCTGAGAGTGTTTTGATGCACACTGTCAGTCTACCTCACAGCAATGTGGCTCACGGTCTCTGGGGGGGGCACAGGAAGGCAGGGTGCCAAACAAGACTGAAACCACTAGAGTACTGCACACCTCTGTGTGTGTGTGTGTGTGTTTGTGTGTATCTGTAAAGGGGTGGAGGGGGGTCCTTTTGGGTACCCCCACTGAGGATGTACACAGTATAACTGTACTGGGGGATGCTGGGATTGCAAACATGTGTTTGACTGTCTATGTCAGTGTTTGTGAGGGACTGTGCGCGCGCCTTCCTCACAAGTGAGATCACAGTGACGGCGGACATACCGGCAGCGGCACCGTGAGCTAACCGCATCCTGACCCGGAGTACAAGGCTGTCACATTTAGGGAGTCACCAGGAATTTGGGAACGAGTTTTCTCATCCACACAATACCCTGCTGTGCGGGGGGCTTCAGGGAGGCACTGTGACGCCCCTCCAGCTCTCTGTGGTGGACCCTGCAGACATTACCCCCCCCCCCCTCACAAGGGCAGAGGTCTCAGTAAAAGAAGGGTCAAACAAAGATAGCCAAACATGCATCCATGTGGGACACCAAGGATTTAGGGGCCACAAAAGACTCCTCCCCACGCCACCCCCCCTCACCCTCTCCAATCAAGAGGCCCACCTGCTGAGCACGACGCCACACAGCAAGATTGGCGCCCTCGTTAACGCGCACGCCTCCCCCGGTGCTAATTAAGCGAACGGCACACCTGCAGAGAGCCACCGTCCGACAGCTGCCTCCTCCTCTCCACCTGGCAGATAAACTCTGGGGGGAGGGGGCAACAGGGAGGGGCGGGAAGCTTCCGAATGCCTCGTTTCCTGCTCAGCTGGGCGCAAGCGAAACACTCGTCTGTTTGTTCCGTGGCAGCTGTCGGTGCCGTTTCGGTCGCCATGGCGCCCCGAGCCTCGCCAAGCAGCGGCACATGTGATCTGGGAAGGTGCGGGGATTGGCGTCCCCTCTAATCTGCAGGGTCCACCACAGGAGAACCAGGAGCACGAATCTATTCGGCAGCTGGGCCTCGGCAATATGGCTGACGAGAGAAGGCAAACATCCGAGCAGCTGTGACGTCACTACCGCTGCCGTGGGCGACAAGCCGTGCCAACAGAGTCTCTCTCCAGCATCACAGAGGTGAAAGACAAGGAAAACAGAGGGATCGCACAGACACACACATGCACGCCTGCATGTACGTACACACACACACACACACACACAAACACACACAAAGAGTTTTAGGTCCTATTCGATGCTATCATCAGTAGGCAGTTGGCTCTCCCTTTTCGACACTCTCATCACAGTGTCCTCGCTTCTGAGGGAGCACATCAGGACACTGTCCCGTGGCTGTACCCACCCCACGCTCAGCCTTGCCAGTGCAAAGAAACCCAAACCTGAATTCCTAACTAACCCTAACCCTAACACCTAATGCCGAGTCTGTTACAGAAGAGAGGCACGTCTGAGGTCTGGTTGCCCCGCAACCCTACTCCTGTCAGTAAACCGGGAAGGTTGCTGGAGTCGCCGTCTGACAACTCAGGAGGCATCTAGAATGTTCAATTACGCTTTACATTAACTCTACCTTCCTCATACCTTTATAATGCATTCATAGAACATTCAGTGCATCTTCGTAATGTATTCATAAGCACCATCTAAGTATACCTTAACATCCATAACAAACATTTTGTGATTATACAGTTATGTTTCTTATTATCATATAATGCTTCTTATGAATGTTTTCTGAACGAGTGTTATACAAATCTATTATGAAGGTGCACCGAATGATCTACAAATACATTATAAAGGCATTATGAAGGTGTATTTAATGTAGCGCGTAATCAAATTATTCTCAGAAAAATGACATCAATGACAGCTTAGGGCACATGTTACATGTTAAGAAGCTCAAATTAGAGGCAGGGAGACCACACACGGCACGGAACCGACACAAGCCGGAACATCCACCCACAAAAGCTCACATGGGGAAAGGAAACACTTAGCCTAACTGACAAACTCCACACTCGCTGGACCAGAGAGGCGGACATGGTCTGCCATGGTTGTAAATCAGGCCCACTTCAGAACATTCCAGATGGAACGGCCTACCACAAACAGAACTATCTCAGGAGGCATAACCAGCGCAGGAGACTCGCTGGTTGACCCGAGGCTGGCTGTCACACGCATATGATAATCACCTAAACAGGATATGTGGATCTGACCAAGTGGCGTGAGGTAATGGAAAGACCACTACGGGAACAGGAGTACAAGGAGAGGTCATCCAGCATACCCTCACGTCTGCAGTGCCTGCTGGCACGCATTCCAGCAAAACAAGAACAAGCAGGATCCCACACAGGCAATGCAGGCCAGTGTTTTGTGAATTCTGAGGAGGACAAGACACCAAGACAAACACGTATGATATCTGGTCCTCACCCAGGGTAACTTTTGGCATCTTGGGAATTATGGTTAATGCAGGTCCTGAACAGCCGCAACCCCTTTCAGAAGGGATGGCAGTCACTTCTTGCTTCACTCATGATGAGATACGTGAAGCTTAATTTCTTCTTCTTGAAGCACTAACAACCCTGCATGACTCACCACTAGCACAGAGTCAACTCTGGGTGACCGGGGACCGGGCAGACTAAGCAGACCATCGAAAGCATGGGTGACCTTCTGCAGACAAACCAGACAAATCAGAGCAGGACGAGGGCAACTGGCCAACAACCAATCATGAGTGACAACACTGCTTATCTGAAGAGTGCACCAAGAGCAGCAATGGGCTGGGATGGAGGGAGGAGTAAGGAAGAGCAAGTCGGGGAAAGCATCATAGGGCAGAAGCACATCGTCACCCATGTGCTCGTGCTCTGCACAGCACTCTGCAGGTCACCTCCAGAGAAGTCAAGACGTCAAGATGAGTCAAGCGAGGGACAAGATGTTTCCCGGGGCATTTTTGCCATTCGGCATGGTGGAGGAATTCATATCGGGCTTCCTGCTGTTCTACCAGCCTCATCTCCTCTCCACAGCCAGCACCGCAAACAGTGACAACTACCCAGGCATCTACCAGCTGACAGACCAGCAATGCTGGCCTCCCCATTCACTTGAGGAGAGAATTTATATTCGGGACGGTATCCCAGCGAGTTAGCTGATCATCATCAACCTCATGAGAGCAATCCCAGAACATTCACCTCCCTGGAACCTCAGACTCCACCAGCCATCATCAAACCTGCTCAAACTCATCATCGTTACACCGCGATTCTATAAAAATGGTGCCGTGAGCCTCGAGCCATGGTTTATTTTGACTGCCTCACTTGAAGTTCTACCCCATGGTTTCCTGAAATGTGAAGTGCGATGCCAGTTTAAAGATACGCCGGGGGTGTTTTTGCATTGACGTCGGCCTGATGTGGCCTACATTTCCTCCTATAATTCCCTTCAATCCCTACAGGGGGCCCTAGAGAAGCAGTCAGGTGTGCTGCAACAAAACCTAACTCAGAAAACCAGCCCGGCGGGACAGAGATAGATTGGCGGATGTAACTGGCAATTAAACGGGAAAATATATAAGATGTCCATAAGACAGCAGGTAGTCGAGTAGTTTAAAAAATGATTTAAAAAAAATGTTGCAGAAAGAGTTCGCGGAAGAGTTCTCAGCTGTAGTAGCTGATCTGAATGCCTTTAGTAAGACATCTATCTGGAAACACAGAGCTGTGCAAACCATCAGAGCTTCTTAGAAGCATCAGCTATGGATTGGACGTAAAGCACTTAGTAGTTAGCATAGCCTCTCGGTCGCTGCGGGAATCTCCGTCCTGGAGCTCAGTCACATGGTGCAACTGCACCGCAGGTCACATCAGGGGAGAGATTAGATCCTCATGGTGAGCTCCAGGGGTTTGGGGCAGTGAGAGGCAGTTGGTGGTGAGCCATCAAAGATGACGCAATGGAAACGGATGGACACAAACGTCGGACCACATCTCAAGAAGGTGAGATCTTGGCAGGGTGTGGCTGCATCATCTAACACTACATTTGTCAAGCAGGCAGAGAGCGCAGAGCGCAGGTGATCGTGTTTCCAGCTGTAACCAGCAGGGGGCTGTGACTGCAGCCCAGCGAGCGGCGCAGCACTACATCATACTAATGAAATCAAGCAGCCGAACAGGGGAGTAATGTTACTCTGGGGGGGGGGGGGGGGGGGGGGGGGCACTGACAGACTTCATCTGCTTCTGCTGTCAATGGCTTACTCACTGATGTGGAATAAGAGGGAAACAATGGCGGGGGGGCATGTGGGGGGGTGGTCTCAAAACTGACATTCATGAGATCTGAGTCAGGCCCGCGGAGCGGAGATGGAGGGGGGGACATGGGCAGTTTCTGCTATGATAACATCGTTGCCGCTTTCGCAGCGACGATAAACTGCCCGCATTCTCCATGCCGGCGGCCCAGTTTATACTGCTGACTGGGACACGGTCGCCTATACAATTTCGGCCACGCTCTTAAACCGCCTAAACACACAGGAACCGAGGAGCCAGGGGAGGGCTGATGTCAGACATGATGATCCACCGGGGGGTGGGCCCAGCATTACTCAGATCACTCCGTTTCGTTCCTGAATGGCTGCTGCGTGCGTGAGACATGCCACACAATGTCCTGAAGCCTCGATGAGACATGCCACACTCCAGATACAGGAATCGATAATATCTCAGGCAAAATCAAAATGAGATCATCTGTATTATTAAAAAAATGTATTTACTCCCATTGTCATCATTCCTGAGTACGGCTCACTAACCCTCTATGCCTGTGATCGGGCGTCTGTGGTTCCTTGCGCGAGGCCTTTAACCCCCAGTTCCCTGGGTGACGCTACGGGTGACTGCCCTTCACTGCCTAGCTCGCTGTAAGTTACATATGTGTCTGGAGAGCAATATGGGGTAGGCAGAAAGAGTGTTTCCCAACCGGGGTCAATAAAGTGTCTTTAATTGAATTAATCCTGATTCCTGTTTCACACGCAGGTAACACCGATCACTGCCTGGGCACCACGTGCCCCGCCTACGACAGGCAAACTGCCGACGCCGACATACATAAAGAGTAATGGTGTACAAACCCACACTACAAGATGCTTGCCTCAGCTTGCATTCTGAGTTAAACTACATTTATTTATACATTGTAAATTAAACAAAATTCCAGTCTTTTCCCATTCTTGTCACTCTAAATGAGCACACTGCCAAATATAGTAGCTTTTAAAATGCAAAGATGAGATTTTTGTGCGCCCCAGTAAATGGGATCTCAAGACTCCTCCAGGGGCCGCTGAGGCGGACTGGTTTGGTTGAGCACATGCCCGCTTGGTGCCTGGGCCAGTCGTGGTCTGTGCTGCGTCCTGTCTATGACAGCCCAACTAGCACCCTGGGCAAGCCCTCACCCCACTGACAAAGCGAAACGGGCTTGCTAAATCAGCACCCCTCCAGAAGATGGCTGACCGGCACTGCCCGAGAGGAAACATTCCTGTTTGGGTGAGCACATTGATCACAGGTAGGGGAGATACCTTCTGCTGTTCCTGCCTACCCCCCCCTAAAACCTCTCAGATTCTTTCAGGTGCCACTGGAGGCTGCCTGTGTGTAGAATACAAAGCTCTTAAGTGCTTCAGAGCCTCGTTAAGTTCAACAGTTGGCCGTAAAGTAAAGTTCCCCTTTTTTGAGAATCTGACGTAAATTTCAACACTTAAAAGGGCCAAAATGGTTACTAAGCAAACTTAACAAACAGTGACACTGGCTGCCTGAAGCGACTCTCCAATCAGAATTCCTGGTCACAAATGAAAGATCATGTGACAATATTTATGCGTCCCAAATAGCTGGGGAGGGGGGCTGGGCAGGCGGAATCCTGCACTCGCCTCCGTGAGTCCATTGGCATCGTCCCTCAGGGGGTCATACCCTGTGGTTCACCTTTCACCTTTGTACCCCCCCCATGTCTGAAGCACTTAGCGCCAAACCGAACTGGCCCTTGATCCCGCTGAACTCTGCAGGTCCGTTGAGTGGAGCCAGGTCACACTGATGACCCCCCCCCCCCCCCAATGGACCACTGTCCCAAATGCCAAAAATAAATATGCAGGGGGCTGCCAAAGTAATCCTGGCCTTAACCTTAGTGCCTGCCCAGTGCTCAGCTTCAGAGGTCGGTGAGCTCGCCTCGATTTCAATGCAATCCTCAGTTGTTTGGAGTTAACTGACAGCAACAGGCTGCTTCTTGTCAGTGAATTAAGAACAGATCCCTCATGCTAAGGCTGCGTGCAATTACAGGGAAGCTGCACGAGACAAGGGCTGGCGTCCACTTCCCAAGCCCTGATCCATCAGCCTCATCACAGCATCCGCAGTCCCACCCCGGGGTCATGGGGAGGCGAGTCCCTGACCCAGACGGGCCTTTAGATTCAGAATTGGCCCCGCAGAGATCGACGCTCTCTCTCGTCGACGTGATCTCCATTGTAAGCACCTGTGTCGATCGACTCAGACAGAGCTCCATCTGGCTGGCTCCCGCCGTCTGAAGGACCGCCAGGGGGTGCTGCAGGCGTGCCAAGTGGAACCCATGTCCAGTGCTGAAGGGCATCCCCAGACAGGCAGAACCCACCCTGGCGCCAGGTCCCCCTTTGCTGCCTTACTGGCCTATTGCTTCTATCATCGAGCCACTTAGCTGCCACGCTAATCCAGGGCGAGCCGTTCGGGACCATAGCTGGAGTTCCCCTACTGGGAACCAAACCAGTGTTCTTGGGAAACAGGGCGTGGCTGGAGGTGGATGGTCACGGATGGTCGGCGTAAACCTGTGAGCACGGCTTCTCGTCTCCTTTCCGAGCTGCGTGACTTTACTGGCGATGTTACACCATGCCAGCTGGTGATGTGTGTCTCCATCCCACCCCAGCATGTCTGAGGGCGGGGCTAAACACAGCAGATAACCAGCACTGTTCTGTAGTCTGATATGGGGAACGCGTGCTCACCCCGACTCCTGCAGACACCAGGAAGGAACCTAACTAAGGAACCTGGAACCACAGACCCACGGGTCAGGAGAGAAACTCTCTGAGTGGTCCTGAGCAAAGCCATTTCCGCGGTAACCGCACTGCGTTTTCATCCCCTCCGGTTCCGCCCACTAACCCTGTGGGACTTCAGGTCTATATGTAGCCGCTTCTGACCAGGGAAACCTCATGAGCGCATGTCCTCTGAGGTCACCGCACGCACACTCAGCTCCCATTCCCTGATCTTTTTCTCAGGATCAAATGTCTATTAGGAAAAGCTGGGATGCATTAAAAGGGCGTGCTGTCTGAACGCAGTGGCACACAACCGGCAGGGCTAAATGCAGTGCTGATTTACGGGCCAGAAGCGCTAGATAAAGGATGAGGTCTCAAATCCCCCCCCACTGCCATAGAAAATGTAGACACACGGATTTATAGCTGCGGGTGGTGGTGGTGGGGGTGGTTAGTGTCAGAAAGTGCCGGAATCAGATCAGTCAGATCGGATCCAGCGGCAGGGACAGTGGTGGAGGAGATGTGGCAGTTATGTTAAAACGGCGGCACGCAAAATCGTTGCGGTACCAGGACCTGAATCAGATGATTCAGTGTCTAGTACATGCTAAAGGCACATAAGCTGCTTAAATAAATGCTGTAAGGAAAGCTAATACTGTCGGGAATATGCGGCCAGCGGGCCTCGTTATCTTAGGCCAAACGGGCGGTAATGAGTGGAGTTTATGGCACTAAGTGATGACCTGGTAAAGCGGGGGCGGCGGCCGTAGGTCAGAGACACCCTCCCTCTCCGCTAATCAGTCCCCCAGGCGGAGTGCTAACGGACTTAAGCACTTGGAAAGGCAGGTCTTCCACTGAGCCAGCGCTAAGTCCCTCGCGGCAAGCCTCACCGCACAGAAGCGCTAACTCCTCCCCAACGACGGTATACGGAAGGAGAATGTCCTCCAGCGTATATTACCAAGGAAATAGGTAGGAGACTAATATTCCTGCCTTAGACCATCAGCCGAGGTGTCCTACTGGCGATAACCATTCACTGCATCTGGGAGCACAATGAAAAGCAAACCAACAGTGTCACTGATGTTAGTTTGTAAAATGAAAGTCGATGGAAGAATCAGTAAATACGCATCTTAAAAAACATGCAGCGATCTGGACCTTCCTCCTCACAGAGACCACCTGTAAGTCACAGAAGAGGCCATCTCACTCGCTGCGCGGGTGATTAGACACAGAGCATCCCACTGAAAGATCCAGAAGGTCGAGCAAGCGCCCGCCAGGAGCTCTGAGTGGCCCGATAGGCTGCTGTGGGGCCCGCAAGAGAAGTCGTGAACTCTGGATGAACCATTAATGGATGCAAGGCTTCACCAAATACTCACACGCAGATCATGACCGCAACATACAAGTGGGCACTGCCCTCCCCCCCACCACTCTGAGCAGAGACATGGATCACACGTCGGCACATAGCTGTTAATGGACCTCCATATGGACTCTCTCTCTTGTCACAGTGTGCGACTGGCCACAAGAGGAGTGTGAAAACCTATCCATATTTGCAATTATACAGCGAGTATACAGACCCTGAAGACGAGGGTGGTGGGAGGGAGGGGGGTGGCAGGTAGGGGCTCGTGCTCCCACCAGGGGATTCAAGCACGATGTCATGATGAAGCACAATGAGGCAGAAACGAACAACAAGGCACCATGTCGCTCCCCCTCACGGGCACCAATAAGAAAAAATCACTTTGGGCTTGCTGGCCCATTACTCAACAGTCTGTATCCGCCCCCCCAAAAGAATTAATGCCTTGTGGAACAGCCCAAGATGGGACATAGCTCATCGACTCAGCACAGAAAGGATGGAAAACATGAGGCCACACCCTCCATTGCTATGAGGCCACACCCCCTTTGCTATGAGGCCACACCCCCTTTGCTATGAGGCCACACCCCCATTGCTATGAGGCCACACCCCCTTTGCTATGAGGCCACACCCCCTTTGCTGTGAGGCCACACCTACCTTTGCTATGAGGTCGGCAGCCCAACCACAGGGTCTCCATACAACGTCATGACTTCAGCTCATTCACCAACTCAACCCCCCCTGCCCCCCCCCCCCCCAAAAAAAAGAAAAGACTAAAGCAGGGATGGGCAGTCTTATCCAGAAAGGGCCGCTAAGTATCCCTAATTAGATTACGAATTAGAGAACTGATTGGCTAACGAGTCCCGACACCTGGGTTTGAATGGCTGAACTAAAGGTTACGCTAAAGACCGGCATACACACCGGCCCTTTGGTGGGGAAGACAAGTCACCCCTGGACTAAAGTCACAGTCATCTGAACCCCCGGCACCAGCAGCCCAGACCCCCTGGAAAACTCCAGAACGGGCCGTGGGGGTCCTGCTCATAGAAATGGGGGCCCCGACCCGAGAAAGCCTGCTGTCCGATCAACTGGGGGCGTCATGGAACACTCAGAGGACACACGAGGGTGGGGGGTTGTGCATGTGTGTCTGGCTTACAGCATATTGGCAGCAGGAATAAGTAAAAAGTGTCCAGCAGAATGCCTACCCCCCCCCGCAGCCCACCCTATCCCCCACCCCCCGAGACACGGCCGTGTATTACCATTCTCTCACGATTGAATTAGCACGGTTGTCAGATAGTAGGGTTTGCTTCACACGCCCCCCCCCCCCCGCCCCCCCCCCCCCGCCACACACTTTCAGTGCTGCTGACACACTGCCTGAGAAAGGAAGATAAGTGAAGAACCCAGAGCTACTGTCATCCGTAGAGGGGGAGCAGGATAGGAGGGTGACAACGACACAGACAGACACACAGACAGACACACACAGACAGACACACAGACAGACACACAGACAGACAGACACATAGACAGACACACACAGACACACAGACACACAGACACACAGACAGACACACAGACACACAGACAGACACACACAGACACACAGACAGACACATAGACAGACAGACAGACACATAGACAGACACACAGACCGACAGACAGGCAGACAGACAGACAGACAGACAGACACACAGACACACAGACAGACACATAGACGGACACACAGACACACAGACAGACACACAGACAGACACATAGACAGACACACAGACACACAGACAGACAGACACACAGACAGACACATACAGACACACAGACAGACACATAGACAGACACACAGACAGACACACAGACACACAGACAGACACATAGACAGACACACAGACAGACAGACAGACAGACACATAGACAGACACACAGACAGACACACAGACAGACACACACACAGACACATAGACAGACACACGCATGCGCACGGTTCACATATTCATGTCTTCATGGGGACTTTCTATCGGTAAGACCCTAATTCCAACTATGACACCCTTAACCACCACCCAGCCCTAACCTTAACCATAAGATATCAAACAAAATACAAGACTTTTGGAATTGGTTTTTTCATTGCATTCACAGATTTTTTTATAAAACTGAGTTTCCCCTTAGGACTGAAAAAATGGCCCCACAAGGTACAAATAACAGGTTTTCATCACAGTGAGGAAAAGTGGTCCCCACATTGTAACAATTACAGAAACACAGAGACACATCCCCCATGTGGGTCCAGCTCTCTGGCCTCAACCTCTGACCACCCCACCCCACCCCACCCCACACAAAGCAGGCCTCACAGAAACACAGCACCACCCCCCAGGAAAATCCCCTGAAGTAAACCAAACCATACGGCTCGGCTTTTCCCGCTTCCGGAAGCATCCTAGTGCCTCTGACGGTTACTGGCGGCACCCCATCCTCGATTTAGATCCACCTCCTCGGTAGGAAATCATAAATTCGGGGGTCTAACCTTCAAGTTACACAGCTAAGCAGGAGATGCAGCAGCTCAGTGAGCAAGCTGGGGCAACCCAGGGACCCGCACACACGGCATGGACATGACACCCCCCTTCCCTATTACGGTCATGTGGGCCGCTACCACTATCGGACTGGGGCCCGTTATCGGCACGGCAACCCCAAGCGCCTCGGAGACAAGGTGCTGTGATTAGTCAGGAAAGGCAGAGTTTCACTTTTACATCGGAACATTAAACACGCACGCAGACTGATAGTCAGGAGTGTTTAACTTACTTCTGCTATCCTGATGGCGCAGTGCCCAGACCCCCCCTCCCCTAAAAATGTCCCACAGAGCCCCTCCTGGCTTTCTGTGGGCCGCCCCTCTGAGTTCCCATGAAGTGGAGAGATTAACTGCCTCCCCTTTGTCCCCCGTTATCCCCTGGCGGGTTCTGGAGGTCAGCAGGGCCCCGCCTCCCTGTCCCATTCACGTTGTTTAACTCATTCAGACCCCCCCCCCCCCCCTTTGGGATGCCTCTCCAGCCAGTTGTGAAGGCACTGACACTCAGCAGTAAAAATCCAAAGCCGCGCAGCGGTGCGGACCAAACCAAGCGGGCATGGGGGGGGTCATTTTTATTCCATTTGGCTGCAAATGAACGTTAATGTTTCGTGACAAGGATCGATTTTTTTTTTAATCTAGGGGAGACCGTGAGGGATTCTGGGTGAAAGCACCACTGTCCCTGTGGTCGTCAGCACCGGAGGGTTTTGGGCTTCAGAGCGCAAGAAGGAGCGGCAGCAGCACCATGAGTGGCAAGCCAAACCACCCCCCACCCCAGCCCCCAGCCCCCAAGGCCACACCCACCCCAGCGGCAGCGTGGGAAAGGCAGCCTTAATGCGCTAATTACCCCTCAGTTGGCATCAGGCACAGCGCCAAGACGAAAGTGAGCAGGATGTTTCCTGCTTCCCTGCCTTCTTCCTGCTCCTGCTGCTGTTGGTTCTAGAACAGGGGCAGGCAACCCTGATCCTGGAGTGCCGGTATCCAGCAGGCTTTCCATCCTATCTGGTCTCTGATGATCCACACCTGATCTAACTCATCAGGCAGGACAGAAAACCTGCTGGATACTGGAACTCCAGGATCAGGCTGCCTGCTCCTGTTCTAGAACCTTCTTTGGTAGAAAACATACTCCTATAAATACTCGTAACAGAAAAAAAGCAAACTTGACCACAAAGACGGATGTAAGGGGGGGGGGGGGGTGACATCTCCGCTCATCCGTGCCCCACTAGTCCCAGGAGGTCCAGCCGTTCCCCCGCTTCCGGAAGTATCCGTGTCTCGCTATCAGACATGGAAGGGACACTGCGCCCTGCAGCACCCCCCTCCGCCCCCACCCTGATCCCCGCAGATAAGATGATCTTATGGAACTGCACTATAAAGGGGCGTCACACAGTGGCTCCCAGCAACCCCAGGACCGACTGCCCCCTCACCCGTCTTCACTGCAGTTGCCCCAAAACGCTCCGCCATCCTGCAGATGCTCACCGGCTTCAACACCCCCCAACCGCCCGCCAGCCCGCCGTGTTTCTTGCACCCACTGTAAATGTTCCGATGGGGGCCCGGCGTTTGGCCAGCGGTGAAAAAGCAGGAGAAAGGTTCAAATTGGCAAATCCCAGCATGGCGCGGAGACACTGGAGTGTGGCGTTTCGCGGGTGACTCATCCATGGGCAGGGTTACACGCGGGACGGACTATCCAAGGAAATCATGTTGGCACTCCGTCCTGGAGGAAGCGAGTGCATCTTTACCTTCCTGAAGCCGGCGGGGGCAGTGGGGGCTGAACTGCTGCCAGCCTGACGAGGTCGGGTTCCAGGTCTTCAGCGGGTGGCATATAATCACAGCAAGGTCACACGGTTGCCGGCAGGAACGAACCGAAACAGCTGCGTTCCCAGCGGTTAGTGGCCCTAATCACCCACCTCCCCCATCCAGCCACCCCCCCCCCGCCCCACACAGCTTTGGGGGTCGTTACTGTCATTTGAACCCCCCCCCCGCAACCCAGATGCCTGGGCACCGAGAGCCTCATCAAAGCAACATTTCCTACAGTCTTTCAATAGTGTCCCGACAGAATTAAGCAAAGGCGACGTTGCTGAGACGTTACTTTGGAACCATCGGATGCCATGGAAACTGTAACGTGCTTCATTTAGCACATAAACATAGACAGACACACGTATAGACACAGACAGACAGGGACACACACATAGCATAGACCCTGGTGACACTGAGCACTGCTCCCATCCAGGGGAAACAACGCTGGGTACCTGCTCCAGGATGTGGGAATCGTGTTGAAAGGCACAGCTTAAAAATAAAGGGGGAGGAGAACATACGACTCAAACCGAATGGTGCCAACAGCACCGGTGTCCTTTTACAAGGTGAATCAAGGTCACCCTCGCCCCCCCCAACCAGGTGAGTCGTAAATCCGACACAGGCTACAGTGGCATGTGTGGCTTTTAACCACTTCCTGCCTGAAGGTTGTCGTTCTGGAGGGAGCTGCTTTGTGCGGAATACTTAATGTAGACAAATAGTCAGAGTGACCTAAAGAGTGCAGATAAGAGGGAGAGGGACTCACTGGTTCCATAACTCTGCTGGAGACATTTCCAGCCCTAGAACTGCCTATTCCCAGTGCCACTGTCAGTGACAGGGCCGACTGCAACCCCACTGAAGAGCTGTGCCCCTGTCCTCGCCGTCACAGGAAGAGGTGACATGGTCCTTCTGCTGCACCGGCGTCACCGGCACGAAGGCAGGGGTCTCCAGGGGCCCCATGGTGCCGTTTTGGGGCCCGCAGGGAGGATTTCTGCGACCGCCAGCGGCCTGGATGGAGCCAACCTTCAATCCAAGCTGATCCGATCGGATTAGCGGATCAGTGCCGCCAGCAGAGTTAACCCAGTCCATGGGATCAGACCCCCCCCCAGCTGCCCAAAATCGAGGCGGTCACCTTCTCCAGCTGGCGTCCTGCACGCGCGGCTAATGCTACCCACTTAGAAACCTGCCTAGATCTTCCCCTTCTTAATGGCATGGCGGAGATAACCTGACCTGACCGGGAGGTCCTCACACGACCAGGCGGCTACTATAATGTACCAGAGAAACCCTTTGGGATTTGAACCTGCAACCTAATGGGGCCTTTTCCACGAGCGGTCCCGCCCTAAGCATGCACACTGGAACAAGTCATAGTTGAGCAGGCTTGCTGGGAGGAGGAGAGTTGCACGCCTATCCACCACAAACACCCTGCTGACCCCCCTCCCCCCAAACAACGGCCGCTGAGTTATTGGATCAGCTCTCATTCCTAACGGAAAACACAGGCTCTTTGTTCCTCCGTCTTTTAAAACCTCAGGTTATATTTAATTAGGTGCCAGACTCTCCATCCCTTTGTAATATCTGACGGTGCCCCAAACAACAGGGGGGAGGGGGCATCTTCCTGATAGACACGGCTTTTCCACGAACATGCCCCCCCCCCCGCTCGAGGGACAAATGAGCACAAGTAGTGGCCTGTGGGATTGGCCCCCCGGAGTGGCGTGCGGGTGTTAGCGATAGCCACCCCTGCTGCCAGCCGGCTCGGCGAGAACAAGCCTCTCTTTCAGAAGCAGGTGTGGGCTTCCGCTGAAGTCACCATTTGTAATCACAGGGACCGCCATAACTGGCGACATCTGGCCCAATGCACGGGGACCGCCGTAACGGGCAATAACCGACACAATGCACGGGCGCCACTGTAACCAACGGTGACCGGCCCAATACAGGGGGACCGCCGTAACGGCCAACAACCGGCACAATGTGCAGGGGCTGCCGTAATGATCGACAACCGGCCAAATGCACGGGGACCATCGTAACAGGCAATAACCGACACAATGCACGTGGACCATAGTAACGGGCAATAACCGACACAATGCACGGGGACCATCGTAACGGGCAATAACCGACACAATGCACGGGGACCATCGTAACGGGCAATAACCGACACAATGCACGGGGACCATAGTAACGGGCAATAACCGACACAATGTACGGGGACCACCATAACGGGCAATAACCGACACAATGCACGGGGACCATAGTAACGGGCAATAACCGACACAATGCACGGGGACCATCGTAACGGGCAATAACCGACACAATGCACGGGGACCATCGTAACGGGCAATAACCGACACAATGTACGGGGACCATCGTAACGGGCAATAACCGACACAATGCACGGGGACCATAGTAACGGGCAATAACCGACACAATGCACGGGGACCATCGTAACGGGCAATAACCGACACAATGCACGGGGACCATCGTAACCAACGGTGACCGGCCCAATGCACGGGGACCATCGTAACGGGCAATAACCGACACAATACACGGGGACCATCGTAACGGGCAATAACTGACACAATGCACGGGGACCATAGTAACGGGCAATAACCGACACAATGCACGGGGACCATCGTAACCAACAGTGACCGGCCCAATGCACGGGGACCACAACCAAAATTGAAAGAAAAACAAACGGGGCGACTTCGATCTGCTTAGCGACGACTAGTCATTGGCACATTTTGCGTAAAAGACCTTTTAATTGGCTGTTTTAATTGAGCGCCGGAGGCATGGGGCCTCAGGGGATGGAACCTGGATGGGCTTTTAGCACATCAGTGCAGTTAGAGCTCACCGCTGGGCCAAACAGAGAAGTCCAGCACTTCGGGACTGCACAGGATGGCCAGCATCGAGGTACCGAGGTTCGCCAATAAAACCCAGAATAGCATCAGAACCCATCCAGGCAGACCGCAGCCTGGCAGACGGCTTGCGGCCCGGCACAGGACGCTGCAGGGCAGGGCGTGACGCAGTAACTCCAAAAATGCAGCTCCTTAAAACACCGGCGCGACTCTTGTCGCTGCAGAGCCTGAAGAGCATGTGCCCTGGGGAGGTAGAAGTTTCTCCTGTCTGGCAATGTAGCTCTTCTGTTCTCTTCTGGAGTGGACTCACATCTGCTCCTCAAGGAGGTTGGGAAAAGGACCAAGCAGCTTCTGATAACTGCTGCTTTATGTCTTACAAAGATGCTTGAAGACCTTTGTTTGGTTTAAAGTCCCCAAGGACACATTTGTGTAAGTGTGTGTCTGTGTATATTTACATTACCTTTGTAAAAATAACACAAACAATAATTCACAGACCTCTGCACAGGGTGTAAACAGGGGGACAAAACACACCTATAATGAGTCTATACCACTTTTAACGAGTCGACAACACCTCATGACTTGAGGTGATGGATGACTGTTTAAAAGCCATGCCATAGAACAAGGAGCAGACAATAAATCCATCTGCGGAGAACGCGAGAGTGACACACAGCTCACGAAAGTGTGACATCAACCACAAAGTGGAGATCCCACCGCGAAGCGGCTGTCCTGGGCATATCCGCCCCCTACAGACACCGTTCCAGTTTGCTGGAGGACCATGTGCAGAGACTCCCAGGCATTGCGGACTCGCAGGATACGGAGAACAGAGACAGGAAAATCGGAGAAAGACTACCCCCGGTAGCTAAGCCTCGTGCATGCAAATCACAGACACCGAGAACGGCAAGGCTACAAAAGTACCATGACGATCGGTATTATGGGATATTCCCCATAAACAAAGCAATGTTCGAGCTGGCGAGGCAGGTCTGGGGCGATCGGAGTTTAACATCGCCCACCCACCCCCGTCCACAGACGCTAATGAAGAACGATCGCGGGAACCACCCACATTGGCACTTACTGGGCTGAAACTCATTCAGTAGTATTCACCAAAAACAGAGAAACAAGCAAGCAAACACCGCCCCAGTTTCATAAGGGGCGCTTTAAACACTTTAAGTGACGATTCAGGTTCCTGGCACAGCGCGATTACTCGGGTATTTCCCAAGGGGCACAGCCAGAAACAAACTGCCCTTATTCACCAGCCCTACTTGTGTAGCACTGAGTCTGCGGAGCCTGGAAGCGGCGTGCATGGGTGCCCGAAAGCCGGTCAGAGATGCAGATCTCCTAAAGTTCCCGCTCCTAAAGCTACTTTATTCTTTTGAAACCTTTTTCCAGTCAGTATTACTGGAAAGAGGGTCCCAGAGCCCAGCAAGCGCACAGGTGAAAGTTTCCACACAACGTGACGGATACCCTGCAGGGACGTGTGTTATTTACTCCACAGAGAAGCATATCCTGGTGATTTTTCACTGAAACATCGCCCAGACATTCACAGCGCTTTGCAAGCCCAGTCACCTTAAATGAATACAGCGACACTCCCTTAAACGTCCTGGATTCCGAACAAGCGACAGCAGAGAGGGTTGATTATTAAACCTTAGAATGGTATTTAAAACATCTGAAAAGCACCTGCTTTAACCATTAGAGACACTAATGCGTTCTGTGGGCCGCTATTGGGAGCGCGTACTGGGACCCCAAGGGCTGGATTTCCAGCCTGGAAAAGCCGAAACACTGCTGCTGGCACAGCATCCAAAATAGCCCGGGGCCTAGGTGGGTGGATCGGGGTGCGTTTCTACAGTCCTGTCTCTTTTGGGTTTCCCAGATTAAACCATTATGCTGAGAAATCGCTCTATCCATAGCAAATAGACAGGATTAAAATCGTTCGTTTTCATTGCCTAGACGTGCAATTCCTTAATGAGTCAGCAACACGGTTATTCTCGCTATAAGTTTGTTTATTAAATAACTACACTTGAATCCGGCCAATGTACATGTCCCACTGGCGTCTTAACGTGGTCCGGCTCTGTAGCTGCTGGCAAGGCGGCTACCAGTTTATCCGGTCCTTCCACCAAGCAACTGGTACCCGGAAAAAAACAGCTCAGCCTTTAATAAAGCGCTGATTTGCTACCGCGTATAATATTTACCCCGCCCGCTGCGCCGGGACGGAGGTTAACGCCGTGCAGTCCGCGGGGTAGCGGGTACCCTTACCCGCGGCCGGCAGTGAAGCGCAACGCAGATGTTCCACTTCATACCAGCCAGCTGGACTCTTACTATTTTGTTAATACGCTTCAGAAAAATAATTAAAAAAATGTTTATGTTTTGTTAATACAACTTAACTCCCAGGGCAGGCAGGTAAGAATGACTTTTCACAATCAGAGTCCTTTTATTCGACCATGTGAAAAAAACACGAGGAATTTGTTTTGATGCTTGACTTGAAACAAAAGTACAAAAACCAACAGATACAACGAAAGTGAACAAATAAAATAGAGGGAGCAGAACAAAAATAAAATGCAAATAATAAATATTTAATATGATTAAAAGTGATAGAAGTAAATGCGGAGTGCAAAGAGCTCGAGGTATTCCTCGTAGTCTGACTCTGACTGTCCACCCCTGCCGTACCTGTGCGTTTTCAGCTTGCTCTCCTTCTTGTTCAGCACCCCTGGCACGCAGCTGGTGAGCTCCGTCCAGTCGGCGTGCAGCCCGCAGCTCCAGCCCGTGGAGAAGCGCGAGAACAGCCACGTCTCCTTCCTATTCGGCCGGTAGCATGTGCACTTCTTCTGGCCGGGTCGGCAATCGCAGGGCACCTCCAGGCGCACGTTTTGAACCAGGTGGCGCCCGAAGGTGGTGCCCCCCGTCTTCTGGATGTGCAGGAACACGATCACGTCCTCCCCCTTGATCTTGAAGTCCACCGTGCGCTCCAGGTCCCGGACGGGGAAGTAGTACTTCTTAACGTAATGCGGGTCCGGAGTGGGGAAGATATCCGTGTTGTCCTCCGCAAGGTACCCCTGCGGCGCCCCGAAGTTCATCACCCCGGGAGCCACGTACTGGTACAGGATGAGCATGAAGAAGACGGAGCCGGCGACGATTAACAAGAATTTGCTGGTCCTCTCAACCATGTTCCTGCCAGGGGCGTCCAGACCTTACCATCTCGCAGTGATCGGTGTAGCGGGTGCTGGGCTCGGCTCCGCTGCCAGTATCCGCAGGACCTCTAGCCTGCAGTTGGGCTTTACATGGTGCGATTCGCCGGACACATGGCATGCACACCTCACCCGCTCCGTCTTCACAGCTGACTGCTGCGATCGTGCGGCGCGCCGCTGCGGCTCCTCTCTCTCCGAGCCACCACCACCATCATCATCATCATCATCACCCTCATCATCACCATCGCTGTCGTCAGAATCGCATAGATTAGCGACACCCACTTTCCCCGCGCATACACTCCCTACTCGCGCAGCCAGATACTCTCAGGCACAAGCGCATCTCACACAAAAAGAAACGATAGAAAGACATTTAATGCTTTGCTTCACGTCAGGCGCCCGCACTGTTCGGGGCGTAGGATGAATCTAAGCGCCTTTTCTGCTGAATCCACTTTTGTTTCACAATATTCCACGCATATGCAGAAGATAGCAAAGTATCACCTTATTTGTTAAATAATAAAATAATGATCATGTAACTGAAAGTTCATTCAGAACTACTTAAACGAGCTAAGATTTTCTATACAAAAGCCAAACTGGAAAAACTGGAAACTGGAACTGGAAATTCAGATTTCTTATAATGTTGGGGTTAACATTGACAGTTGCAAATTTACATATGAGGTTAAAGACTGCTTTGGCTAATTTTACGACGTCACTGAAAAATAAAATCTGAACAGTATTTAAGGGAAGGCGTACATTACGTATAATAAAATTATAATTAATATATGCCATTAAAAATTTTGCACAAGTGTAGAAAATTATCACGGAACACCAAGTATATATTATGGACCAAAACGTAAATAACCTAAGTGTGACAGAGACAGTGTGACTAAAGCAGTTTGCCGAGCGTTTATATGGAAAAGGGGGTCGTGAAACAGGGAATCAATCTTGTCAAGCGTAGAAAAGTATGATGTTTGAGCGGCGCTGCTTGCCTGCCAGCCGAAAGGGGGCAGCCGTCTGCAGTGTCTGATGCTGGATTTGAGAAACAAGCGGTCATTATGTCTTGTTTTGAGCGAGCTTGAGCGATTATCGCAGTTATTTTATCTGAAGTACACGCCAAATACGCAACTACTAAACACATAAAATTAACAATCCAGTTGCTATACAACATTAATACTACCACATATCCTATCAATGTTTTATCCTGTTTCCGGTTAAAATAATTAATAAATATTCCATTACTACATATCTAGTACCTAGTCACTGGCATCTTTCCCTGCAAGTACATGGCAGAGGCAGCCAGAACAAGATGCCAGTCCGTCACAGGGCATCTACACACACTCCCTACACTCTGTGGGCAATTTGAAGACACCAATTGACCTCACCATATGTTTTGCTATTGCAAGTAGAAAACTCGGTATCTGGAGAACCGGCAATCTCCACACACAAAGGGGGGGTGGGGCTCTAACCTGTGACCCTGGAGGGGTGAGACCACAGTGCCATCACCTGTCACATAAACAACAGATCCCTTTTTTTGCACCGTTTAACCCCGACTGCTGTGTGATAGGACCACGCTGACAGTTTCAAACCTTCTCAGGTACAGCGCCCCCTACCTCCCACTATGCAGAAGACATTGAGAAGCCAGCTCTGCCCTGACAGCCAGTACCCACCCAGAAACCCCTAAGAGAGCTGCATCCGGCTTCCTGTAGCTAAAGTCACCCTGCGGCCCGGCCCGTTCCCGGCGTCTCAGGCATGGAGGTCCGTCCTTTCGCTGAAGCGCTGACGGAAAGCACCAGGACCCCCTATCCCCGCTTCGATAAACAAAACCGCGGCTTGTCTGATCACGCACAATGATGCCTATGTGTGAATTCTCTCTACACATTCAGGATGCAAGTGTTGCTTTGTCATGTCACAGTGGGGTGATACTCCGATGGGGCTGAGCGCGGCCAACAAGGAAGGGCCTGTTTGCCGTTAACACCGTGATATTAAGACGGCGTTGTCTAGCGGCCACGGAACAGACGGACCGCTCTCAAACAGCATGAGAGGTCTAAGTTCTTCAGAACTTTCCCGTGACCTGTCCTTGGGGGTAGTCATGAAGCCTTTTAATATTTTTTTCCCAGCAGTGACTCTTAAAACAGGTTGGAAGGCAAACACACCCTGATGGTTTTTAGTACTGTGCTCTGATGGGTGGGGTCCATGACAGCCCCCTCCACCCCTGTTCCCCCAAGCGCCAGGGCTCTCTGTTTCTTTGTTTTCTTGGCAGAACGGTGCTGTGGAAGGGACGTGACCTAGAGTTCACGCACTGCAGAACTGGCCTTGGGCTGTTGTTCCTGCAGAACCTTCTGTGGACAGACTTGGAACCCGAACACCCAGACCAAAAAGCACATAAGCCCGTATTAAAGATGTTTATGGAATAAGGACTTTTCTCCTGTGTGTATCAGAGGCACCGTTCCTGTTAATAAATGTAAAATGGCGTGTCGGAATCGGTCCCTAGGTAATTCCTGAGCCGCTCCAACACACACTGACAGAACCAATGCTGCGGACTTTGATTTAAGGTGCGACGGATTTCCCAGTACATCAGTAAGCCCACTTTGAACGTTTTAAAGGCTCTGAATCTGGAGCTATGACAGCGGGGGGGGCAGTTGACGAGACCCAGCTTTTAAAACTAATTTTCACCCTCTTACAGCCCCCCCAGGCATCTCTCACATCGTCACGGTGACGATTAACAAATCGACACTGGCCTGCTTCCTGCTTCTTGGTCAGGGGAAGATTGTGTTTAATGGGAATGTGGCACGTAGTTTCACACGCCTGGACCAATGTCCCGGAAACTGAACGTCCTCCTGATGAAAGTCCGATTTCCTGTATATGGGCCCAGCCCTCAGCATCCTTGGAGGCTGGGCGGCGGTCTTCACGCTTAAATCGGACTGTTCCACTCTGCGTTAGCTTTGCTGCTCTGTACAGCTAACCAGCGCACCCCAAAGGTTTGGGAGCCCCCTGTTGGCCACAAACAATCACTACATTAGTGGGCCTCAAAGTGATTTTTTTTTAAGAGAGGCCCCAGTGTTTCTCAGCCTGGTCCTCGGCGAGCCCCAGACCACATTTTTGCTCCCACCTAACTCTCAGTAGGAAATCAGACCACACTTGTGTGGACATCACAGCGATGGGGAACTCTTCGCTCACTTGTGCTTTGCCCCGTCTCAGCCAATCCAGGTCGGAGGATCTGAGAACATGATGAGCAGAAGCCCCAATGTGAGGCAGCATCCAAGAGGGAAAAAAAACGCTGCTGTTTCTCTCATCGGCTGTCTGGCAAACCCAGTGAAGGACACAGACACACACGCCCCCGCACACACACACACTCCTCATTCGTACCCAAAGGTCCCCCCTGGCCTTCTCGGGGGCCCGTGGTTCGATCCCCCAAGCAGCTTGAGCGGTAAATCACATATAACGGGAATGCGAGCTGTCAGGGAAGCTATTTTCTCTCCTGATAACGGTTTTCCAAATTCACATGTTTTCTTTAGACTCAAGGCAAATATTTGCTGGATGATGGGGTGGGTGGTAAATGGGATTCCCAGACTTGGTGGCTGCCTCCTGGTAGGGGGGGGGTGTAATACCCATTGTCAAGCGCCCCCCCCACCCCCACCAAGGCCATCAATTTCTCAGGACCAGATTCAGTAAAGGGGAAATGACCCATTTCAGAATGGGACAGTCGAATGGAAAAGGTCAAACCTGAAGATTCCCGAGGGAAGCAGCACACATCAGAAGAGGCTACAAGCAGATGAGCGTGAGCTTTGGATAAAAGACCCCACTTAGAGGGAGTCTATATCCATGACCATACGCCTCATCCTCGTCACGCATCAAGCAGGGCGGACTTACTGTGTGGACAGGCCCCACTGGAGGCTTCTGTGGGAAAATTCCAGATTTCTTCCCTTGGATTTGCATTTTCCCGCTGGTCTGACGGCTAGTTAAACAGCTTTTGTTTCGCTGAAATGCTGCAGAGTTTTGCGGTTTATGGCAATAATTTATACCGCTGCTCTCCGGCCGGCGGAACAAAAGTGGCATAGATCACGCTGGCCCTGGAGATTCAAGGAAAATCATTAAAAAAAACCTAAGGTGGAAACCAGCCAAACCACACAAGACACTCCTAGCCTTGCTGTAATGCCCCACGGTCTCGGCATCCCAGAATGCACTGCTTACGGGGTAACGGCTGCCACCATCCACAATCCAACCGGAATGGCTTCTTCATGGGTGCGAAAGATACCGCAGAAATCGCGAAACATGCGTGAAGGGGACTCGCATCTGTGGAATGAGGGAGGGAATGTTGCAGAAAAGTAATGGGGCATGAAAAGTCGTCATTCTGCCGAATGCTGCCTGACTCCACACCCTCATCCCTAAACACAGGCGCTTAGCGAGGAAACCAGATTCCGCAGCCATTATGACTAAATTGCTTAATCTGCAGCACCATTTGAGTCTGCATAGCAGCTTCTACAGAGGAAAAACTGCTCGTTTCTTTCTTTCGGCCTCGTCGTGTTCCGTTTGCGAAGCAGGATGGCTCTCAAATGCCAATGTCATTTTATCGCTGGCGTGTGCGTTGATAGGGCTTTGGTGGCACCTGGTGTTCAGCGCCCCCTGCTGGACTTTGCTGTCTTAGCTAACAGCATGGACCTGACCCTCTGCCTGTCAACCTATTAGGCAACATAGGCTGCCGCCTAGGGCGCCATCTTCTGATAGAAAGCCAATTTCACTTTGTCATATGGCTTTGACCTGACCTATACGATCCTTCTACTCACAGATTCCAATGGTGCAACGGGGCACCTGCATGCAATCAGACCAGGTTCCAAAGGAGGAAAGCCAGACCACATTCTATCAATAAATGTCATCATGGAGAAAACATTTGGATTACATTAGAAAACCCTCAAGGTGTGTTCAGTTACGAGCATTCTGAAATTCGTATCACAGCTCGTACGATGTGGCTCAAAGAGCATCAGTTAAACAAAGCTTTGGATTAACCCGCCCACAGATTTCAGGCTTATCCATGCGGCTTTCTTTGAGAAGAGGCACGATGCGCGTAAAGTAGTATAGTCTAATGAAATATTGTGGGTTACGTAAAGGGTCATGCCGGCAGGAATGCTGACACTGTGGAGCTTCATAGTCTGGATCCGGCAGGGTCTCTACCCACTGCAGGGAGTATAAAAGGGGGCATAATTTATACAGAGGGGCTGACCTTATCATTAGCCAATGATATGTTTCTAAACAGTGAGTGAGGGGGCAGGGCATTCCGTTGGCCAATCAGCTTTCATCACCTGTCTCCACCTCATCTCCCACTCTATAGCATTTCTCTTGCACACCCTTGGTAACTCTTAGGCTCACGTACGGACCGACCACAACTTGAACGGGAGCTCAGAGAAGATGTGTAGTCCTGCTGTAGTCCTGATATGATTTCAAGCTCTGGAAGGGCTCATGCGGGAATAGCTTACAAAATTTAAAAAAGCATTTGTTATCAATTTCAAATGTAGACCTACACTTATGTAAATAAAAATTACGATTCTAAAATAAGCATTTGCCATTTAGACCCCCGTGTCTTACTGATAACTGCATCCGCACCCACAAATTACACAGCAGGATATTTTTCACCTGTTACATCAAAACCCACCGGGAACTTGCGGTTACCTGAACCCATGCAGGACTCTTACAGCCCCTGTGGTCTTTGGGCGGAGCGAGACACACGAGCTTTAGGGTGGGGAGGGGTCAGCCGAACATCTGGGTGTAGCGATTTCTGCTTAAATATGGCAGCAAACTTGAAAAAACAAAAAGCATCCAGGTGTTTGAGCAATGTCACGTGAAGCAAGGTGCTCTGGGGGAATTTCAGCATCGGGAAGCCCACTGCCCAGGCAGCGAGGGCTGCAGCGTGTGCACGCCCAGAGGGACTGCTAGTGACCTCAGCAGCTATAACTTAAAACAATAGATGTATTTCGTGTACATGTATGAATCCACATTCATCTTTCTGCTCCTCTGGCTTCCACCACAAGTCGAGATTAATGGGAGTCGAGAAGCCAGCCAGCCACGGAGAAAACATGTAGACCAATAAATCAAGCGGTCTGGCCGCCGCGCAGGAACCCATGCCGGCGATCTTGCTTCTTCTTCCACTTATTTTTTGTCCACAGTGTTCTGGAGGCACCGAACTTCTGATCTGACTAAAGCAGCTCATACATTCAAAGTTCACGCATCACACGAACTGCCGCTAACGTCACAGTCTACATTCGAAGGCAAAATGACCAATAAAATCGGTGACCTCTAGTCGTGGTTATCCAGGCTGGGAATAACGGCAACACAGAAACAAGGTCTGATTCACTGATTATGGTAATCTGACATCATAATCGAATGCAAACATCACGCAGCCCGAAAGGTAATGCTTTTTGTGTAAGCATGCATTATCTTTGGTCTTGACTGCAGATTAGCTTGCCGCTAGATATCCCCAACAGGATGTAAGACATGCAGACATTTAGCAGACGCTTTTGTCCAAAGCGACATACGAGGGAGGCAGATAATACATCACAAGCTTACAGCTGTCAGGGAGTCAACCGAGGTACAAGCGCTGTTAGGCTGAGCTTCCAGTTAAGATCCAGAAACAAGAGCAACAACAGCAGCTGTACGAAACGCCGTCAGAACCTGACTTCAGAAGCTAGTCATGTCAGAAGAGCGTGAGGAGCGCTAGACAAGTAGAGAAGACAAGAACATCCAGTGCTGCCCTGAGACGTAACCAAGGAATAGCTGATGAAGACAGAGCAGGTCAGTGAGGAACCAGGTAGCACTGCAGAACCGCTCATGATTAGTAGCAGCAAGAGGGCGCCACTGAGCTGTGCCGCTACCCAGAACTTAAGTGGCTAAGTGAACTAATTACTGCTCTAATTGAATCAATTTGGCCTTTCCGCTGTGTACCCCACATCATCCAGAAGCGGAGATTCGCTCGCTGAACGACAAACCAACCCACCTGCTGTGCTTATTCCCAAAAATACGGTGTTCCACTCTCGCCAATCTCCCCCAGGAGTTCACCAGAATCTGCAGTCCTGTCCTCTTATGTTTATCAGCACAGCATGGCAAACCCATGGGAGGGCGGGGGAAGGATTCAGTTGCTAATACCGGGGGGGCGATTACAGCCGCAGTGAGAGATTGCCCCAGACATGAAAATGGCATCCTTACAGTCTCACAGTAAGACACGGAGTTTCCGAGATAATCTGGAGAGATGAGCCGGTTTTGACGAGCAAACTCACAGGCTCAGTGTCTGCGTGGGCAGGTCAGGCCCTCGGGGTCCACTTAGAGGAAAGGGCTAGAAAGCTCACCTCTCAGTCCGGGGGGTGAAAAACACTTCCTGCAAGGAGGATTGGGGAGGGGGTCACGTTTTCAAACCTCAGGACAGGCAGGATTTTAAAAAGCATGGGGCTCCGAGCTGGATGAGCCACAGAAGAACAGCCCCATGGGGGGTGTTGGGGGTCCTTTGTTTAAGGGTTCATGGGAATTACACAGGTGCTGGGAAGATGCATTAAAAATGCCTTTCTGGCAAGAAGGAAAAACAAAGCAAAGTCAGACCCACCTGGAACAGGAGCAGCAAGGCCTGGGGAGGCTTCTTACCTTTCTGCCTGAACGAGGGACAGACAGCTGGCGTTGGGGGGTGGGCCTCACTATCCATCTCACTAGCAGCAGCATCTCCGAGGGTAAATGTTCCAGGGAGCGGCACATTTTACCCTTCAAACAGTGCAGATTCCGCTGTTTAACTAAAGCGTCTTTACGTTCACGTCTGCTCGTCGCTCTTTTCCCACTCAGGAAGGGAAGGAGACGCTCACATGTCACAGTCACATGTGCCTGACACCATCCACATGCCTTAGGATCTGCAGCTCCGCACCCTCCTGGTCTCCCTGCCGCAACGGTTCACCTGGGTCCCCTGGAGTTGCTGTAAGGGTTCAGGTGCATTAAAGATCGGCCAGCTGCCTGTAGCATGTGGTGTGTGTGAGATAAGCCCTCGCTTGCTGCGAAAACAGCCCGACAAACCCATGGATTTCCGAAGCTTGTGAAATATCAGATTGTTGGTGCCTGCGATAAAAACAGGGGAACCGTGGGACGGGAGCCAATCAGCAGAGAGCATCCCTATCACAGTGTTTTCTAGAAAGTTCTCATGCTGAACTGGGACCTTGCCTGTCCCTGGGGTTTCTGGGTGATGTTAGATATATGACCTGTACTAGTATCCTGACATTCTTAGAAATTAAAAACTATTTTCTAGATGCAACATTCACACTGTGCTGTATATATGGAAAGAAAAGAATAAGAATGTTTTTAATTTACCTTATGTTAGTTATAGGTAATTACAGTGCAGCTGGTCCTGGAATCGGTTTCCCGTCTGTCCCTGTTTCATTACAGGGAGCTCGTTAGTTGGCCGCTGCCCTTTCAGGCCCTGCTGTTCACACTGTATGCTCGAGGCAGACCAGGGGTCATATGAAAAAGTCACATGTCAAAAAAATGGGCTCCCATTGGTGCAACCCCTTCCTTTTCAGCCAGTGGCAGGGGACCACTGTAAACAGGAAATTAATAAAAAATGATTTCACCCCAGGCAGAGGGGTAATTATGGTTTCTTTTGCGGAGTTACTGCCATGTGTTTTATACAGTTTCTGCCCCCTCCTGCTTGTCCTGCAGCCGATGGCCCGGATCTAACAATCAGGCTGTTTATTATGGTTTTCCCAGCCTTCAATCCGCAGGGGTGACCCAGGGAGCCAGGAGCAAATTGATGCGATTTCCATCGAACGCGAGTTATTTGCCGCTTTAAGCGTTGCTACCCGAACGGCAGTGGAGCTCAGAATCAGCCTTTCAACAGAAATGTTTAAAAAGGTGAGATGGAAATGAACATGGGGGCGGCATGGTGGTGCAGTGGTTAGCACTGTTGCCTCACACCTCTGGGACCCGGGTTCAAGTCCCCGCCTGGGTCACATGTGTGTGGAGTTTGCATGTTCTCCCATTGTCGTCATGGGGTTTCCTCCGGGTACTTCGGATTGGAGTTGCTAAATAGGTGTGCATGTGTGAGTGAATGGTGTGTGAGTGTGCCCTGTGATGGGCTGGCCCCCCATCCAAGGTTGTTCCCTTCCTTGTGCCCATTGGTTCCGGGATTGGCTCCGGATCCCCCGCGACCCAGTAGGATAAGCAGTTTGGAAAGTGGATGGTTGGGAATGAACACAGGGTACTGTTTCTGGCACTGGGCTACAGGGGGCGCTCTGCTGAGGACATGCTATGCATCGCACAACACTCACGCTGCTAAACTCCACTAGGCGCCTGGCATTTCTTGGTCATTTATATGCCTGCATCACTAGGGCTATTAGGAGGGCTTCCCCCTCCAAATTGAACATTGATTAGTTTAAATTGTGTGTTTAAATTCATTCCCATTTAAATCAGACCCATCCAGTAAAGACTTATATATAAATTTTGAGTGATGTTCCTGACAGCCCCACTTGCCCTGTGGCTGCTCCAGAGAAGCTGATTGGCTGTGTGTATTAACCTGACGCACCAATCAGATTACGCGGCTGGGTCGGGGCTCTACTGTTTATTATTGTGTCAAAGATGAGACTTTCCTGGCTGCAGCTGTCAAGCCAGAGAAACTGACAACGTCCGGGGCAACCCCTAAGCAGCGGCTCTTGGCATCCATCAGGCGCCATCTATCTTGTGTCCTGTCCAGGCATCAAGGGCACAGGGCAGGGGACACCCATCACAGTGTACACACCTGGAACTTGGAGGTATGACTGTGCCAGTGCTACACACTGAGTCACAGTGACGGCCTGGATTCACACACTTTGCATTTAAAAATATGCCCAGATCATTAAGGTTAAACATGAACGTTAGATACCTTGATACAATTAATATGATAGAATAAGATATATTACATTGCTTATGTGTTCGATTTGAAGGTGCAGAACTACCATACCCCATGCCGACAGGACGTTGCCTCAGCCTCACACTCTGTCACATAATTAGCCTGTCCGGACCCAATGCCAAGCGGACACTGCCTCGGCCTCCCGCACACTCAGCCTGTCCGGACCCAATGCCGAGACACTGTCAGGACAGGCTCCGTTAATCCCCTCCGTCTGTTTTCTAATAGTAAAATGAAACTGATAGTCCAAAACGACATGACTTTATGACCCCGAACCATTGGGTTAAAGGAGCATTTTCCTGTTTTTTAATTAAAAGATAAAAGCCTACTCATCCTCTCAAAAATCCCCCCACACAATTGCACAAACAACTATATTACTTTTCCCGATTTGGCCCGGAGCTGGAGGAGTAATTTTTATGTCTTTCTGGAATAACAAACGAGATAGGAATGCACTGTGATGGATTTAGGATCTGCTTGGGACGGGGTCTCAAATACCACACTAATGTGACCCGCATTCGGAGGAGCATCGGGCCTCGTTTGCCATGGAGACCGAGACAGAAACGGCGGATTGAGGCTCGCCTCACGCACCCGGCTTTCAGAATACCCACTTGGCTTCAGAACGTCCTCTATAAGGCTCGGAAGGTCAGCCGCGTCTCGGTCAGATGGGACCTGGAAAAATCAGAAACATCTGTTTTTGTGATCAAATACATACAGATGCCAACCGAGCGTCTCGATGACAGAAAAGCCGAAATTTACAACAAAATTACAGCTTTCCGCAGAGGTGCTCCCTGACGCATCGAATGGCATTTTAGCTAAACAAATACGAAATTGTGGGGAATAATAAAGAGCGGTTAAATAACCGTGTCGATGTGGGTCTCATTACGCCACAGTGGCTCATCGTGTTTTGTCAATGACACCATGTTCCCAGTACAGCAAGGCTCAGAGAGGCCACCCCCGCCTCTGCATTTGACTGCACTTCCGTGGTCTACAAAGCTTTTTAGTCTTTGAATAAAGCAGTTGGACCCCCACCCCGCACAAAGAGGTGAAATTTGAGAGGTGAAATTTTCCAGGTCAAGCTGTCCAGACGAGTCTGGTGTAGCATTTCCTATGATGCGATCAGCTCTCCAATTCCACCTAGTGTTGAATGACACAAGTGTCACAATGTTTCCAGAGTTTTTCAGAGTGTCGCCTGCTTTGGGCTGAAACACAGTGGAGGGCCGTGCCATGATTGATGTTTTTCATGTATTTGCAATGTGTATAACTGAAAGCACTCTGCATCTCGTGGAACGCTGTCAATACTGCATATAAACATTGACCAGGATTCAACAATGTATTTGAAGAATCCTTGTGGGACTGTCAAGCGAGAGCAAAAGGTTAAGCAACAGCAGTGGGAAAGAGTAAGGTTTCCTCAGTGCTCCAGGAGAGCCAATGATTTCGCAGCCCGATTTAGAGTATTAATAAGCCTCAGTTTGGTTCCTCCACTGTCAGGTTACATCCGTGAAGCTGGCCCTCATTAATCTCCTCCAAACAGATACAAAGAGGATCCATAGCCAGATTGACAGCAGCTGTCAATATAGAGTATGAATGTGAAATAAAGCATACTCAAGCGGGAACTGAATTACAGTGAGATAAATCGGATCTAGAATTAGTCTTTGAGGAACACATCACAGGTATCACATATCTTACAGTCATTCACAGTGACCAAAGCATTAAAATTAAAATGAGAGTTAAAATGAGAGTTTAGACCTGAAGAAATGGGCAGCATGGAGGCTTCCAAGGAGCTTTTCTTAGTAACTGTGAACAGTGTGGAGAAAAAGATTTAATGGTCAGTAAATGCACTGCATCGTGACTGTATTTGACATTAGTAGTGGACACCCAGTCTGGATTCAGAAGACTATACGGGATATGAGATGAAATGGCTGGAAAGGAACGTCCACAGATATGAAGAGACCATGAGTAGACTGGTCATTCTCCGGAAATGCTATTCTGCACACACACCCTCCCATAAGCATTTCAGTTTGAGATTTGGCGTAATATTCAATTTTGTAGGAATCTACACATAACGGGGCCTCGTATCAACATTATGGGAGATTTAACATGCAGATGTATGGTGTGCTGAGTTAAGGTTAGTTCAGCCTGCGATCTGGCCATCACTGCAGGCTGGGCTGTTTAGGCACAATGAAAAACATCTGCAGAATGATGTCAGAGCTCCACTGCTGATGTCTTAACGTGGTAGAAAGCCCAAAATATCTATGCCTGTATCCCCAGCAGCGACATACAAAATGTTCTAGTAAACTATATCATATATGTGCTTGTTTGGACTCTGTGCCTGTGAGCAGAAGGTCACAGGTTCAAATCCCAGAGTCCACTGAGTGTTTTCAACATTGGGTCCTTAACCCTCCAATTGCTCCTGGACCGTCTGACCCTGTACGTTGCTTTAAATAAAAGAGTCGGTTAAATAAATGAAGAGCTATTACTCACTGACGCTATGTTTAAATGGCTGCCTGTTTCGCAGTTACAAAAGACTCCAGAACTGGGTGTGTATCCTTCATTAATTGTAATCTATTAAGTGCATGAGTTTCAGCAGAATGAACATTCCAAGGGATATAAGGTGCTATATCAGGACTGCCCCCAGTGGAGCAGAGCTGCAGTTTATCAAATATAATTCATTTCGACAGAGTTGTTTACTTACAAAACCTCATTTACGCCTCAAACACATACAACAGGGATTTCGCGTTATTTGCATTGCCCCCCCCCCATATATATGTATTGTTACCGCTATTACCGTTGTTTAGCTCACTGTGGGGGTAAATACTGAGAGCCACCTGAGCCCTCTGCTGATAGAACATGCTGTTATACAATGCACAGCTTCCCGGGGGAATGGAAGGTACAACAGCTGTGTCCTCGCGATCTGCTGAGAGAGACACGCAGAGCTGCCGGAACGCATCTCTTGCACTCCGAGCTGAATGTCATCACGTATGTCATCACAGGGGACATTATTTACCTCACCAGTGGGACACGCGTCAGAAAAAAACTTTATATTAGGCATTACCTACGGGCTACGTTAACTTCCACATTGCGGCTAGAACGCAGTTTTATTCAAATCTTTCCTTTGAAACGTTTAAATAGTAATATAGCAACGCCATAACATCACAATACTGTATTTCGGAACATCCATCCATTTTCCAAACCGCTTATCCTACTGGGTCGCGGGGGTCCGGAGCCTATCCCAGAAGCAATGGGCACGAGGCAGGGAACAACCCAGGATGGGGGGGCAGCCCATCGCAGGGCACATTCACACACCATTCACTCACCACTGCACCACCATGCCGCCCCCTATTTCGGAACATTCCAGTACAATAATGTGAGAGCGGGAGAAGGACCCACGTTGTCCTCTAGAGGGCAGCAGCTGGATTTGGGGGTTCATAGCTCTTTTTAGTACAGAGCAGAAGACTAACTTCAGTGCCAATGGCCAGTGATTAGTTTGCGGAAACTCCTGTTTTAGCCGGGGCTAATTTTAAACCATATTTAAACTATGTCCCACTGGTGACTATGCATCGCAACTGGATGAGTCTCCGGTAGACAGTAGGTTTGAGACCTTGAAGAAATGATTTGCTGATCTGAGAGGTTAGTCGAGCGTGTTTCTTGGCTGAACCATTTCTGTGTTTATGTGCGTTATTAAAGTGATACCCCGCCCTTCCCCATCTCTGCCTCATATGCGGACGTCCCAGGCGAACACGGAAAAACGCCCCCCACCCCCAGGTATGAAAATGCAGCTTCTCTTAATGAAGTTTGTGGGAGATTCATTCCGGGACATTAAGGAGAATCACTAAGTGTGGAATATTATTTTAGCGACTCGTGATGATTAAAAAAAAAACCATCCCTCCTCAGCAGAGCTGCCAAGGAGAGATAAATACCAGCTGGGTGTCACTGATCCCCCCCGGGTCACTGCGCTGCAACCACAACTGGCTTGAGTCCCACAGGAGGACCAGCTTATAACAAGCAGTGCTGGTCACAAGCACTAGAGGAACGGAAGCAAGCAAGACTGGGATCTGAAGGAAAGAATTATGGGATGTGGTTCCTGGGAGATACCGGGCGAGCACTGTGGGGCCCCGTGTCGTTGTATGAGGGCGTTGAATGAGAGGGACCATGCTCTCCTTATCTGACTCTTTTTTGCTTTCCGTTTGACTTGCTAGGTTGGCTCCCTCTCAGAAGATGGTGCTCCAGGTGGTCACCAATGTCCCATATCCACATCGCCACAGTAGGGGGCGCCTTACGCAGCAAACGGGGCATCCCCGCACCGACTGATTGGCCGTGTGTGTCGACGCCCTGCATGTGTTTGTGTGACGCCTGTATCGTAATGTGGATCAGCTTTGTGAAAAGTTTAATGCCCCCAATGGGAGTCATTCGTCCTTCATTCAGAACAATCGTAATAATCATTATAAATAAGCCAAAAGGTGGGGGGGCAGGGAACAAGTAGTTGTCTTGCCCCCTTATTATCTTCACTTCCCTAATCTTGCTCCCAAAACCTGTGCTATGCCCCCTCGGGTGATCGTGCTGGGGGAGACCGGAGACCAAACCGAAGTGCTTCACGGACACGTGCCTTCAGATCTAGGGAAGGATGAGGCAGGATAAGAGTAGATGGGTGGGGCGGGGGGGGGAGAAATACAAGCCCGTGCATTTATCTAACAAGGAGACTCACCGTGAAAAATCTGTCTCCCAGAGAGTGGCCATGATGCACTGACAGATCATCATAAAGCTCATCCGGAAAAGAGCTCTGTCAGAAGCAGACTGCTGCTCTTCTGTGGGCAGCGGGAGACCCCACGCCAGTGTGTTTGTGTGTGTGTGTGAGTTCAGGCAGTGGGAGAGCCCCACGCCAGTGTGTGTGTCTGTGTGTGAGTTCAGGCAGTGGGAGAGCCCCACGCCAGTGTGTGTGTGTGTGTGTGTGTGTGTGAGTGCAGGCATTGGGAGAGCCCCACGCCAGTGTGTGTGTGTGTGTGTGTGTGTGTGAGTGCAGGCATTGGGAGAGACCCACGCCAGTGGGTGCGTGTGTGTGTCTGTGTGTGAGTTCAGGCAGTGGGAGAGCCCCACGCCAGTGTGTGTGTCTGTGTGTGAGTGCAGGCAGTGGGAGAGCCCCACGCCAGTGTGTGCGTGTGTATGTGCGGAGGCATTGGGAGTGCCCCACGCCAGTGTGTACGTGTAAATTTGTGCAGGCATTGGGAGAGCCCCACGCCAGTGTGTGTGTGTGTGTGTGCGCAGGCATTGGGAGAGCCCCATGCCAGTGTGTGTGTGTGTATGAGTGCAGGCAGTGGGAGTGCCCCACGCCAGTGTGTACGTGTAAATTTGCGCAGGCATTGGGAGAGCCCCACGCCAGTGTGTGTGTGTGTGTGTGTGTGCGCAGGCATTGGGAGAGCCCCATGCCAGTGTGTGTGTGTGTGTATGCACGCAGACATAGGCAAAGCCCCACACCAGTATGTGTGTCTGTGTGGGAGTGCAGGCATTGGGAGAGCCCCACGCCAGTGTGTGTGTCTGTGTGTGAGTGCAGGCATTGGGAGAGCCCCACGCCAGTGTGTGTGTCTGTGTGTGAGTGCAGGCATTGGGAGAGCCCCACGCCAGTGTGTGTGTGTGTGTGTGCGCAGGCATTGGGAGAGCCCCACGCCAGTGTGGGTGTGTGTATGTGCGCAGGCAGTGGGACAGCCCAACACCAGTGTGTGCCTGTGTATGTGCGCGAGCACTGGGAGAGCCCAACGCTAGTGTGTGTGTGTGTATGTGTGTGTGCGCAGGCAGTGGGAGAGCCCAATGCCAGTGTGTGTGTCTGCAGGCAGTGGGAGAGCCCCACGACACTCTGTGTGTGTGTGTGCAGGCAGTAGGAGAACCCCACACCAGTGTGTGCATGTGTATGTGCGCGGGCATTGGGAGAGCCCTACGGTAGTGTGTGTGTGTGTGTGTGCGCAGGCAGTGGGAGAGCCCCACTCCTTTGTGTGCGTGTGTATGTGCGCGGGCATTGGGAGAGCCCCACGCCAGTGTGTGTATGTGTATGTGTGCAAGCAGTGGGAGAGCCCCACGCCAGTGTGTGCGTGTGTATGTGCGCGGGCAGTGGGAGAGCCCCACGCCAGTGTGTGTATGTGTACGTGCGCAGGCAGTGGGAGAGCCCAATGCCAGTGTGTGCGTGAGTATGTGCGCGGGCAGTGGGAGAGCCCTACGCTAGTCTGTGTGTGTGTGTGTGCACAGGCAGTGGGAGAGCCCCACACCTTTGTGTGTGTGTGTATGTGCATGGGCATTGGGAGAGCCCCACGCCAGTGTGTGTATGTGTATGTACGCAGGCAGTGGGAGAGCCCCACGCCAGTGTGTGTATGTGTATGTGCGCAGGCAGTGGGAGAGCCCCACGCCAGTGTGTGCGTATGTATGTGCGCGGGCAGTGGGAGAGCCCTACGCTAGTGTGTGTGTGTGTGTATGTGCGCAGGCAGTGGGAAAGCCCCACACCAGTGTGTGCATGTGTATGTGCGCGGGCATTGGGAGAGCCCTACGCTAGTGTGTGTGTGTGTGTGTGTGCGCAGGCAGTGGGAGAGACCCACACGAGTGTGTGCTTGTGTATGTGCGCAGGCAGTGGGAGAGCCCCATACCTTTGTGTGCGTGTGTATGTGCGCAGGCATTGGGAGAGCCCTACGCTACTGTGTGTGTGTGTGTGCGCAGGCAGTGGGAGAGCCCCACGCCAGTGTGTGCGTGTCTATGTGCGCGGGCAGTGGGAGAGCCCCACGCCAGTGTGTGTATGTGTATGTGTGCAGGCAGTGGGAGAGCCCCACGCCAGTGTGTGCGTGTCTATGTGCACAGGCAGTGGGAGAGCCCCACGCCAGTGTGTGTATGTGTACGTGCGCAGGCAGTGGGAGAGCCCAATGCCAGTGTGTGCGTGTGTATCTGCGCGGGCAGTGGGAGAGCCCTACGCTAGTGTGTGTGTGTGTGTGTGCACAGGCAGTGGGAGAGCCCCACACCTTTGTGTGTGTGTGTATGTGCACGGGCATTGGGAGAGCCCCACGCCAGTGTGTGTGTGTGTATGCGCGCAGGCATTGGGAGAGCCCCACACCAGTGTGTGTGTGTGTGTATGTGCGCAGGCAGTGGGAGAGCCCCACACCAGTGTGTGTGTGTGTGTATGTGCGCAGGCATTGGGAGAGCCCCACACCAATGTGTGTGTGTGTGTGCAGGTAGCGGAAGAGCCCCACGCCAGTATATCTGTACGTGTGAATGCCTGCAGGTAAGGGAGGCCCACGCCCGTGTTTATGTGTATTTGTGTGTGTGCGTGTGTGTGTGTGTGTGTGTGTGTGTGTGTGTGTGTGTGTGTGTGTGTGTGTGTGTGTGTGTGTGAGCAGGTATATCTATCCTTATAGGGACGCAATGTCCCCATAATGTGATAAATATCCTTTTTGGTTTTTATATATATATAAAACTCTATTTTATAAAAATCAGTGACTGTTATGAAAAAAAGGGGGCGGCATGGTGGTGCAGTGGTTAGCACTGTCGCCTCACACCTCTGGGACCCGTGTTCGAGTCTCCGCCTGGGTCACATGTGTGCGGAGTTTGCATGTTCTCCCCGTGTCGTCGTGGGGTTTCCTCCGGGTACTCCGGTTTCCCCCCACAGTCCAAAAACATGCTGAGGGTAATTGGAGTTGCTAAATTGCCCATAGGTGTGCATGTGTGAGTGAATGGTGTGTGAGTGTGCCCTGCGATGGGCTGGCCCCCCATCCTGGGTTGTTCCCTGCCTCATGCCCATTGATTCCGGGATAGGCTCCGGACCCCCCGCGACCCAATAGGATAAGCGGTTTGGAAAATGGATGGATGGATGGATGGATGTTATGAAAAAACTAAAAATGCAAAAACTCTTGTATTTTGTTGGTTACTTATGGTTATTGTTAGGGCTGGGTGGGGGTTTAGGTTGTCAGAATTAGCATTTTTCTCATAGAAGTGAATGAGCGGGCCCCATAAGGATAGGTATACCCTACATGTGTGTGCATGTGTGTGTGTGTGTGTGTGTGTCTGTGTTTGTGTGTTGTTCTTAAAAAGCCCTTTCCCGTGATCCGCTGCGTCCCACAAACCACCTTTTACTTACATTTAAAACGAGCCGTTTCTATTTCCACTCACCGACAGCCTTGAGACTTTGAGGGGAGGGGGGTGATTGCATGACCTTCCTCCCAGGAGTGATGGGATTAAGGAATTTTCCCGGTTTGATTTATGGCTCTGCTGGAGCCAGCCATGGACCCCCCCACCCCCTTATTATTTCCATACCTTGAGCACTGAGTCACTGAATGACAGTTTCTGAAATCCGCCCCTTGGAACGTTCACCGCTACCATCCCACTTTCGAGGAACACTGCACAATTCTATAGGGACTGAGCCCTTCTGTCCTCCTGCCTGCCCGGGGAATCAGGTGCGGGTGGGTTGCCTATGCAACTAAGTAATGACCAGAAAGCTGCAGGTTGAAATCACACAAGTGAACAATTTGAATGGCTTTAGAAAAGAGAGGCAGCAGAATGAGAGTCACATGGTGCCCGAGTTGTCGAAAATGGGCCGTAAGAAGCTGGAGTACATGGGATTCATCTGCATTTCCCGTAAAACCAGAAGACAGACATGGGCGCTGTCTGGAAGCTGGGAGAAGCATCAGCCACCAAGCTGGGCTCCTTAGAATTTCAGTGCAAAAAATGTAATTAATAAGGCATCCATAAAACGGGAAGCTGGACATAAAGCAGCCAGATCTCAAAGGATCAGCTTCACATCACTCACACTGGACGGGGTCTTGGGGGATCATAGAGCTTGTCACAGAAAATATGGGGCATAAATCAGGGAAGACCCTGGATGGGATGCCAGTCCATCTCAGGGCACATTAGGGACAATTTCGAGATGCCAAGTCACTTAACGTCTTTGTATAATAGAAGGATACCAGAGTATCTGGAGAACTGTCAGCAGCTGTGCCTCCTGCAGTCATGACCAGGAAATCCACCTCAAGCAAAACAGGTTTGGGTCTGACCAGTACTTGGAGGGGAGACCAACTAGGAAAGCAGGGTTGCTGCTGGCAAAGGGTAGCCCATCCTGTGGTCACTGTGGATCTCCATGGCCAAGTGCAGCGATGGGGACACTGTGCTGTAAAAACGGTGTCGTCCTTTGGATGAGACATGAGCGGTTGAAGTGGCTCCACATTGGTCCTGTAAAGTCCTTTGGGCGTATTGAAAGGCACTATATAAATGTGTCATTCATTCATTCAATCCCACACAACACAGACATAATAAGTAAACTCCTTACACTTAATCACGTACAGGGAGATGGGATTCACACCCCCAAGGCAGAGGTGAGAGGAACCAGTATTTCCGTATCGCTGCAGAAGAACTGGCTAAATGGGGAGCAGTGAGCCTGCACTGATCCCTGAACTTACTTCAGCCAGAAGCATTGTGTTGCTAGCCTGCCAATTAGCTGCAGATGTGTGGAATATTATGGGCTGTGACCTTCAGACGTGAATCGTGTTTCATTTCAGAGTAACGACTCCTGCTGTCTCCTTGGAGAAAAGAAGGGATTACAGACCGTCTGTGATTGTCACGCCGGTATTTCAGAATTTATTGATGTTTACCGAAAACCACTCCTCCATAAATGTATGTCAGTCAGCCCCCCTTTGCGTAGCGCTCCCTGCTTGCAGAAGGGCATCTCAGAGCCGTCCAGCAGGAGGCACTCTCTCTCACAGTGGATCCTCGAAATGCTCTTGCCGAACAAACTTAAAATGGGATATTTAATGTTACTACACATAATTTTACTGGACAGGGGAGCGTAAAGAATAAGAGTCCTGTGACGGCTTTGGGATACAAGCAGATCCACACGCACTCAGGAATATGCAAACCGGTCTGAGGGCGTTTGAGCAGACTACTCTGCTCCGTAATTTTCTGCTTCCCTTCCCTCCCGTGTCCCTTCGCAATCCCTCTTTCTGTCCTCCACACCTCCGCATCCTCTCACCTCCGCCTTCTGTGCCACCCTCCCTGCCCGTCTGCACTGCCCACGGATGCCCACGGCTGTCATCACCTGTCATGCCCCATTTTCATGATTCCTCAGCTGTGGCTGTCCTTACCGCCCCTAAAAACTCACCCCGGAGGGGGGGTGTGGGGAAGGGGCTCTAATCTTTGGCATTCTGCAGGACAGTCAAGTATATATAAAAAGTTTGATTTGGCCAAGTATCTCACTGAGGGCTGTAATGCAATAAATATGCCGGTAGGAGGGGTAGTGGCTAGAGCACTACACTCTGGGCCTCAGGGCTGAGCCTAACAGAACTCATATGGCTTCAACCTCAACTCAACAAAGTGTTTGAACTCATAGAACCAAAGCTAAGAAGAACCAGAAGACTGGCAGGTGTAGAAATGGTTAAACTGCTCATGGAAATGTGCTTTTTACGCAACTAAATAATGTAAAGTACGTAATTTCTAAGGTGTCATTTCTCCCTCCTTATGCTCCTGCAGTGGCTTAGCCCAAAAAAGTCAGCCTTGCATTTGCATATCGCCCAATGAAAAATGAACAATTTCTTTATCCATAAAAAGAGCATTAGGCCTGATTGATATGTAATTTTACACTGAATGAAAAGTAGCCTGTCAGTCATATTTGATTTGAGGCAAAAGTCTATTATTCATGAATCCGAACTGAAGTAGTAGCGGGAGTGGCGGACATTGTGCAAATGACTAACTTTCCAGGCCTTCCTTTCTGGGCCCAGGGGTTCCAATACAAAGGTACAGACAAAGAGACTGAATTCTGTACTCCTGCACTCTAAAAGATTCAATGAAAGAAACTAGCATCAGGGTGTCCGGCCTTTCCTAGCTCTGAGCAGCAGCCAATCACAGCCCGTGAAAATGAGCCTCCAACCAATCATACTATGGACCACAGACCGACTCCCTCCTCTGCACATACACATGCAACCTGTCTTCATTTCATGTTTTTAGCTTTATTGAACACACTGAACACACGCCACTTCTATATTGCCTGGTAAAAAAAAGCCAATGAACGTACATATACACATAGAAATGACAAAATGCTTTTCTGCCTTTTTTTAAAATTCGTTGATAAATTACCAATAAAAAGTGATATACACTAAATTCATACAGCATTGACAGAACACAATATGTGGACCTATAGTTAATAAGGTATTGACACAATATGGTGTCTGTAACCTACAGTTAATATGGTATTGATAGAACAAGGTGTCCATGACCTGCAGTTTATACAGCATTCAGAGAACAAAGTGTCCATGAGCTACAATTAATATGGTATTGACAGAACAAGCTGTCCATGACCTACAGTTAATACGGTATTGACAGAACACTGGGTTTATGACCTACAGTTAATACGGCATTCACAAACCACAGTGCCTGTGACCTACAGTTAAAAATATTTTTGACAGAACACGGTGTCCATGACCTACACGTAATACGGTATTGGCAGACCCTAGTTTCTGTGACCGACTGAGAGACCATAGGAACAATAATAGTAAATTCATAAGAAGAATGTAAATATATTATAATATCCTAACATTCCTGAATAGCTTTAATATACATTAATAACAACCATTAAATGATTATATAATTATAAAGCATGATAATGTAAAATTAATGTATATTACAGCTGTCATGTCTTGTTCATTGAAAGTTTTATGAATACAATGCTTTAAGATGCTAAATTATACTTACATGCTGCCTATGAATGCATGATGAAGGGGCAGTTAATGCGAAGTGAGGATACAAACAGAACATGCAGCTGCTGCCTTCCTTCTGAGACGGCTCACAGCTTGTGTTTGTCGTTCCTCTGGGCGACTGTGATGAAAATTCTGGTTATAGGGCTTGTTTTCACTTCTGTGTGTGAGTCTTTCTGGCTGTGGTGGTGGTGGTGGTGGTGGTGGTGGGGGCGTCCTTGAACCGCCCTAGACACATACCAGGAGCTATCCACCACAAGTAGGGGGGTGAGTTTGGTAGGGGGCTGGCAGCTGGTGCGAGAGGTGAGGGCCAGCAAGTCGAGGTAAGGAGGTCAGAGCCAATGACAAAACGCAGACAGGCAGAGCCAGAAAGTTCCGCATCTTTCTATAAACTTTACCAATTGTTTGAGTCCCGATTTTGGCCACTTTACCTCAGACCTTTCAGAAACTGATGAAATAAAGCATGTTTTTCAAATGATTAGGTGGTGCCAAGGTGATACATACATTTACATATTTAGCAGACACTTCTCTCCTAAGCGACGCACAAGCAAGGCAAACAGCGCATCAAAACATACGGCTGTCAGGGAGGCAACTAGGCATGAGTGCGACTAGGCTGGGGTGATGGAAACAAACGTTCTGATTTTGGGAAATTGCAGTGAAAGCAGGGTATCCAGAAGTGTGATTCCGACAAGTGAGTTTCCGGCTCACTTTCACACTGTTTATTTCCCCGAAACAGGCATGTAGAGAGGAGCCCACAGCTGATTGGCTGTTCCTAATTGAGCTTTTAATGAGCTGGGCTGCGTGATCACTTAATGAAAGCACTGCAGCCTGATGGGAACCTCACAACAGGGAGGCCAGTCGATGTCAGTAAAGTGTCAGTTATTAATGAACATCCTGACTGTGTCAGCTGCCTGCAGAACCACATCTGATCCTGGGGGTTTGGGGGGGGGGGTTGTGTTTGGATCCAGGTGTGCATTAACCTGTCATTACACCCCTATACCTTATTTATAAAAGTGCCTATTGACCAGAGGGCTGGATGAAACACAGAGGGCAAGGAGATGAGTTGCTAGTTAGTTTCAAGAATAGGGTGTGGTCACATGACTTTGATATTGTAATAAAGAGCTCGTATTGGTCTGCAGGTTTGAGTCCTTGGGCTATCTCTCAATGACATGGGAGGGGAGTGGCCATATCGACAGGTGGATTATCTGGGAGTATTGTGTTGTTTAATGGGGAGTATCTGGGAGTATTCTGCAATTTAAAGTGGAGCATCTCGGAGAATTGTGATGTTTAAGGGAGAGTCTGCATTTTAATGGAGAGTATCTGGGAGTATCATGTTGTATAATGGAGGTGTTTAGGAGTATTGTGTTGTTTAATGAGCACTAAAACAGTCCAGTGTTTCAGTTCTGTATTACATTAATTTATTCCCTCCCCAAACCAAAAGGGTAACCAATTTATTCTATAACTCAGTGTCATGTCTCATGGGTCTATCTACTATCTCAACTAGAGCAATTTTTGGAGAAATCCCAGGACAGGACCAGACTGACAAATGGGTTCTGGAAGCATCCTGAAAACACTGGGAAAGTCAGAGGATGATGCAGTGAGGATGTCTTTAGATGGGCATCCCGAAAACACTGGGAAAGTCAGAGGATGATGCAGTGAGTATGTCTTTAGATGGGCATCCCGAAAACACTGGGAAAGTCAGAGGATGATCCGGTGAGGATGTGTTCAGTTGAGCATTGTACCTGCAAAGAGGTTGAACAAACCCCTGGTCTTGACAAGAGCACAGGTCCCTTCAGCCCAAATTCCTCCGGACATCTTTATAACCCTCATCCCAAACTTTCTATGCCTCTTTCCCCCGTTTAGGCTGAAAGGCTGGTCGTGAGCACCCCATTCGTTAGCGCAGGCCCCTCTGCACTCACTGACACATTTGAATATTGGCTAAGTAATTAGTTTCTCTGAATCATGGGGATGATACTGAAATCCCCCCCCCCCTCCCCCAATTCCCTGGAGCGTGAAATTGCTTTTTGTAACACTCTGCTTATGAGTTAATAAAACTGGATCCTTTCTAGCTACCTGCCCTTTTCAGTGAATTGTAGGTGGGTGGGTACAGAAGAGCAGGCGGGGGCTGGATTATTGAAATAAGTCACTGAGTTTTTTTTTTTATTTTAACCTTTTGTGGCTTCTGAAAATGTTTTATGGGGATTGTTGCTGCAAATCTGAGGAAAATAAAAAATTGAATTAAATTACATGTAGTTCCCTTGCCAACAATAAAACATACAGAGTATGGTTGGCAAACTCAAATATGTTCCAGTTTTAAGAAACTGAATATATATCTCTCCTGTGGCACAAAATGAAAAAAAAGAAAAAACAAAAACATAAGTAATATATAACAATAATAATAAGTAAAGAAAAGAAAAGGTGATGTATTTGTACAGCAGTCACCAAGGCAACAGGAAGTTGAAGATCGCAAACAGGAAGTTGACAAGCAGGTTGAAATTGTTATAACTTCGCTGTAAGCAGAGCAGGCAAGCAGCGAGCAAGGACGAGGCTGACAGCTCAAAGTCCTGAAACGGAGGTTTATTAAGGACACGGGGAAGGCAGGAAACAACCAAGGGGAAGCGTCAATGACCGATATCGGCACCTGACTCAACACTCAGACTGATATATACACAAGACAAGGCAAAATGAAGAGGAAACAGCTGGGCACAATCGGGGAAGCACGCGTGGATGATCAGGGGGGCGTGGCACACACAAGGACTGTATGCGCAGGTCATAACAGAAATTTACTGGCTGGGCCCCACCTCAGACCACAGAGGACATCTACCTCCAAGCATTAAACATGGGGCCAGATTCGCCAGCCCCTGGCAGCTGGCCACCAGGGACGAAACCTGCCAGAGAATAAATCCCAGCCTTGTTTAATTAAACGCAGATTAAAGCGACATAAACACCCTCGACCCCGTGTTCCAATGGGCAGCAGAATCCCTGTGGGGAACACGGAGGAGCGGGGGTTAGGGGGGAACGTAATGTGAGAAAATGACCGGGCTGACACCATATTCACACAGGGGGGCAGATCACACATGTCATGTCATCACGGAGTCTATCCCCGCATTGGGGAACCAGCACGTTCAGCATTAACAAAGCTCCACTACATCCAACAAAGTGTTGAGAACTTGGATGTTTTTAAAATAAGAGCCTGCGATAGGCCACGCCCACCTCACAGTGTTTTTACGTGACTACAGCTGTGTCATCTGAAAGCAGAGAAGTTGCAGAAACATCCAAAGAGAGAAGCTCCTCGACTCCCAGCCATCCTCCTCGACTCCCGGCCATTCTCTTTGACTCCTGGCCATTCTCTTTGACTCCTGGCCATCCTCCATGACTCCTGGCTATTCTTTGCGACGGCCACCTATTTTCCCTGACACCCAGCCATTTTCCATGACTCTTGGCCATTCTCCTCAACTCCCAGCTGTTCTCACTGACTCCCGGCCATTCTCCCCAACTCCTGGCTATACTCCTCCCATTCATTCTCCTTGACTCCCAGCCATTCTCTTCGACTCCTGGCCATCCTCCATGACTCCTGGCTATTCTTTGCGACGGCCACCTATTTTCCCCGACACCCAGTCATTCTCCTTGACTCGCGACCGTTCTCCATGACTCCTGGCCATTCTCTTTGACTCCCGACCATCCTCCATGACTCCCGGCCATTCTCCTTGACTCCTGGCCATCCTCCATGACTTAAGGCCTTTCTTTGTGACACCCACCCATTTTTCCAGACTCCTGGCCATTCTCCTTGACTCCCATCCATTTTTCCCAACTTTCCCCATTCTACCCAACTCCTGGCCATTCCCTACGCCTCCTAGCCATTCTCCACGCCTCCCGGCCATTCTCTCTGACTCCCAGCCATTTTCCTCGACTCCCTGCCATTTTCCCCGACTCCTGGTTCCCAGCCCTTCTTCCAGTGTTTCAGGGTCTATAGATTCTTATATTTAAATGCGGAATGACTGACATATTGTGAGCCCACAGGACTGTGTTCACAGGCATGGACTCTAGAAGGAGAGATTGAACAAGGAGGGGAGTGTCTTTCCTTCAAGTTTTTTGACAACAAGGCAACTCCAGTACATATGCTGGAGACCAATACAAATTAGCACAAGGGATGACTGGGATTGTTGGTGCAATTGCATGATCCCACTTTCAACCACGAACAATGGAGACACAGTCAGCTGACTCCCTTGGACACGCCCCGTCCATTTTCACTTCCTACTTGACAATCCTGAACTATACACCCTCACACAGTAATCATTATAAACCATTAAAACACCGTGGAAAGGACCCCATGTGCCTCCATATTCTGTTGTATTAATTCTTCCTGCTTCAATTTTATTGACCAATTAAACAGCTGGAGAAAATCAGGTAAATTATTTTGCCTCTGGGCATAACAGTCCCCCCTCCAGGGACAAGGTTGTGGCTACAGGTTAACAGCTCATGACTGTAATCTCCCCCTACAGAAAGGGAATGAAGGTGCATCCCATTGTCGAGATAAACAGGCATTCTCCATTCATCGGATGGCAGCAGTTGCCATGGCGATCGTCAAGGGAGCTTGGGTCCCTCGTGCATGATGCAGCAGCCACTATGAACCCATTAAAAAACAACTCTCCAGCGTTTTCTGTGAGAAACCTGCCCGCGGAGGGATTCTCAGGCAAATTGGTGGAACGATCATGTAAAGAGGCCGTAGTCGTTTGGGAAGGCGGTTCGGTTCTGCTGACACAGCGAGCCAAACGCCGCACCCTTGGGCCCGGAGCAATCAGTGCCTCATCAGCGCCATGATCACGAGCCTGGCCCAGAAACCTGCATGCTCACTGCTGGCACGCTAACTGGAAGCTTCTCTCACACCTAATTGGGCAGCCTGCACAGACATGTAATAGCAAACCATTCGAACCTGGGACTCTAACCCAGGCCTCGAGTCCCTACAATTACGCTACCAATGAGGGGAAAAATTATCATTAAAATGATGATGCCGGCATCCTTTGTGCCATCTGCAGGGGCAGGTTTGTTGTTTTTGGGGCTCCGCAAAAAAGTACCTCGGAGTTCCCCATCCTCTCTGGTGAAGAAACTGTTTGTGGTCAGCACAAACCACCTGACTATGACCTGGTCATCCTGGAGCTGGGGTGTTCTCCATTCTGAGGGGTCTGTGACATGAATGTGAGAGATGAACTGAAAAAGACGAAAGAAAATGTGGGTGAGTTCATCCATCAGCTACGCATCTACCATGAAGGAAGAGGTTAGTACACAGAGAACCGCTCACTGAAAAGAATAAAAAGCTCTTCGTTTTATAAGCACAAGGTCTCCATCACTCTGTGCAGCAGGGAGATGTTTCGCAAACAGTCCGAACAGCACACATTTGCAATTCATGCGGCTGTAATTTAATAAAAGTCCACAGACGAGCACTGGTTGAGCTAAGCCTGCAAATATTTGTGTTTAATTTGTCAGAGGGCGTCAGCCGCGGGTGAGACTCTCAGCGTGGGGCTCACACTCTGTTCCAGCAGCACCCCGCTCCCCAAATCCACTTCCTGTTTCCCGTTTCAAGCACTACAATTATTTAAGCCAATAAACTTGTTTGTAAAGGCTTGCGGTTCATGGCGAAAGAATGTTTTAGTACATTCACACATATGTTCTGGTTTAAACACTACACCATGTTTTGTGGGGAGGGGTCCCAATATTGGGAATTGAAAATGATTTGTTGGGGGGAGGGGGTCTCTATCTTTGTACCATTGCCCACAACAGCCAAGAAAGAATTTTTGGGTGTTTGGCTCCTGTTCAATACCGAGGTCGGGAAAGCTTTGTGTTTATGATCAGATCTAAGCCAGTCATGAGTCCTGGTGCAAAAGTAGGGAAGCCAGAGAAAACTCCGGAAGCAAATTTTCTCCCCGAGGGGGTGTCGAGCTGCCGGACTTGTTCTGATAAGGCGTGGGATTTACAGGGCCTATTTAGCGCGAGCTCAGTGTAACGATCCCACGATACAGCCACTCAGAACTGCGGACTGTTTTCCTTTTCCCGGCTAGATAAGGACGGCCCAGACGAGACCACACAGCAGAACAAAGGGGCTTTTTCTAGAAGGACCACATGGGAAGCACTCAGGAAATAAATCCTCTCTGGGCTCAGGGTCCTTCCTTTCATTTGCACTGTGATTAAATAATAAGGAGGCCATATGTGCGTTTGTGTGAGTGTAACTCTTCAGAAAGATCCCGGTGTTTACACCTTTCACGGCGAGTCGGTATCAATCCCTCAGCCCATGCATCACACTCCTCTGTGATTCTGGCCTCACAGCCTCTGGAAAAAAAACACGCTACAGCTGCAACCCAAGGAACACAGCCAGGCAATAAGGAAATATTTAGCTTTCTTTATACGGTTGGTGCTTTACAGTAGTTTGTATGTGTTCTCGAGCACCATGGCCCTGAACGGGGAGAGGGTGCTGCCAGTTTCTTCTCTAATACCAGCCTCACCATCATGCCTCTCCAGGGCCTCCTACGTTAAGTAAGGCTCACTTTGCTCTGCCGGATTAGTGCACACATTGGATCTTCACCCAACCACCGCTGGAGATATAAATGATAATCACATGCTGCTGATAAAACTGGTGGGAGGTGTCTCTAATGCCCATATGGAGGAACCATCTGATCTCTACAGCTTCAGATGGTCAGGTGGAGGGAGGAACCACATCAGGTAAACCACGGTAACCTCACTGTCGATCGCTCTCTCTGTCCACCCAGCTGAAGGACCTGAAATAAAGGACCCCAAAACTCTACCATTTCACAAACCCCACCCGCAGTATCCAAACCTCCTTACCGTCAACACAACTGACAACCCTGCAAACTCACACTGATACCTTATTAAAGATTAAAGCCGGCATTTGCACACTCCCTGTGAGTCATCAGCAGAGGACAGCAGTCGGCCTTGACCTACGGATTACAGCAGGACAAGATCTCCGCTCATCTCACATCTCCCATTATTCTTCTGCTTCCCATAAAAGACCCGCGACTGCGACCTGTCGAAACCTACATTCATTATAATGAAACCTTTCAGACGCTCGACCGTCTTCTACCTTTGACCTGTCATGTACGACGGAATCCTGCTCCCTTCCCAATCCGCTCACCTACCCACGGCATCATTATCCCTGAAGCCTTCCGCTCCCACAAATGAACACGGCTCCCCGCATCTGTCAGCGGATCTGTACCTTCTAGAAAGATCAGGAGGAACGTGTGGATGGATGCCTCTTTTCAGACCTACCATTAGCACCTTGGTGACACCAGGCCGCACGCCTACCTTCCTGTTTCACGCTTTGTACACTAATAACTGCACATCCAGAGAGCCGTCTGCCACAACCACAAACGCTCGGGATGACATCACCCCACGGCACTCGTCGCAAATGGCGAGGACACAACACCCCAAAGCCACGTGACCCATCTCACATCTCGAGGTGCCGGTAATCGTCTGCAGATAAATACCATCTAAAGGGCAGAAATCATATTTGACACCCCTAAACACACCCTAAAATACCTTTTCCTCTGAGAATAAATGACACGGCCCTCAGGGTGAGTCCGGAAAAATCTCGGGGGCTGTCATGTCCGGGACACTTGGATGGGAACATTACATACCCATCATGAAGGATATGCTGCAGCATATCTGGAGCGAGCTCAACACCATCCAACTCCTGCTTTCTGCTGAAAGCAGCATCACCACAGTCACAGTCAGGCTCGACCCCACATCTGCTTGCACCAACACGTCATCAAATCTGAAATCTCCTGCCCATGGAGATTCCAGAGAACTCTGGCATGTGCCCGGTGAAGTCAGCAGGCCTTCCCACCAAAGGCGACAGCTGTTCCAAAGCTCCACTCCTGGAAAGTGCTACAGGTCTATCAAACCTTCACCCACCGGCATTTTAACTTTTTCTTTCCAAAAACCCATTTTGAACAAGACCCACCCCTCACCTCCTAGAGACTCCTGTCTGAACTGCTCTTTATGTTACTTATCTACAGTTCTTTTTTTGTTAATCTGGAGTTACATGTGTGAATTGAGGCACTTGTCTACTGGAATAAGCTTTAACTACCAATTACATCAAGCTTTTATGTTGACCAGCAACTGCACATGGAGAATAGCATAGAGCAACTTGGACACATACAGTAGAGAGTAATATAGCGTAATATACAGCAACATCAGCAAATATATAGAGAGTAACATGAATGTCGTATAATTAACATTGGAACATAAAGAGTAACACAGAGTAGCATACGCACATAGAGGCGATCCTGATTCTGGCTGCTATTGTTGTGGCTTCACTTGTCAGACGCTGTTATCTGGGCCATACTCCAAGGCAGCCGTGCTCAGAGCGTGGCCCTGTGCCCACATCGCCGGGAGCATGAGGAAAGCACGCCCCAGGTGCTTCTGGGAAAAACAACAACAACAAAAAAAATAATAATAAGGACGACCTTCATACATTATTAAATACCCTCTGGAAGTCAGGTTCAGCAGTCAGAAAACAGCAAAAGTACAGTTAAGGATAACTTGGGGAATTTGCGATATTTTTCCCCCTTTGTTTGGTCAGTGTTTGGGAAATTTGTTTGTGATTGTGGTCACTCTTAATTGTGCATTGTGTGGGAGCTCAATCCAGCCCTTTATCCTAATTCCTACACTGTTCCACTGTCACACTGGACTCTTCTGTCTGTCTGTTTCTGACTGTATACCTATTATATGATCTAACAGCAACACTGAAACCAGGCAAGAAGAAACAAATACCTCTACAAAAGAGCCATCAGTGCCACAGAAGACAACTTCAAAATTCCCCTACGGTCCATAAGGGGGAAAGGGAAACCTAAGGCGCTAATCAAAATGCATATGTGACTATTCTTGGGAGGGGCGGCATGGTGGTGCAGTGGTTAGCACTGTTGCCTCACACCTCTGGGACCCGGGTTCGAGTCTCCGCCTGGGTCACATGTATGTGGAGTTTGCATGTTCTCCCCATGTCGTCGTGGGGTTTCCTCCGGGTACTCCGGTTTCCCCCCACAATCCAAAAACATGCTGAGGCTAATTGGAGTCGCTAAATTGCCCATAGGTATGCATGTGTGAGTGAATGATGTGTGAGTGTGCCCTGCGATGGGCTGGCCCCCCATCCTGGGTTGTTCCTTGCCTCGTGCCCATTGCTTCCGGGATAGGCTCCGGACCCCCCGCGACCCAATAGGATAAGCGGTTTGGAAAATGGATGGATGGATGGACTATTCTTGGGTTCTCATGTATACGTTTTACGTCTTCTACCCTTGCCAAAATACAGTTCCAATACTCAAGAACAGAAGTACGGAGTACAGTAATAATACCCTGATATCATTCTTGCCCTTCCCCAAATATCAAGGATGCATTGATTGCATCCTCGACAATAAGACCAATCCCATAATTCTTCGTATCTCGTTTGTTTTTGGTCACCAGCCAATCAGCTTCCTCCCAGGCAGCTACGTCCTGCTGGTTCTCCTTTGCTGCCGTACCTTGTGTATCATCAGGTGGCTTCCCTGGCTCCCTCTCCTTTTCTCTGCTTTCCCGCTTTCCTGCCACCATCGCTGCAGTACTGACGCTACGACCACCCACTAATTAGCCCTCTTAATGGGGAGGTTGGGGAGACCTCGCAGCACCGGGCACCAACTGGACTGCCAAATAATCGGGAGGTGAGAGACATGGGCAGAGATATGACTGCCAGGAAGGAGCCGGCGACTGGACCACCATCTCCATAAATACAGCACAGTACAGGTTATAAAGGGTATTCATGCTTTCAAGGGCACCCAACTAGGAGGACAGGGCCTGAATGAGAGCTGTCTTCATCCAGCATTAAGATCTTTTACAATTTTACTTATGGTAAGGAAGGTGAGAGAGGAATGATTCGTGCCATGGGAACCTCTGACTATGTCGAGGCAGCTCAAACAAGCCCCCAAATCCTGCTGAAAAAGAGACCTTCACAACTTCAGGCTGACAGGCCCCACCCACACTTAGCTCCACCCACATCCCACTCTCCGTCTATGCTCTGTTCACCTCTGCGGTAACAGGCACCCTCCCTGACTGGCGCTCCAGAGTACCCAACACATCATCTGGTGACAACATTGCCGGCAGACCTGAAGCAATTAAAATCTATAACAACATTACAGACAGACTGAGAAGTAATTACCTTTCCTCCATCATTAATTAAAAATGTCAACTGTTGCAAAAAAAAATAAGACCTTCTGACAAAAGAGGAAAACAAAACAAACATTAATAAAGCATGTATGAGAAAAACAAATGAATATCATGAAGAATTAATTGTAAGTCGACTTCCGAAGAGTGTTTTATTCTCCATTATAACAAATCAACCAAAGTTAGAACAAGCTTTGCATATGCATGTTCCTAGATGAAGCATTTCCCAACTCACTTGTGGCTGAAAGGTTGCAGGTTCAAGTCCTGCAAGGTTCTTGTTTTGCAGCTACTGGCAAGGGGTCGAACTTTAAGTAATTTTTACACCTGCCATGAACCTGCAGGCCACGCAAGCTAGTTAGTAATTTCAATTAATTAATTAGTTAGTTCAGCATCACCCCCTAGTGGTCGTGGCATGCAGCTGCGCCCACCTCTGTGTGTGTGCCGCTGTCCCACCGGCGTGCCCGCAGAGGAATAAACAGAGTCATCCGTCAGCCTGAAAAGGTCACTGGCTGCAGCACGAAGGTGACGGCTCGAAATGGTGCGTTAATTAATCTCGGCCCGGTGGGCAGCACGGGGGGTGGGGTGGGGGGGAGGGGGAATTGTAGCTGCCTGGCCGGGACTGACCTCATTCAATGGCAGGGCCAACAGGCATTTGGGGGGAGGCAGGAAAGTAAAAAACAACAACAACACCAGACGAGAGGAAGGGGGCCCCGAGAAAAATGGCCTTTTTCGATTTCTCCGTCATGTTTTAGTTACGACAGAAGGGACCGTTCTCTCATCGCCAGTGAACGGCATAGAAAGCCAGGAGTGATCTGTGTCTGGCTTTTGGAGTGCCGCTCCTGCCGTGGTCTGAACCGACATTTTCCATTGGCTGCTCGCTATCCATCCCACAGAGGTTATTACCGGCCAATGCAGACTTGTCACGTGTCCGGACACGTTGGGATATGCCATGGCTTTGTGAAAATCTACCCCCAGACCCTGACATTTTTATTTTGTATCCACTCTGCCTCTCCCCAACCGTCCCCTCAAAACCCCCAGCATGTCGGACATGTACAAACAAGTGCTGGACGGCCACAATCGATAAGGGCTTTGATGTGTGAAATTCACACAGAAAGAGGCTCCCACGGTCTACGTGCGTCCGTCTGTTCAGGCCGAATCAAACGAGCCCAGAGGGGGAGAGTCACAACACCAATGCCCCCCCCTCCCGCTTCCCCATCAGGTGTGGACTAGTAGCGAAAGCACAGGCTGAAGCACAACAGGCGGCCGGAAACAGGAGGAGATGGCTCGTTTGGGAGTCAGGAGACTCCTCAACATCCATAATTCATGGAGGCTAGATCGACAAGAGCCCCAAACTTCACCTTCACATTCCTCCTCCTGCATCTCCTTGACAGACCCCTGCTCTCCACAGACACCCCATCCTATCACTCTCCTATCAGTCTTGAGATCTATTTCCTCGTGCATGTCCCTCTGAGCACTTTTCTGCGAAAAGTGAAATGGGCGAGCGTACCCAATACTCATTTGTGCCACACTGAGTGATCAGCCCCTAAAAACACACCTGGCGTAACTCAGCAGCGGATTCACTTTCTGTTCTCCGTTAATAGGAGAAAGAGCGATGCTTTCATGTGAATGAAAAAGCGCTCAGTGCACTCAAGAGTACCTGAGACTTTGTCAGTCCATGCTAGCATTGTCGGCTTGTGTTAGCGCGTAGCCGCAGTACGGCCGGCGGTCCCTGCCAACTCGGCTATTACCAGAAAACGAGCTCTGAAACTTGAATATCAGTTTTCTCCTCCTCTGAATCCGCCCCCGTGTGGGGTCCCTTTACTGAATTGCTGTCTGCTCGAACCCGCGCACAAGGAGAATGCCGAGCAGTACACTGCGAGTGAAAAAGCATTAATAAACCGGTATGAGGAGAGTGACAAGAAGCTGGGAAGGAAGACGGAAATAGGAAAAAGCTGTAATCTGACTGAAGCATTAATGAAACCCTGCGAAATGAGAGAATTAACAGTGAGGGGAGATGCCAGCGACCAGCTGAGCCTAACAGCACCTCAGAAAGAGGCAGAGATAACGCTGAAACATTTAATGATTGTGTACAAAATGAGATGCTGGCAGCTTTAAGACCTTCTACATCGGGTTAGGGCCGTGGGATAAACGTTGTGTGCTAATATTCCAGGGGGTAGACTACCAATTTACACTGAGCAAGCAGTCAGAGTGTGCAGATCTGAGCATAACTGTCAGCCATTAAGGTAATTTGGATCAAAGGCATCTGGCAAGGGAGAGGATGAAGCAACAGCGAGGAAAGCCTTCCCTTTGTCTGCTGCAACAAAAGGTTTGGTGAGGATCGGTCTCTCTGTCTCCCTTTCAGACACTAGAAGAAGCGTCACCATGTGACGCCTCTCCGGATACTTCTATAATCACTGAGACCATCCAGGATCAGGGCAGGGAACCACTACAGACACTGAAACCATCCAGGACCAGGCTAGGGAACCTCTACAGTCACTGTGATCATCCAGGACCAGGGCAGGGAACCTCTACAGTCACTGTGACCATCCAGGACCAGGGCAGGGAACCTCTACAGTCACTGTGACTATCCAGGACCAGGGCAGGGAACCTCTACAATCACTGAGACCATCCAGCACCAGGGCAGGGAACCTCTACAGTCACTGTGACTATCCAGGACCAGGGCAGGAAACCTCTACAGTCACTGTGACCATCCAGGACCAGGGCAGGGAACCTCTACAGTCACTGTGACCATCCAGCACCAGGGCAGGGAACCTCTACAGTCACTGTGACCATCCAGCACCAGGGCAGGGAACCTCTACAGTTACTGTGACTATCCAGGACCAGGGCAGGGAACCTCTACAGATACTGAGACCAGCCAGAACCAGGACAGGGAACCTCTACAGTCACTGTGACTATCCAGGACCAGGGCAGGGAACCTCTACAGTCACTGTGACCATCCAGGACCAGGGCAGGGAACCTCTACAGTCACTGTGACCATCCAGCACCAGGGCAGGGAACCTCTACAGTCACTGTGACCATCTAGCACCAGGGCAGGGAACCTCTACAGTCACTGTGACTATCCAGGACCAGGGCAGGGAACCTCTACAGATACTGAGACCAGCCAGAACCAGGGCAGGGAACCTCTACAGTCACTGTGACCATCCAGGACCAGGGCAGGGAACCTCTACAGTCACTGTGACCATCCAGCACCAGGGCAGGGAACCTCTACATTCACTGTGACCATCCAGGACCAGGGCAGGGAACCTCTACAGTCACTGTGACCATCCAGCACCAGGACAGGGAACCTCTACATTCACTGTGACCATCCAGTACCAGGGCAGGGAACCTCTACAGATACTGAGACCAGCCAGAACCAGGGCAGGGAACCTCTACAGTCACTGTGACCATCCAGGACCAGGGCAGGGAACCACTGCAGACACTGAAACCATCGAGGACCTGGGAAGGGAACCTCTACAGTCACTGTGACCATCCAGGACCAGGCCAGGGAACCTGTATAGTCACTGTGACCATCCAGGACGAGGACAGGGAACCTCTACAGTTACTGTGACCATCCAGAACCAGGGCAGGGAACCTCTACAGTCTCTAGGACCATCCTGGATGAGGGCAGGGAACCTCTACAGTTACTGTGACCATGCAGGACCAGGGCAGGGAACCTCTACAGTCACTGTGACCATCCAGGACCAGGCCTGGGAACCTCTACAGTCACTGTGAATGTCAAGGAAACAGTGTATTGTAGCTCATAAGAAAACTTTAGTTATAACAGATGGACCTCAGACCAAAATACCTGCTTATTTTATAGCCTTGAGCTTCTAATCTTCACTGCCTGTGTTGCCCTAGGTTGAAGGGTGCACTAACACTGAGAAAGTCCCTGTGAGGGAGCATCACTGTCGATGAAAATGGAAGCACAGGCAGGGGTATGAATAATTCACTGAGTCCTAAACCAATTACATCCCAGATGAAGCCTGTCTGCATATTTATAAACAAGGAAACCGAATTAGCGCAGGAGGAGCGCGTCGCTGCCTGCTCGCATTAAGTGCCCTGCAGTGGCCTGCCTTATTATAAAAGCATCTGTGCTTTTTCAGCAGGGCCTTCTGGGAGTTTCTGCTGCTGCCCCCCCCCCTCCCGCCCACCCCATCTCCCCACAGTCGCGGGACCGCTCCAAAGGTCCCGCACCGGACCTAGTTCAGAATCTGGTGGACCTCTGACCCTATGGAAAGCAGCCTCCCCCTGCATTTGTTCTCTCAAGGATTCAACAGCACATTTCTTGAGGCTTGGTGATGCCTACAGCCATGGTCATGAGATCCGGGAGGCCAATGATAGCGACTGACTCTGATACTTCCGTCCCACAATAGGGTGTATGTGTCTGTGTGTGTGTGTGCTTGTGAGTCTGTCTTCCAATCCACCAAGGACTTCCTTTCCTTCCGTGAGAATAAGCATTGATATCAGTTTTCCATCAATGACGCTCGGAAGCTAATTAATGGGGGGATCAACAGTGTCTCGCGAAAGGCGGCTTTCGATTAGCATATGCATCGATTATTCATGAGGAAAGTGAACAAATGTGCTATCAAAATGCATAAATAACAGTTTTTATTTAAAAGATGCATAAATCCACTCATTTTTAAAGGTGATTATGGTTTACTTTATTTCACTGTGATACTGGGGTGAAAATGAGTCATTACAGATGGGCCTCAAACATCAGTGAAGCTCGCTGACATTTTCATTAGCACATCAAGGGCCACGTCACCTAAATTTCCATTTAACTATGTTAAAATGTACCTCATGATAAGCTGAGGCTACTGTAGCCAAAGGGCATCACCTTGAAGCGATATTTGCCATTTGTACGAGAGTGAGTACATGGACATTGGAATGCTCCTGCCTACTTATTCCATCATGCTCTCATCATGCTCATGCCTTGGGATTCGAACCAACAACCCCCTGATCATAGGCACAGAGTCCTAAGCTGACAATTCTCACACCTACCCCTCCACAATATGAAACAACACTAAGTATTTCACTGCGGAAGCGTTATACTCCGATGATTACCCCGATCTACTTCAGAAGTGCTCAGCTGTCGTCATGGTGACCTCATCCTGATTGTTCTCTTCAAATAGAAGATCAATAATAAGGAAATAACAACTTTACTGACTCTCTCAGGATTCACACTGCCAACATTGACTCACAGGCCCTACAGGGTCCTGTTTCTGATAAAAGGAATCCAGATTTATGCTTTTGGGGCGAAACCCAAAACCTGGCCATAAAATGGAAGGATTTTCTGTCCTGGGGGGGAGCTTGTAGCTGTTCACAGCCGTGTTTCCCAGCATGCCGGACGAACGTGATTAAACTGCACTTTGTTCCCTGGACTGTGTTCAAACAGCCAGTTTTAGAAGATTGCCGCGGGACATAGCTCCAGCGAGGGGGCCGAGCCAGCTGCCCTCGGGGGTCTCATTCTTTCATCTCCAGTGGGATGCCAATGGGGTGAGTTACGGGGTCACCCAGCACCACTGCAGAATCACAGGGCTCCACGTTTGAGGCCCCCCACTCCAGCAGGGCTCCGGCGATGATCTTGATTGGTGTTACTTGGTTGGTGTGTCAACAGCAAATTTCTGAACTATATTATTTTGTTATTTTTGAGATGAGACTGCCAGTTACCTAAAGTTGGACTTCCTCATTATATGTTATATGTCAGCATCGGGAACCAAAGCTCACTCAGTCCTCATGTAGTCCAACAAAGTTTCAAAGTACACAGAAATTTCTTGGGACATGTGTCCTGTGGACTTAGTGAATTTTGGGAATTTGCTCTTATTTATTTTTGGGACCTCAGGGCTTGAGGATGGTTCTGGTTGGTGTATTCAGTACTGTGTGTTTGCGTGTTCCGGGCCTTTCCATTTACTGTAGGTTATCTTCAAAAGCAGGCTGAGAAATATGCTCTCCTCTTTCACCACCGTGCACATTTATATTGGAGACACACAATCGGGACGGTCATCTTGCCACATGGAGGCCGGCTAGCCGTCGCGCAGCTACCACAGCTGAGAGTTACTGTAATCAGACATTATGCTGGAATGATTAAACCACTGAGATCGGGGAAGTTCATGCCTCACTGCCCCCCATGCGGAGCAGATGCTCGTTTTGCGAAGAAGTCTTTATCACTGGATTGTTTGTTTAACATTTGAGAAATGTTTGCCTCGTCGGTCCTGCTCACAGTCAGCTCCCTCGGATCGTCTGAAGCGTCTGCCACTCATTACCGCTCTCACTCAGCTGGGAAGTGAAGCATCTCTGCAGATCCTGACGGATGAACTCCACCCAAGCAAACCGCAAACTCCTTCTTAATGGCGCGCTTTATCTCCGTTTTGATAAAATCAGATGAACGGTCTCATAACACAGTAGCAGTAATAAAAAAAAAAAGTTTCAATGTCCGACAGCATTTAGGTGTCGAACAGGTGGCAGCCCTAATTAAACGGAATAATTAACGAGCCGCTTTGTTCTTAATTGCTTTCAAGTTGCGTCAGAAAAGTTCTCTTTTCTGTTGTTTTTTTTCCCCAGAACTTTCCATTGTCAGATAAACAAAGGTCTCAGCAGGGATTTTGAAAAGGAGAGTCCGCGGCTACTGAAGGCATGACGCAAGGATATCAAACGGAGCCGCATGACGTGGGGTAGGCAGGCTGCGGGTTCGGGGTGGAGATGGGATTAATGAAATGGAGCCGTAAAACCAAAAACCAAAGGCAGCTGATTGGCTTCAGCAGGAGGGTCCGGGCACGTATTCTGAGAGGACAAGGGGGCTTATCTGATAGGACTGTCAGTGAGGCCCGGGTGACCCAACCAGACTTAGCTCCATCCGCTACACTTCCCCTACCCTGGCCCCCTCTCCTCTCCTCAGTTCATGTTGAATAATTCATTTAATCTTCCCTATTTCCTTGCCAGCTGGTCAGAAACTGACACAGCCCCCTCCGGCATCTCCGAGCACCCATGGACCGCTCAGCCCTGCAGACCCTCGTGCTTGTCGTCATCGGTAACCGCATCCTCATAGCAGTTGCCATGGACACTCACTCATCACCTTAGTAGAGTGGGTCAGTCCAAATTTAAGCTGGACCACACCTTCCCACCGTAATGACTCCAGCAGAGGCATGCGGAATGACTCCTGACCTCATGTCACCATATAATTGCAAAACATGGTGAACCAGCTCACTAACATCCTGTCCCCCACTCTGACAGCCCCGGGTGAATTTCACCACCCAGCCAGCTAACATCGAAGTCACAGGTTGCCTGTGCAGGTTGATCCTCGTGGCAGGAAGAGCGAGGGGGCAGCATGTGACGAGGATGACTCAGCTTTCAGCTGCTGCATTTGTCTTTAGGAAGGAAAAAGAGCAAGGCAGGCCTGTATAATAGCAATAATAATTGATACTTTATTGATCCCCATTGGGAAATTGTCTTTTACGCCTCCCTGATTTCGCTTTTTGTACAGTAAGTTGTCCGCGAAGGGCTGCCACCTGCAGCAGCACTTAGGGAGCCGGGGGTTAAGGGCCTTGCTCAAGGACCCACAGAGGTGCTGGAACTGGATTTGAACCAGCAACCTTCTGGTTATAGACACACATGTTTAACCCAATAAGCCACACACTGCCTTGGGTCTGGGTTGAACCCAAATCCCTATTTTGGACCCTGTGCCAGTGATTGAATGGCCATCAGTTCATATCCAGGGTTAGGCAGACTGATGCCATTGTTGGGCCCTTGAGCAAGGCCTTTAACCCCGAGATCCAGGGGCTCTGCATGCTGGCTGACCCTGCTCTGCAACCCCCAAGTTTGCTGTCAAATGCTTATGTGTCCGTGTGACTTATGAGGAGCAAGACGGGAAGGACAAAAAGACAATGTCTCCATGGGGATTTGTACTGTTCTATTGTTCGATTGGCCATTTTTACTGGCGAATTCTTACCCATTCAGCACTGAATCTAACCTCACGCCTTCAAGAAATGTGGCAACGTTAGTCAGATTCCTCAAATATGCCTTTTAAAAAGCGTGTATGTGTGTCTGCCCTTGACTGGCTGTGATTCATGTCAACGCCATCACAAAGGCATGATAAGCTGAGGAGGAACAGGGGACAATCTCTGCCACTTCTGTGTTTCCTTACTGCTGCCGACTCAAATGGACAAAACCAGTGAGGGCCCGGTCACTGTGGGCCATTTCTGGGACCAGTGAAAAATGAAGCGTTTTGTGCATTTTATGATTTCAGATCTCTTACTTCTGATTTTTAATGGTCAGCTGGATGTTAAACATGGTATTTTTCCACATCTGGCACAGTAGATGAAACAGAGAGGCTGCAGTGTGTAGTCGGGCCCACGCCTCCGGAGAGGCTGCAGTGTGTAGTTGGGCCCATGCATGCAAGGAGGCTGCAGTGTGTAGTCGGGCCCACGTAATGTAACGCTCCAGGCTTCCAGGCCCAGCTTGGGATCACCACACATTTACAATGTACCAACATACATAAAAACGTTCAAAATCTCCACATTCAGATATTTTGAATCCCAGACAGTGTCGAGCGATGTTGTATCTGCAATGCCAGTGCCTGGTTTCACATCAGTGCGGTCCAAGGGCTATGACGTTCTCTGTGATCCGAGTTAAAATGGCGGAGCATTCCCGGGCTTTCACTTGCGGGGACCACGCCGTTTCCTGGCGCATACAAGGAATTTTAATTTTATTTCCTCCAGCGAGAAAATTAATGGTACATGCATGTGGATACTCAAAAGGTACAGGAATTTTTGCAGTCACCTTCAAATATGCAGGGACTGTGACAGTTGGACAAGGAAATCCCCAAAGGACACAAACTTCCCCCCCCACACAGGAATAGGTCAGGCTTAATCACATTTCCAACTGAGAGATATCCTACATAAAATGGAAAAGCAGAGAGAGGAGTTTTATTCAATGATGTAACATCGAAATTATGATCTGGAAAGCAGATGGGGAAGGAAAAAGAGCGGATGGCGGTACGTGGATTTTTCCACTGTATGCGTGGATAACAGGGCCAGGTGGCCTCACACTCACCGGCGGGCGACCTGTCAGCTCAGAAGCCGAATTTTAAAGAGGAACGAAGCGAGTAACATCTTCGCCGCGTCGCAGCAGCGTTAACAGCGATGTAGCGACAAGACGGGCCGCCTGTCAGGTCGAAAGCTGAATTTTAAGAAGGAGGGAACAAAGTTAGGAACATCCAAATAATGTTGCAGCAACGTCACTAGCAACGGGACGACAGTGGCATGGGACAGCCGTATGGTACTGGTGGGAACCTGGTCTGAAAATGATCTTTTTTAAATATGTTCTTAGCGATGTGCAGCTGTGACTGTGAGGCTACAGGAGGTTACTGGTTTCTATCCCAAAGTGGGCAGTGTGTTTTCGTCATTTCTGAATTCTAACAAAAATATTAACTCATGTGACTGGAGATGGCCCGTAAGTGACACGCCGTTGACTGCCAGGTGACAGACATGCTCAGATATTAGCGGGAACACAGAGTGAATATGATTTACACCCCCACGCTATTTTTCAGAGCCCTACCCGCGTGTTAAAAGGCAGGACTACAGGTGGGGAGGATGCTCTGATGGGGACTGAAAGGGCTTCAGGTACGAGTCCACTGGTCACCCCAAAATACAGCCCTAATATAAAAAAAAATTCCTCCGGTGACCCAGGCTAAGTATGCTAAGAATTATGGGAATCACTCTGAATATCAACGTCTCTTTTAGCATGGGACCAATGTGCTCCCAGCTAGGTTTCCAGGCAGCAAACCAGATGGAGGCAAATTTTTACACTGGACTTGGTGACCAAACCTCATTCCTGTAACACTCTAGCCAACACATATGTGCAAATTTTTAAAAGCATCAGTCCTTAGCTGGGGTGCTGCTAGACGCCGTGAATAATGACCATTTTGTTCAGAGGCAAGACCCTGGGGATTGCAGGTCAGACTCATGTCTTTAAGGTCAAATAAAACACGTCAAATTACCAAAGGATGTGCAGCCGCACTGTCTGGCTGAGAAATGTCACGTTTATTCCCCATTATAACAGCATATTTTAAAACCTAGCGTGCCCATTTTTTACTCTGGGTATTTTTAAACGAGTCCTTTAAGGGGTGTCCTGATTGAGTACACCCTGTGAGTAGGCAGGCCGAACCCAGATGCTGATCAGGTCACTGCGGATCAGAACCATATGGTCAGGGTCTATTTTCAGGGTCATTTGTGTGTAGGGATCAGCGAAATCTGTGCTTAAATGGTGTCCTCCTGGCAGGCTGAAACCTCAGTGCCCCAGAGCATTGTGGGAAACTTTCTGCATCCTCTGGCAGGGGGGGTAACTGTTATTATTTGGGCTGCGGGCCAGGCGGGACGTAGGCTTCTGTTTGATGGGTCCCATTAGTGTGCTTGTTGCCCACATTCCAGGCTCCAGCAACCCCCCCCCCCCCCCCCAGTGACCGTGGCTAGGCTGAGATTAGAAGATGGATGGTTGGATCATTAAATGGGGGGCCGAAATCCACTCCAGCTTTACGGCCTGTCTTCCCCCCCCCCACCCTCCTGCCGGGGTGCTTGGACCCCTTGGGGACAGCATGATTCCAGATTACCAGAACATTCCCTAACACAGGAAGTGGAGACCATATGAGGCTCAGAATCTGGCGCCTGGAGTTGGTGACCCTACCGCGAAACGATTGGCTCGCAACCTGGTCACGTGACGTCAGCAATGTGATATTTGCCGTCAGTCACATGAAGAGCAGTACTGCAAAATGATTGGCTTGCGGCCAGTTGACTGAAAAAACCTCATAATTCCAAAAGAGCAAATCCCCTTTTAATAATCCTGTCTCTGCGACGGAATTTAAATCTATTTACAACAGGAAATAAATAGCAGTACAGTCTAGGAAGATTGTGGAGTCTGATGAATGTGTATTGGCTTTATTATACTAATATTTCACTCTTTGAGTTTTATATTTATTACTAGGATGCCAAGATAATAATCACTTATTTCTCCATATCTCTCCCCACATATGTACTGTGATGCTAGCAGCCCATTCAGTGTACACATGGTTCCTATTACCAGTCACGCTGAAAATCCAACAGACCTTTATCTTTTAGTGTAATAATCAGGCCAGGAGAAACAATATGTTTACTTCGACTGCTTTACATGCTCATTTTTGGCTTTTGGTTCAGTAATGTAATAGTTACTTTCATAATCAGAATTATAATTGTTGCTGTTGTTAATAATAATAATAATAATAATAATAGACCATGTCAAAGCTGCAGCACAAGCCTTCAGCCTTTATCGAGCCCCCAATAGCTGACCTATGAGAGATCATCGCAGATCTGGTTTCCATGGTGACAAGGTGGCCACGCCCACAGCCCCCCGAGGTGTAAAGATGCACATCCCCTGTCAGATAGTGAAATAATCACCTTAACTGGTCTAAGCAATTACACTATATTTGCTGGCTCGTTTAACCTTGGGCAGATATTGATGAACAGAACTCTGACATGTACACACATCATGTTTCATTCTCCATTTATATACAAGGACGATGTGGAAAGCATAGAACGTTAGCTTAGACCGTGGATACATCTAAATGACCTTGAACAATCAGCCATCTGTGTCAAATTCCATTTGTCTGTTTCATGAAGACCTTGAGAGAAAGCGACACATCTTGTGGTCTCACACCAAGTGCCTTCTGGCAGCCCGTCCACAGCCTCTGATGTCGGTTCTCCGAAAATAACGAGCAACGGAATTTTCCGGAATCTTCCGCTTTGTGCCGAGAGTCGGCTTAAAGCGATGGACCGCAGTGCTGTCCATATGAGCTGGGACGTTTTTATAAGGACAAGAGAAGCTCACCACTGGCGTGCGACGCCACTCTCTGGCTGGTCAAAGTTTGGGAGTGTGACGCATCTTTGAAAAAGGCAGAAGCCATATTGATGTAGAGAGCATGGTGAAGACGCCTGGTGAGCGTGTCACAAATAGAACTGACCCAGTGTCAAGCAGCTGTGAGGAGCGTGGCTGTGGGTACATCTCATCACCAGTAAGATCACACCAAAGGAACACCAGGCGGCGCTATGGCCAGCATCTCTCAGACCACAGGATGACGGGAAGTCCCAGCAGACTTCCCAAGCTAACATCACACCTCAGGGAAACCTAAAACATGGGCTGCGGACCAGCCAGGGGACACACTTATCCTTTAGCTGGGAACGTAAATTAAAAGTGCACAGCAGTGGGTAAGAGGCTCTCGACTCACCTGCCTGGCGCATCAGTGTAACCGGATCACTCTGCCACTCGATAAGCTTTTACTTGGCACTGTATCCGAGAACATTATCCTCAGAAACCTCCCAACGGCAATAATTCATTATCGGAATAACGGCCATCGCGGGATCTCTGACCTGGAAGAACATTTAAAGTATCTATAATCATTTTTTAACGCTTCTGCGAGTGCCTGGTGCAGAGGGGAGTAAATGTGAGCCAAATAACGGTCAGCTGCAAGCCTCAGTAATATAATCTCCAAATGTGTGAGTTTTATAAACAGCACTTTCATCTGCGTGATTTACAGTATTCGTGCAGTAAATCGCAGGCCTGCAGGTGACAGTAGAGGGCGTGCTCCGAGTTGCCCTCCATCGCCATGGTGATCTGCTTCCAGCCTCCTGTGCACATTCTCCCGTGCGCTCATTAAAGGACACCCAGCTGGTTCTCAATCGGGGACGGATCCACCAGCAGGGCAGACAGCGGGAGGGGACTGGGCTAGAGCGGGACGATGGAACGTTCTCTGTGCAGGAAGATTAAACGTATTTGTAGTCGTTTTATTTGATTTAGCTAGCTTGTGATTTTTTTTTTTATTTCACTTCCTGGTTTAGTGTCCCAGGTTCCCAGTTTTACGCTACATTTACACAATAAAACTTTCCTGCTCGCACCGGAGAAACACAGCCCTCTTACCCATTAAGGGAATGTAAAAGTCCCCTGGAATCGGGGCAGGGATCGGGATTATGGAAACCTCACCGGAAGTGGAGTATTATAAACTAGTAAAAAGAATTTCCATGAGGGGGGGCCGGATGAGGTTGGGGGAGATGATGCAGCGGTGGGACACGTTCAGCCAAGTGACAGTGCTGAAATATTTATTGATTCCAATTTGTTTCAAACTCATCAGTTAGAGGTTTTTTATTTTTTTTCACTTTTTTCCACTGAAAGCCGTTCGCTCTTGGGGGCAGGAGGCCAAAAACTAGCAAATCGTTAGGACGAACAAGTCAGTCTGACTCTGGGTCAATACACTGACGGCTGGGGTCAGAACTAAACCCTGTCTGACTCACTGGGCGAGGGGAGAATGCATCTGGGTGAGCAGACACACACACACATGCACAGTCTGGTAAACATATCCTTATGGGGACTGCTCATTCATTTCTATGGGAAAAATGCTAATGCTAATTATGACAACCTTAAACCCTACCCAGCGCTAACCAACAAGAGTTTATGCATTTTTAGTTTTTTTATTGCAGTCACAGATTTTTATTAAATTAAGTTTTCCCTTATTGGGGTATTCATCACATTCTGGGGACATTGTGTCCCCATAAGGTAAGGTATACCCACTCACACACATACACACACACACACACACACTGTAATGTTACCATCCATCAGACCCATTAGAGATCATTCAGAACCAAGAACTGGACCAATCAGATCACCAACACAGAATGAAAATATCCAGATACCTAATAAGATGATATTTTCTGTGTATTTTACGTCTGTCTAACAGAATTGTCTCGTTTATGAGCCTGGGGGTTTTGAGGGTGGATTATAGAGATTGCAAGAATGCTGACATTCTTTGCTGACACGCCACCCCTACACCACCCCCGCCCCCCCGGCATTTCCAGGCGATGTTTCCACTCTGTCGGACTCCATCAAATGCACGGCAGATGTTTCTTCCGGGGTTGCGAGCAGAGAAGGTCACAGGAACGCCGGTGTTCTCTCGTTGCGGTCAGAGAGATACACAGAACACGGTGGGGTCAGGAGGTCGTGGTGGGGGGAGGGCACATTATTACATTGTGTAGGGGGGGGAACACATCGCCTGCCCCTCTGCTGACCCCATTTATCGTGCAACCACTTCATCAACAAAGAGAAATATGTCTCCCTGGAGGACAGCCGAAAACTCGGCAACATCCCTGCTGATGTGCCTCCGGCTGCAGCCATGAGCTGCTTCCTGTCAAAGAACATCTAGCTGGGTCACAAACAGAACCAACTGGGCTGACGTGGTCACATGACCCAGATCCCACATAGAACACCATACACAGCCATGGACGTCACGGCTTATTTCCCAGCAGCCTCAGTAAATCGAACCTTGACTGTCTCATTTAATCGTTGGCCGTCTGGTGACAGTGCCCCGATCCACGTGCCGATGACAAGTCCTCCAAAATGCCATTTCTGTCCCCTTATCACAGTGGACAGACCCTCACCTGCCGGGCACGGCCAAAGCGAATGATCCATTTCTGTAAACGAAGCTGCACGATTCCTCTTCACAAATTCCCCAAGTAATTACTTCCCTTTTAAGTCTAGATGTAACGCGCGTGGGGTATACTGTATTTCAGGTAAAAAAATGTACTACGTGGTGGGTATTACAATCACAGCCATTTCCACGGAATATAATCATTTGGTCAAGAGTATGTTAGCATTATTCATGCCTGTGTTTCTCCAGGAAATAGCATTTGAAAAGGCATTTGGGAAAATCCTGGAATTTCCTACCAGATTTGTTACTCCGATTCTGTCATTCCTGTCACCCTCATTACTTTCCTTCAACGAACCTGGAGGAAAAACACATTCCTAGCATGAGCAGTCAAGTCCATTACGAAACTGGTGACCTTTGACCTCCCTTGCAGGTCCTGACCCTCCCAGCCAATTTGCTAAATGTACACCAGGCTATTTGCTGGGGCCTCGTCCTGAAATAACACCCCCATTCCAGCCCGCGGGTCCCAGTACCACGTATCACCAGATCAAGCTCCTTCACTGTGGAACGGCATCTGCTTTAAATCAAAGCCAGCGTCATAATGAGCCTTTACATCCATTATTCATCCGTGATTAGCGGCGCAGGCTGCCTTAGCCTCTGGGCCGCATGCTAATGAACCCTGGCGAGTTATGGGGCCACATTCATTTGCAGCTGAAACTGCTCCACCGACACACGTCTGACGCGAAAGGTGACTCCGCCCTGGCCGATTGACGAATGACTCTCCGGGCCCCCGTTGACGGCGTGGGGTGGACATCACCGCGGGTTTCCCCTGCCATCACAGCTGGCTGCCCCCCACCCCCACTACGAGGGAACTTTTACCCATTTATACTGCTATTAAAGTAGCATAATGTGATAATTGCTAAAAATATGCAGGCGAAGTTACATAAAATGTTGTAATCATGTGTTAGCACCCGGCTAACAGACTAGCTTCAGTCCCTGTATGGCTGCAGGCCTGCTTTATGCCACGAACCTGCTCGGACCAGCAGAGGGATTGCTCACAGAGCCTTTATTTATCTGGGCAGATAGAACAGAGACTGGGAGCGGGCAGAGACGTGGTCGTGCAGGCAAGGGTCGAAAAGCAGGAGATCGGGAACGAGTGGCAGGCCAAGGTCGGGATCCGGATCCGTAGTCGGGGTCACAGGCAAAGGGGTCGATAAGATAATCGGGGGATCCGTCCGAAGACACAGACAAGGCTCATGGGGAACTCATGAGGAGGAAGAGCGAGGGGAGGAAGGGCAGGAGGGAGGTTGAGATGGGTTGCAGGTTTCACAATTGATGCGGTGCGGAGCAGGGAAGCAGTACTGAGGTAAAATGACAGGTTTTAATAGGAAATGGAGCAAGACAGATACATAGACTTCAGCAACATCAATGACCGAACTGGGGAAACAAAGTGAAATGCGGACTAAATACACTAAAGGCACCTTGCTCCGAGTTACCCATGAGTCTCTCCCCCTCTGTCTCTCTCTACACCTCCCTCTTTTTTTATATAGCACCTTTCACAACAATGTCACCCCAAGGCACTTTACATGGCCGTGTTGCAATAAAACATTATTAAGCTCTCTAATTTCCCTCTGTCCCTCTCTTTGCTCATCTCTCACTCTATACCTCCTTTTCTCTCCCTCTTTTTCTATCTTTACTTCTCTCTCCATATACTCCTCTATCTCCTTCTATTTCCATCACCCTGTCTCTCCCTCTATCTCTCTTTACACTGCCTGTTATCTCTCTCTCCCTATACCTCTTCTTCTAATTCTCTCTTTATCTCTCCCTCTCCCCCCTCTCCCTCTTTCTCCCTGTCTCCCTCTCTAGCTCTCCCTGTCTCCATCTCCCCATCTCCCTCTCCCCCTCCCTGTCTTCCTCTCCCCCCTCATCCCCTCCCTGCCACCCTCCCTCCGTCTCCCTCTCCCCTTCCCTGTGTCTCACTCTCCCCCTCCCTGTCAACATGCCTAAACACCACAACAAACACACACACACTTCAATGTACACACATGCAAACACACACGCACACACACCTCAACGGACACACACATCCACACCACATACACACCCACACACAACTAACCTATCATGTCATTTCCGTTATATTCCAAAGCAATGTAAACATGGCAGTAACCTCAGTACACAGCCACTGTTAAGTTCTTATTATCACACAAGCAGAGTAACTAAGCCCCTAAACTACCGCTGTCAAACTGAGTAACAATCCTTCACAAATGAACACGCTATCTACAGCGGCACAAAGAGCGAACATGAGCTGCCCGCTTCTCTATCTCTAGCTCTGTTTTTTAAATATTAATTCACAGTCCAATAGCGTCACGTTTGAAGAATATTTTCCGCGCGAATCCTGTCTGTCTTTTATCATTCCCTTTAAATTCACTCTCTCATGAAGCAGGCGCAGTCGAAACCAGCCCCGGACGCCGCCGTGATAAAATCATGTTTACTGCCTACTGTAACTCGTTTCCTATTCCTTATATTCTACTATTCCTATTAAATGTTACCATCAACACAACTGTTTTGAGGACAACAAGCAGCTTTCATGTAAATCTTCCATGCTATTTTATTCATGCCCGGAGGGTAAAATAAATAAGGCACTTTATCAATTATAGACAATTTGCATGAAAGATTAATCCCGTTTCAGATTTTGCCTCATGAATCAGTGAAAGGGCAGGGGCGTGTGCCAGAGGCAAGCGGCGGGGCCGGAAATGTTAGAATGCTTATTTGAGCATTGCCACTGTTTTATAATTAGATGCTTGTGGAAGTCAGAAGCTTAATCCAGCTACTGGAAAACCTGACAGAGGCACTCAGTGCAATTCCACTAGGTGACCTATAGAGTGGGCAGCTATGCAGGCGGACCACTGGGGTGGGGGAGGTTGGGGGCACCCAGACGACGGGGTAACAGATAAAGGAGCTGTGGGATAATGGTGTTCCAAAGGCGCCGGCAATCCCGGTGCTCGCTGAACCCCCTTCGGGGCCCCAGGACTATAGTGTTAGGCCAAGAAGGAACTGGAAACCTGAGGGGGGGTCCAGACCCCTGCCAAACACTGTATTATCATCTCCTAAAAGGTGACGTCGCCTCTCCTGGGGGCAGCCATTATGGTGCTGGGTCACCCCCCCCCCCCCCAGGCAGGAAATGGTGTAAGTCATCTATACCCCTCAGTGATAAAAGGAACACTCCAGTTTCAGCCGTCACCATAAATGTGGCCCAGTGGTCCCACGTTTTATGGTGGGGCATGGAAAGCTTTCACAAAACACAAGATGAATCGCAAAGGGACTCCATTCACCATCAAAAACTACCCAGCAAATGACTAAAAATACGAAGCCTTTTTTAAAAGCATATGATGCGATTCAGTGTGAGTCAAACTCTGTCTGCTGGCGAATGTGATATTACAGAGCCAGCTTATTTCTGGGGGGTCGGGGAGGCTATGTGCTGGGTACTGAATCCTCTCCCATTCAAATCGGCATTTGGCATGTGTCACTTCCTGTTTATGCGAATGCTAGCGAAAAGGGCAGCCATTTTCAAATAGAAATAACTGCCCTAAAACAGTCACCAACCCAACTCCTGGAGCTGTACCTCCATGCAGAGTTTAGGTGCAGCTCTAATTTAACACACCTGATACAGATATGTATTACAACGAGCTATGTTGAAGTTAAGCTGGCTCTGATACTGAGATATTGCTGAAAGGCCTGATTACCCGTATCGAGTGTGTTAAATTAGGGCTGCACCAAAGCTCTGCTGGGTAGCTGATATCTAGTAGCAGGGGCAGTGAGTACTGCTCTAAAACCATTCTCATGGTAGGTGCTTCTGGTAAATTCTGTCTTCTAAAGAGTGCCAATAATGTGCCAATAAAATATTAAGAGTACACTTGAGCCCGAAAAGTCATCATTCAATATTGTGGGGTCGTGACCTACCAGCTGACTTCGAGGTGTGGATGGGGGGAGCGGTATGGATCACTGACTCCACTGATTAGGACTTGAAGCTCATTTTTATCCTCATACCAACCATCAAACACACCGAAACAACACCCACACTTGTCCTTCACTTCAAACGCCAATCTTGCCTTCAAAAGCCAACGCGAAAGAACAGGATTTGATTTGGGAAGGTCAGCGGCATCCCAGAGAATTTCCCCAGAGGTCTGCGGTCATCATTCTGCAGCTACTTCTGAGTAGCAATAAAGCAGAGGATATGAAGTGGGCTTTGCTGCTGGACCTTTAAATCTGTGACCGCAAGCTAATTAATTTACATTTACACATATTTGTTTGGTCGACACTTTAGTGAGGCAGGTATACTCACATTTAACAGATCATTCTGTTTGCTTCATGAAAACCAAGCTTCCTCGAGCTTTGCAGAGCCGGAACGTCTGCTTGCACTAAATCTGTGGTGCTGTGATGAACGCAGAAGGAATTACGCTGAAATTACGGGAGTCACCCCGCCCACCTACAGAATGATTGACAGGCCTCTTATCCAATAGGGAGCCCAGGGTTTGTGTACATCCAGGCTCTTTGGTTTTCACTTTACTCTACAAACACCATGATGGTAGTGGGATGTCATGCACATCATGGTTATAGATTCCTGCTAAGCCGCGATAAGCCAACGCGTCTCTCCCCAGAACAGGGAAATGCACTGCAACATGTGCAGAAATGCCAAACACTAGCTGCTTTTCACACGTGAAATGCAATTATTTCCTCAAAGAGCCCACAGGAAATGTGAGGTGGAATGCGGACTTGAATCCCACAACCTCCCCCCAGGGTATGGAGGTTCCTGTTTCCCCTTGTGCTTGTGTGGGTTTCCCCCTGCTGCTCCTGTGGAGTGTACACCGTGGTCCTGCTCAGAAGTGTATAGGCTCCCTTAAGATACAGATAATGACAACAGGGATTATTAAGACGTAAGGCTTAACAAAGTGAATTTGAGATTGATACCCATCATTCGACCCAGGCTGTGGGGTCGAATCCCATGACCAGCAATGTAATCATCCAGCTGCATGGCCCTTAATTGTCTCTACCCTGAGGGTTCTGGATGCTGCACACCCAGCTCTGTCACCCCAAATGTTCCTCACTTGAATGCAAATCTGCTAAATGGCAATTTCATCTGTTCATTAATTTTTAAGGCTATATGTTTCAGACCAATTAAAGGGCCCGAGGAAGGTGAGCAACCCCAGTGGTCTGTTTTTCATATCTGCTAATAACGTGGTCTTTTATGACAGCTAAACAGGCCAGCAAACCTCAGCTAGACGCTAACAGACCAATCAAGCGTGTGGTTGAGAGAAGAAGCCCCACCCACTTCGAATCCATCATTACTACCTTGGAGTTAGGGTTAAGGTTGCCTTAAGGGTTAGAGCTAGTGGCCCCTGATTGTTTCAAACAGACTGAAAAACAGCACATATCACATTGGAATAATAAATAAACACCAGAAGGGTATGTGCTCTCTCACAAACCTGTGCAATACCTTACCAAGTTAAATCTGTGCAATACTTCTTAAACTTAAAACTCGCTCTGTTATATATCATTCTTGTACATAAGAAACTTCAAGTTTCAAGAGTCTCAAGTGTTCCGCAGTCATCAAAGCAGTCACCTGCTGCACCTATATCAGTTCCATACCTAAACGGTGATGCCCCCTGCTGGACGCTCTACAGGACGGGAGTCAGCCGCACAGAGAGATGGACGGCAGTGACCTTCTCACAGCAACTCCATCCGTAATGGCGCGAACATCAGAAGGGAGAACAAAATGATGACTGTAATGATGAAGAAAAAAGCCAGAGCCATCAAGCGGGCAGAGTCGCCGTCGGCACTCTCCAGACACGAGGCCACTGCTCTCCATGCTGGTATTTTCTCCCCTCAAAAAGAGGGAAAAAGGGAATGATTGAAAGAGGTGGGGAGGATCCCACATGAGGTCCATCAGTTCTTTTAATCAGCCCCAATTATCTCTATGGCAACTGCTGTCACCACGGCAATGGGGGGGGACATTAAGTGTTACTAGGAAATATAGCAGCTTTCGGTGCTGAGCGAGATTAAATAAAGGGGTTTCAATTTGGGTTTCTGCTCCATAAAGCTCCCCCCCCAGTCTCACAATCAGCTGAAGAGTTATTCCTGAGGCCCTATCAGGCCGTTCCAATCAAACGCCCCCCCCCCCCCCCCCCCCGCACTCTGTGTTTATACTGATCACAGTGTCCTGCGGCGGGGGACAGGCATGGTGGTCTTTTGGGTTTGGCTCAGAGTTTCAGAAACTCAGCTCTGATGAAAACTGGCTCTAACCGGTTTTAATTCTATTCACCACATGTGTCAGTCTACATACATTTCAAAGTATGCAGTGAAAGACCATGCTGCCTGCTGTGCTTCACCATAAAGCTGTTCAGTGGTCAGTGTGCTGTGTCAGTCTACATACATTTCAAAGTATGCAGTGAAAGACCATGCTGCCTGCTGCGCTTCACTATGAAGCTGTTCAGTGGTCAGTGTGCTGTGTCAGTCTACATACATTTTAATGTATGCAGTGAAAGACCATGCTGCCTGCTGTGCTTCACCATAAAGCTGTTCAGTGGTCAGTGTGCTGTGTCAGTCTACATACATTTTAAAGTATGCAGTGAAAGACCATGCTGCCTGCTGCGCTTCACTATGAAGCTGTTCAGTGGTCAGTGTGCTGTGTCAGTCTACATACATTTTAATGTATGCAGTGAAAGACCATGCTGCCTGCTGTGCTTCACCATAAAGCTGTTCAGTGGTCAGTGTGCTGTGTCAGTCTACATACATTTTAAAGTATGCAGTGAAAGACCATGCTGCCTGCTGTGCTTCACTATGAAGCTGTTCAGTGGTCAGTGTGCTGTGTCAGTCTACATACATTTTAAAGTATACAGTGAAAGACCATGCTGCCTGCTGCGCTTCACTATGAAGCTGTTCAGTGGTCAGTGTGCTGTGTCAGTCTACATACATTTTAAAGTATACAGTGAAAGACCATGCTGCCTGCTGCGCTTCACCATAAAGCTGTTCAGTGGTCAGTGTGCTGTGTCAGTCTACATACATTTTAAAGTATACAGTGAAAGACCATGCTGCCTGCTGTGCTTCACTATGAAGCTGTTCAGTGGTCAGTGTGCTGTGTCAGTCTACATACATTTTAAAGTATACAGTGAAAGACCATGCTGCCTGCTGCGCTTCACCATAAAGCTGTTCAGTGGTCAGTGTGCTGTGTCAGTCTACATACATTTTAAAGTATACAGTGAAAGACCATGCTGCCTGCTGTGCTTCACCATAAAGCTGTTCAGTGGTCAGTGTGCTGTGTCAGTCTACATACATTTTAAAGTATACAGTGAAAGACCATGCTGCCTGCTGTGCTTCACTATGAAGCTGTTCAGTGGTCAGTGTGCTGTGTCAGTCTACATACATTTTAAAGTATACAGTGAAAGACCATGCTGCCTGCTGCGCTTCACCATAAAGCTGTTCAGTGGTCAGTGTGCTGTGTCAGTCTACATACATTTTAAAGTATACAGTGAAAGACCATGCTGCCTGCTGCACTTCACTATGAAGCTGTTCAGTGGTCAGTGTGCTGTGTCAGTCTACATACATTTTAAAGTATACAGTGAAAGACCATGCTGCCTGCTGTGCTTCACCATAAAGCTGTTCAGTGGTCAGTGTTCTAACTTTGCTTGGCCGCTACTCGGCTTTAGCGCCTGCCGGCGCATCTCTCACACCCCCCTGCCCGTGTGACTCATCGCACCGATCCCTGGAGAGCTGTCAAAGGCCCAGCCGATGAGTCCAAAGTGCTAAAAGATTCCCAATGGCTCGCTACTCGATTCAATCTACTGGAGAGCTATTTTGGGATGGTGGGGGGGAGGGGGGAGTAATTCGGAGTTAAATTCAATATCCATCCATCAGACGCGTCCTCCCGTGACACAGAGACCAGTGCCCAGGCGGCACCTTAGCCGGAGGGGGGGGGGGGGGTGGGAACGGACAGATGATCCGCAGAAAAATAAATTAGACTGATAAGAAGCGGAATGGGAGCCTCGGGTTCCTGGAACGAGGCATAATCGGGCCGGGTCAGCTCATGGCCAGGGGCTGACTCAGACACAAGAGGTCAGAGGTCACCCTACAACTCCCCCGATGGTGGAACCCTTTTGGAGAGACAAGTGGACCATATTTTGCGTTTTAATCAATGAACAAGCTTCTCCTCTTCAAACGAAGGGCCAGCATCTGAAGCTCTAGTATTTCTATGAGATTCACACATCAGAAAAACACAAATAATATGTTAATCTTAAAATCTACAATATCAAGCACCTTGTGGACAAAGGCAGGTAGGCACCCAGCACAGGGCAGTTCTGATATCTCAAATGACCTCTGATGACCCTAAGAATGAGGTCATGGCCTCGATGGCTGGCTCCCGAGCAGCTTCTCTATGGACAGCTTAACCGTACCCGGTAAGTGGCATCTTATCATTCATTACTGAAGCCTAGTTGGTCAGGTGACCCATCTCTGCATTACGCCACTGGAGGCGGTTTATAAAAATAAATTGTGTTCCCACAAATCGTAGGTTTTCAGAATGCAGCAGACCCGGCGTCATTGGGTTCACCTCGCCGGAAAGGCAGTAATACAGAGCGGTATCTACAGCATTCAGAAAGAGCTGCAGTTAATCCTCATGGCTGATTTCTGTGACGGGGCTCCTGTGTGTGATAACTCACCAGAAATGACATCTCTGGAACGGAAAACATGTTTGACAAAAGGTTCTCTGGCTATAGAGTCCACATCTAGGCCAAAACACGCTGACCTTTGATCTCCTCGGCAGCTGACAGGATCAGAGCTACATTAGAGTCGACACGAGTCTCATGTGTGACTTCCATGGTGTAACAGATGTGTAGCATAAAATGCAGCATAAAAACTCAAATTCAGGCTTGAAAACGACAGCCTTTCTTTTCCCAGAGCTAAAATGATGAGACTCCTGGGCTTCTTACGTAAAAGGCAGCCCTGACTCACTATTCGGGGATGTTTTGGATGCCATCTGTGGAGCTGTCAGGTCACATGCGGTGTGGGGAGTAGCCCCCGCTCACAGTGCGGAGCCACCTGAGCCAGACGAGACAAGACAAGGACTGAAGGCGCCTAAGGCCGCGATTCAATAGGCTCAACCTGTACTTCTCTACTTGAAGTGTAAATATTACACATAATATTACATACCGCCCATGCTTGGTTATTCCAGAAAGTTCTGAGGGAATGTCAGCTGGGAAAAGCTCCAGCGGCCTTCTTTCTCTCCGCCCCAGATGGTCGCTCCGCATCGCCTCCACGTCGGTGCCGCCGGGATAATCGATACGAAGCTGACTACAGCTGAATTGCGGGTTTGTCAGTCGCCGGCTTCTCAAAGTTCCCCCTCCCCTTCCATTTCGCCGTCCCCTGGACCGCCTCATCGCCCTTAAATGCCATCCCTGGTATGAGGCCCTGGATCATTACGCTGGCATCGATCTGCGGTCCCGCGCCGGCACCCTCATATAATGCCGCGCCAAAAATCCTGCAAAATAACAAAGCACGGATGGACAAAATGCGGCATATCGCTGGCGGAGGGCCCTCGCTTCCATCCCGATAACGGGTCACGTGACCCCGCACGCTGCCGGGCTGACACGAATCGATAAGAAAAGGCACGGCTCAGGCAGCATCCTTGCTGATGACGATATCCGTCTGCAGTGGGGCCGTAAGTCGCGAGCCGGCTGCTTCCGATGGTAATCACCGTCGGGGACGGTGGAATATTCACCACCGGATATCGGTTGAAGTCAATTTGCGCCCCGTTATGACTGAAAAATGTTCTGCAGGAATTTTTCATCACACGGGTGAAAAATTGAAGTGCTTGCATTTTGGATAACAGCATCCCCTCCGAGGGATTCGTGTTGGAAATGTAAGGAGCACAGACTCTTATTTTGGGGAGTATGTTTATCCTGAGTCCTCAGAACACACCCTGATGGAATCGTGACCCCTGTAGGCACCTAAAGTTCACTGCGTTTTCCATGGCGGGCACTGCAACAATGACAGGTCGTGTTCAGGGTAATGCAGTCGGCACCCACAGTCAAAATAATTAAAATGCATCCTCTGTGTGATGCAGTGAGGGTCAGGTCATGCTTTTTATACCTGAGTGAGGGCATTATACCTCATTACAGAAAGCATGATCTACATCCTAAAGAACACAGGGCAGTTAGAATAAGGTTAGCACACTGGTGTCCATCTCTGCCCTTAATTATTTCTCTGGAATGGCTTTGGCCACGTCACAGTGACGCAAAGCAGACCCCAGGACCCCAGAGCGCTTCAGACGATGGAATCGATCACTGTGATCATCCGGCGTGAGACTTTCAGTACAGAAATGGGCAGGGACATACCATACCAATTAAAAGTCTAGAAAAATCCAGGTACTGACTGACCCTATTGTCTCCTATACACCAGTTCCATGAGGTGGCCTCCTGGGATGCTTTCCCAGCTGCCTTGAAGGAGGTCCCACATATGCAGAGCACTCATTGGCCGCTTTTCTTTCACTCTCTGGTCAAACTCCTCCAAAGCCATTTCTAAGCCATTTTTACATATGGGTCAGATGGGCAGGTCATGTGATGTCTTTATGCTGTGTATGTATACAGTACATATCCAGGGTTTACAAGAATATTGTTCATTTACTGAACAATCCAGATAAAAATCGTACGCCATGTGTCATGGTCACGACGTCCTTGTTCCAATCTCACCAAAGCCCAGTGCATTGTGAGAATTCACTTGGCAGATGAAAGTTTGCCTTTGGGTGAACAGCAGCAGCTACCTAAGTAGCACTGGCAAATTCATCATTAACTCCCCAAAAGCCCCTCCTCCTGTTTAGTGCGGCAAGCAAATATAGCTAATATCACTTGCTGCATTTGATTAATGAGTGAGCTCCAAACCCCTGACCGGCTGATCATGCTAGGCTAATCGTTTCAGTGCCATCCATGCTAATATGAAACATAGCTAAATCCTAGCATACAGACTGCTTCCACCTGCCATAGCAATTAAATTTGCCTTCAGCAAGGCTATTAGGGGACTTAAACTGGGCCAAGGAACAACAGCACTTACCCAGAATGCTTAGGGAAGATGGCGGCCAGGCATGAGTGTCTTAGCACCGTTTGCTGCCCCCTCGCCTTGGGCTGCTCAGATGTAATGCTTCCTCCCGAGTGTTCAGATGTAAAATCTCTCTTTAAAAGCTCGCCTGCAAATTGCGCCGGTCTGTCAGAGGTTGATTAATGTGGCATGTCGCTGAGGGGATGCGACAGGCGAGCGGGACATTGCAGCGATGCAATTTACAGCCTGTCGCATGGACATGGCTCTGGGGGAGTCGTCCACCACCAACTACACGGCTGTCCTCAGTAAACAAAGACGTCTATTCTTAGGGATTTTAGAACCAGCCCTACATTTCAAGGACAAGGAAAAAGCAATGCAGTGCAGGCAGAGTCGCCCAATCAGTTTAACTCTCTATGCCTTAATTCTGCGCTGATACCTACCAAAACCTAAGGAAGGTCGGCCATACGTCTCATGTAGCTTTTGAAACTTCAGAACCCCACCCTTTGCTCATTCCAGCAACGCTAGACATCGGGGGTGTGGCCCAAAGTGCCTTGGGGGTATGGCCACAGGTGGGTTAAGGTGCCTACAGCCAACCAGGAAGTGGCTCATAACATCGAATGTCAAGCCCGCCTCTGCATCTGCAGAGGCGTGAACAAGCATGGGACATTCAGATGGGATCTGCCTAGGTGAGAAACACTGATGTCTCTATGACACTACGCCAGGTGGTCTAACAGCTGGGCCTGGGACAAATGTGTCCTCAAGCTCCAGGAGAGCTGGATCCATCCCACACCTATGCAAGGAAACTCCACAAAAAATGCCCACACTCTGTCCAGGATCTATAGCTACCAGGAAGACTCAATGAGCACACGATTCATTATCACCTTCTTGCTCGATTTTCACTAATAATTCATTGGTGAGGCAGGGGCAACACATCCTTCCTTGTACCTGCCTATTGCCGTCCCCGACATCCTTGGATGTATAGCAGGCTCCCACACCGGGTGAAAATCAGGAGCTAATTGGAATCTATGCTAGATTCTTCCGGAAAATCTCACCCATGGGTGTTGTAGAAATTCGCCCCGGAGTGCCTGAGGTGATCTGAGAGCCCTAGGTATGGATGACTTCTCCTTGGAGAACCCGGGCGTCTCAAGGCCACAGAGCAGATCTCTGAGATGGTGCAGAAGGGGAGGCTGAACCTGAATTTGTTACTGATCAGGCAGTCTCATGGGGAATGACGGCTGTGCTCCTCACTCCCTAGCATGCACTGCAACACCAGTCATTATGGAACCATTCCTGAGAGCTGCATCTCCACCGCAGATCCGGTGGAGAAGGTCTCCATAGACCTGAGGTGCACGTTTCACGTAGTTTATCAGTGGCGACTCACATTTATTAATGTGCCTGGTACCTGGAATGACTTGAAACATGTATTTTGTTATTATTCTATTAGTATTATTCCATTATTCTATGCTACAATATAAGCCATTTTTGAAACCAGGCATTTCACAGAAGCAACAATGGCAGGCTGATCCACTGGCACTAAAATTTGCAGCTGACAAATAAACTTCTTTTCATGTGACAAGCTACAAATGCTCTCATCACGATCATTTTTACAGAATTCCTACATTATTAAGTCGTTCTAAATTTGTTACTGCTGTACTTCATTAAGTAATTTAATGTTGTCACTCACTTAACGTGAGTTAAATATGAATTTCTGTCAAGGTACTTTTCCACCCTTATTTCCATAACTATCCTAGTGATTTTATTGGTCCATTTTTTCACCTTCTTTTGGGTTCCTCAACAGCAATTGGACCGTTTATTTTCCGTAGCCAATCATATCAAGACACACCAAAAATCGGTAGCTGTGTAACTAAAAGGTTTACAGCCACTTAGAAGAGAATTATAATTACAAGCTTTTTATTGTTATTATACATGGTATAATGAAATTGCAGAGCAGCTACACCTTCAGATATAACAAAAGATCATTTTTGTTTCTTTCCACAAGCCCACTACGCATGTTATACCCTCAGCAAAGGTTTCAGTCTGTGATGATGTTTAACAATATCATTTTTAATTGTCAGCACTTAACTAGATAATATTATTTTACTTTCAGTCGATTTTTATTGCTTACAGAAGCCCAGATTGGACATGAAATATTAACTCAGCTTTCATACTTGCTAAGGATTAGGAAAATTACTTGTTTTCGGGATGCTGTTTGTTTTATTCAATTCACCTAAAGGTTTTGTTCTGGTCTGTTAGCCAATTCATTCAGCGGTACTCCCAGTTTGCATAGAATATATCTAAAACACTTGTATTCAGATATATCAAACAATCGTCTATTATTTATGCTAAATAGTGCTAAGGTGTAAACTAAATGCCAGCAATATGTCATGTGAGAAAAAATATCTGTTATGGAATCATAGTTTCTCAGTACTGTACCTTAACTATATATTTCTGTCAAAAATGTTAGTTGTATTTGTTAAAAATGCAATCTGAACATCTCATGACGTAGCCAGGGACGGATTATGGGTTGTGTGGGCCCCTGGGCAAAACGTTTGCGAGGCCCCCCCCCCACCACCACCACCACCACCACAACCACCACCACAACCACCACAATTCAAGGGCCCTTGGCAGCCAAACGCCCTCCCTATAGGGTCAGGGGCCCTTGTAGGCAGAGGATCAAAGAATGTAGGCCCTCTAAAATAGACAAACGAATATACATTGTTGGAATTGTTTTGGGCTGTTTGGGGCTGCACCCAAAGGGCCCCTGGGCAGCGGTCCCGCTGGCCCGGTCCGTAATCCGTCCCTGGATGTAGCTAATGAGTTCAAATGCACATGCACCTTCGTTAGAATCATTTTAAAATGGGAAAATGTTGCGTCTAACCCCATGGCTGGTAGGTTGTTCTTACCGTTAGGCCCCTAAAGCCCTTAACCTGTAACAAAGTGGACCAGTTCATTTGTTCCAGGAACTGACTCACTTTGAATCCTCCAGTGTCTCTTTTTGGGCAAATGCATCTGCTAAATAAATGCTAAAAATGTAAGTAAGGGTGTAAAAATACTCAGTACTCTGAATACTTTTTAAACAACCTATTCTTCTATTTTGGTCATATGGCACAGAGGTACTAATACTCAGAACTGATTTATTTTAGAAGTAACAATACTTTTACTTGAGTAGGATTTTTCAGTACTCCTTCCACCAGGGCCCTTTATTTCATCCACGTACCCCTGGCTGAGGAACCAGATAAACAGAAGCAGCTCTGGACGGGATGCAGGAAACCTGCAGCCACTAGAAGCCTTTCTGAGCTCCGGCACAGACTTCCTCCCCATATCGATCGCCCGCTGGCCGCTTAATGGCCATTTGAGTCCGGAGTGTGTTTAAATGATTGGGCCCCAGTAAAAACCAGAAGCAGGGACCGTAGCATCAAAGCAACATAATTAGCAGCTGTCCATTAGCAGTAAGCTAAAGCGCTACCAAAAGCAAGTGATGCCAGGGGCCATTTGGATCGCCGGGCTGCCTTTGCGGATCGTCCGATGAAACTCAGCTTGAGCGTGGATTTTTTAAAAATAGCTTTACAAACGGCTTTGGGCCATACGTGGAATCACTTTTCCCAGCATCCACTTGGGCTTGTTTTGTTCCTGCGGCAACCAAGAACGTACAGGAGTGCTCAAATCACAATCCGTTTTTTTTATTTTATTTTATTTTTTTATAAAAATCCTACATTTCAAGTTTTAGAAAAATGCCGGTGTCACTGGATAGACCTAAGAAGTTGGGACTTTAAATCCCAGGAGGGTAAACATTTTCATACCCTTAGTCCTGAACTGAAAATATGTTTTGTGTCAGTAAAAAAAAAAAATGTGAGTCTATAGTAAGAGGCAGATCCAGAGAGAGGAAATGATGCATTGTGTCGTAAATTAAAATGGATTTCAGGGCTACAACTTCAACAATCCCAGCTCAGGAGTGATGCAGACATCCTTGTGTTGGGCTCTGGGAAAGACTCAAGTTCTAAAACCTGCTTCACAGCTCCAACACACACACACGGATACTTTTACCTACTTTCAGAACATTTAACAATAAAGAGTAAAACGCTATCAGCAGGAGGAAACCCCATTTACCTTCCTGAAGAATTCCACCAGCCCCCATTAACAATGGGCTCCTGTAGCTCAAGAAGTACATTATTGCGCTAATATGAAGGTCGTGGGTTCAAATCTCCAAGAGCATATGGAAATTGTAAAATGCAAACAAATAAAATCAGCTTAAACGAATGATTCTTTTGTTAAACTTTCAAAGCTCTGCCAGGAAGCATAAGGCATCCCCCCCCCCCCCAATATTCCATTTGACTTCATTTATCCCCCCCCCCCCCAATAAACAGACCTATGCATTTGAATTATGTCCCCCAACATTAAACTCTCCCCTACACCATTGAGCTGAATTGAAAAATAATTCAGTTGGATTAAAATCGAAGCGTTCAATAGAAAGAACGTTCTGCTAATTAATTCCGAAGTAGAGCGCCCCACGCTCACGGCATGCTCAACATCTGTAAATGTTTGTGAAGGGGATGCCCACTGGGAGAGGACATTTGCACAGATGATATGCTGCTATTAACAGTGACACTGAACATCCAGTGGAGCCTCGAACGTCCTTAAGCGCTACGTCGGATCCAAACACTGCCACCTCATGGGGATTCGAAAGCTCACGTGAGACTCCCCATCCCACGAGGGCAAGCGAACGTTCATCCCAGGACATGGCTCAGTGCTCATTATCAATAGAGTTCATCATCTGGAATCGCACGCTCTGCAGAGCGCCCCCTGGAGTTCACGCTGCTGTATTTCACCAAACCATGTGTACAGAGATACCAAATACATTGGAAACTCATGGTTTCCTAGGAGTCATCTAACAAGCTCCAAGCCGCATGGCCACCTTCTCTAGCCGAGTCCTGCACTTCAGATTTCAGCTGGGTGGGGGGGGGGGGCGATGCCTTAAATCTACATGGAGAACTTTGTTATGGCAAGTGCGACTTACAAAGCAGTCGTGATCCCAGCCTGTGTTGCCCAGTCTCTGTCCCCCGCCAAGCTGCCAACTGTTACAGCAGGACATGGCACAAGCATAAATAGAGTGACGATCCAAGGAGCAGCTTACATAAAAAGGGGTTTATTAAACAAAACTGAACAGAAAGGGCAAACTAGAAAATAAAGGGACCGCGAGGGGTCAAAACTATACAGACAAAACAGAAATTACATCAGGGAGCAACTGTGGAAACTACAGTACAAAAGGAAAGAGGAACACAGAAAAACTACAATGACTGACATGAAAAAACTACCTTGACTAAAGCATCAACAACAATTGCAGAACAGAACGAATTCAGGCACTTATATCTACAAAAACAACCAATCAGCAACGGCATGGGCCAACAATCAACAGGTAGAGTAAATTACAAATAACAAGCACAGAGGGCTAACACTACGAAAGAACTAGGAACATAAATGCAAGAATAAAATAATAAATAAATAAGCAGGGAGCAAACACTAGAAATTGTAACTGGAATATGTACACTTAATAAACTTGGAGAACATAAAATAACAACTAGTTGAGACTAGCCAGTCCCACGACAACAAAGGGGAGTTGAGAACGGTGGCCGACCGCTTAGCCCATTAAGCCACATGGCAGCCCGAGGAACAGGCAAACACACTAAGGACTAAGGGCTTCAAGACTGGGGAGGGAACAGGATGGCTAGCAACACCTGCTGGACAATCAGGGATAAAACATATGGAACAGGATCAGATGGGCACTGACCCTGACATCCTAGCAGCCTCCTGTGTTGTCCTCATGGTGATGTTACAGACTTGTGTTTCTAAGCTGAATGTTACAGAAAACATTCCTGTATGTTACAGTACCTAGTGTGGAGGGGAAACCCACTCAGTGTAATGCACTGATACTGCAAAACCAGCTTCCCTTGAGGATATGGCTGACAGGATTATTAGGGTGCCATCTATAGCTTCTGGGGGGAGCCTTCCTGAAAGCCTGGCTGTATCCTCACAGGAGGAAGCATGTTTTACCACAATCGCGCTGCTGAACATGTAAAACACAACTGGGAGACTCGCTCCAGGGTTCACAGCCCCGCCAGGAGACCTGAGGAAGCGTGCAGTGGGATAGTCTTTTCAATTCATTTTGCATGTGCGTTTTCACAACATTACATTGTCTCAAAGCTATTTACATAATCCCTTCCCAAAGCCCCCAGTGAACAAGCCAGAGGAGACAGTGGCAAGGAAAAACCCCTTAAAAGAAAGAAACCTTGGGAGGAACCAGACTCAAAGGGGGAGCCCAAACAGAGGAAGTTCAGCATATATAAGATATGACCTGCATTTTCATACCAGGGGGTATTCCACAAAACAGAATTTCCCAGTTAGCTGAATTACTTAAGCCATCCAATAGGAGGAGAGGTAAGTGACACTCCTATTGGGCGTATAGTATCAGGCAGATAGTAAAGGTTACCAAGACGGAGCCTTACTGATGACTGCAGATCAAGTAGCGCTACATTTGTTTAGCGCCATTTTTATCCAAAGTGACATACAATTGAGGGAAGAGAGCCAGATGGTCCCTGGAGTAATTTGGGGTTACGGACTTTGCTCAGGGCCCCAATGGTGACATCACTCTACTGACTCTGGGATTTGAACCAGAAACATTCCAAAAACAGGCAGAGCATCCTATCCCGCTGAGCCACACACTGCGCTAAGCAGCAACCGAGCTCGAGGCGGGCACATGTTTGTGCACGGTGCTTGTGATCAGCTTTCCGTTCCCCACGCACCGTGCTCTTATAACTGGGAACTAATTTCACACTTTGACTGCATCGAGCCGGTTAGCAAAGGGGGCTGAGAGATTAATGGGGCAGATTACGTCTGCCGCTGCTCGGAGGGACGGATCCCGCCTTTGAGGTGTGTGTGGTTCTCTTCAGACGGGGGTTCGGCGCCTGGCTCTTTCATTTACAGAAATCTGCCCTGACCTGTTAAACTCAGACGACCAGTCAGGCTGGGCCGCTCCTCATTAACACAGGGGGTGGGGCGCAGACTGTCAAGATCCTTTTAGCATAAGGAATTTTAACCCCCCCATTTAAGGAGGTAAGTGCTGACGTATTGTGTGCAGCACGTGCTAATCGCGGATGGGGCATATTGGGGGGGGGGGGGGGACACTTCAGCAGGTAGCCCCAATATGCTTTCTGCCTGCGGGCACAACACCGCCAGTCAGGGCAATTAGCTCTACCCCCGCTGGTGTCCCGGCCCAATGCCCCAGCATCCAGCTGTGCTTTCCACCCTCTGAATGGACAATTACTGGCAGAAGAACTGTATACTGGGAAAACGTGAGATACATGATCAGACGATCACATTTCTAAGACAAGCACTGACCATTGGTGCAATTAGAACATCCCCTTGCCATTTTCAGCATTTTATTCATTTCATCCATTTTTTTGTTTATGAGACACCAAAAGCAGCATTCGCCACACAACCCTAACCCTCATCTATCGCTGGTGGGAACCTATAAAATATTCATTGATCAAGAACGTGCCAAAACCACCAAGTGGCAGGACCCTTGAACGAATGGAGACCTTGACAATGAGTGTGGATTAGCATGGCCAGCTTTACCCTCTTTCTGTACCTCAGCACCACATGGCTGTCCAAAGCCACCCCCCGCTCCTCCTGGATCCTGCTTCAGATGTACCTTAAAGAAATAGGGCCCCCAGACCATGCCTGATGTGGGTAACGTTTAAAAACCTCCTAGCAGCCCCCCCCCCCCCCCCCCCCCATTCAGCCGTCAGTGCTCTCAGATGTGGAAGGGAATACAGCTTCATGTTAACATACAAGCCAATGTCGTGTGAAATATGTGACATCATCAAAAATATGTGACATCTCACAAAAGGGCCAGCGCTGACTATAAACCAAGCCTGCCAGGTGGAGCCCGTTGGTGACCTCGCCGGATCTGCACGTCTCCGGATTCGGGTCTTGATGGGCTCTGGGTGGCTGGGGGAATTTCAGCAGGGTCGACTCCAGCCTTGACTCATCACAGGGATCCGGTAGGTCAGCCGGGTCCTGGGGGATACCCTGTCGATGATGGCTGGGGTGCGAGGAGGGTGACGCTTTCACAGCCTGTCACGGCTGGTTATCAGCAAGAGGCTTCAGCCCCTCCTCTGAATCCTACAGGGTTCCCGGTGGTTTGAGCTCTGCCTTGCAGTGTGCTGTTCCCCTTGGGGCTGCAGTGCAGATAGAGGACAGACAGCTGACTTGGGTGCCCCCTGGCCACTAAATATCCCAGCCTCACATTTCCTGTGAGTGAGAGGGGTGGCACATGCATGCCTGCCCCATCCACAGGGCCTTGCTGAGTAATCAAAGCTCCTTTTAGTACCTGCTGATGTCAGTTCCCCCGGCCGCTTGCAATACAGAAGTGCGTCAGTGTGAACACTGGGTCCTACGCCTCCCTTTCCCAGCTGGAGAGAATGATGATTGGGTGTGGGGGTTGGAGCCTGCTCCCTGAGCCAATACGGGGGCCGGATCCAGCCAACAGACTCATCTCCACACGCCCCTGCTGGTCTGAGTGAGACAGTGACATTCGTTCATTTTACATTTACCTGGCACTTTTAACCAAACGATTTAGAACAGAGGGAAGGGTCAGAATATATGTTGCTGCCTGGGATTCAAAACCACAACCACTGCGATATTAGCACAGTGCTTTAACTGTTGCGCTACGGGGGCTACAAAATACAGCACTGACCAAAGGTTTGTAGAATGACACAAGTATTGGTTTCCACAAAGTCTGTTGATTCAGTGTTGGTAGATAATTTTGTCAAATGTTTCTATGATATACTGACATATAATTACAAACATTTCATAAGTGTCAAAGGCTTTTATTGACAATTACATTAAGTTTACGCAAAGAGTCAATTTTTGCAGTGTTAGCCTTTCTTTTTTAAGACCTCTGCAATTCGCCCTGGCATGCTGTCAATCAACTTCTTGGCCAAATCCTGACTGATGGCAGCCCATTCTTGTATAATCAATGTTTGGAGTTTGTCAGCATTTGTGGGTTTTTGTTTGTCCATCCGCCTCTTGAGGATTAACCACAAGTTCTCAATGGGATTAAGGTCTGGGGAGTTTCCTGGCCATGGACCCAAAATGATGATGTTTTGTTCCCTGAGTCACTTAGTTATCACTTTTGCCTTATGGCACGGTGCTCCATGCAGGAACAGGCATGTTCATCACCAACCTGTTCTTGGATGGTTGGGAGAAGTTGCTCTCTGAGGATGTTTTGGTACTTTTCTTTATCATGGCTGTGTTCTTAGGCAAAATTGTGAGTGAGCCCACCCCCTTAGCCAAGAAGCAACCCCACACAGTTGTTGGCGTGACACAGGACTGATGGTAGCGCTCACCTTTTCTTCTCTGGACAATCTTTTGTCCGAATGCCCCAAACAATTGGAAAGGGGATTCATCAGAGAAAATGACTTTACCTCAGTCCTCAGCAGTCCATTCCCTGTACCTTTTGCAGAATATCAGTCTGTCCCTGGTGTTTTTCTTGGAGAGAAGTGGCTTCTTTACTGCCCTTCTTGACACCAGGCCATCCTCCAGAGGTCTTTGCCTCACTGTGTGTGCAGATGCACTCACACCTGCCTGCTGCCATTCCTAAGCAAGCTCTGCTCTGGTGGTGCCTCAATTCCAAAGTTAATTCAACTTTAGGAGACTGGACTTTCCCTGAAGTCTTTTTCACAACAATTTAACCTCCCTCCTTAAAGTTCTTTATGATCCGATAAGTGGTTGATTTAGGTTCAATCTTACTAGCAGCAATATCCTTGCATGTGAAGCCCTTTTTGTGCAAAGCACTGATGACTGCACATGTTTCCTTGCAGGTAACCATGGTTAACAGAGGAAGAACAATGATTTCAAGCACCACCCTCCTTTTAAAGCATCCAGTCTGCTATTCTAACTCAATCAGCATGACAGAGTGATCTCCAGACTTGTCTTCGTCAACATTCTCACCTGTGTTAACAAAAAAATCACTGAAATGATGTCAGCGGGTCCTTTTGTGGCAGGGCTGAAATGCAGTGGAAATGTTTTTTTTGGGATTAAGTTCATTGTCATGGCAAAGAGGGACTTTATAATTAATTGTAATTCATCTGATCATTCTTCATAACATTCTGGAGTGTATGCAAATTGGCATAATAAAAACTGAGGCAGCAGACTTTGTGAAAATTAATATTTGTGTCATTCTCAAAACTTTTGGCCACAGCTGTAGAAAACGGGGCTGAAGCGGGGGATGGGGAAGTGTGTAATATTGGAGGAGGGAATGTAATTCCGAAGCAGGATGGATCTTTGATTAAGAGCTTCCCATTGGAGGTGATTCTGCATGGGGGGGGGGGGGGGGCGGGGGGCACCACAGAACACGACTGTCCATCCTGCAGCAGCGGGGACTTCACAGGAATCTGCAGGTGATGGGAGTCTGTGGCCCGGCCATGTCGCAGGTTGGTTCACATGGATTTGCTTCCTGAATTCACCCCTTTGGACGTCTTATTTTGTCACTATCTGTTTGAACACTGACTATTGTCCAGAGTGACAGCTATGGTGACCGTTCAGTAACTGCGGTCTCCAAGGGACATCCTGTCGATCCCCGGGACTGAATGTGAGGCCGACTCTACAGGGAAGGGAGTCACGTGTCCATTTTCCCCCATGAGCCGACCAAGGCAGTCAGTAGTGAGATAAGCCCCCCCCCCCAAATCAACCATGACTGCACAATTAGGGGAAATCAATTAGGATGTAAGGATTGGTGGGAACAGGATGGAGGATTGGTGTGGAGGGGAAGAGAGAGATAGAAAGACAGAGTGAGAGGGAGAGAGAGACAGACAGAGAGAAAGGGAGAGAGAGAGACAGAGAGACAGAGCATCATGATGCTCATGGCTTTGGCCCATTGCATTGTGGGAAGTCAGATGATTTAACTGGACAGGCAGGCTATGCCAGCTAAGCCAGGGGTCATGAGGCTGTACTGGGCAAGCAACGAAAACTGGCATAATCTGGAAAGTGTGGAAACGTAGAGTTTTCCATACATTATGCTTTTGGGGGGGGGGGGGGGTATTACAGTGAGAAAAGCTGTGCATACAATATGGAGAAAAGCTCAGTAACGTCGGGAAAGGCTTTTAGATCTGGGCACCATCCCCATTTCCGTGCCCCTGCAGGAGGACGTGTAGATCAGCCCCGCGACGGGGCCTTTGTTCTGCCTGCTTCTGGCGGCTTCCTTTGAAGCACAATGAGGAATCTGTCCAGCCTCTAAACGCCTCATTCACGGTGCACAGGGGGCCGGCGTAGCTGCTGCTAGACTGTCTTTGGTCAGACACAGTTCAGTTGCTAAAAGCACAATTGTGTGTGAACAGTTAGCTAAATGGGGGAAAAGGAGGATCAACAGTGACCCCTACAGGTGATGGAGAGAACTGTAAGAGCACTGTTTTTTTCTCTGAAATAATACAGAGATAATGAGTATGGGGGTGTAATTAGATTGTTTCTTTGTAATATCTTATTTAACCCCCCTTCACACACACCCCGCTGGGGCTGAAGATTTCAATATAAAGCGTGTGCCACAGAGACAAATTACATTCCGAATTCACTGTGAGGCCGCCGGTCCTGTTCAATGGTGTCGCCCCGAAAGAACTTTGATGAAAAGGTCACGCCAAAAAGGGTGACACGGTTGCTGGCGGTTACCGGCAGCTCATCCTCCCACCGGCATCTCCTCTCCAGGCTGGGAATTCCTGGGGACCAAAGGGTGGCATTTTACACCACTGGGAACCGGGGACTCCGTTCTGGCTGATGGGTTTTGAGATGTAATTAAGGCATGGAAATGTCCTGCTAATCTACCTGTCGTCTAATTCACATGAATGATTGAACATGACGGTCTCACTGCTGGTGCTGACCGTGGCGACAGGGAGGGAAGCAGACCACCCCAATGGAGACGTGAATATGGGTTGGAACAGTGCTGTCTGTGGTGGAGAGACAGTACAGCAATATTACTGCTGTCCGCAGTCTCTCAGAGAGAGAGCTTCAGCGAGGGGGCTCACATTTACTCTGTCTGTCTGACACTTCATCCCCCTTCAGACACGCACTGCCACCCTGAACTCTTCCCTGCTACTTTACCCCCCTAGATCCCTTGTACAAAGCCCAGATAATATCTGATTGATCCCCAGGGAGAATTCACCGCGGGCGAGTCAGCGCCTCGATGACGTTCCTATCATGCAACTGGAGCGGAAACAGAAGAATGGAAACATCCGAGGGTAAAGAAGATGGTCATTTACATGAAGGAGATCCCAACAGAGGTGGCTAATTGGGCAGACGACAAGAATCGAGAACTTCCGTCAGTAGTGCTGTGACAAAATGGCCTTAGAGTGATGCTGAAAGTGTGTATGACTCTGTGAGTGACTTTGAGTGTGTGTGAGACTGTGACATTGAGTGTGTATGAGACTGTGAGTGATTCTGAGTGACAAACATTGTGCCCAGGTGTGACATGTCAGGGTCGTTCCCAGCTCACTCTCACCCCCTTTCTCTAGCATTGTGTCAATACAGAGGAACAGGTACATAAGGACGGCTCCAGAAAATCTGGGGATTTGTCCAGAACAGGTTTGCACGTGGCCTTGAACAGCACGCCTGACTGGAGTTGAACTTTTCAGATCATCATGGGGCCAACTGTTATCATGCCTGGTCCTGGGAAGGTCACATGACCAGCACGCTTCAGTGTTGATCAGGTGAGGCCTATGACAGCCAATCACAGCCAGTGTTGTAGGACAGTCCAGTAAAAGGCTAGATTTAGGACTGTTTGGTACAAATGGGAATGAAACAGGGATTAAGAAATAAGGAGAAATGAGTGTATGTAAAAAAAACCCTGGGCTGTGAGTCACTGTGTTCCCTGTGCTATGCTCCCTCTACTATGTTCCTTCAGCTGTGCTCCCTGTGCTTTGTTCTCTGTGCTGTGATCATGATACTATGCTCCCTGCGATGGGTTCATTTCACTGTTTAACCCATGCTGTGTTTCCTATGCTGTTTTTCCCAATGCTGTGTTCCCTGTGCTGTCTTTCCCATGCTGTGTTCCCTGTGCTGTGTTACCCATGCTGTGTTCCCTGTGTTGTGTTCCCCATGCTATGTTTCCCATGCTGTGTTGCCTGTGCTGTGTTTCTCATGCTGTGTTCCCTGTGCTGTGTTACCCATGCTGTGTTCCCTGTGTTGCATTCCCCATGCTATGTTTCCCATGCTGTTTTTCCCAATGCTGTGTTCCCTGTGCTGTCTTTCCCATACTGTGTTCCCTGTGCTGTGTTACCCATGCTGTGTTCCCTGTGTTGCATTCCCCATGCTATGTTTCCCATGCTGTTTTTCCCAATGCTGTGTTCCCTGTGCTGTCTTCCCCATGCTGTGTTCCCTGTGCTGTGTTTCTCATGCTGTGTTCCCTGTGCTGTGTTACCCATGCTGTGTTCCCTGTGTTGCGTTCCCCATGCTATGTTTCCCATGCTGTGTTCCCTGTGCTGTGTTACCCATGCTGTGTTCCCTGCGTTGTGTTCCCCATGCTATGTTTCCCATGCTGTGTTCCCTGCGCTGTTACCCATGCTGTGTTCCCTGCATTGTGTTCCCCATGCTATGTTTCCCATGCTGTGTTCCCTGCGCTGTGTTACCCATGCTGTGTTCCCTGCGTTGTGTTCCTCATGCTATGTTTCCCATGCTGTGTTCCCTATGCTGTGTTTATCATGCTGTGTTCCCTGTGCTGTGTTTCTCATGATGTGTTCCCTGTGCTGTGTTATCCATGCTGTGTTCCCTGTGTTGCGTTCCCCATGCTATGTTTCCCATGCTGTGTTCCCTGTGCTGTGTTTCTCATGCTGTGTTCCCTGTGTTGTGTTCCCCATGCTATGTTTCCCATTCTGTGTTCCCTGTGCTATCTTCCCCGTGCTGTGATCCCGGTGCTGTGTTTCCCATGCTGTGTTCCCTGTGCTGTGTTTCCCATGTCGGTTTCGGCATCTCTGTTTTTAAAAGGTGCATATCAGCAGACCATTAGCTGTCAATTAGGGCATGGTAGGAGAGATTTACAGAGAATGACAGGAAAAGGAGGTTGGGGCACATGTGGTGATGCGTATTTATAGAGAGTCACACAGCAGGAGGTCTCTGCTGTTCCGAGCCTGAGATCAGTCTCGTTTGTCACTTGATTCATCACTAGGTCCAAAAAGATGCAAAAGCAACAGGGGGCGCTGTGTCATTTCCCACACACACACACACTAAGGCAGGCAAAGGGCCAGGCAGACAAATACATGCCATCAGAAATATATAAAAACAAGCACACTATCAGAAATATATAAACACACGCTCAGACCCAAATGTACACACCCAGGCTGTAAGAAATATACATAAACATACACAGACACGACACTCAAAAAACCACACACATACCTAGGTATGCATGCAAATCCCACGCACACGTGCTATCACATGAATGTCATCTCTCACTGGGATTTCACTGCTCCAAATACAGCTTCAAATGAATGCTCTTCACAAGCAAGCACACACACAGAGACAGCCTCAATCACAGCCTCAGTCAGACACAGTCAGCATCCGACACACATACACACACGGGTTTGTAATTATATCTTTGTGGGGACTCTCCATTCATTTCTATGGAACCACAAGTAACCGAACTTTTACTTGTTTGACTGCATTCACAGATCTTTGTGGGGTCTTGAATAATGGTTGCCACAACATCAGAATAACAAGGTAATATTACCTTTAATATAAACCTAATCCACACACAGGCACACACAGTGCAGCCATAGAGAATAAGAGCCACCATCCGTCATTACCCATTTCAACGCCACTCTCTGTCGAGGTTTGATCTCTTCATCTGCATCGCAGACTGAAAGACTCACGTTATTCACCAAAGCCCCGAACACCCCCCCCCCCCAGCTCCCACATGAGTAAATCTGATCCACACCATTTCCTATGCTTCACTCCCTCTCTCTCTCACTCCCTCTCTCTCTTCACATCGAAAAACAGCAGTACTGCAGTGGGGTTTATATCCCAGACATCTGATTGGGCTGTGGATTCCCCATTAGGGAAACAGAGACATTTGTGATGGGGGTGGGGCTTGAATAGAGGGGACTGGGTTATGGTCGGGATGGGTGGGGCCTGTGTGGAATGGGCGGGGTTGTCATTCATCTGTGGTGTGGATATTGTGTATAAGAGCGTATAAGAGGGTGGGATTAAGTTTAATGTGGAACAGGGTGGAACTTGCAGGGTTAGGGTTAACACAAAGTGGGGGTGGAGCCTGAGTAGACAGGGACGGGGTTATTATGGGTTAGCTGTGTGGGGCTGCAGCCTCTTGTTCCTTGCCTACAATGTTGCAGGTCACTCCAACCTGGAGGAAAGCAGCTGGTTAAAAGTAGGGTGATCCTGCTCCTTATGTTAGAAGGGGCTGAGATTAAACTTTAATGTCTCCATCAGAGGGGCCATAATGGATGTGGCAGTAACCCAGTGGAGGGCAGATGCCACCAGCATGCTCAATAATGCATCCAGGCCAGATCTGGGGAGTGGAAAAACCCCAGTGAAACATTTATCAGGAGCGTATTTAAGGTATCGATTAGCATCGGGTTCCACTGCATGATGGGGATTCTTGTCACTTGGGAGGGGGGGGGGGTCGGGGGATTCTCATCTTAGTTAACTGTTGTCGAATCTCCTGCATGGTTCTTTAAAAATGGGGTGGGCTAACATAAGAGTGCACGAGCTTGGTACTCACAAGGTACTCACTCCAGAGGCGTGTGTGTGTTGCGTAAATATGGCTCACTGAAACACGCACGGTGACTGCTCATTATTAAAGGCGGAAGGCAGTGACCCTCAGACCACAGAGACCTGAGACCGTCCTGGAGGTTCCCGGACTAAAAAAGCCAGGAACACCAGCACCTCGCATACCACAGGAGCACGAAATGCATCGTGACTCAAGGGAACAGGTCCCAAAATTATAATATTCATCTCGCTGTTAAGCTAAGTTCTATTCCCTCTTTTTAGCCTTGGCATTCTGTAAATGGATGGCATACAAACATTTTCCAATGATGTCATGGACCTTGCGGTTTGATTTACTTAGTGCCCCTAAAACAGGCAAAAACATATTCAAAATATCTGAAAGACATCTGGGAAAATTAAGTACAGACACACAGATATATGTCTTTGAGCAGCTGCACTGACTGCCTGTCTGTCGGCGATAAGTCAGGCAGTATGGCGGCTAACGACCTCGTTAGTCTAGTATGTTTGATCACAAAGGTGGGCCGCAAATAGAAAATATGGGACACTAAAGTTTTACTTGAATTCCACTGAATCGTTACGATCAGTGCCTCTCGGTAACTTGCAGAAAATGCTCTTATATGAAGAGAAAAGCATTTTTTGGGGACGTTTCTCTTCTGAGTGATATTGCAACACAAGTCCGAGGAGAAGGTACTGACTGTCCTTGTGCTTCACTTGTACTTGAGTAATTAAAATGGAAAACCGGTGCTATGCAAAGTAAAAAGACATGTAGCCCTTATTCGATTATCACCGGGAGTCTGCTCTGAAAGGGAGGAAGTGCTGTTTTTACCCTCAGAAATAAAATATGGGAGTAGATGTACAGTAGATCCCTGTGACAAACACTTGCAGACAGCCCAGAGCCCCTCCACACCCCGCCCCCAGAGAAAATCTGCGTGAGGGGGCACAAAGTTGTAACACGCAGGAAATATAAAATTTACTGTCCTTTCAGGAGCTCAGATAAAACAGAGTGAAGGATGAAATGGGTTTTCCTGTACAGGCATAATTCTCCTGGAGGTTCCCGGTGACAGAGTATTAAATCAAACTGGAGCTACCCAACCCCCCATTCCACTCATTCTCCTGTTATTATGTTATTAACCTCCTGGTTTTGACATCACAAGCTGGCCATATGCCCCTTTCTCTCCACCACCCCCCCAGCGCATGGTTTCAAAATGCCGCAGCGAGGGCAGTGTGGATGGAAGCATCCAGATCTTTATGAAAGGTATTTACAGTTCGTTGTTAGCAGATTAGAACTACCCCCACTACTCTGTACTCATTTAGGATTTTTAATTCATTATGAGTACTCATTCAGTATTACATCTTCATTCAGAGTACTCTATACTCATTCAGCATTACATCTTCATTCAGAGTACTCTATACTCATTCAGAATTACATCTTTATTCAGAATTCTCTGTACTCATTCAGCATTACATCTTCATTCAGAGTACTCTATACTCATTCAGCATTACATCTTCATTCAGAGTATTCTATGCTCATTCAGAATTACATCTTCATTCAGAGTACTCTGTACTCATTCAGCTTTACATCTTCATTCAGCATATTCTCTACTCATTCAGCATTACATCTTTGTTCAGAGTATTCTATACTTGTTAAAGAGCTTCATGAGCTCATTAATTGTATTTTCCAAAGACTTATTGGTGAAAATGAGCCTCTCATTTAAAGTGCAAATAAAACAATGAATACAATAAGCTAAATTCATTCATAAGGAGCAAGAGCAGCAGTCTTTAAGCCATATCACTGCAATCCATCCTTGCCCTCATGCCCACACACACAGACACACACTGTTCTTGACAGGATCGATGGCTCTTTCAGCACCATGGACAGCGTGTGGCCAGATTTGGAACCATGGAGAGCTCATGGTCCACTCTGACACCACTGTCAGGGCACAGAGAGCAGGCTGGTACTGGTCAAGCGCAAGCTCTGCTGTTTTAAAAGCCCTACTGTCATGTGACGTACTGTGGAACAGCTAATTGGACACTGGCTAATTGGACACTGGCCCTAATCATACGTCCGTCACCATATGCAACTTATGCTCATGGAACACATCCAGTTCTCAGGTTGTAATTGTTCGTGCTACTAAAGCAGAAGAGTACAGAAGATATGAGCTAGAGGACAGTATTACCGTAGTATGTGGCGCCCCCTGTTGTCAGCTCAGCCTATTGCCATTCTGCCATGGCAGACACAGCAAATGCAAGCTTGTCCCAGAAGTAACTGCAGCTCTTTGTGAAATGTTATTCTCGGACAGGGGGATTGCGTGGGGGCCGCAAGATTTATCTGAACCAACTGAGCAGCTCAGCCCAGTAAGCTTGCTGCTTCTTGGGCTGGATTACAGTGAAGCTGGTACTGCTTTAAATCCAGCACACAACTCACAAAACTACCCTTCTCACTGGGAATGACACATAAACTGCATTTCTGCATCTCACAGCAACACATTGATGCTCTCCAGTGTTACATTACATTTTATTTATTTGACAAGCATCTTTATCTGAAGCAATGTACAATTAAGAGAGCAAGGTCAGCCAGTTCCTGGGGCAACTGGAGATTAAGGACTTTGCCCTGGGGCCCAATGGTGAAATCATTCTTCTGACTTTGGGATTTGAACCAATAACCTTCATAACACAGAGACAAGGTCCTAATCCAATGAGGCAAAAACCACTCTGATTACTGATGTAGCACAGGCTCACAAAGCAGAGGGACAATTTCCTAACACAGCAATGCTGTGATAAGACCCCAAGAAGCCTTAAAAGAATTTGATTCTTCTTTAAGGCTAGTCCTCCTCCAGAGTTCGGTGACGCCAAATCCTTTCATTTAATAAAAGCTGAACCCCCCCCAGGCCAAATTACAGTGGCGCATTCCAAAGATCAGTGTGAGGATGGCAGAGCCTAACTAAGACTCCAGCAGGGAGGAAGCATCCTCCTCCTATGCAGAAGGACTGCACAGCATCACAGAGCGGTAGCGAGAAAGCCCTTCCGTTCCACTGATGGGGGACATGTCACTAATCAAAAAAATGTCCCTTTGACCCTTGGCAGTGCTGTCTGTCCTGCGAGAGTGACATCGATTGCTGTCACCGTAGTGGGCAGTCATTACGCGATTAAAAGTCACTTCAGTTCTGGCGGTAAAAGAGTCACATGCCCTTCATCTCCCCACGGATCTCTTCCTGAGCGCCGCGGTCTATCTCGAGGGCTGGAAACAACCAGAGTGCGATAGCAAGGTGACCTAAAAGGGGCATGATTAAAAGACGGAGCGGGAAGCCATCAAATGGAATAAAGGCTGAGCGATGCAGGGCGGCCATGACGCCATTTCTGTGATTTATAATTGCAGCTCCTCACGATGACTTTGCTGCAACCCCAAATCCCTGGGAGACGAGCCGCAGACAGTGGAGGTGCTGCTGGGGCTGGGGGCCTGCTGCCAGCATAACGCCCCCGGGAACTGCGCATTGCAGCTTTGGAGATCATAATTTGTCATGACGTGAGCAATAAGGTGCTGTTTTCTGTGCAACGTTTTGGTTGGCCAACCTCAGCAATCTCACCAGACAGGGCCCCTGTTGGCCAAAATGACAGTTCATGGCACCTCTTGCCAAAGCTTTGGGTGCATCCGAAATCATATTCAGGTACTGAATGTTGTCAAAAGCCCACAACTCGACCCTTAATGCAGTACAAACTGTATGCATGAGAACAATATCCATGCACCATCTTGCATAATACCTGTACCGGATGTATAATGATGTGACTTGAACCCTGCAACAATTAAAGACTATTAAACAATAATCAATGAAAAAAATACATATTTGCACCAACTTCTGTAACGAGGCATTTATTTCTCCTTAAATTTTTACAGAGACGGCACTACCTACGATACACAAATTCCTGAGTGGGTGATGTTCATCGTCTCTGTTTGTGGGTCCAGGAACCTTGTGTGATAGCGTAGCATCCATTGGTCGCACTGATCAGAATTTCGCAGAATGTAGTATATCCCGCTCACACTGATGATTCGGACACACTGCTTACTTCACATACTGTCCCGTTCATACTGAGGATTCGGACACACTGCTTACTTCACATACTGTCCCGTTCATACTGAGGATTCGGACACACTGCTTACTTCACATTCTGTCCCGTTCATACTGAGGATTCGGACACACTGCTTACTTCACATACTGTCCCGTTCAAACTGATGATTCGGACACACTGCTTACTTCACATACTGTCCCGTTCATACTGAGGATTCGGACACACTGCTTACTTCACAAACTGTTCCGCTCATACTGAGGATTCGGACACACTGCTTACTTCACATTCTGTCCCGTTCATACTGAGGATTCGGACACACTGCTTACTTCACAAACTGTTCCGCTCATACTGAGGATTCGGACACACTGCTTACTTCACATACTGTTCCGCTGATACTGAGGATTCGGACACACTGCTTACTTCACATACTGTCCCGCTGATACTGAGGATTCGGACACACTGCTTACTTCACATACTGTTCCGCTCATACTGAGGATTCTGACGCACTGCTTACTTCACATACTGTCCCGCTCGTACTGAGGATTCGGACACACTGCTTACTTCACATACTGTCCCATTCATACTGAGGATTCGGACACACTGCTTACTTCACATACTGTCCCGTTCATACTGAGGATTCGGACACACTGCTTACTTCACATACTGTCCCGTTCACACTGATGATTCGGACACACTGCTTACTTCACATACTGTCCCGTTCATACTGAGGATTCGGACACACTGCTTACTTCACATACTGTCCCGTTCATACTGAGAATTCGGACACACTGCTTACTTCACATTCTGTCCCGTTCATACTGAGGATTCGGAGACACTGCTTACTACACATTCTATCCCGTTCATACTGAGGATTCGGACACACTGCTTACTACACATTCTATCCCGTTCATACTGAGGATTCGGACACACTGCTTACTTCACATTCTCTCCCATTCATACTGAGAATTCGGACACACTGCTTACTTCACATACTGTCCCGTTCATACTGAGGATTCGGACACACTGCTTACTTCACATACTGTTCCGCTCATACTGAGGATTCTGACACACTGCTTACTTCACATACTGTCCCGCTCGTACTGAGGATTCGGACACACTGCTTACTTCACATACTGTCCCATTCATACTGAGGATTCGGACACACTGCTTACTTCACATACTGTCCCGTTCATACTGAGGATTCGGACACACTGCTTACTTCACATACTGTCCCGTTCACACTGATGATTCGGACACACTGCTTACTTCACATACTGTCCCGTTCATACTGAGGATTCGGACACACTGCTTACTTCACATACTGTCCCGTTCATACTGAGAATTCGGACACACTGCTTACTTCACATTCTGTCCCGTTCATACTGAGGATTCGGAGACACTGCTTACTACACATTCTATCCCGTTCATACTGAGGATTCGGACACACTGCTTACTTCACATTCTCTCCCGTTCATACTGAGAATTCGGACACACTGCTTACTTCACATTCTGTCCCGTTCATACTGAGGATTCGGACACACTGCTTACTTCACATACTGTTCCGTTCACACTGAGGATTCGGAGACACTGCTTACTACACATTCTATCCCGTTCATACTGAGGATTCGGACACACTGCTTACTTCACATTCTCTCCCGTTCATACTGAGAATTCGGACACACTGCTTACTTCACATACTGTCCCGTTCATACTGAGGATTCGGACATACTGCTTACTTCACATTCTGTCCCGTTCATACTGAGGATTCGGACACACTGCTTACTTCACATTCTGTCCCGCTCATACTGAGGATTCGGACACACTGCTTACTTCACATACTGTCCTGTTCACACTGAGGATTCGGACACACTGCTTACTTCACATACTGTCCCGTTCACACCGAGGATTCGGACACACTGCTTACTTCACATTCTATCCCATTCATACTGAGGATTCGGACACACTGCTTACTTCACATTCTCTCCCGTTAATACTGAGAATTCGGACACACTGCTTACTTCACATACTGTCCCGTTCACACTGAGGATTCAGACACACTGCTTACTTCACATACTGTCCCGTTCACACTGAGGATTCGGACACACTGCTTACTTCACATTCTATCCCATTCATACTGAGGATTCGGACACACTGCTTACTTCACATTCTCTCCCGTTCATACTGAGAATTCGGACACACTGCTTACTTCACATACTGTCCCGTTCACACTGAGGATTCGGACACACTACTTACTTCACATACTGTCCCGTTCACACTGATGATTCGGACACACTGCTTACTTCACATTCTATCCCATTCATACTGAGGATTCGGACACACTGCTTACTTCACATTCTCTCCCGTTCATCCTGAGAATTCGGACACACTGCTTACTTCACATACTGTCCCGTTCATACTGAGGATTCGGACACACTGCTTACTTCCCATACTGTCCCGTTCACACTGATGATTCGGACATACTGCTTACTTCACATTCTGTCCCGTTCATACTGAGGATTCGGCCACACTGCTTACTTCACATACTGTCCCGTTCACACTGAGGATTCGGACACACTGCTTACTTCACATACTGTCCTGTTCACACTGAGGATTCGGACACACTGCTTACTTCACATACTGTTCCGTTCACACCGAGGATTCGGACACACTGCTTACTTCACATTCTATCCCATTCATACTGAGGATTCGGACACACAGCTTACTTCACATTCTCTCCCGTTCATACTGAGAATTCGGACACACTGCTTACTTCACATACTGTCCCGTTCATACTGAGGATTCGGACACACTGCTTACTTCACATACTGTCCCGTTCATACTGAGGATTCGGACACACTGCTTACTTCACATTCTGTCCGGTTCATACTGAGGATTCGGACACACTGCTTACTTCACATTCTGTCCCGTTCATACTGAGGATTCGGACACACTGCTTACTTCACATACTGACCCGTTCACACTGAGGATTCGGACACACTGCTTACTTCACATTCTGTCCGGTTCATACTGAGGATTCGGACACACTGCTTACTTCACATTCTGTCCCGTTCATACTGAGGATTCGGACACACTGCTTACTTCACATTCTGTCCCGCTCATACTGAGGATTCGGACACACTGCTTACTTCACATTCTGTCCCGTTCATACTGAGGATTCGGACACACTGCTTACTTCACATTCTGTCCCGTTCATACTGAGGATTCGGACACACTGCTTACTTCACATTCTGTCCCGCTCATACTGAGGATTCGGACACACTGCTTACTTCACATTCTGTCCCGCTCATACTGAGGATTCGGACACACTGCTTACTTCACATTCTGTCCCGTTCATACTGAGGATTCGGACACACTGCTTACTTCACATTCTGTCCCGCTCATACTGAGGATTCGGACATTTCACCTACTACATAGCCAAAAAGTATGCGATTTCAGATGCACGCTTTGACTTTCCATTCTGTGCAGCAGACAACATGAACTTATGAAATCACTGAATATTGAATATTATTGAACCTTTCTCCAGGTTAAATTTAGCAAGTCCATTTCATGCATTTAAATGACAATTAAATAAAACATGCACTAAGTTCTAAGATGTATACTAAATCAAGCATATTGTAGGTATAAATTATATCCATAAATACAGAACATATGTATTTCGGGAAGCCACAGTAATGCAAAAATTTAAGTGTTCAGGGTCTGACTTATGACAAGTCACCTACAGCTTCATTTCATTGGATATGCAATAGTTGCAAATCACTATCATTAAACATTCAGAAAAATCTCTTCTACAGAAACTGCAAATTTACCTCTGCTTTGGTACATTTTTATCTGCATAATTAGTTTTCCTTTCAGCGAGTCACAGTCCAAACACGCAGTGCGCAGTCACAGGAAGGTCTGTTTCATCCCAGGTGGCCAATTTCATTCTGGTTGCGTTTGGCACTGTTTTTAAGAAATGCCATAAAAAAGATTACCTGTATTGATCTACCCATCCCTAGGGATGCTATTCTGAATGCCATGTCCCAGTTACTTAGGTTTTATATTCCCTCAAGGGGAATTTGACTAATGTCTAACAAGCTATGCTCCGGACCAAGGTAATGTCATCTAATATCTGTAAAGTGGATGATATCTGAACTCTGGGAAAGGCAAACCCACATGTCAGAACGACCGTAGGCTGCCACCCCTGGTGGAGCTTGGAATAGGTGACGAGGTGATGGTCAGAGAGAGCTACATGTATACAGTAGGTGTAGCAGCTCTACGTGCTGAAGCTGGTTTCATCCAATGGCCTGAGCTGCTCTCTCCACTATGGTGACATACAGAGTGTAGCTGGCACTAAGTGGCACTTAAAAAAACAGAATCCAGTTTATCCTCTTCAGGCATGTCAACGGCCACCTAACAAGCTCTGACAGGACCCTGGCTGCTATAGTCGCACCACTGCAAAGTCAGGCCCACTCCTCTGGAAAATGGAGGTGCAGTTGATTAAAACAGCACTTTCCCCCCCCCACGGAGTTATTGAAGAAGAAAAAAAAAACTTTAACTGCTGGCAATGAATCAGACGAGCTTGGGAATTGATTTCACATTAGTATAAAAGATACGTATTCTTTCACTGGCTCGGCGTAAACTGCTATCATTTACTGAGAACACAGCCGTGCATGTCCTATTGCTTCGACACGTTAATTCCTGTCTAAATAAATATTCGCTTGTCGCCTTGCCATGAGACACCTGCTGGAGCTTGCCTTGGCCCAGAGGTTGTTTCCCAGCTGCATATCACATGATGGGAGACTTTTAAAAATGTGATATTCTTTGAAACGGTGAGATTATAACTAGCGACAGGCAGCACTGCCCTGGAATATTACCCTGGAGTGGGGTAGTTCATCAGGAGGACCGGTGGACACACACATAACCTCCGCTCTACCCTGACTGGAAACCAGGGGGATTTACCCATGGGGAAATACCTGGAACTGGTGGCCTACATTTCATCTGCAGTATGATGGAATTGTGCAAAGTTTGTTTTTCAGATAGTCCCTCTCTTTTGTCCAGTGTCACAATCCTCTCCCAGCTGTCATCCTGCAGAGGAAACGAGAAAAGAGACCGTGAGGAGAGGAAGACAAAATATCACGGAGATGCTTAGTTTGCACACTAATGATGCGTGACAGGCTCAAATGGGTATCGATCAGACACACAACAGGGAGGGAAGAAATGGCCAATCTGTTGGCTGAGGGTTAAGGGTCGGACCACCCCATTAGTATAGAGATGGTCTGATCCACGCTCTGAGAAAGCTATCTTCATCGGAGATGAAGACTGGGGATGACCGGGGAAGATGCTCACACCTGTCACTTGACAGTCTCCTTGAAGCTGAAACTCTGCCGCATTTCTGTGAGAACAAAGAAATGATCTGCGGTTTGGAGCAGGTTGAGCATCAGCGTCAGTGACAGAGAACTGCCCTCGAACTTTCAAGGGCCAAATGAAGACATCTCAGGGTTGCGGTCCCTGTGCAGCTGGTAAGCCGGTAGATACGGTGAGTTAAATTACAGCTAGCAAACAGTTTAGCGCTACCAGCACCAGGCGAAAGTGTCACAGGAGAGCTGTCTTCTCACTGCACACGTCAGGTTTCTGGTGAAAATCCCAGGTTACTTTGTATCTTTCTGAAAGGGGCGACTGGTGCCAGATGTGGCGAACAGAAGGGGGAAGGCGACCCTTTGTGCTTTTTAATTTTGTTTCTCAGAGGATCCAGCGATGCTGGCACGCGGCAAACGGCCCGAATCCCGAGTTAATGTAGTTTCCGTTATTTGGACGCCACGAGAATGAAAAGCGTCGCTGATGGACCTCGGAGTGGCAAAGATGAGGCAGACTCAGTGGGAAGGCGTAGGCGTTTGTAAGAACGTGCTTCAGCCTGGCATGAACGATAAACTGAGTGTCTTGCCGCTTGCCGTGTGTCTTACTCTCCCAAATACACACGTTTCACACTTGCGTTTTCTTGGGGAAATACATTTTTACAAAAAGGCTAAATATGCTTTGTTTAATCACAGCTTATCCTGGTACTAAACTAGATTTGATTTTTCATTATTGTAATGTTGCGAAATGAGATATATAATATTTCATATGTCACAGCAAAGAGTGAAGGTATGTCGGTGAAACTCACTTTTGACGGCTCATATTATTGTCCTTTTTTTCGCAATGAGGACTTTCGCCCAGAGACCCAGAGATAACTCACCCCTTATTGTGAATAACTGGCTTTTTTTTGGGGGGTGGAGATTCGGGCTGTTAAATCAAAAATCATCCATCCTAAACCCATTTCCCAGAGAAGAGGCATCTTTCACAGCCATGCAGGGAAATGGCAGGATTTTTATCTTAAAAGTTAAACTTAACATTCAGTAAGAATGATGATGCCTCTCTATGTTCCTTGGATGTTCTTATGTTGTATTTCTGGTCCTTGAATAGTTTTACTGGGTTCCTGCTTTGTTTGAAGTTACTGCCTGGCTCCTGCTCCAATCCTGCTTACTAGTGATGAGGGTCAGGGGTTTTTAAAACCCACACCTACCTGACACTATATGAGAGCCAATCCCAACTCACCTGACCCTTTAGGACAGCCAATCCGCATCCACCTGACCCTTTATGAGAGCCGATCTGCATTCACCCAAACCTTTATGATAGCCAATCCACACCCACCCTACCCTTTATGACAGCTAATCCGCAGCCACCCGGCTGTAAAAATATGCACTGGCCAACCACTCGAACTAAACCACACCAGCAAACTGCCAACTTTAGCCTGCTTAGCATCCCTATCTTAAAGAGCTCACATTTTCTTATTTAATGCATATTTCAAAAACGACAGACACTGGTGAAACATGCATACTGCGTGCAGGGGCGCTGTAAAGGGGGGGTAAACGATGACGATTCTCGGGGCCCATGACTGAGAGGGCGCCCAGAGAAGCCCCCAATAAACTGTGTTGGGGCCCTGTCAAGATTCTTTTCATGGGGCCCAAAATCCTTAGCAGCGCCCCTGACTGCGTGTGTCTGCGTGTTCATTCAAAGGCGTCGGACAACTCACAACCACCGTGTAATTATTTTGACATTAAATTCATTATTTTTGATGATAAATTACTGCCATTTTAGGTCTGTTTCGTTCTAAACATGCTATGTACAGCACAGTATACATATTTTCAAGAGTCAAATATGCACCTTCATTTAAATAAAACCGCAGTGATATTCTACCTGATTCAATGGCTGTGAATATCCTGCTGGCCGGCCTGGGCTTGAATCCGCAGAGGGTGAATAAGAGGCAGATGAGATATGATACATAGATCCCTGTTCTTACCGACCCATTCGCTCTGCTAACACGTCGACATTATGTCCTAAGTTAAGTCTTAATTCTTTTAGGCAGTTTTACACAATTGAAATTTTTGGTAAATTTAAACTAATGTTTTTTTAAACTGAAGTCTATGGGTCCTTTAGCAAAGCCATTAACTCCCAACTGGGCAGGAGACTGCATTGGGCTCAAGCTGACAAGGAGACTTGAATCATGCCTGGTACCACTTAGCACCAGATGCTGAACAAGGCCCTTTGTTTTAAATGCCATTGGGCATGTTATTTGCTAAACTTCAGTTTACTTTACACATAAAAAATGAGGGCAAATATGTTGCCTTAATTAATTTGAGTAAATCCTATAGGGTGGTCCTTTGAAATTTGGTAGACTTCAGCTTAATTTATTTAAAATATTTTATTTCCTGATATTGGGTATACTTTACTAAAAACATCAGTTTAAATTTGCCCCTAATTGTGAGTGCAAAATGAGTACATTCTATAGAATTTTTTTTTCAGACACGTTTCAGCCCTCTTCAGGCTTAGTGCCGAAATACGTCATTTGATATGCTTTCCGATAAATCAATGAGAGATTATACACTTGAAAATGCATGTTCTTCTACATTATTTAAGTCTATTTATCTCAAAAGATGCAGCTGAATTGAAGTTGAGAGCGCCGGCTTTGCTATAGCTGGACTAGCAACCACAGCCTCGCCAATTGCACAAAATTCGTAAGGTTGACACGGGCATCACGAATGCTCTCGTATATGGGCATTCATTGGAAACTCAGCCGAGCTACAATTACACCCTAGTCTACTGCTTGACAGCAAGTGTGTTTGCAGTTTGCTATTTGCCTCATATGTACGTCACTTTGGACAAATGCAACTATTAAATGTGTTAGGAAAAAATCTGGACCAAACCACAGGTACCCCGGGGCTTGATGGCTGTTTTGGAAGCTTGTAGTCTTTCAGTGGAGCGACCTAGCCTGACCACCGCAGCCTGCACGAGCTCCTGCCAGTCATCATTCGCATCCCCGCATTTAACAGTATGAACGGGGAAATAACCATATCCCCAGGCTGTGCTGTATAACGAAATCGACGTAATGGACTGACTGACCTACTTTCGGCACCAAACTACGTCTCAGTGGATCGGAACGTCGACTCGCTTCGCTGTCATCCATTCTCCAAGAAGCCGAGCAATCAGAGGCTCAAAATCACCACTGAAATGGTCAGGAAGTGAATAAGCCTTTCTACTGAAATCACATTTGCAGATAATTCATAACATACGATCCCCTTTTCTTGGGAAAAGTTGAAGTATTTGATATGTCATCACAGAAATGACGTTTGTAATATCACTTTCCATCAGTGTAGTAGTTCAGTTACTGTATAACCTATAAGGTTTGGTTCCTATATATATTTTGTGAGTACAGGATGATATGTGTGATTAATACTTAATATCAAGATCCCTGTTGTTTCAGAAAATGCAATAGCAGATTTTTATCTCATAATTGATGATAATTAGCCATTTGCCTAAGTCTGCCCCTTCCGGCGAATATGGCTTAAATTACCGCCCTCCGGTGGTGCGAAACGGTACTGGTACTGAGCGGAATCGCACATATGCTGATAAGGAAAACGTCATATAACCCATTGGTATAATAAAAGCCGCCATCCTCTACCGTATCGCATCCATACGATTTCACCGGGAGACTTTCGCTTACGCGGCAGCGGCCTTTTAATGTTCATTTGATGTAGTTAATTAGTAATGTACGCGTAAATTATTCATTTTTATTGAAAATATATTACAGCGAAACCTCGGGGTTGTGTGATTATAATGCATTATTAATTCCGCACAGGAGCTGCGTTAAAATACGCTAAGCGTGTGCATTATTGATGATTAATCCCCGTAGCTTAGCGCACATCATACACAGCAATAAAATTACACTCCTGGGTGACCTTTGCAGCAATCCCCATTAACTTGAACGCAGAGAAAATGAAGACATTGCTCTGGAAGGCTGCCCTTTATCGCCGGCGACGTAATTGCACAAAGCGGATAAAACCGGCACAGATGAAGAAAAACACAATAAAGGACGCGTATAAGCTCTTGGTAAATCCCTATTACTGATCAACCGGTCTGCGGCACTTGAGAAGGGATTGCCCGCAAATTGTGCGCCGTTAAATTCAAAAAGCGGTAAATAGCACCACCTGGTGCCTATAGGGAATAACAGCGCCGCTCAGTCTCCAGCTGTTTATCTCTAACAGAATGGGCGAAATGTGCCGGATATTGAGCAAATGTCCACGGCGACGGACGACTCGATTAAAGGGGGGTGGAAACGTGAAGGCACCGGGAGAAATAAGCGACAAGAGGCACGAAGGAGGGATGCCGCTGGAGCCAAAGCCATTTGCAGCAGCTTCGGAATCAAACCCCTGAGAAAATTACCCTGCTGGATACAATTACCAGCTTTTATCGGCGTGACATGTACCCGCGTCAGACACTGGAGCCCATCTCTACACTTATTAAATCGATTCAATAACCTATCTATGGCGAATGAAGTCTGTATCCTCTGCTGTCAGAGCTGTTATGCCCATTTATTATTACTAAGTGCTGATAAACATTACAGTGAGCTTATTCCAGAACATTCTGACTAGAGTCTGAGTGTTCAGCTTTCCACTAGGAGGTTCATTGTACTGCTGATTGCCACCCCAGATCAAGATGAAAATTAAATATGGATTATTTTCTAAGATAACACAGTACAGCCACCCCCAAAAATAACTGCATCCTGACCACCGTCCCAATCTAAATTTTTCTGCACCCCGACACTAAATTTTCACTGTTCCTGACCCTGTGCTTGCTGTACCGCTATAATATGCAGTGGATGATTTCTAACAATATTACAGGTGTCTGACATATGGGACAGTTTGCACCCACTGTCAACCCTCCTTACCTTAGCAATAGAGATCAACCATTGAGTGGTTTCACCAGTCTACTTAGGACCATATCCCACTCAGTTGACTACAGCATCTGCTCTATTAATCACTGTTTACACAACCCGTCAGCAGAAAGGAAAACAGACAAGCAGGACATTATTTTCAAATTAATTTAATTTTAAAGTACAATATTAATCACCTTTAATTAATTTTCCCTAAGGCATTAGACTGTCAAATTAATTTCTACTGCACTGAACGGTAGAGCAAAGCATGGTAATCTTCACTTGAAATGCCAGATCAAGAATACATTATAAAAAAAATTTAAAAAAAGATAAAACTGGATATTTCTGGTCGTTGAGGGGTTCTGAGTATGGCCTGGGGGTGGGCAGGCTAATGCTCCTTTTTGAGGGGATATCATTTGGAGCATTATTGGAGTGCAATGGTAAGCATAGTCATTAGTTGGTTTCCTGTGAATGGTCTTTAAATCAAACTGGGCCTTTTTAAAAAAAGTCTTGAGGGGCTTCTAGGTGATTTTGGTTATCAAGATGACAGCTAAAACATTCAGGGGCGTGTTTTCATACTCTAAATGAGCACAGCACCACTCGCAAGGCTGTCTTTGGAAATCCTAGAGGCAAGCAAGTTTGTCTTCAGGGAGGCCTTTTCCAAACAGTGTCGGGCGTGCGGCAGTTTCGGTTAGCGCCAGAAGCGCGTTAAAAATGAAGCGGGGGGAGGGGGGCGGGCGTCGTGAGCCTGAGGCAGTGAACACGTGACTCCTGCCATGAACGCACAACCTTTCCTCCATACCACGGAAACCGGGCAACAGAACTCCGCACTTTGGGGACTGTGTCTGCACACAAACGAACGGCAAGTTCCCTTCACTGAAAAACAGGCAAATAAGTTACCAAAGGAAATTCAGGCTACATTCAATAAACAGAACACATACAGGCTTATCATACTGTGGAGTATAGGAATTCAGACCCGGAAGAGTAGCCAGATTTCATATTAGTGTGTCCTCTATAGACAAATCACACATACAACAGGTATTCCTTTAGAATAAGAAGAAAAAACAAAGGCATAGACATTAGCATTTTCACTCCTCTGACCTGCCCTGAATGTAACACCCGTTAATTAAAAGTGAATGAAAGGCTCCGCGTGTGTCGCCAGTCAAAAGAAGTTGGGAGTGAACACGACGCCAATCATTGGGAGGGTAACCAAATAAGGCGCGAAATCCAAAAAGGCATGAAACGTGGTGCCTATCCCCCTAAAACGCACGAGATACTACGCTCGGCTGGCGGTCACTTACACTATTACACTGAATCCAGCAACGAGAGCGAAAACACTGAGCAAAGCATCGCCTGGCCAGGGTCACCGGACCCGGGGGATGTCTGTTAATCTAGCAGACGGGACGGTCAGAAACGAGGCGCACGAGGACACGGGAGCAGCTCACTGACATCACAGGCACGTCTTCGAGGGAATCGGCGCTACGGGACTGGCGGGCTGCGTCGTTACTGCGTCACGCTGCAGCTACGGGACCGTGAAGTCAAAGGCAAGAGTTTGGGGGTGGAGCCTTTTCAGGGGGTGTGGCAGTGGGTGTGGCATGTCGGGAGGGCGGGGTTTAACTCAGTGAGCCTAGAACACAAACAGTGAGCCCAGTGCCATGCCAGTGGCAGCACCAGCGAGAATGCCCAGCGCCATGTCCCCCGCACTGTCCCGGCGTTCCTCCTGAACAATGATGTGGCGTTGAGGGTAGGCCCCTGAACGAAAAAAAATAAACAATTAAACTGTGTCAGTGTGGGCTCCTTATCGTACTTAACACACAGTGTTTCATGACTAAAAATGCACTGGCCCTTTTCATAGCCACAGAAGCTTTCACAGGAAGTGTCTGGGGCTTTGACTGGCAAGCGAACTGTCCAATGGCAAAGGAGAATTCGCTGCCTTGTCCGTTACCTTGGTACTGATAGGGGTAAGCCAATCCATAAGGCTGCCCATCAGCAGTGTATAGCACCTGTGCTCCAGGAGGAGGAGGGGCAGGTCCATAGGCTTGGTACACCTGTGGGGAGTTCATAATTAGCAGTACGCTTGCCTGAATTGTGTCAAACAAGGTCAGCCTGGTGTATTAAAATGTGATGCACTCACTAATGCTGAGATCTGAAACGATCACAGCCACTACCTGCGGGGGAGGTGCATACTCCGAGTACGGGGGAGGTGCAGAGGCCATGACCTCCTCAGCAAAGCCTGCCTGAGGAGAGGGGATCACCTGTAATGGACACGGAGAAGGACGTGAGACAGGCTAAGCAACAGCAGGGCCATAAGCCAAGCCAGTTACACGCTTGGTGCTGCCCTCATCCGGCACCCTTCTTTTAATGGCCACCAGGGGGCGACCCAGATCAGGACATGAACACAGAAACTGAGCTCAACAGGGCAGGTGTGCATTCACTCACCACGTTCACCCTGGCATCTTGGAGGGCCATTAACCACGCCCTGAAAGACAGAAGGCCTATGCCACCATGAACCCGCCAACATTTCATATTTCATACTTTATAAAGAACCCATTTTAGACTCTCAGATGAATTATTAGTATAGCTGTGGTAGCACGTCAAGAGCAGCACAATTTTAGTAAGCAATTAACTCACAGGGCATCGTCTGCGCTGTCTGCGCAGATGCTGATGGTCCTGCCGTCTCTGCACACGATCTGCAGTAGGGAGTCCTGGCCCTTTCCTTCAGGGGGACTGAGGTCTGTAGACGGACACAGGCGGCCATGAACTCGGGTGCGAGAATGACACTCTCACACATCACGCACGCGTTTCAGAAAGTCCTCCCCCATCATTAGAGAAAAGCAGGTGACGGGTTACAGGCTTACGGACCCCGACACATAGCGCTGGACCGGATGTTGATGCAGTCCACCCTCATGTGGACCTCATCCTCCATGTCCCGCCGGTGCTGGTCATTGTAAAAAACCAGACGGCCGTCGGACCACAGATCAAACCAGTTCCGTTTCCAGCGGCGCAGGATGGTACCTATAATAGAAGAATCCCAAAGTAAAAAGATTATATTTAAAGAAACAATAGGCCTCCTTCTCCTTCTCTATAGATACACGCACACACACACACACACATATATATATATATATATATATATATATATATTTTTTTTTTTTAAGTATTGTAAAAGTGCCCTTCACCAGATTGGCAGTGGCCAGTTTTAGCAATTGATTTTCCACGCTACGGGATGCTATTAATCACAGCATGGACATACACTGCACCACCCGTGCCCCACCATTAGCACTCACTCTGTCTCTGAAGCCATCCACTTTTCACATAAGCCATCGTCGGAAAAAAATAAGGAAGTTCCCTGCAAAGGCAGAAAATAAAACAAGTAAATAATTAAATACGTAGGATGTCAGCACTCCAGACAACTGGGGAGGTAAGAGAGCGAGTTAGTAACCCACTTGAGACAACCACAAACCTAAAAAAAGCATATCACAAGCAAAATGTAGTAACTAAACATATCTAGTATCCACCAATGAAGTTATACTGCTGTTAAGAGAATTAAGGTACAAACACTATTCCTTAAATTAAGCAGGAAAAAAATCCCATTTACGCATTGCTGTACAAAAGAGTCGGTCAGGTTCACATTACAGCTGTTGATAATCGTTAATCGTTTAATGAAGACTGCCGCGAGCTTATTTGGGGAAAGACTATAAATTTATACGGCAGGCTCGGTGCGCCAATGTCCGCGCCGCTCCCATGACGGTACAGCGACCATGGCCTTATCTGCAGCGCCACCAAATAGCAAAATATCCTACATAGTCTACAGATACGATGGAAGCGAAAAACGGCGACTTTACATTAACTGGAGGAGCAGAGACGCCAGTACCTGTGGATAAGCGACGGCTCCGCTTCAGCTTTTCTGCTAGGGGCAGATGGGACTCGTTGAAAATGACATCAACATCAGCTGGCCTTGCCTCCCACTGCATGATGGGAATCGTAGTTTTGTAGCATGAACTAATCCGTTTAAATTCCCCGGGACTTTGCGACGAATCGTTTGCTGTCGCAGCGCCTGACGTTATATGCCCCGATTAGGATACTTAATCGGCTAATGTTTTGTGTTTTGTTTTTTTGCATTAAATGGTTACGGCAAGCACATAGAAGAAAGCTTGGAGGGATCGCATATCCCATAATTCATTATTAAACACGAGTTCGGGTTAGTGATCGTGGGTGATCAAATATTTCTGCTGGTAGCTGAGGGTTAACAGCTTTGTAAAGTCATTTTCTTTTGATTATTCGGGCGGAAGTAACTTAAAACTACATGAAGGACCGTATTTCATAGAAAAATGCTTGGTCATGGGACCAAAAATACAAAACAAACAACAGTACGACTTCAACATTACCATAAACCTTTATCGGGTTTCCCAAATATTTACTCTGCATTTCCGTGTACGCCCTGAAGGATTTCAACAGAAAGTCTTCGTCTCCTTTGCCTACTAACCACGGGTTTGGGTTACCTGAATAAAATGAACTTTCTTAATGACAGGAGCCTGCATTGGCAAATTTACGCAACCAGAGGCATCACGTCAATTTATTAAAGATATTCATTTAATTCGTCTAAATTTATTTTTTCGCACTGCACTTCCGAACTTCTGCCCTGACACAAACACTGCTCGGTAGTTGCTTGTTGTGGCTTTTAATTCCTTCCTGTTCATACAGTGTTTGCAAGGAGCTAGTTTAAGGTTTATTATGATGGCTACTCTTCTACCGCTTTGCACGTAAACAACCTCCTGGCATGGTGCAAGCTAACGGCAGCCAGCACCTTTCTAACTTTAAAAGCTTCATTTCAGAGCTATAGTGCCTTACCTTCGTTTCCCCTCCTTCCCAATTCTAGCACAATCCTCGTCGATTCCGTCTATATTACTGTATGGGGTTGGTCTGGGATGATGTCCCCCAGCTTTAATCCCGAGTATTCGGGCGTGAACCGACTTACTTTCCCCGTTTCAGACGTGCAATTATATAATTATATACAAGCACTGTTACTTCCAATCGTTGTCTTGTAAATGGGTATCAGGGTGGATGAGGTTTTTTAGTAGTAGTTCTAGTTTTTTATATATAGGCAATTAATACAATACTCGTTTTACATACATAAAAAAAAATTTAACGACTGATTTTGTCAGTTAAAACCGTCAATGCTCATCCATTAATGCTCTGCTTCTTGAACCGTAGGTAAATTCTTTGCCAGCGTTTTTGGCGCAACGTTATAGATGCTCATTTCGATTTTTATAATAGTAGGACCCAAATATATTAGAATGGTTGAAGAATTAACGGGTTCACTGCACCATTATTTTTTTTGTTCTCCATAAACCAACACCGTATGTACAGCAACATCCATACCATGCTGCTACTGGCTTTCATACACATATTATACATACGTGGTCTTCTAGCTGTATCAGTACCACAGTATATCGACAGTCGTATAGTAACAGCGAGGACCAAGCCCACTTTTCTGTCCAATCAGCGCCGCGGCTACTGTTTTCTGACATTTTCAGCCAACGGGAGCGAAGGAAGTTATGAATAATTAATTAAGGCATAAGCCGCTGGAGGACTTGACGCGGGCTATATTGAAAAAAACACATGTTTATACTTCTGGAAAGTAAAGATGGCGACGGCAATTTACTTGGAACATTACCTTGACAGTAAGTAACACGATCCGGACACATTTTCTAGGAAGCTGATGTTAAATTTAGTGTACCTGCCTAGGTGCCGTGGATAAGTTTTTACCTTTTTTGCCTGACTCGCAAAGTAAGGAAACGGGAGATTGAGCACCACGCTTAAGCTCCCAGCTTTGGGGAAACGCTGATCAGCTCCGTGCGTTTAACGTGTGAACTCCTAACCTTTTAATTTGCGCAGATGGGCAGGGGACGGTGCGCAGAGGCACCGGAGGCGCGCCTTGATCAGCTGCTAGGTGTATCGGATTTACGCGTACTAACAGGAAGCCCCGCAGTCCTCCGACTATATGGCGGACATGGAGTTTTCTACCCTCTAACGTGAGACTAAAATGTAAATTGGCAAAGTGGCAGAGGGACATAGTGCACGATGCCTTAAATACCCGAACATGTGCATAATAGCGGCTGGTAATAAGCCAGGCGGGTAAAAGAGGTTTATTGCCAGCCAGACGCTTAGTAAGCGGGCGGGATGTTTGATTTTTAAGTGCGTCACACGCACACATGGCACCCCCGCTGCCTGTCACAACGGGGAAACGCAATGTCCGCAGTCCGCCTGCGCACTGGCCTTATTCATTTAGACCATTTACCGTAATTATCACTGTCCCGATGACATATTTTAATCACCGTAGGCGGACTGACCTGTTGCACATGAAAAAACTCGTTTGACAGAGGACGCGTAAAATAGCTGTCATCGAAACAGGACGGTGCCCGGGGTTCAAACCTCTTGGCATCTGGGGATTTCCATCCGAGCGGATCTGCTTGCGTTTCAGGCATCGAGAATCTTCCATGTGAGCTGCAGAGGAACTTCACCCTTATGCGGGAGCTGGACAGCAGGACTGAAGGTAAACAAGCTGTAGAAACGTCACCAAACATTAATGTCATCTTTTGAGCTGCAGTGATTCCCACGCAGGGGCCAATTAACGCACAGGCTATCCTAAGGTATAGCCTCGGGCTCCTGCAAGCATCATGGCCTCTCTCTTCACAAAAATGAAGCATTTGCTTACATTTGCAGCCCCTGAGTGTCCATCAGGCCCCCAGATAAATTAATCTGCCCCAGTTTCCACCCACCCAACAAATGGGGCAACTTTGCCACCCAAGAAAATTCTATGTGACTTTTTTTTTTCCATCATAACCGTGCGTTTGCCGTGTGTCACAGAGAAGAAGAATGAGATCGACAAGCTGGCTACGGAGTACATCGCGAACGTGAGGAAGCTGACCTCAGAGCAGCGCGTGGAGCACCTGCAGAAGATCGAGACAGCGTACAGGAAGTGCAAAGAGTACAGCGACGATAAGGTGCAGCTGGCCATGCAGACCTACGAGATGGTCAGTGCTGTGTGTCTCAGAGAGGGGGGCGTGGGGGTGCTCTCTGCGCTGGTTAATCTTTAGCCCTCCCCCCCCCCAGGTGGACAAGCACATCCGGAGGCTGGATGCTGACCTCGCCCGCTTTGAGAATGAACTGAAGGAGAAGTTGGAAATCAGCAGCTATGACGGATTGGAGAGGAGGAGTCTGAAGAGCAGCAACAAGAGTAAGGGGGGACGGTACTGCGCGCCGCTGGGGGAGAAGCAGCTCCCCCCCCCCCCCCCCCCGATAGGTCATCAGCCCACTCTAACTAGGGGGAGCCTGCACTTTGGATCAGCCCTTAATAGCATTAGTCAGGGATGGGGGACCCGATCCACAGAGGGCCGGTGTGGGTGCGGCTTTTTGGGAGGGACTCTCTATCAGCCAGTAATAAAGCTGAGTGATTCTCAACTGCAGTCCTGGGGACCCACCGTTATTGGCTGATTGAGAGGTCATCCCAAAAAGCCACACCCACACCGGCCCTCTATGAATCAGGTTCGCCACCCCTGGCTTTAGTGATGCTGTCATCCAAATTATTGACCAGTCAGTCACTAATTGCAAGGCTAGCCAAAATCCAGCAGGCACTGTGACCCTGTGTGGCAGAAGCAGTCCCTCATACACAGTCATGATTAAGGTTAGCAGTCACCTTCGTGATCATTCGTGATCATCCACTGGCAGCCATATGACGGTACCATACACTAAAAACGAGTGGCCGCTTTTTGCTGTACCAAAGTCGAGGCAGCCTCACTCCAGTAGCAGTGGCGCATCGACGTGTCCCCCTGTCCTCCTGACACGCCTCATACACCCCATTTCTGTCCCCAGAAGGAAACAGGAACCTCAAGGACAAGAAGGGCCCCAGGGGGCGCAGCAGGAAAGGCTCCGACGACGATTCGCCGAGGAAGAAGAAACTGAAGCAGAGGTAGGCGGGGCTAAGAGGTGCCTGGAACCCGGAGTCTGGCCACTCTGCTCCTACTATCCGTGCCCACGTTCCGACACCAGTTCCGAAACTCCAGAGCGCCGTACCTTGTATCCACATGGGTAGGGAGTGTTAAACATGGATGTGTACGTTCTGTGTCCCCCCCACCCAGCACGGAGATCAATGATTCGCTGCTGGCCGTGCACCCCTCTGATGTGCTGGACATGCCCGTGGACCCCAATGAGCCGACATACTGCCTGTGTCACCAGGTGTCCTACGGCGAGATGATTGGCTGTGACAATCCCGACGTACGTGTCGTGCATCGGGGTCTTTGGCTGGCCCAGTGGGTGGCACTGTGGGCTCGATTCCTGTCCCCCGGCTCTGTGTGTGTGTGGGGGGGGGGTCTTCATGAACACGCAGGGCTCATTCATTATGAATGAATCGTTTAATTGCTCCCTTCTCTGTCTCTTCCCTTGAACAGTGTCCGATCGAATGGTTTCACTTCGCTTGTGTCGATCTTACCACTAAACCGAAAGGGAAATGGTAAGTATTTTTTTTAACTATGCTGGAACAAGATTGCAGTGGTTAGCACTCTTGCCTCACATCTCTGGGACCCGAGTTCGAGTCTCCGCCTGGGTCACATGTGTGCGGAGTTTGCATGTTCTCCCCATGTCGTCGTGGGGTTTCCTCCGGGTACTCCGGTTTCCCCCCACAGTCCAAAAATATGCGGAGGCTAATTGGAGTTGCTAAATTGCCCGTAGGAATGCATGCGTGAGTGAATGGTGTGTGAGTGTGCCCTGTGATGGGCTGGCCCCCCATCCTGGGTTGTTCCCTGCCTCGTGCCCATTGCTTCTGGGATGGGTTCCGGACCCCCCGCGACCCAGTAGGATAAGCAGTTTGGAAAATGGATGGATGGTTAGAACAGGATTATGAAGTTTACTGAATGTCTAAGAAGTGTTACTGGTGTTTGGTGTCCGTCACCCACATTTAAGAGGTTAATGGTTTGCGTTTTCATTTCAGGTTTTGTCCCCGCTGTACCCAGGACAGGAAGAAAAATAAGATGTAAATTTGTTTCTTTAAATATATATTTTGTGTATCGGTAACATAGTGTAATATATTCAGTCCCTTTTTAAATTGCCCATGATTTCCTACTTTTGGTCAAAGGCAAAAGCTTTTATTTTTAAATTTGCTCCTTTTGAAATACTTGAAATAAGTGGCAATCCTTGTATACCGTCGTATGGCTCCGCAGACAGTTTTTGATGAAGGTTTTGGCACCCCTGGGCACCAGCACTGTCGTTCCTGCGGACTCGAGCCAGGAGCGTCCCCTCCAGTTTTAACGTTTATAGCTACCTCGTGGGCCAAGCTTGCGCACGGTTCCTGTGACTCTGAGCCCTGCCTGAGATCCCAGAATGGCATTTGTCGCATTCAGCACGAACCAAAACAAAAAAAAAAAAGCTATCGATTTGGCTACTCCGTCCGAGGGGGGGGACACTACCTGCCTGACTGAGTCCTTTGGATTTACGTTGCTGCGTCCATCTAACTGCCTGTACCATCCCTTCATGGTGTCTCCCAGCCATAGCCTTTCACTTTCACTTTGTCCTCGTGTTGTTTTTAGTCGTTTTTTTAATACTCTGATCTGCTCCAATGAAACGTTAGTAAAGCTGCCATTTGAAGAAAATTAGCTACATGCTAATTGGCTAACAGCTAAGCTATGCCGGTAACCAAAAATCATCTCAAAAAGAGATGCATTGTTAGTGTGAACATTCAGAACAGTTTTTTTACAAAGGTTTTTGTTTGTTTTTACCCAGGAATGTGTCATCTATGTAGTCATCTGCCTCCTTTGTTTTATTGTTATTTTGTAATTTTATGTGAAAAAAATTGCTATCACCCAGCTCATTGTATGTGACACACTGATCAGTCTGCAGGCCACAGCTTGGACACCTAACCGTCCTGCTCCAGTATGCAGTACCTGTTAGGTACCAGAGGGGGCAGCCCGTAATGATGTACTATGAAAACATACTTCGTACTGGAGCCCCACAATGCACTGGGTGTCTCAACCGCAAAATGTGTATGAGAGGTACAATTACCTACAAACCGCTCTTTTGACAAATTCCTCTACAGCGTTTCTGTTCCCTCAGTTGAGTCGGTCTTACTGTGTAATGTGGGTCCCATACGATACACCCACATAAACAACACTTTGACTCAACCCGGTCAATAACCCAGTCAGTTTCAAATCCCAGTAACCACCCACGTTCCACCCATTTTGGAAGTTTGTTCAGGAAACTCCGATGCATCTCCATTGTGGTTGTAAGGTTATTTTTATATAACTGTGAAAATAAAACAATCTCGATATTGTCTTGTAACTTTAAGGGAACCTGTTATGTTCTGTGTTGGCCACTAAGTGTTCGTACTTTGTAACTTGAATGTTTCATATCAGCAACCAAATAAACATTTACCAGTATTTACCGCACATTATCGTTAATTATCTCGTGTCGTGAACGTTCATGCTAGTGGGAGTCCTGGTCGATGGCATTGGGACTTTAATGGGGTTTATTTTGTAATTACTGCCACCTGTCTAACATGCATGTACTAGGATATTATTTTAACTATTGTGATTTTAATGTATCCTTAATTTTGCACTTTTTGCAGATTTAGTAGTCTGGAATGTTTAGAAGAGTCATTAGAAACCTTGTAATTCTAGAATTATCAAAAATGTTAAGTATATTGTAATGCTGTTCCCAATATATAACTGATGTGTGTAGAGTATGTTATGTTCAAAAACATGACTGTAAATGACTAGGATGATTAGAAATTAACTATATTGTCTGTTTCCTTTGTAAAACCAAAATCTCAATTCTTTTCTATTTCAAAGGATTTTATATATCTATATATTTTTTTGACCATGAATGTTACCAATAAAAGTGCGGTCCTCTGTAGCAGCGGTTTCTTTATCAAACAGCTTGGGGGTCTCACCTGTTACACTGTTTTAAAAACACAGGGTCTCACTGCTCTCTCTGACCTCATCAGTCATTCACTTGGGGATCTATCCATCATTTACATATATATTATTTGAATTGCAGCCCATAAGTTTTAAACATAAAATGACAATGCTAGAACTTTCCAGAACACATTTGGGGGTTGCATACTGTGCGAATAACTCATTTATCTGATACATGTCACAAAATCACTCCCATCAGCTAAACATTATAATAATCGTAGTAACACAATGATGTAACACATGGTGTATGGAACCCAAGTACATTTATATCTGGACGCTGTTCATTTTCTGATAACTTCTCAATACTGTAAGAAAAAAAAGCTTCATTTCATAAACAGCCATTAATCACAAGAGGGTCAGAGCTGGACTTGAGATCACTCATTTCTCAGAATAACTGTGCTGGCCACCGTGTGCTGACTGAGTGTAGTATCTGTAATTCACAGTTCAACATCCACAGCTTCAAGGCAATACGGCCTGTGTGCGTTCCTGCTTTGAGAGCACCACTGTTTTGGGTCCCTGGAGTCAGAATTATTATTAGTTGATGAAAAACAGGTGCCTATTGTTCATTTCAGTAGGGAGGAGTTTTTAAATGGTCCCTGGAGGTCTCACGACCTCAGGAGACTGGAAGAAGCAGAGTAGACTGACGTCTAACATTTGTCTTCCTGTACCCAAATGCTCCCTCTTCCTGTCCCTGTAGCTCCACCCACTGTCCCAGTTGGAGTATCACAAGGAAGCATTTGGAACTATTTTTGCACACATTTAACCAAAATAACTGAACAAATGCGTCTATATACATGGGAGCATGTTCAATGTGTAGGAGAGAGTTTGATTTTGGGGTACATAAGTTAAAATTGAAAGAGAAAAGGCTATTTATTGGGCAGATGAAAGAAACCAAATTTAATACTGGTGGGTACACGCCCCCTATTCCAAAGCCTCCGAATGTTACTGTCGTGTAGTGGGGGGGCTAGAAGCCATCATCGGACTCATCCTCGTCCCAGCTGCATGGCTCACGGGCGTCCGATTCGGGAAACTCCACTTCCAAGTCGTAGATAAAATCCGGGTCTTCCTCCCTCCTCCGGTTCTGCTCGAAGAGCTCGTCCATCTGCGCCTTCCTGCGAGCCAGCTCCTCGTCCTCCAGCTTGTTTAGGTCCTCGTCACCAGGGTCCGGCCGGGGGTCGAGCATGGGGCGGCCCAGGAGGTGGTCCCGCAGCACAGTGTGGAGCCTCTCCAGCTGCTCCTGGGACACGCCCTCCAGGTAGGGGCTGTGCCGCAAGCTGTTCTTCAGCCGTTCTGCTGCCCTGCTGCAGTCTGCTCTCGAGCAGGGAAGGAAGAGAGTTATTGGAGTGGTAGTATGAAATAAAATAGGCTTGACGCACCACAAGAGAATGAAGTTAAAAACAGAATCCAGTTAGCATTCCCTAGAATCATGCGGTCAAATCCTCTCACGTTTCCTGACCTGAGAATTTCGAAAAGTTCCTCACTGGCATGATCCTCTGACGCATTTTGCCGGTGTCGGCGTCTTCGTAGATCAGAACGATCGCCGGGGGGCTGAACTTCACTCCGCACCGTTTAGCTACGTATGACATCTTCGGAGAGGATCCTCTACCGATCAAAGACCCGAGGGCTGATGTAGGGACGGCTCGTCTGGACACAGCCTTCAGTTTGATCAGCCCTACCCTAGGCAGCACATTTAAGTTTCACTTTGCTTTAGCATTTAAACGCTTCATTCCAGGTCAATAACTCTGCCCAGTGCATCCAGGAACGTATTAGGAAATTGAAGTTAGCTTATGGCTAAAGCCTAAAGGTAACCATATAGCACATAAACAGTCGACGCTGCACACACAGGCTTACGAAATTAATATTACGCGCAATAAAAAACGCAACAAGATGAGCTAATTAGATCTTATATCGCTCAGTTTCTGTATTCAGTTCAATATCCCACATTTTCCTATCTCGATGCACGGCGTCCGCCTGCCCGCGTTGCCATCACTACCATTAGGGCGACTACAACATGCCTGTTCAGTTCGGAAATTTACTAACATAACAACCAACGACTTTGAATGTATGTAGACTGTTTTTCTCCAGATACATTTAATTATACACAAAATATAGTATTTTCTTATTTTTTTCTATTAAATTTGGCATTTAAAAAAAGCAATCTCATTAGCCACCTATGGACTGCACGACTTGACAGCTTGGTTCATCTTGTTTTTGGGCAATGCAGAAGTGAAAAAGAGGAAGTAAAATGAAGGTGGCTTTTTACTGCGTTTTATACTTGACTTATGAGATTGTTGAAGCTAACATTTCGGGTAAATGAATGCGGGGATGCGGTGGATTGGAAATGTCGTGTATTCGTTTTACGGGCGCACCGGTAGTGAATTACGTTACATTTGTTTTATCAGTTGATAACCAACTGCTTATGTCCATTCCCGTTAATTATTTTATGCACGTAGGTGAAGATAATTGTGGTTTCTCTGAAGCATGGCTGGAGCAGCTGACTATAAGAAGGGAAATACAGAAATCGGGATTTCACAGGTATACACGGACGTCCAGCTTACTACATCTTTCTTACCCACTTTTACATAATTTGTTCTTGTAATACAAAATGACACCAGTGAAAGTCACCGAAATACCACTGATTACTGTGGATTGTAGTATTTATTAGATTGAAGATGTATGAACATTTATCTGGCTATTTATACACCCCGGTTTTGTTTAGGGAGTTAGTAACCGAAGTGCTTTGTAGCACTGAGATATCCAGTGACCTCCGGGTTTTGCTGGTACAACGCCTGCCCAGCGGGGTCTACATAGACCGATACCAGTTAGTATCACAGCGATCGGAGGCAGCGTTACAGGTACGGCGGTCTTCGGGGAAGGTGTTTCCGACGTTGCACTCTTTTTCATTCCTGCCCATATTAAATTACGTCATGCAATTCTGGTTTTATCGTGTATGTGTCTGACATAGAGTGTAATTTGCCTGTAGGTTCAGATCTTTTAAAATCATATAATCACCTTGGGTTGTAATGATCGGAAATAAGAGTTTATAATTTTTTGTATTTCCTTTGTGCGTTTGCTTTAATGATCGTTGCTGGCCCTCCTTTTCCCCCCAGGTGCTGCTGGACACTGAGCTTGACCTGGAAGCCCCCGCCTACTCATCCGCAGATTTCACCACCTTCCTCTTCCCCTCTTGGGACCTTGATGGAGGAGGGGTCCTTCGTCTCCTAGCAATGGTGCAGATCCACGCGCGGTACCAGCGGCCATCCAGCTCAGGGGAGCGGTGGCAGCGGGTCGACATTGAGGCTCCGCGCCTGTTACTCCGTGCTGATTCATGTGAGTTTGTTTTCTTATACATCACCCAGAAATCATACAAAATGCGTGATGTGGGACAAACACATCAGAGAAATCAGGACTTGAAATTATCAGAATTTAACTTTCTGTGGTTTTTTTGGCAGGTTACAAAATTTAAAACAGTCTATAGAGAGACTATATATGTGGAGATACATGATATGTTGATAAAAGGGCCCTATTATGCTTTTCTGATTTTCCTCTTTCCTTTAATGTGTTATGTGCTGTAGTTTTATGTGCATGTAAACAGCCTACAATGTGTTAAGGCCCAAAGGACACGCCAAAAGGAGTATCTGTCACCACAGAAACCACTCTTCTCTCATCTGCCTAAAATACCTCGTAGGAATTCCAACCCTTAATTCTATGAAATGATGAGGTCACCTCGTAACACAATCCTCATTGGCTGTCTGCCTGCAAGGATCTGTCTGCAGGCTTTGAATTAAGGAACATGTTTGGCAACCTGACCAATCAGAACACCATCCATCCATCCATTTTCCAAACCGCTTATCCTACTGGGTCGCGGGGGGTCCGGAGCCTATCCCGGAAGCTATGGGCACGAGGCAGGGAACAACCCAGGATGGGGGGCCAGCCCATCGCAGGGCACACTCACACACCATTCACACACACAGGCACTCCTACGGGCAATTTAGCAACTCCAATTAGCCTCCGTTTTTGGACTGTAGGGGGAAACCGGAGTACCCGGAAGAAACCTCACGACAACATGGGGAGAACATGCAAACTCAATCAGAACACACTGGGCTTACTAGGGGTGAGGCTTAGGGGTGAGTTGATGAGAGTATCCAGAAACAGCCAGATGCAACACGCGAAAGCTCCAAGATATCTGACAAAATATGGTACTATATTTATACGTGCAACATGATAGAATGAAAATCGTTGAGTATTTCATAAATCAGAGGGCCATTTGTTATTGTGCCAAAAACGTCTCCAAATAAGGACATTAATGATTTAATGATGAACTGGAGGGCCAGTAATGGGGTGGGGTGGGGGGGGGGGGCACAGATCTTTCAAGGAATAACAGACTCTGCTTTCCTTTGCTGTTCAAACGGAGGGAAGTCTGCTACCCTCTACTGGAAAACCTCCAACAAATAGAGGATGGATGATGAACTCTGTTATTCTGTGAGATTGCACTTTTCTTTGTATGTTTTTTTCAACACTGAAAGTCGCACACTGATGATGAAAGCGTGCTCAGGTTTGGGACGTTAAGTACAATGTAAGCGCAGACCAGTGGGGGAATGAGGAGGGGGGACAATTGGGTGTGCCCTTATTCCCCCCCACACCAGCATGATTGTCCCTCCTCCCCACTGGTCTGCACTCACATTGCACTTAACTTTAATGTTGCCAGCCATTAAATGACTTCAGTCCTCTGGCAGACACAGAGAGCATTGCTGCCACTTGTTCAGACCTTGACCCTTATGCCCGGTACTCTGCCTGATGGGTCCTGTTTCTTGTCTCTGTAGGTAAGCAGCCACCCCTGCTTCCCCCATACCGGCTGGTGGAGTCCCCCTGTACAGCCCACAACCTCAGCATGTGCACTTGGCTGGAGGTGCCCCCCCGGCAGGTACGGCACCCGGCTGCATGCTTCAGCTTGCGTTCATGTACATGGGCCTGCTGGCTCCAGTCCCTTTACCGTAGGTTTTAGAAGAAGATATTCTAGATTGTCATTCTAGATTCTTGGAGTTTTCTGAAACTCTATAGATATAAAATATCTGCGCTGTATGTGTTCATTACACAAGACGGTAATGTTTTATATTCTTATTGTTCTTGGTCTATATAGACCTATTCTGAAGAAGAAAATGCAGTAAAGTCTGACTTGATGAATTCAATATGGTTTGAATAAGGCACAGTGGCAGTTTCCTCTGGGTACTCTGGTTTCCCCCCACAGTCCAAAGACATGCTGAGGCTGATTGGAGTTATTGTGTGTGCCATTGTATGTGGGTGAGTGTATGGTGTGTGAGTGTGCCCTGTGATGGGTCGGCACTCCATCCTGGGTTGTTCCCTGCCTTGCACCTGTGGTCTCTGGCATAGGCTCCGGACTCCCTCGACCCTGAATAGGACAAGCTCTTTCAGAAAAAGGATGGATGGATGGTTGTAATATGGGTGTGGTCGTGTTGGACCATGGTATAGGCCTACTTTTTAAGCAGGCAGATTATGTCTATATAGAATACAGATTAAATCTCTATTCAAAACACAGGGTTTCCGGTAATTACTGATTAACATCGCGGTGGCTGATGCAGGTTTCTGCAAATGCTCTGTCTCTCTGCAGGTCCAGAAGACGCTGAGTCTGCACGTCCCCGTGGGCGATCACTCCCTGGTGGTGCCTGTGTGCACGGGAACGCTGCTGGCGACGCTGCTCTGCTTTGGCGCGGTGGCCAGTGCTGTGTGTAAGCACGGCCTCAGACGCTAGTATATAATAAATACTCCGACTCCGTATTGCGTCACCTCTAGGGGGGTTTCTCAGTGGTAATGTGACTGTGAATAGCGGCTGTGTGACCGTTAACCGACTGTGAATGTTTAAGCACTGCAAGCTGATTTACTGCACTGAAACATTTTGTATTTATATTACTTAGCTGCAATAAACCAAGCGTTTTATACGAACGCAGTGGCTCTTGTATTCTCTAAGTGTAATGATGCAGACCGTTATAGCTGAATCTACCGAATCCAATCTATGAATCACCTAATAGTACAAAGTTATTAATTTTATTCTTGCACGTGTTGAACGTCCGCATAAAACATTACTAACAATCACAGGGATTAATTTAAAACGTAAATGAAACTGGCAAAAAAAAATTCAGCAGCTTGCTTGAAACATTGACAGACCAAGATGAGACGCACTGACATTTGTGTCAAGATATTTTTCCATGTCGGACAAAAGGACTACGATTCCCAGTTCGCAATCGCTTTTGTAAAGGCCCCATTCCCATATTTTTCACTTATCCGGGAAAAACAGCACGGGGCCCATAGCCTGATGTTGGCTCGGAGGTTTAAAAAGTCTTTAAAAACTACATCTCCCACAATGCAGCTCGAACAACCGAAGTGTTTCTAGCCCTCTTTAATTCTAGTATTATCTAAATGTGGGATTCCAGTGATTTATATACGTCGATAATAAACCGTAAAAGTGATCAGTGTAGGGATTTTTGCCAGAAAAATGTTGAAATGCAGTCGGGGCGTTTTCGGTTCGCTTCGGGACTGGGCTGGGTCGGTAGTTCCGCTTCCCCTCCGCCATTGCGCTGCTTCCCAGGGCAGGAGTTTAAAGAATAAAAAAGAAACACGGGGAAAAGCGGCCGCATGTTAAGTTAATGAGCGGATACTTTGGTTAATCTGCGCTTCTGGGGCTGCTGAGAGAGCAGGGTAGGCTGCAGTTTTGCTGGCGAGTTTGCGACGGACTTTGCTGGTGAGTTTTCAGCGCACATCCAGTCCGTTATTTAATCCTTCATTGTTACTGAAAATGAATTAATGTGCGTCCACGGCCGGAAACCCTTTAAATTGTGCCGTGTTTATAAAAACTGCTCCCACAGTCCCGGTCTGCCTCTTTCTTAGACGTCTCTTGTATTATGCTGTATTTTTTGGAAGTTACCCGGCCAGTCTGTTCTAAGTTAGCTGCGAATAAAAAGTAAAAACCTCGTTTAATATGTGATACCTATTCGAGACAGCAAACCGCAACCCGGACGGATTAAATCGTTAAACGCTGATTGCAGTCAGTGTTTTTTTAGCTTAAAGCTTCTAAAGTGAAGGTGTATTTTTTTCGCATTTTCTAAGTAATTTACGGATTTAGGAAGTCGGTGTCAGTGTTATTTCTTTAGTATATAACTGATGGGCCTCTACGTGGTAAGGGGCCATATAAAATAAACTCATTATTTTTACGTCACCGGGTGTACAGAAATTACCATCTAACACCAGTTTTTTTTTCAAAGTAACAAACTGTTGTGTTGAAGAGCTACAATGAAACTGAATCACCGAGTTGTTTCCTCTCTCTGCCATTACCGACGTTGCTTTTGTTTTGCCTTTGTAAAAAAACATCTGTAACTTGTGCGAGTGGTTTATCAGATATATATAAATGTTGATTTAATGCACAGCTCCAGGTGGGATCTGAACACTTTCAGTTCCAGGACTGCCGTAATGCGGCGTTTTATTGCGCTTGCAGTATCGTGTTATTTGGACAAGGTGGTCTTCACACACGGATATGAGTTAACAGGCCGTGGGGGTGGGGGTCCGTAATATGGGAAGTGAGATTGCTCCTCCGCATGAAGCAGAACTGCTCAGCTCCCTTTCATTGACGCCAGTTTCCTGTGAATAAAGTGGAAGGATCTGAGCGCACGCTGGGACAGGTTGCAGGTTCGAGTCCCACGCGCTCATGGTCTAGTAATTAACCCCATTTAATCATCGGAACGGGTCGGGTTCCATCGATCCGAAGTTCCTGAGCAACGAATTACGCATGATATCGTGTTTTGAAACGGCTCAGATCTGCGTCCAGTGTATGGCCATGCGCTGCACCGCTAGGAACTGCTCTCCAAATCCAAGCCAGAAAATGATCCAGTGGTCAGATGTGACCTCAACGTAGATAGACTAGTGAAGACCTATTACAGAAGTCTTCTCTTAAACAAAAAAAAGTAAAGAAAAAATACATACCTCCCTGTTTGCTTCAGACCTCGGGGGGGTGTTGGTAATCCCGGCAATGGGATGGGGTCTCTTATCACGTCTGTTTGACCCCGGGCCCCTCTGTTTATGTCCCCCTCTAATTGCAGGAAGCCCCTGGGGTCCTGCGGATGGTGGCCATGGGTGGGGTCACCTGCTGGGGGGGGTGTTTCAGTCCTAAATCAGTGTGGACAAAGTGTGTTTATTTACTTCACAGTAACTTGGCTGATGTTGCAGTAAGCTGGTGTATTTGACCCTCAGGTTTATGCAGCTCACTGTTTGTTGGATGTTCGGCTTTGCGTGCAGCAATAGTGTCTCTCTGGGGCTTTAACCTGGAGCGGTGTCACTGTTAGGCGTCCATTCTGCTGCCTGCTAATAAAATTACACAAAGGACCCGCAACAGGAGGCTGACTTGAGTGTTGCAGGTTTGACCTCCATATGGACATATGAGCCTAAGTTTGGAGCTTGTTGTCATTGTGAGGGGTCACGGACAGTATCACCATCACTGAAGACCCTTAAGCCTGACCTGTGAGGCTGCTCCGGCACGTGTAGGCGTAACTCTTGTGACGTGGCACCAGGGGCCAGAAAGTGCAGCCGTGTTTTTTCCTTCTACTGAGAGACAGTTTTGGTGACAGGAAGTGCATTGTGGGCCAGCAGTCGGGTTGTGTTAGCGGTGCGTCACATGCATGTGCACGAGCAAGTCACCGTGCTATGGAAGTGTCCGGCGTTCGCTGTCACTTCACCATGCAAGGCCCTGACCATAATAAGTGCAATTGCTTGCTTCCTGTTTCTGTCTGTTCCTCGCCATTCTCTCTCTCGCTCTCTCTCTTTCTCAACCTCTCTGTCATCCCGCCATCAGTGTCGAGGACATAGGGCCAGAATGGGCTGTCCCCTGCTCCCCTAGCTAGCCAGATTTCTCTGACATAGTTTGGTGTGATGGGATTTTTATAGAGAGTGCAGGGGGTGGCCACTGGGACACTGAGATGTATCCTGAAGCCTCCCCAGGGCCAGTAGGGCTGTGCTTTGGGCTTATAGCTGTGTGCCTGGAAAGCACTGGAAGGAAACATGTGCCTAAAACAGGTGCTTAAGCTGAGCTTGACGCGTGGGTGCATGTTGGTGTATGTGTTTTATTCCTGGCCCTGAATGGGGGGGGGGAGGGGGGTGGAGTCTTCCCCCCACGGTTCCCGTGGCGATGCTGGAATGCCGGCGATGGAGTAGCAATTTCCTGCGATGAGAACACTGGCTGCTTCCTCACCCCCGCCCCCCCTCGCCCCTGGGGAGGCTGTCTGGATGTCCAGTCATCTCCCATGCAGTTGGTGAGCCGGTGTGTCGGCCTTCTGAGAACCCCGCTGACTGACTGGCGTGATACAGTGTGGTCATGATCATCTTCATTCTCCAGTTTACCACATGGCATCCAAAGTTAGCTGGTGTAAAAAATCATAGCAGGTGTGCTCTCTGTCTCTGATCCTGCAGGGCGGCGCCAGTGTGCTTCTGCTGCTCCCCCTCCCCCCTCCCCCCACCAACCCCAGTGTGCCTCTGACATGTCAGACAACGGGGAGATGGAGGACAAGCCCCCCGCTCCCCCTGTCAGGATGAGCAGCACCATCTTCAGCAGCGGCGGCAAGGACCCCCAGTCAGCCAATCACAGCTCCAAGCCCCTGCCGTCCGTGCCTGAGGAGAGGAAGCGGAACAAGATCATCTCCATATTTGGGGTGGAGAAAGGTCTGCTTACTACAAGCTGTATTAATGGCTGTGTCTTAGATATGGTTTATAATGTCCATCCGTGTTGGCATGTCCATCATGTGTGATGGATTCTGGGTAGGCGTCTGTGTTGCTGGTAGTGGGGGCCAGTTTAGGGTGAAGTCATGTTGAACTGTGGGGTGTCCTGTATGCAGGCAGCAAGAAGAAGGAGCGGCCCGAGATCTCACCGCCCTCGGACTTCGAGCACACCATCCATGTTGGCTTCGATGCTGTAACGGGGGAGTTTACCGTAAGATGCTTCCTTTGCCCTACTTTAGCCCCTGACTCCGCCCCCTCTTCCATGGCACTCGCCACTGCCCTCCTCTAGCCCCTGACTCCGCCCCCTCTTCCATGGCACTTGCCAGTGCCCTCCTCTAGCCCCTGACTCCGCCCCCTCTTCCATGGCACTCGCCACTGCCCTCCTCTATCCCCTGACTCCGCCCCTTCTTCCATGGCACTTGCCACTGCCCTATTCTATCCTCTGACTCCGCCCCTTCTTCCATGGCACTTGCCACTGCCCTCCTCTAGCTCCTGACTCCGCCCCTCTTCTATTGTGCAGGCCACTGCCCTCCTCTAGCCCCTGACTCCTCCCCCTCATTGTCTTCTCCAGGGTATGCCTGAGCAGTGGGCGCGGCTCCTCCAGACGTCCAACATCACCAAGTCCGAGCAGAAGAAGAACCCACAGGCTGTGCTGGACGTGCTGAAGTTCTACGACTCCACCGGCAACAACAAGCAGAAATACCTCAGCTTCTCCTCAGGTGGGCGCTGTCCCTCCACCCATGTTCATGTGTCCTGACCGCTGTCAAACCCTCAGCTAACTTGTTCCTTGTTCCTTTGTTGCTTTTCTAGAAAAAGACGGGTTTCCATCAGGTGCTCAGCAAGTGAGTATCCAGCCCCCCGCCCCACTCCCCCAGGGTCAAATCCGATTAATCAGTCACTGGTCACATGACCTGTCGTATCTGCGAGTCGACTATTCGCAACTTTATACCCAGTAGCAGCTGCAGGGTACATCATAAGTGTGCATCAAATGTTCTGGCCTCACCTCTGGCTGTTAGGTGATTATGGGCAAAGCAAGCAGGTTCTTGGGGAGGCAGTGCTGACAGGCCCAGTTCAGCAGGTCACATGGCTTGCGAAGCACAGAACTGCAGCCCTGCAGGACGGTAACGTGCTTAAAATGCCCCCCCCCCACCAGCCTGCCAAGAAGGGCACAGAGCCGTCTGTGGCCCAATCGCAGGACCTCGACGACGACGATGAAGAGGCACCTCCCCCCGTTGTTGCGCCGCGGCCGGAGCATACCAAATCAGTGAGTCACTGCCACCCCCCCTCCACTGTCCCTCCTATAGCACGGTCTTCCACACGAGCTCACCCGTCTCATGGCGCCCCCTACAGGTGTACACACGCTCCGTCATCGACCCCATCCCGCTGCCAACGACGAGCCCGGAGGCCGACGCTGCCAGCAGGGCTGCAGACAAGCAGAAGAAGAAGGGCAAGATGACGGATGAGGAGATCATGGACAAACTGCGTACGTCATCGCAGCCCTCCTCCTCCACAACAGTTACCGATATCCATGCTCAGGCTCTCATGGGCTCCCCCTGGTGTCAGGGTCCCTGAATGTCTTCCTTTTTCCTGTCCTATAGTGGTGTCCCCTGAATGTTAACATGGTGTCTCCCTCCTTCAGTGCGCTTACAAGCGGATCACACACATTCTTACATGCGTCGTGCTGTTAAAACCACACGCATTACACATCACGCAGCTTAATCGCGGGTGGACGCACATGCCCGCCCCCGTCCTTTTCACAGATCATCACCCCCCGCTTCTCCTTCAGGAACCATCGTCAGTATCGGAGACCCTAAGAAGAAGTACACGCGATACGAGAAGATCGGCCAGGGGTGAGTCACCGGTCACGTGTCCGCATGAGACACTGCGATTTGCCTGGCGTGCTGACAGCCGCCGCCGTGACTCACTGTGGTCATGTGACCGAGCTCTTGGTTAGTGAGAATATGTGTGATGGCTTGGTGGGTGACGTCGTTAGTTGGTTGAAAGCGTGCGTCATAAAACCATCTCATCCTGCAGGGCTTCCGGCACAGTCTTCACGGCTATCGACGTTGCCACGGGTCAGGAGGTGAGGTATTAAGCCGTGTGGCAGTGCATGAGGTGTGGGGTGAGGTGAACATCTAGGAGGCTCCTAATGGGCTGGGTGACGGTCCTGTGCAAGCAGGGGCGATTGTAGGAGTTTTGTGAGGGGTTCTTATAAGGAGCAATATTTCATACAGGGCACCTTATCCTTAGCCAGTGATATGCTTTGAATCAGTGAGACAGGGGAGGGGACACTCGGGTAGCCAATCCGCTTTCAGCATCCTGCATCATGCAGCCGCTTACAGCGCTGGCTTAAAGCAATGAATTCTGGTCCTGACGCAATGCATCATGGGTAGATTTTTTTGTCCGACTTCAGCCAGCGCTGCAAAACGTCACCACACGTCACCATGTAACATGGTACAAAAGTCTCACGAGAACAAGACGACTTAAGACAGGTCACGCAGCACCTCTGTCAGCTGCACAAACTGGAACCACCTCTCTGACGACACAACCTTGCCCTTTATTGACTGAAGATTTTAGTCACACGTGTGATGTTTGTATCCCAGGCAGTTCCAATGCGTTATCTGCTATTTCTGCCTGCAGTCCTGGGGGGCCGGAGCCGTGTAGCTTAGTTCTTTCCCTGTTCCACCACAAATGATTCAGCTCAAGAGCTGTGGTAATTAGCACAAGGAGTTGAATCAGGTGTGTTAAATGAGGGGAAACCCAAAAATGTGCAGGGCTCTGACCCCCCAGGACTGGAGTTTGACTCCCGTGGCTTATTGTTAGTTACTGTAATGTTTCGCTGCTTTATTTGTTTAATCGTCCAGTCTGTGAAGAAGGAATTCAAGTAAGAATTGCATTGTACTCTGTACATGACAGTAAGAACTTTGAATTCTTGGAATAAATGTATTCGATCTTTTCCTGACAGCTATCTTTATACACAGGGCAACTATACACGATAGTTTTTTTCCACTGCTAACAGTTTGTATCAGGAGTTGGTTATTGTAAAAGAAGTAATGTGCATGCAGGTGATATTTGTATAGATTACACCCTTCTGGCAGTGCTGCCATTGCAGTTAGGTCTCACACTGCCAGGAGTAGAAGTTGTCCGACTTGGCTGCAGCCCTCCAGCTGCCGGCAGATCTCTCTCCACGTCACGTCAGCTGCAGACAGACCTAAGCCCAAGTCGAACGCACCCAGTATCACGTGAATGGGCAGTGCTCTGTGTTAAGCTGATGATTGGCTGATCCTAAAAAGGTATGGGATGGGTAACCAGGAAGTGTCCCCTTTGTTCCCACCCAGGTGGCTATCAAGCAGATCAACCTGCAGAAGCAGCCCAAGAAGGAGCTGATCATCAACGAGATCCTGGTGATGAAGGAGCTGAAGAACCCTAACATCGTCAACTTCCTGGACAGGTACCATGCCTGGGCCGAACTGGGCTGGCCGCTCCAGGAATTGGATCATTTATGTGCCCGCGGTACAACAATTGGCTGATATATCTCTATGGTGTCAAACTGACCAATAGGAGCCCTTTTGGATAAGCAAGCTGTAACACTGGGTTCATTGAGAGTAGGAATGGAAAATTCCATGTCGAAATGTCTTGCTGCAGTTTCCTGGTGGGAGACGAGCTCTTCGTGGTGATGGAGTACCTGGCCGGTGGCTCCCTGACCGATGTGGTGACGGAGACCTGCATGGACGAGGCCCAGATTGCTGCTGTGTGTCGAGAGGTGTGTCAGGCACAAACACCTAACCGAAGGACCTTCTGTGCTGCCATACGCATTTATGAGCATCCACCTGGATTCATTATTCTGGAATGAAAGCTGTGTTAGCCAATGAGATTTCAGTTCTTTTGACGCCGAGTTTCTCAGTCGTCAACTTCAGGGATTAGCTCATTCATTGGGTAGATGAATGTGTTGGCTGTTTGGTGAGGTGATTCCCCAGCAGCAGGCGCAGTGACCCTCATCTCCTTCACGCCCTGTAGTGTCTTCAGGCCCTGGAGTTCTTACACGCCAACCAGGTGATCCATAGGGACATCAAGAGTGACAATGTCCTTTTGGGCATGGACGGCTCCGTCAAGCTCAGTAGGTTCACCCGCCTGGTGTGACAGGTTGAACACAGAATTCTGATCAGCCCTGTAATCATCACCTTCATCATCACCATCATCCCCAGCCATGAAACCCAAATTAAGCTCCCAACTGCTTCTGCCCCACAGCCGACTTTGGCTTCTGCGCCCAGATCACCCCCGAGCAGAGCAAGCGCAGCACCATGGTGGGCACTCCCTACTGGATGGCCCCCGAGGTCGTGACCCGGAAGGCCTACGGCCCCAAGGTGGACATCTGGTCGCTGGGCATCATGGCCATCGAGATGGTGGAAGGAGAGCCTCCATATCTCAATGAGAACCCGCTGAGGGTAAGGCTCTCCCTTGGGGGGTGGTCCAAGTGGGTCACCCGGCGGGGGCTTGAAATTGTCCCTGTGTCTCGAGCACATTAGTAAATTGTGTTCTCTCTGGAGCACTGTTGTTGTACCTTATGAGTAGCAATGTCCCCAGGCAACTTGCTTATCATCTTATGCTCTACATAGTTTATCAGTTCAGTACTCAAAGGTACAGCAGCAGTGCCTCAGCCAGGACTTGTGATGTCCTGCCTTTGCTGTCACACACTTTCATGCCATCTTCTTGTTACTCCCATCTTCCCCCTAGGCACTGTACCTGATTGCCACTAATGGCACCCCGGAGCTGCAGAACCCTGAGAAGCTGTCCCCAATCTTCCGGGATTTCCTGAACCGCTGTTTGGAGATGGATGTCGAGAAGAGGGGTGGTGGCAAGGAACTGCTGCAGGTGAGTGCCGCCCACACCTGCTGCCTGGCCAATCGGAGAACTTGACTTTGACTGCTATGTAAATGTGCCTAGAGTGACGGTCATGGTGAGGTCACTGTCATTTCATGTCAGCTGGGAGGTGGAAAGGCAGTGTTCCTGTTGGCACAGGATTGGTTGATGGTTTTGAGTGACACCTCCTCAAACCTGTCGTCTCGTTTCTTCGGCAGCATCCTTTCCTGAAGCTGGCTAAGCCCTTGTCCAGCCTGACGCCTCTCATCCTGGCTGCCAAGGAGGCAATGAAGAGCAACCGCTAGTCCCCACCCCCCCCCCCCCCCAAGTTGTCCTGACAGTGCTCAATCTCCATCCCCTCACACATACTCACCCATGCCAGAGTGTCATCAGCAGTTTTAAACTCCTGCCAAAAAATCAGGTCAACACCAAGACTGTATGGCTGCCCCACCACTAGGGGGAGTGTTCCTCTTTCTTAACCTTTTCAACCTCTCCCCTGTGACTCTGCCCATTGTGTCAGACTTCCTGCTTGTAGTCTCGCACAAGGCAGAAGTTTGCCGGAGAAAGTGCGCCCCCTCGAGGAATCCAGATGTATTGTTTTTCATCAGTTCGTCTCCAGCTTACCAGAATCACTGCCTAGATTCACGGCTGTTTGTGTGAAACCTGCCTGTTTTTCCTGATGTCACCGTTATTTCTTTATATATATAAAAAAACTCTTTTCTTGTTATTGGTGGTGGTCTTGCCTGGTAGATCACTACCCCTCACCCCGGGCTTTTGTGCCTTCTGGGTCCAGGTCACTGTGATAAACAATGCTTGCTGTAAGATAAAAATCTATCCGACTGAGAGCCGGAATGAGCGCTGATGATACGCTTCAGTATTTCGGAAACGTATTTATGAGCTACGTAGGAACATGTTGAAATATTTCTGACACATTGCAGAAGACATTTTATATTTTGTCCAGCACCCCTTTACCTCCCCCTCCCCCCATGCAAGGACAGCAGGGTTATTTTGTTTCTTTAATTGGAAAATTCACAGTTCACCCTTCAAAGGTGAAACATGAAACTTGTACTGTATCAGACGAGTGTTTCCTAATACAAAGGGTTTCGTCAGCATTGAAAGTAAAACTGTATGTATATTGTGTATTTTGAAATGACGAAAAACATTAGACATTAGAAATCAGGGCTTTTTCTGTCTAGCGTATGTGTGTATGAATGTGTGTTTTTAACTAACTGAGACAGACTGCCACCAAGGTAAAGTATTTGCGTTTTTCTCTTCATTGTCTGGATGTGAACAGCGACCGCGACTGTGTTTCTCCGTGCGTAGTCCTCTTTTTCTAAACTAAAAGCCTTGTTTCTGGAAAAATTGGAGAAAAAATGCGACCCTGTTAAATAAAAGTGCATTTTTTTTTTATTTTGAGTTTAGTCGATTTTTGAAAATGCCGTATTTCACGGAAGCCGTTTCAAGGTTATTCCTTTCAGTAAGGTTTTTGTGCACTTTAGGATTATTGTATTTGAAGCTTTCAAGAAAAAATGCATTTAGAAAATGTCAAGTAGTGCAGTGCTTGGGTTGTATGTATCTGACATTTACTGCCTGTGGTTACTTGTTAAAAATATGTTTCAAATACCATTTGCTGAAGCTTTTTGCCCATAAGATCCTAAAAAAGTGTCTCACACACACACACACCATCCCGTTTTCAGTGAGTGGGATGGGATCTAAAACTCAAATCCTAGTACAGGTACCACTGACCTTCAGTCAGATCTGGGTGTAATTTCTAACAGTGAATGAATGGTGTTCAAACCAAATTCTTTTACTACAGGTTTTATGATGAATTACTGCCCAAGTATCCATAAGCAAAAGATCCTCTTTCTCCTTTGTGTACATAACCTTCAGCTCAAGGCAATGCTTGATATTTCTCAAGATTTCCCCTGAGATTGATAAAGTTAATTTTAATATAACTGGGCAGAAAATGATTATGTCATTGGCCGGGAGCCACAACTGGGCCTCAAAATAGCTGCATTTATATTGTCCAATAGATTTGCTAGAAACTGCAAAACATAAATTTACATTTACAATTGCAATTAATTATTAAACCGCAAGTATTTTCAACGCTTTCCACTTACATACAGTTATGTGCAAAATAATAGCAGTCTAACATTACTAATGTGTTTGAGTCCTGATTTTGGCAGAAATGATGATACAACATGAGAGCAAATTGATGACTAGGTGTAGCAGAGTAATGGCCAAACAACAGACTTAACAGACATGCATGCTGCTAATTTGGGATAATCGACTCATTTAATGAAAGGGGCGTGTTCAAATTAATAGCAGTGTGGAGATCAGCTAGGGAGGTCATTGACTCTGAAGAAATGGGTGTCAATTATGGCCCTTATTTAAGGAAGGAAGGCAGCAGATGTTGTGCCTGCTGGTTTTAGCCCTTGCTCAGTGAGTAAAATGGGTCGTTCCAGACATTGCACTGAGGGAGAAAGAACTTTGATCAAAACGTTGATTGGAGAGGGGAAGACATGCAAAGAAATGCAGCAAATAATTGGCTGCTCTGCTAAAAAGATCTCAAATGCTTTGAAAAGGGAAAGAAAACCCAAAACACGTGGTAGAAAAAGGAATATGACCATCCGCCTAGATCATAGAATAACAAGAATGGCAAAGAAGCATCCAATGATCAGCTCCAGAGAGATCAAAGAAGATCTCCATTTACCTGTGAGTACTTCAACAATCAGAAGACGCTTATGTGACGGCAAACTATTTGCAAGAAACCCTCGTAAAGTACCACTGCTGAAAAAAAGGCACGTATTGAAAAGGTTACAGTTTGCCAAAGAACACATTGATTGGCCTAAAGAGAAGTTCACAGTACACTGTGAAGACCGTAAAACATGGAGGTGCAAGCATAATGGTTTGGGGATGTTTGGAGTGGGACCCATTTATCCCATAACAGGCACCATGGACCAGTTTCAGTACCTGAAAATACTGGAAGAGGTCATGTTGCCTTATGCTGAGGAAGACATGCCCTTAAAATGGGTGTTTCAGCAGGACGACGACCCCAAACACACCAGCAAGCGGGCAACATCCTGCTTGCAGACCAAAAAGATTGATGTCATGAAGTGGCCAGCCCAATCCCCGGACCTCAATCCAATTGAGAATTTGTGGAGTGGCCTCAAAAATTCTGTTTTTGATGCAAAACCGAAGAATGCAGAAGATCTGTGGAATGTAGTCCAGTCAGCTTGGGCTGCAATTTCTGTTTGCAGGTGTCAAATGTTAGCTGACTCCATGCCACACAAATGTAAAGCAGTGATCATAAATAATGGTTATACAAATAAATATTAGTTCAGTGTTTAAAGGAAAAGCTAAATCTTCGTTTCATTTTCAGTTTATACAGTAAATATTCCAGTTTTTAAATGAAAATCCAGATACTGCTATTTTTTTGAACAACCTAATATTGTTTTTCTTCATTTTCAGTAAAAAAAAACAAAGAAAAGAGAAAATTGTTCATATTTTCATTTGGAATTGAATGTGCACGGCTCAGCAGCATGGTGGTGCAGTGGTTAGCACTGTAAGGGGTGGCATGGTGGTGCAGTGGTTAGCACTGTTGCCTCACACCTCTGGGACCCGGGTTCGAGTCTCCGCCTGGGTCACACATGTGTGGAGTTTGCATGTTCTCCCCATGTCGTCGTGGGGTTTCCTCCGGGTACTCCGGTTTCCCCCCACAGTCCAAAAACATGCTGAGGCTAATTGGAGTTGCTAAATTGCCCGTAGGTGTGCATGTGTGAGTGTGCCCTGCGATGGGCTGGCCCCCCATCCTGGGTTGTTCCCTGCCTTGTGCCTATTGCTTCCGGGATAGGCTCCAGACCCCCCGCGACCCAGTAGGATAAGCGGTTTGGAAAATGGATGGATGGATGGGTTCCTCCCACTTTGCCACGCTCTATTCCTTTCAACATACGACAATGTCGTATTGCCAAAACGATTTTGTAGTATATGGCCAGCTTAACGAAACGCATGCATTACAGAGTTACGACAGTTACAATTATCATAAACACACGAATGCATAAATAATTTACACTATTCAAAGATATGCGCAGCGAGGTACAAATCATGCCATTTACTGGATAATTAGTCCAACAGTCCAACACTATATTGATAAAATAGCATCTATTCGTTCAACTATATTTGAAGAATGTGGCCATCTTTAGCCAGGAAGCAGGTTATTTACACCATCTGCAAGTGATGGCCAAATGAAACTTCATTGAACTATTTGTGGTATTTTTGACCCCACTAGATGGCACTATTGATTTAAAGAGTAAAGCAGAAATTATAGCTTTGAGGCATGCGTTGAGCTTTTTTTCACAGTGAGCGCCATCTACTAAAATCTAAAAAATACTACAAATGGTTCATGAAGCTTAATTTAGCCACACTACCATCTACTTTTTATGTGTTTAATGACATTTAAATTGTAGTCTTTGAATATAGGACAACCCTAGTTTTTTAGATGTAATGTTTTGGGAAATAAAGCACCATCTTATATTCAGTGTGGTACGGTAATTACCAAATCTCTGACAGTGGCCTGTGAAGGCTGAGAAAAGTTTCAGATGTAGTAGATTGACTGGGATGGAGGGTGGTAACCAGAATAATAATGTTTTACCTTCAATGGCCAGAAGGCGGCGTTAAAACCTCCTACATTGCTTCAGTCCTTGCTTGTTTCCTGGCAGCTTTTGGCCAAGCAGCAGATGAGATTTTTTATCCCGGAGCCTGCAGTCCCAAGTGGGCCTCACAGGGATAATCTCTACTGCTGCTCTTGAACTGCCGCTTCACAGCCATCTTGAAGTCTTCCAGAGTAATGTGGAGGTTGAACTGTCTCTGGCATCCCAGTACTGAAACCAGCATAATCGCAGGTAGACTCAATCTTTACATTAGCAGGAGTAAGAAGAGGCAGATTCATTCAAACGGAGATTCACTTATTTGTTTTCTTTAAAAGGACTGTATGCACACAACCAAACACCCACACTTCCAACATACTTTGCACGTGTGTTGTCAGAGAAGAAGGCCAGCAGGTTCGGTGCACACACACCCCAGTAAACATCCCCCTTTGGGGCCTGTCTGGGGCCATTGCAGGCAGCCTACCGAAGGCGCCGTTACCAGAGTGAAATGCAGGGCATGTATGAGCCCCACACGATGGGGTCCTGGTGGACTGCCCACACTAAGCGCAGCATGCCCACACTTCGGGCTGGCTGTAGGCTATCCTAGTGGGGCCCTAGTGGGCTGCCCACACTAAGCACATTATGCCCATACTTCGGGCTGGGTGTGGGCTATCCTAGTGGGGCCCTAGTGGGCTGCCCACACTAAGCACAGCATGCCCACACTTTGGGCTGGCTGTAGACTATCCTAGTGGGGCCCTAGTGGGCTGCCCACACTAAGCACAGTATGCCCACACTTTGGGCTGGGTGTGGGCTATCCTAGTGGGGCCCTAGTGGGCTGCCCACACTAAGCACAGCATGCCCACACTTTGGGCTGGCTGTAGACTATCCTAGTGGGGCCCTAGTGGGCTGCCCACACTAAGCACAGCATGCCCACACTTTGGGCTGGGTGTGGGCTATCCTAGTGGGGCCATAGTGGGCTGCCCACACTAAGCACAGTATGCCCACACTTTGGGCTGGGTGTAGACTATCCTAGTGGGGCCCTAATGGGCTGCCCACACTAAGCACATTATGCCCACACTTTGGGCTGGGTGTGGGCTATCCTAGTGGGGCCCTAGTGGGCTGCCCACATGACACACAGCTATTTACATTATTTACATAGCTGCTAATGGTCTGTCTGGACCACGGATACCCCCAGTGCTACAAAATATTAATTTTAATTTATACTACGGGACCGTTGAATGCTTGAATCTGATTGGCTGACGAACGTTCTGAGGTGTGCAATTATTTTCAGATAAACGCACGGCGAACGTAATTCCAGGCAGCTCTCTTGACTGCATTACAGTTCCATATCACTTCGCATAGTTAACTGTAATAACGGAAATTAGCATACAGTACCTATACAGCACACATTAACTGCATTAGTCTGCTATCAACGGCTCAAGCCTCCATTGCCAGCTTTAAAATGACGTTTTGGAACTAGCAAGAGTCGTTGGATGAGATGCGGAAGAAATAATCCTACTCACAATAGCGATTTAAGTAGAAAAACCGGACAAATCCCTTGAAATATATCATCTGATCGATGTCTTGAGGTGTGGAAACCGTAGTATAAGCGGAATAATTGACTCCGGACCGTTGAATTATTAGAAAATAATGCACACCCGAGGTGGTAATGCGGCCCGTCATCAATTATTCCTTATATATTATATTATATTATATTATATTATATTATATTATATTATATTATATTATAGCTATTGCTGAAGGGATACGAAGCAACACAGCGATAGCAGCCAAAAGAAGAGAGAGCTGGCAGATGAATGAAACGCATAAGTGTCCTTTTTTAATGTTCACTATCTCAATATTTGTATTTTCACCCATTTCCACCCTTTGTATGGCATAGATAAGATTCTAACAACTCTGAGCTATTAGTTAAGTTTTCCCCAAACGAGCTTGATGGGCCAAATGGCCTCCTCTCGTTTGTAAATGTATTATGTTCCTAATCATATCTAAATGGCGAATTTTCTCCTGCCCCTTCAGCACCTTAGCTACTGTGTGGGGGGCGTAGTGGTGCAGAACGGCTGCTGTCGCATCATCCAGCTGGGGGCTACACAGTGGTGCTGGTCGCAGTAGCCTCCCACTCGTCCTGTAAAGTGCTTTGGGTGTCTTGAAAAGCACTATATAAATGTAACTTTCATTCATTCATTCGCTCTGATATTCATCGCGTCTAATCTAATGAGTAGTAACAGCTGCAGGGCGATTAATTTCCTTTTCTTTTAAAGCAAACACCACTCCAGCTGAAGAGCTGGCTGCAAAATGCCCCCCCCCCCCCCCAATTTTAAAGGGCATAGAGGAGCTCATAGTCAGTTCGTCACACATATTCATGCCGCATGTCATAAGTGTGTTATCACAAACCATTTTCTCGTAGAGCCAATCACAGGGACCCTCACACTTCTGCCAGAGCCCAATCAACGGGACCCATGTGACATGTTAGATAAGGACACGGTATCTGACCACCCCTATGCTGAAGATGACTTTGCCGAGTTTGACTTCTAAAATATGGAACTAGTAAATTGCCAATGACTAATATTCTCTCGACTGAAGAGGTACCTCTCAAAAGGCAGTTCATCTTGATATGCTAAAAGATCTATATGCTTAGTTTGGAATACTATTATTATTTGCCAAATAGATTATACAGAGATTATATAAGAAGATGTAACTTCATTGGTGTGAAATCTTTTATCTGCATTTTACTGTAACTTAATTACATTCTCAGGATCAGACCCTGCCCTCACCTTTCCCTGCTTGGCTAGCAGGTGTCACTGGTCACACCTTTCAATGCATTTGCATCCTTCAGGATTTATGATCCACACTTGAAGATTATGTGGACCATTCAACAATGAGACAGCTGCATGTGTTTACATGTTTTAATGGAAACCACAGCGCAATGTATGGTCACCATAAAACACACATCTTCTACTAATAATTAATATTGAAATTCTTGCAGGAATGGTATTTAAATATACATAATTTGATTATGTATACTGATTGGCTCCTTTTTTGGGAGGGCCTAATGAAAGATTGCTGGTTCGAATCCCCGACCAGCAAGGCACCCGTGAGGTACCCTGAGCAAGGTACCGCCCCCCCCGCACTGCTCCCCGGGCACTGAATTAGCTGCTGCCTGTTATATCACATTGTCACATATGGGTTAAATGCAGAGAATACATTTCATTGTTGTGCACTGTGTGCTGTGGTGTGTCAACAATGATCACTGATCACCAAATTCTAAATTAAATTCTACAAATCGTGCTGACCTAAAATCTAGCCCAAACCCAATTGGCTTACCTGGTCTCTCTGGCTCCTTCCAGCTTCCAATGCTCATTTGTGCTTCCTGGGTTAAAGGTCAGCATTTAAGGACATGGGGTGTTTATCGAGATGCGTACCTGACCATTCTTGTGTTCTTGCCTATCAGTTTGACGTCATCTTCCTTTGTCAAAGTACGGTTCCGGTATAAAAGATCCCCAAAGGTTGTTCTTGCCCATCCCTGTATATCCAGGATGCACTGGTTGCATCCTCACCAAATGAGAGCAATCCCATGATTCATTGCATCCCAAGGTCATTCTTGGGCAACAAGTTAGCAACACTCCCATGAATTCCTGAGCTGCAGCTGCTGCAGTGCTCAGACTTTCACAGGATACATGCTGTTCCTCTGCAGTGTTTCCTCACTTTGAAATGTTGCCGTTTGGAGATGTCAGTCATGGGAAAAGTATTACATTTTCATACTCTGTACAGACACAGATACCATGCCAAAATGTTACTCAAGTAAAAGTTATCCATTATATAGTATTACTCAAGTCAAAACACCTGGTTTAAATAGTACATAAGTGTCAAAACAAAACAACAAAAACAAGTACTATGTATTCAAATCCAAATTTAGCATTAAAGCTAGAATATAGCACTGCAAGTTACAGTGCACCACAAGGAAATCAGCGGATGTTTTCTTTTTTGTCAGAAAAAGTGGTGAAACTGGTCGAGCTTGAAGGAGCGGATTAGCAGAATGATGTTACGTCATTTTTTATTCAGTGGAAAATGGAAAGTCAAATTCAAAATTATAAACACGTTGTGGGTCCGTACTTTAAGACATTTTATATGTGGTGAATGAGCTGATGAAATTCCTCATCCTCCACAAAAAAATGACTGATCACCCAATGCGATCATCACCATCATTCATTAGTTGTGTCGCTAACATTTTACAATGAGGGTACATGTAAGAGCATTAATTCATACACGAATTCATGAAATAATAATTGGTTACGGTTTACATGAACTGCACCTTCATAATACCTTTACAATGCATTTCTACAACATTCAGTGTATCTTCATAATGCATTCATATGCAGTATGTAAGTACACCTTAACATCCTAACATACCTTAACAGCTGAAATATACAGTATCTCACAAAAGTGATTACACCCCTCACATTTCTGTAAATATTTTATTATATCTTTTCAAGGGACAACCCTAAAGATATGAAACTCTGATAGAATGTAAAGTAATCGGTGTACAGCTGGTATAATGGTGTAAAGTTGATGTCCCCTCAAAATAACTCAACACACAGCCATTAATGTCTGAACTGCTGGCAACAAAAGTTAACTCGCTATGAATCTTCCAAACCCGATTGATTTTATACACCTATAGCAAGGGGTTTGAATGAAATACCTGATTTCAACAATTGAATCCCAATACTCTGGTCCATATAATGTATTTCACCAAATAAAAACCAGGATTCAACTAAAAGCAGAGTCTGAGATAATGTCTGGGCGTCTGGTCAACATAAAACACAAATAAAGTATCATGCCTGGATAGTGCAGATCCTCCTGTGTGCCACGCCCCCCTCAATACCTGGTGAGGAATCCCTCTGTTACCAGCTGTCTCTAGTCTTGTTAACAGCTGTTGTGTATTTAAGTCTGCGCTAGAGTACGTTTCCCCAGTCCGGTCATTAATGTTGTGACATTGTGTGGTGATTGTGTGGTCCTGCTTGTTTCCCCTTAATTAAACCCCATATTCGCATGATTCCTCGAGCTCTGTATGATTCTTCTGTAAGCAGGACATGGGTCACTAAACCACAGATGATGTGTCACCTGCTCACAGATTTGTTTAACAAACGCCTCCTTATCTGCCCTCATAGCCGTCCTTCTCAGTTCAGCTCAGATTGGAGTTGCCACTAAGTCGTTCACTGTGACTCCTCTCGATAATATCCAGGGTGCCCCGTGAGATGAAACAACTCCTTCTGGGAACACCAGCAACACCAACATAGCCCTCAGCAACCTTCAGGCTCTTATCACAGAAGGTCTCCCGCATCACTTTAGAGTCAGCAGTCACACCCAAGTCTGTAAGGAATTAAAATTGGACATCGGTAGGCCCGGGAGGTTGGCATATTGGGACTGTGTGTGTCTTTAGGCCTTAGGCAAGAAGAGATTGTTTTGAATACTGTGTGACCTCGCTTCGAGATAGCTGCCTGCAGTAAGTTCCGCAGACCCTGAGGAAAGCTCGGGCCTTGGAGAGGCAGACAGCGGAACAAAGGGGGGGGAGAAACCACCTGCAGGGAGAGATTCCCCATCGTCATGGATGTGTGGAGATGGACAGGTGCAAAGGTACAAAATAGATCAGTGTGTAGAGGTACAGAGAAAGGGGGATGCAGAAGAAAGTAAGGAGAAAAGTGTTGATCCACTGCCAGACTGGTTAGGGGAAGTACCTGATTGCTTGTGGGCAAAAGGGAAAAATGATTTTGGCAGAGTGGTGTCAGCTGAGCCTTTGGTGGTCCACCCCAAGTCTGACTTTCGGCCTCACAAGGCCCAGTATCCCTTATCTAGAGAAGCAGAGGAGGGAGTGAGAGAAGTACATGCAGATCTGGTGAAAAGGGGGGCTATTAAGGAAATAGCCTATTCTCCAGTCAATTCACCTATTTTACCTGTGAAAAAGGCAAATGGAGCTTGGAGGTTTGTGCAAGATCTGAGGGGTGTTAATGCAGCCATACACCCCAGGGCTCCTATCGTACCCAATCCAGTCACGATCCTGGCTTCCATACCAGCGGAGGCTAAATGGTTCTCTGTCATTGATTTGGCTAATGCTTTCTTTTCTATCCCAGTAGATCCAGATTCCCAGTACTGGTTCACCTTCACCTTTCTGGGGAAGAGGTGGACCTGGACAGTGATGCCCCAGGGCTACACAGAGTCACCTAGCGTGTATGGGCAGGAGCTGGCAAAAAATTTGGAGGGGTTTACTGCACCAGGGGGTAGCACACTGGTACAGTATATGGATGATTTGTTGCTTTGCTCTCACACTCGCGAGTCCTGTAAACAGGACACCAGAGCTCTGTTAGACTTCCTGGCTGAAAATGGGCACAAAGCCTCCAAATAAAAGCTGCAGCTGGTGTCACAAAGGGTTAAATACCTTGGACATGTGTTGACAAGTGAGGGAAGGTCATTAGGACCAGATCGAGTGGCCTCCATACAGGAGATGCCCAAACCAGAAACTAAACAGCAATTGCTTTCAGTCCTTGGCATGATTGGCTATTGCAGGCCTTGGATTCAGGACTATGCACAGAGATCACAGCCCTTGATTGACTTGACAATTGGGCTAGGACTGACAGATAAACTGACGTGGACGTCCGAAGCTGAAGATGCCCTGATTGATTTAAAACAAGCGTTAATGTCAGCCCCAGCTTTGGGGGTGCCTGACTATAGAAAGACATTTGTGCAGTATGTGGACGAGAAAAAAGGTTCATGACTTCAGTTCTGATTCAGTATCACGGGGAAAGGGGCAAACCGGTTGCATACTACTCAAAGCGTTTGGACTCGGTGGCTCGAGCATTACCCCTTTGTCTTCGAGCGGTAGCTGCGGCCGCAGAGGCAGTGATGGCAAGCGCAGATCTAGTCCAGTTACATCCACTGAAACTTCGAGTTCCCCATGCAGTGCACGCAATCCTGACACAGGTCAGGACATCTCATTTGACGCCTGCGCGATCGGTGCATTATCAGAATGTTTTGTTAACACTGGCAAATGTGACTGTGGAAAGATGCTCTGCTTTGAATCCGGCGACCCTCCTTCCCACGGAGGCGGACGGAGAACCGCATGATTGTTTGCAGGTCATCGACTGTGTGTGCAGGCCTAGGCCGGATCTGACCGACATCCCACTGGAAGGAGGCGACATCCTGTTTGTCGATGGGAGTTCTTTGAGGCTGGAGGACGGATCTCCAGCGACCTCCTATGCCGTGGTGATGCAAGACGGATTACTTGTGGACGGAGGGCCTCTGCCCAGACATTGGTCCGCGCAAGCGGCTGAGCTGTTTGCACTGCGACAGGCCTGCAAATTGGCTGAGGGACAAAAAGTCACTATCTACACAGACTCAAGATACGCCTTCGGGGTGTGTCATGATCATGGTGCATTGTGGAAGCAGAGAGGTTTTCGCACCAGCACTGGAAAACCCATTCAGCATCATGAGTTAGTGGAACAATTACTGGACGCTCTCATGCTACCTAAACAGGTGGCAATAGTGAAGTGCCAGGCCCACACTAAGCGGACTGATGAAATCAGTCAGGGAAATGACCTCGCAGACCAGTGGGCTAAAAGTTTAGCCAAGAACTCCACTGGGTTTGGGAATAAGGTTTTACTGGCAAAGAATGTCGATAAACCAGGCGCTGAAATGACCTTGTTTTGATTCAAACAGGTGCAACGGAGGCTGAGCTCCACGGCTGGAAACGGAGTGGGGCATGGAGTGATAGAGAAGGCGTGTGGCGACATTCTGGGACTAACAAACCTTATCTCCCTAGATCTGCGTATCCAGGGATGGCCAAAGCCGTTCATGGCCTGGATCATGTGTCTCGGGACGGGATGGTGGCAGCTGTGACTCGGGTGTGGCATGCCCCTGGGTTTGCCACAGCTGCTGCCCAATTCTGCGGGAAGTGTATGGTGTGCATGAAATTCAATGTGGGAAAGGGCATCCCAACCGGCCCTGCAGTGACCCCGAGTCCCCAAAGCCCATTCGATCACCTGCAGATGGATTTCATTGAGCTAACGCCGTGCAGGGGATATAAGTATTGCTTGGTGATTGTAGATTTGTTTTCCAGATGGGTGGAGGCATTTCCTTGCCGTCGCCCTGATGCTCTGAGTGTGGCTAAATGTCTGTTAAAGGAGGTGATTCCACGATGGGGCATTCCATCTAAAATCACCACAGACAACGGTCCTGCGTTCATCGCAGAGATCCTGGCTAAATTGTCCCATTGGATGGAAATTGATTTGAAGCATTATTGTGCCTATCACCCCTCGAGTGGGGGGATAGTGGAGAGAGCAAATCAGACACTTAAACTGAAATTGGCGAAAATTTCAGAGACGACGGGCCTGCCCTGGGTGGATGCCCTGCCCCTGGCTTTGTTATTCATGCGAGCAAGGACGCACCGCCAAACAGGATTGGCTCCTTTCGAAGTGTTGACGGGAAGGCCGATGCGTGTTTTGTCTCCCTCGCGATATGTCACACTGGAGACCGTGGAAGGGGATTTGCTGACTTATCTTACAGGTTTGCGGCAGGCGATAGGTGCAGCCTGGGACCAGGTTCGTGCCAATTGGAGGAATCCAGAGGGAGAGCTGCCACGAGCTGTGACACTGCTCGAGCCAGGGAGCTGGGTGTTGGTTCGCGACCTGAGGAGGAAAAGATGGAACACGCCGAGATGGAGGGGACCCCACCAGGTCTTGATGGTGACCCCTCACGCAGTGAAAGTGGAGGAAATCGACGCCTGGATCCATCAAGTCCACTGCAGACGCGTGTCCGACCCTGGTGGTTCTTTCGAGACTGGCCCCTGAAAGGGCCACAACTGTGTTGCCTTGCCCTGATAGCCATTTTTATTGTCACAGTTACATTTGGGATTGATGGCATATTGTGGTGGAGAACTGCTTATTCCGGTTGTGTCACCCGCTGTACTCCAACAGAGCCCAACCCACGACAAGTTTTGAACCGAGGGAAAAGGGAGGTGATGAATGCCAATGCCGATGCTAATGCTGTGGAGCTTTTGGCCCGAGCTGTGACTGCTGAGCTGAGGCGCAGATGTCGTTAGCTGTGCGGGCATATACACGCAGCAGACGGTCTCTTAGTCGGACTGAACAATGGTTTGGGGTATTTATTCCATCCCTTGGGGTGGCAGACCTTCAGACAGAGGTGACTGCCCTGCAGACTGCAGTTGAAAAGGTGGCCAATCAAACGCTTGACACCGTGAAGGCCGTCTCGGGTGAATTGTCGGCGGTTAGGCAGGTAGCTCTGCAAAACCGCATGGCATTGGATCTCCTGTTGGCTGAGAAAGGTGGAGTTTGTGCTATTGTGGGAAGAGAATGTTGCACGTACATCCCTGATTCCACTCAGGCTGTGCATGATCTAGAGGACGTGGTGCACAAGCAGATGTCTGAGGTACACAAAGAGCATGGCCTGTTTGAGTACAGCTGGGACTACTGGTTCTCCTCCCTGATCCCGGGTTTATCAGGGGTGTTTAGACCCTTAGTTTTTAGTGTAGTGTTACTGCTAGTAGTGTTGCTGCTAATCTTTTTGCTGTTTAGGTGTTGTTCTAGTATTCTGTCTTCCCAGGCAAATTCTGTTATGTTCCTACGGGCTCCCCCTCTTCCCTACGCGGATGATCCTCTTCTTCCCGCCTGGCTCTACGACCCTCAGCCCCAGGTTGTCGTCCATGCGACCGGCAACGCCAACACCGCTGGTGACTCCTGTTCCATCCGGCCGCCACCAGCCCACTTCGACCCGCTGCGCAATGGTCCGGCGTTTTACTACACTGCGGACTCTGATTGTTTGTGAACTATGCGGATTTCGCATGTTCAAAAGGGGGGAATGTGGAATTAAAATTGGACATCGGTAGGCCCGGGAGGTTGGCATATTGGGACTGTGTGTGTCTTTAGGCCTTAGGCAAGAAGAGATTGTTTTGAATACTGTGTGACCTCGCTTCGAGATAGCTGCCTGCAGTAAGTTCCGCAGACCCTGAGGAAAACTCGGGCCTTGGAGAAGCAGACAGCGGAACAAAGGGGGGGGAGAAACCACCTGCAGGGAGAGATTTGAAGCTGCCCCAACTGGCGAGTTATAGCTTTATAGAATAGTTGTGGCAAACAATATATAGCAAGCTATGCGGTAGTGCAAATGTATAAGTAATTGTTAATCATACAAATCATATGTTAACCATGTATTGGCAGTGATTCAATGACAATACGTCAATACGTTAATCATTAATCAAAGGACAACTGAGTATTTACAGTGATTCAATGTCATGTAATCAATATCTATATTCATATCTCCAGTAGGAGCCTAGTAGTCGAGACATGTTCTGGTAGACTGAGTAGAATGGGTGGACTTTACCTTGCCACCAAGGTGAACCAATAGAATTCGAGAATTGTGTTTGTTATACGTTTAAGCTTGGTTCATTGGTGTGTTGTGACCAATCAGGATTTAGACACCCTTACTGTGAAGTGGGAGTTATGGTATATCAACTGGTTGCTCGGAGAGCTAAAAAAGATCTTGGTACCGAATGCCAGAGTGTGATGAGAGCGCTTTGCTGAGTTGAAGAAATAAAAGAGATTTTCCTTTACCTCATCAAACTGAGAGGTCCGACTTTTATTCTAAGTGTTATATTCTAAATTTTTCTACCACAGTTCCTCACACAAACTGCGTACAAACTCATCAGAAACAGCCTGATCTTGGAGTCTGGCTAAGTCCAGCCTCATTCTCCTAGTAGGTAGTAGCCTACTGGATCTAAGCTGAATCTTCAGGGTAACAACAACAAGTCTGTGGTTAGAATTCACAAACTGGCACTTCTGTAGACCCTGCAGTTCTGCAGGAGCCTCCAGAATCTGCCCACGAGGATGTGATCGATCTCCTTCACCGCACCAGCAGTATAGGAGTACCAAGTCAGACAGACCACACGAAAAGCAGGTATACCCACCTACAGAGGTCTGGCCACTCAGCCTGCGTACCTCAGAGAGTGCTGCCACTGAAAGACGGAGTTTATGAGACTCCCCCAACAGCAGAGGAAGATGGTCATCTTACCGGAAAGACAAGACGTTCTGTCTTCCCGGATGAGTCGCCTCAAACTGGGACCCGAGTGCCGCCATGCAGCAGGCAACACCTCAGCACCACACCAGCCCCGATCCCCAACAGGCCTGACCCTATTAGCCCTCTCATGGTTTCGATTGATTTTTTTTCCTTTTTTCTACTCCAGCATCTGATGCCATTTACCGAGAACATGTTCCTCCCCATTCAATATTTTCTCCAAGTCCTGAATCCAGGGCAGCTGAGTGGCATCATAACAGCTTCATTGCCCCTGAATCATCAAGACAACTTCAGCGGCAACGATGGAAAGACACAGTTCACACTGGCTTGCCAACCATTTTTCTCATTGAGAAAATGGAGTTAATTTCATTTTCTAGTGAGTTTCATTTCTCACTATACAGCCAGAATGTCAGATACAGAGAAACACTATGTGTTTTAGATAAAACTACGGAATTAGACTTGCTATTATCATTGGCTGTTCATTGAGTTTTCATTAACAGACCCTTTAATTTACTTTCTCAGTGTGTTAAGTGGTTCATCTTCAATTGTGTGAACTTCTCCATCACCAGGTTCTTGTGGGAGTAACAACGGTTCTCTAGGGGTGTTTAGCTAGTGACTAATTATAATAACATAACAGCAAATAAATCTATCTGCAATTTATCTATAGAACGCCTTCACTCAGGTGCGAGTGACAACGAAAACATGCACAATACTGTAACGTTAATCTAACAGCAGATAACAAAGTATTGTCATACAATGGTAATATTAAGCCAAGGTAAGATACAATAATAAATGATGATTAATAAGCAAGTGAGTTATACTTTCTTTCCACAACTTCTCCTCTTCAGTTCTTGTACATAAACCAGAAACGAAGAAACAATCAGCCACACAGCTCTTAGCCGACTTAATTTGCATGAGTCACCCACAACGTTTGAATAAACAAATAATTGGCGTTCGTATTTTGCAGCGAAGTTTTTTCCGTTTTATGTGTAAGGGTCACACGCAGTTCATATTTCAGTTAATAATTTCTCTTTATATCTGGCCATAGCTGCCTGAAATGTGCAGAGCATGCCAAGATGGTGACAGGAGGCAGAGGGAGGTGATCTATAGCACCCGGCTACCTGCAAAAAGCTGCCTTAAGTCAGAAGCAGAATTATGCAAAAAAAATATTTTCATTCTGATATTTAATCATTTGCTAGCGTTTTTCGAAATTTTTATACTCTTTATGACGTCCTCCCGAGCCCTGCCAACCTGTTCACCTGGGGCCGGGTGGACTCACCTGCTTGCCAACTCTGCCAGAGAAGGGGATCTTTAGAACACATCCTCAGCTGCTGCTCAAGGGCCTTGGGAGGTAGTCGGTATCGGTGGCACCAAGACCAGATTCTGTGGGTAGCAGCAGACACCATCTGCACTGTCATCAACAACAGTAAGCGGCAACACCCCTCCAAGTGTACCATCACCTTCGTTCAAGCAGGCGAGAAGCCCCAGGGTTTAGCTGCAGGGGCTTCGCTGGCCAGTCTCTACATCGGGTCCTGGGACTCCTAGGGATCGGTGGACTGCACAGGCGAAGAGCCATGAAGAACATCATGGAAGCTGCAGAAAAGGCTTCACATTCACTCTGGTTGAGGAGGGGGGATGCGTGGCGTACTGCCCAACCTGGACACAAGTCGGGGCCTGATCACCCCCCAGCTGGGTTACCCGGGTGAGGGTGTCTGATGTTAGATCCGAAACACCCCGTGACTCCGGTTACATCACTGAAGATGTGTCCAAGTTGCACCACATGGTGTATTTCAGTATATGGCACAAAACTAACTCCATATATAACTGATAGTATGATTTTATAAATACCAAGAACTATGTGTCTGTAAGTATGTTATTGAACAGGAGTCGCACGGCGCATATCTCTCTTAGGAGTAGATGGTAACCGCACAGACAGAACAGTAACCACAAAGAAAGCATTCTTTCCTTCCTTGTGACCAGAGTTTATTGCATGCATTATTTCTCTCTTACAGCAAGATCTTCTGAAAAATGCAACTTCCTGGATTTATTTCTAATTTAATGACCGGTGGTTATTATTGACACATCATAATGAAATGTGTCTTCTGCATTTAACCCATATGTGACATAACAGGGGGCAGCTAGTTCAGCGGCAAGGGCTGGAAGGCAGAACTTCGTTAGACAGGGATTCGAACCAGCAATCTTTCAACTATAAGTGTGCTTCCCTAACCATTAAGCCACCACTGCCCACATTCCATACAACCACTTCAACCCAAAGTTTGCACAGTGACAGTCGACATGCATTCACCCAAAGCAGTGGGCGATCAGTTCTGCGCAAACCCATGCTGAAGCTCATCAGTCACTGTCAGGTGTTGTATTTATGTCAATCATCACCTGCCGGTGTCCTACCACAAATTTTCACAATCACGGGGTTGCCAGCTTTGGTTAGTTTTCTGGCGTGAGATTTTCAACACGATACAAGTCTGCACACACATGCGCACCCATGTTTTATTACCTTGTAAATATTCTGTACTGTTTGAAAACTACCCTTTTTTACTACTTTTTATGTAGCTAGTTGTAGATTTATAATGGAATAATATATATTTGCCACAAGATTTATTGCGTAAGCATGAGAGTCTTTAAGAGTGAGTGTCACACTAGATGCATGACAGCTGGCAACCCTGCAATTGACCGGAGCCACCATGCTAGAGGGGGAGGAAACAGATTTCAAGATACAGGTTAATCTTGTTTTCACGCGACTGAAGGCTTGTTTCGATTTTATCAGCTATGTATTACATGTTTAGGAAACCTCGACACTAAGTTTATTAGAACTAACTTCTAATATCCAGCACATCGATGTCGAGGAGAAGAGAAGAGAAAGAAAGAGGGTGGGTTTCACTTTCAGGTTTACACCTTTTATGCTCAGTTCATATATCATTGAAAATAATTTATTTCTTGTATTTCATACATTTGTTATATTACATTTGTTAATGTGGCTAAAATATTCTATTAATGTGTATTACTGATCAAGTAAAACGGAAAGCTATTTCTGTTTGTTTTGTAAGGAATTTAAAGCTGATTTTTATCATCCATCAGATCTGAGCTTTTTGGATAAGTTAGCGGAGAGATGATATTTGGTTGTCTTTTGGCAGTACCAGGTCTGTAAAAAATGAGAATTTAAAGGGAATTTTTTAAATGCACTGCCCATTACCATGGAAGATGGCTGATTCTAATTGTTGAAATATTGAGTAATAAATTTATTTTAGGTAACATCCATGGCCATAATGATTAACAACAAACTTATCCTTCAGTGTTTAGAAATATTTAAGGATGCTAAGTTAATCTTAGGAGGACCCTATTGCACATATAACTGTTTTTCCCCAAGACCCTGGAGAGAATCTTACATAAAGCTCAGTCACTTTACAGAGAGCTCAGTAACTTATGTTTAGGACTAAATTGTTGTGACATTTGGGGAGAAATGAATCCTGGAAAAGGGGAACATACCTGGTGTAGCAAAGTTCTATCTAGACCAGGGGTCACCAACCTGATACATTCTTCTTAAATCATGCATAATAAACATTTTTTAAATGCTTTATTTTAAGATATTGATTTAAGATAATATATTTTAGCTTATATATTTATGAAGATTGCCCTGCGATGGGCTGGCCCCCCATCCTGGGTTGTTCCCTGCCTCGTGCCCATTGCTTCCGGGATAGGCTCCGGACCCCCCGCAACCCAGTAGGATAAACGGTTTGGAAAATGGATGGATGGATTTATAAAGATTTAGAGACCCAGGTCTTGAATATTAATATTGATGTGTTCTGAGAAATATATTTTTTTCCGGCTGTCTGTTACTTTGCCGATTACAGCAGAAAGAAGGAAAATAACTATTGGAAGCTGAATAATATGCTGATGAAAGATGAGGCTTTACAATGAGCTATTAAAATGGCTACTGCTGAAAATTGGAAAAAGGCAAAAAGTTCTTAACTTGTACTCATCAGTGGGAATACGCTAAATATCACAGAATATCAGCAATGACGAGGGTCAAAGAGAGAGCACTAAATAAAAGAATAAAGGAAATTATTAATGAAATAATAAGTATGTACAGAAAGGAAAACCTTTCTGAACAAGCTAACTATAATGTAATTAAATTGCATTGGAACTGGACTGTTTATAAGAAGACAGGGCTAGAGGGCCCTTTATTAGGTCAAGAAAAAATGGTTGGAGAAAGAAATTCTAAATATTTGTATCAATTTAAAAAAATAACATTGCTTTCAAATCCATATACAGTGATAATTTCTGTACAGTGACTCATCTGATTTCTATGGGTGGGGGACCAAGCTGGGGGGTCCTGCTGCACCATATCTCCTTTTATTGCTTATGTTTTCCCACAGCCATTCTAGAAAATGAATAGCTTAAATGTAGTCAACTGGCAGAAGACACAGTCTTATTGCTAGAAGACAAAGATCAAGTTAAGAGAGCATTCGGTTGTTTTTGTGCATTCACTCCCCCATACTGGGCTTTACTCTGAATGTTAAAAAACGCTAATTGTTTACCTTGAGGATTGGACAAGACATGTTGAATACATGGCATCCTAGTCAAAGATGTCATTTGCTATTTAGGTATTAAAATTTGCAAAGACCAAAAAGAGACTAAATTTCAACACCGTAATGGATTTAAAAATTATTTATATAATTCTGAGATTTGTCAATTAAAAGGTCATGTTTTGATCAGTAGTTGAGAATATTTAAAATTGTGTTTTTGAAGGAACAGGCATCGCAGTTTGAAAAAATAAGTACTATGTAACTGTCACATTGCGGGCGCGATAGCTGGGTAAATGGGTAATCGCACAGGCAGGCGAGTGGGCAAGGAGCAGGCAAGCAGGTGGAATACTGGGATAAACTGGGGATTTATTAAAGCGGGTAGGGCAGGACGGAACAACAGCTCGAACATCGACTAACATCAGTAACATCAATGACGGACCAGGAACAAAGGCAAGACATGGACTGAAATAGACAGGACTGGGCGAAAATAATCAGACACAGCTGGGCAAGATCGGGGAGGCACACCTGGATAATCAGGGGGCGTGGCACACACAAGGATCGGACAAGCCGGGCATGACACTCTGTTGCTGAAGGTGGATTGGATTTGATTGATTTTGGACTGTCCAATTGTCTTTTAAAAGATAAGATGCTGAAAGTATACAAAATAAACAGAAGTTGTAATTTTCTGTTTCAAACCTTGTTTTTTAATGAAGTTTGGGAAATAAAATTTATGCATAAATGTAATTATGATATACAAAAGTTGCCAATCAAGAACTGCAATTTTCGTAAACGAGCATTATTATCCTGGTAAATGATTTTCTCTGCGCAAACGATTTTCATCTGGAATTATAAGCATGTTAGACACAAAAATGCATGTTTGTATTATGATGATTAGGTTAAAAATCATATTTAATTTGTAATACAGTTAATTTATGATAAAGGAGATTTATATACATACACAGTAAATGTGAGTGAAGAAGAAAGAAGAGTTGAAGGCCAGATTTTAATCGTGTTTTTGTTTTTGCTTTCACTATGATAATTGCGTGGTTGAATTATGAAACCATGACTCTTGGCTACATTGTAACTGAACCACTTACCAGCAGGCAAATTTGAATATGTTGCTGGAAACACATCCAACATGCAAATTCAGCATGATCCAAGTGCGTGTGCATGACTGGAACATGGCAGGCACAGTCTCTGCAAATTACTCTCATTGTTGCATCTAAGGCACTTTTACCATGAAATTCAGACCCGACTAAAAACATTAACTATGGCTATAGGGGTGTTTATTGCTATAGATATGCAATCATACTCAATAGAAGAGCACACAGGATTTAGGCAGGATTTTATTCATTATAATACCAAATTTTTGACAATCTATCTAATGCATCTTTGACATTTGCAAATAAGTGTCTCTTTCGTTTTGTTATTCAGCCGCGCTGACAGACACATTGCCTTACGGTTTATTTACAACTGTTCCTAATTGTGTTTGCAGTTTTAATAATGAATAATCTCAAAGTAAATTCTGTTTTTCCTGCTGTGCCGAAATTGAACTGAACTGTACCATTTTGTGTACCATTGCACCCCTAAAAAACAATAATTGCAGATGTTGTAGTATATTTACCAGTTTGACCACAAACATACTGTACCACATCCAGTGAAAGTCCAGAGAGAGGCTGAGGGTTCGGGGAAATGTCCCAGTGTGTTACGGCCTCAGCTGCAGGTCCGGTCTCACACCAGCCAGGCCTGAGTCTTTGCTGGGTTTGCTGTTAATACTGTGTTTGAGCTGCTTTTCATTCCGTTACTCGCCTGTCACTCAGCAAATCATCACTGCGGCACACAGCAATGTAACATGACCTGTTCAGTTTTAAAAGCTACAGCTGACAGTGTTTCATTAGCTTCTAAGAACAGATTTTTCTACTAGTCAATGATCAAAGACTTAATTAGGATATAGTGCATATTTGTCAGTGTTAGTTAGTGGAGATAATCTACTAACTGGAGGGGTTTTCTTTAACCTGTATGACTGACACTGCAGATGGTCACGATGTTATTTTATCATTGTTTAAATGGTAGAGCACCTGACCCTGAGGATGCAGACTGCAGACAGTCGAGCTTTTGTATTTTGAGTTTGTATTTTTATTCCCATCTTTCATACGTGTGAATCCTCACCTCTTTCATCTCGATCTTCTCTAACTGCAGGATGATGTTCAGGCTTCTGCTGATCCTCTGCCTTGGTCACTGTCTCCCTGCTGTCTTTGGGGTAAATTCAGGTGGGTAACAGCCTCACACTGACCCTGTGTATGATTAGCTGTGTATGTCAGCATGTGCATGTCTCTGCTTTGTTAATTATACGGTGATGTGAGTGTCTGATGGGGGTGTCTGCTGTAACATTCTGTTGTGGGGGAGTCAGGTCTCTCTTGCGCTGTCTCTCTGTTGTGCTGTAAGGACTCTAACTTAGTCAGCTGCATATTTACTCTTCCTGCTGTATGATGTCATGTGAGCTGAAGTTAAGCTGTGGTATGTGATTAGTAGAGAGTCACATTGTCATTCCCCAGTTGTCTGATCCTCCTGAGTGCCACGTCCCCCTCGCTACCTCGTGTGGAATCCCTGTGTTACCAGCTGTTTCTAGTTGTGTCTAATTAGTCTTGTGTATTTGAGTCCGCATTAGAGTATGTTTCCCCAGTCCTGTCATTGACGTCAGTCCTTCGTGGATCTTTCATGTTCTAGGATGTATACTGTCCAAATACATCCTGCATTTCCCTGATTCCCTGGACTCCTGCTCCTCTTTCCCCGCTAGACAAAACAAACATGTATAGTAAAAGGACCAATCAGTGTGGAAACTGAAACTGTGTGCAAAGTTATTAATATAATAATCTTATAATAACTTTGTCCTGTCTGTTAATCAGGTATCACAGCTCATATTGGAGACACTGTCATATTGCCCTGTAATGGACCAGCAGATACAGACACAAAGGAGGTTGATGTTCTGTGGCTGTTTGGAGGCAAACTTGCCTGCTGGTTTAATGGCAGCTGGTGTGAAACTGGTCATTATGTGAACCGAACTCGACTTGGATCCATCCAACAGAACAACGTCTCTTTGGTCATTACTGGTGTCAGAATAGAAGATAAAGGGGAGTATATGTGTCGAATCAATGGTACAGACATACAAAGCAGTCGGCTTATTATTAATGGTAAGTGACCCTTCTGCTGGTTCCCCTTCTCCCTTAAACCCCCTGATATCTGTCTCTGTGAGGAAGAGCCTCCTACAGCTCAGTCTGCCCCCCCCGACCCGCATGAACAGAACCGTAACCCAGAACCTGAGAGCAGCAGGGATCTCTCTGCAGGCCGCCTTTATCCCCCGGCCCCCGGCTCTCTGCAGGCCGCCTTTATCCCCCGGCCCCCAGCTCTCTGCAAACCGCCTTTATCCCCCGGCCCCCGGCTCTCTGCAGGCCGCCTTTATCCCCCAGCCCCCGGCTCTCTGCAGGCCGCCTTTATCCCCCGGCCCCCGGCTCTCTGCAGGCCGCCTTTATCCCCCGGCTCTCTGCGGGCCGCCTTTATCCCCCGGCCCCCGGCTCTCTGCAGGCCGCCTTTATCCCCCGGCCCCCAGCTCTCTGCGGGTCGCCTTTATCCCCCGGCTCTCTGCAGGCCGCCTTTATCCCCCAGCTCTCTGCGGGTCGCCTTTATCCCCCGGCCCCCAGCTCTCTGCAGGCCGCCTTTATCCCCCGGCCCCCAGCTCTCTGCAGGCCGCCTTTATCCCCCGGCCCCCAGCTTTCTGCAGACCGCCTTTATCCCCCGGCCCCCAGCTCTCTGCAGGCCGCCTTTATCCCCCGGCCCCCAGCTCTCTGCAGGCCGCCTTTATCCCCCGGCCCCCAGCTCTCTGCAGGCCGCCTTTATCCCCCGGCCCCCAGCTTTCTGCAGACCGCCTTTATCCCCCGGCCCCCAGCTCTCTGCAGGCCGCCTTTATCCCCCGGCCCCCAGCTCTCTGCAGGCCGCCTTTATCCCCCGGCCCCCAGCTCTCTGCAGGCCGCCTTTATCCCCCGGCCCCCAGCTCTCTGCAGGCCGCCTTTATCCCCCGGCCCCCATCTCTCTGCAAACCGCCTTTATCCCCCGGCCCCCGGCTCTCTGCAGGCCGCCTTTATCCCCCGGCCCCCGGCTCTCTGCAGGCCGCCTTTATCCCCCGGCCCCCGGCTCTCTGCAGGCCGCCTTTATCCCCCGGCCCCCGGCTCTCTGCAGGCCGCCTTTATCCCCCGGCCCCCGGCTCTCTGCAGGCCGCCTTTATCCCCCGGCCCCCAACTCTCTGCGGGTCGCCTTTATCCCCCGGCTCTCTGCAGGCCGCCTTTATCCCCCGGCTCTCTGCGGGCCGCCTTTATCCCCCGGCTCTCTGCGGGCCGCCTTTATCCCCCGGCCCCCGGCTCTCTGCGCGTCGCCTTTATCCCCCGGCTCTCTGCAGGCCGCCTTTATCCCCCGGCTCTCTGCGGGCCGCCTTTATCCCCCGGCCCCCGGCTCTCTGCAGGCCTCCTTTATCCCCCGGCCCCCAGCTCTCTGCGGGTCGCCTTTATCCCCCGGCTCTCTGCAGGCCGCCTTTATCCCCCAGCTCTCTGTGGGTCGCCTTTATCCCCCGGCCCCCAGCTCTCTGCAGGCCGCCTTTATCCCCCGGCCCCCAGCTCTCTGCAGGCCGCCTTTATCCCCCGGCCCCCAGCTTTCTGCAGACCGCCTTTATCCCCCGGCCCCCAGCTCTCTGCAGGCCGCCTTCATCCCCCGGCCCCCAGCTCTCTGCAGACCGCCTTTATCCCCCGGCCCCCAGCTCTCTGCAGGCCGCCTTTATCCCCCGGCCCCCAGCTTTCTGCAGACCGCCTTTATCCCCCGGCCCCCAGCTCTCTGCAGGCCGCCTTTATCCCCCGGCCCCCAGCTCTCTGCAGGCCGCCTTTATCCCCCGGCCCCCAGCTCTCTGCAGGCCGCCTTTATCCCCCGGCCCCCAGCTCTCTGCAGGCCGCCTTTATCCCCCGGCCCCCAGCTCTCTGCAAACCGCCTTCATCCCCCGGCCCCCATCTCTCTGCAAACCGCCTTTATCCCCCGGCCCCCGGCTCTCTGCAGGCCGCCTTTATCCCCCGGCCCCCGGCTCTCTGCAGGCCGCCTTTATCCCCCGGCCCCCGGCTCTCTGCAGGCCGCCTTTATCCCCCGGCCCCCGGCTCTCTGCAGGCCGCCTTTATCCCCCGGCCCCCGGCTCTCTGCAGGCCGCCTTTATCCCCCGGCCCCCAGCTCTCTGCGGGTCGCCTTTATCCCCCGGCTCTCTGCAGGCCGCCTTTATCCCCCGGCCCCCGGCTCTCTGCAGGCCGCCTTTATCCCCCGGCCCCCGGCTCTCTGCAGGCCGCCTTTATCCCCCGGCCCCCGGCTCTCTGCAGGCCGCCTTTATCCCCCGGCCCCCGGCTCTCTGCAGGCCGCCTTTATCCCCCGGCCCCCAGCTCTCTGCGGGTCGCCTTTATCCCCCGGCTCTCTGCAGGCCGCCTTTATCCCCCGGCTCTCTGCGGGCCGCCTTTATCCCCCGGCTCTCTGCGGGCCGCCTTTATCCCCCGGCCCCCGGCTCTCTGCAGGCCGCCTTTATCCCCCGGCTCTCTGCAGGCCGCCTTTATCCCCCAGCTCTCTGCGGGTCGCCTTTATCCCCCGGCCCCCAGCTCTCTGCGCGTCGCCTTTATCCCCCGGCTCTCTGCAGGCCGCCTTTATCCCCCGGCTCTCTGCGGGCCGCCTTTATCCCCCGGCCCCCGGCTCTCTGCAGGCCGCCTTTATCCCCCGGCCCCCAGCTCTCTGCGGGTCGCCTTTATCCCCCGGCTCTCTGCAGGCCGCCTTTATCCCCCAGCTCTCTGCGGGTCGCCTTTATCCCCCGGCTCTCTGCAGGCCGCCTTTATCCCCCGGCTCTCTGCGGGCCGCCTTTATCCCCCGGCTCTCTGCGGGCCGCCTTTATCCCCCGGCCCCCGGCTCTCTGCAGGCCGCCTTTATCCCCCGGCCCCCAGCTCTCTGCGGGTCGCCTTCATCCCCCGGCTCTCTGCAGGCCGCCTTTATCCCCCAGCTCTCTGCAGGCCGCCTTTATCCCCCGGCCCCCAGCTCTCTGCAGGCCGCCTTTATCCCCCGGCCCCCAGCTTTCTGCAGACCGCCTTTATCCCCCGGCCCCCAGCTCTCTGCAGGCCGCCTTTATCCCCCGGCCCCCGGCTCTCTGCAGGCCGCCTTTATCCCCCGGCCCCCGGCTCTCTGCAGGCCGCCTTTATCCCCCGGCCCCCAGCTCTCTGCAGGCCGCCTTTATCCCCCGGCCCCCAGCTTTCTGCAGACCGCCTTTATCCCCCGACCCCCGGCTCTCTGCAGGCCGCCTTTATCCCCCGGCCCCCGGCTCTCTGCAGGCCGCCTTTATCCCCCGGCCCCCAGCTTTCTGCAGACCGCCTTTATCCCCCGGCCCCCAGCTCTCTGCAGGCCGCCTCTATCCCCCGGCCCCCGGCTCTCTGCAGGCCGCCTTTATCCCCCGGCCCCCAGCTCTCTGCAGGCCGCCTTTATCCCCCGGCCCCCAGCTTTCTGCTGCTAACCTGCATCTCACACTCACTGCTGCAGCTCTGAGTTACAGGCTCACACTGACTCTGCTGCTTCTGTCCTTCTGTCTGCAGGAGACGGGAAGCGAGTGGAGGCAGAGACGCCCCCTGGAGGTGAGTGTAGGTTTATTAAATATAAACAAGACTGTTCCCTCCCCAGGAAGTCTGTGCAGGTTTAAAATGGTTTAATGCCCATGACATGTGCAGTGTCACTGTAACATTTATATGTGATGTATATATCAGTTCCATCGGCACAGTACGCCTGTTTATTGAGTGATATTCAATTGTTGAGTTGTCCCAAAGCGCTTTACATGTCTTGTGATACATAAAAAATCATTAGAGAGAGTAATACAGATCGGGAAAAAGGAAGGAAAGACATTAAATAAAGAACGCCAGATGACAACGGAGGAGAGGAACCAAAAACTCCCAAGTAAGGAGAAAAAAAACAACTCCAAGGTCAACTGGTTTCCCACCCCCCTGGCCAGACTAACATTACTGAAAAGAGAAAAGAACGGACTTTGCTAGTGATCAGAGATGACGGCTGTATGACAGGGTTTGGTACAAACAGGAATAAACAGCCAGAATTCACATAGGATCTGCTGATTAGTTTCTCTTTTCCCTCCTGGATCAGATCCTGTTTGCAGACCATACAGAGAGAGAGAAGATTCTCCAGGTGAGTTTATACCCTGTGTGATAAATATGCTTCTGCTCCAGTGTGTTTCCTACACAGAAAATGTGCCAGTGTTAAACTAACACTGCATGGTTTTCATATGTGTCCACAACAATCAGTGTTGCATTTAACACTTTACAGAGTGCAGTGAGTGTTGTTCTTACAGTGTTAATCTTTATTAACTCATATAGTGTTGAATTAACACCGTAGAGTGTTAAATCACTGTGACTCCACCTCCTCCCAAACTGTAAACCCATATTGGTGGCACACAGGTACCAAATGGGTGGCCCATATCTGCCCCATTTTAATATGCACACAAGAAGTCATATGAGTATCGTAAGAGACACCCCAGAATTACCCATCATCAGGAGAAAGACTATGACCCAAATGCACCCTGCAGCCTTTTTCCATTTCACATTAAAGCTTTGTCAGCTCAACTCTTATCATTCTTGAAGGTTAGAAACTTGTGTTTCTACAATCTAAACAAAGCCATGTTCTTATGGGCTCTTTTCTGCTGTGTGATCTTATTAAGTCAGAAAACCTTGCAAAAAGACTCTCTTGAATGGTTTAATGGGGGCACTGTATTTGATCCCCAGTCCCACCCCTGGATGATGGGTATTACATGTGGAAAGGTGTTAGGAGAGCTGTGACACCCTTTGCTGTGAAGCTCCTGGTATCGCCCACCCTCCCCTTGTACACCAATGGTGCTGGATGTATATTTGCATAGCATAACATGGTACTTCCTTTTATTTAACAGCTTTATTTTTTTATTCCACCGCGATGGTGATGAATAGGGCAAGAGAATAAAAACCCCAGATAGAACTCAGAAACACATTTGCCACTGGCTGCAGCACATGAATGGTGTAGTGGGATCTGCTTTTGTGTGGTAGCCTGTGACTAAGAGGGAGGATTTAATCTCCTTGTGTGGGTTCTATGGTTACGGAGCATGAATTATGCTGTTGTGCATAAAGGCTTAGCTTTGCTGCCACCCCTCAAATGAAAAGCATCAGGACTGGATATACTTTACCTATTAAAATGGGCCCATGCTGCTTGCTTTAGAATTACAGACATGCATGAACTGTAACACTACTCAAGCCACCTCGCATACATCATCTCAGTCAGCACAAAGTACTTCAAAGAGTAAACCGTGGTAGTGACTAATATCATTGGCATACCATCCTTGATCGCGGTGGGTTTCTAAATAATAAGCCTTGGTTTCTAAAAATTAAGCTTAATGAAAATCTGAATATTAAAAGAGCAAAATTATTTGATTTGTTCTACCCCAAGTTGTGGTCTAAGTGTTCCTCGGCCCGGTCCTCAGGGACCCCCAGACAGTCCACGTATTTGGTCTCTCCCAGATAATTGATAACAGAGAATTCCTGGTTCAGGCGTGTTGGGAGCTGGGAGGGAGCAAAAACGTGGACTGTCTGGGGGTCCCCAAAGACTGGGTTGAGAAACACTGGTCGAAAAGCAATGTGGCCACCATCCATGATACTGCATCTGCTTTAGGGAAAATGCACCCCTTTAGCCAGTAGGGGAGCTCTCACATTCTCTCAGCCCTGCTAAAGAATAATGTTATGCAGTCTAACAAGCTTATTAATCTGTGTCGATGAGCACTGCCTTTACACTGACACTCCTGCTGAGAGACTAGTTTGATTATTTATCTTTACCTAGTCATTACAAAAGCATGTTGAATTGCATGCAGCTGTTTAACAGTAAACTCTCACTGGATTTCACCAAGACTGGTGCCATATATTTTCCTGACTTTTATAACACAGGTGACATTGGTCAATTGGTTTTTGCTTATCCTGTTACATGCTAAAAAAAATAAATAATGAAAGTTTTCAAAGTTTTTCCTTTAACTCCCTTTATCTCAATTTTAATGCACAAGCAAGATAAAAGAACAAGTGTCTGTTCAGCTAACATGAACCCAGTTCTCATCTCATCAAGAGCTGAGCTAACATACAATTTACAAAAAAAGAGGAAAGGCCATGTTGGTCAGAGTCTTTCTCATTACCGTGGATTAGAAAAAACAGCAGCTGGCTGCCAAAATGGGTTCACATGAGTGCACATTAAAACAGCGCAAATATGGGCCCCCCATTTGTACCAGTGTGCCACCAATATGGGCTTGCAATCTGGAAAGAGGTGGGGTCATAGTTATTTACCACTGTATGGTGTCAACTGAACACTATAAGAGTTAATAAAGATTAAGATTGTAAGAACAACACTCACAGCACTGTAAAGTGTTAAATGTAACACTGATTGGTGTGGACCCACATAGACACCATGCAGTGTTAATTTAACACTGGCACATTTGATATATATAGTAGTTTTATCCAATGTGATGGTGGATATTTATTTCTATATAGCCATCACATAAGAACATAAGAAATTTACAAATGAGAGGCCATTTGGGCCATCAAGCTCTTTTGGGGATAACTTAACTAATCAAGAGTTGTTAAAATCTTATCTAGCTCTGATTTAAAGGAACCCAAGGTTTTACAAACATTACGACTATTCCATACTCTAACTACACACTATTTGGCTGAACAGCATCCAGACCTGTTAGAATCTTATATACCTGGATCATGTCCCCCCTTAGTCTCCTTTGCTCGAGGCTAAACAGATTCAGTTCAGCTAACCTCTCCTCATAAGACATTCCTTTAAGATGAAGAGTTAGTTTTGTAGCCCTACGTTGAACCCTTTCTAAGGCAATAATGTCTTTTTTTTATGGTAAAGTGACCAAACTCTCACCAAATTTGATATGGAACCTAACAGGTTTTATTGAAGAAACACTAAATGATATGGCCCTATACGCCATATCTGTCCAAAACCTACCCAAAGTAACTGGCAATATTTCAGAGTACAAGCTTGTTTTCTTAAATACATTACCACTAATGGCTCATAACAAACATGCTCTCTTATAAAAGACCCAATTTTCTAGGAAAATCTATATTTTATTTTCCCAATTTGTGCCTGACCTCCCCTACAACTATTCAGAACAAACAAAGCATGTATATATTGTAATGGTGGGTCGCTGAGCCGTGACAGCAATGATTAGCCAGCAGAGACGGTTCCAGGTTTCAACCACAAGATGGCGTTTATTACACCCGTACCATTCGAACAACATGCACTCGCACTGCCAACCGTGCCCGTCACCCCTTTTACTCATAAAAGTCCTAATACACATGGTGGACACACACACACACACACATGCTAAGTACAATGATAAACATTAAGCATTATACATGAGATGACACACAGCACATTTACAACAACAGAAGCGACTAATCTCAATATGTACCTGTAGTTCAGTACAGTATACTATGATGTGCAGTAATACAGCCCTTAATGATGGGAACGATCATGGAATACAGTGTGGAATACAGAATTATATAAAATATTTTTTTTAAAAAAGAAAAAAAGCATAACACGCAAGAATTGGAAACATCGTCTGCATGTTCAAAAGCCTACAGTTCCGATACAGCAATGGATGCCTCACTGTTCTTCAAATCATTCTCTAAAGACAAATCTTTCTGTCTTCTGTGATTCTTCGACACGGACTGTCTTCCTAACAATTTTTTTTTCACGCAAAAAACAATGATTGATGATTAGACCTCCAAAAACTTCATCCATCCATCCATCCATCCATCTCCTACCGCTTATCCGAGGTCGGGTCGCGGGGGCAGCAGTCTAAGCAGGGAAACCCAGACTTCCCTCTCCCCTGCCACTTCTTCCAGCTCCTCTGGCTCCGAGGCATTCCCAGGCCAGCCGAGAGACATAGTCTCTCCAGCGTGTCCTGGGTCTTCCCCGGGGCCTCCTCCCAGTGGGACATGCCCGGAACACCTCACTAGGGAGGCGTCCAGGAGGCATCCTGACCAGATGCCCGAGCCACCTCATCTGGCTCCTCTCAATGCTGAGGAGCAGCGGCTCTACTCTGAGTCTCTCCCGAATGACTGAGCTCCTCACCCTATCTCTAAGGGAGAGCCCAGCCACCCTGCGGAGGAGCAGCGGCTCTACTCTGAGTCTCTCCCGAATGACTGAGCTCCTCACCCTATCTCTAAGGGGAAGCCCAGCCACCCTGCGGAGGAAGCTCATTTCAGCCGCTTGTACTCGCGATCTTGTTCTTTCGGTCACTATCCATAGTTCATGACCATAGGTGAAGGTAGGAACGTAGATAGACTTGTAAATCGAGAGCTTTGCCTTTTGGCTCAGCTCCTTCTTCACCATGACAGACTGATGCAGCGCCCGCATCACTGCTGACGCCGGACCGATCCGCCTGTTGACTTATTAAAACTTACCAAAGCTAAAATTTGTCACTCAAATTTGGTGTTCCCACATAAAGTTACTTATGGTGAAACGTTTCGCATGTCAAAAATTCTATGCTAGCAGGGTAATCAGAGCATGTATGTCAAAGAACCACTTGACATTGAAGAATGACAGTTATTCATTTATGTACATAACAGATCAAGGTTTCAAGCAAGGGTAAGTTTGGCGTTTTATTTGAGGGTTTTGTTAGAAAACAAAACAGAAAACAGATACCGACTTACTTTTTCTGCGATGAGTGAACAAGCCGATTGGAAGCTTGACAGTATTTTTATATGAAAAGGTTTGTTTTATCTTGATACTGTTATAGTATATGATGTTTTTGGTGATAAAAGAAAGTTTGAAGTACTTACTTTTTATTTTATTAAAGCTTTAATAAAACTTCCGGTCACTTGAGCCCCATAAATATCAGTCACAATATTTTTACTTATTACTGAAAAAAAACCATGGCATATAAAAATGTAAAACTTTCTAGGCATGTTGTTTAAAGAGTTTGTGAACTGTGAGGACCGTTTTTTCTCCTGTTAGTTAAAACTCGAACGTATGCATCCAAACCACTAGAGGACAAGTAAACAGGACCTACCTCTCCTAAATCCATGCTGGCTATCCCTCAGAATGTTATTTGAATCCAGGTAATCTACCATTTTCAGTTGGATTATACTTTCGATTATTTTTCCAGTAATGCTAGTTAAACTGATTGGCCTATAGTTTGCTGGGTTACTTCTATCTCCTTTTGGAATGTGGGCGTTATATTAGCATGCTTCCAATCATAAAGTACCACACCAGCAGATAACGATTTCTGGAAAAGTAAAGTTGAAGGTTGGCTAAGAATATCCATCATCTCTTTTAAAACCATAGGCAAGATGCCATCAGGGCCCTGCGATTTATTTATTTTGAGTTTAGCTAGACTTATTACCACATAAACCTCAGTTATACATATATTGGTCAAAGACTAAACTGGATTAGGATTAAGTTGGTATGTCACTCATGTCCTCTACTTTATGGGTGGGTGATATAACCGAAAATTATTATCGTGGTATTTTTCTCTTTTTGGGTGATATATATATATATATATAATTTCTTTTCCTCATTTTAACATGCTTTTCTACAAAGATCACAGCAGCACTAAAAAGAACAGACACTATCACCTGATTATACACATTCCCAAACACAGACAGAAAGTTCTGGGCCAGTGGCATCTATTAGACCGGGAGCCCACAGGGGTCAACCTAGCTGAAAACGAACCAATTTCCCTTAGTGTAATCTTGCTGGGGGCATATGACAGTTCATCAGAATGGATGTCTGCCGGGTCCGTGGTGGTGGGTGTGGCTGTGAGGGGTGTGGAAATTAATTCAAATTAATTTGGGTTACCACTGCCAGACACACCAAAATTTGAGCTAAATCAGCTGATATAGATATCCGAAGTGAATAAAACTAGTTGGAATTGGTTCAGTATCAACCCAGGTATCATGAATGAACATTGCCAGACAGTTTCTGTGGTGGGTTACCACTGCCAGACACACCAAAATTTGAGCTAGATCAGCTGATATAGATATCTGAACTGAATGAAACTAGCTGGTATCAGTTCAGATATCTATATAAAACAGGAGGCAGAACTTGATCACGTGACAGACGTGTTTACAAGCAGCCACATGCTCAACTCTTGGAGTCATGCAGCCGACAGTGAGCAAGGGAAAACATGAAGGGTGACAGGAGGGACAGGATAGCCAGCGACATCTGCTGGCCAAACGGGGAAGGGACATGAAAGACTAGGATAACAGGAGCTGATCCGGACAACAGGGTGCTGTAGAGTCCAATACCTGTGTCCGGATGGCAGGCACAGATATCATGGGGTTCTGTAATGTTTGGCACCCAATACAGTGATCCTCCCTTGTTAGGGTGTAGTGTATACCCGGCCTATACAAACCCACAGTGCGTCCCCTATAAAACTCTGTCAAGTGTTGGTAATGCTGTCTAATGCATCTATGAGGCATCCTTCTGTTGACAAATTGCACCTTGGTGATCATTGGACTTTCCAGCAAGACAATGATCACAAGCACACCTCCAAATCAACCAAAGCTTGGTTGAGAAAAAGATCCTGGAACATCCTTGAGTGACCTTCTTAGTCACCAGATTTAAATCTGATTGAAAATCTTTGGTGGGATTTAAAGCAGGCAGTTGAAGCATGGAGGCCATCAAACATCACTGAGCTAAAGGCTTTTGCATGTGAAGAATGGGCAAAGACACCGATTCTCAGCACTTACTGAAAACATTTGTTGGAAGTTATAAAAGGTAAAGGATGCTCTACAAAGTACTGAAGCTGGGGATTGAATAATACTGCAAATGTGTGGAAAGAGTTGCATTTTTCATTTGATCTTCAAAGTTAAGTCTTTCAAAGTAAATTGAAACTTCTGTTGTCAAATTAACTCAGATATGTATCAAGAAATGTTTCTTGTTTAGTGAGTTTTTTTGTTATTTATTGTCTATATCTATATTGTTGAACATTTCTGATTGCAGCTGTAGTTAATAAGACACTTACTATCCTGCAGATTAGTGACTTCAGCTTTTAGAGTTAAAACTTTTTTTTGGAGTTAAAATATTGGAAAAAAACTTTTAATGTCACCCTTAGCCTCCAGTGCAATCTTCCTTTCTACATTCCTCTTAGGGAGTCTAATGTTATTTTTTAACTCAACCTGTAGACTTAGATACTCCTGCTTTATTTTGAAATCATTAGTTATTTTCTATTTGTGGAACAGAGCCCTTTTCCTCCTGACTTTATTCTTAATTTCCGCAGTAAACCACCTTTGTTGCAGTTTCCTAGATTTAGTTTTGCTGGAAACAGGTTTGAAGTTTTCCATTGTGCTTGAAATAATAATTTAAAAAATGCTTTTAAAAATTCACGTCTCTTCAACAGTTTTGATATTTAACTCCATTCAGTTTACAATTTGTAGTTTCAGTCTAATATCATTAAAGTTAACCCTCTTAACACTGTATATTTTTGCTTTGGACTTTGCTCTTTAGACAAACCTAATTGTTGTGCAAGTAAGTTTGTATAAAATCAACTGATTTGTTTGTTTTTACCAGGATCAGAAACCAAGGACAGACAAAACTCTGTTAAAAACTCTTCAGGTGAGTTCATACCCTGTGTGATAAACATGCTTCTGCCCAGTGCAGAGCTGTGTAGAGTGAGCAGCTCTTCACAATAGCAGGGGGTGAAGCTGTCAGAGGGTTATGCTGGTGATGCTGCGCCCCCCAGTGCCCGCAACTCACAGCAGATACACACTCCTTACAGCCTGGCCTTCCTGCACTTTTAGCATTTTATGAGTAATAAGCTAGCTGTTCAGGACCGAGTGGGCAGGGTGCTTAAGGGTGTGGATCTGAGCCGCAGGGGGCCTGCTGTTGTACCCCTGAGGAGGGTCCCTAACAGCTGCAGAAAGGGATCAGACGGAAAGCTGCTCTGGGTCGGGCTGTCGGCTCAGTGATGCGGCTCTACTGGCTGCTTCAGTGACATTTTACACTGACTGAGGATTGAGTGTCTCTGTGAAAATGTGCCTGGACACTGACTGATCTCTCTGCTTTCTGCAGGGGCGTCTTCAGGAGGAAACTCAGTGGTGATTTGGGTGATTGGGGTGATTGTGGGGATTGTGATGACTGTGGGGGCCATGGTGGGGATTGCAGAGTTGTTCAAATTACTGATGAATCGGCAAAAAAATCAAACATTGACCTGATCAGGGAACATCTGAACATCCCCTGATTGGAAATGCTGCCTCTTGCCATTCTGGGGAGCAGCGTTACTGAGAAGATGGAGGGAACCGGCTGTGTGATCAAAACCAGGCTGAATAATAACTGTCTGTTTTTCATAACTGCTTGTCACATATGTATGAAATGTGATATTATACTTTTATCTACTCTGCAACTTTGGCTCTCATGTTACCTGTATAATACATGAACATAATGCAAAATTTAATAGGGCTGGGACTATTGATAACGCTCGTGAATAAGAAAGTAAGTTAGTAAGTAAGCTATAACCCGTGCAGTAACCCATTACCCAAAACCTCCTGGTTAAAACTAGTTTAACTGAATAAACACACCTGCATTGTAACGCACCGGCAGTGTAAACACATACCATAGTGCCTTCGGAGGTGTGACAGTCCCAGAAAGAAGCTGTTTGCAAGCAAATTTTTCTAAATTGGTTATTGTCCCAGTACTAAAATTTTGCAATATGCAAAAATATATTATTTATTTTTAGTGTAGATTTAATATTTTCTAGCCACCGCAGTGGGTTTGCATCCCACCTCCACTCTCTACTTGTGGGGCTTGAATCCCCCTCTGCTCCATGTGTATGGTTTGAATCCCACCTCCACTGTGTGAGATTTTCATGCGTCCTTAGCACTCATGGACAGAGTGGTGGCTCTAAGGCTTGGGCTCTATGCCTGCAATTGGAAGGTTGCTAGTTCAAATCCTGTGAATACCCAGAGTGATTCTATTCCATTGGGCCCTTGAGCAAGGCCCTTAACCTGCAATTGCTTCATCCTGGATATGACGTTAATCTACATCTAGCCCTATAATGATGTTCTCCAGCTTACAGGGAAATTTGAGGGTTGCTGGCAGGATTGCCACTCCAGGCTCCGGAAAAAACTCAAACTGCTCCATTCGGACTAGTGCGGTGCTGAGGTGTCATTCAGGTTCTCATGCCTGAGGTGGTTTGTCATGTGGTGGGTTCGGCAACACACTGTAATCAGTACCTGCTCCTTACCTCTCTCTTAGCACTAAGATGCGGAGTCACCTGCCTGGTAATGAACAAACAGACAAGGTCACTTGTAGTATATGTATTGTTTATATACTACCAGTTAAACTGGAAATTTTATAACTTTTTAGGTAATCTCTGTATTGCTTTTTAAACTTTTATAATCACTGCATTTTAATATCTTTCTGCTACATATAAAGCCTGAAAAATCGAAAATTTAATTCTAGTTGACTTAAGTAGATTTTTACAATAAAGCTATGTATTTATACTGTTTAATAGTTTTACGTGTTTTTTTCCCCATCTCCATAAGTCGGGCTGGTAGAACAGCATGAGAATCTTGGCCCAGCAGAACCATCAGACAGGTCAGAGGACTGGGGGTGTCACTGATACCGCTGCATGTTCACACTGAGCAGGTGTCAGCATTTACCTCACTTCCTGTGAATTCCCACAATGCATCTCACCATGGTCATGCTGTGATGTTTTGTAATCCATCTTGAAGTGAAAGACCATCATAACACAGATTTACAGCATGAATGGGGGATCTTCACTGTTATTGATCTGCACCCTCAGACAGAATCTCAGATCCTTCACAGTCAAATGTGAGGGTTAGACCAGAGTGAGAATAAATAATCTGCCAGTTTGTGAGCTTGAAATGACAGATGCGCAAATCTTTTCTTACAGAAACAAGTCTGACACACAGCTACAAAGATCTTTTCATTGGTTTGGGAGGATCACATACAAACACTAAGTGTTCTCTACATACTTGCAGCACATACCGGGCCTTCTTCACACAAGGACAGATCTCACTACATGAAGCGTAGTGCTGCATTTCGAGCAAACATATCGACAGAAAATGCAATTATTATTGCTCTCCATACAGCCCAGCTCGGCCTTTAATACAGTCTCCCCCCCACAAACTGGTTGAAAAACTGAGTAATCTGAGCTTAAGCAGCACACTGTGCAAACTGATACAGGACTTCCTGAGCAACAGATGTCCCCAGAAGAAATTTTTACTGCTCATAGCTTGAGGAGACAAAATTGTGATTCTCATTTTAGCCTCACTTAACTTCTATAGGACATGAGTCATATCTGAGACAAACAGGAAATCTTGCCAAACTGGACTCGGTCTCTTTAATGAGCAATACTGGAGCCAAAACACTAATACACATAAAGCCAGGGGAGAGATTTGAACTTTTCAAAGAGTCGAATCCGTAACTGAAATTAGCAGTTATCAAGTACAAATGTTTATTTCTGCTACACAAACCAGCACATACACAGAGACGGATTACGGACCGGGCCAGCGGGGCCGCTGCCCAGGGGCCCTTGGGGTGCAGGGGGCCCGTGGGGCCCCTAGCCCAAAACAATTTGCAACGCTTATCAACAATGTATTTTCGTTTGTCTATTTTAGAGGGCCTACATTCTTTGATCCTCTGCCTACAAGGGCCCCTGACCCTATAGGGAGGGTGTTTGGCTGCCAAGGGCCCTTCAATTGTGGTGGTTGTGGTGGTGGTGCTGGTGGTGGTGGGGGGGGGGGCTCGCGAACGTTTTGCCCAGGGGCCCACACAACCCAGAATCCATCCCTGCACATACAGAAGTCATTTTATTATTTTCTGATCACATGGATGCCAACTTCATACAGGTATGTGAACGTGGCTGGGATGAGAACTGTTTGAGCCCTCTAATTTTCCCACCATTGATGAAAATGAGAAGTGAAAGTTGAGACACTCTAAGGACTGTTCTGGAGCTTGATGAGAACCCTTTTGAAGCTGAAAGTGAGACTAACATGTGATTTTGTGTGTCTATAGTGCTTAATGTTTATCGTGTACATAATGTGTGTGTATGTATGTGTGCATGTGCCCACTGTGTGTATTAGGAGTAAATAGGGTGACGAGCACGGTGGGTACTGACAGTGTGTGCATAGCAGTGGTACGGGTGTAATAAACGCCATCTGGAGATTAAAGCCCGAACTATTGCTGCTGTCTAATTACTGAGAGCATGGCTCAGCGACCCACTATTACAATGGTGTGAGAAGTGGGATTGGAATCGTCATATGACAATCTCCAATACATCGAGCAAGGATTCCAGCAGCTGTGGTGGGGAACACCCAAAGACCACAAGAAGACACTGGGAGGTGAACAGCATACCTTCCCAGGAAGACCAGATGGCACCAGCACTATTCCCCTGCTCCGTCTGGCAGCAGAGCGAGCAGAAGCAAGCGCGCTGGCACAAGAGAGAGCAAGCCTGCAGTGAAACTCCCACACTATGGAGGGAAGACTTACCTGGTCCAAGTGCGCCTAGCCGCCCGGCACAACGGATGGAGCAAGGAAGAGCTGGCAGTGCAGATAGCCTTGGCGCTAGAGGGCCCACGGAAATCCTGTTCCCATCGGCAACACCAGGCCGGTCGCCAGTCCTGCTGTGCATGCAGTTGTCACGTGGGTATTATGGGCATGCGGGGTTTTGTTTATATCCTGGTGCCTTTGGTACGTCAGCCGGGATCGCGGGACTAATTAATTGCCTTGATAATTGCGGCGCTAGAACAATGTTTGGGATTGGTTGGGAAAGTGAAGGGGGAGGACCGCATTAGAGAAAAGGCACCCTGGAAGAAAGGAAAGGGGGGAACCGGAGGAGACACCGGAAAAAGGCGCACCAGAGAGTGGACAGAAGAGACACCGGACGAGGCATCGGGAGAAGACGCACCGGAGAGTGGACAGGGGAGCCGATACTGGAGAGCGGAGCACCCCGAGTGGCGATCGCGTCTCGAGACGCTCTGTCGGGGAAGGAGTCGCTTGGACGCCGGAGCAGGGGAGAGTAACTGGGCATTCACCCCCGCAGCGAGTTAAGTGAAAACTCTGTTCGCTTGGACAGAGCCAAATATCGGGTCGGCGTCTGATCTGGGATCTGTTTTAGGCTGATGTAGTGGTGGGTGTTCGAAATCAGGATATCAATCCTCCCTGTAGCGGATACCGTGATATGGTGTCATTTGTAGTGGGGGTGTACGGGTGTTTCGATTTGTGTGTGTGATTATTGCGGTGCCCTGTGAGGGTGATAAGTGTGCGGTAGTGTGCCTTTGCCGCGATACTCTCGGTATCCCTATACGGCGATTGCGGGTCGTGCTTCAGTAGAATCTGTTTGCTCGCCTTGTTTTTGTGTCGCCCTTATAGGCTGGGGCGGACGGAACCGGGCTTGTGGGGATCATCTTTTGCACGGACATCGCCTGGCCCCGCTGATCTGATAGTGGGCCCTGAACGGACTAAATTTTATGACGGAGCTGCTCAGGGCCCTTACTCGGGGAGTAATGTAGTAGCGATGTCGCCTTTTTTTATTGGGTCGCCTTGGGTGCCTAGATTTGGGGGTAGAGAGTCAGCTGTCTCATATGGGGAATGGAAGAATAGAATTAAGGCAATGTTGAGGAATGAGTCCTGGGATCTGCAGCAGCAAAGTGATTTTATAGTGGGGGCTTTAGAAGGTGGTGCCAGGAGGGAGGTAGTAGTGTTGGAGGAGCCTTTAAGGAATACCGCCTAAGGGATATTTGCTTACCTGGATGAGCTCTATGGTGATCGTGTGCCTGTGGCCCATTTGAGGGGTATGTTTTTTGATTGTAGGCAGAAAGCTGGTGAGACAGGGAGGGCCTTTGCCTTGCGGCTGCGGGAATTACATCAGCGCTTACAACAGCGGGACCCGGTTATGATGGGGAATGCAGATCAAGTGCTGAGGGACCAGTTTGTGACAGGGTTGCAGGATGCAGATTTAAGGCAGAATTTGAACCGCTTGATCCGCGGTAGGGAACTTAAGACATTTGATCAGGTGCGAACTGAGGTCCTCTGGGCAGAGGAGGATCGTCAGGCCATGGTTTGGCAGCCACCAGCTTGTGCACAGGTTTCAGCTAACAGGGCTCTGGATGGGAGAGAAGATGATTGGAAGGCAAAGTTGCAGGAGGAGCTGCTACAGGAAGTTCGTGGGCAGTTTGAAGAACTGCAGAACAAAGTGATGTTAGAGCTGCGGGACCTAAGGGCTGGAGCGGACTCTAGGATGCAGGGGATTGAGCCAATGCCCCAAGGGACGTTATCAGGACGGCCAAGTGGTGTACAGGATCGTATTGGGCATGCTCAAACCACACAGGTGCTGGCCCCTCGAACAGCAGCCCAGAACCCCAGGACCCAGCTATCACGTCATCATCGATTTCAATGGGATGAGCAGGGACGTCCCATTTGTGGCCGTTGTAAACAGGCAGGGCATATTGCACGGAATTGTGGTGCCACCTCCCCAGCTTTAAACTAGATTGTCCAGACACCAGGGACCAGGTGTCTGGAGTTGAGCTGCAGGGCCTCAGTCAGTCTTCAGAGGTTTTAGTTGGGACCTGCCCTTTGGTGACTGTTGGTTTTAATGGGATGGAGGTAGAATGTTTATTGGATACAGGGTCAGAGGTGAGTTTATTGCCTGAGAATGTCTTTGACAAACTTCCAGGGAGAGATGAGAGGGTTGTGGGGGAGGCTACATGGTTGACTTTACGGGCCGCGAATGGGTTAGAGATCCCTTATGTGGGCTATGCCCTTGTAGATGTGAAGGTGGGTGGATTATTGCTGCCCAAGAAGGGAGTGGTAGTAGTAAAGGATTTAAAATCATGCCAGCAGCCCATTTTGGGGATGAATATCATTGGGGCATGCTGGAAGGAACTGTTGGCGAAATCCCTCTCTCAGTCTGATTTCCTTTCAGGACAAGTGGACCTCCAAAGTCACCACGGGTGGGCCAAGGCCTTGGCACATTGTAAGAGGGTGGTAGTGGAGGCAGAGGACATCCAGTCAGGGCATGTACAGATAGGACAGCGCAAGGGTATGATCGTGCCCGGCCAGAGTGAGATGGTTTTAGCAGCCCGAGTGTTTGGACCTAGGGTGCAAACTGGGGTGTATGGGCTGGTGGAGCCATTGGAGGGAGGGGGACCAGTGGATGTTGCCCGGAGTGTAGTTAAGATCGAAGGCGGTAGGGTCTTCCTCCAGGTAAGGAACCTGCAGCCGGCTCCAGTACATCTTCACAGGCATCAGAAGTTGGCGTGAGTGACCCAGCTGAGGCCTGCAGATATTGTTGACCCAGTGGTCACCCTGCGAGAGGTAGAGGGAGGTGTGATTGAGGTAGGTGTAAGGGCAGTGAGTGTGGAGCCGGCGGGGATGATGCCTTTGTTGCAGGAATTGATTGATCGGTGTGAGGGATTGATGGAGGAAGAACGGGAACAAGTACAAGGGCTTCTGACTAAGTGGGCAGGTGTGTTCTCCTCAGGAGACCACGACCTGGGTAGTACAGATGCGGTACGGCACACGATTCCCACAGGTAATGCCGCCCCTGTTCGGGAAAGATATCGTCCAGTCCCACCTACCCTGTATCAGGAAATGAACCAGCTGTTGCAAGGCATGTTATCCACAGGTGTGATTCGAGAGAGCAGCAGCCCGTGGGCAGCACCCGTAGTCCTGGTCCGTAAGAAGGATGGTGCACTGCGCTTCTGTGTCAATTATAGGAAGCTAAATGCAATCACTCACAAGGATGCTTATCCCCTGCCCCGAATCGAGGAGGCCCTCACCAACCTTAAGCAGGCAAAGTACTTCTCAACCTTGGATTTGGCCAGCGGCTATTGACAAGTAGCAATGAACCAAGGTGACCGGGAGAAGACTGCGTTTGCCACCCCTATGAGTCTGTTCGAATTTGATAAGATGGCCTTTGGCTTGTGTAATGCCCCGGCAACCTTCCAGCGATTCATGCAGCGATGTTTGGGGGACCTGGGGACTGATAAAGTGTTGGTGTACCTTGATGATGTGATAATATTTTCGGCCACGTTCAAGGAACACCTGGAACTTTTAGAGAAGGTGTTGAGCCGGCTTGGTGGCTATGGGCTAAAGTTGAAGCCGCAGAAGTGTAAGCTGTTTCAGCACCAGGTCCAGTTCCTAGGCCATGTGGTGGACGAGGCTGGTGTCCATCCGGATCCGGAGAAGATCAGAGCCGTGACAGAGTGGCAACCCCCAAAGACGGTGCGGGAGGTGAGGTCTTTCCTGGGCTTTGCGGGGTACTATCGAAGATTTATCAAGGGGTTTGCAAAGATTGCTCGACCCCTGCACGCATTGTTAGTTGGAACGGCAAAAAAGGGGCAGGCACCCGTTGTGTGGACTGAGGAGTGCAGTCAGGCCTTCGTTAGTTTGAAGGAGAGGTTGACCCAAGCGCCTGTGATGGCCTTCGCAGATTTTTCATTACCTTTCCGGCTGTACACCGATGCGAGCCTTGAAGGCCTGGGGGCGGTATTGGCCCAAGTCCAGGATGGACAAGAGCACGTCATAGCGTATGCTAGCTGTAGCTTGCACCCGGCCGAGAAGAAGGATTCAAATTATAGTTCGTTTAAACTGGAGCTCCTGGCCCTGAAATGGGCTGTGACGGAGAAGTTTAAGGACTATCTATGGGGGGCTCAGTTTACTGTGTACACTGACAATAATCCTTTGGCACACTTGAGAACAGCTCGATTAGGGGCGACGGAACAACGTTGGATGGCCCAGTTGGAGAATTACACCTTTGACCTCAAGTATCGGCCGGGGAAGGAGAATGTTAATGCAGATGTGTTGTCCCGGAGGCCGGATGCAGTGGAAGATGATGGAGTGACTCCTCCATTGCCAAGAGTCCAAGTCCAGCAGAGAAGTATACAGGTGGAGGAGGAGCCAAGCTGGGGGTGGGACCCCGCACGATGGAAAAAGCTCCAAAGTCAAGACGTGGCTCTGAGGCAGTTGTCAGAGTATGTGTCCAGAGGACATCTTCCTGATGGGACTGAGAGGAAGCGGGCAGGTGAGGTGGTGCGTAAGCTATTGAGACACTGGCCCCGCTTGTCATTGAGGGAAGGGGTATTGATGAGGAGAATCCAGGACTCCGCCACTCTGGAGGTTCATGGGCAGATACTGGTTCCCCTCTCTGAGAGGAAGGCAGTATGGGAGGAGGTCCATGTCCAGGTAGGCCATTTGGGGGAGAGAAAACCCTTTCAGTCCTCCGCAGACGGTTCTTTTGGCTGAACATGGAAACGGACAATAGAGATTGGATTGCTGCGTGTGAGAGGTGTGTCGTCCGCAAGTCCCGGACTGAAGGCAAGGCCCCCCTGGTCCCCATGGTGACCTCTGCTCCCTTGGAGGTGGTGGGTATGGACTTTTTAACACTGGGTCGACCCTGTGATGATTACCAGAACCTGCTGGTTGTGACCGACCTGTTTTCCAGATTTGCGTGGGTGATTCCCACCAAGGACCAGACTGCACACACTGTTGCACAAGCCCTTTGGCATACTGTCATACAGCCATTCAGCTGCCCACAGCGCTTCCATTCTGATCAGGGGGCCAATTTCGAGTCTAAACTGGTGGCAGAGTTGTGCAGGTAATATGGATGTAGGAAGAGTAGGACTAGTGCCTATCACCCTCAGGGTAATAGGACCTGCGAACGTTTTAACCAGACTCTTTTAAACCTGTTAGGTATGCTAAATGAAGAGCGACAGAGCAGGTGGGTGGAAGCTTTGCCAGAGTTGGTGAAGGCTTATAATACTACTGTCCATGCATCCACAGGTTTTACCCCTCATTATGTCATGTTTGGCACCCAGGCGCGGCTCCCGTTGGATTTAGTGTTGGGAACGTGGACCGGGCAGGAGCAGGTGTCTGTAGAGGGGTGGGTACAGCAGCATCACCAGCGGTTGGCCAGGGCCTATCAGAAAGTGATTGAGCATTCTGCCAGGGCCAGTGATCACCAGGTACAGTTTCATTCCAAGAAGGTGCAGGGGGAGCCCCTCTTACCTGGGGATTACCTGCTGATACGTACCTTTAGGAAGGCGGGGCTGGGTAAACTTGCTAATCGGTGGGAAAGAACCCCTTGTGTGGTGGTAGGGCAATTACCGTCTGGGATTCCAGTCTACCAGGTGAGGCCGGAAGGCAGGGATGGGCCTTTAAGGACAGTGCATAGGAACCGATTACGTACCTGTAAGTTTACTCCGAAGCCAGTGGTGGAGCCTCAGGTCGAGCCACCACGTTCTCAGGAGGGACCCAGGTGGATGGGGTGGCCCTGTTGGGGTGCCCCGTATTTGCCCAAAGGGCCAGCTCCTGGGCATAGGCGGGAGTACTCCCAAGGACCAGGAAGTAGTGTTGGTGGGGGTGTGGAAACAGTATGCAGGTCACAGCGGGCTAATTTTGGAAAGAAACCAGTGCGGTATACCTGAAAGCATGCTATGGTGTATGGTTGATGCATGGTGTGTTCCTTTGGGGAAGTTTTAATGTACCGCTGGGAGCAGGCTCAAGGACGTGCCTATGAAAAAGTAGGGAGGAGTGTCACGTGGGTATTATGGGCATGCGGGGTTTTGTTTATATCCTGGTGCCTTTGGTACATCACCCGGGATCGCGGGACTAATTAATTGCCTTAACAATTGCGGTGCTGGAACAATGTTTGGGATTGGTTGGGAAAGTGAAGGGGGAGGACCGCATTAGAGAAAAGGCACCCTGGAAGAAAGGAAAGGGGGGAACCGGATGAGACACCGGAAAAAGGCGCACCAGAGAGTGGACAGAAGAGACACCGGACGAGGCATCAGGAAAAGACGCACCGGAGAGTGGACAGGGGAGCCGATACTGGAGAGCGGAACACCCCGAGTGGCGATCGCGTCTCGAGACGCTCTGTCGGGGAAGGAGTCGCTTGGACGCCGGAGCGGGGGAGAGTAACTGGGCATTCACCCCCGCAGCGAGTTAAGTGAAAACTCTGTTCGCTTGGACAGAGCCAAATATCGGGTCGGCGTCTGATCTGGGATCTGTTTTAGGCTGATGTAGTGGTGGGTGTTCGAAATCAGGATATCAATCCTCCCTGTAGTGGATACCGTGATATGGTGTCGTTTGTAGTGGGTGTGTACGGGTGTTTCGATTTGTGTGTGTGATTATTGCGGTGCCCTGTGGGGGTGATAAGTGTGCGGTAGTGTGCCTTTGCCGCGATACTCTCGGTATCCCTATACGGCGATTGCGGGTCGTGCTTCAGTAGAATCTGTTTGCTCGCCTTGTTTTTGTGTCGCCCTTATAGGCTGGGGCGGACGGAACCGGGCTTGTGGGGATCATCTTTTGCACGGACATCGCCTGGCCCCGCTGATCTGATAGTGGGCCCTGAACGGACTAAATTTTATGACGTTTTTGTATGCCATCGGCTAGCCTTGGCATTTTAAAGTGTGTTTTTATTCTTTGTAAAATAAATTGGTAAAATACAAACCATCAGGTGTTTGGGTGTCTGTGGAGAAACTCATACCAGCACAACCAGTCTGAACCAAATTGGAGGGTCCTGGTGCCCTATGGTAACATCAGGTGGCGTGGTCGGGGCTTATAAGGTGTATTGGGGGGCTTTATGGTTAGGTTAACCATTGGGTTAAAATAGTGCTAATAATTGCCCCTGTTGCCTTAAGTGTGGCGTTTGGCCCACGTAACGTAGTTGTGACACAGTCACGGCGGAGGCGCCACCTGCCAGTATTGGGCACCACACTCTCGCCAACAACAACAGGGAAACACCGGGTGGGTGGTGCTGTAAGGGGGGCATCACCCGCAATGAACGCCAGTCCAGCCCCAACAGCTGCACCTAGAGTGGGCCGACTTGGTGAGGCTATGGGGCTGTACATCAACTGCCTGGTAGCGGAAACACTCTGCTGAGCCCTGGTGGACACGGGATCCACTATCACGAAGAAAGCTGCCACGCATCGACGACACATTGGACTACATCGCTGGGTCAACATGGTTCAGCACCCTGGTCCTCCGGACAGGCTACTGGCAGGTCAAACTGGGGCCGGAAGCCCACCCCAAGACTGCTTTCTCCATCGCACTATAGCACTTCCGGTTGATGCCGTTCGGATTGTGTAGCGCCCCAGCCATGTTCGAGAGTCCTGTCCCACATCCTCCAAACCAAGTGCGTCGTCTACCTCGACGATCTCCTGGTCCACACCACTGACTTCGCTGGGGCAATCCGGAACCTAAGGACTGTGTTCTCCACGATCCGGCAGGCAGGGTTATGGCTCAAGCTCCGGAAGTGCTCCCTTCTTCTGCGCTGGTACATGCTACCTGAGCCACATCATCAGCAAGGAAGGCGTGGCCACCCATGCTGAAAAGATGGCAGCGGTGCGGAGCTGACCAACCCTGCGTAATGGGAAAGAGGTACGTCACTTCCAGGGGCTGGTGTCTTACTACAGACACTTGTGTCTGTAGACTTTGCCAGCATCGCAAATCCACTGGACTGTCTTACAGAGAAGTGAAGTGGTTTCGTGTGGACAGATGCCTGTGCTGCGGCTTTCAACCAGCGTCACGCAGCACTCGCCGATGCCCCCGTGCTAGTGTATGCGGATCCATGTCTCCCCTTCATCTTGGACATGGATGCTAGTAACCTGGGACTGGGCGCTGTGCTGTCACAGGTGGGACCCGAAGGGGAGCACATATTTGCATACTTCAGTCGGACACTTACCCGGCCGGAGCACAACTACTGTGTGAACCGACGGGAACTGCTGGCTGTAGTACAGACATGTAAACACTTCCATCGCTACTTCTGTGGCTAGCAGTTCACTGCTGACTGGAGATGCTGGCACCAGCCCGGGACACTGCATGGAAACACAGATGCCCTTTCCCGTCGTCCCTGCACTACCGAGAGCTGCCATCACTGTAGCGGGGCGGAAGAGCGTGAGTCCTGTGGGTGTATCTCACAGCAGTGCAGGAGACCACCGGCTTTACCCCCACCACCCTCATGTTTGACCATGAGCTGCCGACCCCGGTGGAGCTGGTGTTCGGCTCCCCGAGTCAGCCACTGGAGGGGTCCTGGGGAGGTCCTGGAATGGATCTCCGAGGTGGTATGCAGTGTGCAGATGCCACAGTGGCGCAGGACTGTCGTGATGCACCATGATCACTTGGTGCCATACCAGCCCTTAGTCCACTTGGATCAGATGACGCCAGGACTGAAGGCGAGTGCCCCGGCAGCAGGTACTGATCAGGATGGTGGGAGATTTGGAGATCCTAGTCCTAGTCCTATCCTATTCACGACAGAATGACAGACCTCCAAAAGAAGATGCCTCACACTGATCCTGTGTGTAGTTAGCAGTGTATGTCAGTGCTTCTCTGCTTTGTCAATTATACGGTGGTGTATATGTCTGATGGGGGTGTCTGCTGTCATATTCTCCTGTCGGAGGGGGGGGGGGGTCGGGTCTCTCACTGTCTGTCTCTCTGCTGTGCTGTAAAGACTGTAATTTAGTCAGCTGCCTATTTACTGCTATATGATATTATTTAAGCTGAAGTTAAGCTGTAGTATGTGCAGGGTTCTGCAAATCTGTAAAGCCAGGGGTGACCAATGTTATGCACAAAGGCCTGGTGTGTATGTGGGTTTTTGGGATAACCTTTAGGTCAACTGTTCACACCCAGGTGTGAGGACTCAATCAGTCCTCTAATTAGTGATCTAATTAGGGAGTCGCAGCGAAAACCTGTACACACAGCGGCCCATTCTGGGTAAGACTGGCCACCCCTGTGTTAAGCAATAAAGCAATAACGAATAAAGGTAACAGAATAGTGTTTATGCTAAATTTGAAAACCGGTTGCAGACCAATTAGCTTCTGCTAAATTTAGTTCCACTAATTGTATATCCGCTACCCTTTTTTTCGCAGGTAAAGTGACTAAAGTGTTACGGTGAAAACGTTTGTAAACCCTAAAATCATACAGTATATATTTGTTCCTGCCTGTTGTGAGTGTGTCTGCAACACTCAATTTGGCTGACTACATGTGAATACAAGATGTGATTTGTTGATAACTTGTTGGATTTAAGGTAATCTGGGTGTACATGAATGAAGATAAAGTCCGTTTACACTGAGATACCATGAATTAAATGGAGAACAGGGGCCTGTATCACTGAACTAACTCTTTTGCTTAGAAGGATAGCTGGACTTTAGGTAGCCTAGTTGAAAATGACTACATTTACACTTACATTTAGGCCAGACTACCTTAAATCCAACAAGTTATCTGGTTATGCAATAAATATTGCTTCCTGATACAGGCCCACGGAAGTATTTTAATAATAATTCTAGGTAAACGACGCCATATTTGTAGTCCACAAGCGGCTTCACTGAGGGCAAAATGTCTTTTTTTTGTTTTTTAAATGTATTCCCTCCACCACCCCCCCCCTCTACTTTATTTCTATTTATTTCTTTATTTTTATTTATTTCCTCAAGAGAGGGAGAGGGAGAGAGAGGGGGACAGAAGGATGAAAATGGAGAAGGGAAATAGAGAGAGAGGGAGAGAAAAGAGAGAAAAAAAGAGGAAAACAAAAAAAGAAGAAAGAAAACCACAGATAATCTGCTTCAATACCTGCTGATGAGAGAAAACAACAACCAACATCTGTACGAATCACAATGAGCATGTTAAGGAGCAACAGCCGATAAACACAGTGTGTGTCTGTGACAACCTGTTTGTACACCTGTATGTGTCTATGAGAACCTGTTTGTACACCTGCTTGTGTCTGTGAGAACCTGTTTGTACACCTGCATGTGTCTGTGAGAACCTGTTTGTACTCCTGTTTGTACTCCTGTTTGTACCCCTGTGTGCACACCTGTGTATGTGAGCGCGCTGGTGTTCAAAAGGTTTCTCCATGTAAATGTCTAGTAGTGTGTGTGGGGAGCCACAGCCCCATCCCTCAGGACATGAAGCAGACACGGAGGAGGCCCGGACCCCAGACATCCAGAGGCCCCCCAGGTCATGGGAGCCCCCAGAGGACCACCGCAGGGAGAAGAGCAGCCCTCACCCAGAAAAGGGCAGAGGAGAGCTCCGGAGGGAGGCCATCCGGCAGCCACAGTGCAGGAGCCCCAGGGGGCCGTGGCGGCGAGCCCGCAGGCTCCACCGGCGGCTGCCCACACCAGGGCAGACCAGGCCTTGGGCTCAGAGATCCAAGGGGCCCCCCACCTCCCAGCAAGGGCCCGACAGAGCCAGGAGGGCCAGATCCCTCCAGGCAACCGCCGAGGGTGAGCCAGCACCCACCCGAGCACCCAGCCCCGGACATCGAGAACCACCAACGCACCAGCGGCCGGGGACCCCATCCACCAGCAGGGAGTGTGGTGGGGGGGAATAGAGCCTGTGGAATATAGGGCCTGACAAGGTGCAGCAAATAGCAAATAGAGAACTGCTTGAGCAACCATTATATTAACAGAAGGCTGACATTTCAAGTAGAAGCATTTCAAGTGAAACGAAAGTAACGCCGAAAAACCGCTTAAGCAAAGCAATAATAATTATAGGTTATTGACAAGAAGACGAGCCGACAGCCTACAGAACGAAAGCAGACATAGCATTAACCACAAAGCTTTCCGCTCTTACCGTAAAGAAGCTTGGTTTTAATTACTTAGAAACATGTTGCAAAAATAGCTGCTGGACCAGTAGAAACGTACCAGCTCAAGATGCAACACCAAAAAGAGGAAGTGTTTCGGGGGCAAGGTACAAAAGGCTGATACAGACACAGCCACTTCGAACAGACAGAACAGACTCCAGATACAGCCGGTTTGAACAGACTTGGGCAAACTGCGCATCAACTGATAAATGCTGTGTGAACTGTCTGTTCCCGAATCGATTCGCAACAACAACAGGTGAATAAACAGCTTTATTATAACAACCTCAAGTCTCCATTGTGATCTCTTCTCATCCGGACCCTGGTGGAGCGGCGACTCTGACAAGCCCGAGATGTTATTTTGGGTCGAGTCTAGGACCCAACCTGACACAAGCATATAGACAAACAGGCGCACACATGCACAAGCATACGTTCCCACCCTCATGCACACATAAACAAATATTTACACATTCACCCAACATTTAGACACAGAAATGAACACTACACGTACTCTCACTCCCCATATATACTCTATGTGGACCCCATTTCTTCCTCTGGCGAGGAGACCAGAAGACCACCCCGGACCCCGCAGCAGCCGAGAAGCCCACCAGCCCAGACCCCGACCAGACGGCCAGCTCTTCCTCTCAGCCCCCAGCTCCAAATGGCGAACAGAGAACAGGGGTGTGAAAAGACCCCATGCCCCCCTTCGCCCGCTCAGATGTGGTGTTGGTGCGTGTTGTTCTAAAGTGCTTTTAAAACAGGTGAAGGGCATGGCGCTAACCACCCCCTGCCGACCAACAGTTAGTGTTAGCTCGGCCCCTCCCCAGAACCCTCAATGTCTATGTGCGATTAAAATTGAGATGTGGGCCCTGGTACTAAAGGTAAGGCTGAATGAACAGACCACCCTCTGGATGCCATTCTGTGTGCCCACCCCCAAGGCCCTAAATGTATGTGTCATGAGAGAGTAAGTAATGAGAGTGTCTACGTTGTAGTGTATGAATGAGGTACATGTGGTCACGAGGGGACAGAGGAGGAATACCTCCCCTGTATCCCAGCAACGCACCTACACCTCAAAGCCCTACGTGCGTGGTGGTGTGATGGAGCGGGAGGAGGGAGGCACTTCGGGATGGGGAGGAAAGGAATGGGGGGGGCAAGTTCCCCCCCCTCTTGAGCCAGCTCCCCCGCTAACCCCCATAGGCCGGGAACCTACACCTGCCGACACAGGCTCCCCCAGCAGCGCCGCCTGCAGCCGTCAGAAGGACCCCACCCAAGAGCCACCAAAGCCCCATCCAGGCCAGGACCGCAGTCCCAGCGCCGAACCCCCCCAGCAACCCACCCCCAGACACTCTGAGCCAATATGCCCCCCCCCCATGCCAACGACACTGACCAAAGCAGGACAAAACCCTGACCCCCCACCCCCACTAGGTGATGGAGCTGATCAAAGGAGCCCAGAGAGATTGATCTATTGTGGCGGCAGAAGCTGTATCAAGACTAATATGGTTCAACAAACTGTCTCTATATTGGTTGATATTAAGGTTATTTTTATTCTTCCAGTTCATAAGGACAGTCTTCTTAGCAATGCATAAGGCGGTGAAAGCCATGTGGGTTGTGTTATAATCTGTAGTGACACCATCTAGGTCGCCCAACAAGCAGACTGAAGGAGAGGCTGGAATGGTACATTTCAGACACTTTGATAAGTCTTCACAGATCCTGAGCCAGAACATCTGAGTAGGTGGACAGAACCAAAAAGCATGGATGTAACTGTCAGGTGGGTCGCCTTGACAGTGTGAGCAGATGTTAGAAGACGTAAAACCCATCCTGAACATCCGATGCCCTGTATAGTCACTCTATGCAGGATTTTGTATTGTATTAACTGTAAACTGGGATTTCTAATCAGTTGAAAGGTTTTTAAACATATCTTAGACCAGAAATTGTGGTCCCAGCTGACTGATAGATCTGCCTCCCATTTTGCAGTGGGAAGGGATATTGATTCATTCGTTTTGGAAAGTGTCCTGTATATTTTAGACAGTAATTTGGGGGTTTTTAGATTAAGGAATTCCGCCACACTTTGGATTATTGCAAATAAATAATTAATTCTTGGCAAAACCATCATTTTTATTGAGGCGACCCTTCCCGTAAGTGATATGGGTAGGGACTTCCACCTAACCAGATCATCCTCCACTTTTTTTAAAAGTGGGGTATGGTTTAGTTTAGTTAAATCTGCCAGCCTAGGTGAAACGTCAATACCTAAATATTTAATATCTCCAGACTGCAGTGGAGTGGGAAAATAATTCTGGAAGGAGCAATTAATTGGAAGAACTGTAGATTTTAACCAATTTATCGAATAATCTTATACTCTTGAGAAAGAGTTTATTAATGTAATTACCTCAGAAATAGTGGTTTGTGAATGCTGGAGAAAAAGTAACACATCATCCGCATAAAGACTTACCTTATGTTCTATATTCCTGCATTTAATGCCTTTGATCACTATAGCCTGTCTAATTGCTGCTGCCAGTGGTTCAATAAAAATTGCAAATAGTGAGGGGGAGAGAGGGCATCCCTGCCTGGTGCCCCTCTTGAGACAGAAACTGGAGGATGTTTGGTCATTCGTCCTGACATATGCTGTTGGGGAACTATATAATATTCTTAAGCAGTTCATGAAAGAGTTTCCGAAACCAAATTTGAGTAAAGCTGCAAATAAAAAATTCCAGTTAACTTTTTCTGCATCTAGAGACAATATTGTAATTTGAAGGTTTTTATTGCATGAATAGTCTATCAGGTTAAGTAATCTTCGTGTATTTGTTGATGAGTGCCTCTCTTTTATGAAACCAGTTTGGTCAGGATGAATTATGAGAGGGATTATCTTCTCTATTCTTTTTGAGAGAGCTTTGCAGATTATTTTAAGGTCACCGTTAATAAGGGATATTGGACGATAGCTGGTAGGCAATGTAGGGTCTTTGTCTGGTTTTAGCAAGAGACTAATGTTAGCAGAATTCATATTTGGTGGTAGCCGACCATTTTCCCTGGTTTCTTGCAACATTCTGCATAATGTTGATGCCAGAATTGTGAAGAATTCTTTATAGAATTCCGCTGGAAATCCATCTGGACCTGGAGCCGTTTTATTGGGCATACCGTTCAGGGCTTCCTGGAGTTCACCTGGAGTCAGCGGAGAACCCAGTGCCATCGCTTGATTGTCTGAATTTCGGAAGGGTTATACTATCAAGAAACTGATCAATTTCATCTTTAGATGGGTTTATCTGTGGTGAATATAAAGATTTGTAAAAGTCCCTGAAAATGTTATTTATTCTGTCAGGATCATATATTGTATCCCCATTTGAGTCTTTAACAGCACATATAGCTGTTTTTTCCTTATTTATTTTTGACTGACTAGCTAAAAATTGACCTGATTTATTACCATGTTCATAATTTTGCCAGCGAAGCCTTTGTGCTAAGAATTGAGTTTTTTTGTTAATAATTTCATTTAATTCTAGTTTTGCTTTATGTATTTTATTCAGCATTTCCTGTTCCTGGGATGAAACGTAGGCTTCTTCTAAGGATTTGATGGTTTCTTCTAATTCCTGAATACACTTGTTTTCTTTTTTCTTTTTATATGATGAGAATGAAATTATTTTACCTCTCATCACAGCTTTGCCTGCTTCCCAGAGAACAGATGCTGATGTTCCAGGCAGGTCATTATAGTCTAAATATAAAGCCCACTTTTTTTTTAAATAGTTAATAAAGTCTCCATCTTTAAGCAATGATGCATTAAATCTCCAGTTTCTACTTGGTGGAGTGGCCTTCCTATTTATTAGGGTTAAAGAAACAGGAGCATGATCGCTGACAGCTATAGGGTGTATCTCTGTGTCTGAAATGTCACTCAGCAGTGAGCTACTGACTAGGAAATAATCCAGACGAGAGTAAGAGTGATGGACATGCGAGAAGAAAGTATATTCCCTACGGGTGGGGTGAAGAGAACGCCATGCATCGCAAAGTCCGTAGTCGCTCATGTGCTGTTTAACTATATTTGTGGATTCCCAATTGCGCTGAGCAGCTGTACTGAGCCTGTCCATTTCTTTATCTAGTCCAAAGTTGAGGTCGCCCCCCAAAACAAGTGCGCAATCTAGGTGTTCAGAGAGTGCGGTAAATAAAACGTGGAAGAATGAGGGGTTATCAACATTTGGACCATATATACTAACAATATATAACTTTTTGTTAAGTATAGATAATTTAATAATTATAAATCTTCCCTCTGGATCTATAATTGTGTTGAGTACTGTAAAATTGACATTTTTATTGTCTCTTTGTCTAGAGTTATAGCAGGCTGAGAGCACATTAGGAAATTCCGGTGTTTTAAGTTCATCAGTAGCTTTGGCAGGTCTATGAGTCTCTTGTAATAAAACAACGTCTGCCTGTAGTTTTTTAAGCTGGCCAAAAATCTTTAACCTCTTTTCTCTGGAGCCAGCTCCATGCACATTCCATGAGACAATCCTTAGTGTGCCCATAGACCGGTGTGTGCAGCTAATATTGCACATGTAAATGAATGAGGTTTGAGTGAGCTTGTACGCGCTTGTGTGTGTGTGTGTCCTATGTGTCTGTGTGCGCTATGAGGTCGGAGTGGTTGTATTGACGCTGACTGCATATGTACGTGGTCGTGCCATGCAGATGCGTAACGACTGAAGGTCGTGTGTGTGACAGAGTAGAAAAGCAGGTGATCGGTGCAGTGAAAGAAGGAGAAAGTGAGGGATACATACAAAGGGGCAAGTTGGTGAGGGTATACATGGGGACAAGAGAAAAGCGGAAACATCGCTAGTACTATAGCGCTGCGGAGACTGACGGGAATGTATTCAATGTAATGACATCATGTTAAATTGGCAGAATGACATGTATAAGCTAGAGAGATGTTATTGGAAGAGGATTAGAGGAAATAAGAAAAATATGTAACAGGTTCTTATCTGGACTGGTGTTAATATAACCAGGGAGTGGTACTGGGGTCGCGGTACAGCTGCCCATCCACGTAGATGGGGGGCAGCGTGTGGCTCAGTGGGCTAAGCCTGTGTGCCTGTAATCAGAAGGTCGCAGGTTCAAACCCAGCCTCAGCCTGTGGGTCCGTGAGCAAGGCCCTTAACCCCCAGCTCCCTGGGCACTGCTACAGGTGGCAGCCCTTCGCAGACAACTTCCTCTATGAAAAAAGAGCAAGTTGTGGGAGGAGTAAAAAGACAATTTCCCTACGGGGATCAATAAAAAGTGTCTATTATTATTATTATTATTATTAGAGCCGGTCTGCAGCGATGAGAGCTCGGGAGCCCTTCTAAATAAAGTTGCGTCGGATTGGGAACAGAACTTTGCATCGCTCCAGGATCTCTTTGGGGAACTGGTCGTTTACGCCGAAGTCCGTTCCTTTCAGCTCCCTGCCATGGCTCTTCACCTGCTCCTTCTGCTTAAAATATCCAAACTTAGCCACAGTAGGACGCGGTCTCAGTGCACCAGGCCTCTTGGGTAAAATGTCAGCATCAGTTCTCCTACAAAAATTCTTATTTCTCACAAATCGAATATCATAGAAAATTTCTAAGCAAATCTTTTCTGGGGACCCTACAGAATCTAATGATACCAAGTTGGGTAAGTCCCAAATATACCCTAGTAAACTATAGGGCTGAAGGAAGAAAACTGAAACATGCCATAGGGCCCCAGAGAGAGATGAGAATGCAAAGCAGAATCCTTCATGCATGAGAATCCTGACGTCTTTCATCTCAGTCTTCTCTAACTGCAGGCTGATTTTCAGGTTTCTGCTGCTCATCTCCTTTGGTCCCTGTCACTCAGGCGCAGATGACACAACATGTGTGTAAGTTTGCTTATCAAACTGCATGTGGGGCACATAGGAATCAAACACACTATATCAAGCTCCGGGCAGAAAGGAGGGAACAGAAACACAGCTGTGTCACAGGGCAACGGGGAGAGGCAAGAATGCAAAGCAGAATCCTTCAAGCATGAGAATCATACATGTGGGGCACATACTGTAGGAATCCAACGCTCTGTCTCAGGCTGCAATATCAAGCTCCGGGATGAAGGGTGGGAACTAAAAGCTGCCGTGTAACGAGGCAGCAGAGAAAGGCGAGTATGAAAAGCAGAATCCTTCCTTTTTCATCTCTAACTGTAGGATGATGTTCATGCAGCTGCTGCTCCTCTGCCTTGGTCACTGTCTCCCAGGAGCAGATTCACAGGGTGAGTAAATATCCCACACTGATCCTGTATGTAATTAGCTGAGTATGTCAGTGCTTCTCTGCTTTGCTACTTTACCGTGATGTGAGTGTCTGACAGGGGGTGTCTGCTGTAACATTCTCCTGTCAGAGGGGGAGTCGGGTCTCTCACTGTCTGTCTTTCTGCTGTGCTGTAAAGACTGTAATTTAGTCAGCTGCCTGTTTACTGCTATATGATATTATTTAAGCTGAAGTTAAGCTGTAGTATGTGCAGGGTTCCGCAAATCTGTCAAGCCATGGGTGACCAATCTTATCCGCAAAAGGCCAGTGTGTATGCGGGTTTTTGGGATAACCTTTGGGTCAGCTGTTTACACCCAGGTGTGAGGACTCTTCAGCCAATCAGTCCTCTAATTAGTAATCTAATTAGGGAGTCGCAAAGAAAACCTGATTATTGCAAGGCTTTTCTTATGCAATATGGGTTATACATAGAGCACCACCCGGACCAGTTCCCTTCTGATCAAGATCGTTTGTACTTTGTAATGTCCCTGCTGTGTGGTAAAGCTCTTACCTGGGCAACTGCTCTCTGGACTGAGGACAGCTCTCTGCTTCATTCTTCTTGGGAATTCCAAAATGCCTTTAAAGAGGTATTCAATCATCCAGCAGTTGGGTGGAATGTCGGCGACCTGCTGCTTGATCTGTGTCAGGGAAATTGCTCAGTGGCTGACTTCCCTGGAATTCTGGACACTAGCAGGCGGTTTGAACTGGACTACCGATTATTTACAAACGATTTATCGCCGCGCTCTCTGCCCAGAATTCTGAGCTGAACTGGCATGTCGGGGTGTCACCCAGACCTTCAGAGAGTATGTGCAGCTTTCCATCACCCTGGATACTGCCTTTCATGAACAGCGCCAAACAGCGGTTCGATCTGAAGGATTGGCTCTAGCCCCACTACTCCATGGAAGCGGAACCGATGGTATTAGGACGCACACCCCTCATCCCAGAAGAGTATGAGAGATGTCGCAGCCGGGGGCAAAGACCAGGGGCCTCATGTATAACGACGTGCGTAGAATTCACACCAAAGCATGGCGTACGGACAAAACTAGGAATTTGCGTACGCAAGAAAAAATCCAGATGCACAAAACTGTTCATAAGCACAGATCTACGGACATTCCCTTTATAAATCCCAATTAGCGTGAAATTTTACGCACGTGAACGAACCCACAGTCACCCCCCCGACCCGCCCATAATTATGTGTATTTGAATATGCAAATCAGTATAAGTGCCCGCTTTGTTCAATGTTTTCTTAAAAAACAATGACCAAGGTATGCGGAAAAAAGAAAAATTTCAGCGAATGCGAAGTGGAGGTTTTGCTTACTGAAACTGAGGCAAGAGAAAAGATTCTCATCGGTGGATTAAGTAGTGGCATCAGCAACAAAAGAAAACTGATATCTATCTATCTATCTATCTATCTATCTATCTATCTATCGTACTGTACTTTTTAAAATTTATTTGCATGGTTAAGTTGAACAAAAAGTCAGCACATGCGGCAGTACTCATGTTTATTCTGTTTTAGACAATAGTATAAGGAGTGACCCCCGTGCTGTGCATGATACTTCTGGCGGTGAAGGTGCTGCTGTGCCGAGCACATCATCGGGCGTTGGCTACACACACCCCCGTGCCACAGAAACCGAGGGGTGACCATCCGGCCGTGCTGCAGCTGTGCTGCAGTCACAAAATGCAACAGTTAATGCTATAAAAGATGTTGCAAATGAACTAAAAATATATACATGCTGTGCTATGTGACATTAACTTGCAATTTTGGCCCAAAAGTATAAAACACAAACTTCTTACAAAGAAGCCAGCCATCACACACCACACCATTGTCAAGTTTGTTCCAAACACTACAATTTCTGAGAACAAACGAATTATGGGCTAAGCCAGGCCATCTCACCACAACATTAATGAGACGCATGGTCGCATCACATATTATTTGCACACTAATGAAATAAAAGTGCTTTCTAGTTACATAAGCAAATTCATTCTCCAAAGGTGCCTTTATAGCAATGTGCGTGCAGTCGATGGCTCAGAATACATTTGGAAAACCAAACATCGCTGCGAATTGCGCATTAATGTTTGCCTGTTCAACCACAGTGTAAGGAAATTTTATATACCTGGGTGACAAGCAGATTATGTCGTCCCATACAGCTGGCATGACGCGACTCAGTGATGACTGCGAAATGCCCGATTGTTCCGCAAGTAAAAACCCGAGAGTGGACAGAACTTGTAACGGGACAGGTATGGCGCAATTCCTCGTCTGCCTTTGTAATGCTGGCCTCAGCTCAGCACACAGATCCAAGAGGATAGCTCTGGGTAATCTAAAGCGACTTGGAAACCAGTCATCATCATGGGCCAGGAAATCACTATGATCCCTGAATACGCGCTCTCTTCTAATTCTTCCATAAGCTATGTCTTCCAGTAACGCAAGAGCTGTTATGGTAGTTGTAATAGTTCGGTCATTTCCTGCACCGTTTTATTGTTACAAACTGATTAAAAATCAGGTGCCGTACATTTGTAAACAACATTCAATTAATGTCGGTGTATTGGATAAAGTCTGCGTCATGATTGTGAGTTTAAAAAGGGAAACCACAGTATCAATGACTTGCCACTGGGTGTCATTCGTTTACAAAACAGAACAGAAACGTGTGTACACCGTGTCTGGAGCTGCCATGAGAATGTGCGTAGCAGTACGTTTCGTTTTCTCGAAGTGAGCATGGAAATGGACGTACGCAACATTTTCGTGCGTACGCACCGTTTATAGATGAGGCCCCTGTACACTACTCAGGCAGTTGTTACCAAATTGGTTCAACTTCGGCCCTGATACTTATTAAGTGTAACCAGGTGAACATTAGGCAGCGTGCACCTTTAAGCGGTTTTGCTGGCACTGTGTGATTTGATTTGGTAATTCTTACCATTTAACTTGCCTGTTGCGTTAGTGTTGGCACTTTAAGAGTAGCGAAGTGCCAGTATGTGCGAGTAACGTGATACGCCTGTAAGACGTCAGGCGCCAAGTATTGGCCGTAACGCGGTATATTCGTAAGACATTAGGAACCATGCAGGAAGTAGCGGTATCGTGGAGCTCGGAGAGACGTAGATTAAAAAAACGTGCTAGGTGTGTGATACCACCACCACACTGAAGGCAATACGGAGCAGTGCGGCAGCGTAAGTGACGTAGTATGCTGGTGGATAGAATCATCCTGCGTTTGTAGGTACTAACTTACAAAAAGCTGTATTAATGTGAATGCTTTTGTTTGATTTAGAGGAGAGAGAGGCGACTGAGCGGGTTCTAGGTTTATGCGTATCCTAGCATGCAAGCTACGTGCTGGAGTCCGAGTGAGTTGATGGATTTCTTTTGAGTTCGTGTAAAATGGTTGTAAAAACATGTCCTGTTTGTGAGTCTATGTTTCCTGGTGAACTACTGTATTTTCCATTGAGGTGACTATATAGTTTTATAAAATTATCGAGGGCTGCACTTTGAAATATGGTTGCAGAGCGTGGGTTTGGGTGTATGGTTTGGGTCCTTGTTATGAAGTGTTAATTTTAATTTGTATTTTATTTTCTTTATTAGGTACTGGCCACTACTGTTGTCTGTAGATCTCCAATGTGCCCTGTCAATTAGATTGAATTGTCAGTTGGAGGTCTGAAATTAAGTTTTCCTTTTTGCGTAATTATTTATGCATGGCCACTATTTCAAAGCCTAAAAAATTCTGCCAATTAATGCTGTTCTTTAACTAGGGCAGTTGGGGGATAAAGACCCACAATAAAATTCTGTGTTCAGTCATATCATTTGTGATTAGGCCACAGAAGGTTAAAGAGTTTGTTTGGATCCTGACTATAATGGAAGGATAAATAGTCCCTATAGAGGTACAAATCTCTCCATACTATTTTGGCATAACTAAAAAATAAACAAATAATTTCTTTTCACAATTTTATTGGTTTATCTATCGCATACTAATGGTATGCAGGTATACATTAGACAGTTGCTTTTAATTGAATCATTCCTCAGGAGAAACTAATGCTTTGGCTGTATTCTAGAATCAGATACACAATACTTATAATCAGCCCTGTCAGTGGCAGTGGTCGCGCTGAAGTCACCCATGAGCAGAGGAGTGTCAACTGGTGGGCACCCTTGAACCACTGAACGAGGTTGTGAGTAAAATGTCTCCCTCAACAAGACATCACTCACCGTGGTTGGAACATACACTGAGACAACAGGCAAGACACCCAAGGAGTGCCTTAGCCTGAGTCACATAATACACTTGTTGAAAAGAGTGACATCAGACATTTAACCTTGACAATAGGTTTAGGGAAAAGAAAAAATAGGTAGAAGCAATAAACATGAATCCAATGCCAAACCGTTGAATAAAGCTTAGTGACTGGTTTCTCATATTTTAACAAAAAATCAGCCTAGAGGAATCAATATTCATTTATATAAACCACTGATCATTGATCACATACATTTGTGTCAGTGAGACAGAGAATGGAGAAAATGTTCAGCGGTGCTCACTAGATAAAACTTCATTTTTCCTCTCTGGGTCGCAGTTTTTACAATTCTGAATCCTAAACAATCCTTTACCTTTTTCTCAAGCACTGTTATTGCATCTAGGGGCGGCATGGTGGTGCAGTGGTTAGCACTGTTGCCTCACACCTCTGGGACCCGGGTTCAAGTCTCCGCCTGGATCACATGTGTGTGGAGTTTGCATGTTCTCCCCATGTCGTCGTGGGGTTTCTTCCGGGTACTCCGGTTTCCCCCCACAGTCCAAAAACATCCTGAGGCTAATTGGAGTCGCTAAATTGCCCATAGGTGTGTATGTGTGAGTGAATGGTGTGTGAGTGTGCCCTGTGGTGGGCTGGCCCCCCGTCCTGGGTTGTTCCCTGCCTCATGCCCATTGCTTCCGGGATGGGCTCCGGACCCCCCGCGACCCAATAGGATAAGCGGTTTGGAGGATGGATGGATGTTATTGCATCTGAGAATAGCACAACCGACCAAGATGAACCTGGAAAAAGGCAGGGACAGTACACACGACTACCATGATGAAACAAGAAATTCACCAACATGGCGGACGACGGTCAAGGCTTTCTGTGGGTGGTGTGGTGTGATGTAAATTGAAAACTACAACCACAATGCAAATCGAAGGAAGAAACAAAATCAAAACTGATTTTACCTGTATTTCTATTTCGCATTAGTTTGTGTTGCATTGTTCCTTGCAGTTTTAATATAGTTTTAATTTTTATGCAACCGTCATTTTTGTTTTAATTTCAGTTATTTTAAAGTTATTTTTTCCAGTCCTTGTTTTAGTCTTAGTTTTCCATCCATCCATTATCTTCCGCTGAATCCGAGGTTGGGTCGCGGGGGCAGCAGTCTCAGCAGGGAAACCCAGACTTCCCTCTCCCCGGCCACTTCATCCCTGCCTTCGGCCACTGCCCTACTCGCACTGCACCTGACCCCTTTGGTCCCTCCTATAGGTGGTGAGCCCATTGGAGGAGGGACCCACATGCCTTCTTCGCCTGGCCACCAGGCTTTCGCCATGGAGCCCCACCCCCAGGCCTAGTTCCGGGGGGGCGGTGACTCATGTCTGGTGAGGGAAAACGTAGATCCATGTTTTTACTCGCCATATGGGGTCTTTTGAGCCGCACTTCGCCTGGTTCCTCACCCAGGACCTGTTTGCCTTGGGTGACCCTACCAGGGGCATAAAGCCCCAGGCAGCTTAGCTCCTGGGATCACTGGAACATGCAAACCCCTCCACCATGATAAGGTCTCGGCTCCAGGAGGGTTCTTAGTTTCATTTACTATAATAAGCCTGCGTTGGTCATTACCCTGTGACTTTTTGAGTTGAAAAAAACATAGGAAAAAAATGTTATTGTACAGCATAGTGGAGTTCATGATTAATTTGCTTATTTTGTGCTTTATTTGGAGTGACGTTGGGTGTGATGACACATGGGCCTCATACTTTATGCCACACGGCAATTTTCATTTAACCATGCTGCACGTATAAAAAGACCATACTTTACCAAATATCTCAGAATTTTTGTGTTTTGCATGCAGTTGTCCCTGGAAACTCTTGTCAGCCCAAATTTCCAGCAAACACTGCACCTCTGTTATAAAACAAAGTGATTCCTTTGCTGCAGTGTTTAAGTGTTTGTCACTAGCCAACCCAATCCATTCCTTTGGGGTCCGGTTCACGGATTTACGTTTTACAGGGTTGTTTGGGAAAACTCTTTAGTATTCACAAGAAGCACTATCTGATTGGACAGTGAATGTCTTATACTGAAAGCCTAAGAAACCATGCTAATCGCTAACTAACTAGGAAGCCATGCTAATCGGTACCTACCAGAACCCATAAGTCAGAATCATTGGTGGCTGCTATTTTTTCAAACAGGGGAAGCTCATATTAGGCCTACATCATAAAATTCATTATGTTATTTGTACATGGATCCTGCCCTCCGTTCCTTTTGCAGAACGTGGTCTGTGATCCTGTCGTACCAATTGGCCGTCTTTTCGAGGGACTTCCTCTCAATGACCAAGAGAGCAAGCTTGCTCAAACGATCTTGGCCCATACTTTTGCGGGTGTATGACTTGACCCGTTTTAAACAGGAGAAGCTCCTCTCTACACCTGCTGATGTAGCGCCAATTGTTGCCACTAACGACAACAGCTTGTACAGCTGAGGCATTGCACTATCCAACTCCATGCCTTTAAAAAACATCAAGAAATCACACAGCTTAGTCCTGCTCCCCTGTAAGTCACGGTCTGAATATAGTACTTGAAGTTTAAATGTCAGTCTCTCTGAGTCAAAGAAATGGCCATAACCTTTTGGGACACTTTCAAATGCCTCATCTGGAAACACTTGTCTCATTTCATCAAATCAATCTTGGCCGTTGGTCTGTCCTGCTGTTTAATTCTGAGTCTCTCCTCGTAAGGAAGACTATTAAATGGCTTTGCCAAAAGCAGGCCAGCAGTATTAGCACCGTCTGCCATTATGCACAGCTTACTAGCTGGCTAGTTTCCCCTTCAACGAGCTACTTTATATGAATGAACTAATAATGCTGAAACAAGGAGCCAAGTCAAAAGTGCAATAATATTTTTTTTTATTTAAAGAATGATTTGTATAAACAAAAATGGCTTATATCACCAGCAAACAACACAGAGTGCAGCCGTTTGTCTTACGCCTTCACCTGCAAATCCGCATGGGACTGAACTTGAATCTCTGTAGCGGCGGTATATACTTAAAACATGCTGTCAATCAAAAGTGGTTCCGCCCTTTAGACAGCTCCTCCAATCATCATGCAGCAGCCCAGCATCCTGGCCAGCCGACTACTCCATTCACTCCCAGAGACGCTGAGCTTCCCTGTAAGTGACGATTTTGGTGCATTTATCCAATAACCGTGGAACCCCATCACTTCCTTGCACACCAGCTTTCCGTTTGCAACCCGCTCTCTCCTCTGGCATTGCCCTTGTCTGTAGGAGAGAGAGGTCAGTGGGGTCAGTAACAGTGCTCAGCATCATCTTAACTGGGGCCTCTGGGTCTGTGGCGGCTTTCTATGCCCGCCAGTTGGCCCAGTCATTTCCCACACTCACTTTATCTGTTTGTTTGGTGTGTGCTTTGCATTTTACTATGGCCAATTGTTTTGGTAGTTGAATAGATTGGAAGAGATCCTGCCACGAGAGAATGATGTTGAATAGGTTTGCCTGAACTCATGAGGAATCCTCTCTGTTTCCACAGTGCCCTGTGGTCATGACACACTCCAAATGCATACCTCGAGTCTGTAAAAATAATTATTCTGGTTCCTCATTCTCCTGTACACCTGGGTCAGAGCAAACAGTTCAGCAGCCTGCGAGGACCACGTCCTTGGAAACTCCCCCCCTTCTATCAATTCCCCATTTTGGTCTGACAATCAGTCGTGATATGGAGGGCTTCCCATTCTCCAGCCGGAGTGAGCACCCATCCACAAAAACTGAGTCTCCCTCTGTTAAGGACTCCTCGTCTAAATCCTCCCTAGGCTTTGCCAATGCCTGAGTCACTTCAATGATCGCATCTTTCCATCTCAGTGGGGAGCAGTGTAGCAGGGTTTACTGTACCACACCTTTCTATCGTCACATTTGCTAAAGTCAGCAGAACATTCTGATATTGTCAGTCTAGCAGCAGTCAAATGGGAAGTTTTCGCCTGAGTCAGAATGGCATGCACTGCATGAGAATTTCGAACACGGAAAGAATGCATTTGCACTAGATCTGATGACATTAAAACTGCCTCAGCGGTGGTAGTCACCGCTTGAAGACACGCAGGGAGGGAGCACGCAACAGCATGTAATTTTCTGGAATAGTAAGCTATCAGTCTAAATCGGCCCCCATGCTCCTGCCCCAGGACAGCAGTCATGAATCCTCCTCTCTCATCCGCACACAATTGGAATGGATGTTTGTAATATGGGACCCCAGTGCCAGGGTCTCACAAAGTGCCTGCTTTGGATCAGTGAATGCCCGCTCGCTTTCATCTGTCCTTTCAAACACATCGTGGGGTCCCAGTCCCTTACCATGCATTCTTCCTTACCACGCACCTTGCCACCCCCTATCCTGTCCTGTCAGTTCCTTGTCCCATGTGTCCCCCTGTTGTTTGGTCCCCTTGATCCTCTCTCCTGTTCATCCATGGATGGCAGTACCCAATCATGCCCATCCACTTCATTTGCCTTTTAGTCTTGGTACCTGGGTGATAACTTCCAGGCTCCCAGTTTTCTACCCTGGGAGTTCAGGACGTGTCCCAAGTAGTGCACTTCAGATCTTACCAGCTGCTTTTAGAGGCCTTAAGTCCATTCTCTGCAAAGAACAAGAACGCTCGCGTATCTCTCTCACAACTCTCTCTCGTTTCTGCACACAGCAACAAATCATCCATATACTGCACCAGTGTACTTCCCCCTGAGGGAGAGAAACGTTTCAGATTTGTCTATAGCTCCTGAACATACATGCTTGGTGATGCAGTATAGTCTTGTGGCATGACCAATATTGGGCACACACCATTCATTCACACATGCACACCTACAGGCAATTTAGAAACTCCAATTAGCCTCAGCATGTTTTCGGACTGTGGGGGGAAACCGGAGTACCCGGAGGAAACCCCACGACGACATGGGGAGAACATGCAAACTCCGCACACATGTGACCCAGGCGGACAGAAAGTCTTGCATTTCTCACAAAGTCTTGCATGTTCTCCAGATCATGTTATGTAGGACTGTCCACATAAATAGTTGTACAATGGAATCGTGGTGCAGGTTGCTGTCCCGCTGGAACCAGGTCTCGGCCAATGATATTGTCCCGCAGCGTCCAGGTGATGTAAGTCGGAGCCCTCGTGGCTGGCGGATCATGTAGGAGGGGAAAGAGACCTAATGCGGGTGAGGTGATCCCCATACCTTCTTTGTTCCGCGTTATGTTGCATCCCAGCTTACACGTTAGGTCTCTTCCCAACAGGGTCACAGGACAGACATCATGGAGAAGGAATGCGTGTGTCACTTCTCTACCGTTTTGCGGGGCAACAGGCAGTGGGATTGTCTCTTGCAGAGTCTGCTTGTTTTCCTGCTATCCCTGCCCCACACACAAGTCCCAGCTGTCTTTCAGCTTCTAATTGACTGAACACACCTGATCCAGGTAATCAGCAGTGTGTAGGGCAGGGATAGCTGGAAAACAAGCAGGGCAGTGGGTCCCGAGGACCGAATCTGAGAACCATTGTTATGCGCTGTTCCCTGCATGGATGGCATGACGGCAGATCTTGCCCATGTTTGACTGTTTCCACTCGATGCAGGTGGTTTTCACCATTTGTTGGATCTTTGGTCTCAGTCAGCCATGAAGAGGGTTTTCATGGCTGCTTTTCATTTTCCCTCATCATCGATGCCTGAGTAATCCAACATGGCTTGGTCCAGACACTGTTCCCACTGAGTGACAGTCCCCCCTTCTCATTGCTTCTCCTTTTGGATCTTTCCCCAATCTGGGTTCCATTGTATTTCTCCTTTACTCAGTACCCAGCTCGGTCCACCAGGTGAGGAACCCGGCATTGTTCCCGCTGCCACTTTCGAAATTTCCTTGAACTGCTCTCCATTCACCCTTCAGCATGTGACGTAAAACTTGGACCCACTCGATACCACTGGGCTGGTAGACATTGTCCAGGTGCCACACCGGTTTCTGTCTACTTCGTGTGGGTCTGGGAGAGAGTTGACCACCTCGTTCAGCTCAGCCAGGTCCCAGTTGCATTGGACATACACCATCCTTGCTGCTCCGTCTGCACTGGGACCTCTTGGGTCAGGCATTTCCACCAAGGAGTACAGATGTGCTGGTGGCGGGACCGAGCTTGGTCTCCTCCTCTCTGGCAGTCTCTGGCTTTGTCTTGGCCTTGGGGCCTGTTCTCCTCCAGCTGCACTCTCCCCCTCCTCCTCCTCCTCCTCCTCTGGTGGAGGGGCAGTGGCTCCCACAGGCACAGGTGCCGCTGATTGCCATCAGCTACCTGTTTCCACTTCCCCATGAAAACTCTGCTGTCACCCACAAAAGCCCAGTGTTTAAACTCCCATATTGCATAATCATGGATTTTCTTCCACACAATATAAATACGACAGTGAGCATATATTTTCTGATATAGTGGAGGAAACGGAGCTTCCCTTGTAGTCTTAGAGTATGCAGGAGTGCAAAGTAGATTGAAGTATAATATCACATTTTATCACATTGTTAGGGACCTTCCTCAGGAGTACAACAGCAGGCCCCATGCGGCTCAGATCCACACCCTTAAGCACCCTGCCCACTGGGCCCTGACACAGTATCACTCATAAAATGCTAATAGTGCAGGAAGGCCAGGCTGTGAGGAGTGTGTATCTGCTGTGAGCTGCATCGGCACCGTGCTCCCATTCTGCAGAATGACATAGGAATCACACTGGGGCAGAAGTATGTTTATCACACAGAGTATAAACTCACCTGGAGGATCTTCTCTCTCTCTGTGTGTGGCCTGCAAACAGGATCTGATCCAAGAGGGAAAAGAGAAACTAACCAGCAGATCCTGTGAGAATTCTGACTGTTTAATTCTGACAGCCATCATCTCTGATCACTAGCAGTGTGTTTGTATGCTGCACTCACACATACATTAGGGAGCCTGTAACATCCCATCATATTCATATCACTTAATCAGCATGTGTGCTAAGCTGTCAGTCACAGTGCCACTGAGTGCGTCGTCATGGACACAGATAAAACACAGACGGAAACCTAGGCTGGGGAGTCAGCCTTTCCATTAAATAAACCTACACTGACCTCTAGGGGGCGTCTCTGCCTCCACTTGCTTCCCGTCTCCTGAAGACAGAAGGACAGAAGCAGCAGAGTCAGTGTGAGCCTGTAACTCAGAGCTGCAGCAGTGAGTGTGAGATGCAGGTTAGCAGCAGAGAGCTGGGGGCCGGGGGATAAAGGGGGTCTGCAGAGAGCTGGGGGCCGGGGGATAAAGGCGGCCTGCAGAGAGCTGGGGGCCGGGGGATAAAGGCGGTTTGCAGAGAGCTGGGGGCCGGGGGATAAAGGCGGTCTGCAGAGAGCTGGGGGCCGTGGGATAAAGGCGGTCTGCAGAGAGCTGGGGGCCGGGGGATAAAGGCGGCCTGCAGAGAGCTGGGGGCCGGGGGATAAAGGCGGTCTGCAGAGAGCTGGGGGCCGTGGGATAAAGGCGGTCTGCAGAGAGCTGGGGGCCGTGGGATAAAGGCGGTCTGCAGAGAGCTGGGGGCCGTGGGATAAAGGCGGCCTGCAGAGAGCTGGGGGCCGTGGGATAAAGGCGGTCTGCAGAGAGCTGGGGGCCGGGGGATAAAGGCGGTTTGCAGAGAGCTGGGGGCCGGGGGATAAAGGCGGTTTGCAGAGAGCTGGGGGCCGGGGGATAAAGGCGGCCTGCAGAGAGCTGGGGGCCGGGGGATAAAGGCGGTCTGCAGAGAGCTGGGGGCCGGGGGATAAAGGCGGTCTGCAGAGAGCTGGGGGCCGGGGGATAAAGGCGGTTTGCAGAGAGCTGGGGGCCGGGGGATAAAGGCGGTCTGCAGAGAGCTGGGGGCCGGGGGATAAAGGCGGTCTGCAGAGAGCTGGGGGCCGGGGGATAAAGGCGGCCTGCAGAGAGCTGGGGGCCGGGGGATAAAGGCGGCCTGCAGAGAGCTGGGGGCCGGGGGATAAAGGCGGCCTGCAGAGAGCTGGGGGCCGTGGGATAAAGGCGGCCTGCAGAGAGCTGGGGGCCGTGGGATAAAGGCGGCCTGCAGAGAGCTGGGGGCCGGGGGATAAAGGCGGCCTGCAGAGAGCTGGGGGCCGGGGGATAAAGGCGGTCTGCAGAGAGCTGGGGGCCGGGGGATAAAGGCGGTTTGCAGAGAGCTGGGGGCCGGGGGATAAAGGCGGCCTGCAGAGAGCTGGGGGCCGTGGGATAAAGGCGGCCTGCAGAGAGCTGGGGGCCGTGGGATAAAGGCGGTCTGCAGAGAGCTGGGGGCCGGGGGATAAAGGCGGTCTGCAGAGAGCTGGGGGCCGGGGGATAAAAGCGGTCTGCAGAGAGCTGGGGGCCGGGGGATAAAGGCGGTCTGCAGAAAGCTGGGGGCCGGGGGATAAAGGCGGCCTGCAGAGAGCTGGGGGCCGGGGGATAAAGGCGGTCTGCAGAGAGCTGGGGGCCGGGGGATAAAGGCGGCCTGCAGAGAGCTGGGGGCCGGGGGATAAAGGCGGTCTGCAGAGAGCTGGGGGCCGGGGGATAAAGGCGGCCTGCAGAGAGCTGGGGGCCGGGGGATAAAGGCGGTCTGCAGAGAGCTGGGGGCCGGGGGATAAAGGCGGCCTGCAGAGAGCTGGGGGCCGGGGGATAAAGGCGGCCTGCAGAGAGCTGGGGGCCGGGGGATAAAGGCGGCCTGCAGAGAGCTGGGGGCCGGGGGATAAAGGCGGCCTGCAGAGAGATCCTTACTGCTCTCAGCTTCTGGGTCACGGTTCTGTTCATGCGGGTCGGGGGGCAGACTGAGCCGTAGGAGGCTCTGACCCACAGAGACAGATATCGGGGGGTTTAAGGGGGAAGGGGAACCGGCAGAAGGGTCAGTTACCTTTAACGTGAAGGCGGATGGTTTATATACCTCTTCAATTGATTTCACACATATACTCCCCTTTATCCTCTTTTCTGACACCAGTAATGACCAAAGAGACGTTGTTCTGTTAGATGGATCCAAGTCGAGTTCGGTTCACATAATGACCAGTTTCACACCAGTTGCCATTAAACCAGCAGGCAGGTTTGCCTCCAAACAGCCACAGAACATCAACCTCCTTTGTGTCTGTATCTGCTGGTCCTGTTACCGACGCCAATCGCCCGACCCCCGCCTGGAACCCCGACTACAAATTTGGGCTCAGCCCCCTGGTTACCTTTGCTGTCTTCAGTTGTGGAAACCTGCTCCCACAAGTCCTGGAACTCCAGTGTGGAATTTGAGATCCACAGACATCGTTTTATTAAGACTTAATAAACGGGAATACCTGAAGCAGATCCGCGTCAGTGTTCATCTTCTAGTCTTCACAACAGCCTGAAGTTCAGTCTCATGGTGCACTTTTACAGATGTCATTCAGTCCATCCTCACCTGCTCCATCACCGTCTGGTACAGTACGCTGCTGCCACTAATAAGGACAAGGACAGACTGAAGCACATCATCCGCTCTGCAGAGAACGTGATTGGCTGCAGTCTGCCATCCCTACAGGAACTAAACGCCTCCAGGACCCTATTTGGCCATAGTTGCTGAAGTGCCGCATGTGTCATGCTGTGTCAGATTCAAAGCCAGCTCTGCAAGGTGGTGCCAGGGTTGGTACTGGTGTCTCATGTTTCCGGAGACCAGAGTTCAAGGATCTCCCCTGGCTTTATGTGAATCAATCTTTTGGCTTCAGTATTGCTCATTAATGAGACCGAGTCCAGTTCGGCAATATTTCCTGTTTGTCTCAGATATAATTCATGTCCTCTGGCTCACTGATGTCTACTTTATTTCTCCTAGTAAATTTTAGGAGAAACATATCAGAGAAAACATTAAATGAGGGTAAAATGAGAATCACAATATTGTCTCCAAGCTATAGAAGAGCAAGCTATTCAGTACCTAAAGCCTATCAGAAGGCTATGGACTCTCTGATTAGAGGAATGCCAGGAATTGTATGCTAAATGGATGACATGGTTCTGTATGCAGATGATGAGGATCAGCTGGAAGAGAGACTAAGGAAAGTAATTCAGAGATTTCAAGACAGAAGACCGACACTTAACAAGGATAAATGTGTGCCTGGATTGAAACAAATTGAAATACTAGGACATGTGATCTCAGGAGAAGGAATAAAACTGGTTCCAAGGAAAGTGGAGGCCATAAGCAAAGCACAACTGCGCTCATTTCTAGACTCTGTCATGACCTGCGCGTCCGATCCTCATGGGTGCCACGCCCCCTGATCATCCACGTGTGCTCCCCCAGCGTACCCAGCTGTTTTTCATCAGTCTGTGTCTGAGTCCTTTCCCCCAGATCTGTGGTTTCCCTGTCTGCCCGAAATAAACCCCGTTTTCCCATACTCACGGCTCCCTTCGCCTGCTTCCCTGATGCGATCGCAACAGACGTGGATTTTTAATGAAGTTCATAGCAAATTATGCAAACTTACCGGAGCCACTTAGAAGACTGACAAGAAAAGGTCAAGAATGGCAATGGACACGTGAGACTGAAAAGTCATTTGAAAACATGAAAATAGTAATAGTGAGTCAACCATGCCTTGCATATTTTAAGTTAGATGCACCAAATATTGATAGTCCAATAGGGTTAGGAGCTGTCTTACTACAGAAACAGCCAAATAGGCAAAGCAAAGCTGTAGCATATGCGAGCCGCTCACTGACTGCTACAGACAGATTCTATTCTCAAACAGAACGAGAGGCTCTTGGATGATTCTGGGCCGTAGAGCACAGAACATACCTATGGGGCAGTAAGTTTGCTTTGCAGACAGATCATAAACCATTGATCTACATGTTTAATCCAGAGAAGGTAACAATGCTAACACCACGAATTCAGAGACGTGGGATGAGGCTGCATCCTTTTGAATACACAACTGAACACATAGTAGGGAAGTGTAATGTTGCAGATTCTCCATCAAGACTGCCTTTGTCAGTAACAGACGACAATGAATATGTTGACACGTACATGGAGAGAATACTTTCCATCATAACAAGTGAGGTGCCAGCCTTGCATTTTCTATGTATTGTTGCTTGTTTTCTATGTGTGTGTGTGTGTGTGTGTGTGTGTGTGTGTGTGTGTGTGTGTGTGTGTATCTAAATATATATAAATTATTAGTATCTTTCACTTATTATTTTTGGCTATGATATGTAATACTATTAATTTTATATCAAATTATTTTTAATATGAGGTTATTTTGTGTTGCTTTCGATGCAATATCTTGGTATTGCTATTTAATGCAAGGTTATTATAAATGCTTTTAATACAGTGTTTCTGTTGGGACCTAAGCGTGCCTGTTTATTCCTTCGAAAGCCCTATATCCCTCTCTCATCATTTCAAAACAGAGATGATAGAAAAGATGCAACCCATATGAGATGCAGCACATATTGACAGTTATTGATTACTAGACATCCTACCCAGAAGCAGTATTATTGACAGACATATTATCACAAATGTCACATCGGGATGGGAAAGCAGGCGAAAGGAGCCGTAAATACAGGAAAACGGGGTTTATTTCGGGGAAAGCAGGCAGACATGTAACGTTAATGACAGACCTGGGGAAACAGACTTGAACACAGACTAAATACAGGACATGACATCGGAACAAACAGAAGACAGCTGATACGATGGGAAATCACACGTGGGTAATGAGGTGGGCGTGGCACACACGAGGACTGGACGCGCAGGTCATGACAACAAACTGTAATAGGAGAATTGATGAAAATCTTTGCATTTGGATGCCCCCTAGAGGTAGTGACTGACAATGGAAGACAGTTTGTGTCTAATCTTTTTGTGTCTTTCCTTAAAACTAGCAGAATCAAACACAATAACGTGTCTCCCTAATACCCAAAGAGTATTAGTAAGATTGAACGTTTCCATCGTTACCTGAAAAAAGCCTTCAGGGCAGCTAAATGTGAAGGACAGAACTGGAAGGAGGAATTGTCAAAAATTCTAATGGCATATTGCACAACTACTCACTGATTGTCAGGGGAAACCCCAGCTTACCTTATCTTTGGAAGCTCCTGTTGTTCCACTCTGTGTACCTTCCCCGTTTGGCCAGCAGCCGTTGCTGGTCATCCCGTCCCTCGTGTTGTCAGCCTTTGTGTTTTCCCCTGTTCCGTCGGCCGGAAATATAGCATAGAAACACGAACTACAGGAGAGAGAGACAGACAGACATGATAGAACAGGAATAGGATGCACCATGTGAGAAGATTCTGGTGATAAAAAAAAGCTGAAGTTCTGTTTCTTTATTGCACAAAACACAATAAACGGGAACCAAAAGTAACGGCCATGTCGTTCCTGTTTAATCTCTAACTGCAGGCTGATGTTCTGGCTTCTGCTGCTCCTCTCCTTTGGTCACTGTCTCCCAGGCGGAGATTCACAGGGTGAGTAAACACTCCACACTGACCCTGTGTGTATTTAGCTGTGTATGTCAGTGGTTGGGTGGGGTGTCTCACTGTCTCCTTTGTGCTGTATAGACTGTAACTTAGCCTGCTGCTTGTTTACTCTACCTGCTGTATGGTGTTATTTAAGCTGAAGTTAAGATGTGGTACATGATTATTGCAAAGTCATGTGGTTCAGTGAATGGACCAATCAGAGTTTAGAGCTAGAAATGTGTAAAGCAATTAATATAATCATGATTTTTCATGACTTTGTTCTGTCTGTTAATCAGGTATCACAGCTCATATTAGAGACACTGTCATGCTGCCCTGTAATGGACCAGCAGATACAGACACAAAGGAGGTTGATGTTCTGTGGCTGTTTGGAGGCAAACCTGCCTGCTGGTTTAATGGCAGCTGGTGTGAAACTGGTCATTATGTGAGCCGAACTCGACTTGGATCCGTCAAACAGAACAACTTCTCTTTGGTCATTAATCCTGTCAGAAAAGAGGATGATGGGGTGTTTATGTGTCGAATCAGCCATGAAAACAGACAAACCATTCGCCTTATTGTTAAAGGTAAGTGACCCTTCTACCGGTTCCCCTTCCCCCTTAAACCCCCTGATATCTGTCTCTGTGGGTCAGAGCCTCCTACAGCTCAGTCTGCCCCCCGACCCGCATGAACAGAACCGTGACCCAGAAGCTGAGAGCAGTAAGGATCTCTCTGCAGGCCGCCTTTATCCCCCGACCCCCAGCTCTCTGCTGCTAACCTGCATCTCACACTCACTGCTGCAGCTCTGAGTTACAGGCTCACACTGACTCTGCTGCTTCTGTCCTTCAGGAGACGGGAAGAGAGTGGAGGCAGAGACGCCCCCTAGAGGTCAGTGTAGGTTTATTTAATGGAAAGGCTGACTCCCCAGCTTAGGTTTCCGTCTGTGTTTTATCTGTGTCCATGACGACGCACTCAGTGGCACTGTGACTAAGAGCGTAGCACACATGCTGATTAAGCGATATGAATATGATGGGATGTTGCAGGCTCCCTAATGTACGTGTGAGTGCAGCATACAAACTCATTGCTAGTGATCAGAGATGATGGCTGTATGACAGGGTTTGGTACAAACAGGAATAAACAGTCAGAATTCTCACAGGATCTGCTGATTAGTTTCTCTTTTCCCTCCTGGATCAGATCCTGTTTGCAGGCCATACAGAGAGAGAGAAGATCCTCCAGGTGAGTTTATACCCTGTGTGATAAACATACTTCTGCCCCAGTGTGATTCCTATGTCATTCTGCAGAATGGGAGCGCGGTGCCGATGCAGCTCACAGCAGATACACACTCCTCACAGCCTGGCCTTCCTGCACTATTAGCATCTAGCATTTTTTGAGTGACTAACTTTTTCAGACTGGCTGTTCAGGGTCTAGTGGACATGGTGCTTAAGGGTGTGGATCTGCTGTTGTGCCCCTGAGGAGGATCCGTAACAGTTGCAGAAAGGGGTCAGACAGAAAGCTGCTCTGGGTCGGGCTGTCGGCTCGGTGATGCGGCTCTACTGGCTGCTTCAGTGACATTTTACACTGACTGAGGATCGAGTGTCTGTGTGAAAATGTGCCTGGACACTAACTGATCTCTCTGCTTTCTGCAGGGGCGTCTTCAGGAGGAAACACAGTGGTGATTGGGGTGATCGTGGGGATTTTGGTGACTATGGGGGCCATGGTGGGGGCTGCATAGTTGTTCAAATGGCCTTGGAATCTGTGAAGAGATCAAAATTGACCCGATCAGGGACCATCTGAACATCCCCTGATTGGAAATGCTGCCTCTGGCCATTTAGGGGAGCAGCGTTACTGAGAAGATGGAGGGAACCGGCTGTGTGATCAAAACCAGGCTGAATAATAACCGTCTGTTTTTTAAACTGCTTCTCACATTTAGAAATAAACCTGAAATGTGACATTATACTTCAGGCTACTCTTCAACTTTGACTCTCATCTTACTTGTATAATACATGAATATAATGCTAAATTTAATAGGGCTGGGACTATTGATAACACACGTGAATAAGAAAGTAAGTTCGTAAGTAAGCCATAACCCGTGCGGTAACCCGTTAAAGCTCCCAGCTTAACAGAATAGACACGGCCGCATTGTAATGCACCGGAAGTGTGGCAGTCTGTGGCCCAGAAAGCAGCTGTTTGAAAGCACATTTTTCTCAATTAGTTATTGCCCCAGTCCTAAAATTTTGCAATATGCAAAAAATAATGTGTTTTCTTAATGTAGATTAAATATTTTCTAGGCACCGCAGTGGATTGAATCCCACCTCCGCTGTGTGTGTACAGGGCTTAAATCCCATCTCCATTCTGCGTGTGTGAGGTTAGAACCCCCCTATATTGTCTGTGTGTGACGTTTGAATTCCACTCCACTGTGTGAGCCGCTCTCTGCTCTGTGTGTAGGGTTTGAATCCCACCTCCGCTCAGTGTGTGGCATTTGAATCCCATATCCATTCTGCTTATGTGGCGTTTGAATCCCCCTCTGCCGTGTGTGTGTGTGGGGATTGAATCTCACCTCTGCACTGTGTGTGTTGTTTGAATCTCGTTCTGCTCTATTTGTGTGGAGTTTGAATTTTATAACTTTTTAGATAATCTCTGTATTGCTTTTTAAACTTTTATAATCACTGCACTTTAATATCTTTTTGCTACATACAAATGTAAAAAATCCTGAAAAATTGAAAAATTCTAGTTGACTTAAGTAGATATTTACAATAAAGCTATGTATTTATACTGCTTAATAGTTTTACGTGTAGTTTTTTTCCCCATCTCCATAAGTCGGGCTGGTAGAACAGCATGAGAATCTGGGCCCAGCAGAACCATCAGACAGGTCAGAGGACTGGGGGTGTCACTGATACCCCTGCATGTTCACACTGAGCAGGTGTCAGCATTTACCTCACTTCCTGTGAATTCCCACAATGCATCTCACCATGGTCGTGCTGTGATGCTTTGTAATTAGTCTTAATGTGTTTCATTCTACTACTTTTAAGGAAAGACTCAAAAAGATTAGACACAAACTATCTTCCATTGTCAGTCACTACCTCTAGAGGATATACAAAGCGTGCGATGAGATTTTCATCAATTCTCCTACTACAGTTTGTGATGATATATCTGACAATAATACTGCTTCTGGGTAGGATGTCTAGTGTAACCCCCCTGTGGCACCAGGCTTTCTCCGCTCCGCAAAGTCAAGCAACAAGGCCTAGGGCGTGTTAGCTTGAACACCCGATGTAACACCGAAACTACCAATTCACCCAAAACGCCTTACTAGACAGGATCCTGAGCTCCCAGCTGATGATGTTGGACTGGCTGGATTCTCTGTTCGCCAAACCTAATATTCCGATTTAAAAAAAAATTGCACGGTGTCTCCACCTGGGGAACAATATATCACCAAAACCAGCGTGGTACAATAAATATTTTCTCAGAATATAATACGTCTGAATTGTAAACCCTTTCTGAATAAAGTTGCAGGAAACAATTATATTTTGAAAATCCAACACCTCGTCACTGTAACTTATAATCTAGTTTAATATAACACAGTGAAGAAGTATTAACACAAACAACTAAGGGGACCAACTCCAATTGCTAACCTAGAACCTAAATAGCTGATTTTACATTTTACAATCACCTTCATTTAAGTACAGGGGGAAAACACAGATTTGTAATAACCCGCAGTACATTTACTAGAAAAACTTCAACGTACAGGTTAACCCACCAACCCGAAACTCCAAGCGAGCTAGTTACCATTTACATTTATATCGGTAGCGCTTAGACTGTCGTTGGGGCCCATACGTTGGTACAGAGGGTCTGTGAGGTTGGAGACTCTGTAGTTAAAAGCCCGGCGAAAACTCTATCCGCTCTGGCAGTTACCGTCCCTCCTCTATGTCTTCATCCAGCGAGGAAAGAAAACGGAGGGGGGGAAAAACTCGAAACGCGGTACTCACACTACCTAATTCGTGATGGTGGGAGTGAAACAGGCGACAGCAGAAGTTCCAGCGAACTGTCGCTCGGTGTCCCTCCATGCCCCCAGCTCCAGGAAGACTCACTCCTGGCAAAGCTTGTAGCAGTGGTCCAGAATTATTACCCCAAAATATCCATACCGAATATTCCCCCAGACGCTCGGACTCTCTCCCCTCGTCCCCTCATCGGCTGACCAAAAAAACCATAGGCGCCACCAATTGGCGGCAAACCGGCAGCAAAGAATCCTGGTACATGAAGTCCCAAATACTAACTCCTGAACTATCCATCCATCCATCCATTTTCCAAACCGCTTATCCTACTGGGTCGCGGGGGGTCCGGAGCCTATCCCGGAAGCAATGGGCACGAGGCAGGGAACAACCCAGGATGGGGGGGCAGCCCATCGCAGGGCACACTCACACACCATTCACTCACACAGGCACACCTATGGGTAATTTAGCAAGTCCAATCAGCCTCAGCATGTTTTCGGACTGTTGGGGGAAACCGGAGTACCCGGAGGAAACCCCACGATGACATGGGGAGAACTATTACATATCATTGCCAATAATAAGTGAAAGATACGAATGATTTATATATATATATATAGATACACACACCCACACACATAGAAAACAAGCAACAATACATAGAAAAAGGCTGGCACCTCACTTGTTATGATGGAAAATATTCTCTCCATGTCTCTCTGAAATTGTGGTGGTAGCATTGTTGCCTTCTCTGGATTAAACATGTAGATCAATGGTTTATGATCTGTCTGCAAAGCAAACTTACTGCCCCATAGGTGTGTTCTGTGCTCTACGGCCCGGAATCATCCAAGAGCCTCTCATTCTGTTTGAGAATAGAATCTGTCTGTAGCAGTCAGTGAGCGGCTCGCATATGCTACAGGTTTGCTTTGCCCTTTTGGCCTTTTTCTGTAGTAAGACAGCTCCTAACCCTATTGGACTATCAATAGTTGGTGCATCTAATTTAAAATATGCATGGCATGGTTGACTCACCATTGCTATTTTCATGTCTTCAAATGACTTTTCAGTCTCACTTGTCCATTGCCATTCTTGACCTTTTCTTCTCAGTCTTCTAAGTAGCTCTGGCAAGTTTGCATAATTTGCTATGAACTTCATTAAAAATCCACGTGTCTCTTGCGATCGCAAAAGGGAAGCAGGTGAAGGGAACCGTGAGTATAGGAAAACAGGGTTTATTTCAGGCAGACTGTCTGTCTGTCTCTCTTTCCTGTAGTTTGTGCTTCTATGCTACATTTCCGGCTGACAGGGAACAGGGGAAAAAACAAAGGCTGACAACACGAGGGACGGGATGACCAGCAACGGCTGCTGGCCAAACGGGGAAGGTACGCAGAGTGGAACAACAGGAGCTTCCAAAGATAAAGATAAGGTTTCCCCAGACACTCAGTGAGTAGTTGTGCAATATGCCATTAGAATCTTTGACAATTCCTCCTTCCAGTTCTGTCCTTCACATTTAGCTGCCCTGAAGGCTTTTTTCAGGTAACGATGGAAACGTTCAATCTTACTAATACTCTTTGGGTATTAGGGAGACACCTTATTGTGTTTGATTCTGCTAGGTTTAAGGAAAGACTCAAAAAGATTAGACACAAACTGTCTTCCATTGTCAGTCACTACCTCTAGGGGGCATCCAAAGCATGCAAAGATTTTCATCAATTCTCCTATTACAGTTTGTTGTCATGACCTGCGCGTCCAGTCCTCATGTGTGCCACGCCACCTCATTACCCACGTGTGATTTCCCATCGTATCAGCTGTCTTCCGTTTGTTCTGATGTCATGTCCTTTATTTAGTCTGTGTTCAAGTCTGTTTCCCCAGGTCTGTCATTAACGTTACATGTCTGCCTGCTTTCCCCGAAATAAACCCCGTTTTCCTGTATTTACGGCTCCTTTCGCCTGCTTTCCCGTCCCGATGTGACATTTGTGATAATATGTCTGTCAATAATACTGCTTCTGGGTAGGATGTCTAGTAATCAATAACTGTCAATATGTGCTGCATCTCATATGGGTTGCATCTTTTCTATCATCTCTGTTTTGAAATGATGAGAGAGGGATATAGGGCTTTCGACGGAATAAACAGGCACGCTTAGGTCCCAACAGAAACACTGTATTAAAAGCATTTATAATAACCTTGCATTAAATAGCAATACCAAGATATTGCATCAAAAGCAACACAAAATAACCTCGTATTAAAAATAATTTGATATCAAATTAATAGTATTACATATCATAGCCAAAAATAATAAGTGAAAGATACGAATGATTTATATATATAGATACACACACACATACAAAACAAGCAACAATACATAGAAAATGCAAGGCTGGCCCCTCACTTGTTATGATGGAAAGTATTCTCTCCATGTATGTGTCAACATATTCATTGTCGTCTGTTACTGACAAAGGCAGTCTTGATGGAGAATCTGCAACATTACACTTCCCTGCTATGTGTTCAGTTGTGTGTTCAAAAGGATGCAGCCTCATCCCACGTCTCTGAATTCGTGGTGTTAGCATTGTTGCTTTCTCTGGATTAAACATGTAGATCAATGGTTTATGATCTGTCTGCAAAGCAAACTGACTGCCCCATAGGTGTGTTCTACGGCCCAGAATCATCCAAGAGCCTCTCGTTCTGTTTGAGAACAGAATCTGTCTGTGGCAGTAAGTGAGCGGCTCGCATATGCTACAGTTTTGCTTTGCCTATTTGGCTGTTTCTGTAGTAAGACAGCTCCTAACCCTATTGGACAATCAATATTTGGTGCATCTAACTTAAAATATGCAAGGCATGGTTGACTCACCATTGCTATTTTCATGTCTTCAAATGACTTTTCGGTCTTACTTGTCCATTGCCATTCTTGACCTTTTCTTGTCAGTCTTCTAAGTGGCTCCAGTAAGTTTGCATAATTTGCTATGAACTTCATTAAAAATCCACGTCTGTTGCAATCGCATCGAGGAAGCAGGCGAAGGGAGCCGTGAGTACGGGAAAACGGGGTTTATTTCGGGCAGACAGGGAAACCACAGATCTGGGGGAAAGGACTCAGACACAGACTGATGAAAAACAGCTGGGTACGCTGGGGGAGCACACGTGGATGATCAGGGGGCGTGGCAGCCATGAGGATCGGACGCGCAGGTCATGACAGAGTCTAGAAATGAGCGCAGTTGTGCTTTGCTTATGGCCTCCACTTTCCTTGGAACCAGTTTTATTCCTTCTCCTGAGATCACATGTCCTAGTATTTCAATTTGTTTCAATCCAGGCACACATTTATCCTTGTTAAGTGTCCGTCTTCTGTCTTGAAATCTCTGAATTACTTTCCTTAGTCTCTCTTCCAGCTGATCCTCATCATCTGCATACAGAACCATGTCATCCATTTAGCATACAATTCCTGGCATTCCTCTAATCAGAGAGTCCATAGCCTTCTGATAGGCTTTAGGTACTGAATAGCTTGCTCTTCTATAGCTTGGAGACAATATTGTGATTCTCATTTTACCCTCATTTAATGTTTTCTCTGATATGTTTCTCCTAAAATTTACTAGGAGAAATAAAGTAGACATCAGTGAGCCAGAGGACATGAATTATATCTGAGACAAACAGGAAATATTGCCGAACTGGACTCGGTCTCATTAATGAGCAATACTGAAGCCAAAAGATTGATTCACATAAAACCAGGGGAGATCCTTGAACTCTGGTCTCCGGAAACATGAGACACCAGTACCAACCCTGGCACCACCTTGCAGAGCTGGCTTTGAATCTGACACAGCATGACACATGCGGCACTTCAGCAACTATGGCCAAATAGGGTCCTGGAGGCGTTTAGTTCCTGTAGGGATGGCAGACTGCAGCCAATCACGTTCTCTGCAGAGCGGATGATGTGCTTCAGTCTGTCCTTGTCCTTATTAGTGGCAGCAGCGTACTGTACCAGACGGTGATGGAGCAGGTGAGGATGGACTGAATGACATCTGTAAAAATGCACCATGAGACTGAACTTCAGGCTGCTGTGAAGACAAGAAGATGAACACTGACGCGGATCTGCTTCAGACATTCCCGTTTATTAAGTCTTAATAAAACGATGTCTGTGGATCTCCAATTCCTCACTGCTCGAACCTGGATCCCAGAGCTGGGCAGTCCCTCTCACTGCTCAGAAGCTCTGACGGAGAGAGTTATAGAGCTAGAGTCGCGCCTCCAGAAGCTAGCACAGTCGCCAGGTAGCCAGCTAGCTGCAGGTTCGCAGTCAGGGAGTCGGGGGGCTTCAGAATTAGAGTTAGATAGCTCGGCCCAAATTCCGGCATTAGAGCCCATGCAGCAGGGCGAGTGGGTGACAACTCGGCGACATAGTCGGAGAGCCCGAGCTTTGGCGAAGGCTACCCCCGAGCACCACCTTCCATCTCTCAGCGTGTCGAACAGGTTTTCCCCACTCAGTGAAACACTCACTGAGACGCCTGTTGAAAGTGCTCTGGTGTCAGGCGATTCTATCCTATGACACATGAAAATAGCTAGACCCTTAGTGGCACCAGCAGTCGAGGTAAATTGTTTACTGGGAGCCAGAGCGCTGGACATTAGGGCCAATCTTAAGGTGTTGACCAGAAATAGACGTAGATATTCCAAGATCACACATTGTCCACATCAGCGCCAATGATGTCAGACTCAGACAGTCTGAGGTTACGAAAAGTAAATTTAAAGAGGTGTGTGAGCGAGCCAAGACAATGTCCCAAGCAGTAATCATCTCTGGCCCCCTCCCAGCTAGACGTGGCGCTGAGACCTACACAGGCTTTGGTCGCTGAACTGCTGGCTGTCAAGGTGGTGCTCGGAAAATAGCATAGGTTTTGTAGATAACCGGTCCACTTTCAAGAGGTTAGCCTGGTCTTCTGAGCCGGGACGGTATCAACCCCTCGTGGGAGGGTGCTGCCCATATTTCAATGAACTTAGCAGCTAGCCTTTATGCAGGTACAGGTTTAGGTGGCCTTTGACAAACCAGAGCTAAGGCCAGGCCGCAGGCAGAAAACCTAACCGGCCACCCGCGAGTTGCCTTGAGTTGTCACCTAGGTACTACTAAATTGACATTGTATCTGTACCCCGAACCAAAAATAGTACACGTAGACCACAAAAAGCATCCCTTTCAAATTTAATTTGTATTAAGTTAGAGCAGCTGATACAGACCACCTGCACCACTAAGCTAAAAATAGGATTACTAAATATTAGATCATTAACTACTAAGGCACTTATTCTAAATGAAATCATTTCTGACCACGTTGCAGCAATTTATGAAAAAACACTACCAATTTAAATAATTAGAGTTATTGTTCCTCAATATCTAAAACTCTGTCTCTCCCCCTCATTATAATTTATCATCCACCGGGTCCTTATTTGGAATTCTTAGCTAAATTTGCAGAATTCCTTTCAGACCTACTGACGTCAACTGAGAGAGCCATAATTGTGATCCCCTAACAATAGCCTTTACGAATATACTAGACTCTATGGGTATCACTCAAAACTCATACCCTTGATTTAATCCTATCGTTTGGTCTTTATATAGATACTGTACTGCCTCAGACCAGTATTATCGCTGACCATCATCTTATTACATTCAATATTTACCTTGCTCAAAATATTAGCCCTCGGGGCGGCATGGTGGTGCAGTGGTTAGGGCTGTTGCCTCACACCTCTGGGACCCAGGTTCGAGTCTCCGCCTTGGTCTCATGTGTGCGGAGTTTGCATGCTCTCCCCATGTCATCGTGGGGTTTCCTCCGGGTACTCCGGTTTCCCCCCCACAGTCCAAAAACATGCTGAGGCTAATTGGACTTGCTAAATTGCCCATAGGTGTGCGTGTGAGAGTGAATGGTGTGTGAGTGTGCCCTGCGATGGGCTGGCCCCCCATCCTGGGTTGTTCCCTGCCTAGTGCCCATTGCTTCCAGGAAAGGCTCTGGACCCCCAGCAACCCAGTAGGATAAGCAGTTTGGAAAATAGATGGATGGATGGAAAATATTAGCCACTCAACTCGCTTCTATCCCAAACATACAATCACGTCAAATACAGCAAGTAACTTTATCAATAATCTCCCTGAGCTATCGTTTTCAACCAAACTAATGTGAAATCCTGCTGCACTTGATAGCATTACGGATTATTTAACACCTACGCTTAATTCCACCCTAGAGAAAATTGCTCCGTTAAAAATACCAGAGTAAATAAAATTGCTCCTTGGTATAATGACCACTTGCGCACTTTAAAATAGGAGACACGGAAATTAGAACGTAAGAGGCGTCAAACTATACTAGTGGTGTTCGAACTAGCATGGAAAGAGGCCATGGGTAGCTATAAAAAAAGGCTCTTAGTGCCGTTAAATCAGAATATCTATCACAGCTAATTGAAATAAACAAAAATAATCCTAAATTCCTATTTACTATGCTGTCCAAGCTGACTAATAACCAGACCACTACTCAAAGTGTGCCTGCGTTATTTTCCAGTGACGACTTTATGAAATTTTTTGACCAAAAAATATGCTCTATTAGACGGAATGTTTTGAATATTCCAATAACTTCATTCTCTGGCCCTGACATGGCATGTGCTAATGCTGCAATCACCCTATTTGAAGCATTTGCCATGGTTAACCAATCAGAACTGATGTCCTTAATTTTATCTTCAAATTCATCTACTTGTTTGCTAGACCCTGTTCCAACAAAACTATTCAAAGAGATGCACATGTCATGCCCGGCTCGTCCGATCCTCGTGTGTGCCACGCCCCCTGATTATCCACGTGTGCTTCCCCGATCTTGCCCTGCCTGTTGTCCGTCTTTGATGTTACCTAATGTCAGTTGATGTTAGAAATGTCCTGTACTCCCCGTGGCCGTTTCTCCCTCAATAAATCTCCAATCTTCCCCATACTCCGCCTGCCTGCTTCGTCCATCCCTGCCTCCTTCCTTCCAGCCTTCCCGTCTGCAACCGCAAAACCTGACAGAATGAGGGACTCAAAAGAAGAGACACCGCAGCATATCGAGGGCCAGCGTCTCGTTCTGCTGCACGTGGTGTATTATTGGCTAAACCAGCCCGACGTACAGGAGGACCCGGTAGCGCTGGATTTAGCCAGCAGAAGCGGCGATCTCCTGATGGAGATGTCCTCTCCCGAGGGCGTGCACATGCTAGGGGAGGTGCACGCCAATCTTCAGCAGCTGGTTCAAGCGGAGGCTCGAGCTGGCCCTGCCGCATGGCGCAGAGGCTGTCCCCACACCGTCCGTCCTGACAGATAAGGTGCAACCTCCCGCTGCCACCACGAACCGGCGGAGAAGGAGGAGAAAGCCGGCAATCGCCCCGACGATCGTCCTGGGGCCATGCGCGCTCGTCCCTGCTTCCCTCCCAGCCGGTGAGCGGGAGGACTCCCCGGTCAATCCGGAAGTCACCGCCGCCTGCTGCGGCTCCCCCTCCTTCCTTACCTATGCCGGTGTCCCCTTCGGCTTCCTCATTGCCTTCCCTGGTGCCCCCTCCGACTTCCTCCTCGTCCCCTGTGTCTGTCCCTCGCCCTGCCTCCTCAGCCCCTCCAAGGTCCCCTCCTGCTCCGGCCTCCCGGTCGCCTGCGGCCCCTCCGGCTGCTGCCCATTGCCCGCTGGGACTCCCTTGGGCTCCCCTTAGTCCCCCGTCCTTTCCTGCTTGGTCTCCCGTCTCTGTCCCTCCTATGTTTGTTCCTCGTCCCTTTGTTCCTCCTGTCTCTGCTCCTCGTCCTCCTATGTCCCCCTATGTTCACTCCTGGCTCTTTTGTTCCGCCTGTTCCCTCAGTGTCGCCTTTCCTTATCTGTCTGTCCGCGTTCCCTGTCTTTGCTCAGGTCTTGTATTACTTCCTGTACCTATGCTTTGTCTATCCGTTCTGTTCCCTGGGCCCCGTTAATAGTTCTGTTCTTGTTTTCCAGGTCCCGTCTCCCTCGTCTCCTCCGTCGCCTCCCCTGAGACGCGCCCGGAGAGCGCACCTCTGGGGGGGGGGTTCTATCATGCCCAGCTCATCCGATCCTCATGTGTGCCACGCCCCCTGATTATCCACGTGTGCTTCCCTGATCTTGCCCAGCTGTGTCCTATTATTTTCTCCCAGTCTTGTCCACATCTTGCCCTTCCTGTAGTCCGTCATTGATGTTACCTAATGTCAGTTGATGTTAGATGTTAGCAATGTCCTGTACTCCCCGTGGCCGTCTCTCCCTCAATAAATCCCCAGTCTTCCCCATACTCCGCCTGCCTGCCTTGTCCTTCCCTGCCTGCTTCCTGCCACCCTGCCCGTTCGCAACCACAAAACCTGACACACCCGGTATTGATTGAACCGCTACTAGCAATAGTTAACTCCTCAATCAGCATCGGCCATCTCCCAAAATCTCTTAAACTAGCAGTAATTATTGAAGAAGCCAAACTCGGATCCCTTGGAAATGATAAACTATAGACCAATCTCTAATATATCATTTATCTGTAAAATAATAGAGAGTTGTAGATAGTCAACTAACATCATTTTTGCAGGAGAACCAGATTTATGAGAGATTTCAGTGTGGGTTTAGAGGTCATCATAGCACAGAGACTGCTCTACTGAAGGTAATAAATGATCTTCTCCCATCTGCTGACCAAGACTGTGCCTCACTCCTAGTGCTGCTTGACCTTAGTGCTGCTTTTGATACTATGGACCATGCCGTTCTTCTAGGCTTAAACATACTGTAGGCATAAGGGGAGTGGCACTCTCTTGGTTTGAATCTTACCTGTCAGATCGCTATCAGTATGTGAACCTAAATAGTGATTCCTCAGAACATGTCAAGGTCAGATATGGAGTGCCACAAGGTTCAGTTTTAGCTCCCCTTCTATTTTCACTATACATGTTACCCTTAGGCTTAGTTATTCATAAGCATGGAATTAGCTTTCATCGCTTTGCAGATGATACACAATTATATATATCGGCCAAACCAGAAGATAGACAACAACTTCAGAGAATGTAAGAATGTTTAATGCATATCAAAAAGTGGATGCCAGACAACTTCCTCCAGCTGAACCTGGACAAGAATGAGATTCTTCTTACTGGCACTAAAGCCACCAGAAGTAAACTATCGGACATCACAGTCAATCTGGAGGGACTACCTATTACACCAAGTATTGTTGTTAAAAACCTTGGTGTTATTCTAGATTCTGATCTTTTGTTTGATGTACATGCTTCTAACATTAGCCGTACCGCCTACTTTCACCTGCGCAATATTGCCAAGTTAAGAAACACGCTCTCCTTTCAAGATGCAGAGAAATTGGTTCGTGTGTTTATTACCTCCAGGCTTGATTGCTGTAATGTCTTATTCTCTGGCTGTCCAAAGAGGTCATTAAATAAACTCCAGCTAGTCCAGAATGCAGCAGCCAGAGTCCTCACCAAAACTAAAAAATATGACCATATTACCTGTTAGGTTGAAGAAACTGTTAGTAATCATTTGTTATCATTTCTGTATAATCAGCAATGAGTGTAAATATGTATATACATTATTTTGTTTTCCTTTACCTTCATACTTTAGATTATATTAGTTTACACGTATCCTGAGCACGTGTTTAAATAGTTGTCTACCTGAGTAGAACCAGAACTTCTTCTTACTCTCACAGTCTTTTCTTTGTTCTCACTCCAAGACCCCTGCCCCCCATTGACTATAAATAAAGGTGCCAAGGGGAACCACCCTTTGTAACACATTCCTTTGTAGCCTAGCATGCAGAGAGTGTGGTTACCCTTGTGCAAGTAAAACTCTAAGTGTGTTGTCTCGTAATTAATGGTGTGTACAGAGTTGGAGTGGAAAGCCTGTCGCTTTCTCCAACATATACTGTATTGTAGTTTGGTCCTGTGTGCAGGGTTGGAGTGGAAAGCCTGACGCTTTCTCCAACATTACCCCAATTTTATCTCCACTGTACTGGCTGCCAGTTAGATTTCGTGTTGACTACAAAACACTGCTCTTAACCTATAAAGCTGTAAATGGTCTTGCACCGCAGTATGTGAGTGACCACATTTGCAACTACATTCCGAATCGTATGCTTAGATCACAAGATGCAGGTCTTCTATCCATACCCAGAATAAAGAACGTTACCTTTGGGGGAAGAGCATTTGCTCATAAAGCACCACAGCTATGGAATAAACTTCCTATTAGTGTTCGGAACTCAGACACAATCTCTGCTTGTAAGTCAAGGTTTAAGACGTACCTCTTTAGCCAGTCTTCTGGATAGTTAAATCCCCTTTTCTAAGGTGAAGGGAAATCTGGAGGTTCATGGTCATTTGAGGTTAAAGGCGAAAGGGGGGATTGGTGCTGTCGTCCTGCCACTCTCACCGATCACTTAAGCTGTTTCAGTTTCATGCAGTTTCATGCTTCCCGGTCTCCCAGAGGAGGATGGGGTACCCTTCCAAGTCAAGGTTCCTCTCAAGGTTTCTTCCTGCTAGAGGGAGTTTTTCCTTGCCTTGTCGCCTCAGGCTTGCTTGGTGGGGTTTGGGCCGGTTATATGTAAAGTGCTTTGTGACAATGACTGTTGTTAAAAACGCTATATAAATAAAATTGAATTGAATTGAACTTGTATAAAAATTGGTGTAAAACAGTATTGGGCACACTTTGAGTGTCTGGCCTTGGTTGTAACTTCATTGTTGCAATAAAGAATTTGGATCTACACAAGCAGCTTCTGACTTCTGGTTTGGCGGGGAAGGAAAAACCACAACATTGCTTCTCAGCTAAAGCAGTGCGCTCACTCACAATTTTGCCTAAGAACACAGCCATGAATAAAGAATGGTACTAAAACATCCTCCAAGAGCAACTAGAGCACATCCATGAATAAAGAATGGTACCAAAACATCCTCCGAGAGCAACTTCTCCCAACCATCCAAGAACAGTTTGGTGTTTCTAGCCCCCGGAGTCATTTCTCCTCCTCAATAGATTTATAGCCTCCACGACTTGAAGTTACAGGGAAGGGGGTTAGATGAAATATTTTTATGCTTTTTAAACTATTATAAACATATTCTGGAAATCCTCTTGTGACCCTCCACCAGCATTTCGTGACCCCCACTTTGGGACCCACTGGCGTAGACAGATCTTAGAGAAGCAGAAATGTTAACAGCTTCACTGACATCCTCAGTATCTTGTGGAGACTTTAGTCTGACTAAGATTCATTTAAACTTCCATCCATCCATTTTCCAAACTGCTTATCCTACTGGGTTGCAGGGGGTCCGGAGTCTATCCCGGAAGCAATGGGCACGAGGCAGGGAACAATCCAGGAGGGGGGGCCAGCCCATCGCAGGGCACACTCACACACCATTCACTCTCACATGCATTCCTACGGGCAATTTAGTAACTCCAATTAGCCTCAGCATGTCTTTGGACTGTGGGGGCAACCGGAGTACCCGGAGGAAACCCCACGACAACATGGGGAGAACACGCAAACTCCACATTCATGCGACCCAGGCAGAGACTCGAACCTGGGTCCCAGAGGTGTGAGGCAACAGTGCTAACCACTGCACCACCATGCCGCTTCATTTAGACTTTTAAGTGATAAATAGAGAAACGGCACAGAAATCCCCCACTCTGCTCTTATGATTATCATGGTTTTACATCCGGACCACAAATGGGCCCCTTCTGCTTAACTGCATGCAGAAGGAAGCCCACAATTTGCAAAGGTATGAAATGAAAAGTCACACAGCTGTGTCACAGGGCAGCGGGAAGAGGCAAGAATGCAAAGCAGAATCTTTCATGCATGAGAATCCTGACGTCTTTCATCTCAATCTTTTCTAACTGCAGGCTGATGTTCAGGCTTCTGTTGCTCCTCTCCTTTGGTCCCTGTCCCTCAGGCGCAGATTGCACAGCATGTGTGTAAGTTTACTTATCAAACTGCATGTGGGGCACATAGGAAATCAACACTCTGCGCGGACTGCGTGAAGGGTGTGGACGGAAACCTGACTTGCAAAGGGGCAACAGAGAAAGGCGAATGTGAAAAGCAGAATACTTCCGTTTTCATCTCTAACTGTAGGATGATGTTCATGCTGCTGCTGTTCCTCTGCTTTGCTCACTGTCTCACAGAAGCAGATTCAGAGAGTGAGTAAATATCCCACACTGATCATGTGTGTAATTAGCTATGTATGTCAGTGCTTCTCTGCTTTGCTACTTTACCGTGATGTGTGTGTCTGACAGGGGGTGTCTGCTGTAATATTCTCCTGTCAGAGGGGGGGTTGGGTCTACCACTATCTGTGTCTCCATTGTGCCGTAACTTAGTCAGCTGCTTGTTTACTTACTGGGGCAGATTGGTGGCCTGATGGTCAGGGAAGCGTATTTGCAATTCAAAGATTACTAGTTGGAATCCCCAACCAGCCAGGCACCACTGCGGTACGCTGAGCAAGGTACCGCCCCCCCCGCACTGCTCCCTGGATGCTGAATTAGCTGCCCCCTGCTATGTCACAATGTCACATATGGGTCAAATGCAGAGAACACATTTCATTGTTGTGTGCTGTGGTGTGTCAATAATGATCACAACTCATCAAATTCTACCTGCTGTGTTATGTTATATAAGCTGTGGTACATGATTATTGCAAAGTCATGTGGTTCAGTGAATGGACCAATCAGAGTTTAGAGCTAGAAATGTGTAAAGCAATTAATATAATCATGATTTTTCATGACTTTGTCCTGTCTGTTAATCAGCTATCACAGCTCATATTGGAGACACTGTCATGCTGCCCTGTGATGGACCAGCAGATACAGACACAAAGGAGGTTGATGTTCTGTGGTTCTTTGGAGGCAAACCTGCCTGCTGGTTTAATGGCAACTGGTGTGAAACTGGTCATTATGTGAGCCGAACTCGACTTGGATCCATCAAACAGAACAACTTCTCTTTGGTCATTACTGGTGTCAGAAAAGACGATGATGGGGTGTATATGTGTCGAATCAGCCATGAAAACAGACAAATCATTCGCCTTCACGTTGAAGGTAAGTGACCCTTCTGCCGGTTCCCCTTCCCCCTTAAACCCCCTGATATCTGTCTCTGTGGGTCAGAGCCTCCTACAGCTCAGTCTGCTCCCCGACCCACATGAACAGAACCGTGACCCAGAAGCTGAGAGTAGTAGGGATCTCTCTGCAGGCCGCCTTTATCCCCCGGCCCCCAGCTCTCTGCTGCTACCCTGCATCTCACACTCACTGCTGTAGCTCTGAGTTACAGGCTCACACTGACTCTGCTGCTTCTGTCCTTCTGTCTTCAGGAGACGGGAAGCAAGTGGAGGCAGAGACGCCCCCTAGAGGTCAGTGTAGGTTTATTTAATGGAAAGGCTGACTCTCCAGCCTAGGTTTCCGTCTGTGTTTTATCTGTGTCCATGATGACATGCTCAGTGGCACTGTGACTAAGAGCTTAGCACACATGCTGATTAAGTGATATGAATATGATGGGATGTTACAGGCTCCCTAATGTATGTGTGAGTGCAGCATACAAACACACTGCTAGTGATCAGAGATCATGGCTGTATGACAGGGTTTGATACAAACAGGAATAACCAGTCAGAATTCTCACAGGATCTGCTGATTAGTTTCTCTTTTCCCTCCTGGATCAGATCCTGTTTGCAGGCCACACAGAGAGAGAGAAGATCCTCCAGGTGAGTTTATACCCTGTGTGATAAACATGCTTCTGCCGCAGTGTGATTCCTACGTCAGTCTGCAGAATGGGAGCACGGTGCCGATGCAGCTCACAGCAGATACACACTCCTCACAGCCTGGCCTTCCTGCGCTATTAGCATCTAGCATTTTATGAGTGGTACTGTGTCAGACTGGCTGTGCAGGGCCCAGCAGGCAGAATGCTTAAGGGTGTGGATCTGCTGTTGTACCCCTGAGTAGGGTCCGTAACAGTTGCAGAAAGGGGTCAGACAGAAAGCTGCTCTGGGTCGGGCTGTCGGCTCAGTGATGCAGCTCTATTGGCTGCTTCAGTGACATTTTACACTGACTGAGGACCGAGTGTCTGTGTGAAAATGTGTCTGGACTCTGACTGATCTCTCTGCTTTCTGCAGGGGTGTCTTCAGGAGGAAACACAGTGGTGATTGGGGTGATCGTGGGGATTTTGGTGACTATGGGGGCCATGGTGGGGGCTGCATAGTTGTTCAAATGGCCTTGGAATCTGTGAAGAGATCAAAATTGACCCGATCAGGGACCATCTGAACATCCCCTGATTGGAAATGCTGCCTCTGGCCATTCAGGGGAGCAGCGTTACTGAGAAGATGGAGGGAACCGGCTGTGTGATCAAAACCAGGCTGAATAATAACCGTCTGTTTTTTAAACTGCTTCTCACATTTATAAACATGAAATGTGACATTATACTTCAGGCTACTTTGCATATTTGGCTCTTATGTTGCCTATATAATACATGAATATAATGCTAAATGTCATAGGGCTGGGACTATTGATAACACACGTGAATAAGAAAGTAAGTTCGTAAGTAAGCCATAACCCGTGCGGTAACCCGTTAAAGCTCCCAGCTTAACAGAATAGACACGGCCGCATTGTAATGCACCGGAAGTGTGGCAGTCTGTGGCCCAGAAAGCAGCTGTTTGCAAGCAAATTTTTCTAAATTAGTTATTGCCCCAGTCCTAAAATTTTGCAATATGCAAAATATAATGTGTTTTCTTTGTTGCAATAAAGAATTTGGATCTACACAAGCAGCTTCTGACTTCTGGTTTGGCGGGGAAGGAAAAACCACAACATTGCTTCTCAGCTAAAGGAGTGCGCTCACTCACAATTTTGCCTAAGAACACAGCCATGAATAAAGAATGGTACTAAAACATCCTCAAAGAGCAACTAGAGCACATCCATGAATAAAGAATGGTACCAAAACATCCTCCGAGAGCAACTAGAGCACAGCCATGAATAAAGAATGGTACCAAAACATCCTCCGAGAGCAACTTCTCCCAACCATCCAAGAACAGTTTGGTGTTTCTAGCCCCCGGAGTCATTTCTCCTCCTCAATAGATTTATAGCCTCCACGACTTGAAGTTACAGGGAAGGGGGTTAGATGAAATATTTTTATGCTTTTTAAACTATTATAAACATATTCTGGAAATCCTCTTGTGACCCTCCACCAGCATTTCGTGACCCCCACTTTGGGACCCACTGGCGTAGACAGATCTTAGAGAAGCAGAAATGTTAACAGCTTCACTGACATCCTCAGTATCTTGTGGAGACTTTAGTCTGACTAAGATTCATTTAAACTTCCATCCATCCATTTTCCAAACTGCTTATCCTACTGGGTTGCGGGGGGTCCGGAGTCTATCCCGGAAGCAATGGGCACGAGGCAGGGAACAACCCAGGATGGGGGGCCAGCCCATCACAGAGCACACTCACACACCATTCACTCACACATGCACTCCTATAGACAATTTAGCAAGTCCAATTAGCCTCAGCATGTCTTTGGATTGTGGGGGGAAACCGGAGTACCCGGAGGAAACCCCACGACGACATGGGGAGAACATGCAAACTCCACACACATGTGACCCAGGCAGAGACTCAAACACGGGTCCCACAGGTGTGAGGCAACAGTGCTAACCACTGCACCACCATGCCACTTCATTTAGACTTTTAAGTGATAAATAGAAGGCACTTATTCCTGGATGCTGAATTAACTGCCCCCTGCTATGTCACAATGGCACATATGGGTCAAATGCAGAGAATACATTTCATTGTTGTGTGCTGTGGTGTGTCAATAATGATCACAACTCATCAAATTCTACCTGCTGTGTTATGTTATATAAGCTGTGGTACATGATTATTGCAAAGTCATGTGGTTCAGTGAATGGACCAATCAGAGTTTAGAGCTAGAAATGTGTAAAGCAATTAATATAATCATGATTTTTCATGACTTTGTTCTGTCTGTTAATCAGGTATCACAGCTCATATTAGAGACACTGTCATGCTGCCCTGTAATGGACCAGCAGATACAGACACAAAGGAGGTTGATGTTCTGTGGCTGTTTGGAGGCAAACCTGCCTGCTGGTTTAATGGCAACTGGTGTGAAACTGGTCATTATGTGAGCCGAACTCGACTTGGATCCATCAAACAGAACAACTTCTCTTTGGTCATTACTGGTGTCAGAAAAGACGATGATGGGGTGTATATGTGTCGAATCAGCCATGAAAACAGACAAACCATCCGCCTTCACGTTAAAGGTAAGTGACTCTTCTGCCGGTTCCCCCTTCCCCCTTAAACCCCCTGATATCTGTCTCTGTGGGTCAGAGCCTCCTACAGCTCAGTCTGCCCCCCGACCCACATGAACAGAACCGTGACCCAGAAGCTGAGAGCAGTAGGGATCTCTCTGCAGGCCGCCTTTATCCCCCGACCCCCAGCTCTCTGCTGCTACCCTGCATCTCACACTCACTGCTGTAGCTCTGAGTTACAGGCTCACACTAACTCTGCTGCTTCTGTCCTTCTGTCTTCAGGAGACGGGAAGCAAGTGGAGGCAGAGACGCCCCCTAGAGGTCAGTGTAGGTTTATTTAATGGAAAGGCTGACTCCCCAGCCTAGGTTTCCGTCTGTGTTTTATCTGTGTCCATGACGACGCACTCAGTGGCACTGTAACTAAGAGCTTAGCACACATGCTGATTAAGTGATGTGAATATGATGGGATGTTGCAGGCTCCCTAATGTACGTGTGAGTGCAGCATACAAACTCATTGCTAGTGATCAGAGATGATGGCTGTATGACAGGGTTTGGTACAAACAGGAATAAACAGTCAGAATTCACATAGGATCTGCTGATTAGTTTCTCTTTTCCCTCCTGGATCAGATATTATTTGCAGGCCACACAGAGAGAGAGAAGATCCTCCAGGTGAGTTTATACCCTGTGTGATAAACATGCTTCTGCCGTAGTGTGATTCCTACGTCATTCTGCAGAATGGGAGCACAGTGCCGATGCAACTCACAGCAGATACACACTCCTCACAGCCTGGCCTTCTTGCACTATTAGCATTTTATGAGAGATACTGTGTCAGACTGGCTGTTCAGGGCCCAGCAGGCAGGGTGCTTAAGGGTGTGGCCCAGAAAGAAGCTGTTTTTCAAGCAAATTTTTCAAAATTGGTTATTGCCCCTGGGGGTGGCATGGTGGTGCAGTGGTTAGCACTGTTGCCTCACACCTCTGGGACCCAGGTTCGAGTCTCTGCCTGGGTCGCATGAATGTGGAGTTTGCATGTTCTCCCCATATCGTCGTGGGGTTTCCTCCGGGTACTCCGGTTTCCCCCCACAGCCCAAAGACATGCTGAGGCTAATTGGACTTGCTAAATTGCCCATAGGAGTGGGTGTGTGAGTGAATGGTGTGTGAGTGTGCCCTGCGATGGGCTGGCCCCCCATCCTGGGTTGTTCCCTGCCTCGTGCCCATTGCTTCCGGAATAGACTCCGGAGCCCCTGCAACCCAGTAGAATGAGCGATTTGGAGGATGGATGGATAGATGGGTTATTGCCCCAGCCCTAAAATTTTGCAAAATGCAAAAATATAGGGGCGGTTTCCCAGACAGAGACTAAAGCTGGTCCTAGATTTAAACAGCCTAGGAAACAGAAAGCTGCTTTCTCAGTCAAGGTATAAAACAGAACTAGATTAAGCCGATTCCTGAATAAACTAAGCATTTTTTCCTGAAGGAAGTTTAGAGCTAGTCCAGGAATAAATTGAGGTTTATTAATAATAATAATAATAATAATAATAATAATAATAATACATACTGTACTAATCCCTGTGGGGAATTTGTCTTTATACCTCCCTCAACTAGCTTTTCGTAGAGTAAGCTCTCTGCAAAAGCCAGTCACCAATGGTAGCACCCAGTAGGTAAGGGTTAAGGACCTTGCTCAAGGACTTGCAGACATGCGGAGGCTGGGTTTAAACCAGCAACCTTGCGAGTACAGGCACACAGGCTTAGCCCACTGAGCCGTACGCTGCCCCCCTCCCAGCAGGCAGGATTGTTTGTTTTCTTGCAGGGGAAAAAAAATGAGAGACAGGAGGAATAAGCAATAGCCTCATTTTGGTTTAGCAGAGATTGATAGATTTGTGTAGAGTATGTTTAAGTATTGATAGATCCTAGTTGTCTAGGAAAATTAAATGGAACAGTTTTGAGATCGCATTTCTGATTTTATTTTACTCTGGGTAATTTCTACCGGTCAACAACAGATGGTTTGGTTCAGCAGCTGCACAAAAGAGAACAGGAAGGACCTGCAATGGGTGTGAGGGTGACAGAGCTTGACATCGGCACTACAGTACCGCCTCCGAAACACATTTATGGGGAAGTTGCTGCTGCAGGCTGCTCTATTAAACACCACAGTGGGGCCCTTTCTGGGGGCAGTGACCTGTGAGCAAGATGAGCAAGACTATATGCATAGTAATAAAATAATAACTTTGGGAAGCCCAGACCTCCCATTTCTACAGGCTGTTTCCCTAAATGTAACTTTATCTGAATTAAGAAAGATACTGAGGATCGACGTTTCACATCAACGGACATTTTCTGCATCACAGGTTCAAAATTAACCCTGATAATATCATGCAGATGGTGAGGAAACAGGATGTTGAGATTCTGTAAACCCTGCTTAGACCAGAAAAAACTGCCTGTCTGAAAAAATGAAGGAGAACACTTTAATGTTAGAGCTAACATTAACAGTGTTGTTATCGTAAACTAAATCTGAAATGAAAACTGACACTAAAGAAAAAAAAGGTGGTGAACTGAAATAACCCAGCCGGCATGTGACTGAAATGTGGTTGAAGTCAAGTGATGTCAGTAGTAGGAAAAACAAGGAAACAGCATTTTATGCTAATGGTCATACAAAGTTAGCAAAATACTTACAAATCAATGTTCAGCAGTCAATGTCAAATGAAGCGTAGCGTTGAAGGGTTAGCATGTGACTCAGGGGACTAAGCCAGTGGGGCGACCAGTGGTCAGCCCAGCCCAGCCACGCCCCACTCCCCATCTCCTACTTCTGAGCGGTAGCCCGTCAAGCTCACAAACTAGATTTAGGGTGCCTGCTCCGATAAGGTTTACTGATCTGAATATGATGGGATGTTACAGTCTCCCTAAAGTATGTGTGAGTGCAGCATACACAGCAAATGGGTCAGTGTTAAATTAACACTGCATGGTGTTTATATGTCTCCACACCAATCACTGTTATATTTAACACTTTACAGAGTGCAGTGAGTGTTGTTTTTACGGTGTTAATATTTATTTACTGTTATAGTGTTCAACTGACATCATAGAGTGTTAAATCACTGTGACTCCACCTCTTCCCAGATTGCAAGCCCATATGGGTGGCACACAGGTACGAAATGGGTGGCCCATATCTGCCCCATTTTAATGTGCACTCATGTGAACTCGTTTGGGCATCCAGCTGCTGTTTGATTAACCCACCATAATGAGAAAGACTCCGACCAACATGGCCTTTTCCCTTTTATGTAAACTTTATGTCAGCTCTGCTCTGGTTGTTTCTGAAGGCTAGAGAGGCTAGTTTTCATGTAAGCTGAACAGACACTGGTTTTTTCTAACTCTTACCTTACTTGGCTATTAAAACTGGTATTAAGTTAGAGGAAGAACAATGAACACTTTCATTATTTTTTTTAAGCGTGACTGATAATGAAACTAGTCTCTCAGCAGGATTGTCAGTGTAAAAGTAGTGTGCATTGACAGATTATAAAGGTCGCTAGACTGCATAACATCATTATTTAGCAAGGCTGAGAGAAGGTGAGAGCTCCCCTAGTGGCTATAGGAGTACATTTTCCCTAAAGCAGATATAATGGCTGGTGGCTACATTTCGTTTTGACCACAACTTGGAGTAGAACAAATCAAATCATTTTGATCGTTTAATATTAAGATTTTTTTAAAGGTTAATATTTAGAAACCCACTGTAATCAAGGATGGTATGCCACAAATTTTAGTGTCTACTACATTTTATTGTTGTTGGTCAGGGCCCTGGGGCGGCATGGTGGTGCACTGTTGCCTCACACCTCTGGGTCCCGGGTTCGAGTCTCCGCCTGGGACACATGTGTGCGGAGTTTCCATGTTGTCATGGGGTTTTCTTCAGGTACCCCGGTTTCCCCCCACAGTCCAAAGACATGCTGAGGCTAATTGGAGTTACTAAATTGTCCGTAGGAGTGAATGGTGTGTGAGTGTGCCCTGCGATGGGCTGGCACCCCTTCCTGGGTTGTTCCCTGCCTCACGCCCATTGCTTCCGGGATAGGCTCCGGACCCCCTGCAACCCAGTAGGATAAGCGGTTTGGAAAATGGATGGATGGATGGGTCAGGGTCCTTCTGGTTTCCCGAGTGGATGTATGCCAGTTGGCTTGAGTAGTGTAGTGGCTCATATATGTGTGTTACTCTAAAGAATTCTGGATGGGTTCTCTTTAATGGATGTATTAAGTCCAGATGGTTCTTCCTGGAAGAAGGCTAAGCTTATAGGAGATACAGGATAAACAGCCCTCCATAACGTTTTTTACCACGATGGCATCCCTCTCTTTAGCCAAACCTTACAGACCCACCCAGGAAGATTAAATTCTCCTACAGTGCTGTAGACTTACATACAACATCAGATCCCACCCAGATCCTATTCCTGCTGCTATAGTCAACCACTAACTTTAAATCGTTTTTTTTTTTTTTTTTTGCCTGTGTCTTTTGTTTTTGTACTATTTCTCTATTTAACACCATCATGGTGGATTAAACAAAAAACTCTGTTAAGGACAGCGCCATGTCATGCTATGCAAATATACATCCAGCATCTTTGGTCTACAGGGGAGTGGGTAGTACCACAGCTGCACAGCAAAGGGTGTCACAGCTCTCCTAACACCTTTCCGCATGTAATACCCATCACACAAGTGCAGGAGCAGTAATCAAATACAACACCCCAAACAATAAAAAATATACCACGCGGAACACTTGTTTAGTAAATCTCCCGAATCTTGGTCTAAACCAATGGCAGCATAAAAATCACATGTAAGGAAAACCCCAAAAAGACCACAGTCCTCTAACCAGAACTGAGCTAATAAAGCTTCAATATAAAAAGAGAAAAGACTGTAGGGTCCATTTTGGTCAGAGTTTTTCCCATGATGGTGGGTAAATCTGGGGTGGCTCTTATGATCCTCATATGATTTCTTGTGAGTACATTAAAAATGGAGCAGATATGTGCTACCCATTTTGTACCTGAAAGACGTATCGGCTTGCAATCTAGAAAGAGGTGGCGTCACAATGATTTAACATTCCATGGTGTCAACTGAACACTATAAGAGTTAATAAATGGTAACACTGTGTAACACTGATTGGTGTGGACACGTATAAACACCATGCAGTGTTAATTTAACACTGACACATTTGCTGTGTATAAACACATTGCTGGTGTTCAAAGATCATGGTTGTATGACAAAGTTTGGTAATAATAAGGGACTAGATGCCCCCTGGAGGTGCAGAATATTCTTGTTCGAGTTGCCCCTGTTACGTAATTTCAACATGGCGGCTTACACACTCAACAGTAGTTCTATTTTATAAATCTTTGTAAATATTTATTTTGTTAAATGTATTGACAGTTATAAATGTAATTGCACGTGTTCGATTTAGAGAATACTATATCGTAACCGTAAACAGTATCCTAGCAGCAATATCAGATTTACCAGACTTGTTAATGTCTTTGGTTTGTTTGTAGTTTGTTTGCCTCTCGAAAAAAGAATATCGCTATGAATGTACTAAAATATTTTATAACGCTTTTAATGTGGTTTTACTAGTTCGTGTTTCTTGTTTGTTTGTCTCTCGGAAAAATAATCTTACTCCAAAACTGCTCAAATGTAAAGCAACAACACACAGCAGCGTGTTCATGGAGGCAGCCATGTTTGTTCCGAGATGTAGTAGCTCGAACGGGAGATTGTGGACGTAATGTCACTCAACTCGGAATTTCAGAGTTTCGAGAGAAAAACGAACAGACCAGTTGACACAGGCAGGGCAGGTGAGATCACAGGGCAAGCGGGGAAGACAGGATACAAAGAAATGCTCGGTAAGTGTCATAAGCATGACAACATTACTTCGTAACGTTTGGGAGATTGCTTCCGTACAAAGTACTGCATCGATTAAGCGGTTATTGTCCGCCGCTGTGTTGCCCTGCCCCTGCGGGCATGACACCCGGAAAGTTTCTGAGGGTTGTGTTGATGTTGCCAGTGTTTCCACATGCTTCATCTCACAGCACCCTGGATTTTTATTTATTTGTTTTTATTTAACCTTTATTTTGCCAGGCAAGGCGAAAAGTTTCTTATTTACAATGACAGCCTGGCAAGTGTCAGAAAGCACAGGATTTGTTTGGGCTCTCTGGAAAGGGACAGGTGGATTGTGGCAGATACAGGGGGGATAACACTGCATGCAGTGCCAGGTAAGGTCCTTGCTAGGGTAATGCTTAACAGGATCCATGATCACTTGCTCATCTACCAGGATCTGGAACAGTCTGGTTTTATGCCTAATAATCTACCATAGACCACGTCCTGGTACTGATGGTTCACATTGAACCATCACAAAGTTAGTGGACATTATGATCGATCTGTACATGGGTACTGTGAGTGCTATGCGGATCGGAGGTAGAACCCCCCTACTTTCTTCCCACTGGATCCTGGGGTTTATCTGGGGTGTGTTCTTGTTCCTATTCTGTTCAATGCTTTGCTGACAATGTTAGATCATCGCAGAGTCTATGGACGTTCTGATTGTGGGTCTCAAGAGACTGAGCTAGGAGTCTGAGTCTGTACTCACATTAGGCTTTTTCTTACAGTGCCGGAGAACATTACACCATCAAAGTCTACTTTCTTTGACTAGTGCTCCGAACCATACCCAGGCACGGTATGCTAATCCAGGCCTGGGCCTGCTTAAAGAGTGTCTGGGTTTGTGAGTGTCCTGGATCAAAACTAATATCCAGGCATTTAATGAGCTCTTGGGTACGGCCGTCAGCAGTGTATCTGTCTGCAGAGAGACGGACCTCGTCGCAAGGTTTACTTACCTCCGGTGACTCTTCCAGTGAAGTCAGTAGATGGAAGAGCATGGATGTGATGAGGTCGCTGGAAAGAGGTGTGTGGTCTTTCCAATATCTATGTAAGAGGAGGAAGGTCCAAGCATTTGGAGTCCTGGTGCTCCCTGTCTTGCTGTATGGCTGTGAGACATGGATGCTATCCAGTGATCTGAGACGAAGACTGGACTCCGTTGGTACTGTGTCTCTTTGGAGTATCCTTGGGTACCGCTGCCTGATGTTGTATTGAATGAGTGGTTGCTAAGGGGGTCCCAAATGAGGCACATTATCTCCATTGACAGTTTCAGTGGCCACATCAAACCTGTAACTATATCAGCATTTTGGAATTTCAGAAAAATAGCTAAGGTCAGAGATTTTGTGTCTAAGCAAGACTGAGAGAAACCTATCTATGCATTCATATTCTGCAGGGTTGACTATTGCAGTGCTTTCCCCACTGGCCTTCCCAAAAAGACTATCAGACAGTTTGAGGTAATTCAACATACTGATACTAGAATTTTATCAAAAACTAAGAAAAGAGAGCATATTATCTGAAATCTCAGGTCCTTACATTGGCTTCCAGCTAGATACAGAAATGAATTCACAGTACCATTTCAGGCATTTTTCATCCTTTTGGAAATGAATCATTACAAAAAGTAATACAAAAGGTATTACACTACAAAAGGTGTGTGGACTGTTACTGACTTCTGTAATAACTCAACTAGTTCCACCATAAATACGTGATCATATTTTATTTAAATAATCCATCCTCACTTGTTGACTTTCAGCACCCTGGGATATGGACACTTTGGACATAAACCTAAATTAATATTCTGCATCCAGCCAGCTGCTCTGCTGAATATTTTTTTTTATTCTTATTTGAGTGTGAATGACCTTTTCTTAAGAGTTTTTACTGACTGACAGAATAGTTTGTTTTCTAACAAACTATCCTGCCCTGTGATGGGTTGGCACCTCATCCTGAGTTGTTCCCTGCCTTGTGCCTGTTGTTTCTGGAATAGACTCTGGATCCCCTGCAACGTTGCATGGGACAAGTGGGTATGGAAAGTTAATTAATGAATTAATTAACAACCCTTTCTTCTGTTTCCATTGCTGTCCTTTTATCTGCGCACGATGAAGAAGGAAATAATAATGAAAAATTGAGGTAAGCATTGAACAGCATTTACAGTAGTGTGGGGGTCCAGTTAGCAGCATTTACCTGATCACACAGGATTGGGAATCATCCTCATTCATTTATGGAAATAAGTGTCTTACTTTTGAGTGACCCCCAGCCTTGTGCCCTGTGCTGCCAGAGACGCAGGCTCCCCTGTGACCATGTTCTGGATAAATATTTGGAAGAAGGGTGGATGGATTTTACTGAGCATAATAGTATAGATGTGGCTGTACTGTGTTGCTATAAAGCAGTAAATAGTTCTGTCAGAATAGATTCACTGTTTTGTTCTTCAGGTTTAAATGTGATATGTGTGACTGACAGACACACTGATGTATTTTATGTCTGACAGGTGGGAGCAGGTTCTGGGTGCTGTACTGAAAGCTGGGACTGGTGTGTTTTATCTGATTTGCACCATCATCGCCATTCAGCTGCACTGGAGCACCTATTGAAAGAGGGGATCCAATCAGAGAGAAGCAGAGGGAGGGTCCAATACAACCCATGGGTCTTAGGGAATTGTGATTAAATATACAAGCTTATTAATCCTCTTAAAATGATTAGCATACTGTCATGGCCCGTTCGTGTGATCCCCGCGTGCCACGCCCCCCTCCTTCAGTGCCCCGTGTGGAATCCCCATGTCACCAGCTGTGTCTAGTTTCGTTCAGTGTAGTCTGGTGTATTTAAGTACCTCCCTGTTCGTCTTCCCGCAGTCCTGTCGTTGACGTTACTCCCTGATTTGTCCCGTGTGCCTGACTGTCTCCCCAGTGAAACCCTTGTTCCCCCCAATAAATCTTTCGCTTCTCGACTTCCTGGACGCTCCTCTATCTCCTCTCCGTGCCCATTCAGCACGTAACAAATATACCCTCTGTTAAAATAAGCAAATGATCAAAAGTCAATACTGTATCAACAGGGCTATACTGTGTTTGCAGGGAGTGTATGATTGTATTTCAGGAGCGTTTAAGTTCATGCTGTAGTCATTTTCTATGCATGAATCTGTGTCAAATTAAGCTGGGATGGGGTATAAACTTTATGAACCAGAATGAATCTGAAGAGCTGTAAAATAACCAGTTATGCCAACTGCAGTGAGGCCTCTCTCACATGCCCCTGCTCTGAGATTGATCCGCAGTGTTGGATTATCTGCTGGGAAACTGTACAGCTAGTGCTTTGTACCACTGATGGCCCCTTGTCATATATGCTTTGCTGCCACCTGCTGGTAAAACAGATAAAGCAGCTTAGCAGAACACAAGCTTTCTTGTTTGTGTTCAGATTGGAGCATTTGCTAGTAGTGCTATGTTCTTATGTCTTATACATGGGAGAATACTCCTGGGCCTGACCAAACCCACTTCACATCACAGTGTGCCTGGTAATGAACAAGCAGACATGGTCACTAAAGACATACGAAAGTGTTTGTTTAATACCACTGTTAAACCTCAAACCACTGATGAAGGTTTAATGTATTTTTGAATATTGAATATATTTTGTTTATGTACTGCCAGTTCAATTGTAAATGTTACAACTTATTAAGTAATCTATTGCTTTTTAAAACTTGTATAATCACTGGACTTCAGTATGTTTCTGCTACATATTAATGTTAAAAATCTTGGAAAATGGTCAATTAAATCTGTTAAAAAATGCATTTATGCAGATTTATACAATAAAGCTATGCATTTATACCGTTTAATAGTTGTATGTGTTGTATCTATCTCCACAAATTGGGCCTGTAGAACCGCATGAGAATCTGGGCCCAACAGAACCATCAGACGGGTCAGAGGACTGGGGTTCACACTGAGCAGGCGTCAGCCTTTACCTCACTTCCTGTGAATTCCCACAATGCATCTCACTGTGGTTGTGTTGTGACGTTGTGTAATCAGTCTTAAAGTAAATGACCAACCCAACATGCAGTACCTTTCAAATGTTTCGACAAAACTACCCATAGAAAACTTTACTTGCACTATCATTTACATTTTAGAGTCATCATAAAAACTTCCATCCATTTTCTGAAACCACTTATCCCATGCAGGGTTGTGGGGGAGCTGTAGCCTATCCTGGAGGCCATGGGTGCAAAAATAGGGCACCAACTGATCACAGCACACACTCACACACCATTAACACACCCACAGGCTCCAATCGGCCTCAGCATGTTTCTGGACTGTGGGAGGAAACCAGAGTACCTGGAAGAAACTCCGCAACAACAGGGGGAGAACATGCAAACTCCACACACATGGAACTCTGGCAGAGACTTTAACCATGGTCCTAGAGGTGTGAGGTGACAGTGCAAACCACTGCACCACCATGCCACCCCTCATAAAGCCATCAAGGGGGGGCAGCTCTGTGGGTTGGGACTCAGAAGGTTGTTGGTTCAAATCCTGTGGTCGGCAGAGTGATCCCGCCATGGGGCCTTTAAGCAAGGCCCTTAGCTCCAATTGCTCCAGGGACTGACTGATCCTACTTACTCCCCTTCAGCATTTTCATGAGGTGACCTCCTACGATGCTTCGTTCTGAAGGAGATCTCACATATATGTAGAGCTTTTCCTTCACTCTCTAGTCAAACTTTCCCAAAACCATTTCTACTTCTACATTTAGGTCAGGTGGGCAGGTTATATGATGCAACACTATCACTTTCCTTTGTAGGCAGCTTGGCGTGTCGTACTGTAGATTTACAGCACGAGTGGGGGATCTTCACTGTCACAGATCTGCACCCTCATGAATCCCAGGTTCTCAAAAATCAAATGTTAGGGTTACACCAGAGTGAGAATAAGTAAAGCTGCCAGTTTGTGAGCTTGAAACTACAGATATGCAAGTCTTCTCTTGCAGACACAAATCTGACACACAACTACAAAGTTTATGTCACAGGTTTCAGAAAATCATATATAGTACCAGGCAATAGTTTGGACACACCAAACCGCCTACAAAGGAGAGTGATAGTGGCGTGTCATATGACCTGGTCACCTGACTTAAACACAGTAGAGTTTGGGTCAATTTTGGGGATTCCCTGGCCAATATTATTTTATCGAAAGCGGTCGCGAAATTTTATCAGTGGTGCCTCCAGCAGGACTACAGCCGATGCAGAATTTTGCCAGTCCAATTGGATTCAGCTGTTCAATGTAAAGATTCAGCTCTTCATGTTTGTCTTCCTCATTGAATATCTGGCAATTTGAAAATCCTCTGGCATGAGTTTCAGTGATGAATTTGACCAGGGCTGTGGCTCTCAGTTCAGCTCGAGCCCAACGGCCCGCACTTCTGCTCTGTCCTTTGTTTCCGCTGTGTATTTGTCAGAATAATGACACAGGCAACACAGATGTATTTTTGTATAAATCCATCTCATATGGCCTATTTTTGATAGTGGTGAGTGCTCGTGTTTCTCTGTTGCCTATCAGTAATCTCCTCTTGAGAATGGTAATGATTAGTGATGGGCCGATGAAGCTTCCGGAGGCATTGGGGTATTCCCCATGAAGTCAGAAGCCAGAACGCGTTTCGAGTCTTCGAACCTTTATTTCAAGCATAGAGAGACACCTCTAGAGTGGGTTTCGGCAAGGCTTCGAGGAATCTGAGAATGAAATATACAAGCGTTTTCATCTAATGAATAATGTGTTTGGTATGACAGCACTGTCTGGTTGTGTTATGCTAAATATAATCTTAAAAAAAGATTTTTACAGTTTTTAAAGTTTCTTCCGGCTTATATGTATTTTGAGTCATTATGTTGCTACGATCCCAATCTAGGGTTGAGGACCGAGAGAAAGGTAAGGGAATAGGAGACGGGAAGACGAGACAGCCAAGGAATGGGAAAAGGGAACACGGGAAACAAAGGGATCTATTTTGTATTTTTTTATATTTCTTGACGGACACTGTTATAGACATAAGGTGCAACAGACTTCGGGAGTGACCCAGGCCAAAACAACAATCAAAACACATCTACTGAACTCGACCCAAACGAATCTAAACCTAAGTGTAACAGAAGGAAACAAAAACAAATACTAAACCCTAACTCCCTAACTAAACGAACAATAAATCACAGCGATTCGCAAAAACAAAAAGGCAGTCACTTCTTACGTACCACAGTGACAGTACACACAGTAAATATACAAGCCAAAGCTAAAGTGTCCAGGGGGCGAACAAAAGAATAGTCGGTAGTCAGGCGAGAGAGCAAAGAAACCAGAAAAGCAATCAAACCAGGGTAGAGCGAGGAATCAGAAATCAATAAACCAAAACCGTCATATACAATTAAGCAAACCAACAATCCATAACCAATGAGCAGAGCTACCTTGCAGTCGGCTTTTCAGTTCTGCAGATGGAAGTGACGAGCTGCGCATCAGGCGAGTCGTGGGCGGGGTCTGGACGGGGAGGCGGAGCCGAAGGAAGCGACGGGCGAATGGCGGACAAGCTGCTGACTACGAGGCCTATGGGCGCAGCTGAAGATGCAGCAGCACGTAACAATGTATTTAGAGTAAGATATTGTAATGGATCTGGGACGAATTCATTAATTTTTGTTAAACTGTTGCCCATTAGGTGCTGCAATACGTGTGATCATTATCACTTGTTGGGGTTTAGAGGGGAGTTTTTAAACTGTGAAGATGGGGGAAAGAATTAAGTGCTGACGCCTTGGGATGTAGCTTGACAGTCTCACAAGGAAAATTAAGATATTTAGCACACTGAGGATCTGTTATTGAAGTATGACAGATGTTTGGAGCAATGCAAACCTGACCAGTACAATACAGATAAATAATACGAATATAATGATTTACATGTATTCTTCTGGCAGATGCTTTTATCCAAAGCGATTTACAACAGTGGAATAGAAACCCAGCCTCCTCCGTGGCGTATTGGGCGCCAAGTGTCAAGCGCTCATTTGCAAGTACAAATTACATTCTGTGCCACAAAAACCATTATTTAATGACGAAATCAAGTAATGCCTTGCTGACTATTTTATTCACTATTTAAAAATACAGCACAGCACTGTTTCAAATGCTTTTCAAGTTACTGTACTGTACTTAAATTATTGAACTGTGTACACGATATATAATACGCTATAATACAGTACAGTACTGTACATAAATGTTTCATTCAATTTTATTTATACCGCGCATTTTCTCAACATTACATTGTTTCAAAGCGCTTACTGTAGTTTCACTGCTGCATCTCGGTTGCTCGTTTTTGGCGGTTTATCTTAAACTTTGATGAGTCTTCTTTTGCTATTGAGAGAACTTTCTTTTTCTCGTCACGTCTTCTGTACATGCAGCATTAGCCTCGGGTAGCTAGCCAGAAACAGATGGGTCTCTCACACATCTGCCATCTCACACTTTTAAACCTTACATCACCAAATGCAATGCAAAGTGTTGGATGCAGTGGTGTTAAGCATGACTCTAGAGCAGCGGAGACACTTTCTCTTGAGAGACGATTCACACTTCTCTGTCTGGGTTTGGTGGTTGCCAGGATAACGGTACTTGCCTGTCTGTATTGTGCCAAGTGTAAAGTTTTGTGGAGGGAGGATTGTGGTGTGGTGTTGTTTTTCAGGGGTTGGGCTTGGCCCCTTAGTTCCAGAGAAAGAAACTCTTAATGCTGCAGCATTTTAAGTTATATATTTTGGACAATTTCAAGCTCCCAACTTTGTGGGAACAGTTTGGGGACGGCCCCTTTCTTTTCCACCATGACCACGCATCAGTGCACAAAGCAAGGTCCATAAGAACATGAATGAGCGAGTCTGGTGTGGAGGAACTTGACTGGCCTGCACAGAGCCTTGACCTCAACCCAGTACCTTTAGGATGAATTAGAGCAGAGACTGCAAGCCAGGCCTTCTCGTCCAGCATCAGTGCCTGACCTCACAAATGATCTCCTGGAGGAATAGTCAAAAATTCCCATAAACACACTCCTAAACCTTGTGGACAGCCTTCCCAGAAGAACTGAAGCTGATATAGTTGTAAAAGGTGGCCCAACTCCATATTAATGCCTATGTATTAAGACTAGGATGCCATTAAAGTTCGTGTGTGTGTGTGTGTAAAGGCAGGTGTCCCAGTACTTTTGGCAATATAATGTACAACAGTAAAAGTATGACCCCCCTGAGTTATTTTTACTACATTTAAATGCAAGTTGAATATAATTCCAAGCGTCTGCAAAATCAAAGCTGGCGCTCCACTTTCTGGTCATTGCAAGGAACTACCTCCCTCCCTCCACGGGCGAGCGCCTACTACATACCTCTTCTGACTCAGCCAAAGAGTATTTTGTGACTCAGCAAAAAAAAATAAAATGCATTTTGTGGTGCCTTTCATGACTCAACAAAAGACGAAATACATTACATCCACGAAATGACTGTGTATCACTCACAAATTACATTTGGTTCACAAAATGACCTTCTTTCATTCACGAAGTGTTTATATCAATTCCTTTTGATTTCTGTGCATTAAAGAAAGTGAAATCTTTTTGCTTTCATGGACAGAATGCAGCAAGGCATTACTTGATTTCATTAAATAATGCTTTTGTGGCACAGAACGTATTTTGTACACGTTGCGCTTGACGCTTGGCGCCCCATAGTGGCAGGCAAGAATTGGCCGACTGAACAAGCAACAAGGAACTAATAATAATACTAAATAATAATAACAATAATAATAATAATAATAACTTATTTCGTATTTTGCCATATTAATATTCATTCACCTTATTGAGGGAAATCAACTCAAACTATTTCTAAACATTCAAAAATCGCCTCTTGCCATTTCCAGAGCCACTTTCCATAATCAAAAGGTTGTGTATGCAATACAGACTTTAGAGGCAATTAATATCTCCAACCGCAGAACTCCACGACGCCCAAACGTTTCATCTTTCATAAAAGTTCCAAAGAGCCGATACCTCAGGGCGAATCAGACGTCATCGGTCATTGTGATATTACATGAATTACGTAAGCCCCGCCTCCCAGTTTAGAGGCGCTGGGGTTCACTTTGACGGGACGAGCTTCGATACAGAGACGGATGGAACCTTCTCGCTGTACTCTGCATTTATTTCGTCTGTAATTGTGCGCATTTTCTGAAAGCTTATGAAAACAGATGAAACGATGCAGTACCACCAGAACTCGTGGGGGCAGTGTAGGAAGTAGTTCGAGCGAAACACGGTAGCTCATGAGTCTCAAACTACCGGCCCGCGCGTTGCCAGACAGTTTCAAAAGGCCCGCGACATGTTTTTATTTTGATATTTAATCTGCCACTCCAATCAATCTTTACTTTCCAATAAGGATGAAATGGTTACTGGTTTCACGGTACAATTCCCGACGCTTATCCAATTATCGTTAAAGCCAAGGTTCATTACTGCACTTTGAATCAGTTCTCCAGCATGAACCGAACGCACCAATTATCAGTTTCATAGATGCAAGCGCGCGCATGCGCGAAATGCAACGTGGGTTTGTTTTGCTAGTAAAACGTGGTGGAAGGCAGTTGCAGCGCTTTGGAGATTTTTCAGCGTTTTAAGAGAATTACGTCTAGTGTAGTCTTATTTTGGTTTTTAATCTTCGTGACCACCAGCCACTACTTTATAGCGAAAGCCAGGTAAGTTAACGTTTGACTCAATGCATGATGTTGAAACTGCGTGGAAATTGTCATGATTTGTCTAACTTGTTAATCGTTTGTCAGTAATAGAAACTGAAGCTTCCAGTGTTACCTTCTCTTTTAAAATGGAACTTATTTGCCTCAGCCTCAGAGCTAGTTGAATGCCCATTTGCTAAGAATGAATTCCATGTATGTTCGTGTTTATATAGGCCCTATTCTTGAAACAGTTTAGACCAATTTCCTTCTTTATGGATTTTCCAGCGTAACTACGACGTTAGGGCATTATTTGTCTGAAGATTAGTAATGAGTTGAACTCAAACGGGATAATATGGTTTTCCTGTGTTCACACAGGTATTGGCTATGTTGTTGTTTTAATGTTTATGCAAAAGAAAACGTGCGTAGTGCTGCTAATTATATTCGTGGTTTTCAATGAAGAACTTGAACATGTGAAGTAATTGCTCTTTCTGTATCAGTACTTTTTGAACATTTTAATCCCCGACATAATACCGATAAGCATAATTTTATGCTTATCGGCCCCCCATTCAGCAATATTTATTTTTCCTCTGCCCCGATTGTGGCTACCTATGTCTCGTGGGCATGTCTGGGCAAAAATGGGTTGCACCAATTAAGCCTAAGTTCTATCGTAGCCTATGGTGGCCATAAACTGCCACAACCTTTGAGTTTACAGACTACTAAAAAAAAAAAAAATCGGTTGCACCACGCCAGATGTGGAGATTTCAGGCCCAGATAGTACAAATCCAGACCAAGATTTTGTTTCAATCAACCAGTTGAGTATAAAGAGTCACAGAGTACTCAGCTGGTTGGTTGAAACAAAATCTTGTTCTGGATTTGTACTTTCTGGACCTGAAATCTCCACCTCTGGCGTGGTGCAACCGATTATTTTTTTTTAGTAGTCTGTAAAAGGACTGGTGTGTGTACAGGTGTTCACTGCAACTCCCTAATTAGATCACTAATTAGGCTGAAGAGTCCTCACACATGGGTTTGAACAGCTAACCCAAAGGTTATCCCAAAAACCCGCGTACACACCGACCCTTTTAGGATAAGATTGGCTACCCCTGCAATAGTATACCATTATCAGAGAGAATTTTAATAACTTGCTACCTTTTTGCTGATTTAGGATAAACAGGGTCATTGGCTTGATATGTCAACCTTAGTACAGTCAGCTAATGTTAGCTTGCAAGCTATAACGTGACGTTAAAAGTTCCTTGCTTTGAGGTTTCTTTCAGTTCTTTACATAATGAATGGAAAGCAAAGGGTTTCCTTTTACAGCTGTGGTTGAAATTCTAATCGCAGAGAAAACAAATCGGTAGGTACAGTACTGTGAAAGTCTTGGGCAGCCAAAGAAAATGATGTTTAATTGATCTTCATATTGGTGGAAAACTATGCTTTTATGCCCGGCAAAGTGTGTTAACCATTTCAAAACGTCTGCTAAATTCTCCCAAGTATTTTTTTTATCAACTATCCAATACACCCATGTATTTTTTGATTCAACCACTAGTAAACTTTGTACAAGTAATTAATATCTCACAGACTATTTAAACTAATTTAATTAATCAATTAAATGATCTATCCATCCATCCATTTTCCAAACCGCTTATCCTATTGGGTCGTGAGGGGTCCAGAGCCTATTCCGGAAGCAATGGGCACGAGGCAGGGAACAACCCAGGATGGGGGGCCAGCCCATCGCAGGGCACACTCACACACCATTCACTCACACATGCACACCTATGGGCAATTTAGCGACTCCAATTAGCCTCAGCATGTTCTTGGACCGTGTGGGGAAACCGGAGTACCCGGAGGAAACCCCACGACAACATGGGGAGAACATGCAAACTCCACACACATGTGACCCAGGCGGAGACTCAAACCCGGGTATTACCAAATTTTATTGTATTAATCTTAATTTGCATAAGTTATAATGCTAAATTGTGCTTTTTCTTCTGAGCAGAAGTGCAGTTACTATTGAGAGAAATAGCTTTAAACATATCTTTTCACTGTCTAACAGCCATTAAATGGACCGCGCACACAACAATAAACACCGCTCTAACGTTTTATTACAGCCCTTAAATGGACCGCGCACACAACAATAACCACAGCTCTAACGTTTTATTACAGCCCTTAAATGGACCGCGCACACAACAATAACCACAGCTCTAACGTTTTATTACAGCCCTTAAATGGACCGCGCACACACAACAATAACCACAGCTCTAACGTTTTATTACAGCCCTTAAATGGACCGCGCACACACAACAATAACCACAGCTCTAACGTTTTATTACAGCCCTTAAATGGACCGCGCACACAACAATAACCACAGCTCTAACGTTTTATTACAGCCCTTAAATGGACCGCGCACACAACAATAACCACATCTCTAACATTTTATTACAGCCCTTAAATGGACCATGCACACAACAATAACCACCGCTCTATCGTTATATTACAGCCCTTAAATGGACCGCGCACACAACAATAACCACCGCTCTAACGTTTTATTACAGCCCTTAAATGGACCGTGCACACAACAATAACCACAGCTCTATCGTTATATTACAGCCCTTAAATGGACCGCGCACACAACAATTACCACCACTCTAACGCACTCTAACGGGGGTAAACAGGGAGTTCTGATGCCGGATAGTAAACCACAGATACGGTGGGTAGTTTCCACAATGTCTACAGATATGCCAGGATCAGACAGATTCACACAGAACACAGGCAAGGACACACACGACAATCTTGAACACCACAAGTATTTACAGTGCATGTGGATAGTTTTCAGACCCATTGAAGTTAAAATTGATGAAATTCATATTTTTCAGAAATGGTCTACACACAATACTTCACAATGACAAACAAAAAACAGGTGTTTTGAGTGTTTTGCTAAAAAAATGTATTAAAAAATAAACTGAAATATCCCATTTACATAAGTATTCATTAAGTAAACTGTATTCATTAGACATAATTAAGAAAGGCACACACCTGCCTGCATAAAGTCTTAGTTGATGGATTCTGCGGAACCTGATCCATGGAGAGGCCAGTGGCACATAAAGGTACATTTCACATACATACTAAAGATCAGAGTTGGGTAATTCAGGTCCAAAGAGTAAAAGTCCCGACAGGGATTTTGTTTTAACCATCCAGTTGAGTACTCGGTGAGTGTGACACTATGCCGGGGGTGTCAAACTGCAGTCCTGGGGGGCTGGGGCCCTGTGTAGCTTAGCTCTTCCCCTGTTCCATCACAAATTATTTTAGGGCTCTGGCCCCCCAGGACTGGAGTTTGACACCCCTGCTCTATGCTCAACTAGTGTTCTATGCTCAACTCCCGCATGCTGTCCCTTACACATCCTGAGCAAATAGAGGACGTGCAGATCTTTACATATTCTATACCAGCTGTCCAAACTGTATATTACCTGGCCTAATACCATGGATGCACAAAAGGCCATTTGATATGACATATCTGTTAATGTCTACGTTTCCAGCCTCTATCTACATGATGCAAACAATTTATTTTAACAATAATTAAATTATTGTTAAGAATAATGCACAAATACCACAAGCAGTGAGGTTTATGTCTGTTTCTTTGTGCTTGACAAATTCAGAGCCGGCTCACAGTGCTTCAAATTGACTTCTGCCACCAGTATCCCTGTTTCTTCCCTTCATTTTTCTCTTGGCTTCCACAAACTATTCTCTCAAATATTCTGGATGATTGTTTTCTTTTCCTAATGATTGTCCTATATCTTTCCATGAAGTAATTGTCAAACAGTCCGTATAATGTCTTATTTAGACGAATCAGTCAATTTTTTTCTTTTTGGAAAACTTCACATAATTGCTAATCAAATGCAATGTTGCCGTTGTTTGTGGATGGTAACTAATTGCACAATGACATCAAATGCATCATAAATGTTTGCACGGACTCGTCCGCTAGTATGCATGCGGAAAAGTATGAACCAGCTTTAAACCTCTGTGCCTGTGATCAGGAGGTTGCCGGTTCAAGCCCAGCTTTAGCACATCTGTGGGTCCTTGAGCAAAGCCATGAACACCCAGCTCCCTTCATGACCACCTTGCTCTCACCTATAGAAAGCAAGATGGATGCAAAATGACAATTTCCCTACAAGCCTCAATGACATAATTATTATAAATAATAATTATTATTAAAAAGCATTAATTAAAAATGTCCTTTGCGATTCCTCAGCCTAGGTATGATGTTAAACTGTATTTGGCCCTGTAAGCAGTCCTCAAACTTTGCAGTGAAAATGGGGATTGGTGGCAGGTTTGGCACTGCCTAAATTGACTATATGTGTGACTGAGTGTGCACCCTGCAATGTGTGGTTAGTTCCTGCCTTGTACAAATTGCAATGCACTACCAGTCAAAAGTTTTTACACACACTGAGATTTTCAATATTTGCATGTAACTCACTTAACATTTACTAAAAATATACTTGGTTTTCTTTGCTAACGAATAAATGTACAGTATGTTCACCATTTGAATACCTTTATTAGCAGGAAAATGTCATATCTTTGATTCATCAAAGTAACCTCCTCTAGCAGTTCTAACAGCAGAGAAAATTCAAGGCATTCCTTCTACAAGGGACATTAAATGGCTGTGTTTCATGAGATGACAAATGCATATGAAGTGTCATAGTTAACTCTATTGCATTTAAAGTTAAAGGACAGCGTAGGATTTGACGATGCCATCACCACACAACTAATTTATAGGATGTCAGACATGCACTGTTGCATGCTTTTTCCATGATTGAAAGGAAACTGTAATTTGACTTACATTTCCATTTATAGTTGTTCACTCAACTTACCAGTGCTTAACCCGGATAAAAAATCAGTTTATGAAATAAATTGAAAAGTGGTAAAATCTTTTGGAGTGCAAAAACTTTTAGCTGATAGTGTATATAGATAATTACTCAAATCGTCAGGTGAAGCAGTAGATTACTTGACTATTGATGTAATCAATAGTGACAGTCCTAAAGTCTGAAGTCTTACATGGCAGAGAAAATTGTTGCTTGAAGTCAGTAAAGTCCTGGACAGAGGGTTAATAGATTTCTTCGATGTCTTCTTTTTCCTTTAATAACTGGGCGAAAACCTAGAAGATTTTTATGGTCATGGAATGCCAGTATTTTTCAGCCATGATTTAATAGGACACAGATATTACAGCTACCCAGCTTAGATGTCAGTTTTCGTTTAATATGAGGAGATTATTTATTAGTAGGTATACGTACCACCACTATACTGGTTTCTGCTACCATTATCCATTTCATCAAGCAGTCAGCAGTGTCCCGGTTAACCGAGACACATTAGCGCCCCCTAGCAGTATCCTACAGGCCTGAGCTACGCGTACATCAGCAGCATTATGTTCGTGGATCGGGCTGCAAAACGGCCTGGGGAAAGTCTCAAAAGTACGTCCCTGAATTCATACGTGTCACATGATCTACAGATTTAACAACCGGTTGTACATTTGAAAATATTATCGGTTGCCAAAATATACTGGTGTAAATTATGAGGAATCTGTACAAAGTTTTTTTTTTTTTTTTTAAGCAAATGTTCATGATTTTTTTTCATGAATGCAAATTATTCGGCATTTTTCAAATTAAAATTTACAAGACACGAGTTATTTGGGTGTGGATAATAAAAGACATTAGTGAAGTGTAGAATATTGCCATTAATCTGTGCGATATTGCACTAAGTACACGAAAGAAAAGGGTTTGTTGAATGGACACCGAGAATCGAGAGTTTTCTGTGTGGGCCACCCTTGTAGTAAGCTGGTGATGAGGGTCTGATGATCGTTTTTTTTAATCAATACTAAATCCTCAAGGTTTAGTGTGATGTGATTGCAAAACTTTAAGGTTCATTCGTATTTATCCAGCAACGCTATGTCTTGTCAGTAATAAAGGCGGATTTTACTTGTTCATATTATATCATATTTAAGCAATATTGAAAACAAGATCGATGGGGAAAAGGGAATTGCATTGGCCGGGAATCGAACCCGGGCCTCCCGCGTGGCAGGCGAGAATTCTACCACTGAACCACCAATGCCTATATAGCGCCTTTCTATGCGTCTTTTTTTGGTTGGAAATAATGAATGAACAGATATTTTTATGTCAGTGGTCTTAAAGACGGAAAATGACAAACCATTACTTGTGGCTGGTCCTCGTTAGTATAGTGGTTAGTATCCCCGCCTGTCACGCGGGAGACCGGGGTTCGATTCCCCGACGGGGAGAGTCCTACTTTTCTTTATGATGAATTTAAATATGCGCTGACCCGCATCTTTTCCACAAGAGATGATGTTCACTTTTATTTGTCTGAATCCTACCAGATCGTTGATAGAGTGTCCCTGATATTACATTTAGTTATCAGGTTTCACACAGATTTCGGAGTAGTTACTGATATATGTTTCATGTGAAGTACTGCTGTTGTGCAGTGTAATTGAATAACTTGTATCAAAAGCCGCACTGTATCGCTACATGTTACCTGTTATATTCCGCAGAAATAAGACGGTTTGGCTAAACGGCCCTAAAACGTTTCCCATTCATTTTCTATGGTAGCGCTAAACCACTACGGATGTAATATATTTTTGGCCACTACGGTCTTGTGGCGGTGTTCCAGCACACGCCCAGTCTGTGAAAACTTGAATTTTTTTCGGCAAGCTGAAGACAGGACAAGTTACCAGCGGCTTAATACGATTATTTACACTTCGTGTTCATTGATCAAAGTCATCAAACGTATGAATAAAGAACTTGCTAAATCACAATTAATTCAGATATCTGAAATATATTACTTTTACAGCTATACCAAGCTTTATATTGACAAGTGCATACACACACACACACACACACAAATATATCCCTACGCTCCAAATGACTGTCAAGAAGAGAGCACATGTGTACAATAAAATAATTCAAACTATGTACATTCAGTTAATTATGAAAATATTTCTATACGTACATTTTAATATTTCCGTCTATTCAGAATCTACTTTCAATTATTCAGCCTATTGAACATAAACAATCCAGAGCAACAGTTGAATTAACTCTTCGAATTATAAACTATAAAACAATTCTTCCTTTCACGCATCTTTATCTCTCTGCCTTATAGAAAACAGACCTAAAACTCAGTCCATTCCATCTCTTTCTAAGCCCTTATTTCGGCATCGAGAATACTTTTGTGTGTGTGTGACAGAGAGAGAGAGAGAGAGGGAGAGAGAGAGAGAGGTGGCAGGAAAAGATTACCATGACTGAGGAAAGCCAGTCAGTTCTCTCATATAAAACAAGCGAATTAGCAGCAAATAATGTTACCTTACGCGAGTTATTTTGAAAACACTTGGCGATATATATGACTGTAAACTTATGCAATAATTTTTCTTTCATACCAAACGTATTACTTATTATGACTGCGCTTCTGTTGGAGCACCGTCACAAGGTCGTAGTGGCCAAAAAACATCACATCTATGGTTTAACGCTCCCATAGAAAACGAATGGGAAACTGTTTAGGGCCGTTTAGCTAATCTTTTCGGCACCGGTTGGGGATTTTCTAGCTAGAAATCGTTAAAACGTTTTTAATTCATTTTCTACGGTAGTGCTAAAACACAACCGATGGAATATACTTTCGGCCACTGGCCGGCGAGTGTATACTTGCGCTTCCGTGTATCACAAAGATGGCAGTTTGCCATACTCGAAGACACGAGGTCGAATCTCGACTCAACCGCTGATTGTCAGTGGAAAGCAGTAAGGATATCGCTAAAATGAAGCAATCGTATCGCATATTACACATATATAAACACTGTGTATGAAAAAAGTAGATTGCAAAAACCATTAATATGTGTGACTTGATTTAAGTTTTTAAAAGAATTCACAGTTCCTTTTTAAATATCGATTTATTTCTTCTGGGGCGGCATGGTGGTGCAGTGGTTAGCACTGTCGCCTCACACCTCTGGGACCCGGGTTCGAGTCTCCGCCTGGGTCACATGTGTGCGGAGTTTGCATGTTCTCCCCGTGTCGTCGTGGGGTTTCCTCCGGGTACTCCGGTTTCCCCCCACAGTCCAAAAACATGCTGAGGCTAATTGGAGTTGCTGAATTGCCCGTAGGTGTGCATGTGTGAGTGCATGGTGTGTGAGTGTGCCCTGCGATGGGCTGGCCCCCCATCCTGGGTTGTTCCCTGCCTCGTGCCCATTGATTCCGGGATAGGCTCCGGACCCCCCGCGACCCAATAGGATAAGCGGTTTGGAAAATGGATGGATGGATGGATTTATTTCTTCACGACAAATACCTAATTAATATACACGGTATTTAATTAAAAAAATAAATTATTTAAATCATATATACGTTTTAACAAATGATCAAAACAGTCAAACACTGATAAACTAAACAGTGAAATTCTGTGAATATGTGTTTTTGATGTTTTTCTTTTAGTATGGAAATGGATCATTGTATTACATTGAAAGTGTTATGTAGAGAAAATGAATGAAACATATCAACATCTAGAATTAGAATGCAGAGTTGCATATGAAAAATTCTGCAATTTTAAACAAGTAAAAACTACAAAACACACGAAAAGTAAACCGTATATAATTGTGTGCGCATCCGAGTGCCATTGTTTCGAATGTTTTTCTTTTTTCCCCATAGTCACGAGCTGCCAGGTTCTCGCTCTGGGGTGCGTTTTCCAAAACCATATTTGCTAACTATGTCACCAACTTGCGTGGTTCGAACTACGGAGTAGCGACGCCTCGAACTTACGTAGTACGATGTATCGTTAAACGACGCAGGTGTTACCCAAAACCATAGTTTGAACGAACGTTCGCAAACACTGTCGTTAAGTTGCGTAGTTCGAACTTACACTCGTAATTAGAAGCTTAGTTCCAGGTAAATATGTCAGCAATGGTGGAAATTGCAGTCTAAGGAGGGTAGTCACTGTCTAAATAAGAAACTTAATAATCTTTAATACCTAATAAGGAATAATTTAGCTCTACGATCACATATAATGTGAAGTGGTCTGAAAATGTAGTTTGAAATGTAATTGTTGTGTGGGTCTCTGGGCATAAGTACGGTATGATTGTACATTAGATCGACCAAGCCAGCAACTGTCTGTAGTGAACAATAGGGAGAATTCTCAGACTGTAAAGTATTGCATTAGCACAGGGGTGACTTACTGTCAGAGTTTGGGAGGTGCAGTGTGACGCTGGGTCTGCTGACCTGTTGGGCCAGTAAGGGCAATCTCTCCCTCCGGAAGGCCGTCACCTCCTGATGGTGTCTTTCCTTCTGTTCCCTCAGGGCTGCCAGTTCTTCCCTCAGAATAGATATTTTATCACCCTCAGACCTGAGGAGCTTTTCACTGCACCGGCAGTGAATGATTATTTGCCGGCAGCGAATGTTTATGCACCGGCAGGGGGTGCCATGGCGAGGTAGCGGGATGGATGGGGGTGGGTGAGCTCCCAGGCTGAGAGGATTCAGGGGACTCGGAGGAAACTGCAGCCCTAAGAGAGTGATGGCCACGCCAGAGGGGGCCTGATGTGGAGGGGCCCAGCAGAGGTATGGCCGATGTGGAGGGGCCCGACGTGAAGTAGGCCTGAGGACTGCACTGCAGGAAGCCAGATGTTGCTGGACCAAGAGGATCTGACCAAGGGGTAGAAAACACAGATGTCTGGGAGGTGTGTAGACCACAGACATATATGTCTTCTGGGACTCCCTCAAGTGCCGCTGGCCCTAGAATGGCCAAGACTCGCTCCTCCCCAGGAGTGAGAGGAGGTAGACTGGTGTTCCCACCACCAGTCCTCTCCTGCTCCCTCCTGAACCCTGCAGCCTTCTTCTTAGTGACACAGGCGTAGTCCCTCCACTTCCCCATCACATCCTCCGCTGTACGTCTCTAGCCATGGTCCACAGGATTTTTTCTTTTTGTGATGTCCTCCCAAGCTTTTTTCTTGTCAGCGTTTGTTGTGGCATTTTTCAGCCTTGACAATATGACTGCCCTCTTCCTCTCCACTTCATCCACCAACACAGCAGGACCGAGAATCGAGGACCCCTTCCCACTGCCACAAAGCTTTAAATAGTGTAGGGAATGTTCAAGCAGCACATCACTTCCCACCTGTGCCAAATTTCCTAATTTACTTAGGTATTCATCTGGAGGTCATAGACAACCACAAAGCATGATGGACAACTTTCATTATCCATTGTATGTGTACATGTGTAGATTTGTAGCCCTATGCAGACCATTGGGTGTTGTGCAGTTTCTCATTAAACACATAACTTCAGAGGGACAACAGTTGCCTTAGAAAAGAGTACAGCACTTTGATGAGGTTCTCCTTCATCACTGACAGGTGTCACTGCCATAATGGAAGAGTAGAATAACACTACAGTGGTCAGATACGAATCCATGCCTTTGTACTGGGGAAATGATGCCTGGGATGTTTGGATATTACACACATCTGTCTACTCCAGTCAGCCACTAACATTCTGTAAGCAACAACGTCGGACCAGGAATTTGTAAGTGTTTGTAGTGTGATTGAAACACAATGAACTGAAATCAACGTAATTACAGATGGAGCGTAAAAAATGCAGTGTCATAGCTAAACGTTCTTCTGTTCACCACTCCAAGAAGCGTCTCATTATTTTGCCGCTATTGCTATTTGTGAGTTTTTCATATTATTGGTGTTATGTGACTGACACAATAAACTGATGACATGTATATATAATATTTATATATATATATATGATATATATATTATATATTTATATGATATTACACAGTTTGCTAATTTTCGTACGCGACCGGCTGTGAAAGTTAGACCATTGATATTATAAAGTCTGTTAGTTTTTGTGCACGACTCACCGTGAGTCAGACGTATCATCGCTGGAACCATTGTAGTTCGAACTAACGTGGTTCAAACTACTGTGGTGCGACGGTTTTGGGAAACAGTCGTACTTCGGATGTTGGTTAGTTTGAACTACCATAGTACGATGCATCGTTAATGCTAACTTCCATCGTTGTATGGGAAAAGCACCCTGCTCAGCCACTTACAGAGTAGCTGTCCCCTCACAATACCAATAGCAAAAATACTGCTGTGCGGGTGGTTTCCTCTGTTGCACATTCTGCACAGGATGACATCACTCTTTCGTATGTATTTGCGAGTCCGCAAGCCAGCCTACTTGCTCTGCAACTCTGTGGTATAGTTATGGGTGTGTGATTTAACGATATTAGATTGTGAACGATTAAAATGTCTCCACAATATGCCTTTATATAGAGATCGTTAGTATTGTGCCACAGTGAAAATTCTATCAGTTGCAGTTCTATGGCTCGTACATGCTTATAAAGCTGTTTTGTCAGCCAAATCCGTTTTAACACACCAATAAACTGGTAACAGCAAACGGTAGGTAGTACCTTGCATTTCATGCCTTGTCCTTTTGCACCTTTGTATCAACATGTAATGCCAGCATGCAACACATTTCCTGTTCGGCAATGTAGCAGCCTGAAAGTCATCTGCAAGATTTTAGTGGAGGGGCTCAGGTGCACCGGCAAGTCACCTACTGATGGGGAAAATTGGACGATGGGTTATGCACCTGAGATTTGAGAGCCCATCTGGTCTAAGAGAGCGGGGAAGTTTGCTGCTGATTCCACCCGCACAGGCAGTCACATCTTCACCAAACTGCCATCACAGAGGAGATACTAGTGCATCGCGACCCGGAACACACGTTATCTTCAGGTTCTTCCCCGTATCTGCCCAGCTCCCAAATAACCTCACCTAACGAGCAGGAGTTGTGGGCCCCACATGCATACCCCAGTGCCGTTGCCCCTTTAAGAAATCACCTAGAGCAAAAACACTATGGACCAAGAAGTCCTGGGTTCAAATCCAGCTCCAGCTGGATTATATATACCTTACTTCAACAAAACATATCTATAGAGAATGTAAGGATTACATAATATAATACAAAACACATAACCACAGACCAACAGGTCATGGGATCCAGTCCGGCTCTAGCCATAACACTGAAAGTACAATATATAGCTTTCAACTGGAGGGGGAGGGTCTTATATACGTCTTGCCTTACTTCAGCAAAACTTTATCATATTGTTTTTATTTATAAAAATCATATACAAATATATATGAATGTAATATAATAATAATTAATCTATTATAATAATAATAATAATTTAAATTACACAATATAAGAAAATCAATCATAAAAAATTAATTGTAAAAGCATTTAATTAATGTATCTTCTGCCGCACCTTCCACTCTTCAAATGACTTCAAATGGCCTTTTCACAGAAGAATGTTTTTTTGATCCTTCTCTCTCCAAACTCCTGCTTCTGTGGCTGTCCACGCTGCTCGCACATGTAGTGATGATGGCTACTGTGGGCTGGCATGGGGAGACCCTGCGCCCTGGCCAAGGCTTCAGCCGCTACATCCACTCGGTGTGCCTGGCTGCTTTCAGGCTGGGGCTGGGGAAAGGGATGTCCACAAAGAATACAGCACATTTCTGCTGCTTGACTAAACTGTTATACCTTCGAGAAACGACACATTTTTAAAATAACCTTAGTCAACATTAATCATTAAGCCGTAAAAAGAAAAATCCTTATATCAGCTGATCACAAATATTGTCTGAACATACTTACCCAACAGGCGGTTTGTGGCTTGTATGAGCACCGGGCTGCTCAGGACTAGCCATCTGATCCTGCTGTAGCCCTGCATGCTGGCAGCCCAGCGGTTCAGCTGCACCCCAGTGATCTTCTTGCCAGCTGGGTGAAGAGAGCAGAGCTCCGAGCAGATGGGCTCTATGAGTCTGCTCACGTGAGGCCACTGTACAGGCCTGGTGCTTTGGCCCAACAGGCAGCTACTCAAAACATTTTTAGAAGTTAGGCCAAGTGTAACACAGCAGTAGAGGGTGCATCCTGTAATATCATTGTCTATACAAACGATTCACTTACTGCTTCAGACTTTCCTGCCCTGTGCACACTTATCTTGAGGTGGCTGGCCTTGAACCTGCCCTGCAGGAGCCAGTCCCTGTGCCTCGGTAGGTAGCTACGTGTCTCTCTCCGGCAGGTTGTTCCAGAGCGAGACGATGCTGGCGACGTGACTGTCTAAAACACAGGCCTCGTGGTGCAGCCCCAACAGGTCCCTCGCCAGCCTGACTGGGTGGTTCTACCTCGGTGCACCGACAGAGCTTCTGAATAGCTGACAGGATGAGAAAGGGAGTAACGCATATACTACATTTTAAAGCTCACCGGGAGCTGTGGTGGGCATGTCCTTAGAGCAGCCCAGCGGATTCAGTGAGATGGCAAGAGGGACCATGGAGGGCACTGAGGGGAGACAACACTGAATCGTCAGTAATTATTACCGACAATTACAACCATTACTACTACAAGCGCATTTAGCAGGCTACCGTGAAGAGTGACTGCTCTCTTCCTATGCATGAGCTTTAAATAACTACGCAGACTACAATATGTAAAGCAAAAACAGAGACTTTACCTCCTCCTCTCCCTGTCCTTATGGGTACAATGCTTATGTGCAGCAAATCCCACAACACACTCGTCTGACAGAGCCTCCAGCTGCCTCATGGCCTCACTCATTTTGGGGAAGGAGCTGGCATACCTATATGCATGAGACAAATGAGGGATTGGTTAACATGGGACTTTTGTATTGTTGTTGGTGGGGTGTGGTGATGTTGTGCCTTGTGGTTTAATTGCTTACCTGAGGAATACATCCTTATTCCACATAATATTGCACATTGCAGCAATGTCGCTCAGGTTGCCGGACTCCCTGTCCGTCTGATCATGCAAAACAATACAAATAAATATTGATATAATGGGTCCTAAAGAAGTTTGGGTGGAAATACAGGCACATTCCGTCCCCTTTTAAGAAAACAAGGCTGTGTTTATAGTAAAAAAATATCAGCCTGAGCAAAAAATATTGAACATATCAATAAAATGCAAACATATGTTGGTGTAGCCTCTTGAGATCCAGGGGACAAAAAAATCATATTGTTTTAAAATTTGACAGGAAGAGGCGGTTGGCAAGGTCACATCTGCAAACATGTAATGTCATCGTAAAGCTCTAACTGTCCTCTTTAAGAAACAACAGGAATTTATAGAGTGGCATGAGAGAAATGATATTATGTCCTTTACAGGGGATAAAGATGAATTGCTGGACCTCAGGAGGATAATGCAAGACATAATGGAAAAAATACTGATACATTCATATAATGCCTCCTACAAATTTTGGATGAACATACATTCACATCCCATCCCTTTTTAAGAAAACAGGTTTACATTTTAGAATTGCATTCTGAGAAATTACTGGCCTGAAGTGTGATTAGTGACACCGAATATACATAACTTTGCCATGCAAAATATAAAAAATAATGCATTCTGAGCAATGCTGGCCTGAAGTATGATTAATGACACTGACTACGCAACTGTTGTATGCAAAAACAATTATGCAAAACTGTTCTATGCAGATTATTTTTCGCAGATTCCACATTTTACAGCAGTATCGACAAGCATTCGTATGGAATATGCATCAATCAATCAAACTAACCGTCACCCAAAAATCTTACATAAAAATAATCGTATATATAAAACATGACGCTATTAAAAAAAAAACAATAATGCTAGAAACGCACGTACCCGAGAGATTTTTGCACAGATTTAGTAGTTTGTTGGGTTTAACGCTGTGTAGGTGCTCGATGTGAAGTTGAAAGCGTGACAGATATGAAGATAATCAGACAAGACATTCAGTTGTACAGCATTCAGTAGGTACTTGGAAATTTTTCACCAAGGTGTCTTGATTAACTTCACATCTATTTTAATGGAAAGAGATAAAAAAATCATTAAAAAAAAATACTACCTCATTTGTCAAGATAGCTTTAATAGAACCAGAGATATTGAAGATTTAATAGGCCTGAAATCGGCCTTTTGTTCTAATGTAATTACAATTAGAACTGTAGAAAAAAACTGTGACTACTTAGAGCAACTTCGCTCTGCATAGGCGGAGGGGCGCCTGCGCCTCGTTCAATAAATGTAAGAAATTGTAAATAGGGTATGGTGCAATTAAACAACCGTAACTTTGCCAATATTTAACCAATCTTAGTTATTTTTTTGCAACATGTCTTTGAATGTTGAAATGAAAATTTACTTGGGGGTATCTACATTAGCTGGCATGATGTACAACCAATCAGGAGCCAGATCGGTGGTCACGTGACATTGACCCATCCTCCGCACAGCAATCATTTCAGTCTTTTTGGCTCCTAACGAGGAGACAGCCTGAAGTGGGCACACGATTGTACAGTGTGGGCATGCATCAATCGTCATCATAGTTGGCAATTTTCACATTTAGGGTGCAATAAATATGCCTGTGTACAAATAATTGATGCCCTATGATTCTTTCGATTTTTATTTAGTGCGTGAAAGTTACATTGTTTTCAAATTGTTGTTGCTCCACGAATACTGAACCGATTTTGATCCGGTAAAAAATAAGAAAATCAAGGATAAATAAATTATTCAAAACGGCGGATATCTCATAAGTTGAATGCAGAGATAGCCGCGAAATCCGCATTTTCGCATCCAACCCGTAGCCTCCGCTGTAAAAATGATGACGTGATCACACGGAATAGTAGAGTGAGCGACCAATGCAGTATATCCTTGTACCTACATTTAGATACAGAACTATTGAAATGAGCGCGCGGCGGGAGGGCAGGCGGGCCATCGCCGCGCTGGCCAATCGCGCGGCACCAGCCTCGCCGTTCGGCCAATCGGTCGAACTCATTCTGAAATATTTCGTCGCCGCCGGCCAATGGTACCGCTGAATAATTTGTTTCACTTCATACTGAAGATCGACAAGCAACAGAAACCACTGCTAACTTCCGTGACCTCGCTGACAGAAATAGCATGCATTCTTCCTACTTATAATAGACAGTGGGTGGTATCTTGGCCGGTTAGCTCAGTTGGTTAGAGCGTGGTGCTAATAACGCCAAGGTCGCGGGTTCGATCCCCGTACGGGCCACTTGATTTTGTTTCAGAATGAAATGATGTCTACAATACGTACGGCTGTTTTACCGAGGATTTTCTGCCAGGGAATTACAATTTTGTTGTGCCGCAGTCATTAACTTGATTTTATCTCATCTCCTAATTGCTTGCATCTACTGCTGTACGTTGCACTATTATGCATTTGATAAAAAAAAAAACTTTGATTAGATTTTTTTAAATGGAGTTAATAAAACCGGTCGCTGTATCCGACTTTCGTTAAGATTGTTACTTGTGAGGATCCGTATCTGACGAAACTTTATTAACAGTATGTGGTTCCAGACACACTCCAAGCAAGGATTTACGTGAGGTATGTCTGTAGTACATTCCGAATATGCTGTCAAACTTTAAATAAGAATGTTGTTTGTGCACACGGCCTGAAAAAGTTTACTGTGTCCGCTTTAGTAAGTAGTAAAAAGATTCCGCGATGGCGGGAAACATAAAGGACAAGGAGGCGTTGCAGAGGATCAACTTCCTTTATCAGGTACGTGTGCGTTCCTGAAGGCTATGTATTATTTGAACACAGCCGCCGAGTGTCTCATTACAGATCCACATGGATGCCTTTCCCCACACAGGCGGCACACTGTGTCCTGGCCCACAATCCGGAAAACGTGGAGCTTGTCCGGTTCTACTGTTTCACACAGAGGACTATATCCAGGCGCTTGGTGTTAAGACAGTAAGCGTGTCGGCTTTAAGAGCGCATGGCTCTGGCGTCCCTTTTGTGTCCATATGTTTTTAATAGCATCTTAAACAATTGGGACTATTTAAAGCTTAACGATGCATGGGTCTATATTAGTGATGGACAAAACGGTTCTTTATGATTCATTTCGTTCAGTTCACCAAAATGATTTGACATTGATTTAAAAAACAGCAAGCTATGAATAAATCGTCTATTGTCCGTTTGCACTTGTACGAGTACACGTACTAGTTATTGGCTACAAGCCAAAAGAAAAAAAACTTTTTAAGCTAACAAACAAAATAAACGGTTCGTTCTTTAATGTCATTGTCAGTACATTCGTCCAGAGACTGACAAGTACAAAGAACTAGTTCGTTCGTTCTTTGTACATCACTAGACTATGTGCTTATGAATGTACACAAGTTACTGCTGTCGTGTCTATGCTGTCAAGATTTTCATATATTTTTGTCCTCTTGAAATGGAAAAATATTGGCTTTGCACTTTGTTTAGGCCTACCTGTTAAGTTGCAAGTTGTTAGCATGTCCTAGTCTTTGTGCATGGTACTGAACGTCTTACAGTAGTGTTACTTAGAAGGTTGACAAACTGTTGACAGAGATCCATCCGTGAAAAGGACAATATGTAAGAAGTGCTGCTCCCTTCTGGTGCCTGGAATAACTGCAACGGTGCGACAGAGACGTAAGTATGTCCAGGAGCAGGAAATGCTTTGTGATCAAGGAGATGCAGCATTGGCTAGCTGGTTGGCTTGGGGGAAAACTGCAGTGCTGCTGCTCTTGCCATGCTCAGGATGCGGTCGGAAGCGCAGGGCGACTGTGGCCCGTTGCCTAAGCTGTGGGCACTCAAAAAGGCTGCTGAACAATCCCGAGCATCGACTGTGGGTCGACCAACCGGAGGCCCAGCTGGAAAACCAGGCCCAACCAGGTAGGGGCTAAATCAGAACTGCTAACTGGTGTCTCTCGACTCTTGCGGTGTCTGGGTGCATTCTGGGTAAAGGTGCGTTACTGGTCCTAGATCGTATCAGCCTGAGGAAGACACCAAGCTCTGTGCCGCAGATTGGTTGTATCTCCTGAGGGTCAGGAGAAGTAATTACACCAAACTTTAATGCTATTCTCAAGTTGGTCCATTGTGAGAATGTCTTTATACGGCTGTACAAATAATACAACATAGAGTGTCAGGCATCCCTCCTATCTACCCTTGGATAACTGAGCGAGTCTCCTCTGTCGGTCTAGCCTGTATTATAGAAAATACCTCATTTTTGCGAGGCACTTGTACACACTCTCAGCTGATTGGATTTTGTCTCTGACTCTCCCCTCCACAGAACGAAAGACTGCAGCCAAAGTTGCCAAAGAGCCTGAGTCTCCTGTCTCCCAGAGTGGCCCACCTGCAGCTGGGCCCAGTGCCATCCCCACTTCCTCCTGAAGAGGGCACTGTGGCCCTTAAGTCTCTTCCATGGCCCACTCCAAGAAAGCTGTCTTCACTCAACCAAATCCAGCCCCAGCTCTAGATTTAATCCTCTTCTCCGTCTTGTGGGGTTTGCATGCAGTCTGTGCACCATGGCTCTACACTATTACAGTGCGGCTCCTAGGAAATGGGAAGTACAATGGAAACCAGGAGTTTGATTCTTTAGAGATGTGGTAGGTGGTCAAAGGTCACGTTCCACTCTGTGGGTTTGGTGGGATGGGCGTGTCAACATTCTTTATGAAATAACTGAATTTGGAAGGAGATGCTTCTGCTGGAAGTCTGAGCAAAGGTTGACTAGTAAGTGTTTTAATTTAGTGCCAGTGTGGATGTCTTACTCCCACTCAATGGTGTGCAGGCTGGGTATAAAATAAAGTAGATATTGGCTGACACTAGATCAGGCCTCTCCTGATTGGGTGAGTCGGCTTTACCGTGTGACAAATGGATTTCCATGTTTTCTCCACACCATATGCTGTGTATAAAGGTGAAGAGAAGGCATGATGGGAATTTGCTCCATGTCCGTCTGTTGGCGGGCATAATTTGACCGAAGGCGCGTCTGGTTGATGGATCACTTGGTCACTTTCAGAACCTAAGTGAGACTGTGTTTGAGTGTGTTGACTGAAAAGAAGCTTATCGGGGAAATTAAACCTGGAATAGTTTCTCAATTATAAGCATTTGTTTTAAAAGTTTATTGTCAAACAATATTACTCCAATACTGGTACAATATGTCAGTGGCATCTTTTATGGAGTTGTTTAAACAGCATTTCTGTACAGTAAAAAAAAAAAAAATGAAACACCTGCATTTTTACAGGTCATTTGTTTGCTTGCTTGTGGGGGGGGGTGGAGGATGGCGAATGGCGAATTAATAACTCAGGATGCCAGCAGGGGGCGCCAGTCATTTCACCTTTCCTGCCTTTATCTTTTCTTCTGTCGGTACTCGGAATCGGGTCTTCTGAGAGTACAGTAAATTTCGTGAGAATAGGCGGGGAATGTGACCGCAGTGCAGGAATAGCGCCACGGCCATTCCTATGGAGGAAAACAAGCAGAGCGACGAATTATATGTATTTTGACAACATGATTTTATTTGCTTTTAACGCACTCCTTTACCTTATGGCCCAGTAGTAGTATCACACATTGCGATGTATCGATGCATTCCCAATAACTCGGAACTTTGTAAATAAACATAAAAAGTACTATAGAATAGCTGAATGCAGGGGCACCATGCAAGCCAGAATTCCAAGAAGGCGCAGTTAGAGTGGGGTGATACTCGCCCACAAAAAGAGAAAATAACACAATTTGCTGTCATTTGCCAGCACTGGGGCTGTCATGATACTCAGAGCCCTCCTTTAGTAATGTTCTGGGATGCTGTGTTACAAGGCACAACTAGCTAGGGAGCCAGAAGGCTAAGCAACCGGACTGAGGGATGGCTAACTTTAGCTGGTAGGAGCCCCTTACCTTCCAAAGCAAAGTAGGCCTATATTTCTCAAATGCAATTATGTATAAATAATTGCAATTCATTTTTACACACGTTTGATGCTAATGCTCTGCTAACTGCTTCACCAACCCACTGTTAATGTCTTGCTGCATCGATGCACAGCAGAGTTCTCAGTGCATGCATACCTGCGGTTGCAAAGTTTGGAAGAATCCAATACCAAACGGGATGTGTAACTTTGAGGTATCACCTATTTGACATCATTTTTGCATGCGTGCCCCCTCAGAGTCGCCAGGCATGATGACACTGGCTGAATGGCATGGATTCGTAATGCAAATTTACGGAAGTGAATGCTAATTCCACTAACATTAACGTAAGATGCCAATTCTCACAGACTTGCAAACAGAAATTAGCACATAGTAAATCACGATGTGCAATGTGTGAACAGTAAATAAGCATCTCTTTGGTTTTACGTCACTGCCCGTCTCCAAACCTAGCAGTGCTTCTGCCAGTTGGACTCTTCTGCAGTGGAAAACCGAGGATAGCTGAAACCGTGCTGTAACCTTTCTCTCTTTGCAGTACATCTCAGGTACGGTTTGGTTCCTGTATGCCAGTGGAAAAGCACCAATTTTCTTAACTGGAATGGCACCCATTAGATAGAAAAAATATATATTACAGGAACCCTTCATGTATGCTCACTTGGCAGGGCACCCCGGAGGGCACTACATGAGTTTTTCCATCAGAAGGGCACACAGAGGGCACCTCAAGTTTACCCAGTTGTAAAGGCACCTTATATGGTCCTGCACCACATTATCACATAAAGGGGCACCCTGAGCGGAACTCGTATCTTTCTGAAGCGAAGGGCAGCCCATACTGGGGTTTACTCAGCCCTAAAGTGCACTTTAGTGACATTCTTTTCAATCATGGGGACACCGGTGGGCAGTCCATCCCCCATACCCCCCCCCTCCCCCCCCCCCCCCCCCAGGTCCACCAGTGTTACAGTAGACTGAGGGCACATACAATCATACTGTACTCTTTACCTCGTTTGTACGTTGTTTTCTATAAAAGCTCTGGCTAATATAAAATAAATGTAAAGAAGCAACTTTGGTACCAAGAGTCACCAGGACTTCCTCGCACCGCGAACTTACCGGCCAGAGGTGCGAGCCAGAACACCGTTGTGTACTCCAAGAGGGTGAAGCCAGGGCAGTGGAAGGTGAGGGCGTAGGCCAGTGAGGGGTTGATGAGGCCGGAGGTGTAGTCACTGGCTGGAATGGAGTAAAGTAAAGGAGAAGCTGCTTTAGCCCACGTGAGCTGCCCTTATGCCGAAACGTCAGGCCGATTGTGCAGTCATCACTGTCATTCTGCAAATCTCTCCCATTCTTCTCTCATCATGCAACACTCACATTCTCACGGTAAACATGGGCACCACAGCACGGTTTGCATACCTGCGTAGGACAGGAAGGCCAGGGCCAGCGCTACAACGGGCACCCTGAAGGTCGCGGGCGCACGCCGAGTGCTCAAGTACAAGAGATGGAAGCCCAGCGCGCAGACGCCCTCGGTGAAGGCGCCCTGGTACACGGAGGCACGCAGAGTGGGGCTGCATGCCTGCATCATCAGGTTGCGGATCATGTGCATGTCGCTGAGCTCCAGGGACCAGTAGTATTGCGCAAAAAGCTGGGCGAGCCAGGCTCCTAGAAAGTGTGCAGCGAGGCTGGCGAGCACCGAGAGCGCGCCTTCCCTGCACAGTAGATACTCCATGATGGTGACGCACGTGTTCCCAGTGGCGTACCGGTACACGGCGCCATGCACCGCCAGCACCACGAACAGCACGGTGGCCGCCACGTCCGCACCGAACCCACCAGCCCACTGGCCGACCTCCATCAGCGTCTGTGTCTCCAGGCGGCTCGCCACCAGCACGAAAGACGCCGGCAGCTCCTGCGAAAAGCGACCGCCCGGGCGCAGGCCTAGGAGCGCCCTGGCGGAGGCGCCGAGCGCCGCGGCGGCCAGCAAGAAGCCTAGGCAGGCGTTCAGTCCGGCCATGCTGCTCTAATGAAGGCGGTTCGGCTACATTCAAAGCGCCACCTTTATGCAAACGTGGCACAACGTCTGGGGTTAGAGAAAGCCGACCTGGTATCTCCAAATACCTCTGGCCAAAACACACAGCGAGTGTCAAGGGCAGGTCAGGGAAAGAGACAGACGCCGCCGATAAGGCTGGGATACGTCACGTCAGTGTCACTAGTCGGTGTATTCAGGCCCTATTAATGTGGGTGTGTTTGGTGCATAAAAGTGGTCCATGTATTACAAGTGCGATTGAACTGTGATTTTAATGTGGGGCGGCATGGTGGTGCAGTGGTTAGCACTGTTGCCTCACACCTCTGGGACCCAGGTTCGAGTCTCCGCCTGGGTCACATGTGTGTGGAGTTTGCATGTTCTCTCCATGTCGTCGTGGGGTTTCCTCCAGGTACTCCGGTTTCCCCCCCACGGTCCACACTTTTGGAAATGCTGACTTTTCCACTTGGTTCCTCAGTCCTGCTCCTGCAAGTGCGGCCACTCAGTCCAGTCAGCAGTCACCATGACCAGGTCAGCCTGCATCCAGCACTTTAACCCCAAAACTGACGTCATGTACCCCCCACCCCTCCCCTTCCGCTGTGCTTGCCTGTTAAATGTAATGTGCAGTGGCAAAATGAAAGAATGAATTAAGTAGGCCTATATTGACTAATTATGAATAGCAATTACACGTTTTCTATCTATGGGGACGATTAACGCAACTTTATTCTTGCCCTGTTCCAGCAAAATAGGAGCCACTGTTCAGCAATAAAATAATTTTCCCCTGGGCAGGGTTAGTGACATACAAGTGCGGGGCAGCGCGGCCAGTAACAGGCTTGCTGCGAAAAACATTCTATTATGAGCGAATAAACACACAACATTGACATTTATATTATTATTATATTATTTCAGCAACTTTAGTCTACGAAAAATATTGCTTCTACTTACTACATCGGCGCCGTATTAAGTCAAAAGGTTGTAGTCCTCCAGACGGACGCCTGATGGCGTCAGTGTGTGGTTTTTCGCACAGCTTTCGTGCTATGAAATAACTGCACTTCAATCTGATTCGCCAGCCGCTTGGATCATTCAATATAAAAGTTAAATAAAACAGCAGTGAGCCTAGCAGCAGAAACCCTCTATCTCACATTTTAATTTATGTTTATGTCACATAATAAGCGGATACTTATTTTTCTAACATTGTTTCAGGGTGTGTGTATTTGTATATACGCCTCCGGGAAAATATCTTAACGCAAACTTCATAGAAGTTGATCAGTCCTCGGATAGATGCAGGAATATATCATGATTTCCCTGAGTCTGCGTTTACTTGATTAAAACGCCCACCATTCAAACTACCTGTATCCATTAAAGTAAAACCTAGTTTTACATCCCAAGGATAGCCCCTTTCGCCAAATTATCAGTAGTATGGATTTTGCGCTGCGGAGTATTGATTGTTCTGTCCATTAAGTAATTAGATGTCGTATATTAATTAGCCTATGCCGTGAATAAGAACGTAGTTGTATACATTTGATCATGTGATTTAATCTGTAGGATGTTTAACTGGAGGCAGTATATGCACGACGAAGTCCTAAATACAGTATTATAGGCGAAGGGGTTTCCCAGTGCCAGTTCGTAAAACTGGAGATGATTTGATATCCAAGAGCCGCCGCCTCTTTCTCGCGATATTGTATAAATGCAATTATATATCTACATATGCGAGATTAAACACCTCTAAATGTTTAGATAAGACATGTTTTTTATCTATTCGAGGGGTCGTTTTAAGTCCTAAGGACACGGCATCTCCCGCCCACTTTCTCGCACGTTTTTTTTTTATTTGCAAATAAACGTCTTCATTTCGATCCTGCTCAGAGAAACGGCCCACCGTGTGGATCCGTGCCGCCTCTGATATTGCAATCGGATGGCGGTTAACTTGCTGAGCTGAATATAACTTTAAACGGCATACGTGGAGTGTCAGACTAATTATAGAGGACGCCAATAATCCCATCCGACACTACAGAGATCCCTGAGCACTGGCGGCGCAGGATAAGGAGAGCGAGCATGCGGCCAGGCGAGCGGTACCAGCCTTGCTGAGCATTTGGATCCGACACCGCAATCGAGTGAAGGCTCCGCTCTTTCCTTCCCAGATTTTCATGCCATTGATGGGATTTTAATCGTGTCCAAAAGAAGCCGCGTTGGGTCCGAACAAAGTCAAGAATGCCAAAGCTTACCGGGAGCGCATCTGACAGATATTAACGTTTTCGTTAAGAATATACGCCTCGCACAAGTTTGCCGGTGTGATTGCACATTTCTCGACTCTGCCCTGCTGGATTGAGATGGTGCAATGTCCCGGGCACGGCTCCTTCGCGTTCACTTCTGGTCCGCTCTGGTGGCCACGGCGTTACTGCTGGTAGCACCCTGCGTAAAAGCGCACAGCTGTCACGAAGTGAAGACCGCCTTTCAACTGCGCCACATCGGACCCTTGAAGTGGGTACCTGAGGCTCCTGGCACAGGTGAGTGCGGCTCGGATCGCAGCGGGTTCCGATCCACATCTTCTCGGCTATCATCCCACCTAAGGTCTTAGGTGCTACACTTAGTCGGACTATGTGTTTGATTTAATTAGCGCGACTGGGGACATGTATTATCTCAGATCTTTACCGGCTTGTGGGAGTCGTGTGGAAACCAGTGGAGCAGGTTATTTACAGTGACTTACAGCTTTCTCCAGCCAAAGGAAGTTCTGGTAGCTACTTCGTCACCCATTAATCAGCGTTTAAAAGCGTAAAAACATGACAAATAAATAATAATTATATTATAATTATTATAATAATTTTTCTTAAAATTGTATCAAAGAACAGTAAAGGTTATGTATGAAAGTGTGTTTAGTATAATTATACAGCGGTCAGTCTTTGTGAGATCAAATTGAAGCATTTCTTTTAGACAGAAACGTGAGTCTCATTCTGAGCTGTGGTGTCAATCACCCTGGCCAGTGACTAAATGCGGGTGTCATTTATTGCCTTGCCGGCTGGCAGTGCTCACGTCGGTTCAACGAGACCACTGACGAGACCAGATCTCTGTCAAGCGGGAGCCACGGGAAACCAGGTCCTCAAGGAAGAAACTCTTTGGGGACTTGTACTCTCCTTGGTTTTAGGCTTTGTTTCAGTGTTATCTACATAGGGTCACCCAGCAGAACTCTGCAGAAACAATTTAAACACAATATTCATCTAAAAAAACATTGGCACAACTTAAAACATTATGCTAACAATTTGCATGCATTTTTAAAGTTATTCTGGTTTCCATTATAGAGTATTTTGAAGTTAGACTAACTTATATTGAAGTATAGCCAAAACATTTTGCTTTTACTTCTACAAATCTAATTAAGTTAAAACAACTTATCACAACAACTTTTGAATGGATGTGTCTTCATTACTTGAACTTACAAAAATATTTGTTTAAAATATATGTATAACTATGTTGACAGTGTGTTTATTTTTTTGTTATTTTGACTAACATTTAAAAGTAAGTTGCTAATTAACTAAGATTGGAACACCCCTCAAACCATTTTTTAGAGTGTAAGATTGGGATAGTTAATATTTAATGGTAACTCTTAGTATTTTATTATGGGAAAGGTACCAGCAAATGGATGACAGCTGTCAGTGTAGGATGCCTGTAAATTTAATTCGCGTCATTGTATGTTAACAATTCCTGTAGCTTGGACATATGCAGATAAAGGCGTTTTCATTGTGAGACTAACGGTGCCTTGAAGCCTGATCAAAGTTCGAGTCATCGACAGGCTTACGGCCAATCGGTGGCCCCGGGAGGCATGCAGACGGAGTAGAAAGTGGTGCCGGTGGGAGCCCCGGCCGTCATGGCAACGGCTGGGCCCGGCAGAGCCGCGGCTGATGCATTTCCGGGCACGATGATCATCATTTTTATATAAATCTGCAGGAGGAAAACTGGCGGCTTTAAGATAGCGCACTGCCAAGGGGGGTGGACCCCACCCCAGCGCAGCACCATGGCACTGGCACGAATACCCCCCCCCCCCTCCATCAACTCTGATTGGCCCCCACCCCACCCCGGATGGCCCTGCCGGGCCGCTGCTGAATCATCCCCGGCCGGGAATGGCTTGTTTTCTTCCCATGTTTCTGTTGGCCTGGACGCGCCAAGCTTTTGGGTTGGTGGCATGCAGCTTGTCCGTTAATCACACGGCAGTCACGGTTTCTTGTTTCTTAGTCTGTTCCCATGGGCCCCAAGCTTCAGCCTCTGCTGATTGGCTCTTTTTCATAGGCTGTTCCCCATGGGCCCCAAGCTTCGGGCTCTGCTGATTGGCTCTTTTTCACAAACTGTTCCCCATGGGCCCCAAGCTTCGGGTTCTGCCGATTGGCTGTTTTCGATAGGCTATTCCTCATGGGTCCCAAGCTTTGGCCTCTGCCGATTGGCTCTTTTTGATATTTTGCATCACAGCACCATCCACTGCCTCAATTTTTTTCTTTAGCTCAAATAGGCATGTGGAAAATCCCTCCCAGAGTGCTTGTCCATAGGGGTGCTTCTGTGGTAAGAAATGTAAGGTTCTGATGGAACCCACGTGCCAGTTGACCCATACGGCGAGGTGCTGCGGAACTGCCTGATCTTTATGCTCTGTGTTTTTCCTGAAGAACTTCCACTCCATAAAGCTGTGTGCGGCTGACGTGGTCAGCGATTGATGCCCCCAGTATCCGCGCTGAGAAGAACCTTAACACTCGCTTTTCCTTCACAGCCTGGCCGGGAGCTGGAGGCTGTGGCCCAGGGTTTGAGCCCCTATGGCCCACAGAGTGAGTCTCTTTCCTAGGACTGACTTGGTCTCCAGGGTCTGGGTTTGCTTCCTTTTGGCATTCGGGCAGTTTCTGTGGTTCTTTCCTGACAGGCCTGGCTGAGTAAGGAACTGGGTCTAATGACTGCAGGGTTGCGGGTTCGAGGTGGAAACCTGTCCAATATAAGAAGCATAATAAAATGTGTTTTTGTATGGATGGCCTAGAACTAAGTGTCAAAATAATGTAACAGAGCCAAACAGGGTGAGTTTGTGGTTTGGCTGACGTGTCTTTGCCGGGGAGGTGCTGTTTGCCGGTAGCTGCGTGTCACAGATGCGGTTATTTTTGGCTCCACCTACAGGCTGCTGTGAGCAATAACGCTGGCCAGTCAGGGCAGTTTCAGGCTGTAGCGAGTGTGGGGGTTTGGGCCTGGGGTGCAGAGATGAGGGTTTGCCCAGTGTCAGGGCATTGCTCCTGGGGGTGGTCTTATGGAGGTGACAGGGGGAGATGGAAGGTAAGGGGCCAGGCTCCTGAGTGGTGGACAGTATTCTGCCCATTCAAACCCAGGTTAGGCGCATTCTGTAAAACCCCCATCCTTTAACAGACGACCCTGTTATTAGTTTTTGGTAGGACAGACATACAAACCCCAACGCACTGATGTTCCCCGTGTCGGGCCTGCGGTGCTAAAAAGCAGAAGAAATGAGCATTATTTTCTTCTTGGTGGCTGCTTCTGTTCTTGCCGTCAGAAATGCCGGTCACGGGGTTGGTATGAGCTCAGTTCTGCGCGAACCCGAGCCAGAGAGACGGCCACAGACGCCACATTGTTACTCTGCTTCCCGCTGGGTTGGTGTTCGAGAGATGAATCCGACCTTTTTAGCTGCACATCTGCCGCTTCTTCCCGGAGTATCCCGAGAAGGAATTTCACACCCCCACCACCCCCACAGATGCTGACTTGCAGATCTGCAAGCACCAGGGCCCCACCTGCTGCACCCGCAAGATGGAGGAGAGCTACCAGGCGGCCGTGCGGAGGGAGACCCTGCAGAACATCCGCTCCTACAGCTTTGAGCTGAAGTACCTGATCATGGGCCATGCCACCAGCTTCCAGGGTGAGTGAACAGTCCTGCTTTCGTAGCTGAAATGTGTTTTCGCCCTGTCCTGTCCTGCTTTCCCGAGGCACAGACGCTTACCCCACTGAACCACGCGCTGCACCCCTGGTCTGGGGAGGCTGTCTCTGCCAAAACAATGAGAATTCAGGCCCATTACAGGTATAACTACCTCCTGTAGTTGCTTGGACCCACCTCCTCTGCAATCTGATTGGATATCTCTCTGAACCAATCATTTTTCTTTCTACCCTAAGAAAATTTTCATGTAAGTAAAACTCCGATAAACATGAATTTCGGAAACTGGGAAGGTACAGTCTGTTCATTATGCCAATTAATAGATTACAGAACCCACCCCCTAAGCCTAACCCCCCCCAATGACCTGGGTTCCCCCTTAAGGTGGTGTGAGGCTGGCAGAGGTACTCGTGTTCCCATTGGCCCCTGGGAGGGGGAGATGTATCGCCAGTCAGCCTATCAGTAAACCGGATGCACATTTCCTTCTGTTTTTTCCTTTTGCCCAGCAGTGAAAAGAACATTTTTAAAAAAAAAAAAAGTTTCTTTATCTTCCTCCTGATGTGGAAAGAGAGCACTTCTCACCATTCAGTGGCAGGTCGGGTCTGTGAGGGGCTGAACGTGTGAACCCCCACCCCCTTTTGAGTCTCGTGGCTCCCGATTGGAGTATGAAGCAACAAAAGGGAGCCGAAAGCCGGCCCACTTCGCCATGCCCTGACCTGAGCAGGCAGGGTTGTCCTATTGGACACCTTGTTGCTGGGGAAATGGTTGTTTGGTCAGATGAGAAGGCAAGGACCCTTCGGTGTGGCTGTGGAAAGCGTGTTATTGAGCTATATGGAGCTGCTTCCTGACTTGGTAGCATGTGGCAGGAAATCTGGGGGGGAGGGGGAGGGCAACAGGTGCCTCGCGTTTACCTGGGAAATAGATGGTGGGGGCTAGAATTTTGAAGTGGAACCTGGACACGTAACGTGTGAGACTTGGGAATTTTTTCAGTTCAGGTGACATTCTAGTTCTGCTGAGCCAGACGTGTCAGATGGATTTGGTGTCAGAGAGCATGTTCGCACCATTGGAAGCCCTCCTGCAGTGTGTGTGTCACTCTCGACCAGTTTGTTTGGAGGGCCGCCGTCAGGTGTCGGTAATCCCACCTCCGTCGGCCTGTTGCCATGGAGATTCAGAGTCACCATGGTAGCTGACGCCCCAGTGACTACTAGCAGCCGTGTATTCTGCCTTTCCCATGATGGAGGCCCTTGTCTGGAAATTCCTCTTCCCAAGTTTTCACAGAGAGCGGAAGAGCCTCTCAGACGTGGGTGTCGGGAGATATCCCCGGCTTGGTTATGGTGGCGGGGGGGGGGGGAAGAGTTGGGGGTCTGCGTTAATCTCCCGCGTATCTCCGCTTTGAAGCCACCGTTTTCCTGCCGCTGTGTGCACTCTGCTGCCAAATGCAGCCTTTAGCGAAACAAAAAGCAAAGTCGGAGTGCAAACTTCTTTCTCTTTAAATATGCGCTCAGTCTCTCTCTCTCTCTCTCTCGCTCTCTGTGTCTCTCTTTCAGCGCTAGGAATAAGTAACAATGGTGTCCCAGTGAAAGAGGGCGAGTGAGAAACTCATATAATTCACATAGTATCCTTGGAGATGTTTTACCATAAGAATCGGCCGCAATAACGAGCCGTTTGAACGGAGAGAAAAGCTTGACTGTCTTTCTCTCCTTTCACTTACCCCTAGTTCTGGCCGCTACCTTATTTTGGCTTAATAAAAGGAGGGTGGGTATTTTTTTTAAATCTCTGTCTGGAAGGGCATGGGTGATGGCTCTGATGTAAACAGCAGCTCCTGTGATGCGGGGGTGTCCTTGTGATGGAGACCCCCACCCTTCAGGATTATGACTCACTGCAGTCAAGCTTCTGAAAGCCTTCTTGTTTGCCGATTCTTTTCCCGGTGGGATTATTGGGCTTGGACCCGACATCGATCTGTGTTAGGCCACATTTCTGAGCAGGAGGCCATGTTTAAGGGTCTAATGGCCCAGTTTAGCTTATATTTCTGCTGCCCAGGTGGTGGGTGGTGGTGTGTAGATGTGGCAGCGGGCCATTGAAGTGCTGGTACGCTCTCAGTGTGCAACTCAGAGAGGTTTGAGGTGTTTGGTTATGGGTCTCGGCCTGATTGACTGGTGGACCAGGCTGAATGTTGATCAGCTGCCCTAAACCCCTCTCTCAGTTCTCCCTGCCCATTGGATAATTCGGCAGTTCACTGGGAGCTGACCTTGGGGGAGGAAGGCTGACTGGGAGAGATGGGGACGCGTTTCGAAGCTTCGGACAGATTGACAGACCCCGTGCCAGATGAGCTCGGGTGGGTCTTGTGGCCACCCCCCCCCCCCCTCCTGGCGGTGTCCCCTTGAAGCCCCCGCTGTTAAACAGCAAGGCAGCAAGCAGAGGGTTGTTTTCTGGAAGAAGGTCACCATGTTCGCCCTCTCCTTACGTGCTTGGGGACACCGCGTCATTACCACAATCTGCAATGCCCCCCCAGCTCCTAACCTAGATCGAGCCCCCCTGAGAGGCACTGGGGGAGCAGGGTGGCTCTCGCAGCTTTGCTTAGTCTGCTATTACCACTCCCCTGCATGCTAATTTACTGGGGGGTCCTTTTGCTTCCCATTTGCGCCCTTTCTGGTTAGCTTTCTGCTGTCATTGGTCGATTTTAGCCCCACCTCCTAGCTGTATTGGCACTATATAATTGGACAATGCTATACAGACCCCCGTGGGACCCCAGAAAGTCCCTTATCCCAAATGCCAAATTACCTCGTCCATGTCCGTGCTACGCCCACGGGAGACGGTGAGGAAAAGGCGCTTCTTAAAACGCAGGAGCCAGTGAAATAAAGAAAAGGTCGTTTGATCAGTCAGTCATTAGAACTTTCTTTGCTTCAGCATGTTTCAAGAAGGTCCTGGGGAATGACTTTGTGTCGAATCAGTTTCTCGGTGATAAGTGGAGTTTAAAGTGACCGATATCCCCCCCTCCCCCCTGTTAAAATTACCACACGCACCGTTTCCGTCCTGCGTCAGCCGTGTGCCCCCCGCCCTCTGGCCCACCTGCCCCCCTAGCTCCTGGGTCACGATGATCTAATGGGGTGGGGGTTGGCAGGCTCTCGCTGACGGCTGACTGCGATCCGCTTCATTGGGGGTGAGGCACAGTCAGGCACGTCCAAACGTGGCATCCAAATGCGACTTGCAAGCTGCTGCCCACAGAAATGGCAGCGAGGACCCCAGGCCATAATCACGGCCATGTCTCCTAGAGATGGTGAAGGTGTGGCTCAGGGGGTTAGGATGCAGTGCTTGTGATCAGAAGGTTGTCAGTTTGAATCCCAGAGTGATGTTGCCATTGGGCTGCTGTGAAAGGCCCTTAAGCCCCCAGCAGCTCCCGAAACTGGCTCACCTTGCTTTCTTCATGAATATATTTTGCTTTGGATAAAAGCATCTGGTAAATTAATAGAATGTAAATTTCGGGATTTATCTGTTTTTTCAGGTCCAAGTTAAGTTTCAATCCAGCCGCCTCTGATGGTCAGCTCATTATTTAGATTTACCTCCTTTCTCCTCAGAAATCTCTCTTTTAAAACGTGCCTTAGAGGGTGACATGTGCCCCCCCCCCACCCCCCCCGCCACCATCAGGCCCATCTGAGTCATGGCTCCCCTGGGCTCCTGAGCCATGCCGCAGTTGGAACAAAACCTGGGTCCTTCACACCAGCCACTGTGCAGTGGGGGGGCCTGACACACACTGCTGGTAGGGAGGATGTGTTAGGGGGGCAGGTAGTTAAAAATGTTTACCCATGAAGTGTAGCCCTGTAATGCTGTGGTTTGCGTGTGCAGGGCTGTGACCAGCCTGGACTGGGCCTGAGCCAGTCCCAGTGTGGGGAGCCCAGCACTGGCCTGTGCTCATTGAGAATAAGCTGGTACTGAGGGGTGGGGCTGCCCTCTTCCCCTTTGGAGACCATCGGCCAATCACAAAAAGCCTCTGCAGCAGGGGGTGGGGCTAATTGAGAACACCCAACCAATCAGAAGTTATATGAATATCAGCTGCTTTGTTCTGGTTAGAACCATGCTGTGGCGAATGGTTTGGTACTTATAAATACTAAAGCAGATTCCTTTGCAGTTCCGGTTTGGGTTCAGGGAAGTTCCTGGCTGGTATGAGTAGTGACCCAAACTATTTGTTTACTCTCTGGGGCAGTTTACGAGTCCCAGAATTTGGTCTGAAATGATTGTAATGCTGTAATTCTGAATGCTGCTGACCTGTGAGCTCCACATCCGACTGGGACTGGCTTGCGGAAACCACGACACGGTGCCATCCAGCGCGGCTGAGGTTTCAGACCACTCGCTGCTTTATGGGGGCAGCATCAGGGAGGTTTAGCGCCCCCTGCAGTGCCCTCTGTATAAACGAAGCTTGAGCAGCTTTGGCTAATGCTCCCCATGAGCTGCCCATTTATAGAGCCAGTCGTCTTACAGCAGTGATTCAGGCCAAGCGCCCCGCTCGAAGGGTACACAAGCCGACGTCTCCCTTCTGCCATGCTGACTTCAGGACGTCTGCCATCTGCCTCCCCCCGGAGCCCGTCCTGCCAAGGGGGCGGGACCAAGAAGACGGTTCGCGCCCGAGCAGACGGCCGGGCAGATAAACGGTATCCCGCCACCAAGAGCGCGCTGCTCTGACACTGATCTCTGCGCCGAAAATAGCCCAGGCTGGGTGGGCAGGTTCAGGGTACCGGCGTCTCTCACGCTGAATGCGCGCAAATTTTTATCAGGTTATTGTCCCCCCCCTCTTCCCCCCAGTGCTGATCCCGTCTCTCACAGCCTGGGTAGCAGTTGGGAGCTGGCATTCATTGTGACTCCCCGTCACATAATCCCAGGCATTACCTGAGACCCCTGTTTGACACTTTTGGGGGGGGGGGGGAGGGGGCAGACGAAGGTGTCATTGTCCCTGTCTCGGCCCCTACTGCCTCTGGCACGAAATGGGTTAACCCTGAGGTCATGGGGTGTATTTGGGAGCCCAGCTCGCCGGGCTGGGGGGTAATGTGACCTGTTCAGTTTGTGTGCAACCCCCCCCCCCCGAAACCCAACACGCTTCGTGGTGGTATTTGGGTCGGCCCCTGTCCACATGCTCGTCTGGAATCCAGCCGGTCGGGGGGGCGGACTTTACAAGGTTTATCGGGAATAAAATCTGTTTCCTGACTGTTACATGAAATCCTGTTTCATAGAATAAATTTTCTGTTTGCAAAAGGTGATGTGTGATTGGTTGGGTCTGGAAGGTGCTTTTGCGGTGACCTTTGACCTGGCGCATGGGAAACGGATGGGCACTACTGGGGCTGCAATGATGCATTGAACTGCGTGTGGGGTGTCAGGGGGAGTGCGGGCCTGAGCTTCTCGTGGGAGGGTGTCGGGTCGAGTCCCAGGGCTGTCACGCCCCTGCTTACGCACCTCCCTGCACAGCAGAGCTTTATGAAGCAGACTGTGTTGTTCTGCGGGGTCAGGAAGAGCGCACTGTCAATATAGGGGGTGGTTTATCTGTCTCCCTGTGTGAGATAATCCATCCCACCCCGTTGGGGACCCTGCTGAGGCCATCTGGGCATTTAGAAGAGCCGTGTCGGTGGGAGCCCGGTGCGCATGCATGTGTGTGCGTACGTGGGCATGCGGGTGGTGGGGTCGTACAGGTTCGGCAGCTGTCATGTGGAGGGCAGAGCAGACGCATGCACTGTAGCATTATGGGACATGGCAGAGCCCAGACCTAGGTGGAGGCTTGGCAGCCTGTTTATCAGGTAGCTGTGCCTCCCACCCCCCACCATGCCGTGCCATTTGTGCATGGAGTGCCGTCCCAGAGTCACGGAAAAATCCCCCAGACGTGCCGCCGCAAGAGTCCTTCAAAGCAATGACATGCACGCTTCCCATAATCCCCCTGCGTTGTCACCTTTGACCTTCTGAGCCATGGTTCCTATTGGCTCAAGGGTGAGATTTCCAGTTTTGTTTTGTGTCCCCGCGCCTTTGCAATACAGTGTAATAAATCATGCATACTTACACGTAATGACTTAGAAGAACACTGGCATGCCCCCCCCCAATATACAGATAATGTCATTCTGCATATGGTGGTGGGGGGGGGAGAAATGCATATGCGTCGCTTTTTAAAATTTCATATTTAATGGCAGATAATGAGAGAAATTCATCTAGTTTCATAGAAGGAAAAAATGTCCCCTGCTCTGCCCCCCCCCCCCATTGTCCATGTAACATGCATCCCCTGACTTCTGGCCCTGCCCCTGTGCTGATGTGACCTGCATCCCCTCACTTCTGGCCCTGCCCCTGTGCTGATGTGACCTGCATCCCCTGACTTCTGGCCCTGCCCCTGTGCTGATGTGACCTGCATCCCCTGACTTCTGGCCCTGCCCCTGTGCTGATGTGACCTGCATCCCCTGACTTCTGGCCCTGCCCCTGTGCTGATGTGACCTGCATCCCCTGACTTCTGGCCCTGCCCCTGTGCTGATGTGACCTGCATCCCCTGACTTCTGGCCCTGCCCCTGTGCTGATGTGACCTGCATCCCCTCACTTCTGGCCCTGCCCCTGTGCTGATGTGACCTGCATCCCCTCACTTCTGGCCCTGCCCCTGTGCTGATGTGACCTGTATCCCCTGACTTCTGGCCCTGCCCCTGTGCTGATGTGACCTGCATCCCCTCACTTCTGGCCCTGCCCCTGTGCTGATGTGACCTGCATCCCCTGACTTCTGGCCCTGCCCCTGTGCTGATGTGACCTGCATCCCCTGACTTCTGGCCCTGCCCCTGTGCTGATGTGACCTGCATCCCCTGACTTCTGGCCCTGCCCCTGTGCTGATGTGACCTGCATCCCCTGACTTCTGGCCCTGCCCCTGTGCTGATGTGACCTGCATCCCCTCACTTCTGGCCCTGCCCCTGTGCTGATGTGACCTGCATCCCCTCACTTCTGGCCCTGCCCCTGTGCTGATGTGACCTGTATCCCCTGACTTCTGGCCCTGCCCCTGTGCTGATGTGACCTGCATCCCCTCACTTCTGGCCCTGCCCCTGTGCTGATGTGACCTGCATCCCCTGACTTCTGGCCCTGCCCCTGTGCTGATGTGACCTGCATCCCCTCACTTCTGGCCCTGCCCCTGTGCTGATGTGACCTGCATCCCCTCACTTCTGGCCCTGCCCCTGTGCTGATGTGACCTGCATCCCCTGACTTCTGGCCCTGCCCCTGTGCTGATGTGACCTGTATCCCCTGACTTCTGGCCCTGCCCCTGTGCTGATGTGACCTGCATCCCCTGACTTCTGGCCCTGCCCCTGTGCTGATGTGACCTGTATCCCCTGACTTCTGGCCCTGCCCCTGTGCTGATGTGACCTGCATCCCCTGACTTCTGGCCCTGCCCCTGTGCTGATGTGACCTGCATCCCCTGACTTCTGGCCCTGCCCCTGTGCTGATGTGACCTGTATCCCCTGACTTCTGGCCCTGCCCCTGTGCTGATGTGACCTGTATCCCCTGACTTCTGGCCCTGCCCCTGTGCTGATGTGACCTGCATCCCCTGACTTCTGGCCCTGCCCCTGTGCTGATGTGACCTGCATCCCCTGACTTCTGGCCCTGCCCCTGTGCTGATGTGACCTGCATCCCCTGACTTCTGGCCCTGCCCCTGTGCTGATGTGACCTGCATCCCCTCACTTCTGGCCCTGCCCCTGTGCTGATGTGACCTGTATCCCCTGACTTCTGGCCCTGCCCCTGTGCTGATGTGACCTGCATCCCCTCATTTCTGCCCCTGTGTCCATGTGACATGTGCCTGTCCTCTGGCCCCACCCCTGTGTCCATGTGTTCTCCGGCTCTACTCTGGAGCCTGCACATGTTTCTGCTGTGACTTCAGTAGTCTCGGGGCTAAATCTGTTCCCCCTTCCCCCCCAGATGATCCGTTTGTTCTCTAGCAAACTCCCCCCCACCAAAGCCATGAGAGCTGGTGACCTTTCGTCCCAGACTACTCTGTCTGTAACCGGTAGGGCCGGGGAGGACTGCCTGATATAGAGCCTGTGTGTGTGTGTGTGTGTGTGTGTGTGAGATTGGGGGAGCGGGGGGGGATCTCCTCTGTGTGTGTCGCTAAGCTACGCACGACTCAGTCAGAGACCCTATAATTACTGTTACTGGAAACAGAATATCAGATGATGTGTTTCTTCGTGCTGGTACTGCAGGAACATAATCTCTGCGTGTTGTTTCTCCCGGCTTCTCGGTAACAGAACAACTAAACACCAGAAGGTTGCTGGTTCCAGTCCTATGACTGAGGAACTACAGGAGCCATTCCAGTACAAAGCCCAGCTCTGCGAATGGGGAAAAAGAGATGATTCGCTTTGAGCAAAAGATAATAGTTGAATAAATCATTATTAAATAATGTTGCAGCATAAGAAAACTGCAAGCTGGCGATTTGTGAGGCACCGGCATGGTATTAGATGTTGGCTGTCATACTGATGATGTAATGGTGCGGTGCCAAGCTTGAGGACAGTAAGGGGGTGACCTGTACAGGCCACTGGTACAGAGTGCAGAATCCCTGTCCCAAGCAAGTTGGCCAGTTTTTGTGACAGCTGCCTGCTTCTCCATGTAAAAGCTGTGTGGCTCTTTGCCGGCAGCAAGAATAGCACTGCCAGCTGCACCGTTTGTGCTCAGCTCCAGCACTGGTGCAGGTCCTTTGTGCCGACGGCCAGCAACGTCAGGGTGGGGGTGAGGGGTGGAGCTCTCTCCTCGCCTGTCCATGGGCCCTCACGCACCCTCACTCTCGCATCTAGGGGCTCAAACACCTGTTCAGATGACAGTTCATATATTTAGAAGAGTTGTGTGCTTTCAAGGCTGAGCAGGACCATGCATCCCACAATGCCACAGTCCATGTCGGGGGCCTGGGCACGTTTTTCATTCTCCTAATACAGTGCACATTTCAGGCACGGTTCAAGGAGGTTCTGTATTCTTGTATATGAAGTTGTTGGGTTTGGAGGATTTGAGCCAGCACGACTTGTGGTTTGATTTTGTTTTAAATCTCAGGATTGTTCATGGACGGTGGCCCCTCTGCCCGGTGATCTTTTTGTAATGATTCCTATTAGACAGGCCAGCTCAGTGGACCGCAGGGTCTCGGGGTTTTCCAATCTCCTGATTAGCTGCATTGAGCATCAGTCCACATGAGTGTGTCTACTCTACTTGTTCATTCAGCACATACTTCATTGAATTTTGATAATGTCAGACTTTCAGACCACTTTCTTCCCAAGATTCCTGTGTTTCCCTGTCGGATTCCCTGTGGAATTTCGCAAGTCAGGAAGGGGCTGGTTTCCATAACAACTCACCCCGTTATGTTGTTTCTCGGTGTCCTACTGGTCCCGGCTGGTCCCGGCTGGTCCCGCTTCTCCTGGACTTCAGATAAAAGGCGCTCATGTGCATGTAACATTCCTGTCGGTTTGGTGGATCCTTGAATCTCTGTCCCACCCTGTTGAATTTACCCCAACTACCCGGTTCTGCATATTTTCCAGAGCCGTTGGTTAACCCCCCCCCCCCCCTATTCACGGGATACTGGATGTCATTCCAGTGGGCGCTTTGGGAATGGGGATGGAACCTCGGGGTGTCTTCATTCTGCTGCCTGTGGGACTCTGGCCCCCGCTCTTGGCTGGTCTCTCTGTACTGTTGCCATGCTCTTGGTTCTGGCTGGATGTTTGGGGGGGGGGGGGTTACCGCAAGTCCATTCTATTCCCACTGCCAGGGGAGAGCAGCTTTACATCAGATTCAGATGGATCCTGATAAAGAGCCGCCGTTTCGTCTCAGATGTGGTTCAGTAGGAGGCTGAACTGGGCCCACATTTCATTTTTTGCGGAGGACAGTTAACGTCTCATCATGCTGTCACTTTGGATGCCAGCTGTGCATGATATGTGAGTGTGGGGGGCGGGTGGCATCGGGTTTTACATTACGCAGACCAGTACCCTCCCCAGGATTAGGCGGGGGGCACAATCTGCACATGGACCCCATGGGGGATCCTCCTGTTTTGGGAGGTTTAGCTCTATCTGTCCTGATTGGCGTGGATCTCATATTGACATGTGCCCCCCCCCCCCCCCAGCCCATATTACACTGCATGCTGCTACGTGCTGCCCAGCCGCACAACAATCATGTCCTGCTATTAGAGGGGCTGTTTCTATCTTCACACAGACAGATAGATTGACATACAGACAGACAAACTGACAGACACACACAGACAGACAGAAAGACACACAGACAGATAGACCGACAGACAGACACACAGACAAACAGACTAGGTGTCTATACCTTTGTAGGATTTCTCCATACATTCCTATGGGCATCACAATAATCCTACAGCAACCTTAACCCCTACTTCGCCCAAACCTTACCCTTAAATAACTAGACAAAAGACTTTTGGCATTTAGTTTTTTGGCATTTGCCATTTTTAGTTTTTTGATTGCAGTCAACGATTTTTCTAAAATTGATTTTCCCACAACGTCAAAATAAGAGATTTTTATAATAAGAGGATGTGTGTGTGTTTTGTGGGGCCACTGGGTTCCCACAATGTGATGTATACCTGGACCACACACACACGCGCGCACACATCTTTTCCTCTCTCTCCTTTGCCATCTCTCTCTTCCTCCTACCATCTCTGTCTCTCTCTCCTTTTCTCTCCTTGTGTCACCCTCCCTCTGCCAGTCTCTCGGCCCCCCCTCCTCCGTCTGTCAGGATGCCGCATGTCTGACATCAGCAGCAGTGCAGTGCCTTGCCCTGACCGCCCACCGCTGACATCACCACCAGCCGTGTGCCCCCCGCCCAGCCCCCCTCCGTCCCCACCGGCTGTTTCTGTGTAAGAATCTCACACATCTCTGGATGGCAGATCACTGTCCCCCCCCCAATGGTGCGTGTGGAGCTTGGGGTCCCAGCTGTCCCCCTTGCCCAACATTTTGCTACCCCCCCACCACACACATACACACACATGCTGCCATCAGCTGTCCCTCGGATTCCTCGGGGGGTCTTTCGTACCCTGGTGTGACGAAAGCGAGGTGTCTGTACAGGCGTGTAGCAGCAGTGTGTAATGTGGTCGTGTAGGAGGGACCATCTGCGTCACTCAGCTGAGTGGGAGTCCTAAGGAAATTCAGGCAGTGTTATTCCGAAAAAGGCAGAATGATTCCGGCGTTCCGGGGAGGTGGGGATTCAGCCGGGCGGCCTTTTCCGTAGCGACCGCGGGGGTGTAGATGTCAGAGGAGAGCGGTGGCCAGGGACCGGTGATTAAGCTGGGGTCTGAGCCGGAGTGACATGCTGGCTAAGCTGCACAAGGAGCCCAGGGGCGTCACACCTGCCTGGATCCCCAGGGCCCGTCAGGTGTCTCCCTCACACTGAAATCTCCCTGTGGCCCCCACACTAGACCTGACTGTCCTCAGGAAGGCGGAGCAGGTATTAATGAGCAGGGTGGACATGCCGGCCCTGACTGGGTCTCAGCCATTCGTCCTGATGGTGCTGATTCAGTGGGGTGGTCTGCCAGGCAGGATCCCGGTACAAAGCTGCAAGTGCCAGAAGGATTAGTGAGGATGGGGGCCATCCTGGAGGTGGGGGTGGGGGCACACCGTGAACAGGGGCCCTCGAGGGCCAACTGGGAGTGTGATGGTTTAGGATGTGGGTTCGTTAAGCTCGTTAGGCTCGTTAGGCTCGTTATCCCCTCTCAGCATTGCTGTGGGGGTGTGCTTACGATGGCTTCTCCCACCTCCGATTAAGAGCATGCCTCCCGGACAATGGCTAGGGGGGTTAGCAGGGCCACGAAGGGGGGTTGATGGCTGCCTGGGACTGGATCGGGCCATAAGCGGAATAGATCACTGGTGTGGAAAAGGTGCCCCTCCCCCACGCTGCTGGGTTGCTATTGGAGACAAAGCAGCTTGTGGAGCCCCCCCCCCACCCTTCTTCTTCGGCTCTCCCCCACACCAGCACACTGCCTCCTGGGCTTCATGTTCTCGCCTGTGCTCCTCGCCTCCTCCACCTGCCTCCCCATCCCTCCTCTCTCTATCTTCCTGCTCCCCTCCCCAAACAGAGAGCCGGCTGTGCCGAGCTGGACCGATGACAGGGAGGCGTCCCATGTGCCAGCATGGATGTGGTGGTGGGGCAGGGGGGCGTGGGGGGGTGCTAGGGCTCTCTCTCCTTGTGTTTTGCTTAGTAATGTTGCGTTCCCTTCATTTATTTATCCGTTCCTCAGCAAATCCGTCCTGGAGAAAAGAGCCCATTTACAGTATGGCTGCATGAGGCCATGCCAGAAAGTTTGTTTGGAGGTGTGACCCACTGGCCGGTGTTGGTGGGGTCCAGCTCCCACTGAGCCAAGCTGAGCTGCTCCGCTTTCATCCGCGGATCCTTCCCGGATTTTCCTTGTATTGCCAGCCGGGGTCCTGGGAGCCGGCAGATTCGCGGGCAGCCCGCCCTGTTTGGCGGGGGGGGGGGGGGGGGATAAACACTGATGGATTTATTAATGAGCTCATTGCATGGTACTTATTTCTAGAATGATCTCCTCCTCATCTGCTATTAGCTGTTGGATGTTCCCTAAGCAAATTGTATGTGTGAGAGAGATGGAGATCAGCGTCATGTGCAGCTTTGTTCACATAACATTGCCTCTTGTTACCACGGGGACTGGATGCATTGTGGTATCCATGGTAACGGACCGCTTTCTCTCTCCCTCTCCCTCCTGTCTCTGCAGACACCTTCCAGTCACTGGTCTCCTTCGCCATGAACCATACGCTGGCGCTCTTCGACACTGCCTACCAGCCACTGGCGCGGGACGCACGACCCCCGATGGCGGGCCTCTTCGGCGACCTGGCGCTTTTCCTGCAGGGTGGCGCTGTGACAGCGGAGGGCGCTGTGGGCCGCTTCTTTGACGAGCTCTTTCCATTGGTGTACGGGCGGCTGTTGACCCCGGGCTCACCTGCTCCGGTGGCCCAGCGGGCTGAGTGCCTGCGCGCCACTCGCCGGGACCTGAGTCCATTCGGGCCGCACCCACAGGCGCTGGCGGCAGAGCTGGAGCGGGCGCTGCGTGCAGGCCGGGCGCTGAGCCGGGCGTTGGCGGCGGGCGCAGAGGCCCTGAACGCCACGGAGAGCGCGGTGCTGTCTCGGGAGTGCGGCCGCGCTCTGGTGCGCATGCAGTACTGCCCTCACTGCCGTGGGCTCACACTGGTGCGGCCCTGCGCCGGATACTGCCTCAATGTGATGCGTGGCTGCCTGGCTGGCCTCTCGGAGCTGGACGCGCCCTGGCGCCGCTACGTCGCTGTCCTCGAGGGCCTCACTGGGGCCCTGGCCGGGGCCCACGACCTGGAGCTGGCACTGCTGGGCATCCGTGAGCAGGTCAATGAGGCCATCCTGTACACGCAGCTGCATGGCCCGCGCATCAGCGCTACCGTGAGTGTCCGGCCCGGCGCCATACCCGCACTCACCACCAGGGGCACTGTTACTTTGCCGAGTGACGTGTGAGGGGGCGGCTGTGGTTGGTGGTTCATTTGGTCATATATTGGGGGTGAGGGCCTTTCAATGGTATTTTAGATGCCTGCAGGATAACCCCGTCCAGAAGCCCATTTGGCGCAAAACACAATGGGAAGTCATTGGCCAGGTTAGTGGAGGGGGCTGCGATGGGGCAGAGGGGAGCTCAGAGGGGTGTACAAAAGCAATGAGAAGCACTGGAGAATTAAAAATAGGCAATACGCAGCGAGGCCTCTCAAAGGAGCCTGTCTCAAACCTGGAGCACCTGAGTCTACCCTTCAGGGACCAGTGTCATCTTGTCATCAGGGTCATGCAGACCTCCGTCCATCACCGTGTGCCGTCACCTGGACTGTGACCTGGATTAACCCTGCAGGTTGGGGGTGAGTGGTAGGGGGCAAGCCATAGGGTTTGGTTTAAATTGCTCCCATAAAATGGAATGTTCCGCTGTGCCACTGAGATCAATGACCTTCAGTGCTCCCACTAATTGACGTGCAACCCTCCTGACCTGCGGGGAGCACAATGTCAGCACGCATCCTGGGTTTCCTGGGCAGGAAGTCAGGCTCTTGGGTGGGCAGGTGGAGTTTGAGTTGGGGGGATTGCATTGACATTCTCTCATCATGTGCAGCTGATTCAAAACGGCAGCGTGGCAAAGAGACTGGAGGGCGAGAGTCTGAGACCGTCAGTGCCACGATGTCAATCTGGTGGAATTTTAACTGGGTTTGGAAATGCCGGCGGGGTGTGGGGTCGCGACCACCTGTAAGGACAGTAAAGGAGCTGAATTGAGGAGCAGCAGGAAGAGGCCGTCCAAAGGCTGCAGTGGTGACTCATGCTGACTGGTCCTGCCAGCGGGGGTCGACGCCCTGGTGAGCGGCACGTTCCCCAGCTACCGCAGTCCTCCCTGGGAGCCCCCCTCCCCCCAGTCTTTTTAGGATATTGTGGTTCTCCTGCATCCTGTGATAATCAGCAGCAGCCCTGGGAAAGTTTCCCCGCCTGCTTCCTTCCCTGGGGGTAGAGGGAGGGGGGTTCAATTTTACTGAAAATGTAGTGAATAAGAACATAGGGCTATATAATGGGAACCTGATTTTGAGGTGGGGGGGGGAGTGCAGTTTCCTGGTCCTTCCTAAAAAGTGAGCGCGTGGGATGCCCACCTCCCCATCCCTCCAAGTCATCCAGTTTTGCCTTTTCAGCAAGTTTCACAGAGCCCATTAGCTGATAAACCCCCCCCCCCCCCCCCCCCCGAAAGCCACCTCTTTTTTCAAGGGCTGCCAGTCGGTCTCAATCTGCTGAGGATACCTCGCCAAGGGCCTGGGACGTTCCGGTGGCCACTGCCTGGCCCTGTCTCGGTGTCTTATTTCCTGGGGGGTGGGGAGGGAGACGGCCCTGATTCTGTCCCCGGGCTGCACCCATGGGGGCCACACTAACTGCTAACTTTGACCAGCAGTGATTGGCTGTGTGTGGTCACACACAGGCAGGAGCGACAACACATTACCTGCAGAACAGGCCTGAAAAAGGCTGCTAAAAATAGCCACTAGCTTGTTGGCTGCCCCATGGCTCTAATCAGACACATTAGTATCTAAAGGGTGTGGCCTGTGATCAGCACACCTAGATGGGTGAGTCGTCATGTTACTTGGGTTGTGTGGGTGAATCAGAGGCAGGATAGAGCTATAGGAGGGCGCCAGTGATCTTAAATCCCCTCAGTGTCTATCCAAACCCCCCCCCCCCCCCGACCCTGGGTGGGGCTGTTTGGCCCCCGGGGGCCACTGGCGCATTTGTCCCTTCAGCTCTGTCTTCCTTGACAGAGCACTGACCTAAATCATTCACCCGTCGGCGGAGAATGATGTTAATGGGTGCTCCGGTTTAGACCATGGAAACCTGAGCGGGGTGATGGATTGGGGGCAAGGGGCAGGGTTGGGGGGGGGGGGAGTTGGTCAGGCGGCGATCAGCAGTGGAGTGAGACTAAACTGTAACGCTCACAGGAAGTAGCAGACCGGGGCTTGTTGATTGACAGGTGGATTGCACCAGTCACATCCGTCCTGCTTCCCTCTGCGAGGTGGAGGATATGCGGCAATCCCTGCAGGATTTCTTGTTCCTTGGTCCTGTCAGGGACTCACCCCTCTCCCAGAGGGATTTCTTTCCCTATTTATCCGTCGGATTCCTCAGGGCTGGCGTAGGTTGCACGTCACGCCTCGCCCCTGGCTTTCGCTTCCTGTTTGTTTTCGTCCTCCCCGCAGCATTATGTGTCGGGTTCAGGGGTCACATGACAGAGCTGGATCACTGTTATCCGTGTTTGTCGATGGGGGCTGGGGGTTGGGCATCGCGATGAGCAGAACGACATGTCTGTATTAAAGCGAGCCGGCCGTCCTTGGAAAAACGCTCCAGATTACTCAGCGCATGCCTCATTAAACTCGAGTGAACAGGAGCTTTTTGGTTTTAAGAGAGCAGCAGAAATCCCGTCAAACATTCAGCAGCTGAAATGCGTGTCCTCAACCAGTGAACGTGGCCTTCGGATTGAAGTGAACTATCTACATTAGTGGTGGGGGGGGGGGGTTATTTGCTTTTGTGCTTATGGTGGGAATTCTTTCAGGCTGTTTCTGGGGGGTTTTGCTGGACTCTGTGACAACCCACCCCCCCAGGTCCCCCCCCCCCTGGGCTCTGTGTGTGAGCCTGAGGAATATGGGAGGGGGAGCGGGGGAAGCAGTGTGTCCAGGGGGCCCAGAATGCAAATCTTGCAGTGTACAAAAGGGTGCGAATCCTGGCTGGGTAGCCCCTTTCCCAGAATGCCCTGCAGCACAGGCCATCAAGGAGCCATTGGGAAAGTTCCGGAATCTCTGTAGCTAATCCCTGCACAAACAAGTCACTTTAATGGAGAGCCGACAGTCGCTGAGAATCCTCCAGACACTCGACAGCTCACTGGGAGATTCACACGCACACGCTGATGTACGCAAACAGGCAGTGGATGTGAGAGTGGCGAAAGCCAAACAGACGCGAATCGAAATGCTTGCCAGCGTGTAAAAAGGCACACACACACGGGCTGGGTGGGGGGCAGGTACTGATCGCGCCCCCCCCCCCCCCGATTTCCAAAGGCGGTCACACAGCTCCTTAAAGGCCTTTGCATCGATCCTGCCATGTTCCATGAGTCCACAGATAATCTTATTAAAAAGAGGACAGGAGCCTTAGAGTCAGTGCAGGGGTCAGAGATGTGACCCCCCCCCCCTTCCTCCAGCTGGGTGGTTTAGAGGTCAGCCAATTGAGCGACTTCATGTCCTGTCGGTTGATCAGTGCCGAACCTGAATTTATATCTCTATATTTAACTCTATATCTTCTCATCGGCTGAGCTGAACTCGGATCAGGATCAGTTTGTCGGTTTGTGTCCCCCCCCCGCCTACCTGGAGCTGGCTGCTTGTCCCAGTTGCAGAAATGTCAGTCTTAGTTATTTTCCAGTACAGTTAGCTTGGGGTGTCGAGGGGCGGGGTTGTGTAAAAGAGAAGCTGTTGCAGGAAAGTTGACTTTGTGTTTGGTGCATTGCAGGAGTGTGAGTGTGTGGGGATGATCTCCTCCATCTCATTCTGCTTCACCTGCCCATCTGACTGTGTGCTGCTGCTGGGCTCCATTGGCACCGGCCCTCCCCTTCCGGTCTCATATGACATGTCATCCAGACAGGTCTGCAGAACTGCAAACTTAACTTGTCATGGAAGCAGGGTGTTTGTGAAAGATTAGGCCTCCCCCCCCAGCCCCCCGTTAAAATCAAGACAGAGGGTCATCACCCCTTGGAGGAAGTACGACGTTGGGAAACTGCTTGCTCCCATCTGACCTTAGTGTTGATCTCTGGAAAGGAAAAAAAAATGTTGTTTTCTAAAACTCACAGATCTTTCACCTCTGTCCTGAAGGTGGCAGAAGATCCGCACAGTCTGGTCAGAGGCTGAAAAGTCTGACTTTAAGGGGTTAAACCTTCCCTGTGTTCCCCTTGGTGTCTTGCGTCTGATGGAACAGGGGAGAAATGATGATCACATGCAGGAAGGCCCTGGCTGAACTGATAAAACGACTTGGTCGATGAGAGTCGCAACTCAAATCAAAGGTCGTCATCATCACCGTCAATCCTGGTTACCCTTCAGGAACATTTAGGAGCCCCACACTCCTGCTTTGTTACCACATGGGGGGGGGGGGCTAAAAAATTGATATTATGATATATTTTTATTCCTGCAGTGTGATACTGATATACTATCTACTAGTATTGATATTTCTGATGCGGTTTCACCATCAGCGTAGTCGGGTGACACAGCGGTAATCTCCAGCTGCTTTTACACATTGCATAATGTGACGCAAATGATATTTACATTGTCTTGTTATGCAAAGATGCAAATACTAATCTACTAATGTAGCAGTTACGTTCCAAAGCACATTTTCTTTTCTGATTTGCGCTTCCAATTCGCATAGTTTTCTCCGCACACCAAATTACTTGAAGTGCCTGCACTTTTTCGTTATGCCCAATGTACTGTTACACGTTTAAAAAATATTTGGGACATGTATACAAATTTTAGATTTTATTATAGTAAATACATAACAATGCCAGTGTTTAATTTGATTAAAAGGCACTATCAACATTCACTGTTCACTATTGCAAACATAAGCTTATTGTCACAGTGGCAGTGAGCACAACGGGAAGGAAAGCACAGGAGTCTGGGAAGAAACTGGTAAACTTGGGGTTTATTGGAGAAATGATACAAACAGGAGCACAGAATAACATCAGCTACGTTGAGACATCAATGACAAGACTAGGGAAACGTACTTGAATGCGGACTTAAATGCACAGGACTAGAAGAAAGAAACAGCTGGTATATATGAGGATTCCACATGAGGTAGATCAGGAGGCGTGGCACACGGTAGGAGCAGCATGATCGGGGTGTGACCGTGTGCGGAGGGACAAGACCAGGAACTTGAGACCTTGAAAACAAAAGCAAGCATCAACGGGGCACAGGGAACAAGACCGACACGCAAAACAGGCACAAGGAAAACAACCATGACAAAGCACAGGAAACGCAGACAGACATAGGGGAACCAAGGACGGAAACGCAGGACCCGGGGACACGAAAGGAAACGACACAGGGGAAACACCAATAGGAGGGACAACCCCACCGGGGGGCACAAAAGCAGGGAAGACACCCACAGGAGGAACCACACCAACTGGGGGAGTGAAGGGACTAGGAGGGAACCAAGGCGAGACAGATGGATGGGGAGCAAGGAGGGAGGAGGAGGGACCGATGGAGGAGGCGAGGAGGGAGCAGGAAGCACTGCAGGCGACAGCACCGCAACAGCCGGCTAAGTTGCAGACGAGCGACGAGTCATCGTAGGAGGACCGCAGGCGAGCGACAAGCCATCGCAGAAGAGACCGCAGGCAAGCGATGAGCTGTCACAGATGAGACCGCAGGCGAGCGACGAGCAGGACCAATGGGGCCTGCAGGCGATCACGGGAACTTGGTGGGTGGGACCCTCACCCGGCATAGGTGACCCCTCTGCCTCCGTGATACGGAGAGATGACCTCCCTTTTGGGGCCAGGGTGTCTTTCTTGAGGGGGTTTTCAGGGAAGGTCACAGGGAGAGTCCCAGAGGATCCCACTCCAACTCTTCCTCTGATGATGAAGGAGGGAAGGCAGTCAAGAGGGCCAAGTCCTCTGGGGCTCAGCTGGGTCTCTCGGGGAAAGGGTCAGATGGCGGGGGGGCTGAAATAGGGACCAAAGTAGGTTCAGGAGGATCAGGGACCTCCTCGGGGATGAGAGCTGGAGTTTCAGGAACGGGAACTTCTGGGATCGGACCACATAGAGTGGAACAGGAACCGCCGGGGCAGGAGCCATGGGGAGGTGGTGTGCCTCTTGGGCAGACGCCACGGGGAGATGATCGCTAGGGAGTCTAGGGATCCGATGGATGCATCCTTCGATGCACTGGCCCCTTTTAGAGCCAGGCTTGTGCCACGGAAGGCGTGGGCTGCGAGCATGCTTGCGGGGGATGCAGTTGCTCAGGCTTCAGGGGAACTCGCAGGGGAAGCAGCTGTGCAGGCCATGGACGCACTCACTGGGTGCAGCCGCGCAGGCTTTGGGGGCACACTCACTGAGGAAGCAGCATCCGGTGCCGACAAAATAAACATCTCCAGCTTGAGGGTCTGGAGGGGCTCCTCCCAATTCACCCCTTGGGAGAAAAGGGGGACCGCAGCGGACCCCAGATGGACTTCAGGCAAGTCCTCCCGCCTGTGGTCTTTCCGCTTTTTCTTTTTCCTGCACGCTGGCGCTGCGGGGTTTTTTGCGAGATCCAGAAGGTTAAAGAGCGAGGGAGGTGGGAATCCACAGTCCATACTTACCTTCCAGATCATAGCCCCCGTGACCCAGCAGGGCCAGGAAGTAGCAGAGCTGGGTTAAGTTCTTCTGCACCTCTTCCGCGAGGTGTGGATCTTTGGGAGGGGAAATTCCCTCTAAGATGTCCCATGAATGGAACATCAGCTTTCGGGCAGCTGGGTCCTCCCTCACCTCAGGCTATCGGATCCAATAGATCACCTCGTCTAACAGAATCGTGGAGTCGTCGTCATTCTGTCGCTGCAGCAGTGAGCACAACGGGAAGGGAAGCACGGGAGTCTGGGAAGAAAGGGGTAAACGCTGCATTTATGGGAGGGATGACAAACAGGAGCACAGAATAACATTAGCCACGTTGAGACGTCAATGACAAGACTAGGGAAATATTTTCGAATACGGACTTAAATGCATAGGACTAATGAAACAACAAGAAACAGCTGTTATATACGGGGATTCCACAGGAGGTAGGTGAGGGGGCCTGGCACACGGGAGGAGCAGCACAGCAGGGATGTGACACTTATTAACATGGAGTTTGTGGTGTTCGCTTCACAGTTTTACTGGGGCCAAGAGACTTAAAGGTTACAGAAAAATACATTTACAGTACATGTTGTAACATTAGGTAGCTAGCTAGCTATGATTAGGCTAGATTAGATTACATTACATTGGATTCAATGATATCTGAACAGAATTAATATGTCAGTTACTTTAGCTAATCAGTTAGCTAGCTATCACCCATTTAGATATTTATCTATTATTGGTTGGTTATTTTATGGTATGTGCACTGATGCTAACCATGCAGCTTGCTGCTTAGCTGTAGCTAATATTTCGCCTTTTGGAACAAAGAAAAAAAAAAAACAGTCAAACCCCCCTTATCCGGACCTCCAATATACGGGCACCTCCCACTACCGGGCAGCTCTAGGCACCCGCATGTGCAAATTAATTTTGCACAACCAGCAGCTGTTGTTACGAGACCCAGTCTAGAGTTGGGGCGCAACAGAGTGAAAGGGAAAGGGGACGTGGAATACGGGAACACTGGGTGTGGTGGACGAGGGAACACACGTGGACAAAGGGGTATTTTAATATTTTTCTGTTTTTAATGACACGCCACAGACACAGAACAAATAAACCCGGTGCAAAAGGACTCAGGGGTGACTATAGCGAAAACAATAAAGAAAACGCAGCTTAAACACAACCCAAAACTTACCTGAGTTCAGAAAAAACAAAAACAACGACAAACTCTGCACACGAAAGTACAGACAAGGGCAAAGCAAAAATCAGAAATCCAATAAACCAAGCAAATCATACGCAGTAATATCCATCAAAGAAAAGCAAACCAACAGCAATAATTAGTAAGTGAGCAGAGCTCCTGAGACGCCTTGCGGTCGGCTTTTCACTTCAGAAGATGGAAGTGACGAATGCCGCATACAGGGAGTTGTGGGCGGAGACTTCATGTGGAGGCGAATCGAACGTCCAATGGAGAGCGAGCTAAAGGACGAGGCTGTGGGCGGATCTGAACTTACAGCGGCGCGTAAAACGGTGCAAAATCCATGACTTCAAAAAGGAAGCGTAGTGTCATGTCCCTCCATAAGACGCTCGATATCATTACAGAGATACGAAAGGAAAATCACACAGAGTTGCTGCAGACCAATTTGGAGTTTCTAAGTCTACGGTAGGCGATATTCGGAAGAGTAAAGAAAAAAATCATCCAGTTCACTTGATGCTGCTTAAAACCTGGATGACCACTGCAAGAATCAAACGGGATGATTCTTTAGCTCAGACTGAAATAACATCCTATTATAAGCCCTGCACCTCATAAATATCATGTAGTTTGTATGTGTACACATGTGCATGTACGTTGTACTGCACTGTTGATGTATTTCTAAGTTACGGGCGTTTCATACTTATGGGCTTCCCTTGGTTCCATTCTGCCTGGATAAGGGAAGTTTGACTGTACAGTAGAACCTTGGAACTCGAACGCCTCTTAACTTGACCAACTCAGATGTCGAACGGGTCTGTCAGATTTTTTTAGACTTTTGCCTCGACCGAAATCTTGGAACTCGACCATTCCTGTTAATCTCGTACTGGTCAAGACTTGTTCAGTTGGCAATATCAGTATCCATTGGTTGTGACTGAGACCATCCCCCCCACAGGTGGATAAAGTATGTGGTCAGAACAGCGAGGCGTCTTCAGCAGCGAGCACGTCCCAGCCGCCGCCAGCGACTTCCTCTTTATCTCCCCCTAATCCCAGGCATGAAGCCCCATTGGATCGACTGGCACACCTGAAGAGGTAAGACAACCAATCAGAGGTGCCCCTCCCTGCCCCCCCTCCCCCAAACAGCGCTCCTGCTGTGAGTTTGCACATTGGTCACACAGGATCTGGAGGAGTGTGGGTGTGTACGCTTCTTGCTTTGCTTGCATCTAATATATTTGTCACCACGAGGCAAATTACCAATTATCAGCCAATTTCCTGGGAAAGATTGCATCAGTTATTTGCTGCCCTGCTGACAGTACTGGTTAGAAGGTAAAGTGTGTCAAAGAAGCATTTTGCATTGTGCATTTCCTGTAACTTTACTTCCTGCGCAGGTGTATGACAATACTCGCACGTTCAGGCCCCATTCTCCCTATGGTATAGCTGTGACATCACTTCCTGTTTGCGTGCACACACAATCCACTGTGTGTTTCAGCTTTGGAAATGTCCGGTGACAGTGAGGAATACTGGAGTGTCTGAGCGCTAACGGATGATCCCAGCTGGGATATCCAACATGCTGCCCCCATCATGCCAGTAGGAGGCAGTGTAGAGTCCTCATGATGACAGGCTGCTAGTGGGGTTCTGTGGATCATTGCACACCTCCTGGATCACTGAGCAATGGCTTGGCTCATTTGGGACAAGCCCAGGGAGGGCGGGCAGCGAGGTCCTGGAACATCCCCTGCATGCCGTTCCTTACGCCCCCCGACCCCCCCCCCCCCACTGTGTACACGCATGCCTTTGGGTCGCTGCTTGTTCCCGGTTCTGTTTTATTGTTCATTCATATTATCTTACCTCTGTTTTTATTAATTTTTGTTCCGCTTTCTAACCCTTCCTACTCCCACCCCTCCTGCCCTGCATCCTCCTGCTTGCATAAACTGACCGCGCCCCACCCAAACCCTCATGCGGACCCCTCCCTGTCCATCCCTCCCTCTCCCCCTCCCTTCTCTCCCCAGCTCACTACCTCTGAAACCCTCCAAGAATGATAAACCTAGGAGTGTGAAAAAGATCTCTAGGTAAGCATGGCATGCCTCTCGGGGCGCCCGTGTCGCGGGGGCTGGGGGCTTGGAGGGAGGGTCCCACCAATTTGGGCCCCCCCAGGCAGATTCACGGGTTACGGTAATAACAGCAACAACAATAATAATGCTTTAGATGCCAGGAGGCGTTTAGGGAGCATCAGCATATCCCAGCCGGCTCTCTCCATCTCCATCTCTCCATCTCCATCTCTCCATCTCCGCCTCTCCTTCTCCGTCTCTCTGTCTCCATCTCTGTCTCACCATCTCCATCTCTCCATCTCCGTTTCTCCATCTCTGTCTCCATCTCTCCATCTCCGTCTCTCCATCTCTGTCTCCATCTCCGTTTCTCCACATCTCCATCTCTCCATCTCCGTCTCTCCGTCTCTCCATCTTCGTCTCTCCATATCCGTCTCTCCATCTCCGTCTACGTCTTCGTCTCTCCATCTCCGTCTCTCCATCTCTGTCTCCATCTCTCATCTCCGTCTCCTTCTCTCCGTCTCCATCTCCGTTTCTCCACCTCTCCGTCTCCATCTCTCCATCTCCGTCTCTCCATCTTCGTCTCTCCATATCCGTCTCTCCATCTCCGTCTACGTCTTCGTCTCTCCATCTCCGTTTCTCCATATCTGTCTCCATCTCTCCATCGTAGTCTCCGTCTCTCCGCCTCTCCTTCTCCGTCTCTCTGTCTCCGTCTCTGTCTCACCATCTCCATCTCTGTCTCACCATCTCCATCTCCCATCTCCGTTTCTCCATCTCTGTCTCCATCTCCGTCTCTCCATCTCTGTCTCCATCTCCGTTTCTCCACCTCTCCATCTCTGTCTCCATCTCTCCATCTCTGTCTCCATCTCCATTTCTCTATCTCTCTGTCTCTGTCTCCATCTCTCTCTCTGCCAATAGCTCTCTAATCTTTACCATTCTTCTCATTTTCCCATAACTAAGCAGAATGCACACATACAGGCAGCAGCTTTCGAAAATTTACATGTACGCTCCCTTTTTCTGTGACACCCCCCACCCCCCCCCCCCCCCCCCCGACTATCTCTTTCGCATCCAAATTGAATGCTTTGTTGGCAGGAAGCAGTTGCTGTGAACGATTCCCAGGGCATAAATAAAACGTATCCAGGCTTTTAAATAAGACGCGAAGCCCAGTGAGAGTGTAGCCATAAATTAGACTGCCGAATGGGCCGACATCATCATTGTAAAAATTCCTACATGATGATGATGATTAAAATCTCGCAGTCGGCCCCTCGCACTCTGTACGCACCCTCCACCATCCTGCCCCTCGTAGGGAACAGTTTAGCTTCGATGTTTGTTTTGCTGTTGGACAGCCGTGTTTTGTGCATGTCCTCCGTCCCATTGTCTGTTGGAGAAGACAAGAGTCTGATATCGCACTGTGCTCTCTGTCACCCTGTGTAGGGAATTCATGAGCTACATCCAGCGCTACAGGACGTTCTTTGCCACGCTGCCGGAGATGCTGTGCGAGACGGAGATGGTGGACGAGTTCTGGACCTGCTGGAACGGTGAGGAAGTGGTGGAGAGGTGAGTGACAGGGTCAGGGTTGGGGGGGGGGGGGTGCTGTTTATCAGCGGGGGTCTCTGTCAGTGGGTCAGTGGCCCAGTGGGCTGGTGGGACGGGTCCTGCCCCCAATCTGAGATGTCTGACAGTATGAAACAGAGCTCTCACCCTGTGTACATGTGTCTCCATGGAAACAGCCCACGATGGGGCTAATTTCCTAGATGGGAAACATAAACGCGTGTCTTTCAGTTGGTCTTGGGGTCATTCTTCAGCTTTTTGGGGCAGAGTAGGAGGTCCCTACTGTGGGAGAGAGCAAAGGATAAACAGGAAGGCCTGCCCCCCTCTACACAGGAAGGCTCCCTGGGTGTGGAGTTTGAGCCATCAGGCTGATTTCCCAGCCTGTGTGTTTACTGCACTCTGATTGGCTGGTTGCCACTTTGGTCTACCAGTGGGAGAAAGTGACAGAGCTGTACCAGAACTGGATTTGTTTTTTTGCCGTTTGCATCCTGTCCTGGGCCATCGCTGGCTGACTGTGGTCTCAAGCTTGCAGGCGGCTCAGTGACGATGACGTTAGAGTGTCAGGACCCAGAGGTCCCTGAACAGCTGTGTTCTGGGGATGAGGGACTGAGTGAGCATGGAGTGGAGCAGGACGTGGATGTCAGTGGGGTCACCATGGACCCGCATTCTGTGTCCACACATCGATGTACACCTGCGCTGGGTCTAGGGTGGCTGGTTCACCTGATGAGGCTCTTTTGGAAGATTTTAGAAGAAGAGCGTTGAATCTTCTGTCCGTTGACTGAATGTGTTCACCAGAGAATCAATGTTACAGTTTTTCTCCATTGGTTTGGCTCATTTCTTGAAACAGAAATGACATTCTCAAAATAACATGGACCAATCTCCAAACCACCTTGCAGTTGTTCACAACAGAATGGCATTTCTCATTGATTTCATCAAACTGCAAATGTCTTAGTACATGTCTCAAGTGCATCTTTGCAAATGGTTATGTACAAGTAGCCTACAGTTAGCACAATGAGCTCACTTTTAGCACATTTTCCAAATGATTAGATCTTGCTGATCTAAACTGATTAGTTGATTCTCAGTCTAATGGTTGTTCTCTCCAAAACATGTCAGCATGATTTCATTCTGTAAGTCATCATATGCATAATAATGTTCAATTGTCAGAATTAGTCAAGAACATAATACCATGAACACCGTATATGAATTTCTTGGAACATTTGATAAATTCATGACAGTAGATGACAGTCAGGTGAAATTTGAACTTGATTAACGAAGGAGGAGTTTCCCACATCTCAGATCACCAACCAAACTGTATGTTTAGTTACCTGACTGGTGCTGTCTATGGTTGTGAATGCTGCCACACATGTATATATAGAGCTTGGCCAGGGCTAATGCCATTTGCAGTGTGAACATGGAGGTACCTCGCCAAGTAAATGAACAAGGGCAACTTCCTGCTCGAGGAAGAGGAGGAGTAAGAAGAAGAGGAGGAGGAGTGAGGATGCGTGGTGGTGGAATAGGGGGAAGAGGCCGAGGAGCACGAAGACACCATGCTGTCCCCAATGAAATTCGGGCCACAATTATAGACCATGTTGTCAACCATCACCTCACAATGGCAGAGGCAGGTCGCCGAATGCAGCCTAATGTGCCTCACTATACATTCTCCCCCATCATCCATACCTTTCGCAAGAAAAACAGGTATGTACTCAGTGGCATAACGTCATTGACCAGCGGGCCTCGGTGGATGTCCCAGGCCAACGAGGGGGCAATTTAACAATGTGTGCTGCCATATCTGAGAATGATGTGGTCACACACATCCCCAGTTTAGGCGCATACAACACTCAAAAGCTCCTCATTTTACGTCTTTATACTGATCTGGTCCCAGAAAATGAGAGAGGTCTCGAAGGGCCTCACCTACCACACTATGTGATCGTGTGGGACAATGTGAATTTCCACCGTGGCCCGCTCATCAGGGCCTGGTTCACTATCCATCCAAGAATGCTCATGGAGCTACTACCACCATACTCTCCTTTCCTCAATCGGATTGAAGAGTTTTATTCCACTTGGAGGTGGAGAGTGTATGAACATCGGGCTCAAGACCAGAGGTCCCTGCTCCATACAATGGATGCTGCGTGCGAGGACATCACAGGGGATCAGTGTAGGGGATGGTTGAGACATTCGCGCTGTTTCTTCCCTCGCGGCATCTCAAGGGAAAATATCCACTGCGATGTGGACGAAAATCTATGGCCAGACAGAAAGCAGCGTGTGGATGGCCAGGAGGATGAGGATGGTGGCCAGGAGGATGAGGATGGTGGCCAGGAGGATGAGGATGGTGGCCAGGAGAGGGAGGGTGGTGGCCAGGAGAGGGAGGGTGGCGACAGCGACCAGTGAAAGTCTTACTGTAGTTGTGAAACTTTATTTACAGCACTGTAGGCTAGATATAATTTTTCTTGTTTTTTGTTTGTGTTTATTTTTCATACATGTACAGAATACTGTATACTATCTATCTTCTTTTTATGTACTCTAATGTATGGAAGTTACTTTATGTGTCTGAATAAAAATGGTTACAGTTTCCTTGGCAGTATGAGTGCAGTGTGTGTGATGTCAATCTTTGGAGGCTGCTCTTACTGTAAAATCCTTTTTTTTCAGTTTTATACATAATTGTATTCTGTTAGCTAGACCTCTGCCATAGTGACAAAACATCTAGGCATTTTGACTAGGCATTTTGCTCACACAATGCATTTTGGGGGCACTGACTCCTTATATGACAAAGGAATTTAGTTTTGACACCTGGGTAAACTGTTTTGGGAGAGATATGAGCTTTTGCAGGTGATTCATGGTGTTGTGCTGAACCATCCAGGTTATTTTGGCAAAAGCACTAAGTGAATGCAAAGGAGCCAAAGCAATTGAGAAAGATCTTTGTAATTTTGATGGTACTGACTATTTATATGGGAAAGGAATCTAGTTTTGAAGCGTGTGTGAACAGTTTTGGGAGAGATATGAACTTTTGCTAATGAGCTGTAATGTTGCGCAGTAAGACTGTTTGGCCAAATGGTCTTATAGTTTTAAGAATGTAATTTCAGTTTTAAAAATGAGCTAAACCAACGGAGAAAAACTGTAATACACATGCCATGCTGATTTCTACTCTCAGTGTCTGTTTTAACATACCTGTACCCTGTGCGGCCTGTTCTCTTCAGAGAGTTGTCCTGAGTATGGTAATTTTCTGGACATTTCTGTTTCTTGAGGGTTATTTGCTGCAAGTCAGGGATTCCGTAATGGGTGCCAGGTGGCCCTGATGTGGTTTGGGATAGACCGCTCTCAGTCAGCTGCCTGGCTACCATGTCCTCTTAACCCATTTGAGCATCATCACTTGGACTATTAATTGATCACCTGGGCGACTGCATCGTGTCCTAAGCAATTACATCATTACCCACACAACCACATCATCACCCGGGCAATTGTATCATCACCCAGGTGACCACATCATTTGCAATCAGTGTGGGGTGGGGTGGGCGGAGCTGCTGAGGAGCTACTTTGTCAGTTCTGCTTTGTGGTCTGTGTGAAGGGAGGTGTTCTCCTCAGTGTGTATTAAGATGGACCGGAAAGAAGTAGGGGGGAGGGGTAAAGGGTGAATGATGGGGCTCCTTGGAGGGGGGTGCAGGGTCCGATGACGAAGCCTGCTGGAGGGCCCAAAGATAAAGGCCTGCCTGTTAAGACCCCTGTGGGAACTGAACCACCCCCCCCACCCTGTGCAGAGTGAGGGGGTGGGGGGCACCTTCAGTGACCGCTAACCCCTGAGTCACAGTTTAAAAGTGGACATCCTGCGCTCCCCCCTCCCCCCCCCCCCCCGGCGCCATATGCAAGCTCCGCCTCCCCCAGGCCCCGTCCCCTGGCTCTGCGCTCAGCCCTGTCTTTATATTATGTGTCCAGTCTGGTCGCCGGATTAGAGAGCATGTCTGCTATTGTGAACCTTTAGGTAAATATCAGCCGACGGAACTGCAGATGGAGCAAAACTCTCAAGATCCGTGTGGGTCTTCATGGGGGAGCCGCTGACGTGCACGCCGGCGCCCTCTACAGGCAGACGCCCCAGAAATGCGTTCCAGTGAGGTTCAGGCTTGTGGGGGACTGTGTCGCCCTTCCTCCTCCTGTAGGTTATTGAGGGTCAGTGACAGTGAGAATCCCCCCCACCTCGCAAACAGCTGCTCCTGATTGTCATTTTATGCAGCTCTGTTTAATACAGAAGCGATGCCTATCCTAGGGTACAACAGACGGTCCCCCCGGGATCTGAATAGCCGGTCTCTTAGTCATCAGCCCACATCCATAATGCTGCGGTTCTGGCTTCTGTTAGATGGCAGTCCGCAGAAGCTCGGAGGGATCCTTTCTTGCCAGGATGCGGTTCCGCTCTCCTGATGCTGGGGAGCTGACTCAGATTCCCGTGCGTGTGTGTGGGTCTGCGTGGATCATGTCCGGGCCGCCTCGTCACGGCTGAGTCCTGACGGCACTCTCATTCCCGGCCCACGATGGTTTCTCAACCCTATGCTGTCCATGCAAGTCCTCGGAGCCCGGCAACCAGGTTCTGGGTTTATAATAAAACAGTGAGAGTCTCCAAATAGCTTGCATTTCTGTCGCCGTGTGACAGCGCGTCTGTCGACCGCATGGACATCTGGAGCCCATTCTGGAGTGCGGAGGGTAGGGTGAGGCGGGGTTGGGGGTGGCGGGGGCACACTGAACGCTATTGTCCTCCCTCCCCACCCTGGGCAATGCTTCAGTCCAACACACACAAGGAAATGGTTCCACGCCCCTTTCCAGCTTCAGACGGGACTCTGTGGCATCTGCAGCAGCCCTGCTGGACTGACAAACACACACACACCCTGACACACACACAGACACACACACCCTGACACACACACACACACACCCTGACACACACACACACACACACCCTGACACACACACACACACACACCCTGACACACACACACCCTGACACACACACACACAGACACCCTGACACACACAGACACACACACCCTGTGATACACACGCACAACTTCTGACACACACAGACACACACACCCTGACACACACACACAGACACACACACAGACACACACACACACCCTGACACACACACAGACACACACACACACCCTGACACACACCCCCTCTGACACACACACACACACACACACACACAGACACACACACAGACACACACACAGACACACACACACACCCTGAGATACACACACACAACTTCTTCTGACACACACAGACACTCACACACCCTCTCTCTCCTGCCCCTGGGCTTGCTCTCTCTGACAGTCCTCTCCCTTATTTACCGTGTAGCTCCGCTGTGATGTTGACACAGGGAATCCTGGGAGTGTGTCGGCAGCCTGCTGTTTCGCAGGAGCTGATGGCCACACGCCGTGATTTCTGCTGAATGTATCCAAAGCCCATCCCTGCCTGACAGGCTGCTGTGGGCCCAGGGAGCAGAGAGGAGCAAAGGAGTAACTCTCACTTGCTCTTACATCAGCCCCATCACCGCCAACCTGCGCCACCGTGCCTTCCTCACTGCTCCTGGCTATTTTTTTCCACCTGACAGAAAGTGAGCTCATATTATGGCAGCTGTGCTGTTTTGGGGGAATAAGAACCAACATCCCAGAGACAGGGTCCAGGCTCAGGGTGCTAATGAAATGGGGTAAAAACCCCAAACTGTCAGCTGTTTAACACCAGAATCACCACCAGCCGGGCCAGTGGCCCTGGAGGTGCAGCTAACGTTCACAGTTTTTCTTAAAGGATAATTCCTCTTCTGCTACCTGTTAGAGTGGGAGAGAGTAAAGCTGGGGTGGCTACAGGACAGGGGTGGGGGCAGGGGGCACTGACCCCAGCTGAAGGCTGATTGGTCCCTGGGAGCCCCCTCTGCTGTCACTCACCAAATAAAAGCATATCATTGGCTAATGATAAGGTTGGCCCCCTGTGTGAATTATGCCCCCTCTCATGCCCCCCCCACCATAAAACATCCTACGATGGTTCCTGAGAGTAAGAGGGGGATGTTAAATCACCTTAAAACCCGTTATGAGCGTCTTAACTATTAGCATTGAGCCATTAGCCACTGTGAGGATTATTGGATGGCCATTGACAGGAGCGTATGGGGTTGTGCCTGAAGAAATGGAAGCACGTGTCCATTGGCGGAGGTGGAGCGTGGGAGAGTGTTCTGCTTTTCCAGGAAAAGCGTACGCCTTCACACGCTACGAACCTGCACAAGCTGCGCCCTGGGAATGCTGTGCGTGTCATTCGTACTTCGTTAGCGCGTGGGAAACGGCGTACGCTGGCTCATGGCAGAGCGACCTCAACCCCGGGCCACGTCATGGCGGAAGCAAGCTGCACTCCATGTGCTCTACCTGAGGCGGGCCGCATCCCCAGGAGGGGCAGGCGGGAGAAACTTCGAGAACTGGGACGGCTGCGTTCCGGAACCACATGCGATTCCGGGAACGGACGGGGGTGAGCGCTCGGGTGTTGCGTGAGAACATTCCAGAATTGTGCAAGAGGATTCAGAAATGGGGTTGTGGTGTCTTGGAACCGGGACAGAACTTTCTGGATACATGGGAGCACATTTCATAATGCTTGGGTCAAAAACGAATAGTTTTATTGCATCTCACTAGTCATTTGATTGCATCGGGTGCATGTATAGTTTAATGATGGGAGGAGAAACTGAAGGAGCAGTTTAAGGGGAAAAAAACTGCAATAAAATATAGTTAAACTGCTGTCAGACCATAATTAAAAATTGATGGAATAAGACCTCTGAGTGTTAAAGCAGAATGAGAGGTCATGTCTTCTGGGACCCAAGAGTTCCCATCTCTCTTTTTGTCAAGCTGTTATTAAATTTCAGAATATCTTTAAAGTTTTCAGATAGATAGGGCCAGATACTCTCTCTGAACAACAGCAGATCTCCATGCGGACAGAAAAAAAGCATTGTTTTACCAATAATTCTTACAGCACTAAGCAGAGTAACCATGTTTCATGAATCTTGATGGTGTTTTACACTGGGTGCATAGCTGGAATTTTGTACATTTGCTTCAGACACTGACAGGTTTGGGGGGGAGGGCAGTTTTATATATCAGGCTTCCGTGGGGTGACCCACTGAGTAACCAGTAAGGAGAGACTAAGGAGATATTTTTAGTTGTTGGTTTAATTCAGTGTCCTGGGTATGACGCTGAACTGCAAGCGGTCCTCCAACTTCCAGGGGAAAAAAAATTGGGGGGTTGATGGCAGAATTGGCACTCCAGCCTCCGTAAAACACTTCACAGCAGCTCAGTCTAAATGGGCACGACACCTTTCTGCTCTCCGCAGGAGCAGCTCTGCTGCTGCCGCCCACAGGAAGGCTACACGCATCTTGAAGGGGATGGGGTACAGCCCTCAGGAGCCTCATCCCCAGAAGAGTCTAAACTCTTGTGGTGCTGAGGTGTCGCCCGCTGCATGGTGACACTTAGGCCCCAGTTTTAGGCGGCCCATCCTCGTAGACACGTGGAATGTCTTGTGTCTCCAGCAAGATGACCATCTGCCTCTGCTGTTGGGGGAGCTCCATAAGCTACACATTTTGGTGGCGGCTCTCTCTCACTACAGATCTCTGTAGGTGGGTACACCTACTTTTGGTCTGGTTGGTCTGATGGTCGCCATACTCAGGGAGTAGCTGTTGCTGCAGCGGATAGACTCCTCCAGATGGTGTCAGATGTCACTCCTTTCAACGAGCATATTACGAGGATAAGGAACTCCTTTGTTGTCTTGTCTGGTATCTCAGTGTGTGCTCGTGATGTCTCTTTGAGGGAAACTTCGCTCGGTGATTGATGGGTGCCCACCAGGTGACACCCCTCTGGTCATGGGTGACTTCAGTGCGACCACTGGCACTGACAGGGCTGATTATGAGGATTGTGTTAGTTCCCATGGGTCTGGAGACTGGGGTGAAAGTGGCTCCATGTTCCTTGACTTTGCGAAACGTTAGGCAGGAATTTGCAGTCAGTCCAGGTGATGGAACGTTCCTTACGGATGACACTGCAGTTGTGACCCACCGGGCCGGCTACTTTGAGCAGTCATTTCAAGCTGATCCTCTGGCTAGGATGTTAGACATCTCTGGGTCCACAGTTCTCGAGGCTGATCCTCCAATCAGCTGTGAACCACCAGTCTCACTGAGATTACATGGGTGGTGAATCAGCTGGGGGTGGGAAGGCTGCAGGGATCTGTGGTGTCCGGGTTGAACTTCTCCAGGCTGGTAGTAAGACTGTCCTATTGGCACTGTAGGCAAACTTTGCTTCCATTTCGGAGTCAGGCGTCATCCCAACCGACTGGAAATTGGCACTTGTAGTCCCTATCTGGAAAGTGAAGGGTGATTGCCTAGATTGCGCCAACTACAGGGGGATAACACTGCTTTCAGTACCAGGTAAGGTCCTGGCTAGGGTCATCGTCAACAGGATCCGTGATCATTTGCTCTCCTATCAGTGACCGGAGCAGTCTGGTTTTACGCGTAAGCAGTCTACCATCAACCACATCTTGGCACTGAGGGTTCTCAACGAGCACAATCGTGAATATCCGCAGAGGTTCCTTGCAGCCTTTTTCGATTTTCGAAAAAGCGTTTGACTTAATTGATCGAGTTGCCCTGTAGGACATCCTGAGACTTCGCAGGATCCCCCTGAAGTTGCTGAACATCATGGCTGGCCTGTACACTGGTACAGTGAGTGCTGTGCAGAGTGGAAGGAGAACGTCTGCATTCTTTCCAATTGATTCTGGTTATCAACAGGGTCATGATTTTGCTCGTACTCTCTTCAGTGCTTGCATTGATTAGGTGTTGGGCTGGGTTCTGGGGTCCAGTGGTTGTGGGGCATTTAGTGATTTAGTGATCTTGATTTTGCTGACGACGCTGTGATTGTCGCGGAGTCTCTGGAGGCTCTGACCGGGACTCTTGAGATTCTGAGTGAGGAGTCTAAATGTCTGGGATTGCAAGTGTCCTGGATAGAAACCAACATCTAGGCCTTTAATGACTTCTGTAGGGTGCCTGTTCTGCCATCAGTAGTGTGTCTGTCTGTGTGGAGAATGTCGACCTCGGTGAGGGATTCGCTTACCTTGGCAGCCACATTCATGTCTCTGGTGACTCTTCCTATGAAGTCAACAGACAGATTGGGAGAACATGGGGGGTCATGAGGTCACTGTAAAGGGGTGTGTGACTCCCGATATCATTGTAAGAGGACGAAGGTCCAAGTTTTTAGGGTCCTGGTGCTCCCTGTCTTGCTGTATGGCTGTGAGACATGGACGCTATCCAATGATCTGAGGGTGATCCTCTTTGCTGGGGACCCAAGCGGCTGGACCAGGCCAAGGGGACGCCTACGTAACACCTGGCTGTGGGAGGTGGATGGTCATTTCCGGAGGGTGGGACTGGATCATGTGTCTACCTGGGGGGTCACCAGCCAGGATCCCGTGGAATTTCGCCATGTGGTGGGTGCAGCAACGCGCTGCATCAGCGCATACTCCCCAACCTGACCGGTTTAATTCAACCCTCCCAGCCCACCATCTCTGGTTTACTGCTTTTCCCCACTCTGAAGGCTGATTGTGGGACTTTTTAAGCTGGGGGGGCATAAGTGCGGCCATAATTGATACAGATGACGTCAACCATATCATTAGCCAATGATGTTTTGAAACGGTGAATGATAGGCAAGGGGACATTCTGACAACCAGTCAGCATTCAGCTGGGGGATGATGGCCCAGCTCACTCTATACACCCCCTGTTGAGCTGCTGCATCATTTATAGAAGGTTATCCTTTAGTGGTATCCTGTCTGGGATGTTGGGGCTTCCCCGGCCTGGGCCTCCAGTTGAGAGGAGGCCCTGTCACCCTGAGCCTTCCGTGTGGGCCAAGATGGATGGGCAGTTAGCCCCAGCAGATACGCTTTAGGAGACAAAGTAATTTGTCTACAGAGATTAAGAGAGCAGCACGGCAGCAGCAACAAAGGATCCCAACAGCAGAATTAGGTGCGTGTCATAAGACGGGCTCGCACGAACGGGTCGCTGTGGGATTCAGGAGCGTGCTGCTGGACCTTAAGCAGAGGCGGCCTGCTTCTGAGGCTCCTGGCCCATTGTCATGCAAATCAGACACACAGATTGGATATTTACTTACCACGTCGCTGTTTTCGGTGTTGCCTGGTAACCAGGGAAAAGTTGTTCCCCTGGGAGATCTGGAGCGATCCCAGCTCTTGGGGGGAGACCTGCATGAGACGTCCGGGCTGCGGGCCATTCCGACCCACATGGCCAGAGGGCTGTTCAGAAGTCGGATTTGCAGGTTATTTTCTTGATTTAAATGAAGGGGGGTGATGTTCCTGAATTGATGGGCCAGACCTTAATCCAGGGGAACAGCTAGAGAGAAACCAGATGTGCATGAGAGTCTAATGGGCAAGCTGGACAGTAATCAGCCTCATTTACACTTAACACCTGGCTGCTGCTGCTGCTTTATTTAATGAGTCCATCTGGGGGTTTTACACTGACATCTTCTTCTGGGATTCGAGTCGACAACCTTCCGGTTAGGAGTAGCGGTCGCCTGGATCCTCGGGAGGTTTAATCAAGCAGCGTTAAGCCTGGCAGAGGCCCAAGGCTAGGGAGGGGTGCACCCAAGTGAGAGACCCTGGGTGGGGGTCTGTTCCGTGCGTGGAGCTCGAGCCCTTGTCATGCTTCACTCAGGGCTCCATTGAAGCATGGCGGATATCACGCCTAAGATCCTTCATGACAATCACATCCCATGACCTAGTGAGATGCAGATGATAGACTTGCAGGGGGAAAATGCCTCTGTTTAATTTTACCGTTTAAGACCTAAACTAGAAAAACTATTACCAAACTGACTTTCACATGTTTTTTGCAGTTTGGTCCAGATGATAGAGTGCAGTATATGCCTGTGTGTGTGTGTGTGTGTGCGCGTGCGTGTGTGTGTTTGTATCTGTATGCATGTGTCTGCCTTTGTGTGTCTGTATGCATGTGTCTGCCTGTCTGTCTTTGATTGTGTCTGTCTGTGTGCCTATCTGTATGCATGTGTCTGTGTGTCTGTATGATTCTGTCTATTTGTGTGTGTCTGTATGTATGTGTCTGCTTGTCCAGCTGTCAGTGAGTGTGTGTGCCTGTCTCTGTGTCTGTGACTGCGTGTCTGCATGTCTGTGTGTCTGTCTGTGAGTGTGTCTGTCTGTCTCTATGTATGTGTGTTTGTGTCTGTCTGTATTATGTATGTATCGTGTCTGCCTGACTATTTATCTGTGTCTATCTGTCTGTCAGTGTGTCTGCTTGTCTGGGTGATTGTATGTTAATGTGTCTGTCTGTCTGTGTGTCTGTGTGTCTGTCTGTCTGTCTATTTAGGTGTGTTTATGGTGGCACCTTTCCTCTTGGACCTCGGCATTGCTCTGGGACCCTGACCCTACACCCCAGCTTATCTTTACAATGGCTTCAGTTTAATGATCTTTAGGGAGAACAATTAGCTTTATGCTCCCCCCCAGCTCCCTCCTAGGGCCCCTGCCCTGTTACAGCTGAATGAGATGTCCTCAGGAAAAATGACATTTGGGGATACACTGCCCCCTGCTGGTCACTCATGCTGCACAGTTTTACTCTTGCATATTCAGTCTGCACATGGCTGGCTGTTTTGCTGTTTACCGAAGCGATTCGGACCAGGCACAGGACCTTCCCATGATCCCAAACTACCATCGCCTGTGCCGAAGTCACCATCTCAACCTCGACACGCTGACGAATCCCACAAACTAAACACGTGGCAGAGTTCCAGGCACAGGATGTCATAAACTCACGTGACGGTGTTGGACTGAGTTGTTTCCAGAGCCTGGCAGACTGGGGAGTTGTTCCATGTTTACAGGACGTCGTGTTTTTGAGGGAACAAAATGCCACGTCCACCAGCCAGGGCGTGGTCCACATTCGACAGGAATCTATGTTTTACAGTTGCTAAGAGCTGACTGGGCCCTGCAAATCAACCAGACCTAGTAGCATGATTGCACCCCCTTTCTCCCAGAACGGGAAAGACATGCAAGGACTCACTGTTGCGTCACCACTGGGTTAATTTACAGCGCTTTGGCCCGGTGGGGGGTCCTTGTTTAATTAGCTCACTCCCAAAGACCGTGCAACCCCGGCTGGGTTTGAAGCTGATCCTTAAAGCGTTGTGTGCTCTGATCTCAGAAGGGGCTCCTATGCTGTCACTTAAACTGCTCTAGCAAACAGTGTGATAACTAACCTGGTCAGCTAGTCAGTCCCAGGGAGGTTAAGCTGGTTATCAGCTAAATGTAACTCTTGGCAAAGGCCAGGTGCAAGTGACCTGGATTAACCCTCTGCACTCGCTTGTCATTCCTGATTGAAGGGTTCCAGAATGACTAGGTCTGACCCCGTGACCCCAGACATGTCCAGGAAGCTGTTTGGCTTTTTGGGAAACAGACGATTTTAACCTCCACCCCCACCCCTTCGGTCCCTCTCTAGCGGACCGGGTAGAGGCCCCCCAGCCCCTCACCTCCGAGGGAGTCGGTCAGAGCAGTGTCACTCGGGACCGGAGTGTGTAATGGCTCTTTCTGGGTCTCTGGCCTCCAACCCTAGCAGTACCTACTGCTTTATCGAGGAAGGACGTGCTGTTGTGAAATATGAGCAAAGCTGAACCATAAAACCACACTTATAAATAAAATATGATGGGGATTGTGTCTTATTCATGCTATGAGCCAGAAGGTCTAGGTGATCTTCTTGGGGGGGGGGGCACCTTGTTATGGTTGTTTGAACCCCACCCCCCTAGAAGACCTCCCGCTGTCTTTGTTTTGATCTGACCCTGTGGAGAACCTGCTGTTCATTTTCCTTTTTAAAACAGAACCCCATTCCAGACATCACCCCCCCCCTCCCTCGAGGTGACCCTGTCAATTATTATGACTGATGGCAGCACCCCCTTCTGATCCACACGTAACCTGGAGGTCAGCAGAATAACAGATAGTAAGAAGTACAGATTAATTTGAAAAAAAAAATCAGTAACCAGAGTAAGAGCAGTGGAGGGAGCCGCTGTAGCCTGCAGCTCTGAAGGCGAGCGCATTCACGCATGTGGCCACCAGGGGGCAATACAGGACTTGGGGTGACCATAGCAGATGCATGCGGGACTTTGTCACACAGGAAACCTGCTAGGAGCCAAAAACTTTGTTGAGGCACTTAGCCTTAAGCAGCTATTTATTCAGAAGTGATTAGATAGCTAATGTAGCATGTTGTGTGTGTGTGTGTATGTGTGTGTGTGTAGGGGGGGGGGGATAGCCAGCACAGGGGCCCGATCTGAGCAGTAAATCCTCTGCCTCTCTACACAGCACCTCTGCTAGGCATTCCTCAGTAATTGGCTTCCTATCGTTCTGGTTTCCCACAGGGTGGGGTGGGGGGAGGGGGGTAGCTGACTCTAATAAAGACCACGTTTCGCTCTGGCCGGGCCTCCATTCCGAGACAGGGGCCGCGTTTGGGGAGGAGAGGTTTACGTGGCCTGTGCTCTGTGTTGGGTGTCAGGGCAGGGGGTCCTTCTGGCCTCCATGACGACACGGTCCACTTCCACGACGTCCAGAACACTCAGCCCAGCGTTTCCCTGCTGCCTCGGGTCGTCTCCTCCACAGGAGAGCACACAGGCTGTCAATTATTCACACCACTGCAGTCTCTCAAGATCCTGTGGGAGACTTTTCCGGAAGCCAGCAGAGCGTTGGTCAGATGATGCGTGTCTTGTGGCCCTGGCATAGCTGGGGGGGGGGGTGCACAGGGGTGAGGGGAACAGGAGGAGGAAACGAGGGCGTCTTAATTACAGGAATCCGGCCGCAGCTGGCCACACCCCCCTTAGATCTGGGCTTAATGAGGGCAGTCTGTGCGTTTATAATCTGTGGTTCATTCATAAAATCCTCCCCCCATGGGGACATGCGGACAGTGTCCAACCCCCCCCCCACCCCCATGTGGACAGAGATGGGCCAGGCAACTCCAGAAATCCCATGGAGCTGGCCTCTGACCTCTCCATTTCGGGTCTATCTACATTCCTAAGCCGACTTCACCTGATTAGCCTCCATTGGGGGGTATAAAGTGAGTTCAGGTGTGCTCAGACCCAGCGCCTCACAAACTGATCCCAGATCAGCCGAGCTTGTGGTGGTGGGGATTAGGCCTTGGGTAGGAGGGCTCTGTCCCAGGGAGGGGGGAGACTCCATGGCTGCTTTGTTGTCTGGAAAAATGCCCATTTGCAGAGTGGTGTTTGGTGGAGGTGGGGCTGGTCAGAGAAGGGTGGGGTGCCCAGTCCGGCCTGGAGCGCATCCATGGCACGTGTTCACGCCGCGTGCCAGCCGGCCTGGCGCTGCCTTTACTGCTTTTTTTTTTTCCTAAAAAGTGCCGGAACGATTTTCACATTTCTGAGGGGAGACGTAAAGGCTCGCGGCGGTTTGGGCCGGTCCCATTACCTCAGTCGCCGGGTTTCCGGAGCCGCTCTGGTCCAGTCCGTTGGACACTTCTCGGCGCTGAGCCACCAAGCACTGCCCTGCTGTATGAGCGGTTCCTGCAGACACAACCCTGCGCACCTTTCGAACCCACAACCCCAAGGTCTGCCACCTGGTGAACATGCGATTCGGTGGGAAGGACTGGCCAGGGGTTCGAGGAGGCGGTGATTAATTACCTACTCCCTCTATGTGTAAGGGCGTCCCGGAAAGGTGTCACTGTCGCCGCGGATACGGCCTGCTCATACGCATGCACGTCTGCTGCCCTCCTTCATGACAAGCAGCAACGGCGTTCCTGCTCGGCACAGGAATCCTGACCTCAACAGCAGCGCAGCCACTAATTATTCTGGTAGAAGCAAGGCCTCTGCTTTCCCACAGGGGAACCTTCCGGAGCTTAATGTTTCCGTATGTTTGGCCCCGGCCTGTAAGCTCATGCAGAGGGTCCCGCAGCCCATCGCTCCACGGCAGGAATCCGCTTTGGTCGGGCCGCTGAGTCACTGAGCGCTATCGGCACGGCTATGCTAACGCTAACCTAGAGGAATCACAGGGCTGCGCGGCAGAGTTCCTGGCTTCCACTGGTAATATGCTCTAGAAATATCCACTGGTCTACTCGTAAATGGATATAGCGACGGTTCCAGTAACTTGAAAATTGTGCGCTTCCCTTTTAGAAGCTCATTGGCTGAGGTTAGTCTAACTGGTTAATGGATTCTGGTTAAAAATAGATGCAGGCTGCAGTGTACCAGGACCACCAGGGCAACCCGGTTAAGGCCAAAGCCTCCACTGATTGGGTAATACCTTCACTGCAATGCCATAGCATTCACTGATTGGGTAACACTTTCACTGTAGTGTCATGGCATTCACTGATTGGCTAAGACCTTCACTGCGCTGCTATAGCATTCACTGATTGGGTAACAGCTTCCCTATCGTGTCAAGGAGACATAAAACCAGACCAAAACAATCGACTGGTTGCATCTGGTCTGTCAGACATAAGCAAACTACTGCCTATGCCTTGTGGTGCCTCGTCAGTCAGTGATGTGTGTGTACAAGCCCTCTGGGTGGGAAGGCCTTGGGGGGTGACAGGCTAATTTGCCCCCTAGTCTTCCCATTCCTCATCGTCTTCCCCACCTCCGCTGCTCTGCCACGGAACCCTGTGACCCGACTTTTGGGTTTCAGAGAGGGAATGCAGGATGCATCTACAGACAAGGGTGGGGATGCTTCAGGAGGATCAGCCTGGCATGAATTATTTATTCTCCTCCGTTCCATTCCTTAATTTTTGGGACAGAGAACCCATCAGTGGCACCACGTTTCGTTCTGTCAGCACAGGAACAAGCTGCTGATTGTGCCCTGGAGGGCTGAGGCCGGTGATCCAGGTGCATGTACTGGGGAGGGGGGGAGGGCACAGGGATAATCGCAAAGTAGATTAGCTCCCAGGGTGCCCCCTCCCCAGTAACTCACCAATTCAAAACATATCATTGGCTAATGATAAAATTGGCCCCTCTGTATGAATTATGGGCCCTCTTATGGCCCCCACCTTAAAAAATCCTAGAATTACCGCTGAGGTAAGCAGGTGAAGCACTGATTACAGTCCTCCACCTTCACTTTGCAGTCGGAAAGGGTGTGGCCCTATAGCTGTGACCAAGATGGCCGCTAATCATCACTAATGGCCAGATCATCTGAGAGGGTGGGATGTCAGGGATCACCACTCCCTTCCGCTGATGGGAATGAATTCCCGAGAAGCCCATATGTGTGTCAGTCATGGTTCTCCCGACCCGAAACTGCATCGCTCATGTCAGGGGGGCCTGTGATCTATCCAAGGCGTCGGGGGCAGCACAATTCCGATGTACAGTCTGACTCTCTATTCGGGGTCTGACAGACTCACTGCTCTTTTGTTTTCTTCTAGTTTATGGTCAATCTATCATATTAAAGCGAAAAGAAAAGCCATACCCCCGAGAGTGCGTGCCAGTGCCGTGATCATCCTGTGTTCATTCCACTGACTCTCTGCCCCCCCAGCTACTCCGGACGAGTGGTGGGCAGTGGACTGCAGGCCCAGAAGCTGAACCCAGAGATCAAGGTGCGCAGCGCAGACCCGGTTCTGCTGGAGCTGAAGGAGAAGCTCGAGCTCTTTAATCAGGTAGGTCCTACCCGACCCAACCTGGCCCGGGGGTACCTTCGCATTCCCCGTCCAGTCCCGGCTAACAGCTGAGCAAGCAAACAAGATTATATCGCAGCTGAGAAATTTGTCCTGTAACATGCACTCATGCCCGTCGAGGCGTGACGACACGGGCGGCCATCTTGTCCTGTGAATCCCAGTAAATGTGAATAGAGAGGCAGTGATACAGACGGCATGTCAGACTTTCTGAGGACAGGGGACCAGCAAGGCCACCTGCCATGAGCCCGCAGTGTTACTGGAATACAGCAGAGAAACACCCGGCAGTGCAGGCGGCACTGACACGGAGCACTCCGGAAGCTGTCAGGCCCGCTGAGCTCAGATAGCACCCAGGTTCCCTGTCGGTGCTCCGAAAGCGCACCGTATCTGGCCGTGGGCTAAATACCCATCAGCTCCTGCACCTTCCACCGCGCCCCACAACATGTCCATCCCGAAGCCCTCCCCCCTCACATGGCATTGGGGGAGCAACCTTGCCTGTAGACTCTGGCTGGAGCAGGGGCTGTGTTTGGGGGAGGGGTGTAGGGGGGTGGGCTAGTTCCTGAGGCACGACTACACCCACACATACCCACAGACCCACACAGGTCCACACACACAGACCCACACACACACACACAGACACACACACAGACCCACACACATCCAGACCTCCCCACACACACACACACCCACAGAGACCCACACACACCCACAGAGACCTACACACACCCACAGAGACCCACACACCCACAGAGACCTACACACACAGACCTCCCCACACACACCCACACAGGCCCACACACACCCACAGAGACCCACAAATCCACAGAGACCCACATAAACCCACAGAGACCCACAAACCCACAGAGACCCACACACATCCAGAGAGACCTACACACACACAGACCTCCCCACACACACCCACACAGACCTCCCCACACACACACAAACCCACAGAGACCCACAAACCCACAGAGACCCACAGAGACCCACACACACCCACAGAGACCTACACACACACAGACCTCCCCACACACACCCACAGAGACCCACAAACCCACAGAGACCCACAGAGACCCACACACACCCACACAGGCCCACACACACAGACCCACACACACCCACAGAGACACACAAACCCACAGAGACCCGCACACACCCACAGAGACCCACACACACCCACACAGGCCCACACACACAGACCCACACACACCCACAGAGACACACAAACCCACAGAGACCCGCACACACCCACAGAGACCCACACACACCCACACAGGCCCACACACACAGACCCACACACACCCACAGAGACACACAAACCCACAGAGACCCACACACACCCACAGAGACCTACACACACCCACAGAGACCCACACACCCACAGAGACCTACACACACAGACCTCCCCACACACACCCACACAGGCCCACACACACCTACAGAGACCCACAAACCCACAGAGACCCACACACATCCAGACCTCCCCACACACGCACACACCCACACACACACAGACCTCCCCACACACACAAACCCACAGAGACCCACACACACCCACAGAGACCCACACACACACAGATCTCCCCACACACACCCACACAGGCCCACACATACCCATAGAGACCCACATACACACACAGAGACCCACAAACCCACAGAGACCCACACACACAGACCTCCCCACACACACACACACCCACACAGACCCACACACATACACACACAAGCTTTCTACACAGCTTTGGCAAGCAGAGCAGGTCCGCGACCTGCTAGCGCCGAGACCGGGCTGCGGGGCAGGTCCCATCACCGTGGTAATATGCCAATATGCTTGCCTCTGTTCTGTTTGATTTATTTTGTCTTTGAGACTTAGGCATGAATAGAGGGTTTGGGTTAGAAGCTTCTTTTCAGGCTGCACCCAAACAATTGGGTGATGTCAGTTAAACTCCTTAATGCACTTTTAACTGCTATTGTGGGATAAGGCATCGCTATCGATCCTCTTGTGGTGGGTGGGTTAAATACCACAATGCAGTTGATGCCAGAATACTGCTGGCCTGTAATACTGGGACATCCCCCCCCCCCCCAAGAAAAACATAAAAACGCAGGCATCTCTCTAGGATCATATTTTTTTGCTATCTGGCCACCCAGCAGATTTTAACGTGTGTTGAATGTGAAACCCCCCCCCCCCCCCCCATCATGCTGTTAGCCGCTAGCTGTTAGCGTTCACACCCTTACTGCGCCTTAGCACTGCCGTGGATCATGCTGTTAGCCGCTAGCTGTTAGCGTTCACACCCTTACTGCGCCTTAGCTCTGCCGTGGATCATGCTGTTAGCCGCTAGCTGTTAGCGTTCACACCCTTACTGCGCCTTAGCACTGCCGTGGATCATGCTGTTAGCCGCTAGCTGTTAGCGTTCACACCCTTACTGCGCCTTAGCACTGTCGTGGATCATGCTGTTAGCCGCTAGCTGTTAGCGTTCACACCCTTACTGTGCCTTAGCACTGCCGTGGATCATGCTGTTAGCCGCTAGCTGTTAGCGTTCACACCCTTACTGCGCCTTAGCTCTGCCGTGGATCATGCTGTTAGCCGCTAGCTGTTAGCGTTCACACCCTTACTGCGCCTTAGCACTGCCGTGGATCATGCTGTTAGCCGCTAGCTGTTAGCGTTCACACCCTTACTGCGCCTTAGCACTGCCGTGGATCATGCTGTTAGCCGCTAGCTGTTAGCGTTCACACCCTTACTGCGCCTTAGCTCTGCCGTGGATCATGCTGTTAGCCGCTAGCTGTTAGCGTTCACACCCTTACTGCGCCTTAGCACTGCCGTGGATCATGCTGTTAGCCGCTAGCTGTTAGCGTTCACACCCTTACTGCGCCTTAGCACTGTCGTGGATCATGCTGTTAGCCGCTAGCTGTTAGCGTTCACACCCTTACTGTGCCTTAGCACTGCCGTGGATCATGCTGTTAGCCGCTAGCTGTTAGCGTTCACACCCTTACTGCGCCTTATCTCTGCCGTGGATCATGCTGTTAGCCGCTAGCTGTTAGCGTTCACACCCTTACTGCGCCTTAGCACTGCCGTGGATCATGCTGTTAGCCGCTAGCTGTTAGCGTTCACACCCTTACTGCGCCTTAGCACTGCCGTGGATCATGCTGTTAGCCGCTAGCTGTTAGCGTTCACACCCTTACTGCGCTTTAGCACTGCCGCGGATCATGCTGTTAGCTGCTAGCTGTTAGCACTCACACAACTACTACGCCTTAGCACTGCCTTGGATCATGTGATTAGCCGCTAGCTGTTATCCCTCACACAACAACTGTGCCTTAGCACTGCCATGGATCATGTGATTAGCCGCTAGTTGTTAGCACTCACACAACTACTACGCCTTAGCACTGCCATGGATCATTTGATTAGCCGCTAGCTGTTATCCCTCACACAACAACTGTGCCTTAGCACTGCTGTGGATCATGCTGTTAGCTGTTAGCACAGTCATATTGTCTCAGGTGTTTTTATACCATCTTGACAGATTTGTTTTTGAGCTGGGGGGTATTCCATGAAAGTAGCTAATGAAAGCCAGTCTTTCCCGAAAATGTCAGAGTCAAACTAGGGGCATCTCTAAACTTATAGACCAGGAGCCCAGAGGGGTCAGCCTACCTGAAAAGTGAACCAATTTCCCTTAGTGTAATCTTGCTGGGGGCATATGACAGTTCATCAGAATGGATGTCTGCCGGCCCGTGGTGGTGGGTGTGGCTGTGAGGGGTGTGGTAATGAATTCAAATTATTGAGCTAGGTCAGCTGATATCCGAACCAAATGAAACTATCTGGAATTTGTTCAGTACTGTCTGGCAATGCTCATTCATGATACCTGGGTTGATACTGAACAAATTCCAACTAGTTTCATTCAATTCGGATATCTATATCAGCTGATCTAGCTCAAATTTTGGTGTGTCTGGCAGTGGTAACCCACCACAGAAACTGTCTGGCAATGCTCATTCATGATACCTAGGCTGATACTGAACCAATTCCAGCTAGTTTCATTCAATTCGGATATCTATATCAGCTGATCTAGCTCAAATTTTGGTGTGTCTGGCAGTGGTAACCCACCACAGAAACTGTCTGGCAATGTTCATTCATGATACCTAGGCTGATACTGAACCAATTCCAACTAGTTTCATTCAGTTCAGATGTAAGCTGATTTAGCTCAATTTTGGGTGTGGTCGTTTTGGGCGTGTCTGGCAGGGGTAACCCACCACAGAAACTGTCTGGCAATAACCATATCTTGTCTATGCTTTTTACTAATAAACTTTCAAAGTAGACAGTGACTAAACAACATATAAAAATGTCTTCCTGTTCATATTATTTTAATGGATTTTTTTTTTCAATTTCAGTCATTGCGTTTCATTTTTGATCTTTGTATTATGGGTACGCTTTTATTTTAATTATATTTATTACGTGAGGTGAGTATTGAGAGCGTGGAATTTCGTCCGTCGGAGCGATCTTTTGGGACTCTGTTCCCACACGTCGGACGTTCTTTGAGACAACGCTTAATTAAGCGGGACAGTTGACCTGGTCCGGAGCAGACTTGTTCACTCGCCTAAGTTACCATGGTGGTTCAGCAGGGATTCATTTAAGACACATTGGTGGAGCGGATCTCCCACTTAAATAATCCCGATTTATTTAATAAGTCAGACTTTCCCTTAATACTGCTTCGTGGAACACTCCCCTATTCACACCCGGCATTACCATGCGTTTACGCGTGCGTCTCTACTGACTGTTATTAATCGGATCTAACTTTCCTAAACCTTATTTAAATAAGTATGTAAACCACTTCTGTATGTAGAATCTGCCAAACATTAAAAGAGGGAGAAGAAGAAATCAAAAGCTATTGGTAAACAAAGTAAAAGGAGCGAAGAGTGGGACTGAATTTCTGACTGGAGTTCGAGCCCCCGGACAGCCCAAAATAAAACTATATAAAGAATCACAATATTATTATATGTTTGTATTATCTAGGCTATTTGTACATAAAAGTAAATGAAAATAAATATCCATTAAGGTGCATGTTTAGAAAATTAACTGTACCTGATCTGTACTGTATTCAGTTTCATATTAGAACTGTAAAATAAATATCCATTATTGTCATGATCGCCGGGGCACGGACCGGGGAAGCAGGACATAAGCCTTGGAGTCAGGTAACGTGGGATTTATTTGGGTCGGAAACATGAAACGACGTCACACAACGTTAATGAACATTAACATGGGGAAACATACTCGAACGCGGACTTAAATACACAGGACTAATTTACAACGACTAGAAACAGCTGGTAACACGGGGATTCCACACAAGGTAGCGAGGGGCCACGGCGGGAGGATCAGACGAGCAGGGCATGACAATTATGGCGCAGTTTTTAAAAAAATCTGTCCTGCGCTTGAATTAACTTTAACTTCCAGCTTCACTTCAGGACGTACGCGCTAGTGCGTAGTTGCACGGCTTCATCTGGCCTTTTCTTGACTGTTGCTGGGGGAAAACACACAAAGGTTCCGAATTTGCTGCATTTGTTCGTCACATATGCATACTATACTGAAAGACCCGAACCGAAAATTTTTGGTACAAATAGGTGTACTGTTACATTCCTGTCTTTAATGAACCACTTCTTACACAATATATTTTTCCTGAATTTGCGGAGAACATTAATGATGCGCACTTTGACAACTTTACATGCGAATGGGTCAGGACAATCTGATATTAAACCAGCTTCCCAGCAGATTCAAACTCAATGCAGTTTACTGCACAGTGGCTAATTCTGCACTGACAGACGTTCTAACATAAATCATATGTCAAATACCGTTCGCGCGTTTAATGCGTGCCTAGGTACTTATGCCCACACTAGGATGTCAGCTAAGTAGGTGGTTCTTCAGTGCGGCTCAGCACACATTCACCTTCACATAAGAATATAAGAATATTCCTATAAGAATGTGGCCATATGTGTCCCAGACTACCTCCGAATGCAGTTTGAGCGATGCGTTTTAGGTACTTTCACACCTGTAATTAGCACTGTACACTTGTGATCGAATCACCCAGGATGCATGTTAATACCAGGTGTGAACAGGGTCTAAGAGTCAGTCACCCCCCCCCCCCCCCCCCCCCAAAAAAAAAAAAAAAAATTTAAATCCTGACAAATTTACTAACAATGGCTCTGATGAGGGTGGTACAAGCGCCTGGTTACAAGCTGCGACCTCCGCATGTCAGCACGTACCGACACAATTATCAACTCGCAGCATTTCTGGAGGGTTCTGTCTGCTAAGCTAATCACCACGTTCTGAAATTCAGGCCATTAATGTCTGCTGTATTGCAGGAGGGCCACAAGCCGGTAAACAAGCTGGATTTGAGGGGATCAGACACAGCAGCTCCGTGACGGAGAGTCGCTTCAGACGAGGAGGAATCAGCGTGAAGTGAATGAATGCGAGGCTAAGCGGGTGGTTTTGGGAGAAACAACGTCACACTATAGCACTGATCGATTAGCTGCCAGGCCGGGCCCACCCTCCCGAGCAGTCGTGTCTGCAGAGCATAATTACAGCGTGGTATACGCTGCTCTCCAAGCAGACCCTCTTACCCGGAGCGACAGACGCGGCCGCAGCAGGGGAAGCAGAATCCTGCGTTTGATCGACTGATTCAGGCACGGTGGTGTGGAGGGCTTTCATCCCGTCTGACGTGAGTGTTTAGTGTCGACGCTCAGAAACAGCACTTTTATCTCGCCCACAGCTGTTTGAAGTGCATCTCCATGTTTCACAGTCGTGTTCTCTGGGCTGACACACCGACAATGCCATTAGCTTCTAGTGTCTAGCACTAGTATCCAAGTATGGTTCACTTTGACCTGTATACTGGCCCGACTGGACCTCTGTCCAGTATCCAAACAGCAGTTACCCATTCAGCCAGATGATTCAAACTCAGGACAGCTGAGGAGTGGCTGCTGCACTTGTCACTCAGCGTCCCCTGAACACTGTGATTTACCAAGGTCCACCAATCATATATTAGGGTGCGATAAAACCCCGCCCCCTCTGCATTTGTAAAACCAAGGGAAGCCCCGAGGCATAAATGTGCTTTGGAAGGGTCATGTTCCTGTGAAATACGGTTTTAAATGTCTTACATGGTGCGCACGTTCACACTCTAAGCAGAAAGATGAGATTGACTGACGTTACTGGGGGGAGACTGGCCGCCGCCCTGGAATCCTGCAGCGCACGGCCTGGGTTAGGCAGGGAAGCACAATGCTTGGACACCCCCCTCACATGCGTCTCCATGATGTTTGTCTGAAGGGGCAAAGATAATACAAGCTTTATAGATCCTAGGGTGTGGAGTGAGCTGTGTAGTCCAGCTGCATTACGGTAATGACTAACTCCCTGTCTGGGGAGGGGGGGGCCGCCATCTGCCCCATGTCAGTGGCAGTTTGCTGAAGCATTGCTTCACTCGGCTCCCTGGAAGACAGCCCCAACTCTGTGGTCAAACTAATCCAGCCCTTCCATTGGCTCCTTGACCACCGGCGCCGCCCACCTGACTCCACCTCATCAAAAAGTCTCCAGGACTCTAATAAATGTTTTGGGGTGAGGGGGCTTCGCAAAGCTTGGGGGGAGGAGGGTGGTCTGTGGCAGGAGGACGATGAGACTCTCATCCTCCTCCTCTTCCTCTCACCCTGGCCAGTCACATTCTGTTACTTACCTCCTGACCCCCCCACGCGTCACCCCACCGCTGCCCGCAGCCACTGGCTGCTTCTAATACCGATTTTAAATTTCCCCTTTTAAATAGGGAGCATTTAATTGCACCAGACAATCAGGGAGAACAATTAGCCAGGAAGCTTTGATCGGGCCGGCGTGGTCTTTAACCGGGATGGTGCATAATTAATTAATTACTCCATCGCTAATTAAATGGCCGCGGGGCTCTGTGGGGGCTCTGTGTGATTAAATGCTTTTTTCCCCTCACCGCGTCAGTTAATACCCTGTCAGCAGTAATAGGACTTCAGCTGAAGCTGTTCTTTGTTCTCTGATTAGGCTGCAAATACCTTTATTAAATTAGCAATTTCGCTGCTGTGGATTTAATTACGTAAGCAAAGGCCAGTGCGTGCTTATCTCACAACACACACAGCAGTCGGGCTGGAGTGGGCCAATCGCTTTCCTGGGGGGGGGGACACCAATTATATGGGCGTTTAAAAGGCGAACGGACCAGGATCCTCCATTGGCCTGTGAACCAACGCACCCCATCCTCCATCCTGGTCAGGGGAAGAGCAGCGTCCGCTTCAGGAGGCTCAGAGATCGTGTGCTGGAATGGAGATGTCCGGCCAGCCTGGTACTTTCCATGTGTATTTGTCAGTTCTTTCCCGGTCCTGGCAGGCTGGGTGGATCAGGCTGCGATGAAATGGTCCCTAAAGAGAATATCTGTTTGGCTCAGACTACGTATAAGTCTTGCCAAGCACTGTGGCATTACTTTCTGTTATGACATCACCGCCCAAGGCCCGTGTAGATGTTCTGCCATTGTCAGTTATCCGGTCTAGGGCATGGTGTCGTGTTCTTTAACACGGGGGAGCATGTGGATCGAGCTTTTTATAAGCAAGACAAGCTGCCTTGGAGTCACTTTGGTTGTGGTTACTTTGGGTCCCTAAAATAAAATATTGGAGCCCAGTGTTGAACTCAGTGGATATTAATCCATGATATTGGCTAGCCGGGCACTTTGAATCCTCCAGTGAGGATGGTTATCTGTCCATCTTGTATGTTTTCATCAATGCCAGGATGCTAGTGCTGCTAGCGTAGATTAGAATGAGCTGTAACTACCCAGAATACTTTGCTGCCCTTATGCTGTGGATTAATGAGGGAGCGCTTTGCCAAGCATGGACTTCAGGGTGAAGGAGAGGGTGGGGGAGCATTTACAGATCCGTGAAATGGGGGCTGTTCATGGAGAGAGCATGAGGAGCAGCTGCAGCAGGGGTGACCGGTCTTACCCGCAAAGGGCCACTGTGTATGCCAGTCTTTGAGGTATCCCTTAGGTCAGCTGTGCAAACCCAGGTGTGAGGACTCTTCAGCCAATCCAGTCCTCTAATTAGTAATCTGATTAGGGAATTGCAGTGAAAAGCTCGCATACACACCAGCCCTTTCTGGATAAGACTGCCCACCCCTGAGCTACAGGCTTCTTCCTCCCCAGGAAGACATCGGAGGATGAGGATGGATGGGATTCCACAGGCTCGTCATTATACTGCTTCAGCTATAGAGCGGCGCACAGTGCACAGCATTCCCCTCCGATACAGCAGGTGGCGCAGCGCTTAAGAACATTCATCCCAGACAGAGCCCCTCTATACAGGACTGTATTTAACCTGGAACATTCAGATGAAAAATCAAGGTGTATGAAAAAAATCGCAGAAAGCGCTGGGCTGCGAGAAACCACCTGCTGAAACAGATATCTCTGTTGAGCGGAATTCTGAATAAAATTAGTGCGTGACCCCCCCCCCCCTCCCCCTCGCTCACCCTCCCACACATCTATTAAAGCAGATGCCCCAGCCTTCGGAAATGTAAAAACACTTGGGGAGCCCATTGAGGCGTCAGGCTGCTAATCAGGCCCATTAATTTCACGGCGAATTCCCCGCGATCTCACACCGGCTCATTCGCTTTGAGGAGTGCTGACTCGTTCGTGATAATTAATTCTCCCCCCTGAACGTCGGGCCCGATGAGTCGCTCGGCATCTGCTCTCATTCTCGATCTGATTAGCGAAATCCTACTCCTTGGGCAGGAAGGATGGGGGGGGGGGGGCTCCAGAATCTTATGAAACAGTCACTTTTATTGAGGATGAATATAAGGATGACTTGGTCTCTTAAACGGACTGAGTGCTTGCTGATGGCGTTTGCCCTGATTGGCTATACCCACTAATGGCAGAGTGCATCCACAGTTTGATGCATGCACTTTACCCTTCGTCCAGAGGTGGCGCTCTCACTCATCCAAAATCAAAACCAGACAGAAGCTGGACGGAGAGGAATTGCAGCCTTCCGGTGTGTTTGTTGACAGGTTACCATGGAAACCGACAGCACGACACGGCTAAATACTGGCATGGAGATGTAAGCGGGGTGGTGACCTCAAGTGGGATCATTTCTGTCTGCTCTCTCAGTTTGGAAGGTTTAGCCTCGCTCTTTCCTGTGTGTGGGAGTTTGTGCCTGTTGAGCCCTGAACCCCCCCTGACCTTCTCTCTGCAGGAGATGGTCGGTGAGGCAACACTGGTGCGGAGTAGCGGGGTGTGGCTAGAGGCGGGCAGTGGGGTGCCGGACGCCAGTGGCGAGTGTGACGACGAAGATGGTTGCCAGGGCTCCGGGTTTGTTGCCGCCGCAGGTGAGTGACCCCCACACAAATCTCCGCAGTCTGCCAAGCTCACCATCCGTCTCGATCGCACAACTCAGCTCAGGGAGCTGAAGATACGGTCACCGTGGCAACGGACCCCTCCCCCGGCAACGTGCCGAGTTCCCCGTTCAAGCTGTACGTACGTGTGACTTAAGGTCCCGGCCATTAAACATGCGAGGATCAGCCTGTTCACACCGCCAGTAACCTACACCACAGTTTACTCTCTACTCATTTTCTCACAGCGAGTCTTTGCAGTGCCATTCCCTGGACTTTAACATTTACTGCTTGTAAGCTATAGGTGACTACAGCTACCGTCCAAACATGGGAGCTCTCAGCTCCTGGTTAGCATCCTGCAGAGACTGTGACCATGCCTTAGAGGAATGATCGATATTTTGTTGGGGGAAGGGGGTGCAAAGTCATTACCCCACTGACCCATGTGGCTGGAGTGTGATGGGCAGGAAACCTGTGTGCAGGGTATCCTTGATGAAACAGGGGACCTTTGACTTTTGACCTGGAAGCAGTTCTTTATACCGCCTCTCAGTGCAATGTGGCTGGTGTCAGTGTCTAAACCATGCAAGTCCGTGTTAATGCTTTGAAAAGGCCACTGTCCCCACCCCCTGCTGAAACTGGGGACAGTCAAAGGAGTGTGCTCTGTGAGTTCCAGGCCCCCCCCCGCCCCTGAATCCAATTAGAGGCACAATTAGGTGAAAGTCCGGGTCTGACAGGACAAGCTGTTCTTATGGCAGCAATCGGGTCCAACCATTGCACACAGGACAGCTAATCTTTCAGGGAGATATCGTGTCAGTGGAGGGGGGTGGGGGTGGTGAGTGGAATGGAAATTAAGCACGAGGGGTTTAATGATTGGGAAGCTGTCTTTTGTGCCCATAGCACGTGCTAAACAAGCGCTAAGCTGCAGGTCTCTGGGTCTGTCTGATATAGAGAGAAAGAGAGATCGCAAAGTGTGTCCTCAGGCAGAGACGGACCTCTGACACATGCCCTAAGGCATGAAGCACATCCTGCACTAGCTGGTGTGTCTGCATGCAAACAGACACACAGATTAGGTATCTACCCTCCATTTATTTCTATAGGCATCGCCCTAATCATATGACAACCTTAACCCCTACCCAGCCCTAACCTTAACCATAAGTACCCGAACAAAATACTTTTGGCTGTTTTAGTTTTTTGATTGCAGTCACAGATTTTTTTTATATAAAATTGTGTTTCCTTGTGGGAACCAAAAAAAATGTCAAAATAGCAGGTCCCCACAATGTAACATACATGCCCTGACAGACAGACAGACACATGTTACCCTGTGATCCCCTGAAATCCTTCTGCCCCTTTCTCCTTCCTCCTTGGGTGTCCGCTTACCTTCCCGGCCAACCTAGCTGTCCTCGCTCCGGGTTGAAGACCCCAATAGTGAAGCGATTATCACCAGAGTGGTTAATCGCCTTCCTTCCTGGCCGTCCCCGCGGGTGGCATGAAGCTGCCGAAAAGCTCTGCTCGCAGTCGGAGAGCTTTCAGGTGCAGGATCGCCTATGTAACAGCTGCAGCGGAGGGGTTGTGGCTATTTCAGGTTTATAGGCCACTGCTTTGTTTATGCACAGCCTATGCTGAACCTGCCCTCATGGGGACAGTGCTGTAATGACACTCACTCTGCTCAGTGTGTGTCTTCGTGTCTGTGTTATGATTCTTACTCATTTAAAATGTGTCCTCAGTGGGATTCTGGGTGTTAATAAGCTAATCAGAGCCCACGATGGAGATGGCAGTGGCGGCTGCAGTGTCCAGGGGCTCAGCCACAGCTCAGCATCCACGTATGATGGCTGACCCACATGGGGGCTCGTTAAGAAATTACAGATTTATGCTCCTGTTCACCAGTGTGCCTTTGGACGGTTTTAAGCTCATCGTCTGCACAACATGTGTGATTTCCGGCAGGACAGGAATTAAAATGACACAGTGCTGCGCTCATAAGCACATGGCAGGATGCACGCTTAGAGTGTAGTAAAAATGAACAGCCCCTCCCTCACAGATAGGATGCCTGCTTCCCACTCTCTGCAGTGAGAATAGTGTTAAAACCAGGGAAGCCCCCCCCCCATATGATTAATGATACCCCAACCCAATTTTAATCGAGGCCACTCTCTAGGTGTGAAAATCTCCATAGTCTGTCCTGTGTGTGTGTGTGTGTGTGTGTGTGTGTGTGTGTGTGTGTGTGTGTGTGTATGTACTCCCTCCCCAGTTGAGCAGTCTGGTGCCCCCAGCAGTCAGTATCCTCTGACCTTTTTAATTGGAATGAGACCATGGACTTCCCCTTACCAGTCACCCCCCCTCTCCGCCCTACCCTGTACTCCTCTTTGTACGCCCCCCCCTCAAAGCCTCAGCGCACTTAACAAGCCGCTTGTCGACCAGCTAGTTTCTTACATTTGGGGGGGGGGGGTGTTGTTTAAAATGTAATGGGTATTGATTTTTGGTGTATCGTTCAGGCCCCCCCTCCCTCACGCACACACACACACACACACACTTCTGCTGTTGTCCTCTAAAACTGAGCAGTTTCACTCTAAACCCCCCCCCTATAGCAATCAGGGCTGAGGACAGCTTCACATGGGCATAATGCCCTGGGCAGCTGGGTGGGGGGTGTCTCGCCGCTACAGTCTGTCCAAACCTCCCGCCTTCATCCTGCACCATGTGTCTGTGAACAGGGCGCACCCTACAGGTGGGGTATCAGGCCGGAGGAGTGCAATGGGGGGCATGAGGAAGGTAGCTTTACCATGATGCGGGAGCATTCTGCTGTGCCTCCTGTGCGAGCGGGTGGCAGCCCCGCCTGGCAGTGTCACACGTCACACCTCATCGGGTGACGCTGGTGGTTCAGTGGACGGTGACCACAGCATATGGGCTGATCCGCTCCAGGGCCTTGTGTCGCACTCGTGTCAGCTCCCACCCACCTGCCAAGTCTTCTGTCCGACCTTACCTGTGTGTCCCCCCCTCCCCATTCAGGGCCAGAATGCCAGATAGCATTCCCCTACCCCCCCGGCGTCAGCCTTGTCTAACTGGGTTTCGACCACCTGGTACCCTGTTATATAACAAGGCAGTTGACGGTGTGTGCCAGTATAGAAACGTGATGATGTCTCCCTGCCCCCGGTGGCTATCTGCCCCCATACCACTGCCCCCGGTGGCTATCTGCCCCCATACCACTGCCCCCGGTGGCTATCTGTCCCCATACCACTGTCCCCGGTGGCTATCTGCCCCCATACCACTGTCCCCGGTGGCTATCTGCCCCCATACCACTGCCCCCGGTGGCTATCTGCCCCCATACCACTGCCCCCGGTGGCTATCTGCCCCCATACCACTGCCCCCGGTGGCTATCTGCCCCCATACCACTGCCCCCGGTGGCTATCTGTCCCCATACCACTGTCCCCGGTGGCTATCTGCCCCCATACCACTGCCCCCGGTGGCTATCTGCCCCCATACCACTGCCCCCGGTGGCTATCTGCCCCCATACCACTGCCCCCGGTGGCTATCTGCCCCCATACCACTGCCCCCGGTGGCTATCTGTCCCCATACCACTGTCCCCGGTGGCTATCTGCCCCCATACCACTGCCCCCGGTGGCTATCTGCCCCCATACCACTGCCCCCGGTGGCTATCTGTTCCCATACCACTGCCCCCGGTGGCTATCTGCCCCCATACCACTGCCCCCGGTGGCTATCTGTCCCCATACCACTGCCCCCGGTGGCTATCTGCCCCCATACCACTGCCCCCGGTGGCTATCTGTTCCCATACCACTGTCCCCGGTGGCTATCTGCCCCCATACCACTGCCCCGGTGGCTATCTGCCCCGTAACCATGCCCCTCAGTTCTGCCACTTGGCCTTCACTTCCTCGCTCCCCTTTCTCTTGCTCTGTCTCTCCTCCCATCAGGAACTTGTATCTCTGCACACTGTGTCCAGCAGATGGCGTGATGGTTATGGGTCTTCTGTCCCTTCAGTAGGTCGTAAACCCATAAAAACACAGTGTTCTTACTCCGGTGGGTCCGATACCGGGAGAAATAATGATTAATAACATAAAAAGGGCAGAAGGCAGACTAGCATTGGGATGAGGACAGGGGGCGCATTCGCTGATCACCCATGTCCTCAGAACAGTGATGCTCCCTGGCGCCCCTCCCCAGGCTGCCAGGGGTTCCACTTTAGACTGCCCTTCTCCTTTTCCCTCCCAGCAGCTCAGCTACTGGGGCACTCAGATCTCACACTGATTCACACGCGTTTGCCGAGCAGGTGGCTTATGGCATGGATCTCTGCATGAAGGGAGAGACTCCGCTTAGGAGTGATGATAAAAAGAAGTGCAGGAGCAGCACTGTGGAGGGAGCATGCAGGGAGAGCATGTAAGGAGCACACAGGGAGCATGCAGGGGAGAATATGGGGAGCATGTAAGGTCTGCAGTGGAGTATATGGGGAGCATGTAAGGAGCACACAGGGAGCATGCAGGGGAGTATATGGGGAGCATGTAAGGACTGCAGGGACTATATGGGGAACATGTAAGGACTGCAGGGGAGTATATGGGGAACATGTAAGGAGCACACAGGGAGCATGCAGGGGAGTATATGGGGAGCATGTAAGGACTGCAGGGGAGTATATGGGGAGCATGTAAGGACTGCAGTGGAGTATATGGGGAGCATGTAAGGAGCACACAGGGAGCATGCAGGGGAGTATATGGGGAGCATGTAAGGACTGCAGGGGAGTATATGGGGAGCATGTAAGGACTGCAGGGGGAGTATATGGGGAACATGTAAGGAGCACACAGGGAGCATGCAGGGGAGTATATGGGGAGCATGTAAGGACTGCAGGGGAGTATATGGGGAGCATGTAAGGAGCACACAGGGAGCATGCTGGGGAGATATTGGGAGCATGTAAGGAGCACACAGGGAGCATGCAGGGGAGATATGAGGAGCATGTAAGGACTACAGGGACTATATGGGGAGCATTTCAGGACTGCAGGGACTATATCGGGAGTATGTAAGGAGCACACAGGGAGCATGCAGGGGAGATATGGGGAGCATGTAAGAAGCACACAGGGAGCATGCAGGGGAGATATGGGGAGCATGTAAGGAGCACACAGGGAGCAGCAGGGGGAGGATGCAGGGCGCTAACATTCTCAATTAGAAATTTCTTTCTGTCTTCTCACCATCAGCCCCCCGAACCCTCAATCAAATTTTGCCCCCCCCCAGTCAGAAACAGCACAGGCATGCATCTGGACCCCCCTCCAACCCTGAAATACAACCTTTTTGCACTAGTCCAAGTGCCCCCTGCATCAGAGTCAGCTGCCCGCTGACACGCGCACGCCTCTGACACGCGCACGCTTCTGACACGCCGCTGACACGCGCACGCCTCTGACACGCCACTGACACGCGCACCGCCTCTGACACGCCTCTGACACGCGCACCGCCTCTGACACGCGCCACGCCGCTGACACGCGCACACCGCTGACACGCGCACGCCTTTGACACGCACACGCCTCTGACACGCCGCTGACACGCGCACCGCCTCTGACACGCGCACCAGCCCTCTGACACGCGCACCCGCCTCTGACACGCCTCTGACACGCGCACACATGTGCAGGCTGCACTAAGGGCTCTCTGACAGTCGTCTGTCGGTCATTTGTGAGCCACACCGAGCTGCATCTGTGGTGAGATGCAGGAGGTCCCTTCTTACAAAACCTGAGTGAGATGATCTGGAACGTTGTATTACTCCTGGCCTTCAATACAGAAGGTCAGGCCTGATCACATAAAAAGGCAGCAGTAAATGAGCTTGTAACACGTATCTATGCTTAAATACTTTATTTACTTATAAGCCAGGACTTTCTTCTCCTTATAAATACTGATGACCCACCACTAGTGCCGGAAGTCAGGTGCTGGTTGTGTATCATTTCTCACTAGTTAGTGTGGACTGGGGAGCGCTTACATGGGTGGAGCATGGGGACTGGAGTGACCTCTCACCTCCATCACCCTCTGACTGGCCTCTTGTTTTTACCTCCACAGAGGACGAAGACGGCATCGACACCTTCCACAGCAAGGGGGACGTCCCGCAGGAAGGACCCCCCTCCAGAGAGCCCCCGGCGCCCCCCCACGGTCCGCATCCCGAAAGATGGTTCTGCTGCGCCCCACACTTGTGCCCCCGACTCCATGCTGCTCTTGCTGGCTGCCACCCTCTTCCTGCTGGTGTCACAAATGCAGTGTCACCTGCTCTGAGGGGGGTGTCCACGGGATTCACCCCTGCCCCCCCTCCCCCTGCCGCTGTGAGATGGACTGCAACACCGGAGCTGAAGGCTGGATGGGGCTGGACTGGGGGTGGGGGGAGGGGTCATCTTTCCTTGCTGCTTTTCCTGGACTCTGTTCTCATTGGCTGGGACCCCAGTGGGTGTGGTTTGGGGGGGGCAGGGGGGTCAATGACAGCCATGTTTGCAATTTGCTCTCAGGTAGCTGACCGCATGTAGGGAGGGGGCCACTTCCCCCCCCACCCCCATGCCTTCCTGAAACCCCCCCACAACCACAGGCCACAGTTACTCCTTATAGCCTCATAGCGCTACATGCTAACGCGCTTCCCGACACCACAGTCAGACTCGCCCTTCACACCCAGAACCTTAGAACCGGGCCCTCCCGCACGACACCAGCACGAACAGATCAGCGGGGGGACGGGGCTTGAGCCTGGGGAGCGTGTGTCTCACACCCGATGCTGCACATGGGGGGACTCAGATGTGGATCTGGAGCCTAACTAAGCAGCAGCTCTGGAGAGCGCCACCGTGAGGTGCCTGTGAATATGACACCCCCGTCATTGGCTTGCACGATGAGTTCCCTATTAACACTCTCCTGATTTAGCTCTTTTCTAAATGACACTTATGCATGAGTATGGGGAGCGATGTCTCCGCTTCTAGAACAAACCACGTCCCTGGCTAGAGTCAGAAAGGTGGAGGATGTCGGTACAGGGTGATGGTGTTTATATAGCACCCTGTATCGGCACGCCGGGTCTCATCCCTCAAAATGCCATTAGTCTTGTTGCCTCAGATGATGCTCCCCAGGCTCGGGGGGTAATGAGAAGCCCCCCCCCCAGTCCCTTCGTGCCCCTCCCTCCCCAGCATGCGAGCACAGCACCTAGCACGTGTATAAATGTACATACTCCACACCCGCCTCCTGTTCTCTCCTGTTTCTTTTTTTAATACTTACCGTCCGCGTGGGCTCAAGGCTTCCCACACACACCTACTGGGTTTCTCCCTCTGAGCAGAAGTGTGTTGATTGGGGGGGGGGGGGGTGGATATCACATGACAGGGGGCTGGTGGGGGGGGGGGGTGGTCAGCGTCACAGCAAGTTCCCATGATTCCAAGCCCACCACCAAACTGTCTTTTATTTGGATCGAGAAATTTCAGTTAGCGCCCAGAATCAAGACTGAACCACCAAGGGTTCCATCCATCCATCCATGCATCGGACTGGAGCTGCAAGGTGGGCACTGTACCTTTCTGAAATCACGAAAACAGGCAGGATGAAATAGCAAGAGGACAGGATATCGCCCCTCGAGAAAGCGACTGTGGGTCCATCTGACTCAGCTGTCAGTGCTTGTTACTTAGTTTCTCTGAAAACCTGTGAGATGCCAATACCCCCCTCCCATTGTATGATGTTTTTAACTTGTTTTTTAACCCAGTAACCTGAAATAAAGCACGACGAAGCCCAAGACAGGCGACCGCCGAAATAACCCAGAAAGAGCAGATGGGTGTCATTACTGATTCCTTCTTGAAGGGAGGGGGGGACGCTCATTCCAGCATCAGTATGGAAGAACCCAGAGTTGGGGCTGGTTGGGAAGCCACGCTGTGGAAGACCAGGGGGGTGGGAGGGGGGGCAGGGCATCTGGCTCTCAGCTTAATGGATGCAGCATTTCTTTCTAGACGACGTTTCAATAAACAATGGCCGTTCACGGCTGTGTACTCACCTACCAAGCCTGTCTCTCTTTACTGCCCCTCTGGTGTCTGTTCGTTCTGTATCGGTCTTGGTGGTGTTATGATTGGTATGGTTCCCCAGGTGCTGGGTGATGAGGGGGGATGGTGTCCTTACTGAATACGGCCAGTCCAGTCATAGAACGTCATGGGCTGACAACAAGGTAAATTTGTATTTTTTATAGGGGGGGAGTGGGTGATTCTGTCAATGAGCTAATTAGACGGATCACAGGGGGTAATAAGGGGGTGATTTTGGTGGAAGAAGGACATTGGCGTGTGTGACAGCCTACACCCCCCCCCCAGTGCATGCTGGGAGGTTTTAAGCAAACAGTAGGGGGCCTTGCTGACCTGTGCATGTTGGTGCACGTAACTCTGCCCTCCCCTATAGGAGCTGCAACTAATTGGGACCCGACATACTGTTCCTGGCTGGTCCTGAAATAGCACCCCCCCCCCCCCACATCACCGAGCTCCTGACACTCTCAGGGGCTCAGGGATGAGCCAGTGGTATCAGCATAATGAGATTCCCGATCCGGTGATCCAGGCCGCTTCCCGAATTCGTGCGGTAACGAGGTCACACCATTCCCTCAAGGTTACCATGGTGACACTGGGGTAGACACTGATGACAGGAGTGCCCCCCGTCCCCCAACCCCTAAGTTAATTCCCAGTATGGACTGATCGGGAAAGCTAGGAGCACTGTGTCTTACTGCAGTGGGCCAGTGGGATGACATTATCCCTTATCACTCCCTGAACAGGTGGGGGTCCTGCACTGCCGCATGTTGGCAGTGAGGGTAAAACAAGCTTGTTGTGTGAATGTGCCCGCATATTGTATATGTCCATTGTGTGTCAGTGCGTCTTTGCAGTTACTGGAGTTTTGTCATGTGACCCCCCCACAGGCTGCTTCCCCCCCCCCAACTGGGCCTCCTACAGCCCCTGCGTTGTAATTATTTTCCTGAAATAGGGAGCCTGCTCTGGGCCCCAAGGAGCCGCGTCAGCGTGCAAGGATCCAGACGCCCAGGCCACGCTATTCCTGGTGCCACTCGAGCACGTGCCAGGCGGGGGTGCCGTGCATTCTTCTGGGGGGACGCTGCGTGTCTCTGGTCGCAGTGAGCGGTAAAGGAGTGTGGGACTGGAAAAATTTAACGAAATTTGAAAAGCTAACGAGAACATTCTGGAGAGTCAGAGCCAGGGCTGTGAGGGTTATCTTCTTCTAAAGATACGCTGGAAACCAACCTGTCTCTGAACACAGAACAACACGCACAGCTGCGATGACTTTTTACTTGCTGCAAGGGAAGTCCGGTCCTGACTTCAAGGTGTCAGCCTCTCAGTCGAACTCAGCCAACTTCGAAAGAGGAACTCCCCTCGCAGTGTCTTTTATTGAGGTACAGGAAATGACATTGACATTGATATGCAAATGACATTGAACATTGTTTATCACCATATATGGGGTGGAAATATTTAAGCGACAGTTCTTAAGCAGTGTTATTGCTAAATTAAGATCAAGCTGCTGCAGGGCGTTATTTCCAAGCGTCTAGCAAAATGACAATAAAAAAAGTACATATTTCTCTAACAAGGGCTGTGAGGGTGACAGTGTGAAGCTCTGTGAGGTGACCGGGGTCACCGTCCGGAGTTATAAGCTGGTGTATCATGGGAAACACTGACTGTCTTCTGATTGGACAAGAAGGACAGATGAAGACTCATCCTTCCACCCAATCGCGAATGAGCCCCACCTGCCTCCATCGCTTTTCAGGCAGGCCATCTCATCTTTTACATACCAAGGAAGTCCGGGACCCCCTGCTCTTCATGTGCCGCCCCCACCAGGAAGCTGCCAGACCCTCAAAGACAGCGGTGACCTCAAGCCTGCAATTTGTTCATCAGTTTTTTTCACACACGGCAGCAACTTGTTTCCGGGTTTGGACTGAGCCGTCCTCCTCGCCCCTCTGACCTTGTGCTTGGGAGGGGTGGGGGGGCTGGATCCCGCCTCAGGAGGTCCTGGCCCTCCCTGCATGTTCAGGCATGACTTTGCTCTACGCCTTGTTGGTTAATGTGAGGTCGGAGCTCCTGTGCACCAGCATCTATGACACTCTTGTACTCGTTCACACTGTTCACTGCCATTTCTAATTGTACTTTATGCCTAATTATCACCCAAAATTTACACACTCTCTTCTGCTTATTGTTGACTGTTACAGTTTAAGGTGTGGAGGCATGGAGGCCCACCAGGGGGACCAGTGCTTAAGAAAGGGCATTTATATTGCAGAAGATACAGATCCTTATCTCTCCCAGACTGAGGTCCTGGTGTCACACCCCTGGCCATATATAATACAAAAGTATGTATCCAAAAAGACTCTCTTTGCATAAGTGTCCATTACACAACAAAATAATGTAATAAACAATGTGAAGCAACCATCCACTCTTCCATCCATCCAGAATTCTGACTGCTTCTATAGTCCAGGGTTAAGTGGGGCAGAGGGGCACAAAAACCAAGTGTCCCAAATGTGACTGGGGGTGTCTAAAGATCCCTGTTATGAATGAATCATTTACCTGTGATGATGGTGAGAAGAGGATGAAGATGGTCCTACTTATAGGGAAATGTCTCCTGCTCTGTGACATTTGCCTATAGAATGTGTCCCTGGGTCACCCCACCTGTCACTCCGTCTCACTTTCTGTCTCTGTGGCATGTGGGGAATCACCCCCCCCCCCTTCCCCCCCAACTGCAGAACTCCTGGCCCTTTGTGGGAGGTGGGACGCTGCCCCTGGGTGCGTGGAGCGGAAACCAGGGTCTGTGTTTTATTTTGGGGCTGTGAAAATACCCACTTACTATGAGAAAACACTGACAGGGGCAAAGACTGTCCATTACGTGGGGGGTGGGGTGGGCTGTAAGCACTGTGAGGTGTCACTTAGTGCTCTCCCCTAGGGAATAAATGGCCCTCACCCCCCGGGAGAGCTTTCACCCTTTACTGACAGCCTGAGAAAGAGGACCTTCTGGGGCAAGTGCAGTGTAGGCCTGCGCAGATCAAAAATATAGCCTCCCCCTTGGCCCCCATCTCCTGACCCCGGGTCCTGCTGGGGAATGTCCTGAGTGCAGAAGGTCGGGGTAAAAGCTGAGGGTTTGCTACGAGATTATCCATCCATGCATACATCCATCCATACATACATCCCTGTCCCCTGACGTAACTGGTACAGTGAATAGTGAAACTTTGCTGACTTCTGATCATTTCACATCATTTACAGGTGTGACGTGTATGAAGTATGAAGGTCGAGTATGAAGTTAATTGCCGTGTTATAAGTATGAAAATAAGACAGAGTAGGAAAAATTTTGAAGCAGAATTACTTCAACAAAGTGCCAAACATATTAGATAGATAGATAGATAGATAGACAGACAGACAGACAGACAGACGGACAGACGGATGGATTCATCCCCAGAGGGAAATAGCCGCCAGCTACATTTAAAGGTACATAATTCAAGTAACGTTTTACAGGAGGTTATTAATCTTAACACAAGGTCTGATTGTAACAGGCCACACTAAACAAGTAATGTGAGTTTTTCTTTGCTTAAGGCAAGAAAACTTAAGTTACAGCGCAGGGGATGCGAAGCAACTTTGCCTTTAAAATGAAGGATTACGTCAGGGGAGCAGTTTAGAGCACAACAGGTTTTTTCAGGGTCTCTTAGGGACTTTCCCCTTTACTATCGGGTAATGCCGTGTCTGACTAAAATGATGGCGAAATGTTAACGTGCCGTCATTCCCCCCCACACACGACATGCTTCACGCCCTCCACAGTCACCTTGGGCCGGCGATCAGTCTTTTGTCATTTATCTACATAACTGTCTCATCGGCGCTGCAGTAGAGATTCGCCACAGCGGCGGGCGCCTTTCCCTGGGCACAGCAGCCCCCAGATCCCTCGCGAGCCCATCAGTCAAGGGGAAACGTAGGAAAGGCGTAAGGAAATAAGCGCCCCCCGCATCTCATTGGGCGGCTGGCCGCTTTAAAAGGCAGGCTGCCTGGAGCCGAAGCCCAGTCCTCCGTGCGGCCGTGTCGGCAGCGCATCTCTGAGGGGGGCGTTCTGCCTCGGTTTTCTTCTCTGGATTACAACTTCTGGTTTTTTTTATACGTTGTGACATTTTTAATTTCCTTCTTTTTAATACCAGCTTTATAGGCAGTGCTTACATTCACTCTTTCCAGGGACGTTATCCATTATTGCAAGTGCACGCAAGCGGCGGATCGGCGGAGGGGTCCCGGCGGTAAGCTCTCCGTGTGCGCTTTACGGGAACCGGCCGTTCTGGACACCCGGCTGCACTTTAGCCCCCCGATCTCCTCCGCCAGGCATGGACGCCTCCCTGGCGCTCCTCCTCTGCCTGCTCGCAGTCCCGGCCGTCGCCGCTGACAGCAAACCTCGGAGCTGTTCCAGCGTCCGGCAGTTTTACATCGACAAGGGCTTCAGCGAGAGCTGGGTACCACGCATCAAGATCTCGGGTAAGGAACCGCCTGTGGGGGCTCTTTCATCGGGGACTCTGTAGACGGCTGCGTGCGGGCATACAAGCGTGCGAGCGTGAATTTTAAACAGCAAGAGAAACCTGACCCGGATTTTTACTGTATGATGCGAGCAGAGACTCCACAGCTATGGGTGTGATGGTGGATGACGATGGACAATGGGCTTCACCTGCCCCAGGTAACATGCAGGCGTGACTGGGTGTAGTACTACAGGCGACCATCAGACTGTCATGGAGATCAAGCGTCAGATCCTCATGAGGATCGACCAGCTGATTTCCATGGGGATCAAGCGACAGATGCGGGTTTAATCACAGCTGCCGTTTAATTATAAGCAGTGGAGCTGCGGTTTGGGTCAGTCATGGGGGTTATTATGAAGCTGGATGTTTGAGGAACTTCGTCATGGTAACTCGCCAAAACACGAAGTCCCGTTCGCCAGCGGTGGGGCAGTGATTACCCGCTGGTGCACCGCTTGCGCTTTCGCTCTGGCTCCGCAGATGTGCTGATTACTCACTTAAATGCTGAAGCAGGGAGTTTTCCTCACCGCGGCACTGTGGCGGGTCCGCCGATTCCCGCTGCCGGACATTAACCTCGCCTGCTGCCCCGTAGAAGATGCTGCGAACTGGACTGCAGTTGGACCCAACTTCGAGGAATCGGCGATTCCCCAGCGCCTGATCAGAGTTAATTTCCAGCCTACTAGGGGAGCTGTGGACAGCGGCTACTCTTTGCCAGGGACATGTCTGTGCCCGGGCCCTCTAATTACCCCCTGCGTGGGTATTTGACCAGCCCGCTGGGGCAGGATATAAAAGGCTAAGAATGAATGCTGCCTTTGTAATTTGAAAACCTGTGTCCTCCAGCTGGAGACCTGTAGAGACTGGGGGTTGTGGAGCTTTGGAGTGGGTCTGCAGCTACCCTGCCAGGGGGGTGGTACCGGTGGCCTTGTTGCTTGGGAAAAGGCTGATGGTGGGCGTTTGGAGAGATTTGGTGTCACTGACCTGCCATGGTGTCATCCCGACCTTTGGTTGCGTCCTGGGTGACTCCGTGACGTTTACAGTCAGATGACAGTCACGTAGGCTCTACTCTGTGGTATTTAGGAAGTCCCTCTACAGCAGATTGTTAATCCCACCCACCTAGCCCCTTGATTTCCCTGCTCACGGGTCCAGTCCCTGTATGCTACGGGATGTGATGCTTTGACGATTCAATTTAAAGATACAATAGGGAAAGCCACCTGAGTGCCAGGGTGCCCCCTGCTGTTCCAGTGACCTTCCTGCATGGCATCAGGTCAGCGAGGCTGTTCTGTGCTTCCACCGTGCTTCTGAAGGCTGTGCATGGTCATGTGCCCATGGACTCCTGGTAAAATTACCCGTAAAACATTGTTTACCCCTGACTTTAATGGTTACCATCCTCACGGCTCTCCCACCGTTAAAGAGCCTCGTTCGGGAGGGCTTCTCTGCCACTGTCATGCTCATGTGACTAGGCTGTCCAATCAGAGCTTGCTGCTTGAAACACACATATTTGTTCCCAAAATAAACGGCTCGCTGGCCTGAGCGGTGGCTCCGCCAGATAGCGGGATTCTCTCTTTCTCTCACACGTGTGTCCCTTTGGTGGGGAGCGTCAGCTAAACGGATGAGTGTGAATGTAGATTCCACTGAAAGCCTGTGCCCCCCCCCCCCCCCTCCTCCACCGCCAAACAGCCAGTCCCCAGCCGTGGCCTCGCCCTAATTCTGCGTTCCAGTTCAGCATGTTCTTTCGTCTTGGATGTGGTTGGATCAGTCTGCTGGCCCATTATCATCTCTTTTCCCACTAATATTTTCCTCGCCCCTCATGCCTGGCTGCCGCACCCATGATGCCGTGTCATTGGGTTTGGGGCAGAACTGGGCCCCTTGCATGGCGCCTTTCGCTGGGACAGTGGCCAGACAGCTGTTCGGCACCATCTTGATTTGGGCTGGGGTTTTGGGCTGCCGGGCAATGCAGCCCTAAATCGAGTGGGGGGGGTGGTGGGCTTGATGAAGGAGCACCTCTATGTAAGATCCCTACCATGTCCTCATTGTCTTTGTTCCTCCGGTCCACTAGATGGTGCTGTCAGTGATCAGAACTCTTCGAACGGCAGGTGGGCAGACGGAAAAGCTTCAGAGAGTCAAAGCAGTCAGAGTGAAGAGACTAATTCCTCAGGTGTGATGTTAATCCTGTGTTCGGTTAACTCTCGGGAAGTCGGAAATTCCAAGGGGCGTGACGTCAGGTCCGATGATCTCCTGTTCTAGCTACCACATCTCGGAACAAACATGGTTGCCTCCATGAAAACGCTGTTTTGTGTTGTTGCTTTATATTTTCCGCAGAATTTGGAGTGAGAATTTTTTTTTACAAGAAACAAACAAACAAGAAACACGAACTAGTCAAACCACATTAAAAGCTTTGTGATTATTAGTGGATCCATTGTGATTTTTTGAGGCAAAAAAACTAACAAAAACACTAACAAGTCTGGTAAAAAATCTGATATTGCATTCTAGGATACTGTTCACGATCACAATATGGTATTCCCTAAATCGAATACGTGCAATTATATTTATACCTATTAATACATTTAACAAAATAAACATTTAAAACTATTTTATAAAATAGAGTTAATGTGGTCTGTGTAAGCCGCCATGTTGAAATGATGTCACAAGGGAAACTTGGACAACAGAATTCTGTCCGACATCAACATCATAAGAGGCATTTCCGGCAGGGGGGGTGCTGTTCTGGGGGCTGTGAGGTGTTGGGGGGAAGGGGGTTCTCTTCTGCTGACTTCCTCCTCCTTAGTCCTGCACACAGTGGGTTTGACTGGACAGCTGCATCTCTGAATCTGAATCACTTTACTAAAATATTCAGGCATCAAAATATCAAAAGTTAAGCAAAATCCTAGGGTGGTTCCAAAAGCCTGAAAACCCCTGGTCTGGCATTCTGCAGCTTGGGACGGGTGATGGATCCGCATCTCTATCGGTCTGCTAACCCCCCCCAGACCCCCCCCCCCCTCCCCGTCACTGCTGTGAATAATTCACTGGGCCGCTACGCCTGGTTTTCGTTCCACTGGCAGCATCGATCGCAGCCTCTCTGCTCGATATGGGGGGGCCTGTCATCACCCCCAGTCTGTAAATGCTCTACTGTCATGTGGGGAGGCGGCGGCCCCGTACCGGGCCAGAATCTGCCCTGGAGGCAGAATCAGCGCTGATCATAATTTCAGTTCTGTGTGTGTCCAGCCTCAGTAGGCGATCCTCAGGGTCTGAGCCAGTGTTGGTGGGGGGGGGGGGGGTTAGGACCTAAAAATTTGGAACATAATTGGATTGGTCTGGGTTGGGGGCATAATATGATATGCTGTCATGGGGCCCGTGTTGAGGGCGGTCATTCAAATAACACAACACCCGTTAGCCATTCTGAAACTGAGCCCTCTGCCCAAAGCCACCAGCTCTCGTGTGTGTGTGTGTGTGTGTGTGTGTGTGTGTGTGTGTGTGTGTGTGTGTGTGTGTGTGAGTGTGTGAGTGAGCGCGGGCGGGCTGGTGGGGTTCTGGCAGGCCTCTAAGCCCTCATCAGTGAAATGGCTTTTTTACGGGTTGTCCTGCTCCAGTCCAGCTGCCCATGACTTCATCTCCGCAGGTCAGCTGAGCATCTCAGGAAGTTCTCCTCCATGTTACTCTAAGCTGCCACGACGCTTGTTTTGATGGGGGGTCCATTCGGCATTAGGGCTGCTAAGTAAAGCATGTTGGGGGAGGTGGAGGGGCGTGCAGTGCCGCCTGCAGAATATGTAATGGCCCCGCTGATTGGTTCATGTGTGACACCCGTCTGTGTGATTGGCTGTTGTTTCCCCCGGCCGCTTCCACTCGGGGTTTGGAGTGGAGGGGTGTTTATAGGTGACTTTCCATGCCTCGCTCTTGATGAGGAGCTCCCCCCCCCGCCCCCCCACACACACACAGACTGCCCGTGAGCAATTAGAGGGCCGAACTCATCTGCCCAGCTGGGATGGGGCAGTATTTTGGTCATTAAAAATCAAATGTTCCCACTGTGTTAATGTGAGAGTGGGAGCCCTGGACTCTCACTCTAATGGCATGTTGGTCTCACATGGTCACTGTCACTTGAGCCAGATTGTAGTCAAAGCCACAGTAGGGGGACAGCCACTGTATGACAGTGTGCCTGGAGACATTGATGTGAGCAGCCGTGCCTCTGATTTCGGCATTTTCTCTTGAATGATCTCTGCTTGGCATCGACTCCCGTCAGGCTCTGGGACGATACACCGAGCTTAAGATGGGGCTCGACTGTTACCCCAGGAGATGGGGATGGAGGTGGGTGAGGAACAAGGGAAGAGAGAGGGGGAAGGAAAATGGAGGGAAAGAAAGATCTGAATCGGGATGCAGGATGAGTGTAAAGCCCTGGTACACAGACCTGCATCCAGGCATACTTGTAGGAGCTTCAGGGCGGCCGAAGGGTGTTTCTGCTGAAGGAGCTTAGCGAGAGGGTGGAGGCGTCCATTTGGATGGAGGCCAGGAAACCACATCCACCCTCTGCATGTCAGTGCGGGGAAGGGTGTTTCTGCTGAAGGAGCTTAGCGAGAGGGTGGAGGCGTCCATTTGGATGGGAGCCAGGAAACCACATCCACCCTCCTGCATGTCAGTGCGGGGAAGGGTGTTTCTGCTGAAGGAGCTTAGCGAGAGGGTGGAGGCGTCCATTTGGATGGAGGCCAGGAAACCACATCCACCCTCTGCATGTCAGTGCGGGGAAGGGTGTTTCTGCTGAAGGAGCTTAGCGAGAGGGTGGAGGCGTCCATTTGTATGGGGGCCAGGTAACAACATCCACCCTCTGCATGTCAGTGCGGGGAAGGGTGTTTCTGCTGAAGGAGCTTAGCGAGAGGGTGGAGGCGTCCATTTGGATGGGGGCCAGGTAACAACATCCACCCTCTGCATGTCAGTGCGGGGAAGGGTGTTTCTGCTGAAGGAGCTTAGCGAGAGGGTGGAGGCGTCCATTTGGATGGGGGCCAGGTAACAACATCCACCCTCTGTATGTAACTGAGCCGCTGGGAGCTCCACCTCCACCCATCTGCTGTGCCGGTGTAACGGCGGGTTTCTGGGCCACTAGACTGAGCCCTCGCATCATACAGGATATGTCTGCCTGCTGCGCCCCCCTCTCCCCATCCCGATTCCCATGGGGGGGGGCTGCATCAGCTCATGAATAATTTACACAGCAGCGGAGCAGAAATCGGACAATCGTGGACCTGGAATAAATTTACACTTGGAGATGGGGAAGGGGGGGGGGGGGGCATGTCCTGGTGGTGGTGGCGGGGGGGGGGGGGGGGCTAGCATGGGTTTTGGGTCTCTGGGTCTGAGGATCGGCGCCCTTAGACGTCAAAGGAGCTAAACGACAAAGGAGTCAGGGATGGGGGGGTCACTGCATAACTTACTTTATGCATTTAATTAAGACCGAAGCAGTGACAGTTGGACCCCCCAAAAGCGGCGACATCATGCTGCATATGTCTGGCCGGCATGAGGAGGACCCTCTGCCTCTGATTATCTCAGTGATGATGATGGTACAGTGTCAGGAACCTCGGGCCGAAGTACACTGTACAGCTCAGCTGGGGGGGTGCGAGAGCTGGGCCCCCTGGGCGGGGAGGGATTCTCCCTCATCCTCTGATGCATTCAGCGTTGCCGGGGGAACCTTGTTTTTCCCTCTTACTCCTACCTCACCACTGTGGCTGTGCAATTCCCAGAAAGGGTTGGGGGGGGGTGCTATGGCGCCCCCTAAGGACGGACGCAAGCAATATCTGGGGAGTGATGGTCAATCGGGTCTCAGCAGGTCCCCTTGGGGTTGGAGAAGTACGACCGGGACCGAGGCGCTCATTAACGAAGACGGACGGAGGGGGTTGGCGGAGCCTCTTTGATGCGGGATCCTGTGTCACACGTAGAAATCGGCCATGAGGACACATCAGTCAGGTTTACTGCCCAGTCCTGATGGTTTTATAGGGCTGGGGGGATTCAAAGCACAGGGGGCTGCAGGAGACGAGCGCAAGGTGGTTTGGGTGTCCGTCGGGGGGGAGGGTGGGATACAGAGTTAGTGAATGAATGGATGATGATGTCGTACTGCATGTTCCGACAGTCTGTGTCAGTCTGAACAGTGTGTTGGACTGGCTGTGCAGTGTGTGTCTCAGCTCCCCCAGCCTGTATGACACTGCGCTGTTTCCCTGGACTCTTAACAGAGGCGTGTCCCTCCCCATCCCACCCACCTCACACACCTGCCCAGACTTGCTGCCCCCCCTGCCTTTGTGACTGGGATAAGTGCCGTTCTGTGGCTCTTTCTGTTTGTATGAGAAGCACCTGAAGTGCAGGCTGTTGGCATCTAAGTGCAGGAGCGCTGCGGGGGGTGGCAGGTTCAGGAACGTGACGTCGGCCACAGCCTTTGTCCTCCGATGAAAGCCCTCCTCCCCCTGTCCTGACAGTGGCGTGCAAGACACTGCCACCTGAACGTGATTCGGGTGGCTTATAATTGCTGGGGGGTGGGGCTCTATGCGGCCAGCTGGTTTGTAGTTATGGGGAGGGCTGTCATTTCGGGTGGGGCAGTGAACTCTGTTCGGGGTGGTTTTTCTTGTCCTCAGCTGCAGATATAATCAGGTAGCCGCCATCTGTTTGCCCCCAGGCTTGGGGCGGGGGTCCGCAGGCATACCTCAGGACACCCTCGGACACTCCGCTGCTGTCTGGCAGCACGCTTTTGGTGAGGCACCTCATATCCTCATGGTTCTATACAACCGCTTTGCAGGCTTGTTAAACACATTGCGTTCCATTTGCCCTCGGAACTCGGATTCCGAGTCGGATTCCGAGTTCTGAAGCCGGAAGTGACAACATGCGCGCTCCTGTTTCTCGGCAATCCAAGAAATATCTCGGAGCAGCACAGAGGATCCAGAGTTCAGAATCCAAGATGGCTGCGCCCTTTATCAACAGAATGGAAAGTTGCAGTTTTGTACTGTTTAAGCACTACTTAAATCGGTCGCACACACTATACCGTCCGACTTATCTGTGGACGTGTTGCTACGGAGTTTTATACGTAAAGCACCGCGCGTAATGCGTTATCAACTGATATTGCTAACAATGGCTAACAATTAACCGGGCTGGAATTGGATTTCATGATTAGTCTAATTATTTGTCGGATTCAAGGTAGTTCGGGCTAACTGTAAATGAACGAAGATAAAGGCCATTTAAACTGAGATACCTTAAATCCGACAAATTTCATAGGGGTCCATGGTATTGCTACTTCTGTCTCAAATGGAACGCACCCGACTCGGTTTTTCCCGAGTTTTTAGCGGATGTGACGTAATTGCGGAATCCGAAAATCGGCTCCCAAGGCGAATGTAACGCACAAATAGCCCACACTGATGCTCATTCGCTGCCCCAGATTACCTTCCTGGAAGGAAACTAAACACACAAACCGAGAAGGACCGCCGTCATTTAGGAACCCCAGGGCATTTGAATTACAGAGTGGGGGGCAGGAAGGGGGGGTGACACTGAGGCAGCCCGGAAGCGAGCCGGCACTTGTGAGCGCACGCTGATGGTGGGGAGATCCCCCCCCCCTGCGATTGTGGACTAAACACAGGACAGCTGCGGTCAGCTGATCCAGCTGCCAGTGAGGGGCAGGCAGGCTGACGTCTGCAGTTAAGCAGCATGGAGGCCTGGCTGTCGGTGGTCTGCCTGCGAGTCTGTCCGTCTGCCGCCCGACCGTTACCCGTCTGCCGTGACGCTCTGCTATGAGCCGACGCCGGCCCCGCATTATGATGGGGGGGGGGCACGCTGTCTCCCCCAGCCAGACGCTTGCCGCTTTTCACGCCCAGGAGCTTCAGCACCTCCGTTTCCTACAGCGACTGCCACCTTTGACGCCGCCGTCTGAGCTGTGTTGTGACTTTTTCCTGAAAACTGGTGGGCGGTGAAATGTGGCGCCGGTCCGTTCTGTCGGCACTGTGTCACCGCTGGGTCACTCCGGGCCACGGGCCCGGCTTTGTGCTACCAAGCTGATGCTGAGTTTGTCACAGGCACGCCATCAGTAACTCTAACAGTTGGGACATTGTCACCCCCCGCGCCCCCCCCTTACCTGGCAGGGGCTCTGTGGAGCACAGAGCCTGTATTGAGCCTGAGTCACGAATGCTGCAGATCATTGAGTGTGTCATGTCTGGGTCTCTGGGCCTGGGGATCAGTACCCTTAAAAGTCAAAGGAGCAAAATGACACATGAGGCGATTTGGTGGGGGGGTGGGTCACTGTCCTGGGGGCTCTGCTGTTTTATCAGGAATTACCTCCCCTAAGGGCTACTACTGGCCATGGACTGACCTGGGGGGAGGGGGGTTTAGGGGAGCGTGATGAGGACAAAGCACTGGTCACCCAGTAAAAGATGCCAGGATGGCTGGCCTGGGTCCGTGCCCCGCCCACTTGACAGCACGCATATTTATTGGCTAGAAACGCAGAAGTGCTTCACCACCACAGTGTCTGTCCTTTCCTGTCGCTACTCCGCTTCCCCTTGTCAGCTGGTGTGTGAGATTTACTTCCATACACTGTAATGTTTGTCCTGCTCCCACTGTTATTTCCTCTGAGCTCATGCGAATATACCTGCGTGTGTTTAAGTCCCAGTCACTACTCAAGAACTGTTTAAGAACATGAGCACATTGAATGGTGACAGAGCAAGAACTGGATGCCTTTTTTTGACGGGTGCTGCAGCCCTCTGATTATCTCAGTGATGATGATGGTACAGTGTCAGGAACCTCAGGCCGAAGTACACTGTACAGCTCAGCTGCTGCCCAGCAGGTCGGGTCTGTTACCCGCCCCCCCCAAAGTGCTGATTGACAGGAAGCCACACTCTTCTTCGTGATACTTCACTCTACATCTTTTTATTTGTCTTTAATATATTTTGGATTATTTCTTGCATGTGTCCTTGCTGCTCATGAAGCTCTTTTGAAGGAGCTTATTTTCTGCACACCCCCATTCCTGCCACGCTGGCTGTCACATGCCCAGAGCTGCTGGGGGGTTTCATATGTAGGCTATGCCCTCCTGTACCCTTGCCAGGTAAGCCCCAGCATATCTCCTGGTTACCTAGTGAAATGCACCCTGCAGCCTTGCCTGGATTCCCTGGGTACCACATGCCCACATGACACCACAGCCGGGGCCGTGTGCTTTCTGATTGGCCAAAACGTTGCACTGCGCCCACGACACTGTCCTTCCTTTCCTGTCACTGCTCTGCTTCTCTGCCGGCTGTTTCATGTGATCCACTTCCAAACGCTGTAATACTTTGGAGCTAAAACCACACCTGCTCCGTTCAGGCCACGCCCACTTACCGGTGACCTAATCTGGGCCTGATCTCCCCCCTCTTGCCCCTTTCTACAGGCGAGCACCTGCGGATCTGCCCCCAGGGCTACACCTGCTGCGTCAGTGAGATGGAAGAGAGCCTATGGAACATGAGCCAGCGTGAATTCAAGGGCCAGGTGCGGGACCTGGGCCACGCCCTGCAGGCCTCGCTAAGCACCCTCTACGGGAACTTTGATGGTGAGTGGTGGTGAGAGACTCCCAGCAGCCGCACGTTGGCTCCTGGGGGCCGTGACAACAGGTCTTCACATCTACTGATCGTTGGTGTCAGTGTGTGTGAGATATCTGCCTGTGTACAGTGACACTAATGTTTCACTTTCAGTTCATAGAAGCGTACAGATGCGGGGGTGGGTGGGGGTGGGGTTAATCTGACTCGTACACTTCCGATTAATTGGTCAGGGTGCACGGAATACAAACGTCACCAGATTACCATGACAACCTGACGCCTGACCGAGCGGAGCAAAGCATGCTGGGAGGAGCACATGCTTGATCGCCTCACTGCTGCAGCTGTTTGTACCGCTCTGTGTTTAGGGGGGTGGGTCACGTTAACCACCAGGCCTCTGCTTTTTGGGAAATTATCCCAGGTCCCCCCCCCCCCAGTTGTGACACTGTAATTTGCAGCTGCTATCCAGGGTGTGCGGTCACATGATCACATGTGTGGATGTGGCTCGCATTTGAGGAATCCGGGGCTTAGCCAGCTGGCCGGCGTGGCATCCCGTGAGAGTGGACGAGGAAGACGAGGGGGACCGTAAACACTGTACCCCCGGTTTGTGAGCAGGGCTGGAATGGTGTCTGATATTGCCCCCCCCGAAGCTGAGGTTGTCAGCGGCAAGATGAGGCACCAAGGTGAAGCACGGAGGTCTGCTACTTAGTGTGGAGTGATGGTTAATTACAGTCAGAGGTCGTTAGATGGGGCTGAGCCTGCCCCCCCCCTTCTTCTTGTCAGATCATCATGTTTCCACTTCAGTACCCCCTCCAAGCTACACTGGTTGGTTTTTCAGAAAAAAAGTTAAATATCATGGGGTGGGGGGGCAGGGTTTCCGTGGATCATAGCCAGCCAGCTTTGCCCTTGAAGGAGAGGGGGGGGGAGCCTCACCGTTAGTCTGAAGCACATTGTTTCAAGGCTAATGAGATGCTGGGGGGGCAGGGGTATGAAATCTGATTATAAGCCTACAGGTGTGGTAGTGGTTATGGAAATCGGCATTTGACCCCCTTCTAACTGACTGATGGTGTGCATGGCAGCCTGGGGTAGGTGGGGGCAGGGCTGTGGTGAGGGGACGGTGAAGGAGGGGGAGGAGGTAGTGATGAAAACCTGAGAGCGGCAGTATGTTTAACAAACCATCAATGTTTTAAAACGGGCATTTCCCAAGGACGGCCGTCCGCATCACACAGTGGGAAGGTGGCTGATTCTGCCATCTGGCATTCTGAGAAGCACGCGATCACCCCCTGTGGGTGGTAGAGGCCACGGTGGGTTACTATTACCGTGCCGACCGCCCTCCCCAACCTGGGTCACTCTCTGTGTGGTTCTCTCCCCCCAGATCAGGACAATTTCCACTCGGTCTGTGTCACTTACAAGGTCGGCTCGGTCACCAGGCCATCTGGCTGCATTTCTGAGCTGCCCACGATGACCCTCCACCACCACCCCCCCCACATAATCATACTTGTCCAGGGGGGGTGGGGATTCTCTCGCTGAGCCCGCCATCTCTGGGCATGTTCCAGATGCATGGGGACAGAGCAGCTCTGTGCTCTCGTCACCAGGGAGAGCTTAAGCCGCACCGCTTGAGTCTGCATCTGCGCGGTGCTCGCCCTGCATCTGCACTCGGGTCGGTCTGCATTTGCATGGTGCTCACCCTGCATTTTTACTCTGGTTGGTCTGCATCTGCGCGGTGCTCACCCTGCGTCTGCACTCGGGCTGGTCTGCATTTGCACGGTGCTCACCCTGCGTCTGCACTCGGGCTGGTCTGCATTTGCACGGTGCTCACCCTGCATCTTTACTCTGGTTGGTCTGCATCTGCACTCGGGTCGGTCTGCATCTGCGCGGTGCTCACCCTACATCTACACTCGGGTCGGTCTGCATCTGCGCGGTGCTCCCCCTGCATCTGCACTCGGGTCAGTCTGCATCTGCACGGTGCTCCCCTTGCATCTGCACTCGGGTCGGTCTGCATCTGCACGGTGCTCACCCTGCATCTGCACTCTGGTCGGTCTGCATCTGCACGGTGCTCACCCTGCATCTGCACTCTGGTCGGTCTGCATCTGCCCCATGCCAGGGCTATTCCCTGTGCTGTCGAACCCACTGCTTATGTACATGCTTAATATTTAAAGTTTGGGCTTAACTTACAGGGAGGAGGCACTGTGGGGTGCCTGTAATTATCTCTGTGTGTCTGTGTGACGCCATAAGACGGTGAGGTCATCATGTGACCATCCTGACTCCAGTCGGAGGCCCGCTGTGTCTCCTGAGTGTCGCTGTAATGGGCAGGATAAGGAGCTTGTTCCAAGTGCTGGCAGGTTGTGGAAAAACATGCAGATCCATGCGGGTTGTGAGCTGAAGCCTGCCGGCGTCGGGAAACACAGAGGACCACTCCCAACCCGGGCTGGACCGCTCCGCTGTGGTCCAAAATGAGCTTTGTGTGCACGTTCCTGCTGGCTGTGTGCATGGTGCTGGGGAAACAGAGATGGGTGATGCACAGGGAGCCCTGGTCTAAGATTTTAAAGGAAGCAGGCATCCAGTGTGGGGGTCTGAGGCATGTCAGGTACTGCTGGGGATGGGGGGGGCGGGTGCAGAGATGGAGAGAGTTGAGGGGGGGTAGACGTTTCTCCTGTTGTTCTTCCAATATTATTCCCAAACTCAGAAACGGTCCGCATGTTGTGTTTATTTTTATGGCAGTGGGCGTGCGGTTTCATAGTTTCTGTAAATAACTTCCTTTTAGGGGGGATGCTGATGTTCCTGTATCTCCCCCCTCCCTTACAGGGTACTTTGCAGAGCTGCTAAACCGCTCCGAGAGCCTCCTGCAGGCCTGGCTGGGCAGCACTCCTGCCGGGCTGTACGCAGAGGGCGCGGCCGTCTCCCGCGAGCTCTATGCTGACCTGCGCCGCTACCACCGCGGCTCTGGCGTCAACCTGGAGGAGGCGCTCAACGACTTCTGGCCACGCCTGCTGGAGCGCCTGTTCCGGGTGTGGGGCCTGCAGGAGCCCCCCACCGGCGACTTCCTGGAGTGCATGGCCAAACAGATGGAGGCTCTACGGCCATTTGGGGATGCCCCTCGTGACCTGCGGCTCCGAGTCAAGCGCGTCTTCGTGGCCGTGCGCTCCTTCGTCCAGGGCCTCTCCGTCAGCCGCGACGTGGTCCGCAAAGTCTCACAGGTACCTACGGGCAGCACTTCCGGAAGGTTCTCCACACCGTCGGGGGACTGCTTGGGGCAATCGGCACTCCTAGCATTAAGTGCCCTCTACATTCTTCTCTTACTGTCTCCCGGGCAAATGTTCGATTCACAGTGACACAAATCGCTGTTTGGGGACAGTGCCTGTTTGCTCACTCCTCCGCACTGTCACGTCCCGGCTGGGGACCATGCCATCCAGGCCCTGAACGCGGCTGTGAGTGTGCCTGGGTGGGGATGAAGGCTCGTCTCCCGGCCTTTCTGGCACTTTCCTGCGGATGGAGTGACTCACGTTTTCCGTGACGGTCGGATGAAGCGGTGTGTTAATGTGGTGTGGGTGCGGCATGTTCCTGAAGATCACGCCTCACCACTTCCTGCTTTGGACATATGCATCATGTTAACTTGCTTAATTCTGAGGGGAGGGGTGGGGGCACACAGCTAGGGATCTGGGCTGCTACTCGCTGCGTTCTCCGGCCATGTCTGAGCAGCAAGATCGATCTGTGTCGGGGTGCGGGTTGGGACCGTTTCCTGCATGTTGTATGCCTGTGTCACTGGTGGTCTGCCTTGTGTTGTGGGTGGGGGGGGGGGGCTGTTCCCAGAGTGTTACACATTTATAACCCACCCCAAAGCCCTCTGCCCTCTTCACTCATACATTTCATGTTCATCAGAGGAGCTAAGCTAATGATTTAGTGAAACCAGCGACCAGCCCCCTGTCACAGGTGTCGAACCCCCCCTCCCTAATCTCTTCCCCCACCTGGTTCCCCTGCACACAGCTGGTCCGTATGGAGATCCTTTTCTTGCCATTGGTCGCTCTTGGGACTAGTGGGGGGGGGGGGTACTTTATGCTTCTGGCTGGAGCTCAGTGCTGTACTCCGCTTTGGTGATGTTTTAACAGGAAAACTTTTTTTTTTGTCCATTTTTAAACATCCAAACTAAATTCCCCTGACCGCACATCTGTCTGACACCTTCCACATCCTGTTTGCAGCACATTCCTAAACGCATTTCCTGGTGGAGTGTAAATCCCACGCAGTGCAAATCTGAGAGGCGCCCCTTAGACATGGAGTGCTGTGTGCTTAACCCTGTTCATGCCGTGTCCTCAATTTTGCAGAAGGCTAATCATCATCGTCACCATCATCATCATCACCATGGTGAAAAGCAAAGCAGACCATTCCGTCTGTCTCTGGGATGTCACAATGATTCATTAGCGATTTCGTTATCTAGGACAGCTGGTGAAGGCCTCAGGAGTCGCGGTTACAAATATCCGCCGCTGTGTTCAGCCGCCAGACAGGATTTCATCACTGCTGATATGCTTGTACGCCATTTTAAAGTCAGTGTTCACCAGCAGACATGGTTTGTCCGGCATTATCTGGGTCCTGCATCTCCGAATTGCTCCCCAAGCCTGTTTGGAATTTTAATCAGCAAAAGCAGGGATTTTGGAATTTAAAAAAACATGCAAGCATTTGTCATGTAAAATGCGAAATTCCGTCTTTAATCTGTCCCTGGTAAACAGATTAGGACATTACAGTGACCAATCGGAACAGAGTCCCAGCCCAAAATGACCCCCTCTGTTGCAAAATTATTGCAATAATGTTAAATTCACAAACCATTGTCACCCTACTTGAGAGTGCCCAGTGGGTGGGGGGGCAGTCTGTGTCCCCTGAGAGCACAGACAGGCTGTAATCGCAGCTGCTCCTGGCTGTGGGCTCGATGAGTCAAGGGCGGAGGGGGTCTGAGTATCTGTCTGCTGCGCAACTTAACTGCTGCCCCCCCCACTGGAACATTTCCCCAAGAGGCCACTGAGGAGAGGAATCGCCCGTGTGCCTCAGAGAGCAGATCAAAGGTCACACCAGACACAAGCCATGTTTAAAATGGTTTGGGGTTCGAGATCTGCACCGAACGGTGGCTCTGCCCCTCCCCAGCTCAGAAACAACAGATCACTGGGTTTGTGACTAGCAGGAGCAGAATTTGGCTCAATTTGGAAGGTCCAGGCAGCTACGGTGGTGGGTCAGAGGTTGTATGTATGGATAGATGGATGGATAGAAAGCAGATTATACAGTGCTTAAAGCTATCTCGCTCTCTCCAGTAAGACACTGCACCGTGCCTCACTGAGCCTCCCTGCTGTCCTCCCCAGGTGCCGCTGAGCTCAGAGTGCACCCGTGCCATCATGAAGATGACATACTGCCCGCAGTGCCACGGCATCGCCTCCGTCAAGCCTTGTGCCATCTACTGCCGCAATGTCATGAAGGGCTGCTTGGCCAATCAGGCGGACCTGCAGCCCGAGTGGAGCAACCTAATCTGTGAGCCTGGGGGCCCTTTGGGGTTAGGGGTCTCAGGCCGTTTGGCGTATGGAGGCCCTTTGGGGTTAGGGGTCTGTGGACCCATTGGGATCAGGGGTCCTTTGGGGTTAGACCCAGTTCCCTCATGGAGTGGCACACTGACCCCCTTCCCTTCTCTTTCCCAGTTGCCTTGCTGCAGATGGCCTCCCGCTTCATCTCTGGGGACTCCAGGCTCGATGTGTCCATCTTCTCCATCCCCCAGCATATTTCTGAGGGCATCCTGAACATGCAGGAGAACCGGGACATCTTCACCAATAAGGTGACCCCTCCCCAGGGACAGAAATCCCTTTATACGCTGGCTAGCTTCCTGATTGGGGGTTTTATTTTAGATTTTGCATTTTACATTTACAGAGACTGATCCAAAACGACATACATTTAATGAGAAAACAGGGTCAGTTAGTCCCTGGAGTGATTCGGGCTCAAGGGTCCAAAGGTAACATTACTCAAGGGATTCTAATTGGTGGAGTGCAAAATTCGCTAAGCCACACACCGGCCCTGATTTTTACTAGAAGACAGTTTTTGGTGGTTTTACATAGTATTTTTCGCACCATCCCTAAACCTGCCACATTACACACACAAACACAATTCCTGTTAACCACTACACCACCTGTTGGCCTAAGGTGGCTTTACACCCTGTTTGCGGTTGCTGTGTTCCAGGTGTCGCAGGTTTGTGGGAGTCCCCAGGTCCGCAGCACCCAGGGCACCCGGCCAGAGGAGGCCAGGAAGCCGGGGGCCGCGCTTGACAGCAAGGTTCCCAACATCCTGGCCGCCAGGCTGGAAGGGCAGGTCAGTCCGCCTGCTGATATGGCAGCACGTCATGCTAAGGCTTAGACACGCGCTACGGCTACACTAAGGCTGTTAAACTAAAGCTACACAGCGCCTGAGGCTACAACACATGCTGCATGTGGAGGCGATGCTAAGCCCTTCATGTTAAAGCTGGGGGGTAGAACACACACTGCAGTCCTTTATGCTAAAGGTCCAGAACACTATGGGCTAAAACACACACTTTACGCTAAAGCTACCACCTGCTAGTGGCTAAAACACACACCATACATGGAGGTTTCGCTAAGCCTTTTACATGAAAGCTACAGGGCACTGGGGGGGTAAAACACTCGCCGTACACAGAGGCTATGCTAAGCCATTTAAGTTAAGACACTTTATCTGCACATTTTCGGAGCCTCTCATCCCCATACTAAATGTTAGTGGTTCATAGAGGCCTGCACATCCCAGTCACCCGGAGCGAAGCAGGATCAAACCTGTCCGCTCGCTGTGATCCGTCTGCTTCATTGGGGGGGGGGGGGGGGGGCGCCAGCGCATGCTCGATCTGTTTTTTGCCATCTTCGAAGCTTTGCCTGGAGCACCCCAGGGGGACAGCGGGCAGCTCCTCTCAGGAGGCTTCTAGAAGGTTCTGAGGCACTCTAGTAGAGCCCACTGTGAAAACGTTCCCTGTCAGTCCCTCCCGCAGGAAGTGTAGAGGTGTAGAGGACAGCCAGGCATCAACTGGTGATGGTGATGGCATGGTGATGGGGGGGTCCCATATGTTCTTTTGTCCTTGGTGCTCTTGCTGTGGATCGCGTCCCCGTTGTCACTCCCAGAAACAGTCCAGTGTTATATCGCCTCCTGCCCCCTCCCCCCAGATGTCACAGGTGAGCAGCAAGCTGACAGAGAAGCAGTCCTACTGGGTCCAGCTGCCAGAGCTGCTGTGCGGGAAGAAGGAGGTGCCCAGCATCTCCAAAGACAAGTGCTGGAACGGCATGACCAAGGACAGGTGGGTTGCCCCTGTTCTTCCATGTCAGCGCCCCTGTGAGGTGATCTGAGATGGTTAATCCAGATTGCCTCCTACACCTGATAGGTACCTCCCTGAAGAAATGGCCGATGGCCTAGCCAACCAGATAAACAACCCCGAGGTGGAGATGGACATCACTAAGCCAGACATGACTGTGCGTCAGCAGATCATGCAGCTGAAGATCATGTCCAGCAGACTCAAGAACGCCTTCGACGGCAACGATGTGGACTTTCAGGATGCCAGTGAGTAGGGGGGCAGAGGGGGCAACATGGGGGGGGTCTACAGTCCGTGATTTTCAGGCTGTGATCGCCACCCTGATCCGCTGTGACATTTTTACTGAGTTACCTGATGATGGGATGTGACCTAACCCCCCCCCGCCATTCCCTGTCCCTGCTGCAGGCGATGACATCAGTGGCTCAGGCAGTGGCGCGTGCATTGAAGAGCACTGCGTTCGTGGGGACCCCCGCGTTTTGGCCCCCAGGACGGACCGGCCTGGACTGTATGCCTACACCCCTGAGAAGAAGACCCCCGCCAAGGACACGGGCAGCCATGGCCAGCCCAGCGCGCCCCCTCTCCTGCTTTCATTGGTCGTTCTGCTGCTGTGGCGGTAACTGACAGGAGATCTCACCAACCAGAACTGAGATTTGGGGAACAGGGTGGGGGGCTGGGTACACAGTGGAAGGGGTCGTAACAGAACGTGATGCACGTCACATGTTTTTTTAAGGGATGGAAAAGTGATCTTTGGAGTCTTTCATTTTAGTGTTTTTTTTTTCTTCTTGCCCCTAGACTTGACGTAAATTTCAGTGTGGTGTCAGCACGGCCCCGCCGTTCGCTTACTAGCGGTCACCCCCCCAATAACGCCTCCCTCCCCATCTCCTGCATCGCAGTAGCAAGTAGTGAGTTCACTTCTGCCAGATCTGACTTTTTCCCCCATTGGAGTAGGTTTAGGGTTAATTTATTACTGGTGGTGGGGGAGGGGGGGGGGTTAAAAATAGTTAAAAACCAAATGCTGGGGAGTTTACAGGAAGATGCCGGGCCGGGTTTCAAGTGTCCAGTGACCGCAACCACATCATGGTGCAGAGCGATGTGAGTACTATGGAAAAGAGGCTGCGGCTTGGTGGGGTGGGCGGTCCGGGGGCTACTGGGACTGCCCCGTGGCTGTCAGAGGTCGGGAGAGGTGAGCAGAAACACATGGCAGGAGCCTCCTGTGGCTCTGAGACACTGGCAAATTGCCCCGGGAGGAGAACATGGGAGGCGATAGAAAAAAAAGCCTCACCTCCGGACATGAGGATGTGATTCCTCTCCTTAAAGGACGAATGGAGGAGCCACTAAATGTGAGAACGGATGAGAGCGACAGGAGCACTGTGCTGCTGGGCCTAGAAAAACTGCACGGGAGAGCAGGGGCGTGAGGCGGCTATGAGGTGGGAAACACGGCAGTGTGTATAAAGGAAAGCAGAGGCATTGAGCACGCGAGCTGATGCAGGGCTGCAGATTTGCTCTGCTGGGATTACGGAGCACTTTCTGTCCTGTGATTTCCCACGATGCTGACGATCCAACAGATGAGGAAGGGAGAAGAAGAGGACAAACGGTGACATTAACGACTCGTTCATTCCCACCTGAAGAAGCGCTAATCGGCTGACAGTCTCAGCTCCCCATCCCCCGCCCTCCCCCGCCTCCTCGAACCCAGTCTCCCTGACGCCAGGCCCTCGGCTACGGCACTGGAATCCAGCTCCTCTGGGCGAGAAGGCCGATGCTTTTTCACAGAGTTTGCCAGGAGACAAGCCTTCCAAAACGATTAACATTCATGGAATAAGCCTGCATTTTACTTTCTCCTATTGCACCTTTTCATCACCTTTGATTGGAACAAAAAGCTGCCAGTAATACTGAGCACAGCCCACTGCTCATGGACTTAAAGCTCTTTTTGTCTGTCTGCCCAGGGCACATGTTTGCAGAGCAGTGAATGGGTGCTCTATGTGCTCTATGAGGGGAAGGGGACTCTCTCTTATTAGTATGCTGAGGGACAGGTACTCATCACTACGGGGATGGATCACGGGCCCTAAATATGCCGTAGACACGGCGATTGTATCTGCTGTCTGTAAAACGCAATCAAAACCAAAGCCAAAGCGTTTATTTGGGGGACTTCGTGCTTGTGAATGAAAGATGATGATTGACATGTGCTGTTGTTGTTGTTTGGTCTTGGATTCTTGTGTCAATTACCTATGGAGTCAGAGGGGTACCATAAAAAAGAATAAATCTGTAAAAAGAATAAGGAAATAAATGTTGAAATAAATAAAAGGAAAAGAAATTTTAAATAAAGGAATAATTAAAACACTTTTCTTTATTGCTTTTAATTCTTAGCGTATTGCTGTTCATAATGCCGTATTGCTCAAGAGGGTCTAGCTGTAGACGTCTGTGGAGTGGTGCTCCATCCGAAATATGTTACCTCCACAGGAAACACGTGATCTTTAAGATAGGACGTAAAGTGGAGCTCCGATTAGGGTTAGGGTTTATTCGCTATATCACAGTCGAGTCACGTGTTTCCTGTGGAGGTGATGTATTTCCGGTGGATCTCCACTCTGCAGGCGTCTGCAGATGGACACTTCTTGTATTGCTCGTCGTTTAACCGTGCTGGTTTTACTTTTTTTTTTTTTTACTTTTTTACTTTTTATTGCTTTTACTAAAGGGACAAGCTGTCAATTAACTTGCTTTGAGCACGCCTTCCTGCCCAGGCTGAGTAGTCAGTTCCAGCACACGTGAATGCTGCTTTGGCAGAATCCTTGTATCATTTGTTCATTCCTTTTCGACGGAAACCTGGAAGGGACATGGAGGGGAAAAAACATGCCCTTTTGCAAGATCTCGCAAAACTTTCCATTACCATTAATAACTCGCACTATCCGTTTGAAGTACAAAAAAACAGATTTAATAAGTAATAATAAGTATAAACTTAAACAACACAATCATGTCCTGTAAAGTGTGGGACGTTACACACCATATAACTTTCACATTAGGTATATTCGTATTGATCCCCTGTCACCTTCTGGCTAGCTACCTAAGGCTGATGCTGTGCGCACAGAAAACATGATGGGGTAAAAAATTCATTTTCTCTCGGTGATAAATATAGACTCACCAAAGCTTATGACAAATTAACAAAATCAAGCAGTGAAATTACAATAAGCTATATTTTATGTACAGTACAATATTGTAGTATATTTGAATTATGCACAGTTCAATTTCTACAGTACTATATTTTGAAAAACGTTTGAAACCGCTATACAGTCGGCCCTCGTTTATCGCGGTTAATCAGTTCGAGACTCCACCGCGATAAGTGAATTTCCGCGAAGTAGGATTCTTTATTTATAAATCGAATATTTTTGTAGTTAGAGCATAGAAAACCTGTTTACGACCTTCTAAATACGTTTTTTTAAAACATTATTAGACATTAAATACCCTTCAGTCACCATTACTGTTATGATTGCTGGACAACATCAAAACGTCAATGACAGACCTGGGGTTACAGACTCTGACGTGGACTTAAATACACCGGACGGATCAAACTGACAGGAAACAGCTGGTAACCATCGAGGCTGCACACTTGGTTAATAAGGGGGCGTGGCACACAAGAGGATCGTAGGCAGGTCTTGACAATTACACTCCTATTACCCAATATATTAGACAAAATAAGAGAAAATAAGACATATTAGACGTTACAAATATTATTGTATATTTAATTACGAAGAGCAAAGATGCTTCCGATGTGTAGCGATGTATCATTTTCACTGTTTCGATCAACTTTTTAATGAATATACAAAAAAAAAAAAAAAAAAAACGCGAAATAGTGAAGCCGCGAAAGTCGAACAGCGAAGTGGCTAGGGACGACTGTACTGTAATTTGAAATGCGCTTGATACAGCTATATTGTATTCTAAGCCAATGAACTTCGGTAAATAGCGACGTTCCACTTTATTACCTTATATTCATGTAATAAATGTATACAAATGTCAATTAGTTGGTAATCTGCCTGAAACAAAGAAAAAAATGGGGTTTAATGATTACCTGCATATATAGTGATCAGTATCATCCAGACATACGATATGAGATCTGTTATATGCGGTTTCCACTGTGAATCGTTTTGTTAGCTAGATATTTGTTAGTCGATAGCAATCAAAGCGGGACACAAGCTTTTTTATGCTTTATTTCTTTATTACTTATAGGACCGGTCACGTATGTTCATAATTCTTATTATATCTGGCCAGCAGATGGATCTATCGTTTTCCACAGAATAAAAAATAATGTAATGTGATCCCACTAATAAGCGCTGGCAAGTTTTATATTAGCCTCAATTGTATTGGTTATAAATCGAATTTTCCGATGCAGAAATATGGAGACAAGAGCAAAAACTGCCTCCAAGGAATTACATTCGAGCCGAGTTCCAGCGTTGTGAACATGACAAAAATCCCTGGTTCCAGAAAAAGATGCTTCTGCGTGAAAGTGCCTTTCGTAAAACGTGCCCACGTTTCAACGCATTGTGTTTTGGAATTAATAAAACGTGACCACGGTTAACTAAAACGTTTTCCGCGAATAACTTGTCACATACGAGTGTAACACCTCATATGTCAGATGAAAAAACAAAATAGAATGCGAGGCCCTGTTATCCACTTTTTCCATTTTTGATTTGCACAAAATTGGAAATCGGAAAAGAAGCTGAAAGCAGAATTCACGTGTGCTGGAATTGACTACTCAGCATGGGCAGGAAGGCGTGCCTAAAGATAGCTGATTGACAGCTTGTCCCTTAATTAAAAGCAATACCACAAAATTACAAAAGCTAAAGCAATACGGGAAAATTAAAAGCACTCCGTTGAAATGAAAAGCGTCAAAGAAGAGCATTCATTTAATCATTCTTGTATTTTTAATATATTTTCCGCATTATTTGATTTTTATTTGTATTTATTTCATTTTCTTATTCAACATTCATTTCCTTATTCTTTTACATATTTATTCTTTTTATGGCACTCGTATGACCCCACAATTCCCATAAACGTACTGAGGTTTTGAAATGTTTCTGTGCAGTTCATTACCCACTCAATTACGGGTTCGTGTTGTTTCTTAACGAAACTTAAGTCTGATAAGGCAGCCCTGCTCACTGCCTACCAGAGGGAAAACTGCTACAATCTGCTAAAACAAACGGGCAAACGATTATGTCCATTTGGCAGACACTAATGCACCTCCCGGTTACATGAAAAGCGGTCCTCGTTCCGGGCCGCTGACTCTATATTTTACAGCTCCTCCAAAACATACTGAGTGTCAGCATAAATGAGAGTCAGATTAGGTTCAGGGGAATTAAGCTGCAGATTGTAATGGATTTTTAAGGTTGGAAAATGCTGCAATATACTACTCACACTTTAAAAAAACAAAAAAGTAGATTGTTTTTTTGTTTATCTGACAACACAAATTCGTGTTGTTGTAAGCATTTAAAAGATATTAACAGACACGTAATACATCATACTGCATAGCGTGTGACAACTCGCAAAATAGCAAGGTTTTTTGCAATGCAAAAAAACCCAGTAATGGCACTCTAGTGCCCTCTAGCGGGGGGTGAGGCTTCAGTATTAAATATAAACCCTTATAAAACGAGAGGCGTAAAGAGCAATAGAAAGCTTTGTCGAAGCTGTGCCGCGTCTCCCAGTTAGTGTGTAAAGGATATATATATTCGTTACAGTTTACCTGATTACAGCAACAACTGATGGATGTCTTAAGCTACAGCTTCCGGAGCTCTCCCCGCAGTATGCTGCGTGTTAATTTCCCGGACTCAAGAAACCCTAGCTTTGCACTTGGCTGCCCTAAAAACGGCACCCGCAGCATAGTAGCATACTGCGCTTAATGTAGCTCCGGACCACCGCCACTTGGACCTGAGTAAGAGGACCACCATTTCCGTTACAATCTTCTAAAAGATAACGCTGCATAGATTTGAGTTCACTCACCAGACACTGATGCATAGGTAATGGGGGCGGGGCTGCAAGTCACGTGTTCCAGTATCAAATTCAGGAAAATTGGCCAGAGGCCAACGAAACGTCTATTTAAACAGGAACGATGGCGCATTGAATAACATGTTGTGTTACGCAAGAGTTGCAGCTATGGCTAGTATCCATTGTAAGCACTACCTTTTTCATTTGGCGGGGTTACATATGTCACTGCTGATTGGGTAACACCTTCAACACACCTACCAAACGAGAGAATGTATCACGCCGTTTCGAGGAAGTAAGTCCTTCAACCCAGAAACCGTAACAAAATGTTGCACACCGTTTCGAGGAAGTAAGTCCTTCAACCCAGAAACCGTAACAAAATGTTGCACACCGTTTTCAGATTCATTTCATTTTCATACTACCCAGGTAAACATCTGCTGACATGCATCTCTAAGAATGGGCAAAATTACTCTATCTAGGACACACCTTGTTTGATTTAGTTCACCTAAAAGATTATCTATGACTTGTTAACTAACTCGTTCAGTGGCACTTTCTGGCTGTGGAACACTACCAGTTCTTCATCTTCAAAAGGATACTGGAGGGTTCATGGGAGTTTGCCCAACCAGTTTACATGTGTTTTGTAGACATAGAAAAGGCTTGTGTCCCTCAGGGGGTCCTGTGGGGGGTGCTTCAGGAGCATGAGCCGTCAGGTCCCTGTACAAATGGATCGCATTGCCAACAGTAAGTCAGACTCAGGGCCAGGGCTGCCCTTTGTCACGATTATGTTCATGACTTTTACAGACAGTATTTCTAGGTGTAGCCTAAGGCCGGAAGGGGGTCCAGTTTGGGTGCATCAGGATCGCATCTTTACTTTTTGCAGATGATGTGGTCCTGGGAGATCAACAGACATATCGGTACAGTGTTGGTAGTAATGCGGACACTGTACCACTCTGTGGTGGTAAAGAGGGAGTTGAGCTGGAAGGCGAAGTTTTCTTTTTACCAGTCGATCTACGTTCCATGATCATGAGCTCTGGTTAGTGACTGAAAGAATGACATTGTGAATACAAGCAGCAGAAATTATCTTCCTCCGCAGGGTGTCTGGGCTCAGTCTTAGAGACAGGGTGAGGAACTCTGGAGGAGCACCGAGTAGAGCTGCTGTTCCGTCGCATCGAAAGGAGCCAGCTGAGGTGGTTCAGGCATCTATCTAGGATGCCTCCTGGGCGGCCCCCTGGGGAGGTGTTTCGGGCATGTCCAACCAGGAGGAGGCCCTGGAGCAGACCCACTACATGTAGCAGAAATTAAATGTCTCGGCCGGCCTGGGAACACCTTGGTATTCTCCCAATGGAACTGGAGGAGGTGGCTGGTGAGAGGGATGTCTGGGCATCTCTGCATAGACTGCTGCCCCCATGACCCGACCCCAGATAAGCAGCGGAAAATGGAAAGTCAGGTGAGGAAAATGTGTTGTTGAATTATAGTCTTGGCAATATTGTACCTTAGTTATTCATGTTTGTTAAAAATGCAAACCAAACATCTCATTGCATACCGAAGGCGTCCAAAACCTAATGATCCTTGATTAGAATAATTTTAAATAGTGAAAATGTTGCATCTCTAAAATCCAGTTGTAGCTTACAGGAAGTCACTGGCTATGTAGGCTATATACTGCAGCAGTAGATGATGAATTTCCGTCACAACCAAAGTACGGCATTTCTGAGTCTCTCCTTCACTCACTCATTCATCAAAAGAGTGACTCACTCATCCATCACATCCTCACTCATCAAGAGAGGGACTCATTCACCACTCACTCATCAAGTCAAATTTATCAAGGGAGGGGCTCACCCACTCACTCACCCACTCATCAAGAGAGGGACTCACTCTCCACTCACTCATCAAGAGAGGGACTCACTCACCACTCACTCATCAAGAGAGGGACTCACTCTCAACTCACTCATCAAGAGAGGGACTCACTCTCCACTCACTCATCAAGAGAGGAACTCACCCACTCACTCATCAAGAGAGGAACTCACCCACTCACTCATCAAGAGAGGAACTCACTCATTCTCAGTTCTCATTCGTTCTTTGCGGGGTACATGTTCAGTAACAGGTGGAGTTTCTAGCCAGTCATATGCTCGCTTACGGCACATCCTTACATGCCTCACTGGCCATAACTGAGGAGGGAAGCAGCTTTCAAGTCACATTTCTGAGGAAAAGCAGAATAGTGAGAAGAAGGAACCTGTGCAGGGAAGTTAGCGTGAATGTAGATTTCCTGTAAGGGATTCATTCCCTGCGAACAAATCGGTTGCAAATGTCATGGCATTACATACATCTAGGTTTGGGTATCATCCCGACCTGATGCATGGCACCACTGACCCACCAAAGCAATTAAATAGCTTTTCCTTGTTTATTATTTGCCACATTATTTAGGTGATAAGTCATTTAGTTGATATATAGTTAAATATGTTCATGAAATTAGTACTGTAACAACAATATTTTGTAAGAAATTTTTAAAAAATGAGTATTAAATCATTGTTAATTCATTGCTAAAATGAATATTAGGCCTATTTAAAGTTGTCTTTAATATTTTTGATAAAAGGGTCAAGAGCTTTAACTGGCATTTCTCTCTAAACCCACCTCCTCAAAAATGTAGATTCTTCCAGAGATTAAAAAGCTTTTTCCAGCCAATTAAAACTTTCTGTTCTCTCTGCATCTTTTGCAAGTGCTAGCTGCTTGGACTTAATGTATAAAAAAAGCCATAAAATGGGACATAGTTGCAATCTAAGTGATTTCGAACGTGTTATAATTGTTGATGCCAGTCGTGGAGGTTTCAGCACCCCAGAAACAGCCTGGAATTTTCACACAGTACGGAGTTTACAGAGGATGGTGCAAAGAGATCCAGTTAATCACAGTCTTGAGGGGAAAGCAACTCGTTAGCGAAAGCTGCCAAAGGAAAATAGTTGTGAAAAGCAATAGGTAGATTCCTAGTGCCAAAATGTCACAAACCGATCCCACAAGGAAAGTTTCCAACACATTGTTGATACAATCCTTGAAGAATCCAGGCTGTTCTGTAGGCAAAGTTAGTCCTACCCCATACTAGGCAGGTGTAACTAATACAATGCAAGGATTACTTTAGTTAACGCCCTAGAACAAAGACAGGTTTTAAGCAGTCCAACATCGTTTGGCAGGTCTTAGCTGTAAAATTTGACTTGTCCCGGTTGATTGCACCCCACATGCCCATTCCTCATTTCTTGATTCTCCTCCTTACTTTCCTAATGGCAAGTTGAAATTAGCTGTCCTGTTGTTCCTGGGTATAAAGCTTTAAAAATATTTCCAGACCAAAAATGTGCAATGTATGTATCAATGTCCATGAACACAGCAAACAGTGCATAACAAACTGAAGAGTAATTTATTCACACTATTTATTTCTACTCAAATGTGATAATGTTCTATTGCAGGGGTATAAAACCTGAATCCCATAGCGCCTGAGCCCTGTCCAGCTTAGTTCTTTCCCTGTTCCACCGCAAATGATTTAGCTCAAGAGCTATATGGTAATTGGCACAAAAATGTGCAGGGCTTCGGCCCTCCAGGGTGCAGTTTGACACCCCTGTTATATTGAATTGCAGTGTAAAAACCATTCCTTACCAAATTTTACAGTTACATCTAGCAATAATTTCAGAGTAATACAATATAATATTTCAATGCCATTTTAAAAACTGACAATGGGAGACAGCATTGATGTTTTCTAAAAGCAAACTGCTGGCGCTTCTCTTTGAGCTGACATTATTCAGTGTCTATTCTGGTAAAACCACATACATTTCAAGATACTGACAGATGACTTGGTAGCGCTTTACATTAACTGCAACTTCATAATGCTTTTATATTGCATTCATAAAACGTTCAGTACACCTTCATAATGTATTCATAAAACATTCATAAACATTATGCATGTATACCTTAACATCTGAACATCCGTTAACAGCTGTAATAAATATTAATAACAAATATTATATAACAAACATTATAATTGTTTAATCATGTAATGTTTGTTATTAATGTAAAGTTAAGGGATGTTAAGGTGTACTTGCATGCTGCTTATGAATGTTCTATGAATGCATTATGAAGATGCACTGAATGTTCTATGAATGCATTATGAAGGTACAGTTAATGTAAACCGTGATTAGTTTAACATCAAGGCATTTGTAACTTTCAAGCAAAGTTATGTAATTTCCTAGGGCATCAGATTTACCTGATATAGTTTAAATTTAAGATATTGGTGGTGACTCCTCTCTGATCCACCAAAGTTACTAAACTTACCTTAACTGCCGTGTGTTGTCTTTGATTAGCTTAGACATGGTGGAATTCAGACAAGGTGTAGGCAAGTAGACAAAACTAGTGTGTGGGCTGCTTTTTTCTGCTAAAGACTGTGTGTGATGTTGGTTGCTCTTTTCTCCTATTCGTTAATGCTGTACAGGACTGGCTTACATTATTTCCCAACCTGTTTCTTGGGGACCCCCACACATTCCATGTTTTTCCTTCCTCCCAGCTCCCTGTACCAGGTATGTGGTGTTCTTAATTGGTTGGGAGCTGGGAGGGAGCAAAAATGTGACCTGCTGGGGGTCCCCCAGAACCGGGTTGGGAAACACTGCCGTAGAGTGCCAGCCCGGGCTTAGTAATCACATTGGTGAACACCTCTTTGGTCTGATTCCCAAAAGGACATGGTGTTTATTGATATGAATTGTTTAAGGTAATTCAGTTAATCAGTTAGTAAATTAAGAATCCTACAATACATTGTTGAATTGCAGAATGCTGACATAGGATAGAATTTCTAATTTATGTTGCTTTGTGACTGGTGTAGCATATTAGTCAAGGCTGGATTAAATAGGCTTTACATGTAATGTGTTCCTAGGATAGGTTGTGTAAAAGATGTTGGGATTGTAAGTGTACTCGTTTTTGTTTATGAGCAGTATGGGTTGTTGAACATCAAATCTGAGCAACACCTTGCTTTTTGCAGGCGCACAAGGTAATCAGCTTGACCAGCAGCCTTTTTGTTGTTTTACAGCGTAGAGGTGTACCCAGAGGTATCGTTGAAATTCACCCTGTAGGATGTAGAACATAATGTTCATCAAGGGGACTGAAAACACAAGCACAATCAAATAACGGAAAACTGTTAATTTACCTCAGTATAATGACTTGTTTGTGATATGAATATTTAAGCACCTTTTTATTGTTCTGCATTTGTGATGTTCGATTAGCACGTATTTTGCAAATAAAAACCCTCCAGTCTTTTATTATGTTATATGAGCTTCTCACATCTATAGACTAGTTGGTCAATTACACTTGCAAGCTTTTGAAGTTATGAATAAGATTTTAAAGCGTGAACAAACTATCAAAAATATGTTACTGGATGCACAAGGAATTCCCTATTGAGGAAGAACACACTTAGTTGGACTCAGGCACAGCATGTGTCCAGTATGATTGCTAACTGTGCCAGAGTTTGGAACACAGACATGACGTCAATGATGCCACTGGCACATGCATACGCACGTGCAATATAAATGAAGCAAACCAGGAAGGAACTGATTGGGTAGGCTGTACAGATCAGGTAGGTTGTGGAGATCAGGTAGATTGTGCAGATCGGTTAGGCTGTGCAGATCAGGTAGGTTGTACAGAGCAGGTAGGCTGTACAGATTGGGTAGGCTGTACAGATCGAGTTTGCACACCCTTTACCCTGCAGTTCCTGGAGCCTCTCACAGCCCATGCAGACCAATGGTACTGGATGTGTATCTAGGGGGAGATTTTGACCTGGAGAATAAAAAATGGAATTATTTATCCATATAGGCTGAGTTCACTCCCACAAGAAAAATTCATCAAGATCTATGCACACTAACTCAAACGCTGAAGGAATCCTGCTACAGTATTAAAGGCACAGAGCAGACAGGCAGCAAAAAAAAAAAAAATATGGCATTCCAAACGACTCATATCTGTGACATACCATCATTGATTATGCTGGGTTTCTAAACATTAAGCCTATGTGTCTTAAAATAAAGTCTAATAAAATTCTAAACATTTAATGAGCAGAATAATTAGGTTTGTTATTCTACCTCAGGCCCATTGGTTCCGGGATAGGCTCCAGACCCCCCCCGCAACCCAGTAGGATAAGCGGTTTGGAAAATGGATGGATGGATTCTACCCCAGGTTGTGATCTGAAAGCAATGAGGTCACCTCCCACTTTATCTGTGCTAGGGAAAATGGCCACTAGAGGAGCTCTTGCCTTATCAGAGACCTGTTAACGTAATTAATTATGGCATGGGGTTTTATGTTATCTCAATGAAACTGCTACTGTCTCACAGAAGCTCATCAGCAAACTGGCCCTCAACAAATCAGCACTGATGCCCCACAGGGGGCAAGGTGACTATTTGGTGTGCAGCACGGCAGTGTGTATAAAGGAAAGCAGAGGCATTGAGCACGCGAGCTGATGCAGGGCTGCAGATTTGCTCTGCTGGGATTACGGAGCACTTTCTGTCCTGTGATTTCCCACGATGCTGACGATCCAACAGATGAGGAAGGGAGAAGAAGAGGACAAACGGTGACATTAACGACTCGTTCATTCCCACCTGAAGAAGCGCTAATCGGCTGACAGTCTCAGCTCCCCATCCCCCGCCCTCCCCCACCTCCTCGAACCCAGTCTCCCTGACGCCAGGCCCTCGGCTACGGCACTGGAATCCAGCTCCTCTGGGCGAGAAGGCCGATGCTTTTTCACAGAGTTTGCCAGGAGACAAGCCTTCCAAAACGATTAACATTCATGGAATAAGCCTGCATTTTACTTTCTCCTATTGCACCTTTTCATCACCTTTGATTGGAACAAAAAGCTGCCAGTAATACTGAGCACAGCCCACTGCTCATGGACTTAAAGCTCTTTTTGTCTGTCTGCCCAGGGCACATGTTTGCAGAGCAGTGAATGGGTGCTCTATGTGCTCTATGAGGGGAAGGGGACTCTCTCTTATTAGTATGCTGAGGGACAGGTACTCATCACTACGGGGATGGATCACGGGCCCTAAATACACACTAAACTTGGCAAATGTTAAGTGTACCTTTTGGGGAGCTCCTGCTTGCAGCTGACCGATGGAGGAAACCCTGGGGAATACAGATGAAATTTGTGGCTGTTGTTCAGTCTTGGAATGACACCATGACATGACAGCAGGATCTCTGCGGTGTAGAACTCAGAAAAGCCCCAGGTCTGCTGAAGTGACAGAACAGAACCGACAGAGAATCTTGAATGGCAATTTAACATGTTCTGAATGTTAGGAGATTGTGTCACAGGTTTGATGCTGCATGAAAATATAAAATGCAGCTACAAAAAAATATGTCCATTAAAAATGACTTTTTAAAGGTTCCATAGAATGCATTTTTTTCAGTATTTTTAATTATTCTTTGGTGTCTACATACAAGGCACGTGAACTTGGTTTGGTCGAAAAATGTACAAAAAAAAGTGGTATTACAGGTTCATTAACAACTCTGTTATTTGGCCCTCTGTTATTAGCTAATGAAACGGGCCATTTCCCTTATTTGGCTACTCATTAATATGTTGATGAGCTCTGCTATAATTGACTGGTTTATAGTGAGGCACTGCCATGACTCACATAGAACCAACATCTCTGCAGTCATGTGCCGCATAATGGCGTTTTGGTTAACAATGGTCCACATATACGAGAGTGGTCTCATAAGATTATACTCATTACTCACTTACGAACTTTCAACTTATGAACTTTCAGACATTCAAACGAAGACGAATGCAAGTCCAAACTGTGTTCATTGGGCTCTCGTTTCCTGTCCGCAACATCAATTTTTTTTTCTGCACGCCAATTCCGCTTAGTATGACTTCTGGCCGCTACTCCATTCGGAACATAAGTCGTTCGCAATTAGAGGAGTGTCTGTTGATATTTATAAAAAACTTTACTGGTTTATGCATTTATCATACTGTACTTTCAATCGTTAGTTTAAAAGTCTATCAACTTTGCCACACGTAACTGTAATACTCCTACTTCAGCGTTATCATGCGTCATAACTTTGTTGTCAGCATTGCAACAAGAACGTTGTAATGATTTTGCATCACATTCAACAAATGATCTTACAATGGGAGTTTCGTCATGGAATTTCTTTCTTTTTTTTATCAAACTCCAAAAAGCAAGTGGAGAAGCATGTAAATGTGTTTGTAATGAATTAGAACTTTTCCTTTCAATTCTTTTGACTTCGGAATTGATCATATATTTGTTTAGCTAATCAAAAGTAGGCTACAGGCAGTACAGAATCATCAATGTCAGTATCACAGACCGAGTAATGTTTACTACTCCCCTGCTAACCTGGGGTACGTTTCCCAAAAGCACAGATTGCTAACAACATTAGCAGCTTAGTTGGAACCATACAACTGAACGGTTCCAGATATTTAAGGTGTTCTGTTTAACAGACAGGGGGCAGAATGGTGGTGCAGTGGTTAGCACTGTTGCCTCACACCTCTGGGACCCGGGTTCGAGTCTCCGCCTGGGTCACATGTGTGTGAAGTTTGCATGTTCTCTCCATGTCGTCGTGGGGTTTCCTCCGGGTACTCCGGTTTCCCCCTACAGTCCAAAAACATGCTGTCCACAGTCCAAAAACTGCTGAGGCTAAGTGGACTTGCATGTGTGAGTGAATGGTGTGTGAGTGTGCCCTGCGATGGGCTGGCCCCCCATCCTGGGTTGTTCCCTGCCTCATGCCCATTCCTTCTGGGATAGGCTCCGGACCCCCTGCAACCCAGTAGGATAAGCGGTTTGGAAAATGGATGGATGGATTAATAAACAGACAGATAGATACTTCATTTATCTCGAAGGAGATTTCAGTGCTAACAGGAGCTTTTGGGAAATGTACCCCTGAACAAGACTTACCTCTTAGCCTATTAATACATAACCTTACATAAATGGTTGTCAGAATATATTTTTTCCTTGCCAGGTGTAGAAACTGCACATTCCCCTTGGGAGAGAAAATATATGTTGTAGGCTGCACGGTTCCAATGGGCTTCAAAATGGGCTGGTGTATGTGTAACTTTGGGGGCGTAGTTGATACCGTTGTGTAACAGTCTAGGATTTTTGAATCAGCCAGTGTTACCACCTTGTTTTACACATGCGGGATTTATATTTGAAAATGGGAACAACAATCTCTGAGATTCACAGTATGTCAGTTCCACACACCAAACTCTTCTGATTCCTCGATGCCATGATAAAGTCAGATTTAAAACACAATTTTCGAACAGGGAGAGCAAATTTATATATTAGTGCCGAACAGACTTTTCCCAACAGAATTTACACATTTTCTCTGATTAGAGGTGATTTAGCACCTCCTACAAAAAAGTATGATTATGCTCTAGATTGAAACTGTTAGATGTTTCTGCCATCTAGTGGCCACCCTGCACACTTGAAACTTGTGTCTGATCAGCTTTGACTTGAATACAGCACGAAGATACTACAGTCCAGGTCAAGCAAACAAAAGAAAGCCACGATGCAGGTCACATGATCATTTGCATCACATGATCATGGAATCTGTGATTCAGCGCACAAAGCCATCAGGAAGAAGAGCAGCACTTTCCAGCACTGATGCCAAGCCCCTTGCAGGCCATGCTTTGGGGATCAATTCAGTGCAATAAAAGCCATCCACCCATCCATCTTCAGACCACCCTTCCCATGCATGGTGGGGTAAGTGGAGTCAATCCTATAGGACACAAGGACAGGGAAACCCCTGGGCGTCTCACACTTTTAATAAGACCTGGATAGCTGAAATATTAATTCAAGCTGGATGGCCTGTATATTACCACCAGGGGGCAGCAAATCCACAATAATCTATGTCATCATACCTTTACACTGGGAAGGATTCACCACCATAGAGTTGATTCAGTTCCGTTGCAACACTTCTCCTTCATATATTATTGGGTCCCTGCAATCCTTTCCAGTAAAAGGAAGATGGATGTCACCACAGACTTGCCTAAGCACAAAACAAGACAGCATTTCACTGATCGCAGGTCTTGCTCATGCTCGACTACCAGTACTGTCAGGCACCCGACTAACAAATGGTGGACTGGGACCCAGTTCAACACATAGTGTTGGGGGCGGGTGGCCTAAGTATGACTTCAGGCCAACGAGGAATAAAAACTTCCACAGAAAACAATATCCCCAAACCACTGAACTCTATAATTGGTATTTCTATCCAGTATGCTTCAGACACTCTATGTGAATAATAAATGAAGAGTAAGGGACAGGCATTGGATATGTTCCCATTCCCTTAAAGCTGGGGTTATGTCATGTCCATTGATATATTGACAAGTGTGTCTTTAGAATTGACCTTGTTAACTAATTGGCTCTTCCGAGGCCCACATGATTAACGACTGGCCAGCAGGAGGACACGCATGAAGGTAACACACACAGGTCTCTCCCCTCGCTGTCCCACTGCCACCGCAGGATGACTGCCTGCATTAATCATCAGCCCCTACCCTTGTGCCCAGGGTTGCACTGTTCTCTGACAGTGGGGAGACCAACTGTCTGGCAGGCAGCTGTAGAACAATCCACCACAAAGCCAGGCGCATGTCTGCAGAGCACCAGTACACCAGGTGTCAGGCAGTCAGTGGCACCTGAACAGAGCTGACGCCCCCCAGAGGGGAGCCTAGGATGTAAATTGAGGAAAGAATAAAAATTACACACTTTTGGTACCTGAATAAGAGCTAAACCGAATTACAATAAAACTTCTGAGAATGAAAGTCCTGACCCAGTGTCCACTCCTGTGTGACAGTATTGCCTGTGTCCGTGTCCCAGAACTGTCGCACAAACGCTTCACACCATATCACACTAATTATCTCACGTTTTATCAGTACTGATGGTCTCAGGAATTGCTGGGCCAGCAGTAAGCATCCTGCAGCAGACGGGCTAGTGCGTCACACGGCACTGTACACGAGCACCACAATCGCTCTCTAAATCGTGACAACAAAGGTTGTTAAACTGTACAAAGCAGAAGTGGGAGAGGAGGCTGAAAATATAAATGCAGCCGCACCCCACGCTTAAGCTTACGGTAATGGCCAGCAGACACTGGAGGAGAACTCAGCTCCTTGTAAGGCTGCTTGATTATGGCAAAAATCATAATCATGATTATTTTGGTTAACAAAAAATTCACAATTACTTCAAATTCACAATCACGATTTTTGCTCGTTGACTTCATGCCTTATCATGCCTTTATTGAACTTTTACAAAAGCTTGTCTTTTTAACCATGGATTTCCATTAAGTCAAAATAAAATTCAACTGAGAAACAAATGAAAAGGTACTGGAAAGGGGTGCAAAACAGGGGCATCACTATGAAACAAAATGCAGCAGAATAATCTTGATTATTTTTTGATAATCGTTGGAAGCCCAGATCGTAACTGAAATTAAAATTCAATTAATCTTCCAGCCGTACCTCATCACTCACTGTACTCTATAGACCTCCATGATTAACATACTCTGGTGAAAACCAACTCGTGCTCAATTCCCTCCCCAACACGAAAGAGTGGGAGGGAGCAGATGAAAGAATGTGCAGCATGGTAATTCAGTGCCTCGGGCTTTCCTGCTAAGAGCGCAGAGACCTTCGACCCCCTCGACCAATGAAGATGCCCATGGTGTCACACTTAGACGAGTGATTCCTGGTGCAGAAGCTTCCATTCCCAGGCCTCACTACACCACAGTAGGCTGCCAGCAGCTCAGCACTGGCCAGTTGTGTATACTCACGGTCAGGAAGGCGACATGGAGGCCCACCAATGACATAACCTGTGTCTGAGCAGTGCTGTGTAGTCTTGCACGTAATCTTTCTCATGCATGTTTGGGGGGGAGGTTGTTATAACTTGTATAGCCACCTGTGTCCTGACAAGCCAACTGTGCCTGCCCAGTCTTTTCAGTGCACCACATAACAGCCATTATCAGGCTCAAACAGAACACCAATGACCTCCAAAATGGACAAGACACTGTTTGCACAGCCAGCTCCCCACAACGGCCGTCATCTCACTACCACACCTCGAATGACACAGTCCAGCAGCCTGAATGTGTATGACGGTTCCTTCTGTAGCTGTGTCAGCCACACTGGTATGGAGGAGAAGGAACAAAGTCTCTCTGCTCTGAAAAGCATTCTGACTCGTTAAGCTTCAAGCACCCAGCAGCAAATGTGCACTAAGCGTTTTTCATTTTGTTACGCGGCCATACCAATTTATCTGATCCTGGATCAGCAACTATCATAAGGGCAGGAGGTGTGACAATGTGCTCGAATGGATGTGATAAGTGTTTCAAGGTTATGTCACACAAAGGACCCTGGGACCCTATGAACTGATACAAATGCTCGCAAATGTAAACGTAGTTATTTGAAAGTATAAAATGAAAATGTGAACCCAGAGACTCGGGTCCTTTTATTGTGAAGAAGCAGTCAGACCCTGGAGGCTTTACTGAAATTTTTAGTTCATCCCACAGGAAAGACAGCCAATTAACTCATGTCAAACAGGGCAGGCAACTGCATACAGTTCGGTGATATTTTTGGGCATTGAGGATCTCATTTCTCCACACAGTGAAGCTCTCTCTCTCTCACCCAGTGTCACCATTTCACTCCTCAGTCAAACCCCAGTGACAAACACAATGTGTTTCTCCTGCTCTCACCACTGGTGGGTGATGCAGCACAATTTTTTTATTGCTAAAACTGAAGTACCACACTACATACCTCAAGTGCCACAGATCGCTTAATGAATCGACATTTGATCAGTGTTAGCAGCCTACTTACAGAGGGGAATCACTATGATCTTGACTTGCAGACTTGCATTGTATTACAGTGCCAGTGCAACACATTGCTCAACTTCCCCAAATAAAAACTGTGAGGACAGACTGTCTCTGCTGAGCCTGCAGAAAGATTCCAAGCAGAATGTTCCTCTAGGACTGGTTCATATGTTTGATATTTGCCCATTTTTTGCACCCCAAAATGCATGCCTGAGTGACCGAGTGACGCAGTGTGGAGACTACAGAAAGACAGACAAGGTCTGACTTCCGTCTGACCTGTGCATGGACTGCCTGCGGAAGCCACCCCCAAGGTTTAGTGTATCCAACTTTCCATTCCTTTACTTCACCTGTGTCTGATTACGACTCTCATACAGAATGGCTGAGACCCTTATGCTTGATCCTGCAACCTAGTGACCCCCTGCTCCAAGGCCTGTGATGCACACTGTGCTAACCAAAAACATCAAGAAGATGCAGCGACTGCAGAATGGCTCCCATGTGCAGACTGGCCACTTCCAGACACAGCACCAATGTGTTGTTTTACCTGACTTGACTTTCACCTCTCAGATACACCACACATACTGACTAAATGCAGAGCTTTGTACAACACTGGCATGTATAAAAAGAGAAATAAAAAGACATGTGGCATGTAGGTCAGCCTGTATCGCTAAGGCGTCTGAAAGCTCTGTGTATGCAAAGTCCAAGGTTAAAAGAACAGAGCTCGGCCAAAAAACAGAAGCAGCATTTAGAGGGGTCTCTAACTCAGTCCTCATCAGCCTTAACATTACCTCAAAGACAGATGCCCCCTGCAGCTACCCCACCCACGCCTGGGCCCCCGCCTCGAACCCCATCTGTGACAGCGCGGCCAGTCCCAAGAAGGCACTCTGTTTAACGGCTCTGCATAAATCTAAAATATTGGCTCGCTAATTAACGCTGACGGGTAATTACGCGTACATGGCGGGTGGAGACATAAACAGTGAGTGGTGCAGGCATGTTCTCCCCAAAGACAGGCTGTAGATCCCCAGCGGGGTGAAAGTGCAGCTGTGGGACAGGGAATGGGGTTTTGCACCCCTGTGAGGTGCTATTCTACTACACCAAGTGGCCTTAAGACCTCGCACTCCAGTACAGGTTTTCCTTTCTCATACTAAAGGTTCACTGAAATGCAAGTTGCACAAATTACATATAGAGCCCCTCCCTGACAAGCAGAGCATGTTTTATTTTCCCATTTATATAGAAAAGCTAGACTTAACAACATAATAGAGATGGGCGATTCCGATTTACGATTTTTTTTGCAAGCGTGGGACCAAACGATTCTTGCCGACTCTAAGAACTATAATTGACAGCATATACAAACAAAAATCAGCTTTTCTTCAATGCAAAATTTTCTTTTCATAAAAGAAACTATTTAACTTGACAGTTAAAGGATCTCACTTAAACAAGTCTCATAATAAAATACTCTGTGACTGGAAATAGTTAAAAGTAAGAACTGACTAAAAATTAGTTGCTATATACACATCACTGTCTGACAGATTTTACGTTACCAAACAAGAGCAGGTGCATCAGATTTAAATAACAAAACAAATGTCAGTTACTTATGTCATTTTCCAGTATGTTTAAATTCACCAGATAACATGACATTGACCTTTTCCCTTTTTTTACTTGTCTTAAAATAAAGTCATAGATTACAACCCTCCAAAAAAACTGAAGTGTACTATTCTCTTCCAAATAATAACAGCTGCAGGATCATTTTATTAATACCGACATTGCATGTTATGCACATACAATTCGTACATCTCCAGTAAGACAGATTAAGGCTTTTTCATACCTTCATACAGTATGGACATTATGATTGACCTCACCTGGAGTTAAAGTTTCGCTAAAACATTTTTACTCTGTCATAGAAAAAAAAACCCTTAGCTAGCTTTGCAATTTTAATGACTATTCATTTTCAAGATTATCTAGTATATGTTTAATAATTTTACCTCGTTTTCATGCCGGTTCCCCCGCTATGTACTTTGAGTTTACATGTATTGCAAATTGCAAGCTTTGTGTCTCTTCACAGTGAAGATCTTCCACATGTTAGCGTCTGGCTGTGAGTGTGCGCACCGCTGTGAGGCTTTTGCCTGCGCAGCTGTGCGTATGACGTGCGGTGCATGCTTGAAACAGACTGGTTCGGTACCAAGAATACATGAGACTGATAGGCCGGTCTCCGGCCTGGGCCGAGCACACAGAAAATTGTCCGATTCCGGTCCCAGGCCGGTCGATAGGTGCATCGCTATAACATAACTGTCTCCCTGTCTCTGCAGTGCTGCTGCACCAATGGGAGCCACACCCCACATCCTACCCCCTCCAACCATTCATATGGAAATCAGGGGAAATGTCACCAGTGGCATTCGGTAGGACATCTATAGGTAATCACTGGGCAGATGTAAATCACTGCAGCCCCCGGCCTGCGGGGGCACGGCTCAGCTTCTCTGTCTGCATATTTTATGGCTGTACAGTTTGACTGCTCATTCCGAACCTCTGCAGTGGTTTGGACTATCGCGGGGTAGTGGGTTATGCGATGACTAAGGAGTAGAACACCATAAGGAGTCCACAACAATGGGGCACAGTACTAAAAACATTTAAGTAAAATGGGCCCAGTCACAGGGGTAGAAAAATATTATGGGAGTGAATGCTGATTTTTTTTACACAGGAGCACGTGCAAGTGCTCATCTCAGTCCCCTCTGACCTCACCGTGACCTTCTCCCGCAGGCTTTTGGCCCTCCCCTTCCTCACTCTCTCTGCAGCACTGTCCCCCTACTCACTTTCTCACTCTCACCCACTTCCGTGCATGTGCTGGCTGCTCGACAGACAGTGAGGAGCTTCCCGTTTGGAGGCTGAAAGTCTTCGGGGGTCTGGCAGCACTGCCGGCGCCGTGCGAGTCTGCACACATGGTGAAGTGTGTACATGTGTGGCAAGCGGCGCAGCCACTCTGACCCACAGCAGTCAGCACCTCCACCGCCTCCACAAAAACACACCACGGTCCACAGATTAATGAGATCTGCATCCCTAGCTCCCAACACAGCACCCCCGACAGGGCGAGCCACGCGAAAGCAGGAGCCCTACTGTGCGCCAGCCGAAGCACTTACACACACATTCATTGATCCTGCCCTCCTCTCTGTGGGCGTGTTTTTTTTTTTTTACTTCTCTCCCTTGTATTCTTATTTCTGCGGCTGAGCGCAAATGACAGAAATGTGCCACTTCCGAGTGCATGGGCCTGTCACATCAGGAATGACAATGTCGTCACCGTGTGGAGTAGGCGGCCGTGAGCCTCCCTTTGTCTCCGTCAAAGTTTGAGGTGGCACGGTGTAGAGTCGCTGAACAACGTGCGTGAAATAGTCTTCAACCCCGCTGCACTACTTCTCAACCAGCAAAAGCCTCAGTGGGACAGTCAATTATATAACCACAACCACATAGCCGCAAGAGACAGACACTGCAGGCATAACATCCCACTGCCAAGAAGCAAACTACCTCCCTGACTTAAGCCATCTTCACCAAGTGGCTATAGATTCACTGCGAGATCTTCTGCAAAGCGCTGGACCCAGACCCAGAGCATCACTGACTACCCACTGAGTCACTGGGTCACTGTGTCGCTGCTTTCTGTACTTATCACGTCCATTTTATAGGTTGTCAAACTCAATTTCTGGATGGCCCCAGGTACGCTGCTTTTCATTCCAGCCCATTCTCTTGACTTAATTAGTCCAATAACTCATTATCTGTAGCACTCGTGCGTGTGCGCGTGCATGTGTGTGTGTACTGCCTCAAACACCGCAGTGTCCATACAGAACTCTCTGAATATATAAGCTACTGCAGCTGAAGTATACTGTATTTGAAGTGGTCTACATTAGTCACAGGTTACCTACCCAGTAAAGCTGCTGTTCCAGCTAATATACTAGCACTAATCAACTGGTGAGTAAAGCAGAAGAGCTCTGCTGTCCAAACCACATGAAATAAAACATAACAACCAGCTTCCTGTTCCAAAGAAAGCTGCTGTTTTTGCTGAGACTGTACTATGCAATTCCTTTTAAACATACTGCATGTTCGACAAAACATGGATGTCTTTGTATAAGGGAGCACAGGGCTATTTTTCATTTTGGTTAACAGTCACAATATTTGCCATTTACTCTGGTATTTTGCGCTACTGCCAGCCTGGTGTCATTTTTCCCTTTTCAGAGCAAGATTGATGTGTCTCACAATGTAATCAATATTAATTACAGTGATGTACATGTTTCAGAAGCTCTTCCTTTCTCCCCTTCTGCTAGTAGCCAATATAATCTCTGTGTCTGAAAAATTTGCTCACTTAAGGCTCCCTTATTGCAATGGCGAAGCCAGAGACATTATGCTCTCTCCAAATGCTGTTTTACTGAAACCACAATGCCACCTGCTGACAAAGTCGACGGTGGGAGGTGGCAGGTGGTGCTGGGGGAGAGGAGCTACCTTTGACCAAAACCATGCAGGTTCAAGTCCCAAGAGGATAAATGGCCTGTGGGATAATGAGCAGAACTCAACCACCGCTGAGCACGTAAGTACCTCAGTTGTATAAACAAAACCAGCTTAAAAACAATGTGCTCCTCATAAGTCACCCTCCATCTCAAAGCCAAATGAAATATGCTGAACAAAGAGTAGTTAAAGACCAAAGACTGGCCTGTGGAAGTGAGTCACAGCAAAAAGGCACCACCATAAGTGTCCATTCGCAGCAGCCAGCCAATGTAATCCTGCCTGACCCATGGCTCGGGAACCGTTCTGAATGCTTGGGATGAACAAAGGAACATTCACACCCCATTCATACTCCATAAGAATATTAACAGGAGCTTTACATCTTTAAAAGTGCTATACTTTGTTTTGTCACTTCATACTGTGGCTTAGTACTGCATTTATAATTCTGCTGTCCTCTCTTCCCATCACTCATTTCCAATGTTCTCTCTTCCTCTGACTCATTCTTCTGCTGTCCTCTCTTCCTGTCACTCACTTCTTATGGCATTCCTTACATCATCCCCTCTTCCCATCAGTCATGTCCCGTGTTTACACTTCTAGGCTCTTCTACATCTCCATTTGGCCATTACGATTCAAAACTCACCTTTCTAAATTCCTACACAGCCCACATTCCTTGGAATGCACACCTTCACCTCTAACTCTTTCATTATACAACAAAGATAGTAAGTAGACTTCCTCCAGCAGCCTACTCTCAAGGACGAGACACAGAACCACACGCAAGAAGACCACAGTGTTATGGTGGGGAGACAGCAACTTTAGAAGAAGATCAGCAGCAGGTTAAATCTCCCAAGAGGGGCCTTGCTGTTGTAACCCACAGGGAGGTAATTAGTCTGAATTGCTTCAATAAAATACCCAGCTGTGAGAAAGTAGGCTCTCTCCAAGTCTCTTACATAAAAGTGTCTGCTAAGCAACTGCATGATAATGGCATAGAGAACAGGCACAGGTCGCAAAGAGGAGTGACAGGCCAGCTGGCTTTCACATGAGAGATTCATCAACAAGATTTACTAAGCACAGCTATGCCTGGTAATTCGATTCATCCACAAAAGATAACATCTTAAAATGCGGCCGCTTATGATTTAAAATACCTACACAACACATGACTGGTTTTCTTGTTAAGCGTTTTCTGGCCTGTGCAGTGGGAAGTCAGTAAAGTACACCTAAGTAAGACTCAAAACACTTTCATCCCAGAGACCTTTTCACCAGCAGCACCCTGTAGTGCCAGGAAGGGTCAGCCAGTGACACTGTGGGGGGAAACCAGCTCAAATCACTGGATATAAAACCCCTGGATAACTTCCAAGAGAAGTGTTAGATAAGAGACTAGTGACTCTAACCAGAAAGAGCAGTTTGAAGAGGGATGTAGATATCGTTTTTTTTTTGTTAAAAAATCAAGACATCTGCCTATACCGATATTTTACCTGATATATTGTGCATCTCTAACTGGATGGGTGAGTAAACGAGGGCAAACAAAAACACGATAGCTCTTGCGGGAATGCAGGACTTCAGATCATTTACACACAGACACACATACACATGCCACCCCACACATAAACACACCGGCGCACTCACTCTCGCAGTGAGTCGACTTCAGCACATGGCAGGATTATTCAGATGAGGGATATTTTTAGAGATTCTGTTTTAGTCCAACACAGAGCACAAAAAGGCACACATCTGCTGAAAGCGACAAGCTAAAAGCAACAAGAACAAACTTGTCCTTTTATTGCACCCCCACTCCTGCCCCACACTGCGGATAGAGTAACCAGATGGGCCTGGGTTTAGATCCCCTGTGGGACAGAGCTTCAATGGTCCAGTGCTTGGCCTGCTGGACTGCAGAATGACTGACAGCAAGCACGCAGAGTCGGAACAAACAGTAGCTGACTGTGTACTGAGATGGACCATGCAAATGCAGAATATGAGAGAAGCAAGTGCTGTGACTATGCTAAGGTGGATCAGTAGGTCAAACTCAGACCCAAAATCCAATTGAATGTTTAATGTCTTAGAGGTGTGTCCTGATATGATGATATGACTTACAGAATAAAAAAGTTTAAGGAAAAAACATCAGGATATGGACTTAAGAACTAATTACCAGTGAAAGCCGGATGAAGGATTAGCACAAAAAGTTTGACTAGGACACATAACAGTACATTTTATTTAAGAGGCATAAAGTTTCAGAGGCCCAACCTGGGTATTTTATTCTTTTTAGTTTGACCACCAGTGATTACATTTTCATAACTTTTGCTCCTGAAGTGAAATGGAATGTGATACAGCTTCAGCTAAAAAAAATATTAAACGAAAAACAAATAATTTCCCTTCAACGACAAGCTAATTCATTACTGACGTTTCCTTCTGCTACAGTAATGTAACAAACGCTTAACGGAGAGTTAGAATAAAATGCCTCATTGTATCTAAATATACTTCTTTCTAATGTTTGAATGATTCTCTATAATGCTGCGATTCATCAGTGACAAAGAGTATTCAGCCACTCTATCCATCAAGCCCCCGTCTGATAAAAAAAGGCTTTGTCATTCAAAATCACAAGTCGCCTCTACACTTCACACCAGCAAAGCTGTTGCTGGCCTGCGTCACAGCCCCAATACCAATCAGTCTTCCATCAGCAGACAGGCTACATTCACCACAGCTATTTTCACTCAATCAACCACTACTAATCTGAACAGCATCCGGAATAACTTCCGCTTCCCAGCTGTTTTTAATTTTTTTTGTAACGGGGTCCAAAAACGATTTGAAACAGTGATTACACATGTTGCTTCAAAACCTTAGTGGGTGGAACACCTCATACTGTCAATGCAGACTGGTTTACACAGAAGTCTGCCTCCGATTGATTAGAGTAATGGTTGCATTGTTCTATTCTATGGCCACTGATGCACCATAATCCCACCCACCAAGGACTGATGCACCATTTCCTCCCATCAAAACCAAAGTTAAGGCCATAGACAGTCATGTGACTTACAAAGACACAGCCCTTTAATTAACAGAGATATAAGGAGTCAAAGAATCTCTTCCAGTATTTCTTGCTGGCTAACAGAAGATATCAGTTGTACCCATGCCATAGAATCACAATTCCCAAGTTCAATTAATTTATATGTGTAAAACAGGGACACTTCTGTCTAAATTCCAAGGCAGTGGTTAAATGATAAGACATTACAGTAAGAAAAGATAAATTGTTTTGCATCAAAGTATCAAGCTGTCAAGGCAATAAATACACATTTCCAATGTGACAGTGCTGTGTGTTACTTTTTGAAGTTAGCACATCACCAACCCACCCAAATTAATTTATGCGCAAAGAAAACTACAATCTCTCCCATGTCTGAATGAATGTACATACTCCGTCCTCATTTTACAAATAGATTTAAGGGTGGAATATTTAGAGAACAGCATATCATAAAGGAATATCTTTAAAGTGAATGCAAAGGGATGCATGCCAAAATAATACACTGTTCAATGAACATATGTAAGCCAATTCTCCAAAATAAAAGAAGTGAGGTTAAGACCTAGGTCGCTATTAGGGAAATCCCGAGGGAAATCATTTGAAGTGGGTCTAGTTCATCCATGAATGGAAACAGATGGTTCTAATCCAAATTAAGCTAGAGAGATGGAGTTGGATGTGTGATGGTCACCATGATACCAGCACAGCTACTTTGCACATCACTTTCATTCCTCCTTCTTTAGTCCAGTTTATTTCTAGCTCACTCATTCAATCACCCCAAAATTCTTTGTCTATTGTTTTATTTTTCTTTACACATAAGTCACATATAAGGCAGATCAGTTTTGACAAAAGACTTGGAGGAGCAGTAATCTACCTGTCTTTGCACCTACTTGCCTCTCTCTCAGTTTACCCATCATCCCAGGTACCTGCCTTCTCGCCTGTCCTGATGGGTCCCTGTCTTCTTGCCTGTCAGATTATCCATCATGATGGGTCACTGTCTTCCTGCTGACCAAAATACCTATCCTGAAGGGTCATCATGTTCCTGACTGCCAGCTTACCCTTTGTAATTGGTCCATGCCTTCCTGCCTGCTGGATTACCCATCCTAATGGATCCATGTCTTCCTGCCTGCCGGATTACCCATCCTAATGGATCCATGCCTTCCTGCCTGCTGGATTACCCATCCTAATGGATCCATGCCTTCCTGCCTGCCGGATTACCCATCCTAATGGATCCATGCCTTCCTGCCTGCCGGATTACCCATTCTAATGGATCCATGCCTTCCAGCCTACTGGATTACCCATCCTAATGGATCCATGCCTTTCTGCCTGCTGGATTACCCATCCTAATGGATCCATGTCTTCCTGCCTGCTGGATTGCCCATCCTAATGGATCCATGCCTTCCAGCCTGCTGGATTACCCATCCTAATGGATCCATGTCTTCCTGCCTGCCGGATTACTCATCCTAATGGATCCATGCCTTCCTGCCTGCCGGATTACCCATCCTAATGGATCCAGAACCTGGTGGAGGTGTCTGAGAGAATTCTGAAAAAGTTTCTCAGTATCATGGACAACCCCTCTCACCCCATGCACGCAGACATGATGGGTCATCAGAGCTCCCACAGCTAAAGACTCATTGCCTGCAAATGCAAAACCGAACGCCACAGGAAATCCTTTCTACCCCTGGCAATAAGACTGTATAACTCTTCCCCATTCTGTAGGTGATCCATTTCAGCATTTATGTCATTAGGTTATTAGCTTATTCAGATTGTGAAATATTACTCATCTACTTTTTATTTACTCGTCTGTATATTATTAAATGTTTGTTTCATCCCCTCATTACATGCTGCTGTCTCATTTTATTCATGGCACAAACACTAAGTCACTTTTCATAACCACTTGCACTAATAATCTATTTCATTATACCTGTTATAGTTATTTGTTTCTCAGAGTTATTTTGTTATTCTGTTTGCACTATTACTACTGTTCTTTTTAAACTCTTATCTTTATGCCTCTTGTTGCACTGAGCACGTGTATGACAAAAGAATTTCCCTCGGGATAAATAAAGTTCTTCCTTATCCTTATCCATGTCTGCCTGCTTGCTGGAATACCCATCATAATGGGTTCCTGTCTACCTGCATGCCCAGTTACCTGTACTGATGGATCTCTGTCTTCCAGCTTGTCCTCCTGGTACATCTATGTCTCTTTTCAGGCCACTTGTCTGTTTAGCTGTCTCCATTGTTTATTTACCTGCCAGCCTGTCCGGCAAACCACGAGCCAGTGGTGTGTCTGCCTACCACCACTCCATGTCAGGCATGGCCTTTACTAAACATCCTGGTCAGATCGAACTCACAAATGAGGGACACTCATTTCCCTGAAATAAAATATATAATTAGCCTGGTTACATGTCTGTCTCGCCCATACTGTCCCAAAAAAAGTGGGGGAGGAAATGGCGGATGTATTTATTTATTTGAAGAAAAAAAGGACACAGTGAGCAACTAAGCTTTAATCAAATCAGACCAAAATACAGAAAGAATGCTTAGTCCTGTGCCCACTGTGCAGTAAATATTGATTATAGCTTAAAGGCAATTAAAGTAATGGACCCCCCCCACCTCAAAAAAGGGGGGATTCTTGGCAGGGTAGATGTTTACAGCACAGGCAGCAAGCACAGCCCTGATTTAATGATGCGGAGTGACTTACAGGAATAAGATTTTTAATGCAGTCTTTTCTCTACTTCATACATTATATGGCAAAGACTGCCATGCAAGGGGAATCTCCTGCCAAGATGTGCAGGGTTCAGTGGAAAAAAACTGCATGGTAAGTATTTAAGAAAATGCTCCTTTTCAAGAATTGAAAGAGTAATTAATATTGAGTAAACAACATAAGCATTTATTTTTTTAAAAATTGGTGAATCATGCAGCAACTGAATACAAAGATGCCCCTTGCCACTTTGGCCTTTCCAGGGCACCGACCCAGTCTCAGAGTAGTAAGTTACAGTACTACGTGAAAGTCTCATAGGGGAAAGCTACAGCACTACATGAAAGTCTCAGAGGGGGAAGCTACAGGACTACATGAAAGTCTCAGAGGGGGAAGCTACAGTACTACATGAAAGTCGCAGAGGGGGAAGCTACAGTACTACATGAAAGTCGCAGAGGGGGAAGCTACAGCACTACATGAAAGTCTCAGAGGGGGAAGCTACAGCACTACATGAAAGTCGCAGAAGGGGAAGTTATAGTACTGCGCAAAAGTCGTCCGAGGGGGAAGCTAAAGTACTGTGTGAAAGTCTAAGAGGGGGAAGCTACAGTACTGTGAAAGTCTCAGAGGGGGAAGCTACAGTACTGCGTGAAAGTCTCAGAGGGGGAAGCTACAGTACTGTGAAAGTCTCAGAGGGGGAAGCTAAAGTACTGTGAAAGTCTCAGAGGGGGAAGCTACAGTACTGTGAAAGTCTCAGAGGGGGAAGCTACAGTACTGTGAAAGTCTCAGAGGGGGAAGCTAAAGTACTGCGTGAAAGTCTCAGAGGGGGAAGCTACAGTACTACATGAAAGTCTCAGAGGGGGAAGCTAAAGTACTGTGTGAAAGTCTCAGAGGGGGAAGCTACAGTACTGTGAAAGTCTCAGAGGGGGAAGCTACAGTACTGTGAAAGTCTCAGAGGGGGAAGCTAAAGTACTGCGTGAAAGTCTCAGAGAGGGAAGCTAAAGCACTGCGTGAAAGTCTCAGAGAGGGAAGCTAAAGCACTGCGTGAAAGTCTCAGAGGCAGAAGCTACAGTACTGTGTGAAAGTCTCCGAGGGGGAAGCTACAGTACTGTGAAAGTCTCAGAGGCAGAAGCTACAGTACTGTGTGAAAGTCTCCGAGGGGGAAGCTACAGTAATGCGCAAAAGTTTCAAAGGGGAAACCTATAGTATTGCGCTAGTCCTAGACAGTCAAAGGAAATGTTTAAAGCTATTTATCCGGGTAGTGAATGTACATTTACTCTGAAAAAAGGATAAATATAATTTATGCAAATTAAGATTAAATGGTAACATTTTACTTGAGGAGACACAAAAAATTAGTAGTAACTCAGTTACTATTGAAGTACAAATCATGAACGAATCATGAACAAATAGTGTCACTACTTAAGATGAAAGATGTGTCATGATTCCTTAATGATGAACAAACATGTTATTACTTGTTCCTTAGTAGTTCCTTCAGTAGTTCTTTAAGATTTACAGAAGAAACAGTAACACTATATAGTAAGACTAATTATCTGACTTCTGAAGGCATTTGGTTGCACTGGATTTTATTTAGGGGTATCAGAGTACCAGAGACGGAATACAAATGCACCTCGCACTTTTCTGATTTTTATTTGTAAAATATTTTGAAAACCATATATCATTTTCTTTCCAATTCACAATTATGTGCTACTTTGTATTGAACTATCACATAAATCTAATAAAATACATTTAAGTTTGAGGTTGCAACATGATAAAATGTGGAAAAGTTCAAAGGGTATGAATACGTTTTCAAGGCACTATATTGTAACTCCTTAGAATAAACAATGTCACAATTCATTAATGAGTAAACACAGGATCAGTATTTTACATTTTATTCATTATTTGTTCCTATAGTAATTTTGTCAGTGGTTCATCCAGTAGTTCACAAAGGTTCACAGAATTAGACATAGTAGTAAATATTGTACTTGTTTGAGATAGATGTGACAACTCATTAATGAACAAACATGACATCAGTTTGCAATTAACACTTAGTCAGTGGTTAATTAATTCACAAGTAATAGCATAATACTACATTGTTTGACATTATTTGTGTTCCTTCAATCAAAGTGTTACCGATTAACCTAATAAAGACTAACAGAAATTTCTTCTGATCTCCAAAAAGTTACTGATATCTTGCTGGATGGTTAGAAGAACACAGTCCACAAGTTTCTCTTCAGGACCACCTCAGCCATTCCATGTATTTGATAAATTTCACCATCAGCTCATTTACAGAAAAACATTCATTAGTCATGGGGGTAGATATAAAAAGAGTATAAACCCCTGTTACAATGCCAGGTAAAACATGAGACCACGATAAATCATTTCAAGACATTTTCCCACCTTTAATATGACCTGTACAATTCAATTGAGAAAGAAGCAAATCAGAGGGGGGGGAAAAAATATATATATATATAAAGAAAAAAAACCGCACAAGAAACTGGAGGCATAAGTGGGCACTAATACTTTGTTCAAGCACCCTTTGATTTTATTTCAGCATTCAGTCTTTTTGGGTAGGATTCTATCTGCACATTGACTGGGCAATATTTGTCCACTCCACCTTTCAAAAGTGCTCCAACTCCGTCAGACTGCAAGGGCCTCTCTTGTGCACAGCTAACTTCAGGTCACTCCACATATTTTCAATTGGATATTAGGTCTGGGCTCTGGTTGGGCCATTCCAAAACTTAAATTTTCTTCTGGTGAAGCCAGTCTTTTGTTGTTTTGGAAGAATTCGGCTTTCTAGCAGGCACCTGAAGATTTGGGACCAAAATTGAGTGGTATTTGGAACTGTTCATAATTCCCTCCACCTTGACTAAAGGCCCCATCTCCAACTGAAGAAAAACACCCCCAAAGCATGATGCTGCCACCACCAAGCTTTACCATGGGTATGGTGTGTGTGGCGGGCTTTTGGTGATGAACTGTATTGTTTTGCACCAAATATACCTTTTGGAATTGTGGCCAAAAAAGTTCAGCTTTGGATTAATTAGACCATAACACATTTTCCCACATACTTTTGGGAGACTTGATGTGTTTTTTTTTTTTTTTTTGCAAAATTTCGCCAGGCCTGGATGTTTTTTTTTGTAAGAAAAGGCTTCCGGCTTAACGACTCTACCCCATAGGTCCAGAAATATAGAGAACACATGTAGTACACAACCAGTACTTGGCAGAAATTCCTGCAGCTCCTTCAATGTTGCTGTAGGCCTCTTGGCAGCCTCCCCAGACCAGTTTCCATCTTGCCTTTTTTTATCACTTTTGGAGGGACATCCAGTTCTCAGGAATGTCACTGTTATCCTATATTTTCTCCATTTCTTCACTGTGTTCCATGGTATATCTAATGGGCATGGAAATTTTTTGTACGCTTCTGCTGACTGATACCTTTCAACAGTCAGATCCCTTTGATACTTTACAAGCTCACTGCGAACCATGGTTTTGCTGTGGGAGACAACTGGGTAAATGTCAGGAAAATCATACTAGGACAGCTGAACTGTTAATCAATCACTTTAGTTGATGACAGGTGTGAACCCATAAAGACTGAATGCTGTAATTAAATCAAACGGTGCTTCAACAAAGTACTAGTTTAAGGGTGTGCACACTTATGCAACCAGCTTATAGTCCATCCATCCATTTTCCAAACCGCTTATCCAATTGGGTCGCGGGGGTTCCGGAGCCCATCCCGGAAGCAATGGGCATGAGGCAGGGAACAACCCAGGATGGGGGGCCAGCCCATCGCAGGGCCCAGCTTATAGTATGTTTTGTAATTTTATTTTTCCCTCTTGTTTATTTTTAAAAATGAATTGTACAGGTTATAGGTCACATTAAAGGTGGGAAATGTTTTGAAATGATTAATTGTGGTCTCATTTTTCACATCCCAAAACCTGGCATTTAACAGGGTTGTGTATGCTTTTTATATCCACTGTATACTGGTATAGTGGATGGTTGCTAATGGTGATTTTATTGATGTTTCTAAGTGGCTAAGCCGACAGACTTTGACAGACATATATAGTTTTACACCAACATGAAGTTAATTTAAACACTTTCTTTGACTGCCTAAGACTTTTGTGCAGTACTGTATATTTTTTCGACATGGAGGCCCCAAGGGCAAAAGCACCACACACACATGTGAAAGTAAGGCATAGCAATACCAAACAACAACTGTGGCCCTGCTCCACACTGCCCCGACTTATTGAGCACCTTTGGTCGATAATGGTCAACCGCCCAGTGTGGCACAGTCACCCCTGGGGTGTCCAGGATCGTCCAAAAGGTAAAAAATAAACAGGGCCAGATTCATCGCAAGGTACAGAGACAGCTTTGCCCATTCAGACGATACACGCAGAGCCCAAGGGCTTTCGGGGTAGGAGTTTCATTCCAAATAAACAGTCAGCCAGTACTGGCCAAAGTACAGATGCCCCACTGTTCCACTGTGTCCATGTTGAGGTGAAGTATTTCAGCAGGAGTGGACAAATCTCACCAAACATGACCAGCGAAGCACCAAAGCTATCCAGTTGTGCAGTATTTTGCAGCACCGTGGCTGATTGTCAGGCCACAACAAATCTCCTTGATAGTCTGTTATAAACGTTTCTTTGTTTTGCAGAAAGTTTAAAGCTAGACTATTAACTTTTTAGAGACTATGTGTGTTTTGTTTACGTTATACTGAATACCTTCAAATTTCATCTTTACAGTGAAGCTAATGAACTAGAAATGCTTCTCCTTATTTTTGAAAAAACTCTTAATATGAAATGTCACACTCTGAAATTCTACATCCCAAGATCCCTTTCTGAAGCCAAACCAGTTGGCTGCAAAAGATGCCCCTCCAAGACACACTGAATCCGACTTATTTCAGCTGCATTATAATGCTTGCGATAAACCATAGCAGACAATAAAAAAGAGGCAGGAAGATGGACATGCTGCAGAGCACAAAGAAGAAAAAAAGAGGAAGCGTGACAAAGGGCACCAAAAAACAATAGAGTAGTGAGACTGAACGCTAGGGTGACAGACAATGCAAGGGAGGAAATAAAACAAAGAAATAAAGATAGACAGGCACATACAGAAAGGCAAGAAAGGGAGAGAAAGTGGAGGAAAACCGATGCCTGAGCAGAAACGAGGGTGAGGAGGAGACACCTGAGAGGGAAGGAGATCCATGGCGAGCAGCCCAGCTCAGGGCTGGGTTTCATCCCAACAGGCCCAGAGCCAGCACACCCGCCAGAAAAATCAATTGCATAAAATGTAGTTATGGAATATGCAGATCTGTGGCCCGACAAACCCTCCCCCACCCTCTCAGGCCTGACAGCTGATGAAGAGAACAATCTAAATCATGCCCGAGGTGGACCTGTGCATGCTAAACAGGACGCAGTCTGGATAAGGTGTAGACCAACCCACTTAACCCCAAAACCACATCCCACAGATGAGGCGCAGAGACGGCTTCCTGTCTTAAGGGCCACACCCGCCCCCCTTCCCTGAACCCCCATTCAGCAAAGAATCTTGTTAATCTCAGTACCAGAGACCTCAGGGCCAGAGAGGGAGGTGAGAGGGAGGGGATTCCTCAAATGCCTGGACAAACACAGAGGAAATATGTTGTCTGGGATTTCCTATGTCTAGGAAAAAGCGGGGTGGGGGAGCTGAAAAAAAGAACTGGCATGGCCTTCTGCTCAATTGCTTCCATCTTGAGCTTTTATGAAAAAGGGAAATAGCATTCCTGGGGCAGGATTCTTTGTCTGCATCGTAGAAAGAAGGGGGGGTGGGCAACTTTTTAAAAGTATAAACACCTAGCAGAAAAAACTCCTTACAGCAAAATCTATAGTTTGTCTGTACTGTATTAAATCCATGTAAGTATCCTGGTTAATGTGTGTAAATACGCACATACACATTCTGTAACCAAAGACAAAAGGTTAATCAGCATAAACCCACTTTTCAAACTAACATTCTTCTAATAAACGTTTGGAAGTCTTAAATATGCCTTAAAATAATCAGTAACAGCAAAACGCCATTGCAAATGCTGTCACGATAAGCCCAGTCGGCTTTCGCTAATATTGAGCTGTTCCCCATTGAAGATTCTGTGCTGGAATATTTTCATAATTTCATAATAACCTGTGATATTTACCCATAGAAGAGGAAATGCTTTTGTCTACAGTGTAACAAAATACTGAGACATTTTGGGGCTGAGGTGCCATGCGAGTCTAGAACAGGCATGGATGAAGAGGTCCACCGCGGTTCCTGCTGCTGCCAGGCTGCAGGAGAGCACATTAACCTTAACAGCTGTGAGCTTCATACTTCCACTCACTTCATCTCATTAGTTCCTACTAGAACACAAGACTTTCCGTCTGCTCGTCTGCATTCCCATCTTCCTGCTACCCATTTCCCGACTCCAGTGATCACACCTCTTCCCAGAAACATCCCGCCCAGGCAGCGCTCCCAAGCCCTGTACGTTACTTGCTTCCTGTGGCGTCCTGTCCAACAGAATCAGGGAGTGTCGGGAAGGAAACATGACAGTATGTGTGTGATGGTCATGTTTAGGCAGCTTTGCCTCCATGTCCTGTCAGATCCTAGAACATTCATGCCAGTTTGATTGGCACACGTCAGGTATATTACCCATTACTGCAGTGAGCAGTTGACATGACTAAGACAGCTGCTTTGAATACCAGCATAAGTATTATCCAAATACCATTTAATGGGCCCCTATGCATAACAGATGTGTGTGTGTGTGTGTGTGTATACACACACACACACACACACACACACACATATATATATATATATATATACACATATACATATATATATATATATATATATATATATATGTATATATATATATATATATATATATATATATATACATATATATATATAATATTATATTATAGTATATTACAGACAGACAGGAAGACAGACAGACACACACACACACAGATTAGGTATCTATACCTTTGTGGGGATTCTCCATTCAAATCTATAGGCATATCACTAATCCCAACATTGACAACCTTAAATCTACACAGCCCTAACCTTAACCATGAGTAATCAAACAAAATACAAGGATTTTCAGTTTAAGTTCATTCATACCTTTTTATAAAATTGAGGTTTATACCGTGGGATCAGGGAAAATGTCCTCACAAGCAAAAAGTAGTAGGGTATACCACAATGTGGTACATATAAACCTACCCCAGCCCCCCACACACACCAATATGCAGTAAAATGGCAATATTACTGAGAGAGTACATAGTTTCCCAATGGTGTGACCCACTCAGGATTTAACCTCCTTAATAGCCCGAAACACCAGCATGAGCCTGACACTGTTAATCTGCATCTCCCATGGTGAGAGGTTAGTGAAACACTCATTTTCTCTACAAACAAACATAAGCACTGTTTCCCAAATGATTATTTAAAATTGAAGAATGATGCCCACTATAAAAAGGTAGAATTTTTTGTCCTCTCAGGTTTAGTGCAGTATAGTACTAGCAGACTCACACTCGTGTCACAAAATCTGGATGGTTATCAGTGGCTTAACTTTGATTTGTCAGAAATGTTATTTTAACAGTTGCCAAGCACTTTATCTTCTGCTTGGCTGAGAAGAGTCAGGAGCAACAGATGGCCACTCGCAATACCTTACAAAGCTGACGAGAACATCTTAAAGTGGGCGCAGTGAGGGGGCGGTTTCTGGCAGGCCTCTCCACAGTTTCCTTCCGCCTATGCCTTTTAAAAATGACGCTCAACAAACACTTGCTGATGAGAGACAATTTGACAGAAACTCTCAGCAAATTCCTCCGCCTCACAGAGAAAGAGTGTTAAGGATTCAGACTCTGAACAGGAAGTCTGATTTACAAGGTGTTTCACTGAAGACTGGCTCTTATCCCCTCAACATCAGCGTGGTATTTTCTCCAGTGTGCCACCATTCTGATGACTGATTCTACTATTCCAAAGCATCAAACAGGAGCTCAGAGAACCAGTTTTATAAACCTGTATTTAAAGAAACATTTCTTCACATTATACTACTTCCACCCATTTACAGAATGACGAGACCAAAACTGGGAGCTGATGACTTGGTTTGACAGTTTGGTTGGAGCTGTTCCAGCAAAGTATACCCCAAAACCTGTCAAATGCCCTAGATGTAAGACAGAACTACGGATCAGGGCACTATTACACATACTGGGCTCCACAATTTGGTTGTGCTGCATGAATTACTAATGATTTTAGTAGAAAAGAAATATGCAACTTGAATACCTGCAGTGTGTAATGTTGCAAGCAAGCAGAGTTTGGTATTGGCATAACCCCTGTCCTGGTTACCAACCCAGAAACACTTGTGGAAAGCACATTATCATGGTTCCTGGGGGAGCACTTCTACAACAGGCACTTTACTGACCATTGTGGATCAAGGGGAATCCCATTTTCCACCCCTACTCACTAACTCTTCACTCTTCACAGTCCTTCACAGTCCCTCTTTCAGATTACACTGTGAAAACTGAGGCATATTAATGTGAATAGATACACTGAGATTTACTTACCCCCAACATTGGGGAGTAACTACAGTAGTTACATGAAAGAGCATTATGCAATAAAATTGCTAAATAAATATAATCTGTTACAGTTACTGAGGAAAAAATCCATCCATCCATCCATTTTCCAAACCACTTATCCTATTGAGTCGCGGGGGGGTCCGGAGCCTATCCTGGAAGCAATGGGCATGAGGCAGGGAACAACCCAGGATGGGGGGCCAGCCCATCACAGGGCACACTCACACACCATTCACTCATGCATGCACACCTATGGTCAATTTAGTAACTCCAATTAGCCTCAGCATGTTTTTGGACTGTGGGGGGAAACCGGAGTACCTGGAGGAAACCCCATGACTACATGGGGAGAACATGCAAACTTCGCACACATGTGACCCAGGCGGAGACTCGAACCCGGGTCCCAGAGGTATGAGGCAACAGTGCTAACCACTGCACCACCATGCCGCCCCCTGAGAAAAAATATGTAACTAAATTACAATTATTAATCAAAATGTTCGTGATTACAAAGGGGTTATATCTGGATATATTCTTTTTTGGTAAAAATCTTATATGTAGAATATAACATTCAATTTGTTGGTTTACATCTTCTTTCAAATCCGTTGGGACCTCTCAGCTTTATTGCCCAGTTTAAAACATTTGATAGAAAAGTAATCAAAACGTAACTGAATGAAAAAAAGTTATATTACGTTGAAGAAGTAATCAAAGTAGTTAGATTACTTATAATATTTCTAACAGGCTAACTAGTAATCTTTACCTTCCTGACCCTGCTTGCCCCCGACCCTATGATGAAAACATTAGCAATCATACTTGTCACTCAGGTAAGTAAAAAGATATATTCTTTATTTATACTTGATCAACAGCCATGATATTACTGACCAGGAGAGCAAGGACTTAACAAGCAGTTATTTTTATGACTCCTAGACATTGTTTTTCAGTCACAGGGGGACACAACTCATACCAGTCACCATAGCTTGCTAATGACTGTGCTGTGTATGTGACAGCAGTGGGTCCCACAAAAGACCAACAGTAAGACTGTGTCAACCTTGATCACTCAACAATACCCCATTAAAAATGAGATCTTCAACCTTCAGCATGTCCTTGAAGGAAGACAAGTCTGTCAGAGTGAGGTTCAGCTCATGTGGTTAAAATGATCCTAGACTTCTGCAGCTATTCAGGATGACAAAGCAGAACTGACCAACCTTCAATCATCACAGAGAAGTCTTAGTATGATGAACACAGAAGACTGACCCTACGTTTTCTGCACCCCACCCCCCAAATCATGCCTCTTGTATAATTTTGTTCGAGTAAACAGACTGCCCCTTTATTCCCTGCACTGCTGTCTAACTACAACTCCAGGAAAAAAACAATCCTGGGCTCTTGCTCTGTGCCAAGTCGCACAGATTCAGGTTTCAGGCAGAGAAAAAGACATGATACACTTTGGGGTGACTTTCTGAAAGGACTGTTGATTAGACTGACTGAAAAGGCAAAAGTAATGAGAAACACAAAGTGAAACCGGCCACTTGTGTTCTGTATACTAGGCACATGTAATCTTTCAGTGAAAATGAGCCTGGCGCAAGGCATCCTGGGAATAGCCAGCAGGTAAAAGGCAGGTAGGGAATGGCCAATTAACATGAGGTGCAAATGGTTGAAGTTCGACTGGTCCGGCCTTCCAGTGAGAACCCAGGACTCGGATTATGACGGTTAACACAGAGAAGTGGGAACGTGACGCGAGAAAGCTGATAACATGTACCAAGAGTTCACTTAGCTATTCTGGTCACCCGGCACTTGTCTGTTAAACAGTTTTATATTTTACTGAGATTTAAGTCAACACTATTCTCAGGATTCAAGTATGAGTCCCCTGAATGTAGCACCCAAAATACTACCAGCTGTTAAGTCCAGCTGTAAGCGTCTATGCCAGAGGGCCAGTCAAAATATGTTAGGTGAATAAACATGTATTTTTATAAAGATATTCCCAGAAAGAGGTACTTATCTTCATAAACATGCATTCTATTATACTTTCATGTTACTTAAAGTGAGGAACACTACAATTTGTGAGTTTCGCCCTGTATCATGCAAGCGTTGGCAGACCAGGAACATGACGCCAGCCGAAGGAGGAGTTTCACCTGCGACTATGAGCAGCAACACAACTGAGACACTCAGGGGTGCTCTGCAACGTAACAGCTTCTCTTCTGGGGGGCTGCCCAGAGCCTTGCTGAACAAGCAGAGAGAGAAACCGGGAAGTGTGACCAAACAAGCGGGCGGCAAGAGAAAAGAGAGAGAGTGATGCGATTCCCAGCGTGTACGCACTCTCACGTTGGTTTGCTAAAAATACGCACAGAAATGCATACGTTCTCTACGCAAAGGAATGTCTGGGGACGTCTGTATTTAAATTACAAGTATTCCTGACAACCAACATAAAATCTCTAAACACAGTAAAAGTACTGGAATCATGAGATTAGATCTGGCTAATATAGTGCCAAGAAACAACACAATTATGTATGCAGGTCGTCTTTTCAAACAAGACAAAAGGGTAGAATGCATGTCTTCAGGATTCTGAAGTGCTGTAAAACCAGCATGATTTTTTGTTGTAACTGTAAGGCACGAGTTACTGATGTATTCATTTTCAACATGGAATAAATTTAAACATTTTCAGCAACACATTTACATTCAAGCAGGTTTTCAGGAGCATAAGGAACACATATATAAGAATGAATACCAGATGTATATTAAAATGTACATGAATCACAGTCATTTAGAGGCACATAGCCTATACACTTTAACACGCACTGAAAATACATCCCTTTCCCAGACCTCCTATGTAAACAGAATTTTTCTTTTTGAACATTTTAGAGCACTGCAGCAGCCTATGGTCGCACACACGACTGATAATGGAAGGAGAGGAAGGCTGCATTCTCTCAGTGAGCAGATGGAAGCTCTTGCTTGTGGCAGATTGCTGCAGGGCTGCCAGTGTCATCGGTTTACAGGCATAGAATTGTCTCCATGAGACCACTTCTTCGTGAAAGCGGAGTGCTGTCATTTTGCCCCCTCTCTCCCATCCAAACAAAATCACTTTAGTACACATGAAATCCTTAAGAGCGGCAGCTTCTGTGCCACTTAGGTGCTTTTCCTAACAGTGGGGGACAGGGGACATTGTCAAACCAGCCCTGAAATTGCTTTCAATCTGAGACGATTAACATGCCTCAGGATGCTATTTGACCAGAACCCCTGCGTTATCAAGCTCTGCAAGGTAATCTACTCGCTGCAGTTTGGCCTGATGTATAACCATTAGGGGCAGCTTACACAAAACCACAACCAGCACTGGAAAAGCAGGTGGGCAGGATTTGGATAGAATGGGTGACAAAGACCATTACCACGCTAGCAAATCAGAGGCTGATGATTTAAATGAAGTTTACAAAAGGAAATGATATCAGGGTTTAAAACTTGTTACATGGATGTATGCCCTTTGTTCACTTGAAGGAGCAGAGATGGATTTAAGACCATCGGCATTCAAAGGGGTAAATCCACAAGCTTGACACTGCCAACCATTCACCACATGTCAAGGCCAGCTGGATTAACTAGTCACAGTTCCCAAAACAAACAGGGCCACTTCCATTCATGCATCTTCTACCCGCTTATACTGTTCCAGGTGGTGGGGGGTTCTGGAGCCCATCCCAGGCAGCATAAGGCACAAGGCTGTAGTACACTCCGGACAAGATGCCAGTCCATCACAGGGAACATATACACTCACAAATTAAGGGAAAATTCAGAGATTCCAATTAGCCTAACTGCATATCTTTGGACTGTGGGAGAAAACTGCAATTCCTGTAGGCCACCTTGCTGCACAATCCTCTTCAAGTTAAAAATAAGAATAAATCACACAGGAAAGTAGTATGATCAGCACCACTCAGTCAACTGTTTGTTACCACAGTTGGAATGAGACAGCAGTTCTGGTGCGGAAGAACCTCCTTCATTGCAGCAGGAAACTTAAAACCAAACTTTTAATAACTCTTCCTCTCTTGTGACTTTTGCACTTCTGATTATAGTCATAGTTTTTTAGTGAAAAGAAGCAACTGACATCAAATGAAAAAGAGTAACGATTTAACAAAATTATTACAAACTCCTCTATTTTATACCTGTAGTAGTGAGGACAAATTTATTTTTTATGGTAATTTTGCAAAAAATATGGTGACAGCACTAAAATAGTAAATGCCACTCCATCGTGAACATATCCTGTCTGGCTTATTAACCATCTGTATCTCCATATTCCATAGATGCCTGGGGAGACAACTGAGCATTTCTTTTGCCTGACATCAGAATCGGTTTCCGCGTGAGACAATCAGCACACTCCTGAATACATAACAGCATTTCAATTATGTAGCTTGGCACTACAATTAAGCGGTTATTGTTCTCTGTTCTTTTTGGGTGGGATCTAATTTGTTTCCGAAGGGCTTCAGCCAAGTTTACTCCAGAAAGCAAGTGTGGGAGGAAACATTACCCAGCTGGGGGGAGGAGGGGTGAAAAACCAATAAATTAATGAAGAGAGAGGTTAAAAGAGCCAGGATCACAGACACCAAACGCAACCACAATCATGCCCTGATGATCACGTAGCATGCACATTCTCCATCATCATAGCTCTTTTTTTTCCTTTTATATTCCCTACACCACCCCCCCCCCCCTGCGGAGGACTGCTTCATTTCTATTTATTTATTTATTTTTATTTATTTCTTCAAGAGAAGGAGAGGAAGAGAGAGGGGATAAAAGTAAAAAAAAGGAGAAGGGGGACAGAGAGAGAGGGAGAGAAAAGAAAAGGAAAAACAGATAATCTGCTTCAATACCTGCTGAAAAGAGAAAACAATAACCAACATCTGTACGAATCACAATGAACATTAAATGTTAAATGTTGTTTAACAGTACATATAACTAGTATTACATTATATGTTTAGAAGCAACAACCAATCAAGACAGTGTGTGTCTGTGAGTACCTGTTTGTACACCTGTGTGTGTGAGCGCGCTGGTCTTCATAAGGTTTCTCCATGTAAATGTCTAGTACAGTGTGTGGGAAGCCACAGCCCCATCCCTCAAGGCATGAAGCAGACACGGAGGACACCTGGGCCCCAGAAATCCAGAGACCCCCCCAGGGCATGGGAGCCCCCGGAGGACCACCACTGGGAGAATTTCCACCCAGAAAAGGGCAGAGGAGAGCTCTGGAGGGAGGCCATCCGGCAGCCACAGTGCAGGAGCCCAGGGGGCCGTGGCGGTGAGTCCGCAGGCTCCACCGGCGGCCGGCCCCACCAGGGCAGACCAGGCCCCGGGCCCAGAGATCCAAGGGCCTCTCCACCTCCCAGCAGGGGCCTGACAGAGCCAGGAGGGCCAGGCCCCACCAAGCAACCACCGACAGTGAGCATCATCATAGCTCTGAATCAAGGGTGGGCAATCTTATTCGCAAAGGGCCGCTGTGTATGCAGGTTTTGGGATAACCTTTAGGTCAGCTGGTCAAACCCAGGTGTGAGGACTCTTCAGCCAATCAGTCCTCTAATTAGTAATCTAATTAGGGAGTTGCAGCAAAAACACACATACACAGTGGCCCATTCTGGATAAGATTGCCCACTCCTGCTCTAAAACAACCCTGCCATTTTCACTAACAAACCATGTGAAGTCAATGGCTTGGATGAGAAAAATTGACATTCTGTTGGAACAGTCAGTAAAAAAATCTGTTCCACAACCACAGCATCTGAAAAATACTTGTATATGCATAAGTGCCCTTCTTCGCACATGTCCAATGGGCATACTAAATTACCTGGTAAAGCAGAGCCACCATATCAATGGCATATGTGCAGGGACAAATCTGCGGCAGATGTGCACGTCCACTGTAGGATGGGGGTCACAGATGGTTGCAGCCAGACGGACAAAATGACAAGCTGGCAGGCCATGAGCCCTTGTTCGCAGCTTGTTGTTGGAGGAAGGCTGACCCCTAACTAACACTGCACTAAGCTAGCAGTACCTAACAAGCTTTAAAAGCCAGCCCCAGCACACAGCCTGTGAAATCTGTCAGCAGAAGTTCTGTTTCTGAAAGACTGCCTGTCTGCAACAGCCCCCCCGCCCCGCAAAACTGCTCTTGAACACACAAAGAAGCTGGTTGTTGTATGGAAGGGAGAGAACCCCTAATAAATTCAGAATTTTTTTGCCAGCTGTGGGTAACATTGCTTTTGAAGGATCAGAACCATAGAACACGAGAATGAACATATCAGTCATGGCACCACATATGTTCAGGTTGACAAACAATGTATTATAAATTATAAACAACATGTGCATTATATATATTTACTGTAAAATTCTACCTGACCTAGACCTCTTAATATGGTCTTCTACGTAGGCAGGTCTTCAGCTCCTTGAGAAGACTGAAAAGCGGCGTGGAAAAACTACAGCTCACGTGCGCAGTCCGCTTTCTTGACGGTCACATTTACATTTAAAATTACTTCATTTTTTTACAAAAAAAATTAATTAATTAACGTCGTCGGAGTTTGGGAACTAAACACTTAATAAACAGATATTTATACGAATAACTGCAAGTTAATGGGCAACAGTTAGTGCTGTTATTCCATCCAAAACCGAACATGTAATTGGGTATTGGCTACAATTAGCCGGGCTGCCAACTCTCTCGGCATCTAGCGTGACATTCAGGACTTCTGACTCTTACGCTTACGAGAGAAATCTTACGGCAAATCTGTATCAATCCATTATAAACCTAAAATCAGCTACATTATAATCTTTGGAGTAGTCTGCAAACTCTATAGACTATTTAGAAGGTAATAAAACTAGCACGTATATGCAAATGAGTGTGCAGACTAGTCTCGAATTGAAAATCTCACGCCAGATACCAGACCAAAGTTGGCAACCCTGAAATAGCCCATTTAATAAGCGGGAATTTTCACAGAAAATTTAAATCAGATTTGACAAAACAGCATACGCGTATTATAATTAAGTTAAAAACAATTGTCACCGAATATAACCGCTAAGTAAAGAAATTAACTATTTAATTAAGTTTATAATTTCGTATGCGAATTCATGTTTACATTCGGAAGTCTAATGTAACACGTCAATTTACCTAAATAATTTAAAACATTTTAAAAGGGAAATGGATATTTAACATGCACCCACTATATAACCTGTCACCTGATACGAACTTTATCGTTAATTATTTAAGTTTTGCTTAGTTATTAAACTTCACCTGAAAGCTAACGCTCTAAGGACTGTTTTTTTTCCCTGTAAAATGGTAACATCCTACTTCTGGATGTTCGAGGTGTCAATTAAGGCGGGACCAAGGCGGGATAACCAATCAGAACTCATAGAAGTCAAACGGCACGTGCGCCGCAGCAGTACAATTTTAAAACCTGGCGCTACTGTACTGTACTGTACTGGACATTTTAAGGATAGACCGAGATTCGAAAAGTTAAAATGACAATTACAGGGGTTCCCATTCACTCTAAAGTACACCAATGACAGGAGGAACAAGGAGATTAAGATTATAGTTCCCATTTGAACAAGTATGAATGCAGGTATAGGCCTATATATATATATATATATATATATATATATATATATATATATATATATATATATAGAGAGAGAGAGAGAGAGAGAGAGAGAGAGAGAGAGAAGGCCATTAAAGTTTTTTTGTAAGCATTCTATACATATGTACCTGCTACAGAAGGTGTGAACGGTACATGTATATAGAGATAACTATCACGTTATCTTGATAGAATGGCATAAAAATACGTGCAAGCATCTCCGTTCTCAGCTTCAGCAGTAATTGTGTGTGGGGTTTCACATGTTTTGTGTGAGCAGGGTTGGAGGAGAGCGATGATAGTTGTTGATGCAGAGGAGGGTAGGGGGGAGAGGGTAAAGCAGACCAGGGGGCTAAAAAGAGAACACCCAACAGCAGTCCAGACCAAAGGCTGGAAAACCGGACTGTCTGGACAAAATCCGGACAAGTGTGCAGCCTACTTCAGAGCAGTGGGGTTTGTAGCAGCCCTGGAGTGATATGATTCCTTTGCTGGCCATGGCATTTGGGCTTGTGAGACAGATACACAGATTACTGGCACCCTGTGTGAAATACTGCCCCATAAGGAAGGTTTGTCATTTTACTGTCTAATTAACCAAAACTGACCCCACAAGTTATTTGACACCATTAACAACCATACTACCTGTGTCAAAGTCAGGGGCGCCGCTAGCAATTTTGGGCCCTATGACAAAATATGAGGTTGGGCCCCCCTACCACACCCATTCAGATCTCTGGGGGCCCCTAAAGGGCGTGGGCCCTTAGAATTGTCCCAACTTTCCCCCCCTTAGCGGCGCCCCTGGTCAAAGTATTAATCTTTGCATGTTTAGGTGATGACTTTACACTGTCATTTAGGTGTGACCCTGTGAGTGAATTGTCACTGTCTTTCATTCTGCTTTGTACCAACACTAAGTATAAAAAGACTGAAAAGACAAACTAAATAAAGTCCTGGATATCGTCACTGTTTGATGAAAACGAAGTATCCAATATCCATTATTTCCGGAGTGTGAAAAATGCATTTTCTCAGACACTACTTTATAGAATACAACTAAAACAACACGATGAGACACCCTTACCAGCACAAATAAATACCTATCTTTACACAGCCGTCAGTGAAGGGTTTGTTTGAAATGGACTCACATGGATTGTCGTCAGCGCACTTAAACTTTCGGTTCTCTTATCATGCATTGTAATGGTGAACAGTTAATTCAAGACTCATCTCCCTGTTCATTATATTCTACGAACTCTGTAGGTTATTGAGAGCTAGTCCAGTAGTTTGGACATAATCAGTGCCCTATTCTACTCTATATTTACATTGTACAAATCTTCTTTACTAAGACAGATAGATGACTTCATAATACATCTTTTCATCCTTCTTTGACAGAGGAGACTGGACATGGTGAAAAGTCACAATCATCCAAAACTGGGAACATGGTTTTCATCAGACAGTGGTGATGTAGAAGGTCAGATATATTTTAAAGGAAATCATATAACGTCAGCAAATATCCAGGTTGACTTTTATTTATAAAAAGAAAAGTACCCCTCACCACTGAGAGCTGCACAATTCGTTCTATTAGCTGAGCATCAGAGAACCCACACCTCCAAGAATCGACTGTTATTCTCCCCCAACACTCCGGACAACTCCAGCTACACTGGCTTGTGCCTGTGCTGCTAGCTACCTGCCACATGGTACCATTCTCCAGAAATATACGGTGACGTCGGTAACTAATTATTGCCTATCCACAGCAACAATGGGCATATTCCGGAAGTGCCTGTCCATCACAGTGTAGACGAACTTAGCGGCACCAAGCAACCGAAACCAAGATGCCTGTGGACTATGGGTGAAAAATAGGAGTACCTGGAGGAAACCCACACCAACTTCAGAAGAATATTCAGACACACCCTGTGCCCAGGCTGGAACTCAATTCTGGAGGCATGATGTCATAATACTACCACTTTTTCTCAAAAAGAAACCTTAGAAATATGGTAGTAATTTTTCTTGTTGGTTTTCTATACTGAGTGTGTCATATATATTCCTGTTGGACTATTCTCCTTTGACCATCGTTAATACCTGTGTTTGACAATCAATACTGAGCATGTACTAATTACTGCATCATATTAATGGTGTCTAATTCAAAATTAGATCTGAACAGATAATCTTTGAGTCGGTCTTAGGCAAAGGTGGAAAAGCAAAAGATTTCCCTGGTTTGTAAAATATTGTACTTGTGGCTGGCAGAATCACGTCTCTGAACAAGCTGTCTGATTCCTCTGTCCTGCTGGTGTGGGCCCCTGGTCCTCTGTGTTCTGGAGACCATTGAGATATGAAGATTTCTGTTAGAAATATGGTCTGTTTTTTCATCTCTGAACTGCCTTTGCTCATTTTCTGACCGGCTGCAGTATGGTCATGGCTCCACATTCGTGACTCGGAAGCTGGGACAGACTGGCACACGCCTGGTGACATCACAGCTACCGAGGGAGGGAGGGGACACGTGCCGCGGGTTCATGTGGAATGCGAGGGTCCAGAATCCTGCTGGGTTCCGGAGCACGATCATCATGACATCATTTCCTTTATCCACGACGAGAGACCGAAATGGCAGGGGTGACAGAGTCAGATTTAGGAGGACTGAAAAAAAAGGTCTAGCTTACTTTACTTAATAGGAATCAGATTACATATGTTGATTTTTTGATTGACAATTCTGGGTGATCAATTATATCCATAAATAATTCATAAATAGCAAGACTTTCATCCACTAATGAAATCTAATTAAGAAATAGATTTTTTTTCCAGCCATCAGTCACATGTAATCATTACAACTGCAGGATCATAAAAAAAGTAAAAATAAAAATGATTAAATGCTACGTGTATGTGGATTTAATGAGAAGGCGCCTGCTTGGGTTTAGTGCCAAGAATGGCAGAACATTAAAGGTGCTGGAAAAGGCTGGAGATGAAGGGTGATATGGCTCCTCACGGGGTGAAACACGGGCTCAAAGCTAAGGTGACAAGGTTAGCAGCTGGTGGGCCTCTTCTTATCTGCGTAAAAATGCCACATGACCACATCTATGGTCTGTTCTTGTGCCTTGAGGACAACATTGTGATGCCATTTGTATCACCCACTGTTTCATGCATTCAGAGGCCCACGAGCCTTGTGTCAGTTGGGGGATGGAGATGAGGTCATGGTGGGGGGGGGTCTGCATTGCCTGGCTCAGCCTGTGGGAAAGTGAGCATGGGCAGGGTCTCCAGGCGTGGAGGATCTGACTTCTTTGAGCCAGAAGTCACAGCTGCTCACTGCTGTCACCCTCACGTCTAATCTGTAAAAATGATAGATCCTGTCCTTCTGCGATGACAGGCAATTCAGCCATATGAGCATGCAAAGACCGAGTCTCACACAGAGAGGAACATAATCAGTAACACAGAGAAAGACTGACAGAGTCTCACACAGAGACTAACGTAATCTGTAACACAGAGGCAAACTGACAGGATCTTACAGCATATGTAGAAACATACTCTTTTAGGCCAAGACTCGCGTTTGTACTGCTCATACACACACGCGTGCAGACACACACACTCACACACACTCACACACACACACACATGTTGGGTATATATTTACATATCTTTATGGGGACCCTAATTTTTCTATGGGAAAAATCGTTACGCTAACTATGACAACCTTAACCCCTACCCAGCCCTAACCTTAACCATAAGTAACCAAGCAAAGTAGAAGAGTTTTTAAATTTTTAATATTTTCATTGCAGTCACAGATTTTTATTAAATTGAGTTTTCCCTTATGGGGAAACTGGTCCCCATAAGGGAAAAAAAACAGGCATTCATCACGTTGTGGGGACATTGTGTCCCCATAAGGTAAGGTATACCCGCTCGCACACACACACACACACACGTACCAAAATCCTGGTCACAGATGGCTAAAACCTTACCAGTCCCTCAAACTCCTGCCCGGTTTCTGGAGATCTGACTGAGCAGATAAGCTCATTATGTAAACAGCCAGCCTGCTTAAGGCTCACTAAGATGCGGCTGCTTTAATCAGGGTTATTTCTGCAAAATGCACTGCAGCCTATAAGTGCCTTTCCTACTCCCCATCCCCCCCCCCCCCCTATAACACAGTGGGTGATTTGGCCCGACACTCGTTTCTGACATCCATTCGCACGGCTCTGCGATTTGCATAACAGGAGATTGGCGGGTCCTGTACTTCACTACATTTCCAGCACGTTTAGTGGAGCAACACGACTGATTTTTCTGCTAAGGAAGCATTTTTGTTCCTCCGAGACATTTCTTTTCACATTTTGTCCGTGAGAAGGCATTTCAGTCAAGTCATATCAAAGTGTTTTTATCATCAACTTCAGTTATACGATACATGGGTCACTGAGGTGAAATATCATTCTCATTGGTTACAGTGCAAATGAAAAACAATAAGTAGACTATAAATACTGAGACATATGAACATGGATATTAAGACAGAGACAAAAAAACACACCTAACCACCTTTCAGCCTGCCCGCCCATCTGCCTGTGAGGTCTCTCCTGCCCGCCCACCTGCCTGTGAGGTCTCTCCTGCCTGCTCATCTGCCTGTGACATGTCTCCTGCCCGCCCATCTGCCTGTGATGTCTCTCCTGCCCGCCCATCTGCCTGTGACGTCTCTCCTGCCCGCCCATCTGCCTATGAGGTCTCTCCTGCCCGCCCATCTGCCTGTGAGGTCTCTCTTGCCCGCCCATCTGCCTGTGACGTCTCTCCTGCCTGCCCATCTGCCTGTGAGGTCTCTCCTGCCTGCCCATCTGCCTGTGAGGTCTCTCCTGCCCGCCCATCTGCCTATGAGGTCTCTCCTGCCTGCCCATCTGCCTGTGAGGTCTCTCCTGCCCGCCCATCTGCCTGTGAGGTCTCTCCTGTCTGCCCTGCTGTCTGTGACGTCTCTCCTGCCTGCCCATCTGCCTATGACGTGTATCCTGCCCGCCCTTCTGCCTGTGACGTCACTCCTGCCCGCCCATCTGCCTGTGACGTCTCTCCTGCCCGCCCTTCTGCCTGTGACGTCTCTCCTGCCCGCCCATCTGTCTTTGATGTCTCTCCTGCCCGCCCATCTGCCTGTGACGTCTCTCCTACCCGCCCATCTGCCTGTGAGGTCTCTCTTGCCCGCCCATCTGCCTGTGAGGTCTCTCCTGCCCGCCCATCTGCCTGTAACATGTCTCCTGTCCGCCCATCTGCCTGTGACGTCTCTCCTGCCCGCCCATCTGCCTGTGACGTCTCTCCTGCCTGCCCATCTGCCTATGACGTGTCTCCTGCCCGCCCTTCTGCCTGTGACGTCTCTCCTGCCCGCCCTTCTGCCTGTGACGTCTCTCCTGCCCGCCCATCTGTCTTTGATGTTTCTCCTGCCCGCCCATCTGCCTGTGACGTCTCTCCTGCCCGCCCATCTGCCTGTGAGGTCTCTCCTGCCCACCCATCTTCCTGTGAGGTCTCTCCTGCCCGCCCATCTGCCTGTGACATGTCTCCTGCCCGCCCATCTGCCTGTGAAGTCTCTCTTGTCCACCCTGCTGCCTGTGACGTCTCTCTTGCCTGCCCATCTGCCTATGACGTGTCTCCTGCCTGCCCTTCTGCCTGTGATGTCTCTCCTGCCCGCCCATCTGTCTTTGATGTCTCTCCTGCCCGCCCATCTACCTGTGACGTCTCTCCTGCCCGCCCATCTGCCTGTGACGTCTCTCCTGCCCACTCATCTGTCTTTGATGTCTCTCCTGCCCGCCCATCTGCCTGTGACGTCTCTCCTGCCCGCCCATCTGTCTTTGATGTCTCTCCTGCCCGCCCATCTACCTGTGACGTCTCTCCTGCCCGCCCATCTGCCTGTGACGTCTCTCCTGCCCACTCATCTGTCTTTGATGTCTCTCCTGCCCGCCCATCTGCCTGTGACGTCTCTCCTGCCCGCCCATCTGTCTTTGATGTCTCTCCTGCCCGCCCATCTGCCTGTGATGTGTCTCCTGCCCGCCCATCTGCCTGTGACGTCTCTCCTGCCCGCCCATCTGCCTATGACGTCTCTCCTGCCTGCCCTTCTGCCTGTGACGTCTCTCCCGCCCGTCCATCTGCCTGTGATGTCTCCCCTACCTGCCCTGCTGCTGTACCACTGTTCAACCTGCCATAAGAATCAGCACCTGCACCTGTCTGCCCTCCGCATTTAGACTTTAATCTTAAAATTTGGACAGTGTAAATGAGGACTTTTGCCATTTTGTTCACTGACTTCCTCTGCTGGCCCCAGGAGGATGGACTCCCCCTTTGAGTCTGGCTCCTCCCAAAGCTTCTTCCTTCTAGGGGAGTTTTTCCTTGCCACTGTTGCCTCTGGCTTGCTCATTGGAGGCTTTGGGAAAAGATAACATAAGGTGCTTCAAGACAATGTAATGTTGTGAGAATGTACTGTAAAAATTGAATTGAATTGAAGGACAAGCGGTTTGGAAAATGGATGAATTGAATTGAATTGAATTGAATTGAATTGAAAGATTATACAAATTTAGCACAGAAATGAATGAGCAGGTGCTCTGTCCTGGGTTGTTCCCTGCCTTGTGCCTGTAACTTCCAGGATAGGCTCTGGACCCCCATGACCCTGCATTGGTCAAGTATGTACAGAAAATGGATGGATGATAATGTATCTTAAAGACAGATAGTCCATCGCAAAAGATCAATGAGTTTAAGAACCACCCAGTATCTACTGTTTTTTAATTCTTGTTATTGAATTTTTATACTGACACAAACAGAACAAGAAACACACAACATAAAAGCATAAGTCCAAACCTTGAGTTACTGACCATGAATTATTGACCACACCCAAATCTACTTAGTACTCCAGATGCTTAACTCTCCTCTCCTTCCACTTTCTTCTTCCCCTACCCAACCCTACCCACTCCTAGCCTACCCTACCCTACCCACTCCTACCCAACCCTACCCACTCCTAGCCTACCCTACCCTACCCACTCCTACCCTACCCTACCCACTCCTAGCCTACCCTACCCACTCCCACCCTACCCTACCCACTACTAGCCTACCCTACCCTACCCACTCCTACCCTACCCTACCCACTCCTAGCCTACCCTACTCTACCCACTCCTACCCTACCCAACCCAGTCCTAGCCTACCCTACCCATTACTACCCTACCCTACCCTACCCACTCCTAACCTACCCTACCCATTACTACCCTACCCCTGACAGTTTTTAAAGGAAGAAACTCGCTCTGCTTCTTAGTCTATGTTTATACACACATATATATATATATATATATATATATATATATATAATATTTTGTCAATTGCCTGACCTTTTTATCCCCTTACTCTGAGCCAGACCTACATCACAGACGTTTTGGCTGAATATACAGAGAAGCCCTCTGTTTTATTTTACCTCTCATCACATAATAATAATAATAATGACAATAACAGAGAATTATAATGAAAGAGAGCTGCGTAAAGGCCACTGCACAAACGGTCACTGCTTTTGCTGTTTCTCTTGCCCTGGCAGGCTCATCTTGCCTAGCAGTGAAAAGGTGTCTGTTAAAACTTCAAAGAAACTGGAGAAGTAACAGCAGGGGGAACTGAGGTCTGTCCCAAGAGGAGCATGGAGACCAAAATGGGAGAGGAAGAGACAAAGCGGGGGGCTTCACCCTCCTTCAGGGATATTCAGGGACGGATTATGGGTTGTGTGGGCCCCTGGGCAAAACGTTCGCAAGGCCCCCCCCCCCCCCACCACCACCACCACCAGCACCACCACCACAACCGAAGTATAGATACTTCACCCTATAAATCTGATTCTAATACTCAGGAATGATTTGGTTGAAAAAACAAAAATAATCAAAACTAAAGCCAGAGATCATTTGCTGCCCCTACAAAAGTCAGAATGAGACAGTCACACCTCAGAGCATGTAATTAGTGTCAGAGCACCGCCATTCCATTAATTAATCAACTACACCAGCGAATCAGAAGTAATTCCAATAGAAAAGTCTATTTAGAGAAAATATGAAGGCTTTTAAGCCCTTTACATGAAGACATCCATGCTAAAGAATAAATATCTCCACTAGACCCCCCGCTGCTGAGCCTGTCTATGTGAAGAGTCCCAGGCTGAGGGCATTTCAGGTTAGTTTCAGAGCTCCTTTCAGCTAGCATATGTGCATCTTGTTCCCCCTCGAGCAAAACATGTACCTCCCTTCCTTACCCTACAGGAACTGAAAGAGGAGCTGGCTGAAAGCAGTTCAGCTCAGGCCTCCAGGCTCACCGCACCCCCATCCGCACTCCCTGGCTACTCCCACCCAGAATTCTGGTCTCCTGAATCTGGAGCGTGAATCCTGGGCAGAAGTGATGATGTCAGCCACTCGTCCATCAGGATGTCATTGCTTGTTATCTGATGATATTATCTTAAACTGACAAAGTAATACAGTGATTTCTTATTTGGCCCGAACATGTATTGTCAGCAGTGTTTCCTGGGGATAAATAAAATGTCATGTGCACTGTCCGTTGCTATATGTCACCTGTAAACATGAGGTCCCTGTGCCAGGCTCCCCCTCCTGACCCTGTCCTACCACAGGCTCCCCCTCCTGACCCCGTCCTGCCATAGGCTCTCTCTCCTGGCCCCGCCCTACCACAGGCTCCCCCTCCTGACCCCGTCCTACCGTAGGCTCCCCCTCCTGACCCCGCCCTACCACAGGCTCCCCCTCCTGACCCCATCCTACCATAGGCCCCCTCTCCTGACCCCATCCTACCACAGGCTCCCCCTCCTGACCCCATCCTACCATAGGCTCCCCCTCCTGACCCCATCCTACCACAGGCTCCTCCTCCTGACCCCGTCCTACCGTAGGCTCCCCCTCCTGGCCCCGTCCTACCACAGGCTCCCCCTCCTGACCCCATCCTACCGTAGGCTCCTCCTCCTGACCCCGCCCTACCACCTGGCCCCATCCAGCATCATAATGATAGCTGTTTACAGAGATGGCCCGAATTCTGTTGGAATGCACACAGGAAAGGGATGCGTGAGAAAAAGAGCACAGAAGGAGATGCATGACGCAGGTGCGCCTCCATATACAACACACCTGTTCTGCACACCTGTTACTCTCCTGCCCCCCACCCCCCACACGCACACATTGCCGTGTATACTGGCCCGTGTCATAAGGCGGTGTCACAGACAACTGGAAGACGGGCAGTATCCGGGCAGACTGTCCTGACGGTCCGCCTTGGTAAGGCGCCAAGGCGCAGCCCATTGGCTGGGAAGCTTTGTTAGCAGATCCGCCTTACTCACACGTGTCGTGCAATCTGTGGCCCTTCACCATACAAGGGTGATGTCATAGAAAATATTTCTGGGTGTTTTTCGGCCCACATTGTGTAAAAAATGAGGAAGGCAGAAACAGTTTTTGTTTCTGATGAGTGTGTAGCTGCTCATCTGGGTTCCTTGGCATGGAGTCCCAATTTACCCAGACTCATTCACTTTAAGGCTTCAGGCCTGAATCGTATGAAATGACGTCCAAATGCAACACACAGGTTTTCCGCTGTGACCCAAAGCCACTCCTTTCTCCATGAGGGTGGCAAAGCGAGGGGACATGATTTGGTAAGCCTGCACAGTGTGGCAAATGAGGTTTGCTGCTGGCAAATATGCTACTAGAATCAGAACACAAAGTTGGTAAATAGTCTTTCAGAATCTGAATATGGAGTTGCCATTTAGAATTCTAGTATCAGAACACACACTTGGCAAAGAGGATTCTGGAATCAGAACACAGGTGCTGAGTGCAGGTGTGTGGACAGGCCACCACAGTGTCCCTCGACAGGAAAAAAACACAGATAGGTTAACAATTTTGAGATCACAGACCCAGCTGGTGAGGAAAGTGAGGATACGGAAAGCTGAGGTGGGTGTTTGTCCATGTCCAGGTGGAGTGGAAGTTCATCAGGCAACCAAACATCTTGGATGGATTAGCTTTTTTAGTCTTGGTCTCAGCACCAAGATGACACCATCGAATGATGTGTTCCACTGTCAAATAAATGCTTCACAGTCAGGTAATGCAGCCTGTGCTCTGCTCTGTAATGCATCTAACACACTTTTCATGAAAAATGGGCTCAAGTTTCACTCTGGAACTTGGACAGTTGATCTGTAACCAGACACTGCAGTATGAGGCATATGGAACAGTTACTGAAAGGCAAACAGAGACAGGATGCATATGTCAACCCCATAAGATGAAAAACATGGCATTACATCAGTAATGAGTAACAGCCCCCCCCCCCCCCCCCATTTCATCAGGGGGGTAAAGAAAGAGAGGGGAAGATGCAGAAATATAAGACTGCTGAAAAGCGATGCTCATTGTGTGTTTGTTGGATTTCTTGATATGGATCATGCAATGATCTGGCACGAAAAAAGAGTGATCATCCCACGCTGGAGTCCAAAAAGCTCTCCTCATCGTCATCAGAGGGGGGCTCCCATAGGGTTGCCAGACAAGCTCCCCACTTCACCATCGGAGGGGGCTCCCATAGGGTTGCAAGACAAGCTCCCCACTTCAGCATCGGAGAGGGCTTCCATAGAGTTGCCAGACAAGACCCCCACTTCAGCATCGGAAGGGGCTCCCATAGGGTTGCCAGACAAGCTCCACACTTCAGCATCGGAGGGGGATTCCATAGGGTTGCCAGACAAGTTGCCACTTTATCGAGCAGTGTAGGACAATGCCAAGGGGATTGTCATGTGACCATTGCTGTGAAGGGCGCTGGAAATCATAGGGGGCTCATTGTGGTGGAGACACAAAATCCGTCTCTGTTGTTTTGAGTGAGCTTGCCAATAAGCTGTGTAAAGGTCACAAACCTGCGGACCTGTAATGTAATGAGTATAACAGAAGAGGGAGTAGTGGTTAGAGAATCTGAGGGCTGTGAGGTAACGAGTATGGAGTACTGCAGAGTCTGTTAAACCAGGGACCCCCAAAGGAAAACAGACGAGAGCTGGGACCCCCCGCCATGAGAGTACAATCACATAAGGAACTAAGTACTAAGAATGGGAGGGGGTGGCTTTAATATCCCTTACTCTGGGGGGGGGACCCCTTGAATATTTTTGCATTGTATAAACCAAAGGATCATACCAATGCACACCCCACGTCGAGAACCCCAGAGGTGTTCGAGCACCAGTCTGGGGATCTGGGGATCTGTCCGGTTGTGTAAACAAGCTACAGATCACGTGTGAGATGTATGCAGCCCTGGGCTACAGAGGCCCGCCGAGGTCTGTCGTGAGAGAAAGCAGGCAAAAGCGCTTCTGGACAGACAACAGAGTGATATATCACTTAAAAACCATCTGGCAGTGCTGTGGGGTCTCCTGGGGAAAGCGGGGAGGGTGCGGACAAAGGGGAGCGAAGACGTATGGACAAAATCTTTGATGGGCATGGACTTCTCCTGGCTGGAAACGGCGGCCCCGTACGTGGTTCTGAAGCAGCCTGCAGCTTGACGATCTCAAATCTTAAAAATATATCTCATGCAGAACAGCCCGTGTCACAGACTCCATGGTTACCATGGAAATCCATATTTTCACAACACTTGCTCACAGCCTTATCTCTGCCATTTGTTACTATTTTCTGAGTGTGTGTATGTCTGTGTGTGTGTGTGTGTGTGTGTGTGCGCGGGCAGATGCATATTTTTTTATTTTGGGCTTATATAAGATCACGCTCCTTGTGGTATTTAGCTGTAGAGATGTCTGTTACAGCTTCATGGCGCTGACCAAATCAGTCCCTCCTTGACTCTTTCAGCTGCTCTTCCGCAACCCTCCACCTCCTTCCCAGCCTACTCACCTACACCTCCCCAGCCCCCTGGCCTGCTCCTCCTCAGACCACCCACCTGCACCTCCCCAGCCCCGGCCTACTCTTCCCCAGTCCACTAGCCTGTACTTCCTCAATCCCAAGCCTGCTCCTCCCCAGCCCACTAGCCTGCACCTCCCCAGCCCACTATCCTGCACCTCCCCAGGCTCCTGGCCTGCTCCTCCCCAGCCCACTAGCCTGCTCCTCCCCAGTCCACTAGCCTTTACTTCCTCAGTCCCAAGCCTGCTCCTCCCCAGCCCACTATCCGGGCACCTCCTCAGGCTCCCGGCCTGCTCCTCCCCAGCCCACTAGCCTGCACCTCCCCAGCCCATTAGCCTGCACCTCCCCAGTCCACTAGCCTGCTCCAGCTCCCTGTTCAGACTCCTCCACACCCTTTCTCCATATACAGCCTGGCCCTCCAGCCCATCCTGGCCTCTCCACCATCTGTCTGCCCTCTCCTGTCTTCAATGTTCACCTCCAGATGGTTCATGCTGCCCCCCCCCCACAAGCTCCTTGCACTTATTAGCACCTCTCCCCAGCCGATAGAAGGAGCCGTCATCAGAATTCTGAATAGCCTCGTCTCTTACGACCATTACCTGCTAACATGTGGGTTGGTCTATTCTGACAGCACCTGGGGGGTAACATGAGGGGTGGGTGGTAGGTTGGGGTGAGGACACAGCAGCAGGGCATTTCTCTCAGAACTGCTAATTTATGTCCTGCGTGTCAGATGTAAGCTGAGGATTCATCAGATTTACCTACCTGATTGTCAATAGGCACCGCTAACGCTATCTAGCATGAACACTCTCCTGGTTGTTAATAGGCACCGCTAACACTATCTAGCATGAACACTCTCCTGGTTGTTAATAGGCACCGCTAACGCTATCTAGCATGAACACTCTCCTGGTTGTTAATAGGCACCGCTAACGCTATCTAGCATGAACACTCTCCTGGTTGTTAATAGGCATCGCTAACGCTATCTACCATGAACACTCTCCTGGTTTTTAATAGGCATCGCTAACACTATCTACCATGAACACTCTCCTGGTTTTTAATAGGCATCGCTAACACTATCTACCATGAATACTCTCCTGGTTGTTAATAGGCACCGCTAACCCTATCTACCACGAACACTCTCCTGGTTGTTAATAGGCACCGCTAACCCTATCTAGCATGAACACTCTCCTGGTTTTTAATAGGCACCGCTAACCCTTTCTAGCATGAACACTCTCCTGGTTGTTAATAGGCACCGCTAACCCTATCTAGCATGAACACTCTCCTGGTTGTTAATAGGCACCGCTAACCCTATCTAGCACAAACACTCTCCTGCTTGTTAATAGGCATCGCTAACCCTATCTAGCACGAACACTCTCCTGGTTGTTAATAGGCACCGCTAACCCTATCTAGCATGAACACTCTCCTGGTTGTTAATAGGCACCGCTAACCCTATCTAGCATGAACACTCTCCTGGTTGTTAATAGGCACCGCTAACCCTATCTAGCATGAACACTCTCCTGCTTGTTAATAGGCATCGCTAACCCTATCTACCATGAACACTCTCCTGGTTGTTAATAGGCACCGCTAACCCTATCTAGCATGAACACTCTCCTGGTTGTTAATAGGCATCGCTAACCCTATCTAGCATGAACACTCTCCTGGTTGCTGTGCCTGTGTCAGCTGCCTAATGACTGAATGAGCACAATGGCTAAGATCTAACAGCAGCCCCTTGTCTCCTGAGCATCGGCCATATGCACTCCCCCACCATAGGCATGCTCAAGGCCCCGTCCGGTCTGTGTTTATAGCTTCTGTAAAACACTGACGGCTTTTTTTGCCCCATTTTGTAAGTGTCACATTGTGGACACACTGGATTAATCACAGCCCCGCTGACTTGAAAGCCGCAAGTCACAGCCTCCCCCACAGCGAGTGCAGAAATGCAGAATAAATAAAAGATATAATGAAAATAAACGTAAGGCCAAGAAGGCAGTGCTCAGCAAGGCGGCCCAAATTGAAAGCTTATCTGAGGAGCTTGTTTCAGCCATTTCTTTGCTTTGTTGGCTCTTCCCATTTACTTGGAAGTGTGAAAAATCACTGGTCTGTTTACTTTAATCATTTTTAATGCATTTATACCAAGCAGGGGGAAATTGGTTTATGTATCTGCTGTGAAAGAAGTAAGCGATCGGTCAATTTCGGAGATATCTGGGGCAGGCACAGCATGGATTTTTCCACGCAAGGATGCAAATGCAGGCAGCTGATGTTCAAAGGCCAATTTGGAAGGAATGAGACAGTGAGTTGTACGAAGGAGATGGGAGACAGGGACTTTTTGGGTTAGAGCTGGGGGAAAAGAGGAAAAGAGGAGGTAGGAAAGAAAGAGTCAGAGAGAGTCACAGTCTGAACATGTACTGTGCTTAACACAAGAGGTCCTGAACACACACTACACAGATCACAATTCTCGATGCATTTTGGCCATTAAGTCACAAAGTATGGGCTTTTATAAACAGCAAAATATATTTTTGAGAATTTAGGTAGAGCCAGTTGCTAAAGCAGTTGGGGTCAAGGGCCTAATGGTGACATCACTTTGCCAACCCTGCCAACTATCCAATCACAGGCACAGCATCATAACAAAAGTAATGAAACGAAAATCCAGCATTTGCGGTACCGGGTTAATGTAGAATGATTAAGAGTGATTATCACTGCCCCCTAGTGTACAGCGTGACGGAAACGCAAATCCACCAAGACTGGCTCTAAAAACGAGCGACTCGCAGCGGTTGGGCGCCGTTCACGGTACTATAGGGAAGGTGAAGTTGAAACAGGGAAATAAATATTACCACACCTACCGTTAATTTATTCCTATAGTATCCTAGACAAACCAGACGAACCAGAGCACAGGCTGCATTACCAGACTGTGGAGCGTTTACTTGACAATGGAACACATCATTCGATGGTGTCATCTTGGTGACCAAGACTAAAAGCTAATGCATCCAAGATGTTTTCTATAAGTTCAGAATCTTCTGTGATACATATTGGAAACTGTAAGCAGTGATTATCATAAATGTAAATATACACAATTATTATTATTATGTTGTTGTTGTTCTGTTGTGGTTTTACATCTTAAGTAGTTATAATGTGCTATTTGCCTCACTTTGCACGTGCCTTTGGACAAAAGCGTTCCTAAATAAGGAAAATGTAAATGTTTTGCATGCGCTATAACGTGAGCATAGGGGGGAGGGGCTGTCCTACTTCAGAAGGCGGTTTCTAAGGAAATGTCGATCTTGGCTATTGCCGGATCCATATGATTTGGCCCGAAAGGCAGCTTTCATGACGCGCTGCTTCGCACCCGGGCCAGGAGGGGCTCGCAGTTATATGCGGCTTCGTCCGTGCTCCCTCAGAGCGCAGGCGCCGACAGCCGGGCAGCTATGTCGATCCGCCCGAGAAGCCTAAACAGAAGCGACTGATCGGCGTGTAAGAACCGCTTTATCACGCAGGAGCCTGGGGCCGTAGATCGGTGGAAGAGGGGGAGGAAGCGCCGTCGCATCTGCGTCCGGCCGATTTTTCCTCGCCTTATCCGCACATTCAGTACCTGGGCACCTCCGCTCTCCTTCCCGATGCTTTTCTCCATCTGAGCCGCGGGGAATTATTTCACTTCACTTTGCTTTTTATTATTATTGTTTTTTTAAATAAATCAAAGAAACTGCACACGGGTCATGATGATTTTATTATCGCTTCATAACAGAAGATGCTTATATAGCGCTAGTCCCGGGGCGTTGTGCTTGCAGTTTCTGCTATGGATCTTATGTGTCGTTTGCGGAGAGGAGCAGCCGTTCAGCGTGGAGGTAAGACGGAGGGGGGTCATACTCCTTGCCATCGCTGTACAGCTCTCTTGTGTGTGCTTTTCGTGGCTTGCATGCTTTCCGCTTTGGGGTTTGCCAACGGGGCATAAGCGGCGATGGGATATTTGGTGGTGCCCAGTCCACCGCAAACTGGGCTCACCTCTTAGATCGCGGACACGGGCTTTCGTGTGGAGGGTGCCACTGCCAGACCCGCCGGGGACTCACCGTTTGATCCCGGCTGCTTCTTTCTGCACCACCCCCAAGAGATCTGGGACTCCCCGGCATCTGCCCTACGTCCCAAATTCATGCCCCGGGTCCCGAATGACAGTCCGAAGCACATAATTTTTGAGGTTGTTCCAGAAACTGTTTTAATAAAACACTGGAATTGATATTAAGGGTTTTTGACACAATGTAACGTTGAACAATGGGTTCCGTGAAACACACTGTAACACTTTATTATAACCCATTGATGTTACGGGTTTTGACAAAATGTAGCGTTTAACACTGGGCTCAATGTAACACACTAACAATTTAATTGAAACCCATTTATGTTAGCGGTTTTTGACAAAATGTAACATTAAACGCCGAGCTCCGTTTAACACACTGTAACACTTTATTATAACCCATTAAATGAGATGGAGTCAGTGGGGACGATGGCGCTGCCTTCCCAGTGCCCCCAGTACGGAGCGGGGACGTCGACGATTGTCTGCCCATCAGCATGTTTACGATGACCATCACAGGGCTGCAGTTTGGACTCGGTGCGTTAGTGCGATCGGAACCGGTGTCCCGTAAGGAAGGTGGTGAGTTCGTCAGATCGTGTGCATGATATATTAGGATCCCTTCGCCAGAGTGGATCGGAGGCCGTGATCGACTCGTACGTGTGGATCTCTGTATGAATGGCGCTCGACTTCATTCACAAAAATAAAGCGCTCGACTTACTCGTACACTGCGGAGACAGGCAGCACACGGCACCGGCTATACGATCTGAGTCAGCTCCACTTTGATGTGCCACACGATTTAACAAGCAATGGAGTTTCACATTAAAGGTAGCGCCAGAGCGGCGCTGGTGCCGGGGCTATACGCTTGAAGCCCGGCGCCTCGCTGTAATTTACTCTCACCCTCCCAGTAAAGGCATGCAAAAGGCAGGCAGTGAGACGGAAAACAAGACGTTTGCACGCCGTAAGCAGAGACACATGCTCCGCCGCTGCCAAGCAACTTTAATTTTTCTTGGAGGGTGAGTTAAATTACATGTAAACACGTCTCAGTTGATGCTCTGTTACAACCCCGACGATACTTTCCCAGCGGCACTATACGTACGGCGCGTGCATGTGTGACAGAAGTCGGCGCTGCGTCCAACTTTTCAGCGGAGCGGGCACGAGACGGGAGGATGTTACCGTGGCAATCACACAGCGGGAGCTGAGAGTCCGGCTGTTGTCAGACTCATTAAAGAAGATTTTTTTCCCGGACACTAAGAGTGAAAAATACCCCGTGTTTCGCATGTATTACGTGTCATGTATTTATCTTCACATTTAAATTTAAACGAAGGCGCATGATAGGTCGCCATCGTGCGTGACGTCGTGGGAGCGCCTGGTATGGCGCGAGGGCACTGACGTTAGTGGGAATTAATGAACGGATGAATAAATTAATAGAGGGCTAGTTAAGACTCAGCAGGGTGAGAGGGTGTGAGATTTATCGCTACGCTTACGCTCTTACGGCGGTAAGTGTGGGGAGCGGGCTGCTTGGTAGAAACCCGGCTCCGCTTGTGGATTTTACACACACAGTACAGTCGGAATCCAAACACATTACCGCAAAGTGACTCACTCAGACCAATCCTCACCACATAAGTGCTCCTGACTTTTATCAGACATTCTACTGGAGAAGTTAAGGCGTCTGACTGAGGGACTCGAACCAACAGCCTCTGCAAGGTTAATCTGTGTCCTTAATTCAATTCAGTTTTATTTATATAGCGCTTTTAACAACAGTCATTGTCACAACAGTGGGGGGTATCTCATGTCACCGCACCGGTGTCACTGGGAAGGTCACAAGCCCGGGTACCGCGTGCTGATTGGCTGCCTCATAATCACTGCGCCACCTGCTGGTCCAAATAACAGCTGTATAAGCCATGAATTGAACCTGATCCACTGGGTGCTGTTCTGTATCCCCAATCCTCTGTCCTGAAGTGCACCCTTTGTTCTCTGTCCCTCTCTCTCCCTGTATCCCTCGTTCACCCTCTCCTCCTCTCAACCAGATGTCACCTGTTGGTGATGGGTCTGCCATCTCCTCGAATTGGCAGGAAGAATGTTTCCCCCAACTGACAGCAGCAATCACGTGCAACAAAGATGGCATCAAGTAGTGCGCCAGCGGAATGAACACACACATGTTACACAAGATAGTGCCCGGCAAAGGCACATTTATATAACAACTGTGAAAAGATGAGGGATCTGTGAGCTTTTTATATAGCAGCGTGGCCAAGTCTGGGGGCGGGCTGACACTACGGTGTGCCTGAAGGCCCAAAATACCCCCGGAAACTCTGCCCAGTTATCCAGGCGAGCGGAAGGCAGTGATGAAGTCGACAAAAAGCTATCAAGATATCTTGTGCCATTTATGGTTTCTGAGGAAGTGAAATTTTTGGGGACAGGAAATAAACACAGATGTCCAGCATGGAGGCTTGGTTGACTGGTGCTGTTACCAACCTTGGCGAGCCATCGAGCCCTGCGACAGTGGGGGTTATCCCATGTCACCGCACAGGGGTCACTGGGAAGGTCACAAGCCCGGGTACCGCGTGCTGATTGGCTGTCTCACCCTGCTCACTGTCATGTGACACAGGGCATCTGCTGTTCCTGCAGCTGTCCTCGTGTGTGAATGCCTCCTACCTCCCCCTTGAATTTAAATTTAAATGAACTTTATTACCGTGAAAAGTTAGAATGACCAGAACATTCTAATGACGTTCTGCTGCCCCTGACCCCCCCTCCCCTGGGCTTTGCTCACTTTCTCAGTCTCTCGGTCTCTATCTCTCTCTCTCTGTCTCTCTCTCTCTCTCTCTCCGTCTCTGTTTCTTTCACTCTATCTCTTTCTCTCACTTTCTCTCTCTCCCCCTCTGTCTCTCTCTCTCTCTTGATCAGATTTACGGGTGCCTCCTGCAGGGATGGGGGTGGTACTGCGATTGTAGGAGGCATACCTTAGCAGAGATGTTGTTACAGGAGGCTGTGCTCTCCTTCCAAAAAGGTGGAGTATGTTACCCTCGGGGATCCAGTGGAGATCAGTGGTGGGGGGGGATTACACCAAAATGAACTGGTCTGACCGGGTTCTGGCCCAACAATGTCTCCTCTGTTCTGTCACTTACGGAGGTGTAGGAAATGGGCTTTGGACCAAAGGGGCGTGGCAGGTAGGCTGCTGTGGAACCATGGAAGGCATGTGCCATAAATTTCTTCTGAACAACTGTACCAATGCAGAAACAAAAGAGCCGGCAAAGAAATGGTAATTAATGCTGGCGGGTCACACCGTCACAGACACCCTGACTTTGAATAAATGATTGCGCGGCTCATATGAGGCCAGTCACGTGCCGGTGGCCTTGGTGTGAAATGGCAGAAAGAAGTCTCAGCTGCGGTATTTTCATCCCTGACCTGTTGACCTACATCTCCACCGACAAATCCAGCCTCTGGTTTCCAGGGCCTGGCAGAAGTGCTGAATCAGCTGGCCTGTTTCCACACAGAGCAGTGACTCCTCGCTTTAAAAACTTACCTGCAGTTCTGGGATTAGGATACAATCGCTGGCTCTTTTGGGTTTTCCAGGGTAGGTGGTTGATTCACAACCCCTCTAACTCACCAATTAAGTTGCTTAAGTTAAAAGTGTTGGATAAATGAGTTAAACTATAAATCAGTGTAAATGACAAAGTCGTCATGGACGTCACGTGCAGAAGACGTGGCCTGCGGCTGTGCTTAAACACTCCCATGGCACATGGTCGCAAGCACTGGCCTCCACCTTCCAGAACCAAGGGGCTGCCATGGAGCCGCCCAGAAGTGTCGTTTGGGACAGCAGAAGCTAATGGTTTCTGGGTAACTGATTATCTGTAATTGCATGGCTGTTTTCTAATTGAGTGTCTCAGTACCCAGACCTCGAGGGACGAGCTGTTGGACGTGAAGATCTGAGGTTTAGGTGACTGATGCTCTCAAGGGTTGACATGTGTGGAAGAGGATCTCTGGGACTCCAGAGACATATAAAAACCCAGTTAAACCCAAAGCAGGTTCAGAATACTACCTGTGAGTGCTGTGGATGCACTATGGAAAAATGACTGTCTTAGTTCTGCTTTTATCTGGACCCGTTTGGACAAGAGCCACTTCTCCCAGTCCCGCCCTCATGGAAACAAAAGCCAAGGTGTTTTCCCAGCCTCGCAGAACTCTGGGTTGTAAAATCCACAATCCAAGTTGCAAATGCGAGTTTCCAGAAAGCTCTCCCAACATCTGCGATCCACCTTGCAGACTCCGACTTGGTGAAGCATGTTCCAGCGTCCCCAAACCACATTGTGCCGCGGATTCTTGACCCTGTGATGCGCCTTCTGATGCACATGCTTTTGGAACTGCATGCCAGGAGCCGCATTCTGTGCCATGCACATGATTTGGGGAGGCGCATTCACTGCTGATGTGGCTGCAGATGGTCTCCGTGGAGATAGCGCACCTGCACTCTCATATGCGTGTCACAGTGGCTGTGATTGGCCGTTTGGGGCCTCAGCCCAGCAGCTGGAGTGTGATGTTGTTCAGATGATTCCTTTGGGGGGGGGGGGGGTGGAGGTTTGGGTTTGCAGTATCAAGAGAAGTGGTGGGTGAGGGGCAGGGTAGCCCGAGGAAACTGAGAAGCATCCAGATGGTCTCTTGAAGGGCCACAGGCCAGGAGTGTTAGAGGCTACAGAAGGGTGTGATGGGCTGTGTACCCAACCCAACAACCAGCCTGTGTCCAAGGCGCTCTAAAAGGGTTCCCACGGGTCCCGAGAGAGAGGGCGGCCCAGGATCGGCATTTAAGGACACGATACTATTTGAGGCGGCAGTTCAGGGAATTCTGGAGCGGGTCAGCTGACAGGAGCCTGATGGAATGACGCAGTGGGTATAAAGCAGCGGCGGCAGGCCGGAGTCGCACGAGGTCACCGCGCCGGCCGTCCCCTGCTGATGTCACATTAGCCCCCAAGCCCTGGCTGCGGTCACCAGTGGCCGTCGTGGGAGAAGGGCCCAGGCATGGCAGAAGGCCAGCTGAAAGCCAGCTACTGAGCAAGGAGGCCAGAGCTGGGCCACACAGGGCAGAATGTGACCTCCGGGTGGGTGGGGGGGAGTCATAAGTGGTCTGAGTTTGTGGCCGGGACCCCGCCATGTTGTGCCAAGGGCAGCTATGACGGCCGAAGGTTGGAGTCAGGTTTCAGGGGGGTGGCGGGCATTGAGCCACAGCAGTCCCCCCCCCCCCCGTCTCAGTGTGGGAAAAGTGGCTGGGAAAGGGGGATGTTTCCCCAAGCCGTCATGCTGGCACTGCAGGCCAGGAGCGAGGCAGAGGGGACGTGGTTTTCACGCAGCTGTTGGACACGTGACACATAGACCCAGAGCTGCTTGGTCCTAATGAGGATCAGGATTCCTCCTGATCCTCATTAGGACCAAGCATAGATAAGTGCATGACAGAAGGTACCTTTGCGGTCACCGTGATGACTGAACCCACGACGACAGAACAGCCAAACGTCAGCTCTGGCTTTGGTCCTCAGAAGCAGGAAGTAACGTAGGACTGTCTTTATTCTACGGTTGCATTCTGGGTATTTGTGTCTGTGGTTTTCTTTCCTGACTTTCTACACATAAAAGTGGCACTTTATAATTTCTAGATTAAGTAGGCATTAAAGTCAATGGCTTTCCCTGATCAGCTACAGCGTCTGCTGGTCCTGCCCCTATCCCACTGCTTTGCATTTTTGTTAATAACTTAAGAACCCCAGCTTACGATCTTTTGATTCAGAGGGCATTCATGTCACCGGCCTTCCCTGGTAAACTCAGAAAGGCATGATGGAAAAGCTTCAGTCTGCTTCGGAGTGGAATGGACTCGCTCCACAGAGCAGCTGAGGGGTATCGCGCTTCGTTCCGTTCCCCTCCAGCGATTCGGCACCGGCAGATCCCCGCGCAGGCTCGCATCCTGAGTACGGGCATCTGCCAAAGGCCTTAATGGATGCGCCCCCATGGTTTTCTGGGACGCGATTCAGCATCCTGTATGGTGGCTGCCTGGTACTGCGGGGGGGTCAGATTCGCGCGGTGACTGTGAACGTGTCCGAGTGCATTTCTGCAGAAATAGCACAGGACCAGCTGGCCAATGGCGGCCCGTTGGCTCAGGGAAAGCGGCACTGGCAGGCTAGCTCCGTTTATGGGTGTGACTGAGTCAGTGAACGCGCACTGCGGGCCTACGGCGTGGAACCATGCCACCCCATACCCCCCCACACGCATACACACACTCACACAGATCTCAGGCATATCACACATTGGAGTGACACTCTGTCTGTGTCAGTTTCTGTGAGTGTGTGTCTGTCTGTGTGTAAGTGTCTGTGTTTTTAGGTCCTGAGGCTGTACTTTGTTGGCCATAATTGGGGCTTGTTAGTCTCACGGTGAATTATCGTCATGGCGACCCTTAGCAGAAAATTCCATCAAACGGTATGAATGCACTTTAAACGTTTAATATGAATATAAGTGCCTTGCTACCTGGGCCCCTGGAAATATTATTTAATCCCTGAGAGCACTTTTGTGTTATTAAGCACATGCTTTGAATGTTAATGAATAAATAAGGTGTCCTCAGCTAGCCTTGCTCCCACAGCACTGCTGTGCACTCACAGTGGGCTGCAGGTTCCAATTAACCCTCTAGAGAAAGTATGCTTGCTTGATAAGTGCATGATATGAATCAATAAAGCGTCTTGCCCTTCAAAGGTAATTGGTTCAAGTCCCGGGAAGAGTGTGTGCTTTGGTTTTAAACATAAAATCCATGATCAATTTTTGACTATATGGATGGGCAGAGTTTCAGGGTGTTACAGAATGGATTCGGACGTAGATGTAGACATGGGAAGTGCTCAGATTCACCTGTTCAGGCGCCAGTGTGGGTAGGGACAGGTTTGGAGTATCTGAATATCTGAGTGTCCTGAGTATTTGAGTATCCGGCATAAGCCTCCATCTCTTTGAAGGGTGGTAAAGCATATGAGTCATGAGTCCTCATTCAAATGGATCTGACTCAATCCAAGCTGTGGAAAGTTTAAGGAGCGGCCCGCTCACGCTCTGCGTGACTCTTTGGTGTCTTGTGCTGCCCCCTGCAGGCCTGGCTGCAGCGGTATGGATACCTCCCACCCACTGACCCCCGGATGTCGGTGCTGCGCTCCGCCCAGACCATGCAGTCAGCTATCGCTGCTATGCAGCGCCTGTACGGCCTCAACATCACGGGCATGCTGGACAGAAGCACCATCGAGTGAGTATCTGAAGCCCCTCAGAGTGCCCCCTCCCTCTCGCACACTCATTCAAAACGTATCATTGGCTAATTATAAGGTTGGCCTCTGCATGAATTCTGGTCCATTTTATGCCCCCCCCACCTTACAAAATCCTGGAATGGCCCCTGAATATGAGGGGAGGATGACAGAAACCTGGGTAAATAGATTCAATTTGTGTTTGAGTCTGTTGGGCTGAACATTAATGACTTGGCAATATTCATAACTAGTACTGCAATAACACAGACCAAATTCAGGCACTGATGTTCCCCCAATGGGTCAGTTACCTAATCATTGGCGGTGATCAGATTGTATGCAGTGGACCGCAGGAAGATTTGATTAGAGGCCTGTCAGTCATGTTCCTCAGCCTATCAGCAACGTGTCTTTTAGATTGACATTGACTGTATAACCAGTCACCTTTCTGCTTCTCTGCATTGATGCAGTGAAGACATGGAGGAAAGCCCCTTCCTTTAGTGTCTTTTGGCTCCTGCTGGAATAAGCCGCGCGTGAGCACCAGTGCTAATTATCACGGTGTCTTGTTTATTAGCGTCAGCACATTGTAAATCTGGGGGCTGTTCATAAAGATGACGCACTAGAAGAATCACTGTGAATGTTAAAAGCAGTTGTAGGATCAGTAAAATGTTAGCAAAATGTTATTGTTAGAGATAGGAGGGGCTAGAAGAAGGAGTGTTAGCATTAGCAGTAGTTAGGGTTGGACTGGGATTAAAAATCTGCCCTGGACTTTGGGATCCTCTACAGTAAATTTTGCCAAGGGGGGAGATCCTTAGGATAAATTTTGCCTGTCCAGATTCCTATCGGCTCATCAAGAAAATGCTCAATATGCCAGATGACCAGTCCAGCCTTGGTGGTAGTGGTGGAGTTATGGCAGAGGCAGGACTGTTAGCATTAGTAATAGTAGTGGAGTTATGGCAGAGGCAGGACTATCAGCATTAGCAATAGTAGTGGAGTTATGGCAGAGGCAAGACTGTTAGCATTAGCAATAGTAGTGGAGTTATGGCAGAGGCAAGACTGTTAGCATTAGCAATAGTAGTGGAGTTATGGCAGAGGCAGGACTATCAGCGTTAGCAATAATAGTGGAGTTATGGCCGAGGTAGGAGTGTTAGCATTAGCTGTAGTAGAGGGAGGCCTTACAGTACTGGTGCCAGTGCTAGCATTAGCGGTAGCATGAATAGCATTAGCAGTGACAGATGCAGGTGGTAGCAGTAACAGAGGCCATGCCTCTGATGCTGCCAGGTGAACAGCATCATTGGCATCCAGGGAAGGGGAGGTGTTATGAGGTCATCACTGGACGCTGGTTCAACTGGTACAGCGTTCAACTGGTACTCAAAGACTCACCCACCCACCCACCTCCCCGACCTGCAGCTGGATGAAGAAACCCCGGTGCGGGGTGCCAGATCAGCTGGGAGGGGCTTCCCGGTTCAACGTGCGGAGGCGACGGTACGCCCTCACGGGACAGAAGTGGCAGCACAAGCACATCACCTACAGGTGAGGGCGTCAGGAAAATGGTCTGCTAGGGCTCACCATGGCAACATATACAAGTGGGTTCAAACACAGAGCCTCAAAACCACTGATTCAGCTCTCCCCGTTTATGATTCCTTTGGGGGGAGGGGTTGGGGGGCAGGTTATGAATCACATGCTGTATGAAATAGCAGGAAGGAAGAGGGCTTGTGAAACCCCATTCACCTAATAACCTAAATGCCCCCTCACCTACTAGCCAGCCTGTGCTGCGGTACTTCCTGTACCGACTTCCCGTGCGTGCTGGAAAAATACATTTCCAGGGAAAGTCTTCAGTCTCCCCCTCAGTAGGCTTACAGTTTGTTGTCCCCTCCGCCAGCCAGACCAAAGACAGTGATGATTTCCGCCCTGGATGCCGTACAATTTTGTCCCAAATCCCGCATTTTACAGCTTCCTCTGCATGGCCTGGCCTTGACGATTACTGCCTGGAAGCACAAACGGATGGATGATTCGTCAAGGCTGCATGTCACGGTGCACTTTAAGCCTCTGCATCACGGGGGGAGGGTAGTCATTAAGGCGTGGGGTAAAATGGGCTTTGGGGGGAGGAGCAACTTTGCAAATGGGCTTTGGAAACACCAGCCAATTGGAAGAAAAAAAAACAAAATAGTTTAAACAGTTAAATGTGGAGTGCTTATTCGGTTCTGTAGTCTACGTAATGCAGCGAAACCCCTTCTCTCTGAGTACATTTAACGTGTTTAATGTGTTTAATATGTAGCATTTCCAAACACGGGCTACGTCCCAGTTTAGTCCTTTTTTAAAGAGAGAATGATGAAGGTGAGGATGAATGTGATATGAAAAATAAAGTGCAGTTGCCCCCGGCGACGAGGTCACTTCTCCACATGTGGGTGGGGGCTGAGATTTGAGGACCGAATGGCATGCGGTCAAAGAGGCATCCTCACTGTTAGACAGAAGGTGAAGGGCAGGGGTAATTGGAATGGTAGGGGGGCATTTTAGCTGGAAGTCATCTGACAGCGTCACCCACAGCACGAGTTCTGATTGGCTAATGTCTCTCAGTGCAGCTGTCCAATCAGTGCTGAGTATTGCAAAAATCATTGCCAGTGCCCCTCAAACACTATCATCAAATCGGCCCACCCTGGACTGCAGTCCAGCCCCTCCCCCCCCATGACAAAAATTCATTCATTCTCAACACTGTCCATTGGTCCAGCGTGTGATAAATGAGACCCCCTCCCCCCAGGGCATTTTCTCCTCTGTTTCTCTCAGCTGAATCCCAAGCAGTGCGACAGCAGTCCACCCGTCTGATATCACTGACGGAATCCCTGCCAGAATAAGACTTAGCACTTAATGTTTTTTATGCCTGTAAATATGCAGCTTCATTAAAATATAAAGTAATAAACTATATTATTACTGAGAGCGAGATATTCATGCAGGGCTTGAATAAGAAGAGGCTGCAGCATGGCCCCGGGGTTAAGCCAGCTGTTAGAGTTGCATATGAAAAAGACATTAAAACATTAAGTGCACAAACGCGGAAGCCACAGCTGAGCGTGACACCCAGGAACACTCACCCTGTAGATGATCCCTAATTTGCACCCACAATTCACGGTTCCGGCTGATGCCGAGGTGGGCGTCACTTACCCAGAGTGCCATGGGAAGGCATGGTGCCCCTAGGAGTGTGATCAGCGTAAACTGACGCGTGGTGCTGTGTGTTTTCACAGCAGGTCGTGTTTTCCATCACGCTGCCCTGTGCTGAAACACTAACTTTGGTTGCTGCTGATGCTCGGGAGACGAAGGGGGTGGGGCCCTTAAACCCTGTCTTTGTGGGTGAATGAGGCCATCAGCAGAAGGCAGATTGCATCTTCCACCAGGGAGAATCTGGCCTGGAAAGGCTCTTGCATCCTGGGGAATTATCCTGTCACTAAAAATGCAATCAATCAGCTGATCAGCCAATTAAGATTCACCTGAACAAAGCACTTCGCTAATGATTGTGATCTGTGCCAATCGCTGTAAATTTCAGGTCCAGAAAGTAAAAATCCAGTCCAAGATTTTGATTCAACCGACCAGTTGAGTATAAAGAGTCGTAGTCACAGAGTACTCAGCTGGTTGGTTGAAGAAAAATCTTGGACTGGATTTTTACTTTCTGGACCTGAAATTTCCACCTCAGCCAAAGGGAAGACTCACGACTTCTCCCTGTCTCTGTCCAATCTCGCCACCCCAACGGCAGCATAAAGAACTTCACGCCTAAGGTGGGGGCAGAGGAGACGCACAGTGCCATCCGGAGGGCCTTCCAGGTGTGGCAGGGGGTGACACCCCTGCGTTTCGAGGCCGTCCCCTACAGCGCCCTGGAGAATGGGCGCCGCGACGTGGACATCACCATCATCTTTGCCTCTGGTTTCCACGGCGACAGCTCGCCCTTTGACGGCGAGGGCGGCTTCCTGGCACACGCCTACTTCCCTGGGCCCGGCATCGGGGGTGACACACACTTCGACTCGGACGAGCCCTGGACCCTGGGGAACCCCAACCACGATGGTGAGCAGGCCGGCACCTCCGTTAACCCCTGTCCAGACCCTTCTCAGTGCCTGTTGTAGCACATTGTGCCCAGGACAAGCTTCACCACTGGAACTTGAATAAAAATCAGACGCAGAAGCCCAGATGTAGGTGATATACCATATATACAGTTTATGATCTACGTGAGATGCTCTCGTGGCACATTGTTATAAATTAGTATACTAAATTAGTGTCAGTATGTGTGCTTATGGCAGTGAAGGTCGCTTCTGAAATGTGCTGATGTGTAATAATCACATGCAGAGAGGCCCCCTGTGGGCACGGGGAGGTGTGAGGCCGGCGCGGGTAACTTCATCCTTCATGTGACCGCAGGCCCATGTCACATGGGCCGCCTGCATCCAAGCATGTCGTTCGGCAACACCTCAGGGACCCCTCCTGTCTACCAGGAAGCGTATCAGGACAGATTGGCTGTGGAGGGGGGCTCAGGAGTGAGGGAGAGGCAGATGGAAGGAGAGGGATGAGTGGATGAGTGTGGAGAACAGGTTGGAGAGGTGGGTGTGGCGGGGGGTTCTGGGATGGTCGAGGGGCAGTTAGGGGGTGTGGTATGGGGGGCTGGGATGGGCGAGAGGCTGCTAGGTGGGTGTCGAGGGGGTCTGGGATGGATGAGGTGCTGCTGGGGTGTGGCTGACGAGGTCTTGGAAGGACGAGAAGCAGCTGGGGGGTGTGGTATGGTGGGCTGGGATGGGCGAGAGGCTGCTGGGGGGGTGTGGCTGGGGGGGGCTGGGAAGGATAAGTGGGCCAGCCAATGGTATCTGGATGGGAGATTTAGGTTTCTTAGGAATAGGGCTGGTTGGGGAGAATTGGATTAAATGGAGGCATCCTGGAACAAAGACAGGAACTGAGGTTCTTGCCAAGGAAGAGGTTGTTTGGGGGGGGGTGGGAGGGGGTCAGGGCAGACTTGCTATATACCGCAGAAATGGGTCAGGTCATCAGACCCAGAGCTCATTGATTGATTGTATCCCACTACAAGAGGACAAATGGCAGGAGGATGGCTGATTTTCCTCAGATCCACGACTCTGGAGGAACAGTGATGGAAGAAGAGTGTAAAGTGGGTATATGAGTGAGGAGCAGCGTGAAGGAGTATGAGGAGTAGCATGTAGAATGAGCATGATGAAGAGCTTGAGGAGGAGTCAGGAGAACCATGAGGAGGAGCATGGGGAAGGAGTGCAAGGAGGAGTAGGAAGGAGCATGGAGGTGGAGCGCAAGCATGGATGAGGAGTGTGAGGAGGAGTGTGATGTCAGCAAACATATCTAACAGTGATCGCGCAAAGACGGGCTACTGAACCGACCACATTAATTCTAAATGCCTCAGGGGTTGCATTCTATGTTAGCGGTGCATTCTGGGCAAACTGCTGTGCTTTACAAAGTCACCATCGCAACTTTGTCACATTCGAGGTGATTAGTGTGGCGTATTACAGTGGCCCTGCCTTGGTACTCACTAGTAACTCTCCTGCCCTTTGCTTTCCTCTTTTCTGACATCATTCGGCTTGTTCTTCGGTGCTGCCCTCCCCATCACATCAAGGGCTGGCCTGGTTAGTCCAGGGGGTGTACTTGCCCACCAGCTGCTGTGCTAATTAGGCTTCAGCAGAATGTACCATCAGTCAGTCCCCGGTGCCTCCCACTCACACACACACAGACGCACACCCAGAAGGCCACACTAGTCAAATCCTGTGCTGGTTGCCAGGAAACCTGCCAGTTGCTAGGCGCTGGGTTTGTTATTGTTGCCGTCGGATGCTTTAGGTGTGTGGTGGGATCTGCCGAGGCCTGCAGTGTCCTCCACAGGCGGATGTGACCTGGCCTGACCTCCCCCCCCAGGGCCAATGTGCCCCCCCACACACACAGATCAGTTGCTTTTCTCCTGCCCGGAGCCGCTGTATCAAACACAGGCCCTGCAGTGCCGCTGGAAAGTAGGTCAGACCAGCGATGCAGGAAACACTCCCTGACAGTGATGTAGAGGCTGTGGGAATGAATGGGTCACATTCAGTGGCGCGTTTCGACCGAGGTGGGGGGGGGGGCAGAAAGGGACTCGTAGAGTGATCCCCGCACGCCCCTCCATCTCCCGCTCTCTCTGTCCTTATACGCCACTTATCTACTTTGCTGAAAACTCTGCCAGAAACCCAGAAGGGCTGGTTAGGGAGTAGAGGCAGATAATGGGGGCCACATCTCCCCACACCACGTGCCCCCCCCCCCTCGACTGGCTGTTCAGGCCTCCCACAGATCAGTGATCTGGACCTGAATGCCGGTGGAGCGCTGTGCCCAATTCACACATCTTATCCTTTATGATTTTTTCACATTTCAGCCCCCTTCCCCCCATAGTGCATCACCCCCCAGTGCCACGCAGCCTGAATGCCCAATAGGCATCGGTGTCATCCAGGCTAGTGGAAAACCCAACGATCTGTGCCGCCAATGTGTGGTGATCTGTGTCGATCTGGAGATTAAAATCCCGAAGGTCTACTTGACCCACCGAAAAATGTAAAGGACATGTAGGATGGTGGGAGGGAGGGTGTCCCAAACAACTGCCAAAAAATCCAAGCTCTGTGAGCCACTTAAAAATCTCACGGGGAGAGGGGTTGTGAAAAATCTGTTTTCTGTACCTTGGCCTTCAGAGTAAAAGTCCCCTGAAGGGGAGAGGGTGTGTCGTGGGGTAGCGACACCTTTGGCTGCCCCCGTCCTCGGCTCTCCTGTTGGGAACATCCTGCTAGGTCTTCCAAGCTTCTGTCATGTCCAGCGAATGTCAGAACACCGCTGGGATGTTTCACTCTACCTACTAGGAACTTTAAGCTTCCAACCCTTTGGGTGAGGTCCCCATCAGCTAGCATGGCTCTTAGCCACAGTAAGGCCAACCCTTTGGGTGAGGTCCCCATCAGCTAGCATGGCTCTTAGCCACAGTAAGGCCAACCCTTTGAGTGAGGTCCCCATCAGCTAGCATGGCTCTTAGCCACAGTAAGGCCAACCCTTTGAGTGAGGTCCCCATCAGCTAGCATGGCTCTTAGCCACAGTAAGGCCAACCCTTTGAGTGAGGTCCCCATCAGCTAGCATGGCTCTTAGCCACAGTAAGGCCAACCCTTTGAGTGAGGTCCCCATCAGCTAGCATGGCTCTTAGCCACAGTAAGGCCAACCCTTTGGGTGAGGTCCCCATCAGCTATCATGGCTCTTAGCCACAGTAAGGCCAACCCTTTGAGTGAGGTCCCCATCAGCTAGCATGGCTCTTAGCCACAGTAAGGCCGACCCTTTGGGTGAGGTCCCCATCAGCTAGCATGGCTCTTAGCCACAGTAAGGCCAACCCTTTGAGTGAGGTCCCCATCAGCTAGCATGGCTCTTAGCCACAGTAAGGCCAACCCTTTGAGTGAGGTCCCCATCAGCTATCATGGCTCTTAGCCACAGTAAGGCCAACCCTTTGAGTGAGGTCCCCATCAGCTATCATGGCTCTTAGCCACAGTAAGGCCAACCCTTTGAGTGAGGTCCCCATCAGCTATCATGGCTCTTAGCCACAGTAAGGCCAACCCTTTGGGTGAGGTCCCCATCAGCTAGCATGGCTCTTAGCCACAGTAAGGCCAACCCTTTGAGTGAGGTCCCCATCAGCTAGCATGGCTCTTAGCCACAGTAAGGCCAACCCTTTGGGTGAGGTCCCCATCAGCTAGCATGGCTCTTAGCCACAGTAAGGCCGACCCTTTGGGTGAGGTCCCCATCAGCTAGCATGGCTCTTAGCCACAGTAAGGCCAACCCTTTGGGTGAGGTCCCCATCAGCTAGCATGGCTCTTAGCCACAGTAAGGCCAACCCTTTGGGTGAGGTCCCCATCAGCTAGCATGGCTCTTAGCCACAGTAAGGCCAACCCTTTGGGTGAGGTCCCCATCAGCTAGCATGGCTCTTAGCCACAGTAACGCCAACCCTTGGTCCCTCCTGGAGTCAAGACAAGTCAAGAGGATTTAATTGACATTTCAGCCATATACACAGTATCCAGTGTATATGGACCAAGGTGCACAAAAAACAAGAGGACAGAACACTGGACTGCACAAGTGCCATCTACAGAACTAGACGACATACAATGCAGTCGACAGCAGTAACTGTGCTGGATTCAGTGGATATTGGATAAATAGTATTATTGCAGATACAGTATTAGCACTATACTTTATTTTACCACAGGGCTGCAATAAATAGTAGATAAAATTGCAGAAGTGCAAACGGTAGCAGCAGGACAGGAAATGTGCAGTATATAATGGATGATATATTAAATACAGTTTGTGATTCATTTCCGGTTCAGAAGTCTGATGGCCTGAGGGAAGAATCTGTTTGCCACCCTGGCAGTGAAGGCCCGTATGCTACAGACCCTTTTGCCAGATGGTTGGGGGGGGGAGGATGTGGGAGGGGTGTGTGAGATCGTCCATAATCATCCGGCTTTGCGGATGTAAATGTTTGCGACAGAGAGGAGAGAGGTCCTGATGATCTTTTCTGCTGTCCTCGCTATCCTCTGTAGAGTCTTGCGGTCCGAAACGGAGCAATTCCCGTACCAAGCCATGATGCAGCTACACAGGGTACCCGCTATAGTCCCTCTGTTGAACGTGGTGAGGACTGGGGGGGTGCACTCTCCACCGGAAGTAGAGGCGCTGCTGGGCTTTCTTGGTGATGGAGCTGGTGTTGAGGGTCCATGTGAGGTTCTTCGCGATGTGAACACCAAGGAACTTGGTGCTCTGGACCTATTCCACTTTCGATCTGTTGATGCTCAGCGGAGAGTGGTCACGGCGTGCCCTCCTGAAGTCAACAATCATCTCGCCTTGTTCACATACAGAGACAGGTTGTTGATTCCACACCAGTGTGTTAGCTGGTGTCAGGACAGAGCCAACGGTACCCCGTGACAGGAAGCGCTCCGGGTTGGAGATTGTCCTGTAATCAGCGTGATTAAGCCATCAGACCCCATTTATACGCTGTGTTTAAATGATTAACAGGCAGAAAGGTGCCAGAAATTATGGATCTGCTTCCACATCCATGGGAATCGTTTGAAAACTTCACTCCTCTCGCTGTCGCCAAAGACATTAACGGTAAATGAGTCGTATCGGCATGACTGATAAAAATAACCAGTCGGGGTAAATCACAGCCCGAAGTGGGGGTCTGTGTCTGGGCCCCGTCCTGCCGAGGTCCGGTGTAGGCAGGCTGCAGGAGGTATGGGCTCTCCAGGTCCCAGTGGGGTCGGCTGTTGAACCTTTTGATTGAGGTGTTTAGTCTGTACTGGCCAGTTAAAACTCTCTATTAATACATTAATAGGTCAGATCACAAAGCTTCATGCATGAAGACGCACAGATTTCCTCCAACAGCTTTTATAGCCCATCCAGTGTTCCATGGCAGACTGAGGTTCTGTCCTAATAAGAGGGGAGGACGTGGCCTCTAGGGACAGGGTAGGGTCTGGGGGAGGTGTGGGGGGTGACGGCATTTAGAAGATATCTGAGAAAGGCCCTCTGAGGTAACAGAAAATTAAGATGACATATTGGTTCAGAGGTTCAACCACCAAATGGATGAACACTCAACAGTCTGTGTCGTCTCTCCCCCCCCATATGAATGATGTATCATCAGGAATGCGATGGCTCCGCCCTGCTGGTTACTGTGGGAACTGAAGGGGTTTTTGGCTGGTCTGCTGGCAGCTGTGTGGCCAGCTTAGGTGTCCCGGGAATGGGGGGAATTCTGAGGGGAACAAAGGACCTTTTTAGACTGTCAGAATGAATACTCAGAGATGGAGGGAGGGGATCACTGATATGAGATTTGAGGGGAAAACAATGCAGGGGTGCAGTGGCAGCCGGGCAGCGGTGGGGGTGGGTTCGTTGCGTTTTCCTGTACCATTTAATGTGCACTGAATGTGGGTCCTGGGTACTTCCCCACACAGCTGTAGCAAATCGTAGAGTTAACAGCGTAAACTATACAGGCGTAAAACGAGCCAGTGCTGTCTCTGTGTGGCCGGGGTGCCCCACCCTGACTTTCCCCCAGGACTCAGACCTGGCCGGGCTCCTCCGTGATCGCTTCCAAACTCAGCCGAGCCTCGCTGGCATGCCCAGCTACACACACACTCCACAGCTCCGTGTTTAGCTGACACACAAAGCAAATGGTGCATCTACACCTGCACTAACCTGCACTAACCTGTGCTAACCAATGCTCACCTGTTTACCTGAGTCAACCTGCGCTAACCAATGCTGACCTGTTTACCTGCACTGCCCTGCACTAACCTGTTTTAACCTGAGCTGACCTGCGTTCACCTGTATTGACCTGTGTTAACCTGAGTTGACCTATGTTAACTTGCATTGTCCTGTGTTAACCTGTGCTAAGCTACGCGCTCTCTCTGTTTCTTTCTTTCACTGTCCTTCTCCTCCTTGCTTTCGCTCTCTCCTTCTCTCTCTCTCTGTCCCTGTCTCTGCTTCCTTTCTCTGTCCTCCATACAACCCCCCCACCACACACGCTTGGTCCCCTGGTGACACAGCGGCAACAGTGTGGATGCTAAACCCCACAGGAAGCGAGCTCTGCACAGACACCTTCTTCCACCACAGCATTTAGTGGGATAAAATCTCGGTGTTGCTCCAGATCAGCCTGCAGAGGGTACTTCTGGACGTCAGTGCCGGATGGGGTAGAGGGCGTGGGCATGTCTCACTGCCTACAGAGCGAGGGATCCACAAGCACTGTGCACTTCTGTAAAGAGTAACCTGCTAATGCCAGCTCAGCTGTACCCAGTTGTACTCAGCTGTACTTACCTGCACTTCCTCCTAGCCAAATTAAGCGGGGGCTAACGATGGCCGCTGTGTCTGTCCTGCGTAATGGGTGCTCATCATGGCTGTGCGGGGGGAGGGGTGGACTCTGCTGGTGGGCTGCCAGGGGAGTTGGGCATTTTGTTGAAAGTTTTGGATTAATGCACACAAAGTTGGTGTTTTAAACATGACATTAACAGAGACCCTTCAGCGTTTCTCTCCAGAATTATCCGGAAAGTGTTCCACGGCCATGTGCTTTATGGCTTCTTTGTGTGGAGCTCTCAATACGCCAACTGGCACTGTGGCAGTGCTACAGCTGCCCCCATATAACAGTGCACCCCCCCCCCCCCCGCCCCCAAATATTACCCACAATGCCCTATGCTAATTTTCTTCAGTTATTCAGCCATGTTTTTGAATGTCTTGCTGATGGTTCCCGACAGCTGTGCTTCTAATAATGAGGTCTTTCCACTCCTGTCATCATTGTTGCTGAGATTAAAAACACACACGTAATAGTTTCTTCACAGTGCCAATGTGCAAAGCTTCTGATTGGTCGGATACTGGAACTGTGACCCTGTCACATTGCCCGGGAGTCATGTGACACGGCGACAGTGTGCCCGGGTTAGGTTGGGGTCATGTGACACGGCGACAGTGTGCCCGGGTTAGGTTGGGGTCATGTGATACGGCGACAGTTTGCCCGGGTTAGGTTGGGGTCATGTGACACGGCGACAGTGTGCCCGGGTTAGGTTGGGGTCATGTGATACGGCGACAGTTTGCCCGGGTTAGGTTGGGAGGGCAGCGCCATGGTGACGTGGCTCTGAGTGCCCCTGAGGGTCCCTGCCTCCACCACGCACCCCCCCCATTTCCTGTCCCGCAGCCCCCCTAATCGTGTGTGCGATTGTGTGTCCTTCTCAGGAAACGACCTCTTCCTGGTGGCGGTGCACGAGCTGGGCCACGCCCTGGGCCTGGAGCACTCCAACGACCCCACGGCCATCATGGCCCCCTTCTATCAGTACATGGACACGGAGAACTTCAGGCTGCCCAATGACGACCTGCAGGGCATCCAGAAGATTTATGGTGAGTGGATCCTGGCGTTCCCATAGAGATGGCTGCGTCTGTCCATAGCTGCATGTTCCATCCATCCATCCATCCATCCATCCATCCATCCATCCATCCATCCATCCATCCATCCATTTATCTATCTATCTATCTATCTATCTATCTATCTATCTATCTATCTATCTATCTATCTATCTATCTATCTATCTATCTATCTATCTATCTATCTATCTATCTATCTATCCAATATCACCTCCAATATTTTGTCCCTTCTGGTTGTGATAGCTTTGGACAGAACCCTTTATTATTTTTTGATTCCACTGCATGCTGGGAATTCTGGGTTCCGGCATTCTAGTTGCAGGTGGGAGGTGCTGCGAGGGGGGGTGGATGTGACTCACAAAATGACTCATAATAAGTGCGATATGTGATGTAATTGATACGACAGTAATAATATTGCCGGGTATGGCATCTAAATGCGCACTGTTACCGAATTACCAAAGCCAGCGAATCACATTCAGCAGCTATTTACCAGGTACTTGGTAGGAGACGTCGTTGTTAAACACAAGACCGCGTGTCTGTCTGATTGCGTGGGGGGGTTTCTGTGTGTCTGTCTGTCTCTCTCTATCTGTATGTGTCTGTCAATCTTTATCTGTCTATGTCTGTCTGTCTGTGTCTCTCTGTCCGTGTCTGTCTGTGTCTATCTGTGTCTGTTTGTCTGTGTCTGTCTAATTGTGTCTGTGTGTGTCTGTCTGTCTGTATGTGGTTGTGTATGTTTGTCTGTCTGTGTCTGTTACCCCATTATATATGTCATAATACACCCACTATCTTCAAATAGCTGTTCTTTCCCAGCTAGCCTGACAGTGATTTGGGGGGGGCAGGGTTCTCTGCGTGCAGGTCTTATCCAATGTGAGCTTCAGCAGTTCGGTACTCTGTCTGTGTGTGTGTTTGGGGGGGAGGGGTTGGGATGCGGGGGTAGGGACGGGCACGTGTTGCTTATTCGCCCGCGCTGCCACCTGCTCTGTAAACAGGAAGTGATGTCACAACCAGCACTCCTCCGCAGGTCCGCCGGACAAGGCACCGCAGCCAACACGGCCGCTACCCACAGCCCCGCCCCCGCGCTCTCACGCCCCCTTGGACCCCCGCAAGCATGACCGCCAGACGAGGCCCCCCCGGCTGCCCACGGGTGACAAGCCCCCCTATGGCGGGGGCCGCCCGGACATCTGCGAGGGGGGGTTCAACACACTGGCCATCCTGCGCAGGGAGATGTTTGTGTTTAAGGTAGGGGCTTTCGGGGGTGAGGGCTGTTCTGCTGAAGCAGGGCTGGTGTCCCTAAAGTATCAGGGTCAGTGTCACGTAGCCGCGGACCTGAACACAGGTGCCTGAACCGCGTAGCACCTCCATTCACATGGCATGCTTTTCAGTGGGTATAAACAGCCAGTATCTGTGCGGTGTGAGCCCTCACTCTCACGACCCCCCCATGACTCTCCTCTCTGCTTCCTGATGGGAGGCCGGATCCTGAGCCCTGTGTTTCAGACTCGGACGCTCCCTGGGATCTGTGAGAGAAGGAAAGGGAGAGAAAAGGGGAGAGATGGAGATAGAGTGTGTGGGTGAGTGGGAGAGAGAGTTAGAGCGGAAGAAAGAAGGAGTGAGGGATAGAGAGAGATGGAGGGAGAGATAGAGAGGGAGAAAGAATGAGCCCCGTTCCCCTCACATCAGTCTCTGGATCTCTTGGTAATTGAGACTTTCTGCAGCCTGCGTCCTCCTAGTCGCGGGAGCCTAAGTGCTCCCTGCCCACCACTCCCATAAGCCTCTGCTTTCCCCAGCAGCCCCGTGGCATGGACATGCAGGGCTTGGGCTCTTCCTCTGCCCCAGTATACCTAGCTGCTCTCCACCTGTCTTCTTGACTGAGTTCAGCCATCAAGGCTAGCTGTATCTACCCCCCAGTGACTGGGATTATTCCCCCACCCCAGGTAACTTTACTTTCAGACTCCAGGGATGATTATTAACCCCGGCCCCCCCCCCCCCCCCCCCCGGCATGGACACCCCCAGACTCTCTCTTCTTCCTCCAATGAACGTTTGCGTGTCTGAGTCCACATGCATGTTTTAAGTCACGTCTGATCCAGCACACGTATGCTCTCCTCCTTTACCAAACACGCGTGATCACCCCTGTTTCCGCCCTGCTCTATCTGAAAAGGAAGTACGTTTTTGTCAAAAAAGGTATTTGAAAGGGGTTAATTAACTGCGGGCATCAGCAAATCCCAAGGCGTCTCAAACGGGAATCCCTTTGTTCGCATACTGTACCCACAGCGACTTCATTCCCATTTTTAAACATTTTCCCCTCCATCTGTTACTATTCAAATTAATTTGAGCCACATGAAAGTTAACAGGATTTTAAAAAACTTGGAGCCCTGACTTTAATTAGAAATGTGTTTTTCTTTTTTTTTTTTGTCCAAGGGAGTCTGTTTCTTAAAACTCAAAACCGAAATAGTTCTGATGAAATGATGTGTAACTGTGTTCAAGATGTTTAAATGGAGACCTAAGACCTATATGCTGTTTACGTTAACACACAGTTTATTAAGTACTAGGTTAGACGCACCCCTCTCTACAGAAACACTTTAAGGATAGTTGTGAGAAGCCTTTCTGAACACCGCTGCTGCACTGTCAAGTCAAGTCAAGCCAAGTCAAGTAGAGCTTTAATGTTATCTCAGCCATATACATTAAAGCATGCAGTGAGACGAAGTGAGGAAGTGACACTGGCTGTTATCCTCTTAGCTCTTAGCTTGTCTGACCTTTCTCTCTGACCTCTCTCATGGACAAAGCGTCTTCAGCCATAAAAATACCACTGAAGGGATGTTTTTCGTGGCTGCTTTTGAGATGCTGGTACCACCATGACCGACTCCAACAATCACAGAACCTCCTATACCAGTGTTTCTCAACCCAGTCCTCAGGGACCTCCAGACCGTCCACATTTTCGCTCCTTCCCAGCTCCCAGCCACCTGTACCAGGTCTATGTTGTTCTTGATTGGCTGGGAGCTGGGAGAGTGCAAAACGGTGAACTGTCTGGGGGTCCCTGAGGACTGGGCTGAGAAACATTGGCCTGGATTCCATATCTTAGCCACAAACGTAAACGAACTTCCTGACCCTTTCTGTGTGGTGTATGTATTCAGCCACGTGATTGGCTGTTTGCATGAAAGGGCAGGTCTACCAGACGATCCGGCCACTGGGTGCACCTGCTCCCATACTTCAAAGGTACTAGAGCAGCAGTATCTGTGGAATTTGAGCCTCGAGAATTTCTAGTCTCGGACCATGTGACCAGTTCCAAATGGGCAGCCTGAAGGATTTGAGGCATAACACGGAGTTAACGAGCTTCATTAATTATTAGCCACTTAGCGTCGCATATTTATTCTGAGCCACTTGAGGAATGAGGCAGCTGTGAGTCTAAGGTACAACAGTAGCCACACTGCTCCAGGTGTGAACCAGTAGTGACATGTTGCCCAAACCTGTGATTTAGCCACAGTGCCATAGGTGTACGCATCAATGACAGGAAGTCATGTCTCATTGGCCGATCTCCCACCCTGGGGAGTGAGAGAGTCGAGCTAAAGACTGGACCTTGGTGGGCCCACTCCAGTTTCTTGAGGCGTTTCCTTCCTGGATGGGGGCCGGGGGGTGGGGGGGCAGATACGATGGCGAGATAATGGCTGCTGGAGTGTGTGTGCGTTTTTGGCGCCGAGAGATGACCTCATCAGCGCTCGTTATATCCTCACACTTATAGATGCCATGCATGCTGTCATAGGTTCCTTTGTCCAGCACCGTTGCACCGTTTTATTTGTTCTGTTTATTTTTTTCCCCACTGGGTCTCATTTGGGCAGATTTGGCGCAGTGGCCAGGCTCCGGGCCTTGCTGTTGTGAGGGGAGGGAGGGAACGAGGGTATCAGTTAGGCCTCGATTGTGCCGCTGGCGGGGGACGGATTTATACATTAGCGGTGACAGCTCCACTGGGTTTAATCACCGGCGCTGACAGGCCCCCGTGGTGGCCGGTGGGATCTGCCGTCACATCTGTTGTCAGGCAGCATCAGAACCTCAGTCCCCATCAACCTGCTCCCCCTGCCTCCCTCTGGGGGGGCAGCAGTGTGTCTCAGAGCTGGTTCCCTCCTCCTGCCTGGCGCTCATCAGTCGCCCTGTCAATACCCTGCCCTCAACCACTCTGCCCCCTGTTGGCTGTTCATTACCACAGCCTGCGGTCCTCCTAATCGGACTCGTGGCCCCTCTTGCTTCTCCCCTGCAGGACCAGTGGTTCTGGCGGGTCCGGGACAATGCGGTGATGCCAGGCTACCCCATGCAGATCTCCTACTTCTGGAGGGGTCTGCCCCCCAAGGTGGACGCCGTCTATGAAAACAGCGAGGGGAAGTTCGTCTTCTTCAAAGGTGAGGGGGGGGGGGGGGCGTGGGGTATAGGTATGGGGAAAAAAAGAGGAAAAGGGGTTTTAAGAGATATATGTGTAAGAGGATGGGGGGGGGGGTCCCAGGTGGTCTGCAGGTTCATCCTAGGCCCACCACGACCCCCCGCCTTCCACATTCAGGTGGGTATGCAAGAAGGCAGGGGGTCATGGGTGGTCCCTCAGAATGTTCTCAGAATCAGGGATGACGGGGGTTTTCAGAGCCTGCCCCACCCCTGGCCGGCCCAGTTTCCGGCTGGAATGGGAGTCAGGTATGGGGGCCCCCGGGGCAGGGCTGGCCAGGAAACTGCATGGCTGAGCCCACCCCCCCCCCCCCCCGCCCCGTTGGCAGGATGTTAACATTCAGCATTGTTTAGCGATAGCCAGAGGAACAGGGGATCAAAAGGGTATAAGTCTGGGCCAAAAAAGCAGGGGCAGTGGTGGCCTAATGGTTAGGGAGGCAACAACCTAGATACCACTGAGGTGCCCTGAGCAAGGAACCCCCCCCCCCAAGCACTGCTCCCCAGGCACTGAATTGGCTGCCCGTTGCTATGTCACAATGTCACATATGTTAACGGCAGAGTACACGTTTCTTTGTTGTGTGCTGTGGTGTCAATCGCTTTAAGCACCAGTGACACAGGTCACATGACACAGACCAGGACAAAAGATAAAAAGAGTACTGGGCTGAGCCCTTTCATCATGCCCCTGGTCACATGATACAGGTCACATGACATGGGCAAAGTACCTCACCCAGTCCACATGGTTACCGTTATAAATTAAAAATGTGTAGAATGTAGAGTGAGTATGACTAAAGGTGCTTCTTTGTCCCTTCGGAGGGATGAGAAGTGGAGCGAAGAGAAAATATTGCAGAGATTAAACTTCAGATGGGATTTTTACAGCCTCCTTGATGTAGTTGTTATCTCTCTTGTCATTTAATTCCATTTAATTGGGTCAGACTCCCCACTTAGGCCTCCACGGCATGGTTGCCGGGTCAGATTTCGGAGAGGGTCCGGTTCTGGATCGGCGTTCCCCGAGAAGCTTGTTTTTCCGCACTCTCAGACCTCGCTGGGGCCTTATTAAATCAGCCAGGGAGATACCCCTGCCAAAGTAACTTTGTGCCCCCCCCATTTGACAAATTAGTCTTTTGTGCAGTTTAACGGGCATGTTTTTCTAGCGCTTTCTATAAACCCCTAGACCCACTCCAGATCTTAGCCGCGTGGTAAAATGGCTCATAGAGAGAAAAGTAAACATACATTAAAGCTAATGAAATAAAGAGTAATAAACCTTGGGCTTTGCTGGAAGCGTGCACCCGTCAGCAGTTCTCGTGTGGAGGTGCCCCCTGCAGGCCGCAACCGAGATTCAGGTACTCGGTCGAGGTCCGAATGGGATTCAAGCAGGACTGCGTCTCATTCCTACCTACTCGTCCTTTGTGGGTCTCCCTTAGGTCCTTTTCAGCCCCCCTCAATGCCCCCCCAAACATTCTCTTCCCCAAATCCTCCCAGGCAACCCTATAAAGACAATAACAAAGCAATCAGCTCAGTCAGGGACAGCTGAGTCTTATTACCCATGATGCACTGGGGGGAGGCAGCAGAACATCTTTCTGAACCCCGTGCTTTGCCTCTCCCCAGTGGGCATTGAGCAGTTGTGCACTTGCGTGGGGCCCTCAAGGTTTGGGAGCCCTCTGTCGGTCACAACAGTAACTACGCTAGTGTGCCCAAAGTGACTTTTTAGTGGGGTCCAGCAACGAAAAACCCACCCCTGTGTGACCAATACGTTCCCACTGTTAGGTGCAAAAATGGGGGTTAATTTTCTACAGAAAAGCAGATCAAACACTGTGATGGACATCTCTGCTTCCATGTCTCCATTTTCCCAACTGCCTGTTACCACCACCACTCCCCACATGACAAAACCCATCTTTTTTAATAAGCTTTAAGGCGAGACACAGGCGCTCAAACCAAATGTCGCATCAGGTTTAACCGCACAAAAAGGCACTTGTTCGCACTGTCTCAGTTACATGGCCCGTGATCAATAAATATCATCTCGCTGTCCTGGCTGGAGTTTGGGCTAAATCTTATCCAGGAAAAATCGATGCTTTGAAAGTAATCTCCTGGCTGGCGTTTAGTCAGGCTCAGGCGAGTCCCGTTTGGCTTCGGTGGTCGATCTTCAGCTCAGCCATCGAGATGCTTTTCCCAGATCGTGTTTTTTTTAAGCGTTGGTTTCTCCCGCCAGCCACCTGCTGATGAGCCCTGAAGCAGCTACTTAACCCGAATCACCAAACTGAGAGTCCAGCTGAATAAATACGAAGGCGGAGAGGCGTCACACAGAGTCCATCTCGTCCGTATGGTTACGCTAAGCTACAGGAATAGCGCAAGTGATGTCAGCCTCCAGGTGCGGCCTAGCACGGCCCGCTGATCCCTGGTGTTTCCTAAAGCCTCTGCCCGCCTGCAGGGAACCGCTTCTGGGTGTTCAAGGACACGGTGCTGCAGCCGTCCTACCCACAGGACATCTCCATGTTCAGTAGAGGGATGCCGGCGCAGAGCATCGAGGCAGCCGTCTGGTGGGAGGACGTGGGCAAGACATACTTCTTTAAAGGTGACAGGTGAGAGCCAGCTTCCCTGTGCCTTATTCCTGGGCCTCCACGCTATGTATCTGTAGATAGAAAATTCCACTAATTTTGACTAAATACAGTATATGTTATTGTACATGTAGAACAAAACCATCCATCCATCTATTTTCCAAACCACTTATCCTACTGGGTCACGGGGGGGGGGTCCGGAGCCTATCCCGGAAGCATTGGGCACAAGGCAGGGAACAACCCAGGATGGGGGGCCAGCCCATCGCAGGGCACACTCACACACGCACACCTACGGTCAATTTAGCAAGTCCATTTTATTTACATGTATAAAATATCATTTTAAATTATTTGAAATCATTTTAATTATTTTAAATAATAAAAATTTGATAGATTTATTTAGCACATGCTTTTATTCAAAGCAACATAAAGACCATCCCTTGAGCAATGAGAAGTTAAGGGTTTTGCTTAAGACCCCAATGGTGAAATCATTCTGCTAATCCTGGGATTTGAACCAGCAACCTTCTGAAATAATGCAGTGGAATAGTGAACTAAAGCGCAGCAGTGATACAGTCGCATGTGAAAGGTAATAAAACATAATACCCACATTGCAAACTCTTTGGAGAATTAAATTTATGAGTGACTCTGGGTTATCGGCAGGTAAACAGCTTCAAAATAATCAATGAAGCATCTGGTGCTGGAGGTCGATCACCCTGCTTGCCTTCAGCAGGGACCTCATGGTGATCACCCTGCTTGCCTTCAGCAGGGACCTCATGGTGATCACCTTGCTCGTTGCCGTGGGCAAGGCTCGCCGTGACCTTTCTGTGGGCTCACGGCACTGTAACCCTCCCCCACAGGTACTGGCGCTACAGCGAGGACATGCGCACTATGGACCCCGGGTACCCTAAACCCATATCCGTCTGGAAGGGCATCCCCAACTCCCCACAGGGGGCGTTTGTGGACAAAGCCAACGGTACGAGCCCCTGATGTGTCCACTGTGATCTCAGCGTTTTTGCTGCGCCAAGGACCTTGTTAGTCATTAGTAAAACCAACAAAGGTTTTAATGAGGTATAAGTACTGCGTGACTCAATGATAAAGAAAGAATGGAGCTAATTGTCCGTGTTTTCCGGAACCTTCCAGGCTTCACATACTTCTACAAGGGCAAAGAGTACTGGAAGTTCAACAACCAGAAGCTGCGTGTTGAGCCAGGATACCCACGCTCCATCCTGAAGGACTTCATGGGCTGCGACGGCTCAATGGACCGGGATCCGGACACGGGTCGGGACCGTGAGCGGCGCCCCCCAGTGGAGGAGGACGACGTGGACGTGGTGATCAAGCTTGAGAGTGCGGCAGGCACAGTGAAGGTGGTAGCCATTGTGATCCCGTGTGTGCTGGCGCTCTGCCTGCTGGTGCTGCTCTACACGGTGGTGCAGTTCAAGCGTAAGGGCACGCCGCGCCACATACTGTACTGCAAGCGCTCCATGCAGGAGTGGGTGTGAAGCCCCGCCCTCGCCCGGGACACCGCCCCCAACCTTCTTCAGCTTCTATTGGCTGTTAGGACAGGGGGGAGTGGCCTTCCACATAACCACTCCTTAATCTGAGAGGGGGAGGGGTTCATTATCTTCCCTCCCCTTCCTATTGGCTCAGCGCGTCCGTGAAACGGGGGCAGGGACTTCAGCTCGGGGCCCTTCCCATGATGCACTGCGGCGTCATTTTCTTTGGCGGTAAAAATCGGCAGCACATCTACTTCTCAATTCCCCCCATTCGCCCACAACTAAAGCAAACTTTCTGGAAGACCTCAGAGGAATCCCGAAATCACCCTCCTCTTTAAGATTTAGTTTTTTTTTTTTTTTATCCTTCAAGCTATTTATTTTCATGGACAGTTTACGGATCACCTTTCAATGATTCCCACTTCCGAGGGAGAGAGAGGCCCAAACCAAAAACTCTCATCCCAAAAGAGGACCACTTTCTCTTTATTCCTTTGCCACTTCTGGAGTTCCTTCTGTCCTCCTTCTGTACTCCTTCTCTCCTCCTCTGCCTCAGGAGCTGGGAGACCCTGACTATTGTGGCAGCCTGTCCGAAAACAGCAGCACAGGCGATCTGCAATGTTTTATCCGCCTTAATTACAGATCGCATCCTTCTGGTTTTTTTTTCTGTGTTTTCTTTCTTATGCTGCTTCTATTTGTACAAAAGAGAAATGGCCAGGCTGATCACAGACCCCCTGAGCCCTCGCCTCTCCTCTGACTGACGGGCCTTTGCATAAAGTGAAAGACGCCAGCGGTGCGCCATCACGTTTCCGTAAGCGTGCGGCTCGCTCCAGTCGCAACGTAAGGTTATGAAAAGTGGAAATGAAGATTTCCCATCATGCTCCTGTCTTCAATCCAGGGCAGAATGTTGTTTGCTCTTCAATTCAGGGGGAAGCTCATCTCATTATTATTAAATTCTGCTCAGATTTTTTTTAGGGGATGGCTGGGGTGGGGGTGGGGGGGGGCTGAGGTCACATTCCTACTCAGGGGGGCGGGGATCTTCAGAGACAGCTTGGAACTTTTCTGCTTCCTTAACTAATGGGAAAATGAACTCTGCTGCCAGTCGGGGAATTAGGGGGATGAGTGATGTCCATCCTATTCCGGATGGAGACAGATTGACAAGCTGCCTGGTTTCAAACAGCAGATCTAGGGTCTGCTGTTGACCCCTGTATTATCCAGTACTCAAGTCCCTTCCCTCCCTGGCTCACTCTTCTCCTGTTTTCCTTTTCCTTTATTTCTTGGGAAAATGGGGGGGAAAAGAAGTCGAACCTCAAGATTCGAGTGGTACATTCAGCGTGCTCCGTCGAAATGGACAATCCATCTTTCCCAGTGTTTGTCTGACTACGGTGACGATTTATATAATTTTTTTTTTGGTTGCTACATCTTTTTTGAAGAAAAGGACTTTAAACTTTGTGTTGTCTTTAAACGTTTTTTTTCAGGTTTTATGCTAACGGACTTTTATCTGTTTTCGTTACTCCCCGGAGAGCCTGTGGCTGCAGGTCACGTCAGGACACTCAGTGGCAGTCTGGTTCAGGAAATGTCATGGGGATTATAGTACAGCAATGAATAAAGCGATCAGATCACGACTCATGGCCCGGCGAGCCTCTCTCTGCGTGTGCATGTCCTGTGATGTGTGCCTGAGTGTGTGATTTGTCTGTTGTTTTTGAGCATGTAAGTGATCGCAATATTTAACATTTGTTTTGAACACCATAATGCACGCAAGTGAAAGCTGACCAGACAAGCTGCATTTGTTTATTGCTTTTATCAAACGCTTTTATCCAAAGCAACACAAAGCAGGGTCAGACAGTGACTGGAGCAACTGGCGGTTATGAGCCTTGCTCAAGGGCCCAATAGTGGGATCACTCTACTGAACACAGGATTTGAACCGGCAACCTTCTGATGCCAAGCACACCATCTTCCAAGTTCCAAATTTTAGCTTTGATACTCTTCATAAAAGTGGGTACAACAAGTCTCAGAAATGGCCCTTTATTTCACTTTCAATTTGAAGTATTTTTGTAAGATCTGGTTCCTAAGTCTGAAGGCAGGGTGGCTGAGAGTGGCCATCACTTGGGTGTCGGAGTTCCACTCGTGTGGTATTTGGTGCGAGATGGGTTATACTACTCCACATGAGAATTTCAGTGCAGGAACATCCCACACTCTCTCTTCCAAGAACCAACCAATCAACCGGCTGCTGGACACTGGCACACACACACTGCAGGTGATCCTGGTTCAAGAACATGTGATGCTATGAACCAATATGGTACCCCCCTCCACTCCGGGTGTCATTTTAGGTGGGGGGGAGGAGGCAAAAGGCCATAATTTATACAGAGGGGCCAGTCTTACCATTAGCCAATGATATGTTGTCAGTCAATGAGTGACGAGGGAGAGGGCACTTCTGGGGCCAATCAGCATTCAGCTGGGGCCAGTGATCCTGGGCCCGCCCCTGTAAACAACCCCGCTCATTACATATACGCCGGAGTCATGTGTGCTGTAGGTACATGGGTTTCTGTTGGACAAATGTAGGGTTCAACAAGATGAACTCTCTCGTTTCCCCGCAAGAGAATCCCCTCACACATCCAAGCTCCCCTTGGCAGCGGATGTGCTGTTCCACACAGAAATCTGCTTTTAATTCCTCTGGCAGGGATGTACACTGAGATCTGCTTAAAACCAGCACAGACAACCATGCAAAACACATCAGGACGTTGCCTCTATCCCCGACACTATGCTAAACCTCCGCTGAACGAAACCTTTGTGGAGACGCTTGGCATACTGAACATTACATCTCTGCGGGCATCCAGATTCCTGAAAGAAGCTTCTTTGGGAAGGACAGCATGTCTGTGTTATGATAGCAGCTGTCACCTCCCTCGTCTGTCTCGGAAATCTTATTACACGGGGCGATTTTTAAGGACGCTCTCGTGAAAGTGCCAGACAGGGTCTCTCAGTAATATAAGTGTCAAATTAAATTAGCAGGAATCCTAGCAAGCCAAAATGAACCCTCAGCATCGGACTGGTCGAGCAATAAGCCTTGTGGCATGTCCACACACAGAATCACCCAGACACACATTTTTTCTTCTTTGACATGGAAGAGTATTCTGGAAGGGTAGGTGTGATACTCTTAATGTCTATTCATTCTCCAATTGTGAGGCGCCGCACGCTGGGTGATGGGACAAAGAAAGCGACAAAGAACTTTCAAGAAAACCTACAGCTGATCTACAGCTGGCATCAAAGCTCCATCTTCCCCCGAGCTGAGCCATGGAATGACTGACCATGGTATTGGTCACGGCCTTTCCTGGATGACATGCACTGAATTATGGGTAATGGTGTGCCATCACTCCTATTAAAAATGACACTTATGTTGTTCTAGCCCTGAAACTTTCAGGCAGACACCTCTTTGTCAGAGAGCAGACAGAATGGACTTCAAAATTTTTACAAAGTGCTCGAATGGATGTCGGTTGTTTGGTTTTCTCACCCGAGTGCAGTAGGAATTCTGTCGGTAGCCATCGCAGTGTAGATGAAGCCGGGACTCTACACCCAGCCTCACCTTGAAGTCTGGAGTACTGATTCATGCAGATACTGCATGTCTGTGACCAGTCAGCCTGTTGGGAGCGACCTTCCATTGATGCATGTTAGTCTGAGACACTACATACTCAACGGCACATTCCAATGCTCTCTTGGACAAATATCACACGTCATTCAGACGATGAGAGAGCGATATGGCCCTCTAGATCGCCTTCGGCCTTAGACGTCACCCCACCAGTGCTGGTCACCACATCAGGTGAAACAGGAGGCCTGGGGCACCGTCTGATTTGAAGCCATTTTCATTTTGTCTCAGACAGGGGACTTCAACTGGCACTGCATCCCTTAGTTGTGTCCCTGGCAAGCCTCCATTGATTCAGTGTAGCAGTGAAACTGCAGTCTACACAATGGCGGCTTTGTGAGCCATACTAGGCTTTTGAGTCACCGTGAGGCTTCCTGCTGGTCGTTGACTTCCCTGGGGAGCGTCGAGGTCCACGTGTGACTCACCTGGGACGTGTTTCACACACCGTCACCCAGATCAAAAACATCTTACTGCCTGCCCTCATGGAACAGTAGCGGTCACCAAGAAACGTAACTCTCTGGGATAACCGTTACCAGTGAAGCAGGCGCCCCCAGCTCTTGACGCCAGCGAGGGATTGCCCCCCCCCCCAGGCCCCAAGATCTGAGATGTTTCCTGACCACATCTACAAAGATATTGGCACCTTGTACAAATATACCTACCCTGGCTGGACTGTAACTCGATCATCACACCCATGTTCAACCAAAAAAGCCCCACAATGGCTGCGGTCATCGTCAAGGATGACCTACTACCTTCTGACATCCCATTCCATCATTGACAATGATTCTCAGTTCCCTTTGGCCTTCCCGAAACCCCTGTCCCATACTTTATCTTCTAAACTCTTCTTTCCGTTAAAAATGAGCAGTGATGGTAGCAGGTCTCATCCAGGGCCTCATCCTTTTGTTCATCCTCCATCTTCCCCATGGTCCTTGATCTCAGACATACTGGCAGCATGGAGGGTCTTACCTAACAGGGTAGGAGCGCCGGTCCAGCTCCCCCAGACATGTTTTCACTCTGGCTCTGGTGTTTGAACAGTGACCCAAAGGAAACAGCATCTTAGGAGGTCTCTGCTCGCTCCGCCAGATGTTCCAGCGTGTGGCGGCTGTAATGCCAGATCGGGTGACTGAGCTCCACCTGAGCAAAAGTGGATCTTTCATCTAAACTCCAGCTGCTCCTACGTCAAACCTGTTACGCACCTGCTATTTTGAAGCCCCCCCCCCCCCACTACAATCCCATTCATTAACCTGCCCGTCAGTCAACCGAAATAGCCTGACAGTGCTGGGTCATAAATCATTAATAGACAGCTATAAACTTTTAGAAATGATTCGGTAATTATTTCTGTGTGGCTGATTAGCATAGGTTAGGCAACACGGCTTCAGCCTTTTCTCCACCCGAAATGGTGTCTCCTTGGCAACGGGCAACTCGTCGACCAGGATAGACTCTGTTCAGTTCAACCTGATTTGATTCATTTTTCTGCGGTGTCCTTCTCAGTGCTGCGCCACAGGCATGTTTAAGCTAAAATGGAACAATGATGTGCAAGCGGGCTGAGGTAACTCAGTGAGTGGGATGAGCTTTACGAAATAAAGGAGCCAAAATGGAGGCTGGGCCTGTGTGCCAGCAGAGATGGAGGTGGGGCCTCTGTGATGGCGGGGTTAGAGGCAGGGCCTGTGTGCCAGCAGAGATGGAGGTGGGGCCTCTGTGATGGCGGGGTTAGAGGCAGGGCCTGTGTGACAGCAGAGATGGAGGTGGAGCCTATGTGACAGCGGGAATGGAGGCGGGGCCTCTGTGATGGCGGGGTTAGAGGCAGGGCCTGTGTGACAGCAGAGATGGAGGTGGATCTATGTGACAGTGGGAATGGAGGCGGGGCCTCTGTGATAGCAGGGTTAGAGGCAGGACCTGTGTGACAGCAGAGATGGAGGTGGAGCCTATGTGACAGTGGGAATGGATGCGGGGCCTCTGTGATAGCAGGGTTAGAGGCAGGACCTGTGTGACAGCAGAGATGGAGGTGGGGTCTCTGTGATGGCGGGGTTAGAGGCAGGGCCTGTGTGACAGCAGAGATGGAGGTAGGGCCTCTGTGACAGCTGGGTTGGGAGAGGGGGGGGGGTTGGTCGATTAGAACATTCAAGGAATAACATTTGTGAAATACTGAACCGGTCCTTCTGCAGATGTGATTTAGTGTCTCCTGATGCAGATACATGGAGCATCATATGCTGGGCTGGTACACAGCTGGCATATATGAGATCAGGGCAGATCGCCACATCTCCACAGAAACGGGTGGTCTTGCCCAGACGCGACCCAAACGGTCGCACAGTGATGGGCGCCCAATACTCCTTTGGCAGGTGGTAGGTTAGTCACTGCAGAGATGCAGGATACTTTTTGTTGCTCTCTGTTTAGCCCGTTTCCATATGAAAGCCGCTACAGGAGTCTCGGAATACCATAAAAAGCCTGTTTCATTCCCCTTGACTGGAGCCACACTCGAAACAGAATAGACTGAAAATGTCAGCGATTGCCGTAATGTTGCCATTTTATTTGTAGGTTTCCTTTACAGTGTAATAACCCGCTAATTTAGTTCCCTTTTAAATGCTTAATCTAAATGTGTCCTAGAGGGACAAGGCGAGGTGCTGGTATGTGGGGGTGCCAAGACCAGAGCCGGCCAGTAGGTGGGGTATGGGAGGCGGAGCCTGAGCAAGCCAATGGTGCGTGCCCACCACAAGGCAGGTGCCGGCCCCTGAATGTCACTGCACAAGCCTCGTTTATCACACAAAGGACCCCAGCCCCGCACCAGAGTGCTGTCTGAGTCTTCCTCAGGGACCTGGTGGACCAAGCATTGAGGCAGTAGCTGCAGTAACCCATCGCCGTTTCCACAGAGTGAAGTCGTGTTGAGTAACGACACTGACAGTACATCCAGCATCCGTGTGAGTATGACATTATCGTCCCACCAGTAAGAACCCTTCCCTCCCCATGCATTGGGTTCAGTGATATTTAGCACCTTAAAGTATAACTCTAAGACACTCCAACTTTTGTCCCATTTGAAAAAGGATTTCCGGCCCAACCTTGCCTTGACGTTCCCTTTGGCTAAAATCCGTGCTGAATAAATTAATGCTGAGGACTTTTTAAACACTATGAAAGGCGATTCCTTTGTCTTGCACACCCACATGCACATTCTTGCCAAGAAGATTGAGGGAGCAGAGCTTGCTGACAGTAATTACAGGCTGTACACACATCAAGAGACAGGAACGTCATTATCATTACGGACAAAAGGAGGTTTTTCAGTGCTGGGACAAAACCAAGAAGCACGGGGACGTCACAGAGAGACCTTAGACTGTTGTTGGGAAAAGACGAAGTGTGACAGCCCTTGAGAATCCGCTGGGAACATGGCAGGGTGAGTCAGAAAGACAGGAAGTGTCAGACCTCGCTGAACTTTGAGTCAAGGCCGCTAAACTCTCACGTTCTTCAGGAGGAGCTGTGGCACGTCGAATCGAGTGGCGGAAAGACGCCATCTAGCTGGTGGCTGCAGAATGGCCTGGAATGTTCTAATCCTTCTAGAGAAGGAGAAATCCCACATATCAGCAGGAATGGGAATGCTGGTATACTGACAAAGTAGTTAAGAGTCTCTGCTACCATAAAATAGGTCCATTTTCAAGTTGATCAGTCACAGAGAAGATGAACAATTTCTAAGAACTGCTGGATAATTGGAGGCTTGTCAGTGCATGAGTGGACCTGTGGACTTTGGCTGCAGGACAGGAAGAACATGAAAAGTCATTGAAAAGTCAGGAAAATAAAGTCATTCATAGAATATTACTGAGATCAACCCAAGATGCTATGTGATTTGAAAATGAAATCAGTTCCACCCAGAACCCTGCAGTGTGAAAAGTCATGAATGCCATAATCGACATGCTGTTGTTGGCACAATACTTTTAATCTTAGCCCGGAAGCAAACACCATCCCCTACAGGACAATGTGGGCAGTGCGCTTTAACAGTCAACAGCCTGCACTAATATACCCAAAGGCTTTTTAAGGCCTGAGGCCTCTGTGGTCACACTCTGTTCCTTGGTCTGTACTCATGCCGCCTGTTCATTTACCGCCCACTGCTTTCATTCCCTCCCATCTCCGGATCCTTCTGCTGGGCGCCCTGGGAAAGAGCATCAGCAGGATGACAGAGGAATTCAAAGGCAAACGCATCGCCGTTTGATGACAGATCCAATCTCCGCCTCTCTGCACATCCCGAAAAGCAGCCAATTAACAGACTGGGGCTGAATCAGCGATTTTATTGGCTCGTAGCAAAGACTGATTCGCCTGCTGATTGCCAAGGAGTGCAGGAAGGGGTGTCTGTTTGATGGGGAGAGGGAGCCTGATTGTCACGTCCACTTCCATAAGTCCCAGACCTTTGACATTCTGAGCAGTGGGACTAACCAGGACTCTTTCATTGCCAACCAGGTGACATGCAGCCCTGAAGAGTGGCCTAGTCTGGAAGCGGTCCAGGCTGCAATTTATTATTATCTCAAAGATCAAGGATTTTTACTTGTCATTATGCGAGTTATTTAAAACAAATATAACAAATTTAGTAGCAATTTCTGTTACATAACTAACTTGCATGGGGGACCCCATGATGACATGGGGAGAGCAAGCAAACAGAGCCAGGGTAGAGACTCAAACCCTAGTCATACTGGTGTGAGACAACAGTACTACCATGCCACCCCAAAACCCAACCGGACCACAATCAGAATCACATCAAGGAGTGTCAGTTACCACAGATATCCAGCATACCTAAACTAACACGCCCCTCCCCCACCCCGCTGCTGTTGGTTCACCACTTCACACCCTCCTTACCCCTGTCACGTGACTGAGCCCTTCCTCTGAGGGGCCACACCACATGTGACTTTTCAGAATGTCCTCCTGGCATGTTCATTAAAACAGGTGCAGTTTCATGGTGCTCGTACTCGTGTAAGTGTAAGTGCGAGATAATGGGTTTGCGAGTTCGGAGGTCCCCCACTGTGTGCTGCTCTCTGGATGAGATGAAAGTTTATATAATAAATTGCACAGCCGTATTAGTAACATAGCTCTGCTAATACGCCTTTAATCCACCTCATTCCCTCTCCTGCCTCTGTTTGTTATTGCAGTACATTTTAGTTACAGCCAGCAGGGGGCTGTTTCACAGCAACGGGCTGTCTTAGCTCTGGGTCCTGTCCCAGTAACACAGCACCTTGCTAAGCTGCCGTTTCATGGGTAAAGCTCCCCATCACTGCAGAAAACAATAAGCTAACCAGGCCTCAGCTTTTCCCTAACGGGAGCCAATGGCATGTTGAGAAATGATGGGGGGGGGTGTTTATTTGCATAATTACGAGTGGAATCAAAGGTTGGGGTTCATTTGTAGAAGAAAGAAGGTGGGCTATGTGACACGTCTCAAATAAGGTTTACAAAAAAATTAAGGAAGATTAAAACTCTCAGGAGCAGCAGAGGTAAGGCCAGGTTCTGAGCCAGGACCGCGACCTCAGTGTCCTGTCGGAGCATACCAGACCCTCAGTGGCCGGCCGGGACCGTGCCCTCAGTGTCCTGTCGGGGCCATACCAGAGCCTCAGTGGCCGGCTGGGACCATGTCCTCAGTGTCCTGTCGGGGCCATACCAGACCCTCAGTGTCCTGTCGGAGCACGCCAGACCCTCAGTGGCCGGCCGGGACCATGCCCTCAGTGTCCTGTCAGGGCCATGCCACGCCCTCAGTAGCCACTTAGAATGATGCCCTCAGTGTCCTGTCGGAGCCATGCCAGACCCTCGGTGTCCTGCCGGGGCTATTGCATGCCCAAGGTCATGCCCTGACCTTGTTAATTGGTCTTCCAGATGTGCTGTTAGTGGGAACAGAGTTTGGCTGTGTGTCTTAGGCCGAGTGATATATTTGCTTGGATTTTCCCATATTTTTATCTGTGGAACCAGAAACCTGGATGCAGAACAGCCCAGAAAGTTCTGATTCTACTAGAATAAGAGAAATGCCACATATCAGCAAGAATGGGTAGAGCCTCAATCTGGATGCAATCTGTTACATTAAATGTTGGATGAGTTATATGGTTAGATGGCTGTGACTCTTGCTCACATGGGTTTTGGTTAGGGTTAGGCTTAGGGGTGCCATTGGGGTTAGAGGTAGGGTTAGGATTAGAGCGGGGTCTTATCCTTGGGTTTGATCCTAGAGCCTCTCTGAGCCAGTCAGTAGCCTCCACAGGAAGGGCGAGGCCTGGGGTCCTACTGGGCTTAAGTTCTTGGTTCCCTCAGCGCAGCACTTTTTTCCTGTTTATGGACGAAATCATGTACATGTTACTCAGCTTTGAGATATAAGATTTGTGACCCTCTGATGACCTGTTGTCCTTCCCAGTTGCACTGCAACTTATGCTGAGCTGCATCACACTGCTGAAACTGGAAGGAGCCGGGAACCTGTCAACCATTTTGGCTCGTATCTTAGTTTATTGGACCTGGAATGATATTTCTGCTGATACTATAGTCTGGTTCACTACTCCATCATCAGACAGGGAAAGAAAAAGGCAGAGAGGATGTAAAAAGAAATATTAACGTCCTTTTCCTCACAATGTCATTGCACAGCAGCAGACAGTCATATTTGCCGGTGTCGTGAAACTGGGAACAAGAACAGTTATGAATTATTCAAATCGCCCTTTGGTTAGTCAGGTACCCATCGAGCCACAGATCAAACAGGTCCCGTGTTTCCAAGACCCCGAGACACTGAGGTGAGGAAGATGAGAGGGAGAGGAGCACAACGACAGGGTCCTGGCACAGTAACAAAGGAAAAGGCAGCAGAGGGGGGGCCAGGGTGCCCGCAGGCTGAGCCAGAATCCGCTGCCACGGCTGTGATCATAGCTGCCCCGCGAATCCTATGGGGATAGAAGGGCAGGGGAACGGAACAGATCCAGCGAGTTTTCCGGAAAGAGCCGCGGCGGAGGTTTGCCAGGGGTCTGCTCCAAGGTGAAGAGGAGGTTTATGGTCGCAGAGTGGGGGGGGGGGGCAGTACAGATTCCCTGAATCTGTCCACTAAGACTGTCCATGAGTAAGAGAACAGAATACCCAGTGTCAATCAAGAAATGGAAATTGTCCTCAGGAAACGATCACAATCAGGTGCTGATCACAACCCCCCCCCCCCCCCCCCACAACTGCCGCAATGTGGGGCTCAGTTTCACCTTCTAGTATTTTTAAACCACCGTGACTCACATAAGGCTGAGCACCGCATCCAAAGGCACAAGAGCTGTTATCTGCCCCCATGATGAAATTTAGGGGCCGGCAGCCTGTGGGCCTGCAGCTCAGGCCCCAAACCGTCTGGGAGGGGTGAGTCGGTCTAACGGTCGCAGCGGGAGAAAATTACCCGTGAACCTAACAGGTCGCTCTCGCCATCACAGATGAAAGCCAGCCCTTGTCCCTGGGAACCCGTATAAATTGGTAATACATTTTCATAGCTGCCCCCCCCCATCAGGCTGTCAGGACTCAGGTTACCTCATTTCTGATTCATATCTTACTAGGGAGCAGAGGAGACTTAATTATAGCTATTGTATTTGGCAGGGGGTGGGGCAGGCGCGGAGGATCATTATCACCCCCCCCAGGAGAAGCCTGGCCTGAACTGGAATGGGGAGCAGGTGGGGTATAATGGTATGTAAAAGGTGGGAGGTGTGTCTCTGTGAGGTGGAAGTCAGGAGTGTTTTACAGATAACGCCCTCTGCTGACATGGCGCTCGGAGTCGCCCGTCAAAGCACCTCTGCGGTGGGTGTTATTAAAACACGAACATCTCATTTCTTTCTCTCCCCCGTGACCCTGACCGGCAGGAGAAGCTGGAAGATGGACTGACGGATTTCCTGTGAAGTCCAAGGCCGTGTAAACGAATGGATTATATGGATGAAAGCAGATCGTAGGGTCAGAGCATACAAGATGTGTTGTACCACATTATAATACGGACACTGTTATAATACCCTGTAATACCTCGTTCCAAGGTGGAGGGCATCACAAAGTCACATTAACACCAAAGAGTGACTCTATGGCCACCTCCCCTCCAGTGTCTTTGTTCTCCGCAGGAAGCCCTTGGATTTTTCCTTCTATGTCCCCGTCTGCCTCCAGGATCGTCAGGCATCTCTACACGAGCCTGTCCTCTAGGGGGCACTCTGCTTTTAGCAGCGCCCTGATGTCTTGCTGTATGGAATGGTCACACCAGGAGCAATGGGGAGAGGAGGATAAATAGGGTCATTTAATGAAAAATATATAACCTGGGATTGACTGAAAGATGGATGTTTTCTCCTTTCCGGACCTAAATACAATTGCATACAAAAAGCGTTTATGTGATATGTCTCCATATTTGTTAGTGTCATAACAGCCTCAAGAATATATTGGAGGGGTTGCTGCTGGTAAGCCTGTGTCGGATAACACTTCCTGCTTTGAAAAGGCCAATGATTGGTTCAGGTTTGGGCTCCCATGAGCCTTAGAGGCTTTCAGCGTGTCTGGACGCACTACAGCGAAGCAGCATGCTAGGCAGTTCAGTGGTGCTGCTCATCCCATAGCAAGGAGTGCTGAATTTGTCAAGGTATAATACCTTACAGCAGGGTTTCCTAATTCTTGTATCAGAGGAACAGAATCCAAAAGAATTTGGAGATTTCCCGACTCAAACATACTTTAATCAGTTAATTATCAGGTTTAGTAGGTGTGTTTGAGCTGGGAGATCTGCAAACTGCTGGTGTTCAGGATCTCTGCCTAACTTATGGTACTTTGCTTATAACAGACATGGTGATCCTAGGGTTTGTGCTTTAGTTTCTGAGGTTAAATAACAGAAGTTTTCTTTTTTTGTAAGAATGAAAATTTGTGTGGCATGCAGTGATTTCGCTCTTCTCTCAGCACTTTGTTGTCTTGTACATGTGCTGGAGAACCTTTAATTGTGAGCCTGAGGAACTGCAAGGACAGAGTGGTGGTTCTAAGGTTGTGGTTCTAAGGTTAGGGATCTGTGCCAGCAATGCAAAGGTTGCTGGTTTGAATCCCATGAATGCCCAGAGTGATTCTATTCCATTGGGCCCTTGGCCAAGGCCCTTAACCTGCAATTACTTTGTCCTGGGTGTGATGTTAATCTACATGGAGGTCTTCCAACTTACAGTGGGCTGGTGGCAGGAATTGGCACTCCAGCCGCCAGAAAAAAACTCACTGGTGTGGTGCTGGGGTATTGGCTCAACTTCTAATCCCTGAGGTGGTTTGTCATGTGGTGGGTGTGGCATTGCACTGTAATCAGTGCCTGCTCCTTACCTCTGAGAGAATTAATAACAAGGATGGGGAAATCTATAAGGATGTGTGAGGAAGATGCTGCAGAAGCGTTTTCAGACACTCCCGGGGATTGCTTAATTTTCCTCTCTCATTTTTTTTTGAAAACAGCCAGCTGATTATAGGGGTCATTGAGACACAGTGCACGGGGCCATAACTCCCTGGCAGCAATTGGCCAGAAAATACAGGCTGGAGCCTGTGATTGGCTGCCACCCTCATGGATTCATTCAGTGGAAAGCTTGGGTAAAACAAAAACAAAAAAAAACCTCTTAAGGGATATTAAAAGTTTGTCTTTCAGTCACGCTAATTACGGACCCTAATTAAAAACGGGAGCACATGACAAATTGCAGAGGGAGTAATCGTCCCACGTCTTTGAATCATCATCCCTTTATAGCCTGAGATGGAATCACGCAGAAACATATTTGGTCAAAAGTGACCAATTACAGGGTGGCTAGTTTGCAGTGTGGTACCGATCGAATGAGATCTCACTCACCACTGTTAACATGAGCATCTCACTGCTTCCCAGCACCTACAGAGATATGGGCTATGAACTGAAAGTAGATGTTATAAATAGTTAGTGTGTAACTATATGAGTACTCTGTGATGGACTGGCATCCTGTCCATGGTATCCACTACCCTTTGCCTTGTGCTGCCAGGTTAACAGCCTTTTCCATGGATGATGTAGCAGACCCAGTCTGGGACTTGAAACAGCAACCTTTATCATGCAAGTTGATTGAATCATTAACCACCACGGCCCCTGGTGGCAGTCATTTAGCAAATTTCATTGTGAGCTGCTTGGGTCTCCACACATGTGTAACTCTCTCCCCCCCACCCCCCGATGTGCAGATGATGAAGTCGCACGGCAAACGGGAGGCTCTAGGCCCCCTGTCGCCACGGTAACCTGTCAGCTTGCCAATGACAAATGGAAACAGACATGCGCCATGTTGGTGTGCTCAGCATGCTGGTGTTATCCGCAGCCCTGGACCGCAGCTGCTTTCATGTGTCCCCACCCACCCCAACCGCCACAGTAGGGTCACCTTTGATTTGTGGTCTGATTTACCTGTATTTGCGGTTTACCTGTATTTGCAAATATACTGTGGTAACAGTTGTAGGACTCGCTACTGCCTCTCTTACCTATATGTGTCCTGACACAGACACACTCCCTGACACAGACGCACTCCCTGACACAGACGCACTCCCTGACACAAACACACTCCCTGACACAGACACACTCCCTGACACAGACACACTCCCTGACAAACACTCTCCCTGACACAAACACACTCCCTGACACAGACACACTCCCTGACGAACACACTCCCTGACACTAACACACTCCCTGACACAGACGCACTCCCTGACACAGACGCACTCCCTGACACAGACGCACTCCCTGACACAGACGCACTCCCTGACACAGACACACTCCCTGACACAGACACACTCCCTGACACAAACGCACTCCCTGACTCAGACGCACTCCCTGACACAGACACACTCCCTGACTCAGACGCACTCCCTGACACAGACGCACTCCCTGACACAGACACACTCCCTGACAAACACACTCCCTGACACAAACACACTCCCTGACACAGACACACTCCCTGACAAACACACTCCCTGACACAAACACACTCCCTGACACAGACACACTCCCTGACAAACACACTCCCTGACACAAACACACTCCCTGACACAGACACACTCCCTGACAAACACACTCCCTGACACTAACACACTCCCTGATACAGACATACTCCCCTTTTTAACTTAATGCTTTTGGGCAGCCTAACACTTACATTTCTCTCCTCCTCTTCCATCTGTATTGCTCACTCCCCTGTGCTGCCTGCAGACATCCCTGCTGTCCCTCAGTCAAAGCTTTAACCTCCAAGCATGATCACCTGACATTTAATCTGACTTGAAGTTCTGATTCAACCAAAAGTTCCAATGAGTAGACTTTTGCGTTTGCTTAATACAAAACTCTGTTGCATCTTTGTTTTCGCGTGATTTTCCGGCACTGATTCTCCTATATATTTAACTGAACTTTTGGCTGGACACAAAACAGTCTCTTTGGGTGGGCGTTCAGAAAAGTTTTCTGTTTTCTCCCAGTCTGAGCAGTACAGTGTAAATCACTTTTTCTCTGATGCCAGTGACTCGTCCGATTTTGTTTTGTCATCCTCTTTGTTTGTCTCTTTCCCCATTTCACAAAACAAATAGAAAGGTCTTTATAAAGTAATGTTTCCTCTATCCAGCAGCTGCAGTCACAGTGGGTCGCGGATGTGGATGCATGCGGCGGACCGGCAGCCTGGGCAGTTGCTAGGCGATAAGGAAAGTGTTTGTATTTTGGGGCGGCCCTATTTTGACCCCACAGAGCTGTGGTCACAGCTTGAAGCATTAGCATGTTAGCATGGGGTTTTTCCGCTAGGAAGATTATGGATCCCTGGAAGGATGTCACTGCTGGGGAAGCATGCATGGATGCCCGGGTCTAGGAGACGATGACATCAGTGTCGGGGGGGTTTGGCAGCCAGCCGCTGAGATCATGGTGCAGGAACCTGACAGCTGTTACAACAACCTGTCAGACAGCTTCACATCATGGCTGAGGAATGGGTCCGGCTGGAAGATAGGGGCTTTGTGAGTAGCCAGATCACTCATACAGACAGACAGATACAGACATACAGACATACGGATACAGACAGACAGACAGAAAGACACAGATAGACAGTCATACACAGACAGACAGACATATACAGACAGACAGAAAGACACAGACAGGCGGACTAACAGACAGATACAGATACAGAAATACAGGCACAGAGACGGATATAGAAAGTGACAGACAGACAGACAGACAGACAGACTGATACAGACAGACAGACAGACTGATACAGACAGACAGACAGACAGACAGACAGACTGATACAGACAGACATAGACCGATGCCGACAGATATAGACAGACAGACACAAACAGACACAGATACAGACACCCAGTCTTGAACACCCACTCTAGTTATTTTAGTTTTTTAGCCTCTCTTTGAGATGAAGGTGTTCATGGCCCTGTGACATTTCACTATGGGGTGGATGATTTTGCACTGAAATATACTTGTAAGTTTAAAAAACCCAAACCATGACTCGAAGGATCTTCATGGAGCTGCAGCTCCTGATCGAGTCACGCACTCCTGTGGACAGACCTCCTAAACGTGACCTACAGAAGTCCTTGCCATGTCTCCGAGAGACCCCCGGCCATGTGACGGCCAGCTGATTGCCCCCGTCCATGGGAAGGCCAGGGTCATGTTTCCATGGCGGCACTGGGGCTGGTCCACTGGCAAGATGATACGGTCACCAGCTGGTGCACGTTTAACGGTCCGTTTTACTGGGTCGCTTTATGCTCTCCGCGTGTAATGAGGTGCAGAGGACCCATCTCAGTGACAGCCTCCCTGGCCAGCAGCGGATTAAAAGCATGGTGAGAAGCTACTGGGATATATATAGTAATTATGCCCCCATCCATATTTTTCAGTAGGGGGTCATAGGGTGTACAGTTATTATGCACAATCTAATGCATAATATATACATATAGTCATTTATTAAAAAATCTTTAATCATGTTCAGTCAATGGCGCCCCCTGCCTCTTAGGAGGTGCTCCAGCTTCACTGCTATCCTGTCCCTGTTAAATTGTCGTTCTTTTTATCGAATAATTCCACACTATATACATTGAGTCATAATGTATATTTAACAGGGATTCTGCCTTGTGCCACGCGCACTCCGCACACTAACGCTCAGCTGAGGAACGTCGTCTTCTCCCCCAGTTCTCATCATCCACTCCCCCCCACCAGATACAGATCGCTGTGTCACGGCACTGCAATGCACCATGGGATTGCCATGCTAAATCGCCTGCTTAAATCTCCCCAGCGGGGATACGGGTGGATTGATGGCTGAAATAAAGCCGCAACAAGCCGAGGGACACTCTCGCTACCCTCCATTGGCGCCGCGGTCTCCCGGGCAACTGCGGGGCTGGGCGGGGCTGGCAGTCCATCTCCAAGGAATACCGCCGTATGAAATCGAAACAGAAGGGGTCCATTCCAGCAGCGACAACATGTTGCCCTGCTGAAAAATTAACAAATTAAATGGGATGCTGGAATACAAAGTGGCGGTGTCCGGTTTGGGGAGTGTCATCTGGCAGCGTGGGTGGGGTGTTCACCACCTGACACTGATATGTGTGACGGCCCAGCTGGAAAACGTCTTGAGCAACTGAAAGAACAGAGAAGGCCTGTAAACACATAATAAAAATATGAGGTGGTCGATGTCATGTCTTTGGGTGATGAGCATCTGTGGCCATAACGGTCATTCAAGGGCGTCAGAGCAGGCCTGGAAGAGCAGGAATGTCCGCCAGCAGGGGGCACTCTCTGCGAACCTGAAACCCTCTTTTTCTCCTTATGTCAGGATAAATAATTAGCCAGTGGGATGGCCCATTATGGCTGAATCTATCATCACTGCTGGGGGATCGTATGGGAGAAAGGTTCCTAGATCAGAGGTCACGGTGCTGCCCGTCTGATCCATCGCCACTCAGGAAGGAGTAAGGCTGGGTCGCTCTCTGTTTGTTTACGCCATGTCTCCTGGCGATAGACCCCATCACACGACAGAGCCTCTCCTCTGGCCAGACAGACATAATCGAAGGCTGAGTCACCAGATCTAAATAGATGTTGCACCTCAAATAGATGATGCACCTTAGAACCCAAACCAGCATCTTGCCGAAATAAACATACAGTTACTGTTTGTTCCACCATGTTTTACTTTGTTACTCATTTCTAAATTCCTCTTATCAAACTTGACAGTCAGAGCCAACTATTTTCCCCTGTAATCATTTGACTCCTGCTCCTGAACTTTCTTTGTCACCTCTTTGATGACATTAAAAGAGAAAAAGACAAGACTTTGATTTCATTGGTGGGTGGGACTACTGGCCGCTGTCAATCACTGTCCGGTTTAGCCCATTGGAAGCCAAGGAAGCAGCCAATGGGAGATGGAATAAGGAGCAGGTGACTGACATCATATGACAGATCCACCCTGCTCTGGAAGCCCCTTTGCTCTAACCCACACACTCCCAGCCCTGTTCTAATAATTACCAAGCCCCTCCCCCTCAGAGCTGGCTCATTAAGGAGCTGCTCGGTCCCACACACGCAGTCATCCACTAAAAAGCATCATCGAGAACAATGGGCACCAGGGGGCATTATGGATTTTTATCAATCGGCCCAAAAAGGTGGGAGTGATCAATGATTTTAATTTAGACAAGCGGTCACATGGCTTAGCCGCTCTGCCTGAAAGAAGCACTAATGAGGGCCTGGATGGAGGGCGTCCGCTGGCCGGTCGATGGCGTGCGGCGTGCTTAACGGGGCATGTCTGCATCTCTATTGGCCGGATGGCTGAGTGCGAGCTCTCACGGAGGGGGGTGTCCTTCTGGTGAGAAGGTGGCGGGGGGGGGCTGTTTCATCTTGTGTGTCCCTTCATAATATTTTTCAGAAGTGAGAAACCCCCCCCTCCCATCACCCTCGCCTCGCTGGCAGGCGTCAGCACCTTCAGCTTTCATCACGAAACGGTCCGCTTGTTCTCCACACTTCACTTGACAACTTACCACATAATGTCCTGTAACAGATAAAACAAATAAAACAGCAGATTTTCCACCCCCCGATCCCACCCACCCCGTTATCTGACATCTAAAGAGGGAGAAGGATCCCACCCAAACCCTCACTGTATGATCCCAGGACCGGGGCACACGCCAGTCTCAGAAAGATTGCACACATACCCCCACCACCCTACCCCCGCCGGAGAAGCTAAATGCTAAAAGCTAAATGCTGTTAAAGTCATAGAGTACCAGCAATGAGAAAGAATTTGACTGCACGAATGTGTACTGTGTGTTACTGATGCAACGGAGGGCTTAACGGCGGCAGAATCTGGACGTTCGGAGCGGACATAAAGCCCACAAGCAAAAGGCGCTGGAAATGTCAGGGGCCCCACCAAGGCATCCATCATGAGGGCGGGGGGGTGTCGCATGGTAAATATTGATTATATTTGATCCTCTCCCTCCCACGCCCCCCCCCCCCCCCTTCCACCAGGGTGTCAGGTCGGATTACATCAAAGGCCATTGCGACCTTTTCCTGGTGGACCGACATGGAGATTTATGCTTCGGGAAGATAACGCGGGGGCTGTCTGTAAGTATTGGTGGTGGTGAGGGGGGGGGGGGGGGGGGGGGGAGCGCATCTGCTCCTTATGAAATCCTGAGGGGTCTGCAAGAGCAGAGGGCATCCCCCTGTGGTGGCTGCAGACCTCCGTGGTGCTGTGAGCCCTCCCCCCCACATCCATAGTCTATGAGCTCAGCCAGAGCTGAGAGATGATGTCATCACAATAGTGTCCCCCCCCCCCCCCACTAGGCTGGTAAAATATTCGGGCCCAACCTCAATTTAAAAAAAAAATTATGAGAATTGATACAAAAAAAAACTCAGCAAGAAGTTCATGAGCGCAACATGGAAGGTTCCAGAAAGAGGCGTGAGGTTCCTCACATGAAGGTGAACGGCTGTACAGTAGCAGGTCACTGGATGCAGCGTATGGATGCATCATTCCATAGCAGCCTCTGGTAGAATGGGACAGGGAGGGTTAGCACTTAGCGATGCACCTGAAGACTGCCAGGGCTGGGGTGCCAATCCTGCCTCTCGCCTGCCCTGGGATTCTGCGTGTCCCCCGGACTGGCTTATAAAAAAAAACAAAAGCAGACGAGATTTATGGTAATTAAGTAAATATGAGGCTGTCGTTCCTCCAGTCTGCGGTCTGTCTTCCTCGCTGTCGCAGCGCGGGGCTCTGGGTGCACCGGGGTAGTTATTCTTTTCTTCGACTTAGTGTCCCTTCAGGAAATTTAAGCCATGCGTTGTTCCCATGCTTGCTGTGGGCAGGAATCTGCATATAGCACAGGTACAAATACAAATGAGGAAAACAGGAATGTCTCCTGGTGACGTTGGAGGTTTTTAAAACATTTTTCAGAAGTATGCTCTCTCCATCCATCCATCCATCCATCCATCCATCCATCCATCCATCCATCCGTCTAACAGTCACTAACTAAAACGGGGTCAGAGGAACCCTGCATCCTCTCAGACAGCATGAGGCAGAAGGCTGGGAACACATTGGAATCTGCACCTACCAGTGCAGAAAGACTGTGCCAAAGACTGATTGATCTACTGCGGTGGGTTGGTGCCCCATCCTGGGTTGTTCCCTGCCTTGTGCCCGTGGGCTCCAGGATAGGCTCCGGTCCCCCCACAACCCAGCATAGGACACGTGGGAATAGAAGATGGTTGGATGATGGATGGCTGGATCTGACTACCTTCTGACTGCAGGGAGAAGTGTATTTACTGAGGAAATGGGGGTCTTTTGTGGGTTAGTCCCAGAGTTTTCACCCCCTCCCCGGGTTTGTGCAAGATTCCTACGGAGGTGCTACTTTCCTCTTGTTGTTGAAAAATGTGCCTCTGCGATTTGACGCCTCCAAAGTGCCCGCGGTGAAGGAGCCAGCTCTGGCAATCGACCAGCAGCGCTGCGATGCCGACGCCATTATGGAGCACGGATGTAAGCCCCACACACCATCATCGCTGCGGACCCCGACGGCTTCATCAGCCAGGCAGCACACAGCCCTCCGGCTACCCTCTCCTCCCATCTCCTTATCTCTCCTCCTTTGCCCTCCATCTCGTCCTCTGCATCTCCCTTAAGAAGAATCTGGAAAAACAGATGCCTGCTAGGGACCTTAATCCTGATGCGTAGATTATGTTCACTTGGCAGTGGTAAGTAAACTGCTAGAGAATCCCCCCCCCCCTTATCCGGGGGGGCCCGGTGGAAGGAAGTGAATTCCAGGATTTTTATAAAATTTTCCCCCACCTCATGGATGAAACTGAAACTGAAAGATGCTGGTCTCTCAAAAGCATCACCCCCCCCCCCCCCCAGCACTTTATTTGCTTAAGCAATGGGATATTGTGTCCCACGATAGGGGGGGGCAGGATGGCTGGCACACTACTAATTAGCATCTTCCACCGACAGAAGGGGGGTTCAAAGGCTTGTCTGTAATGGCTGGTCTCCACGGCGATCGCTGATGACAGGGGAGTCCCATCGAGTCTTTCCTGAACCACTGCTCCTGAAAGCGACTCTTACATCAGCAACAGCCTGTAATTTCCTGCTCATACCCTTTTGCGTGGTCATGGCAGCGATTAGGGGTAAGTGACTTTCCCAGGGGGGCAGTAACATTCACACAAGAGGTCCTGTCCACTCAGAGGTCCACTTCCTTAAATGAAAAGCTCCATCATTTTGTTTCTTACTCATTACATTTCTGCAGTAGGTGCTGGGGCTTGCAGGAGAGGCACAGCCTCCCACTCCTCCTAGTTAATGAGCACTGATGTCTACATTTTTATATTTCATTTATCAGACACTGTTATCCAAAATGACATATGTTTTTTGGAAAAGTAGGATCAGACAATCTCAGCAATTTGGGGTTAAGGGCTTTGCTCAGGGGCCCAACAGTGACATCACTGTGCTGACTCAGGGATGTGAACCCACAACCTTCCAATGCCAGGCACAGCGCCCTATCAGTTAGCTAGGGCATGCAGCACCTTGAGGGTTGACCGAGGAAGGAGGATGCTGTCACCTGCAGAGGACCCCTCCTCACAATGCCCAGAGCCTCCTGTCAGGTCTGCATATCGTCAGCTTTTCATATGAGCAAGATCTCGTAGAAAAACAAGGACCAGCAACCGGGGGAAAGCCTCATAACGGCAGACAGGAGTATCAAAGTCGGAGATGTAATATAAAAACGGGGCAGGAGATAACTAGGGACGCTGCGATGAGCCAGGGAGTCGACCCATGGGCAGTACGGTGGCTTACTGGGTAACAGTGCACTGTCAGGCGGGGGGGTTTGGTTCCCAGTCTAATTTATGCCCCCCAGTCTTAGCTGTATGTGTGTGGAATTGCTGCATGTTCTCTTATTGCACATATTCCCTCCCATAGCCCAAAAACATGCAGACCCTGTGGTGGACTGGCACCCCCTTCAGGCCGCCCTCGGCATTGTCACCCCCTGCTTCTTCAGACAGACTCAGAAAAGCTCTATGGACAGATGGACAGATTTAACGCTCCATTGAATCCCGATACATATCAGAGTGTGGATATTCCTCAGTGGCCACAGAAAGTGATGAAGTTTGGAAGCAGCATAAATATATTGAAAGAATTATCCAGTGATGAATCAGATGATCGTGATATAATTTTTAAAATGGATTTCCACTCAAACCAGCAGACCTGCTGGAATTGCTTCTTCAGACCATTAGATAAGTCTGGCCACACAGTGGCATTTGCTCAATGCAGTAAATGGCTCAGAACATTTCACGCCAAAACACATTCAAAGCTAAAACATAAAGAGGACAAAATGCGTGTACGAGACATAAACATTACAGAAACATTGCATGTACAGCACTGTGGAAAAGTGTTAGGCAGTCAAAAAAGTTAAAAGTTATTCATCTAAATAGAAAGAGGATATCTGAGATTTAACATTGCGACAAATGCAAATAAATGCAATAAAAATAAACAAGAATTTCTTCTGTTCTCCAAAAAAATCACTGACATCTTCCAAAACCTCGGCTCATGGGAACCCCAGCCAATCCAGGTATTTGTTACTTTTCACCACCAGCTAACTTAATTAGTGAAATGACTTGGGGTATCAGTTACCCAAACATGGCGTGCTTGTGGTCAAGTCAAAAAATACATGGATGTATTGGATGGTTGTTGCAAACACAGGGGGTGACTTTCAGAGGCTTGGAAACAGCTCAGCTGTCACAGTTTGACAGACATAGTATCATAGTTTTGCACCAACATGAAGATCATTGACATCTTCTGTGACTAAGACAGGGGTCCCACACTTTTTCAGCTACTTATAAATGACCAAGTCAAAATAATCTACCTACTATAAAAATGCAAAACATATATCGATGCATAAAAATATTGAGTATTCTTTATTGTTATTGTTTATTATTATTGTTTATTATTAGCATTATTATTATGTTTTATTATTATTATTTTATTTTTGGGATAAATAAAGCATTTTTTAATTGAACTGGAATTTTAGTTCCTTCGCCTTTGTCTTTCTTAGCTCGCTTTTCCGGAGGGAAGTTAATGTCATAGCTTTTATGAACAGTCTGAAATTTCCCTTCTTCGGAATAGCAGTGGTAGACTGACAGATGAAGCAAACGCACTTGGAATATGACATTGTGAAAAAAAACAGCCATTCGGAATGGATGTGGGAGGTTTTTGGCTTCTTACTTTGTCCAGCTCCCTCATTCATTTTTATACCCTTTCTTAAGTTCATCAGAAATAAATTGGTGGCTGACTAGGCGACTCGGTCGCTTACTGGAGTTTGGCAGCAGCTGGCGCGGTTGAACGCGTCATCTATCCGCTATTTTTTTCATGCCATGCGATCTACCCACTCTACCTTTGCGATCGACCAGTAGATCGCGATCGACGTATTGGGCACCCTTGGTCTAAGACTTTTGCCCAGTACTGTATGAAGTTTCCAACAAATGCAGGATGGTTTACTTAGTAAAAACAGCACAGGCTTTCATTTAACACACAAAACAGAGTCCTTTCAAGTGGGTATAGATTACAGGCCAGTGTCAGTTATTTCGGTATATTCTCACAGGCTCTGTAATTGTGCCCATATATGGGATAGGAGCTGAACATGGGCCCAGCCCTGGAGGTACGAACAATGTGACATTAAAACGCCAGACAGGCCGAAAGACTAAACAGCGGCTGCCGATTCTCAGGCGAATATGAGGACGCCGCGTTGGTGGGTCACGCCGGACCGAGTGCATGGGGGGAGGGGTGGTGTTACATAAAGCAGAGATGGAGTGCCGTGACCCCGAGGCACAGGGGATGGCGAGACACGCTGAGATAGGCATCTCGCAGACAGGAAAGGGAGGATGTGGAACCTCCAAGGTCACAGGGGAGTCAGGCCGCAGCTCCCAGCCTCGTGCTGCAGGCTTCTGCAACACGCCAAGGCCGCCGTCAGCGTGACCAAGGCGTGCAGATTGTGCCGAGGCGGCGAGTCTTTCCTGTGGAGACATATCGAGCTGTTAACGGCTAGCTGACTGCACCTTCTGTACACGTGCTGCTCCATTGCAGGCCACCGCACTCCTATGGACCATGCGTCCACTCTGTGTTACTCTACATTTACATTTATTTATTTATTTATTTATTTAATAGACACTTTTATCCAAAGTGATTTATATTTGAGAAAGCAGGGCCAGACGGTCCCTGGAGCAAATGGGGCATACAGGCTTTGCCAAGGGGCCCAACAGCGACTCTAGGCGCATTTCCACTGCACGAGGTACCATGAGTTTGGTACTTTGAGAAAGTACCCAAAGTTCAAGGTGTTGCTTTTCCACTGGTGTAAAAACTGGTGCTGGCACCGAATGACATCATAAGACAAGGCAGGGTATTTTGTACTGAAATAGAAAAGTTACTGTAGTATCTTATAGGGCTGCTCAATGTGCAATATTAATACCAAAATCGCATGTTATGCACTTGCAATTCTTACACCGCCAGTCAGCTATATTTCTTACTTTCAATTCTGGACGGACATTATGGCATGGGGGTTAAAGTTGCACTGAAATATTTTCATTCTGTTATTCTGTCATAGGATAAAAAACTTAGCAAGTTTTGCAATTTGAATTATTATTCCTTTAATATATTATCTAATATGTTTAAAATCAGTTGAAAGTTGACCTCATTGCAATATTTATTATAACAACATCACATCGGTAGAACAGCACACTTATAGCATTTTAAACAAAATGCTTCTTATATTTTATGTCACATGCCATCCTGATCTTTTTGTTGTATCTGTTCCTCTGACCAGATGCATTTTTTTTTATTTGTTTTTTGTTGTTTTCTGAGCTCACAATTGTTTTTAAGGTGGCGTTTGTATTATATTTCAGAGGCAGGCTACTTGCATAACCAATCAACAAAGAAAGTGTTTCAAGTCCCACCCCAAAGTACTGTACCAAAAGTACCGTACTTGGTGCAGTAGAAAGCACCCTCTATTGACGCTGGGATTCAAACCAGCAACCTTCTGATCACAGACACAGCATCACAACCGCCCCCACACACACTGTGTGACAGAGTGAAACCGAAGCGTAAACAGAATCTCTGTGTCGACACCCGTCAAATAAATGCTCAGGGACACATTTACCTGGCACCAACATGACATATCCAGGGTGAATTTACAACACCTAATATATACTGAAAATGTGTATTAATCATATACAAGTTCTGCGAACAGGTACAATAATACATAATCACGACTGTTTCTGCCATTACAACTGGCTCCTGTTGGTCGTTGCTCATTTTTATATGGCTTCCTGCCAGGGTGGTCGTCACAGAGGTATTATGGGTATAACTTTCCTCCTATCGCTTTCTCATTGGTTGTGATTTGAAGCAGGTCTCTCAGCAGCCAATAAGAGGGCTCCTTTCCCAGCCCAAACCCAGATGACTAAAGTCCCTAGTCCGGTATTTCCACAATAGCATAACTCCACAGAGGTGACCTCTCAGTATCACTGACAAGCTGTCAGCACCAAAAGCTGGGTTTTCCGATGCAAAGAGCAGACTGGTATTAGGACTCTGGGTCCAGATTTAAGTGTAGGGGGGAAGCTGTCAGTATGAGGGTTGGGGTTATTCCAAGGGTAGGACCTCAACAAAACAAGAGCGAGTTACCTTCAAACCCAAGAAATGATTTAACCGATCGGCGTCCTTGTTGTTCTGCAAATAAAGTGTCACAGTAAGAAGACCAATGCATGACAGACAACCAGATAGGGGGCAGTCACCTGATCACTCTCACAGAACAATCCAGAACAAAGTCTGCAAGTGAGATGCCGGGTCAGCTAGCTTGGTGTTTCTTCTGTAAGTACATTTACATGCACTGCTAAGTCGAGCGACAGTTATAGTCATTTTAGACAGCAAAGATGAAAATGATTATGATTGTCTCGGAGAATGTGTGCAGCGCTCATGCAAAAGCAGCGGAGGTAAAACTTTAAACTGATTTTAAAATATATGCTAGATAATCCTGAAAAGGAATAATAATTAAAACTGCAAAGCATGCTAGAGTAAAAATAGCTAGACTTAAACGTCCTGTGCAGTAATATCCGTACCAAATTGAAGGTAAGAAAAAGCCTGATCTTAATCTGTCTATCTATCTGACTAGCGATGTAAGAATTGGATGGACGTAACATGCCATGTTAGTATTAATATCGCCAATCCTACCATAGCCATTTTTCACATTCAGTACAAAATACTCTGCCTCACGTTGTGATGTCATTCAGCCATCATACTTTCTTGAGGTACCATACTTTTGGTATTTTCTTGAAGTACCAAAAGTACAGTACTTGGTGCGGTGGAAAAGCACCCTTCAGTTGAGCAGTGAACTGGACCGCTTTAGAGCGCTGTACGTTTCATACCTGCTGTACATCCTCTGCTATATATGCTCCATGCTCCTTCTGTTAATTCCTGGTCGAAGCCTGGGGGTGGAGGGGGACCTGTAGAGCATGCGCAGAGTGCCTAGCCCAGTTTGCGTCCCACTGAATGTATACATGCAGTTAATCAACTCCCAGTTGTATTATCTAGGTGTCTTAGTCCGACTGGGTGTCAGACTGAGGTTTTGTTCTGGAGTCAGTAGGTCCCTGAGTAAGTCTGTTTACCTGGTCCATAAGCTATAAGATCCACGGTGTAGGAGGCTGAGAGCTTGTCCACACCAGACGAATGAGACGAAGACAGATATTCAGAGTTAGCTGGGCCCTGCTGTTGGCGGACTTAGTCCAGGCTCGGGTTGACAGCTCAGGGGTGGACGTTTCTCGCCAGCCGCTACGCGTTTCTGCGCTTTCATTATTATGATTTCTTGCTGTGTGTGAGAACCTGAGGGTGTTTTTTCGCAGCAGACGATGCTGGGATGTGGAAGCATCCTTCTTCCTGTCTCTCTTTGGGGGCCGAGCGCCACACGCCTGCTGAATGCCAGGGCCAGATAGAAAAGGGGAAAAAAAAACACAAATCAAGATATTCTCAACAGATAGTGTCAGCGGGAGTGCTTCTCCTGAGCAACCCTCATGCTGTCAGCCGCCGCTTCAGACTGGCCTGAGCTCCTGAAATCCGGTCAATAAATCAATAGGATCCCAGATGTACTAAAGGACTCCAGAGGGGCTCAGGGATAACAGCAGACAGAAAGCAGATGCCAGAGCCCAGGCAGTGAGCTGCGGCGTCCATTACCCACGTTACGACGCCATGGGAATCCATAGTGCTCATGCTTAGGCACCATTATCACCACGGCGACCAAGGTTAATACTGCTGCCATTGAATTCAGGTAAATAAAAACGTGTGATTTACTGTGATCGCATGCTGATAATAAGACTCCCAATTAATCCTATACAGATCTATCACCAGCATCAATCTGTCCAGTGTTTACAGACACTCATGCCGAAACTCATGCCCTGAACTCAGATACTTACGTTATGATTGCCTGAATACATTTAGTTAAATGTTAATAATTGTTCTTTGGGAATACTTGATGGACCAGACAGCAGAAAAGTGGACACGGTAAAGAACAGACATGGTGAATTGCTCAGAAGTTGGATGCATGATTCCCGGTCCGGGTAGGTCGTGCTTATGCTCTGTGTACTCGGGAGATATGGATTTCCCCGTTCCACCCCTGGGGGGCGCTCATTCATATTCCTGCTCAGCCCAAAAACAAACATGAGTGAGATACCATGCCGGACATCTCATTTGTCATGGGCTGTGACGTGTTGACTTAAGACTTGACATTTTTCAGACCCACAGATGAAAACATTACACAGTCTAATTATATCATTATTAGTATAATTATCCTGTTATCCCACAGCAAACATTGCAGTATCATAACTTCAGCATTCACTGCTAAAATCGATCCCTCTCTTCTGCTAGTTCACGCTTCAACAGTCTATGTAAGTTTGCGTTGTTTACTACTGCACTACCCGCTGGCCAAACAAAGCTTTAGCATCTCTCTATACCACGTAAACCCCATCCTCAAATTCATTAGAGGAGGAAGATTTTTTTCCCAGAATGCCTATGTGTGTGCATGTGCTAGTTGACTCCAGGTCAAGCTCGACTTGGTCTCCTTCAAACTGCCCCATCCCCCCCACCCCCATGCATTTGGGTCAGTCCACGGTCACCCACCACATCTCCTCACAATTATATGTTTGCTGAACCCTGTCTAGCATCAAGACCAGGACGCTGTGTTTTGGCTACTGATATATTTAGGCGTAAATCACAGAGAGCAGAGTCCCATCAGTCGGAGGTGATGACTGAAAAGCTGTGCCACTGTTGCGAGAAAGGAGGACAGAAAAGGAAGCAGGGTCCTGTAGATGGCAGCTCAGCAATGGAAAGAGCGGCATTTATTTTAATAATGTTGTTCCGTGGCGGGTTTGTGTTCGGCTTCTTAGACTAAATCTGGTCCTTAAAGAGGTTTTGGAAGCACTGTACATCAAACGGACACTTCAGTGGGCAGGGTCTGGATCGGATACCCAGAATCCCCAGATGCAGGCATGGAAAAAAGAACAGCCGTAGGGAGCAGAAGACAAGAAAACATAAAAACGTCTAAGCAATGGCATGTTTCTAGATCATTCCGAGTGATTGTGTTCCGCCTGGACTTTCATGTGAAGCCACTGAACACTAATGTAACGTCACAGCGTGGGAATGGTGTTTTGTCTGCCATTTGACAACCCCCTGCCCTAAAACGACCCCGGGGGGCATGGAGGGATTTGTGGGGTCAGGATAGCCTGACTTGACGTGAGTCCCACAGCTGCGCATGAGATCAAATCGAACCAATCAAAGGAAGGCCACTCCTGTCTTTCTGCATGAAAGAGGGATGGTGAAAGGCAATACTCTCGAGAATGGATAAAACGATAATAAACTTGAAGAGGGCAGATCAGAGGTCATCGTTACTTCCAGCAAAGCATTCTTAGATGCCTCAGTAAGACCCGTTGCTGTTTATAGTGAATTTACACTTTACCATGATGAAAAACGAGCTGAGGGCCATAATCATCCTTGGTAAACCGGCGGAAAATCCTGCCGATCAAAGGCAAAAGGGGTAGTTTCCCAGCCTCTCCTTGAGAACCTGTTTGTGTGTGTGTGTCTACATCCCACAAACACAACATCTCTGAAGGACAAAACATAGAGAGCGGATCTGAGGCTGGCTGGGCCCCAGGGCCTCATCTCCCAACAAACACCCAGTGTAATGGTGCAACGCTGCCATAAATCTCTGTGATGAGCACGGGGGCCTGTCACACTGGCCTCTGGAATGGTACCAGCTTCACTGAGGACCAAACAGAGCTCCAGCCTCCCGCAGGTGCCGCCCCCTGACCCCAGCGGCAGGACGTCCGGCAGACAGTCTGCGCTGGATTGCACCGGGACTGGAGATGCACTGCACCCCCTTACAATGTGGAAGGACCAGCAGCAGGATGCAGGTAGGGAGAGAGCTCCCTGACACTCCTCCAGCTTCAAGCCTGGAACCCCCACACAGATCACCGGCTGCCTCGACGCCCAGCCGGGTTTATCCTCATTCTACCGGATCACCCGCAGCCCAGCGACAGATCCGTGCCTTTAAATATCCAGCCCTCCCCCCGCGTCTCCTCTCTTCTCCTCCTCAGGTGTCTCCTTTGCTTATCTCCTCTTGGGCGATGGTGGGACACATGCGGCCGGCTCAGGCTGATTTCTTTACTATTTTTACGCCCCGCTTTGGCAGGTGGGCGACTCGCCCGAGCATACGTGGGGGCACGGTTGCTCGGATTAGCGTGTGATAGGCTGACCTCTCCCTTGATAGGCTGCGGGCTACATGTCCGGGGGGGGGGGGGGGGAGGGGGGCACATTGTTGCAGCCCCCCCACTCGTTATTATCCTCTGTTATCTCGCTGTGATGCTGGAATGGGCTTAATGATGCCGGAAAGGCCCTAATGAGTGACGGTTGCTGTGGAGTGGGTGCAGGTGAGACCCTGGGGGGAAGGGGGGAGGGGCGGGGAAGGCAGCCTGCCTCGCTCGGTGTTCCGGATCTGGGCCGGGCTCACGGGCCCCACTGCAGAGCTGAGGCCAGCGGTAAGCCCACGTGGATCGAACCGATAGTGAGGATAACAAACAGGGCCTCACGCTTATAAGAGCATCGTGTAGCGAGACACCAGGACTCACAATCATCGCCGTGACGATGCTTAGGGATAGGCCCGGTCCAGAAGCTTTTCCTGCCTGCATGCCCACCAGGTGCATATATGGGGGTGGGTCCACAGGGGCACCAGCCCTAGCTGAAAGCTGATTGGCCGCCAGAGTGTCCCCTCATCTGTCACTCATCGATTCCAAACATATCATTGGCTAATGGTAAGGTTGGCCCCTCTGTATGAATTATAGTCCCTCTTATGGCCCCAGCCTTAAAAGATCCTAGAATTGTACTTCCCACCATTACCTAACTGCCCCAACTGCCCCATGAAGGAGACATGGGAATGAGGAGGGGTGACTCTCCGGAGCACTTTCACTCCTCCCAGATCCTGCCATCCATAGCTGCACCCCAGAGGAATGAAGCTCCTTTATGTTGAGATTCCTGCAGGGGTCTGAGATCAGGCTGGATGAGGCCCCAGGGGACATACTTCCCCCTTGCTGACCTGCACGGTGAGGTTGGGAACTGCAAAGAAGCATTTATGTGACCTCTGACCTGATACTGTGTGACGGGCATAAAAAGGGCCATAATTCTTATAGAACAGCCATTCGTATCATCAGCCAGGTGAGTGACAGTGGAGCAGGCCAATCACCTTTCACATAGGACCAATGGCCGTGTGGCCTCACTCCTGGACATGCCCCCTGGTCTGTTGTATGGGTGACAGGCACCATGTCTGCAATGACCTATTAGCTCTTCACGCCAGATGGAGGCGTCCAGCAGGTAAGAATTACAAGAAGAGAGTCATAAATAAATAACAAGGCGAGTCGTATTTTAATACTCTGTAATCCCTGCCTTGGCAGTGACCTAAGGAATCATGGGATTATCCCTGGAACCTGAGGCTGGGGAGGTGAACATTATTTATCATTTTGTGATGGGAGAACAGCCATCTATCACCACCGGGTGGCGTTTCTATATCCCATTTCAGGGGGTGTAGCTAACATGTAGCATTTCCTTTAAAGCCCCCCCAAGCCCACCCGCCAGGATAAGAATCAGACACGGCCCCTGCATTTCCCCCAGCATCCTGGGTTTTCAACCTGGTCTCCATGGAGACACTGAATGCACTAACATCACCCTGTGGCATTCTGGGAAAGCAGGGTGGTATTTCTAGAAGAAGACTGGCTATCTTACCACAGATGAGTGGCCATTTTGGCTGTGATTTAAAAAATGACTGAGTGACCCCTGGTCTTTCCAGAATTAACTCTCTCTGACCTTGTTCGTCAGTTCGCTGACCTGTGACCAGCCAGCTTAAGATGCTTCACATTTTTCAGCATCTGTCCAGGCAGGCGTCCAGAATGGCAGGCTGCTAAGGCGGGACTGGCTGCCCATTGGGATTATGGGAAATGCAGCTGGAGAACATCTCATTGGAGAACATGGCCAAGGCTAAACAACAAATCCCCCTACGATGTGTGTAGGGGTTGGTTCCGGAAACATCCGCATGGAAACAGACCGGACCATTTGGAAATATGACAACATGGACATTTGTTTGGGAAGGGTGCCGGCAATAGCAGGCCTGCTTTTGGGATACTGGTTCCCCCCCTGCCCCTGGGGATGGCTTCCCCGACCCCTGGCTAGTTTGACCCACACTGACCATCTGAGCTGTAACACGAGACTCACATCTCCAGTGTCCCCTTCTCAGCTGTGTTTGCTAAGGAGCTCATTTTAATCGATTTAATGAGGAAACGGCCCCATCGAAGTCAGCTAAAACATCCATCTGATCCCCCAAAACCATGCCAGCTTATCTGGTACCAGATGAAGCGTGGAATTACACTGTAGGATTCTTCCTGGATTCTGTTATTGTCCTCTGACGAGTGTTACCCCCACTTGCCCCTGCCGCCTTCGAAAGCCAGGAAACAGACCCACCCGGGGAATCTAGGTGCAGCTGCTGAGTGATGTCATTGAGCATGGTAGGCAGAGTAATTGCTATGCGGATGGAACCAAAGACACCTACTGGACAGCTACCTGCTTCATAGGAATGTGACACTCCCATCTTCAGGCTCTGATGGGCTCCCCTGCAAGCCCATCGACTTTATCCGTTTATCTACACGTCTCCAAGAAAGCACCTCAGCATTTACGGAATCTCCTCTACGACGTACACCTGGCCAAGGACGTATGGACAGGTGCTTCACGGCAGAACAACAGATTTTGACATCAGTAGGGCCAAGCCGGTAGAACCTTCTGGAATCATAGTTCCTGCTCCTCAGATGGGCAATAAACATCAGCTCTGAAGATGTCGTCGGGTGGATGAGGTCACGGCCGCTTTGGCACTACAGATGGCGTCCGTGGACAAAACTACCGCGTTCAGTGGTCGCCTGCCAGCTCTCGAGAATGTGGTGGATCCAGGCGTGCTGTGAGAGCCAGGGGTTATTTGAGGCTTACAGTAACTGAGCAAACCTGCAGAGTTCATCAAGCCCCCGGCTACTGATTCCAGATGCTGTCCATTCAGGAGTATTCATTACGGATGTGAGGGCAACGTCCGGGCATGTCTGGGTGGCTTTGAACACCGCAGGTCTTGCCGCCAAGTCATTGTTTAATGCTGAAATGAAATAAGCATGGCTTGGCTTCCATTCACACGAGGGGGTATGGGGGTTCATCGTAAAGCCTAGTGCTTGTGGACACGTGTGTTCGGAAAACACGCAGGCTAGGTCATTTATAAAGCCTTCCCACTCGTATCTCGCATTTAATGTAATGTGTCTGGTAAACATCTCGATTGTTAGCTCCCGACCTAACTCTGTCTATCTGTCGTCTTCCTGCAGCGTGAACAGTGATGTATATGTGATGGTGCTTCGGAAACTAAAAAAATGCAGAGAAACTCCCAGACCAGTGCTTGTGTCCTTTAAAATCAGCTCTGCTGTGCTAGATATTTTTCTAATCTAATAGTTTTTCTCAAACTTGTTCCAGTACGAGCATATTGAAATAGGCAATTTACCTCAAAGTTAGCCCATGTACCTAAATCTTTAAAGTACTTTATCAGAGCTATATAAACATTCAATTGAGGCTTATTACCTATAACTTTTACTGTCCATGTCATCATTATACCTACAGACGTTTGCCGGTTTGTGGCCAAATCAAATTACAGCCCACTGAAGTGGACCGGACTGAATAACATTATCGAAAACAAACCAAAACCCTCCTTGAACTGACTGAGCACTCGTTTCACACCAAAGATTTATGTCAGTGAAACCGTATGCAGCGATCTAGGCTCAAATGCTGTCCAGCTTGTACAATACATAGTCATGTGACATTGTCATGTGACATTATCATGTGACATCTTATCATCTTGATCATGCAGGGTTAATGTTTAGGCCTGTGATACACGGAAATCATCATCTCACTGCCTCTCAAACAAAACCATGCAGCATAACGTCTTCATTCACAATGTGTGCAAAAGTACCTAACAAGATTTTACCATCCTTAACTCTCTCTCTCTGTCTCTCTGCCGCTCACTCTCTCTCTCCTTTTCTCCTTCAGGCTGCTAAATCTGATGGAGAACAGGGGCATATTGATGGAGAACATCTCATTTCAAACCCTCTCAGGGGACATGTCTTCAAGCTCCTCCCTATCCACATAAATAATTGCTGGATAGAATAGGAATCCTGTGCCCGTGATGCTAATCCACACACAAGCTTGCCGGGAAGGCATCCAAAAAGCTAACAACGGTTTCTCATATTAATATAAATGCAGACGGTGCCTCTTTGACGATCCAGTTTGCAGAGAGATGTGGCCCGCCAGGTGCCATTTTAGTTACAGGTGTGACGCTCAGCGTTTCTGTGTGATGGAAATATGCGCCCTTTTCAATGCATAGTCTCCCTGTACCAGCCAGGTCTCAGCACGCCCTTCTTGCACGTCGAAAGTGTGGATAGGCTCGAGGCAGGATGAGATATCTGCGTCGAGCTCCTCTGGGAACCGAGCCCATCTGGATCGCACCATCATGAGTTGCGCTTGGGTGCTGCACCTGCCGCCTCTGGCCTTTGGGTGGCGCTATAAGGGCACTCTGGGGACATGCCCACGAATGGAGAATTATTGCTCCAGATGTCGCTCTCCGTGCTTCAGATACAAACGTGGAAAAATACAAAAAGTATCATACCATTAGTATAGTGGCATACTAATGCTGACCGAGTCATATCTATACTGACAGTTTATAGACGGATAACTCAGGTTCTACCACAGCCTGAGACATGATACAATAAAAGCTGTTTGCTTGATGTGGATCTTTGTGTTCATTCACTTTCATATCGCTTAATTTACTGGATGCTTCTGCAAAGTCGCAGGAAAGCACCAAACCATGACCCGCGCTAGTGGGAAGGTCTTACTACGACTGCCTGGAAGGCATCCCACTGTGATGTGGTCAACCAGCTCCTGGATGGACCGTGGCAGGGAAACGATACTCTCCTGCCTAACATATTTCATGGTTTCCAGAATGTATGGGTTAATTGAAGACCAAATGTCCAAAACTCACATAATCCATGGCATACATTTTCAAAAAAGTAAGTGCAAGTGAATTTTGACAAAGTTCCTTGTTGGATTACATGAGGACTGAGCAGGGGCGTACTTACTATAAGGCAAGGGTAGGTGGCCGCCTGGGGTCCCCAAACTAGGGGCCCCATGAATACAGAATTTCCAAAATTTACATTTAAGCATATAACATAATATGATCATTTAAATGATAGAAACATGTATGTTACATGCATTACTAGCACCAGTGTTCGGGATAGAAATTGCCCCCTGTTGCGGGTATAATGGACTATTCTGCTTTGAGACTTTTCACTTCCTGACTTTCTTTAACTACTAGAGTGTACTGATTGTTCACTGGCAAGTGAACTGGGACAAAGTAACAAGAAGAAAGTGGCACAAAGACACCAGACTAACATTACATCACTCTTGTCTGATACTGTCTCGCTGGAGTGGCAGACAAGTTGTGAACAGAAGATGTGAGAACATAATTAAATGAATGTATGCAAAAAACCAAGAGTAACTTTAGCAGAGGGAATGAATAAACTACTTAAATTTGACCAATCTGTCCTATGGTTCGATACCCCCCTCCCCTCATCAACAAATTTTACTGACAGCATTCCTGCCCCAACCCTGATTGGTAAGCTTTACCGCTGGCACCCCGTGCTATTGATATTCCATCATTTTTATCCAAGATTCCATCTCTTGTTTCTCTTTTGGCTCCAACCTCCCCCCCTCCCCCCCCCCGCCCCATAGCTCGCTTAGGGATCTTGGGTTAGGGCCCATGTCAGGCTAGGGGCCCCAGAGAAGCCAGTCTGCCCCAGGGACTGGTGGAGTTTTGGTCTGTAACACATCATGAGTAAGCCTGACTTTAGGTCATTGGCAGTCTCATCTCAAAAACGACAAAAAAATGGACTGAGTTTCAGCTTTTCAGTCACATTGACTAGCTGGCATAACTACCTGAGGTTTTTCAGGCAAATGTGAACTTTGATTCCTGCAGTGGTGTTGGCTAAAACCTGAGTAGGCTTATCTATGCAAACCATCACCCTACCAGTTTTCACAACAAGTGGAAGACAGAAGGCTGTGGGATCACAACCCAAACAAGGAACATATAACAAGGTCAGTCTATCCTGGTGGTGGCTTTTGTTCTTGCTCTCACAAATATATACTCCAGATCCTCCCCACCCTCAATATGAGGAGCAAAGTGGAGAACTGGGGTCAAAAACCATCAGGAAACACAGCTACCCCCTCTCACCCCACCTCCCAGCAGCCTCACACCTAAGCGGGTGGATAGCAGGAGAAGGAAGTGAGCATGGCGCCCCCTGCTGCTGCCATAATGTCCACGGCATATGCAGAGCAGCATGAGCCAAAGCGTATGGAGCCATTCCTCAGCCATGCCTCGCAGTGTGATGTCCTCAAGGCCAGCTTGATGTGAATCCAAGATTCAACAAGAATCCAAGAATGCAGCTCTTCGCTCTTCCGTGTTTCCATGCCGTCCTGCAGTGATTAATTTCTTCATGCATTGTTTATCAATGGTGCTAACAAGCTCTGCTTGAGACAGCTGTACCCCCTCCCCCCCACCTCCAGCTAGCTTACCTTCCGCAAGGTGGTCTCTCCAGGGTGTCAGATCTTGAGTGTCTTTCAAATCCTGAGCAATGAAACAGGGGACAACTGTAACACAGCTGAAAGAATTCACTTTGTGTGGTGTAATGAAACTGCAACAGGGCTGACAGCATTCGCTTTGCGCGGTGTTTAGAAACTGTAACACGGCTAACAGCATTCGCTTTGTGCGGTGTTTAGAAACTGTAACACGGCTGACAGCATTCGCTTTGTGCGGTGTAATGAAACTGCAACAGGGCTGACAGCATTTGCTTTGTGCGGTGTTACGAAACTGTAACAGGGCTGATAGCATTTGCTTTGTGCGGTGTTACGAAACTGTAACAGGGCTGATAGCATTTGCTTTGTGCGGTGCTTAGAAACTCTAACAGGGCTGATAGCATTTGCTTTGTGCGGTGTTACGAAACTGTAACAGGGCTGATAGCATTTGCTTTGTGCGGTGCTTAGAAACTCTAACAGGGCTGATAGCATTTGCTTTGTGCGGTGTTACGAAACTGTAACAGGGCTGATAGCATTTGCTTTGTGCGGTGCTTAGAAACTCTAACAGGGCTGATAGCATTTGCTTTGTGCGGTGTTACGAAGCTGTAACAGGGCTGACAGCATTTGCTTTGTGCGGTGTTACGAAACTGTAACAGGGCTGATAGCATTTGCTTTGTGCGGTGTTACGAAGCTGTAACGCGGCTGACAGAATTCGCTTTGTGAGGTGTTACAAGGTGTAAGATTGTGTGCTGATCTGAAACAACCACCCACTCCAAGTCTGTAAGGGACTTTCTTGAAAGGGAAGGACTTTTATTTTATAGCCCAAAACTCGTTGAGACACTTTTATTAGCCATCCATGAAGAACTGGACTCTCGGGACCCGAGAGAAGCTTTGTGACAATGCCAGGGAATTGACATGTTCCTGATATGTTCTGCAACGTCTCAGCTAAAAACAATATCTTATCAACAAAACCTCATGACAGAACAGTTCCTTGGTCCTCCTAATCCTATTGTGTACCTGCTGGCCTCGTCTCCATGTCCCCAGACTCCAAACTATTTGTGGAGTTACATCTTCTATTCTCTCACTCCTACAAATGTAGCTGTGCTGAAATTTAATAATGGTGTGCTCTGTAAATCCTCTGGAATATAAATTCCATCAATCTTCCCTAGGGGGTGGATGGAACTGCTATTCTTTGCACCATCTTGGGCTAACAGCCATACTGGAGCCTTCGGAATGAATTCCATTGTGTCCAAAAAGCTGGAGACAACTTGACAGTGGTGGTATGATGAAATCGTGATGAATCTTGTACATAAGAGTGTTTTCCAACGAATGGGTGAATGCGATTGGATTATAACTGCCGTAAATTCTTCCACTCGTTTTTTCATAGTGGGGGGAGGCTCCCAAATCGGTAACGGTCGCATCTGAATTCTGGATTTCTGGGACAGCGCTTCAGGGTGGGAAGTAGCAGGATTTATCTCCCTGTCAGCACATATCCTGAAGAAGCAAAATGTAACAGATGGGAGGACGCTTGCGGCCGATACCCCACGCCTGCTAAATAGCAGGCTTCTCAATAGACACCCTTACCTGTCCTTGGCTTCCGTACATAAATCTCCTCAAAAGCCCCCCAAAATCGATATCCCTTCCCAGAATGCACCAGTCCAGCCTCTGTGGTTTGTAAGCATCCACCTACTGCCGGTTTTCACATTAAAGGGGGTCAGGTGATGTGTCAAGAGAGGAGACCAGTTGGGAGGAGGCCAAGACGAATCTGACTAATCAACAAGAAGCCTTTCGGTCTCCTGGCAACAAAACCTTGCCAAGGCAACACACGTGGCTTCCTGTCACACACATCCTAAGCTCAATGACCCGGAAACCAACTTTCTTGATGGTCAAAGCTGTCCCGTTGACACCCAATTCCCAGAGAGACGTCAAACGCCCCTGTGGAAAATGGTTCAGATAAAACTGGAGAAATACTCACTCCTTGCTGGTACGGGCAACACCTTTCTGCATCTGTGTATCTATGTGGTAGCCTGGTAAAACTGGCTAGTGTCTCCTCACCCACAAGTCAATTCCAGTCTTCCTGCAGTCACACCGTGATGCCGAGGGGCTGAAACACGATTTCCAATTTACAGGCCGCCCTTGTTTTCTTCAGCTGGAAACTCAGACCATTGCCTTTATGCCGATGTTATCTTTGGGCGGAGCCCAGATTGCTCCCCTGAGTTGACCTATCATAATGAGCCTTGCATGCCCTGCGTAGGATTATTTAGCGAGCAAATTTCTCATTGGCCCATGACTCCTTCCTCTCCAAGTACTGTGTAGCGAGCAATGAGTTTCAAGCACTAATTGGCTACGTTTAAATTAATTTGTTATGCTCGTATTTATTTTCCAGAAATAAAACAGGGCTCTGTTTTTGCTTTTACAGAAGGATAGGAGATAAAAATCTTATTTTGTAACATTCTTCATAATTACATATATCGCCCTAGCTGCAATTCAATTAGAATGTTTCTTTCATAAAACATGGGGAGATGAGGACGCCATTGATCTTGATTCAGTTCATGCCTCAGAACTGGAGGTGGCTCTGTTTGTTTCTCGCTGGAGGGAAATCAAATGACTTCACAGATTTTTAAGGACGGCCGCCAAGACCACCGAGCCGTTAAATTAATTTTTCTGCGTTTCCCTGCCACTCCACTTGAGAACGACCTCCGTCACCTTCCCATAGACATCGCCGTTGGTTACCCGCTTTGCGGCAGACGTCGCCGTTGCGACCAAACCCCCACCCAATGGGGAGATCACCTGTGCGGTGATGATGTAGCTCCGCCCCATTGACGCTGTGAGATATGTACTGTAATGCGACATGATTGGTGGAGGGGGGGGGGCTTCACAATCATCATGACAACATCAAGCTCCACCTTCCATGTGTTATCTGCACAGTGCAGAGTTCTGTGAGACCTGTATGTTTCACATTCTCCCTCTTATCTTCTAACCCAATTCCTCCATCATCCATCATCTGAAAAGTTACGCTCCCCCTCCCAAAAAAAAAAATTCTGAGCTCAAAACATACACTTGCCCCCTTAATTTTCCTTCCGAACTTTGACCCCTCGCCTGCCCTCGGCCGGCTGCAATCAGCTTTGTCACTGATGCACATGAGCTTCGGAGATGAAAACCCCCCTTTCTTTCCACACAATTAAATAGATAAGCACAATTAATCCGTCTGATTGCGTCTGATTGCAGTCTTTGTCACAAATAATATATTTCCACAGATGTGTTTCTCCCCCAATCACAATCAGGCAATCTGTGACCACAGGACAGCAGTTGGAAACACTAACCTGGGGGGGGGGCTGCACTTGTAGAATGTGTGGGTCTTCACAAAACGTAAATGGACCAGAGAGAGCCATCTCTGATGTGATGGAATGTATATTAATGATCATTTCTATCCATCCAACTAACTGCGTATCCTGGTTACAGTCCTCAGGACACTATCCTAGGTAGCACTGGGTGCAGGACTGGAGTGTGCACACATATATGACAGGGGGATGGGGGGGGTATGCGGTTCAGCAAGTCTGGACACTGTCTATGTCCAGTGGTTTGCTGGTTCAGTCCTAGGGTCACTGTTTCATCATCGGGCACCGGTGCAAGGCCCTCATATTTCACCAGGGACACTTTCACCCTCCTTTCATGAAATACAAAAAAATATTGTTTTAGGTAAAAGCAACAGCTAATATAATAAAAGTAGGTAAGCAGTCATACCTTATGACAATTCAGTGATAACAGTTAGCCTGCCAACATGTGCTTGAACTGCTGGAGAACATGCAAATTCTCATGGAGTAGGGGACTGATTTCGACCCCCAGCTCTGCAGGCACGATCCATCTTGCCACCTTGAATGATCATTTTGTCCTGCAATATAGTACTTGCAGTAGTAGTAGGTGAGACTATGGCTGCCATGATTATAGCCCAACTCTGCATTCAGGTCAGGTGACTCTCAGTTGAGGGTTCAGCACCTGGATATTAGACCAGTAGGCTTCCAGCTCCAAGCCCACTCAACCGCTGAACCCAGCACTTCTCCGGTAAAAAATAGCATTTGAGTGTAACGCCGTAAGCGGCATTAACATCAGTGCCTGCCAGCCACAAATGAGGCTAATTATTCCGCTCTCATTGTGTGGGACCGGCGAAGTGCCCATTAGGAATGTGGATTTATTCCCAGCTAGTGTCAGCGGTACGCTAGTGTGGCACCTGCGAGCCGGCTCTCCGTCGTCGATGAGTCATGCCGCCGCGTTGCCCGGGAGACTCGCGACCGACCGGCACCGCGGTGCCAGTAATCAGTGTAATTAGCAGGACGGAGGGTGTGAGTACTTCTGGTGTTCCAGAGTGTGCACCTCTTTGCTTTTTCACATTGCGCCACCGCTAACCCTCACGACCCTCAAGATGGGGGGGCCTTGGATTGTAGGGTGCAGGGGGAGGGGGCACTGCTGAGTTAATCGTCTCCTGGGAAATGCCTCCTGGACCAGACAGCAAGCCCCGATGTTGACTGAAAGGGTAGAACTTCCAAGAGTGAAAGGAAAGGCGCGAGAAGCAGGACATCGGGGGGGGGGGGGGGGGCGATAAGGCATAGGATGCAGGGCCCTATTAGGGCGCATCAGCCCTAATCATGCACCTAATTAGCTAAAACATCAGCCATGACCTGACCTACCTGCATAAAGCCAAGGTTAAACTGACTGAAATATACACATCATTAAAATTCATTCGATCAGGGCCTTTTTTTTGTATGCCTTTAAAATTCAAGATAGACGCACACTAATCACTCAAAAGGAGAAAGAAATGGTCTCAGCACGAGGTTCCCATATTCTTTCACCGTCATGAATAAAGGATCGTGCGGGTTATGGTTTGTTTAAGCGGTGCTTCATCTTAAAACAGAAAATCAAAAGTGAGTCACGCTAATATGCTTGACATTATGAAAGTAATAAATTGTAATGTAAAATTAATTTATAGGTAATGAAAGCAGGACCGGCTGTCAGGCTTGTCCCGTATAATGTCCTCAATTTACGCCCAGTCAAGCGTCTGTATGTGCTGCGGGGGGGACAGGCACTACATAAGAATAAAATAAGCTGGCAGATAGCTCCTTTTCCTGGAGCCGCCCACTGGCACTTGGTTGGAGGTAAAACGCGTTCTGGGTGTTTCTAGAGGATTATTAAACTGGGAACCTGACAACCTTCGGTGCTGTCAAGTCTGTCCGTGACATGTCTTATGGACATTCCAAGATCTTCCAGGGTGCACGTATGGGATTTGGACCCCAAAGCGCCAAGACTACCCCAAGCCCCGCCCCAAGCTCCTTATCTGAAGGCCAGGCACATGGCACAGGCTTATCATTCTCGCCCCCCCCAGGAAGCTTCTCCTCCAGTCCCTCTCCGGAGGATAGTTGGGGGGATTATGGCCCAAGTCTGTCTGGCCAGCTACATAAATCACCGCGATGGGGGCCCGATAAGGGGTATCTCGACAAACGGCACAAAGGGTGCCCTGTGGACCTCCTCTCCACTTTGTTCCGCTCCTCACAAAGTCATAACTTACTTCACATTCAGCTCCTGCTCTGAAGATGAAAAGTTTGGACCTGTCCTGGGGCGATCGATCGAATCCGCGCCTTAACCGCAGGCTGTATCTGCGCTTCGTCGGATCAGAACGAAGAAAACTGGGCCTTTTCTGAACCCACCCCATCCCACTCACAGAATTTACTGGCAACACCCTGGCAGCTCGGAGCGCGGCGCAGCCCAGCGCTGCTCGGTGCCACACGGCAAAGGGGCAGGGAACCATGTTCTCATTTCCCAGACCTGACAGCTCCATCTCCGCATTCCCGAATCGACTCCCCAGTAGCCCTATGGACAAGGTGGGTACTCAACTGGGATTCAGGCAATGGTCTGTCCATGTCTGCTGGTCATTTATAGACCCAGTAAATCCCACCAAAATCCCAGCGAATGGGGTCAAAAACCACTGGTTAGAGAGTCCGGTCCCCTTTGGGACTTCGATTATGAGTTACCTGGAGAGGCATGGCTACAACAACCCCCCCCCCCAATATGAAGGTGGAGAAAATATGCACACCGGATCCTGTTTGCACACGCGCATTTGCAATTATACCTTTGGGGGGACCTTCTGTTCATTTATATGGGCGTAACCCTAATTACAACCCTGACGACATTAACCCCTCCCAGCCCTAACCTTAACCATGAGTAACCAAACAAAATATAAGACTTTAGTTTTTTTATTGCAGTCATGGACATTTTTCCCACAATGTAGTGCATTCCTGGACCACACACACACACACACACACACACACACACACACACACAGAGTAAAATTTTGATTTTTGAAAAAAGCAAGGTAAGCCCAGTGGCCCCCTCGAGGCAGGGATGGGGGGGGGGGGTGACAGGCTTTTTTTTCTGACAGTCCCCAAATAGATGGGGGTGTCCTGCCTGCAGTCCTCTTCCTTGATGTAAGAAATAATAGTGAGCATCCTGTCAGCTGAAAAAAAAACCCCGAAATGTAAGAAGCTTTATCGCCTCCTGCAGACAGCGAGGGCTACATACATACATACATACATACGTGTGTGATATAGGCGATGCAGGTGACATGGGCAAAACATCACCCAAGCTGGCAGGTGGGGGCTCTGACCTGAGGGCGGGGGGGGTGGTTAATGGCGTGTAACCATCCAGCTGGAACACACCACAGGGATCGCTCGCTCACTCAGGGGCTCGGGGGTGATTAATGCTGCTCTGTGTAATGGGGGGGTAGGAGATAAAGAAGGAGAGAGGGAGAGAGGAAGGTAGAAGAAAGGAGAGAGTGAAGGAGAGACTGAGGAGGAGAGAGCGAGAGATGGGGGAGGGGAAGGAGATAGAAAAGCAAAGAGAGAAGAGGGGATAGAGGAGGACAGGGGGGGAGAGGAGGAGAGAGCGAGAGATGCAAAGGTATGGAGGGAGGCCAGGGGAGGGACAGCTGTTTGAGACCTCTACCACTGACTCAGTCAGGGTTGCTGCAGGCCCGGCATCTGTGTGCTGGGGGGGTGTGAGCACAAGGGGGTCCCCTGGCCTGGGAGGGGGGCGGGAACTGAGGCAGACGCGTGCTCGCTTGGAGATCTGGGCTTAAAGAGGCGAGTCCAGAAGGGCAGAGTAGTAACAATGACCAGACAGTAGGGGGTAGCAGTTTACATTTCAGACCCTGAAGTTTTATGCTTCAAGCCCCAGGATGGGTCCGGCTGTTGCACCTTTGAACCTGAATCAGCCCAGTAAGACAAGTTAAGTCTGAAAGTGCAGTGGTGGTGGTGGGGGGGGGGGTGAATTCCATGACTGTCAATGCTGCCTGTGACCTCCCCCGGCCCCCCTAGGCAAGCCACTGAAGACACACACTAATCATCGTTGCTCCCCAGGAAGAAGTGGTGGCCCCTTCCTGCCTCCGCCGAAGTCATCACCCGGCCTTCCAGCCTGACGAGAAGCTGGTGATGTTCCCTGATAATGTGGAGGGCAGCACAGGTCACGTCTTTTTCATTACTGCCAAGCAGAAAAACAGCATAAATGCCTCCGTAAAAGGAGTCGCAATGGACGGCCATTTGGACCTGGAAGCAGCTGTCCAGAATTTTCTTCAAAGCCCAGAAATCCCACCCCCAACCCGAGATCACCTCCGTAATGCCTCTTGCCGGATCCCCGCGGCGAATTTGGCTTCTCCCCAGCGAAATTTAAACATGGGATCATCGTGCATGGGTGCAGCCTTACATAACGATTCATGCCGGCGCCCACAGAGAGAAAGTACGGGTCTAAGCAGCTCCCTCATACTCGGAATTAGCATTTTCCTGCACTCACACTTACAGATTTCGTAGCCGTCATGCGTAATTGGCCTCAGACACCTGCATCTGCCAAACGAATGAACGAAATGTTTAGAGACGAAAGAGTGTGTCTCCGGGGGGAATTGCTTCGTGAATTCGTGGGGCCCTCAGCTCTGAGTACCAATTTCACCCGCCTCTGGACACATTTCACGGTCCGGAATGTTCAGGGCCCCCTGATGCTTCCCCCGATTCGATAAGCACCTCGAAAGGTGTCAGAGAGTCAACACAGGAGCGTTCAGGTGACAGACCTTACGGCCGCGTCCTCCTCTGACTTGTAGCTGTCTGCGCGCAGCCCCCATTTTCAATAGTAGGGGGGTCTCTGAACAGATCGGCAGGGAGAGGAACAAAACGCCGATTCATACAGATATCATATAAACAAGCAAAATAAAATTAAACTTCCTGCCTTCCCCACACACTCCCCCCACCCCCCCAACTCTGGCCTGGCATAGAGACAGGCTCTCACGGGAACAGCAGTGTAGCGTGGTAGCGGAGAGCCATGTATGGTGTGCAGGTGGCGGTGAGCGCACACACACACACACACACACACACACACACACAGTCCATGGATGCATATTGTGTGTGTGTGTGTGTGTGTGTGTGTATATTTGCAGAAGTATTTAAATACACATATACTACACACACATAGACAGACACACACACACTCGTGGGGGAAGATTTACAGTAAATCAGCATTTGATCATCTGCTTTCCTTTCATTTTGAGAGAGCTCCACAGCTGTGCAGGGAACTGCCAGGGGCGTCTGTGTGTCTGTGTGTGTGTGTTTGTGCCTGTGTGTCTGTGTGTGTGTGTTTGTGCCTGTGTGTGTGTGTGTGTGTCTGTGTGTTTGTGTGTGTTTGCGTATTTGTGCCTGTTTGTGTGTGTGTCTGTGTGTGTGTGTTTGTTCCTGTGTGTCTGTGTGTGTGTGTTTGTGCCTGTGTGTCTGTGTGTGTGTTTGTGCCTGTGTGTGTGTGTGTGTTTGTGTTTGTGCCTGTGTCTGTGTGTGTGTGTGTGTTTGTGTTTGTGCCTGTGTCTGTGTGTGTGTGTTTGTGTCTGTGTGTCTGTGTCAGTGTGTCTGTGTGTGTGTGTTTGTGTCTGTGTGTCTGTGTCAGTGTGTCTGTGTGTGTGTGCCCACAGCAGTGCTCACATTCACACAGCCCTTTCGCTCCTAGCACAGTGATGATGTTAAGCTTCCTCCCTGTGAGACACGTTTGGATAAAATGACCGCTGTCACTGTTCACACGGCTGCCCGGCTGTTTGATACCCACTCCAGCAGTCAGCATGTTCTGACAATCTTCTGTCCTCGACTGCCGGGAGGGTCACTGGCGTCGCCCTTGCTACCCTTTAAAGGCAGTTAAACCTTCAAGAGAATAAGCATAGAGTGGAATTGGGATGGCGCCCCCTATCATCAGCAAGGAGACAGAGGAAGGAACATGTTGGCTAGTGCACAGGGAAACAGACAGGGGGCGCTCAGGAACTGTGGACCCTCACAGAAAAGTGGTGGATGGAGGTGGCATTCTATCACCTCTATTCATTAACCTCACACATCCTCATATTGTTTGAAACTGATATAAATGCGGAAAACAGTTAGATCCCACCGTCCTGAGGGTCTGCCAGATCCAGCATCTCTGTTATGATAACCCCCGTCACCTATTAGAATGTTTAAAACTTGGGACAAGCTTCTTTGCAATGGGCTTCTGGGCTCTGATTAAGCAAGCCCACTCACCTCTCGGTTCCGGAACGCCCACATCCGACTTCCTGTCAGCCGCATCGATGAGAATCATCTCCAGAATACTAAGATGAGCTGGCTGAGAATCTCCTTCATTTCCTTCAGAGTGGAGAGAAGCAAAGGGCTTTCTCCCGTTACCTCCGGGGCATCACCGGAGTGGATGGTCACTGCCATAGGACCCTCTGCCTTCTTGGGGATCGCCTCTTGTCATTCTGACAGGCTGAAATGAATTGCTCAGCGGGAGATCCCTCTTTGCCTTACTGAGGTAATGCTGATGGCCACAGATTTCTTTGCTTAACTTCTTTTCCTGAGAGAAACAGAAAAATAGCACAGAAAGTACGGCCCTGTTGGTAACCCCCTGGCCTTGCACCATGAGGGCTGTGGGCTTGAGATCCGCCCACATTTCCCAAGTCTGGTTGGTTCAGAAGTGTGCTTCTGTTCCTGGATGGCTACAGGGAGGTGGGGGTGTACCTGTATATAAAGGCAGGATGTTACTCCTCTAGCAGGTGTGGAATAGTAGCTTCCAATTAAAAGGATGGGGACAAGGGTTTATAAGGTGCTGGTAGGGGTTAGTTTTTTGCTGTGGGTCCATCTACCTGTGCAGGAGGAGTTGGAGATCCTCAGATGTTTGAGGACTCGAGGCCACAGTTAAGTCTGATTGTTGCACATGCTTCCCTTGTTTGATGGTTATTTATATTAGTTCACTTTTGAGTTTTTTTTTTTACTTTTTTCCTTTATTTTTCTTTTTGTTTCTTGTGTGTTTGATGGGAGGAGTCAGAGCTTAAGATGGCGTAAAAACAAATCACCAAACCCAATTTTTTGGATGTTTTTGGTTGTCTTTTGCCTGACCCTGAGGCCTCTCAACACTTTACCCTTCAAAACATCGTGTCGAATCCCAGGGTCAGCAGAGTGATGTCACCACTGGGCCCCAGAGTAAGGCCCTTGGCCCCCAATTGCTCAGAGACTGTCTGACCCCTGCTTTTCTCAATTGTCGCTTTAGATAATAGCGTCTGCTAAATAATGTAAATGTTTTCCGTAGAAAACAGCTTACTTTGGATGAACATGCTACAGGGTACGCCCCCTAGTGACCCTCGTATGGCTTTACAAGCTTGTGCCGCACTTCCTTTCAGCTTCCCTGGGAGAACAGGCAAAACCCCAGGACTGCAAACAACTTAACCAATCCAGCAGCCCCACAGAGGGCACGTGGTGATGAAGAGCGCCACCTCCAGTCCTTCGGAGCACCATTGCACCTGATTAAGCAGCACCCGCTTGGCATCGAAGCAGACATACGGAGGACAAAAATAACACACTTTTTCATGCTTAAACCAAATAGACATATCGATCATTTTTTTTTGGGGGGGGGAAGGTTCAAGCCGGATTTAATTGTCTTTTGCCTTGCTCAGCGAGAGTTCACTGTTTATCTGGGACATATGTTATTGATTTTACCGTCTCCATTAGCCAAACTCTTTCTGAACAAAAAAAAAAACGATTCTAGACGGCATCTGGGTAATACTAATGAAAATAATGTTTCATCTTTTCTTTTTTGCCAAAGAGAATTGGAAATGGATGTCCTGCTGCACGTGAATGATGGGGGCAGACTTGCAAAAGGGTACACACTGCCCTCTGTTGGCTGGCAAAGGAAGAACGGGCGGTCGCAAGGTGAACTAATCATGCTTGAGGAGGGATCCCAGCCCGATTTACAGATCTGTCTTTCATTAGTTCAGTGGCTCTGCAGAAGGGCTGATACAGATCAGGAAACTCTGGAACGAGTGGGGACCCGCTTCAGAGATGGCCGCATGTTAGCAGCCTAACATGTTAGCATTCAGCTAGTCCACTATATTGCTCATCTGTTCTTTCTGCACAGTATCGGTTGATACACTCCTCCCCACCACCCCCTACCCAACTTGGAGACAAGGAAGGTTGGCCTGAAACCTGAACAGAACACCAGGGCATCATCCGGACCAGCGGGTCAACATTCCAGCCAATCCAGACCCCCACACACCAACCCCAGACACATAATCACTGTTTTAAATGGATTTCATGTCTGTCATTCATCCTGCATGGCGAATCATATCATCCGGCAAGTGCCTGATCAACACGCCCCCCACCCACTAGGGGGCTGATCTGTTTTCAGGCCGTTTAAGCCCATGACTCATATGGCAGTGTCACTAGTTGTAGCCCTACATATATGTGACTCTGGGTGGCGTCACACCAGCTGACTGGCAGCCAAGGCTTCAACTTGGATCTCCCCCCACAACCTGATATACTGTGCATGTGCTGCCATATTACATATAATATAATGGACCGCTTCAAGTAAATCTGTTTAAATAACATTCTGTTCATCGTTTTTCAGAACCCACCTTCTACAACCCTCACTTTTCTTTTAGTATTTTGAACAAAGGGTGAACCACCCAGGCATATATACTGAACAAAAATATAAACGCAACACTCTTGTTTCTGCTCCCATTTTTCATGAGATGGACTTAAAGACCTACAATTCATTCCAGATACACAATATTACCATTTCTCTCAAACATTTCTCACAAATCAGTCTAAATGTGTGATAGTGAGCACTTCTGCTTTGCTGAGATAATCCATCCCACCTCACAGGTGTGCCACATCAAGATGCTGATCTGACATCATGGGTAGTGCACAGGTGTACCTTATACTGCCCACAATAAAAGGCCACCCTGGAATGTGCAGTTTTTTGCTTTATTGGGGGTCTGGGGACTCAGAACCGGTCAGTATCTGGTGTGACCACCATTTGCCTCATGCAATGCAACACATCTTCTTCGCATAGAGTTTATCAGATTGTCAATTGTGGCCTGTGGAATGTTGGTCCACTCCTCTTCAATGGCTGTGCGAAGTTGTTGGATATTAGTGGGAACTGGTACACGCTGTCGTATACGCCGGTCAAGCACATCCCAAACATGCTCAACGGGTGACATGTCCGGTGAGTATGCTGGCCATGCAAGAACTGGGACATTTTCAGCTTCCAAGAACTGTGTACAGATCCTTGCAACATGGGGCCGTGCATTATCTGTCTGAGTGGCTGGTCTCAGACGATCTTGGAGGTGAACCTGCTGGATGTGGAGGTCCTGGGCTGGTGTGGTTACACGTGGTCTGCGGTTGTGAGGCCGGTTGGATGTACTGCCATATTCTCTGAAACGCCTTTGGAGACGGCTTATGGTTGAGAAATGAACATTCAATGCACGAGCAACAGATCTGGTTGACATTCCTGCTGTCAGCATGCCAATTGCACGCTCCCTCAATGCTTGTGGCATCTGTGGCATTTTGCTGTGAGACAAAACTGCACATTCCAGGGTGGCCTTTTATTGTGGGCAGTATAAGGTACACCTGTGCACTACCCATGATGTCAGATCAGCATCTTGATGTGGCACACCTGTGAGGTGGGATGGATTATCTCAGCAAAGCAGAAGTGCTCACTATCACACATTTAGACTGATTTGTGAGAAATGTTTGAGAGAAATGGTAATATTGTGTATCTGGAATGAATTGTAGATCTTTAAGTCCATCTCATGAAAAATGGGAGCAAAAACAAAAGTGTTGCGTTTATATTTTTGTTCAGTGTAGAAGAGCAGGGTCACAGGAACACTGTCTGAAAGCTGATTGGTCCTTACCCATCATTTACTGGTCGGCCCCATTGCATAAATTATACCCCCTCTTATGCCCCCATAGGGTGTCCATCCATTCATTTTCCAAACCGCTTATCCTACTGAGTCACGGGGGGTCCGGAGCCTCTTCCGGAAGCAATGGGCACGAGGCAGGGAACAACCCAGGATTGGGGGGCAGCCCATCGCAGGGCACACTCACACACCATTCACTCACACATGCACACCTACGGGCAATTTATCAACTCCAATTAGCCTCAGCATGTTTTTGGACTGTGGGGGGAAACCAGAGTACCAGGAGGAATCCCCACGATGCCATGGAAACTCGGCACACATGTCACCCAGGCGGACACTCGAACCCGTGTCCCAGAGGTGTGAGGCAACAGTGCTAACCACTGCACCACCATGCTGCCCCCATGAGGTGTCAATGACTACATTCTGCAGGTCGCTTACAGCCCAAGCACAAAAGCAACAGCAGCCTTTAATTCGGACGACCCCCAGAGCAGCGTAGTGAATTAAAACAAGCCGCAGTACAGCTTTTATCATTTTTGTACACTGACACCATTGTTGCAGGGGATGATTGTGAATTCCCATTGGCTGGTCCTGAGCCCCTTCATTCCTAGGAGGCCAATGGGGAGAGCCCGTGGGAGGCGGGTGGGCGGCAATCTCTCGTATTTTCAGGCAGGTGCTTTTACAAAATGGTCTGTCTCCGACCACTGCAGCCTAATCAGATTAATGGAGAATGGGGGGGTTAAAAAGTAATCTAACAGACCATCCATCTCTACTCGGTGGCACAAGTCATAGAATGGGAACAGGCTCTGCTTTTCCCAAAAAAAACTCAGCTTGGCACCAGCACACGACCTGGCATGGTCCAGAAACCCAGGGCAGGCACTCGAAAACACCCCCCCACCCCGCCCAGCAGCCATACGTCGGTTTAGCATCAGTCCCAGAATCCTTTCAAGTTCCTTTTATATTTATACAGATGTTGTTTTTCAGGTGCAATCCAGCTTAAGTGCATTAGGAATGTTCTTTGATTTATAGCTTGCATAACCATAACAGACAAAGTAAACAAAAAACTTATTTTAGTAAGACTCCTTGGTGTACTTTGCATTTAAACACCTGGTTATTTCTTTGATAAACAATTTTAAAGGGGCTCTATTGTGCATTTCTGTTATACAGGTATATCTTTATGTGCATGTAAATGGTCTGCAAAACGGTCTGGTGTAACTCTCACCACAAAAATTACTCTTCTCTAATTTGCCTAAAATGCCTCGTTGGAATTCCAGCTCTTACTTCTGTGACATGGTGACATCACCTCGTACCATAATCCTTAATGCCCGGCTACCTCCACGGGAGGTGGGCACGCTAGCGGAACTATTTCGGAAAAGTTTTAATACTTATCAAATATTAAAATATTAATATTAAATATAATATTATAATATTATAATATTAAAGCAAAACCCAAGAAATGGATAAGGCCGGGCCGTAGTGTGCATTCGGGGTCTTGATGACAATAGCACGCCGTGTGGCATTCTCCTTCAGGGAGGGTTCGGATAGGAACTTCACATAAAATCACTGTATTTTACGTGTGAAAAGGGTAAGTGTGGTGCTATGATGAGCAGTACCATGTTTAAAGAACCAAAAAAGGGGCTGAGCAGTAAAGGTGTCCAAGAAGTAGTGGTCCTTATTTGGGGCAGCTGAGGTCTAATTAAGCCGCATGCCTGTGCATCTGGAACACATACCTTAATCGCGCACACCGTGCGACGATCCACAGAAACTTAACACAGATGAAACCGAGGTTTACTCTAGTGTGTACAGCTCAGTGCTTCAGTAAAGGATGAAAACGTCCCAGGAAGCGCTGGAACATCTTTTCCCGGATGGGGGTCTGTTCCCTGCTTTCCCGTAAGGGATGAGGGTGCTGGCTGGGGTAGAGATGTTATGATGATTAATGACTGCGAGGCAGCGGGCTGAGCTGAGGAGGAGGGGGGGCGTTATTACTTGGTCTGAAAGCTCTAATTGCATCAGGCTGCTGGGTTATGAAGGCGGTGGCTTGACAGCTGCAGGTTCTTGCTGCATGAGCCAGAGACGGCGACCTGCTGAGCCCACCGGCCGTGCTCAACAAGCAGAAGCGGCACCCCCCGTGCCGTCCTCTAAGGAAGGGGGCCCAGGTGCAGCGGCTGCACCTTCACCTATTCAGGTAAGACATCTTCACCAACCAGGCCTGTGTGAAGATGGCATTCTTCCCATATTATATGTATTTAGCAGGGATGTATACTATATATATATATAGTATGATACAAGTCTCCGCCTGGGTCACATGTGTGCGGAGTTTGCATGTTCTCCCCATGTCGTTGTGGGGTTTCCTTTGGGTACTCCGGTTTTCCCCCACAGTCCAAAAACATGCAGAGGCTAACTGGAGTTGGTAAATTGCCCGTAGGTGTGCATATGTGAGTGAATGGTGTGTGAGTGTGCCCTGCGATGGGCTGGCCCCCCATCCTGGGTTGGTTCTTGCCTTGCGCCCGTAGCTCCGGGATAGGCTCCGGACCCCCATGAGCCAGCATAAAACAAAAGGCTATGGAAAATAATGGATGGATTGATTTTCCAGTGTATATTAAAAAAACAGATGAAATTTGGCGACTCATGTTTGGGTTTTTGCTGAGATAGCCCTGACTCTTGTTTGGGTTCTCCCTGAAATAGCCCTGACTCATGTTTGGGTTCTTGCTGAGATAGCCCTGACTCTTGTTTGGGTTCTTGCTGAGATAGCCCTGACTCTTGTGTGGGTTCTTGCTGAGATAGCCCTGACTCTTGTTTGGGTTCTTGCTGAGATAGCCCTGACTCTTGTTTGGGTTCTTGCTGAGATAGCCCTGATCATCAGGTACCCTGACAACTTCGGGGAGTGTGACCAAGAGTATGGATGATGCAAAGTGTCTTTCGACAGGCGAGGCGAGTTTATTGAGTTCTTGGGGTGGCATACCCAGTCCTGCCAGTGGACTGAACTTCCCCTGACAGTGAGTCTCCTCCAGGGACACCTCAACCAGCCTCATCCTACTGCTGACCCTCCCTGGCTCTCTGTCTTTTATCTCCATTCTTGCTAAATGGTTCCACTTGGCACGACTGGAAGCTCTGTTGTATTTCGCACCCACACTTAGATCCTACTAAGTTCTTTGGGCGCTATTTATCTGAATAGGTTTACTGCTGTTAAGTTCTAAGCAGTCTTTGCACATCTTTTGTTCTTTCTCGTGCTGCTGGTCACTCATAGGAAGCTCATACTAGCAGCACTGGTGCCTCGTTAGCTCCTTGTCATGCTTGTGATGTTCTACCTGCCACATATGTACGACACTAGAGATTTCACTACGAAACATGTGTCACATATTGGCACCTCACTGCATGCCTTTGGGCTTGGAAAACATAGAGGGCCACACCAGGTGGGCTCAGTAAATACCATATAACACATTAAATATTATGACGTTTTGCGAGGAACGGGCATCCCACCCAGGGAGTCTCCTGCCCTCCTCCTGAGCTTCCTGCAGGAGGCTCCAGGCCTCTGGATAAGTGGTTACAGAAGGTGGATAGATGGATATTATGACATAATCCTAATGATAATGGTTAACACACACCATAAACAAAATAAGAATCATACATACTTGCATATAAAAACCCTTAACGCAAGAAAATACAATGCAGACAAAAGTCGAGGAGAAAACTCAGCTGCTGAAGCAGCTTCCTGTAACGAAGACTTTCACAAGGGCGGTGCTCTCCTATGCGCATAAACCAAACCCACATCCTGGCCCTATATGATGTGAAGCTCCCAGGTAATCCGTTTAACCCCCACCAATAATCTGTTTAACCCTCTCCCAGGTAATCTGTTTAACCCCCACCTATAATCCGTATGACCCTCCCCCAGGTAATCCGTAACTGGTTATTTCATTGCTTGAGACCAAAACATGTTTTAGTCTCTAAAACATGACTCTGAAAGGGTCGTTGATTTGACATTTGGGTTGGGATCTTGTGTTTGCATGTTCTCTCATTATAAAATCCTTCAAAGGCCAACGGCAACACAGTTTGTGCTGTTCCCTGTGCTCGTACCATGCTGTTTCTCACTACTGCTTCCAGAACATTCCATGGACATCTGGTTCTCGGTTGTCTTCTCGTTCATCACCATCCTCTGTAGAAACATCACACTCCTGGTGTGCCTGACACTGAGGCAGCACTTGCCCCCGTGTAATAGGAGCCAGTGACCCAGATGCCCCAGGACATGCCCACCAACCCTGCCAACCATTACCAGAGCTCTGCTGTGGGGTAAGAACTGTTTTGGTGCATATTTGGCTAATGGGGGGGGGGGGTCGGCACAGCCTCCTGCAGTGCTGGAGATCAGATCCCACCCTGTGCTCCGTGGGAAGGTTATATGTTTTCCTCTCTGCAGTGTGGGTCTCCTCTGACCACCTCAGCAGTCTAAAAACATGCGGTCAAGATGGGTTAGACTAGTTTCTGTATCAACTCTGTGTACGATCCTCATGCGACCAGATTGGGTCTCGCTTCAGCGTGTTGCTCACGCGGTGAAAACAAGCAGCTCTCTGTAAGAAGGCTCTGTGTCAGCAGATTAAAGCAGAGGATTGTGGGATATGTCATGTTTGTGTTAAAAAGATTATGGAAGAGGCTTAACAGACTCCTGAAGATGAAACCGTGGTCCAAACTCACATCAATACCAGTCTTTCCTTTTATGCTTCTAGCAAGTAACATAGAACAGGATAGAGAACCCATCCTTGGATGGACTTTGGCTTTGACGTTGACCACAGTTTACACTTACAGGTCCACTCTATATTTTTCTGTAATGTTAGTATGCTCCGGGGGGCGGTAGGGCAGCCAGTTGGTTTTGGACCCCCAGAGGCCTTTTTCCCCCTGCTTAGGAGTTTTTCATTACTCTCCTCTATTGTTATCTGGCTTTGTTTCTTTCACTTCTTTGTCTTCTCTTTTCTCTGTTATTGTATTATTCTGTATAAATGATGTAGGACTGTGTTACAACACACTGATGCGTAGCTCCTTGGGGCAACTCTGTTGTGAAAGGCGTGAAATAAAAATGAATAGAAATCGAAAACCTCTGTTAGGACTCTTTCACATTATAGGGAATAAATGTTGTTTATGACTTTAAATGCAATTCTACCAATATGTCTTGTCGAGGATCATCGGTACAGATTCAGATTAGATACTGTTATCTTCTTATGTCCACCTCAGAATCACACAGAAGGACATTTGCTTGTGTACACAGAGTAATTCATTCTGCTGTGTACCAGTCCAGTTGCAAGCCCACTAAATCACAGGGAGTAGAACTCGCAGGATTTATTTAAATCGCTTAATCTGCCCTGAAAGGCGGGGGAGCGAGCCGTGTAATCGGTTACGCCCGCTTATCGCCGTTGGATCTATAAGTCGAGGAGGATCAGAGGACACCAACTTCAAAAAACCTCAAGGTTGTATGCTCGAGTCTCAGGAGAGAGGTGAATATCTGAAAAAGCTTCTTCAGCGTATATCCCACACTGTGCTTTTTGGGCGGAGGCTCCTGGAATTGCTGTGAATTGGAAAATTAGCGGTTATAATCAGCGTGGTTCACCATCTCTCAAACTATGCATTTGCGTGGGGCTCATGAGGGCCCCCGTTTGGCCACAAATAATCACCATGCAAAATTTTCGATAAACGTGTTCCTTATTTAGGAGAAGCGACATGTTCTGCTAACTATTTAGCTAGCTACCATCTGACTATTGCGAGCTAGTTTATTTTGAAACGTCTGAGGGAGGCGTATCAGGCCCAGGAACAAGAAATCTGGCCCTCAGTATGAAATATAGATACACATATTTATGCAGTGTACCATTAACAGAACAATGTCGTGCTTGTTGTTCGATTCTGAATTAACAACAGCATGTCTGGGCTCCTTGGTTTTAAGTCGCAGTTGTTCGCCTTCCTACTGCAGCTAGGCCCCGGCTGTTTCTAAAAACTGCAGCGTGCTGTACAGACCGCACGCAGATCAAATCCAGAAGAGGTGCCCAGTGTGGGTCCTGTCAGGCTGGTATAAGTGCATGTTCGACATCATTTAAGCGCTTGACTGGATTAAGTTCCCAATTTAGCAGAGTCTCATAGCCATAAGAGTGCTGGACCGTGATGCAATACCCCTGAAATACAGTGTCCATGACAGCGACTGCCTGTTCCGTCTTTGCACCAGTGAAACCAGTCCATCCAGTAAAAATACTGCTTAAATTTACACAGCAAAATCAGAAAGAATAAATTCTTTAAAAAGCGAAGATGATTGCAATGAGAGGGGCGGCATGGTGGTGCAGTGGTTAGCACTGTTGCCTCACACCTCTGGGACCCGGGTTCGAGTCTCCGCCTGGGTCGCATGTGTGCGGAGTTTGCATGTTCTCCCCATGTCGTCGTGGGGTTTTCTCCGGGTACTCCGGTTTCCCCCCACAGTCCAAAAACATGCTGAGGCTAATTGGAGTTGCTATATTGCCCGTAGGTGTGCATGAATGGTGTATGAGTGTACCCTGCGATGGGCTGGCCCCCCATCCTGGGTTGTTCCCTGCCTCGTGCCCATTGCTTCCGGGATAGGCTCTGGACCCCCCGCGACCCAATAGGATAAGCGGTTTGGAAAATGGATGGATGGATGGATTGCAATGAGGGTAAATGCAGATGAAATCAGGCGTTGGTTTGTGGTTCCTGGGGTCTCACTCGAAAAGTCACTTCAGGAGTCACTAGTACATTGACTGGTTGTGGCCAACAGGGGGCCCCACAACCCTTAGGCCTTTCATACTGTAGGTAAACAATTGCTGGATGAAAAGCGAGAATACAAATGGTTCTCAAAGAGAGAGAACAGATCATGGTAATGCTGTAGCACGGTGTGTAGCAGAAGTGCAGCCGCCCCATGCACAGACCAGATGGGAGAGGAGAGGACCCACAGGAGCGCTGACCGGGAGCAAAGCTTCCTAAGAGGACAAGAATCCATCCAAAAATAATGTTGGTTTTTTATTTGAAGTCGCCGCCTTGAAAGGAACGAGGTAGCAGAAGCAGAGGCAGGATGGATGGACCATTAGCCATCGTGATCCGTGCCAAGACATATAACACTGATGTATGGAAAGGGGGTATCGTGTAACAGCCACACAGGATTGTTTGTCCTGTGATAAGGACAGTGGTGGACTTTGGGGAGACCCACTGTGTTGGGAAGGCTGCGCCGGCAGACTCCAGATAGCACCACCAAGGGGAGCTCACACAATGCATGATGATATCAGTTAATCTGTATTAATGGTAGTGCTTTGCACGCTAAAGCGGATAGATCACCTCAAAAAATCTGAAACCTCCTAGTCCCAAAAGGTTGTGAACCATTTTTGTAAGACCAGCTGTAGGAAATGGACCAATACAATGGGGACCAATACAATGTACACACCAATGCCCTATGCTAAAGAAGCATTTTTTTTCTTTTCAGTCTGGAGTTGCCCCCTCAAGCTCCACGCCCTCTAGTGGTGAACCGACATATCGACAGCCAACTGAGGGGCCTAATAAAGCAACTGAGGGATCGGACCACGAGCTACAAGGAAAAGGTCATCGACCCATATGCCTCGTCCCCGGAGCACAGCCCCCCCAGGAGTAGGTGTGACTCCTCTGTTGTGGAATCGGCTGATATGGCCATGATATGGAGGAACTGATCCAGGGGGTAGTTTGGGGAGGCCTTGTTCTTACTGAATCCAGCTGAAATTCAGCATACATGAGTCTGCTTTCCTCACGGTCGGGGGGGGGGGGGGGCATGTGCCGCAGCACCAGCTTGCCGAAAGCGGCACATCCCGGAGAGACACGAGGAAGATGAGGAGGGAGGGGATGAAGGGGCGACCGCCAAGGAGGGCAAGGTGAAAGCTGAGGAAGCAGGAAGGGAGGCGGATGGGAAGATGAACAAGGAGGACGGGGGGGGCAGCCCGGGGGACAGTGCGGCAGGCCCAGCCCCCCCTCTCTCAGGCATCTTCTGTCTGCTCAGGCCGCTGGAGGAGAAGCTGGACGCATGGCTGGGCGAGACCCTGGATCCCTTCACAGGTGGGGGCCAGAGCCACCCGTAACCATAGCAACCCCCCCCCAATGAAGAACAAAATCTGAACAATATATCATTGCAGTGTTTCACTGTGCGTGTGGTATGCAGTGCCCCGCCTGTGTGCTTGCTGGAGATTCTGTATCACTTTACGCCGCTCCAACATTGATTCTACGGACGAGTCAGCACTGTCGAACGTTTGAATGTTCAAGAACATGTGTAAAATCTGAAGAAAAAAAATAAAAATCTAAAAATTAAATAATTAATGAGCTCATAAATATTATTTAGCGGCAATATGACTAATTGTGATTCGTCTGTTCTTTAATAATTTTGTGTTTCGTTCGTTCTTAAGCCTGTCCCTGCTGTGTCTCCGTTAGCCAGTTATACTGAAACATCTGCGATTAATCAGCAATTCATTTCTCTTTTTGTACAAAAAGAGTGGTGGAGGTGTGGTTAACAGAATATTATTTGAATAATGGCTGGAGAAATTTGACCTATAATTCTGCCTGAGATGGCCCTCCATGCTAGACACCTGAACAGGACACTTCCTGTTTGGACTGGCTGCTCTTTTACTCCACCTAGACAATCATTCTCATTGAACTTCCGGTCTGGACCTCATGTTACACTCCACTTCATGCATGTTTTGAACAGAACCATAATTTATCTATAATCTTTTAAAAAATTGGGTCCCAGATGTGTGAGGCAACAGTGCTAACCACTGCACCACCACGCCGCTCCTAAGGAGTAACTTTGATGAGTTAATGCAGTCTGAGTCACTAGTACATTGATTGGTTGTGGCCAACAGGGGGAATAACAAAAGTGAGAATACAAATTGCGCCTCTAACAGCCATACCACATCCCCCTCTCGCCCCAGACCGCAGGTATCTCTCCTGGCTCGGCTTTGTGACACTCGCCCTTGGCTACAACGTCTGGCTCATCCCAGCGCGCATGGCCTTCCGCTGCCATACTGAGCGCAGCGCCCCCTTGTGGTTCTGCTGCGACCTGCTCGCCGACACCGTCTATGTCGTTGACATGCTTGTCGTCCAGCCCCGGCTGCAGTTCATCAAAGGCGGCGACGTCATCGTGAGCTTCGCCCTGTGACCGCATGTAGAGCTGTCACTTAGACCTTGGTGTTTATTACTCTGGAGTGCAGCGCCAGGACAGGGCTCCACCATGAGTGACCTACCAGGCCATTAGACAGTCATGCCGATTAGCCCTTAATGCACATCTTTGGAATGCGGGAGACAACCAGCAAGACACAGCGAAAACATGCAAACTCCACAGGCACACAGCAGAGGTGCCATTTAAACCCCCAGCCCTGAAGGTGTCAGGCAACAGCGCCACCTACTGAGCTACCATGCTGCTGGAAAGCAGACTAATTCAGTTATTGTTTTCCATATTAAATGCACTGTGTTCCATGGGGTCCACTAGGCTCTACCAGCCAGCACCAAAGTGCCCAATGTTCTAGATAAAACAGTGTCCTGTAGATACTGTTGAGGGTCCAGTATCATACCACCACCAGAACTTTGAAAGACAGTCGTGAGAACAGAGCTGGATTCATGGGCAGAAAAAGGAGACTCCGGATTGTGGGACGGGCTGGAAGTTGTCAGGGAATCAGGGAGACGAGGACATAGGATGTCCCGGGATAGACAGGGTGAACAGGCGAGTAGACTGGGGATGGTCCATCCAGGGAACAGGCGAGGAACAGGGGTCTGCAAACAGGCAAAGAGATAATAATGTTTTAACCCAAATGCTGGCCCTCATCACTGGGCTCTGCTTAAACAGCCCCTCCTAAGCTGAATTAGTGGATGTGTCCTGGTTTTGGAGCAGAAGTAGCTTCTGTTGGTCTCTCGTAACAAAGTGAGATTTTTACACTCTGATAGACTGGTATCAGGAGGAGAAGCACGTTTACGGTTTATCTCATCTCACGATGGTCTGGGATGCCCTGGAGATAATATGCGGCTTTCCTGAGGGTTTCCAGAGATCTGTTTTTCACATTGAACTTGGGGTTTGAAAGGTGTGAATTCTGGCCGTCGATCTCCTGGTTCTGTCTATGGGAGCGACAGAAGTGAGAATCTGATATTCTGAAATTCTCCTCCCCTCCAGGAATTTGTTTCAAAATGTAGAACTGAGGCATCACCTGTGATAGCTAGGTTTATTTTCAGATTTCTGAAATTTAAAGCAGATTTATAACTTCAATATTTAATCTTCAGAAGAGCCGAGCACTGGTGTCCTGTGAGCCTTTGTTATTAAAATCCAGTTGCTCCACACACTTCTGTTATTATAATCCACTTACCCACTGATCTTATTATACTCCGGCACCACGACGGATAATAGGCTACGGGACAGCAATGTCATTACAAAGCCAGAGAATTAAAGAGTAATGTGTGGGTGCATGTGTGCATGTGTGAGACTCATTTTCTCTCTTTAAATTAAGGCGGACAGGATATTAACGACGAAGAACTATCGAGACTCCACGAGATTCAAGGTAGGGACGTTAATCAAAGACGGCAACATTCTCTCTACTGCACTTTATCATAACTCTTCAGGAGTCTCGTGGCCCCAGGTCCTCTAAATAATATTTAATTAAATTACCAATATGTTTTAAAATTAACAAAGCTTGGACATTGGCCAAACTATCCTAGGCAAAGGTACGTCTGCAGCTTCACTTGGGTGCCGTAAGTGGTACATTGTTTGTCAATCTTCTTTTTTTTAGTTTTCTTTGAGAATATGCCCATTCTTACTCTGGGGTCCCGGCACTCCAGGTTCTCCTCACGCTGCCGTGTTGGTCTTTACGTTTTCCCTGCAGACTGACTTCATGGCGATCCTTCCATTTGAGCTTCTGTATCTTCAGTTCGGCTTCATGTCCGTCTTCAGGGCCAATCGCATGCTGAGAGTAAGTTCTAGAATCTCAGGCAGGGTCCATGGTGCCGTGAATAATTGTCATGTGGGACTATTGCTCAGAATGACCCATTTTTCACTCCGTAGCTCAGATCCTTCTTCGAGTTCAGCGACCTTCTGGAGGGCATGATGACGAAAGCTTACATTTGGAGGTATGCAGATGAGCAGAGTCCAGTGTGGCTGCACCTCCCATCTGCAAACTCCATCGCCATTCCTCCACTAATGGCCAATGAGATGGTTCATATTCACTAACTGATCTTCTAATAGATCTTTGTTGGGGTCTAGAATCATGATTGTACAGTTGTATGACTTACTACAGTGATATTCTGTTTCGCCTGGTATTCCGTACTTAGACGGAAGAGTGTGATGTTGGGAATGTTGTGTGTTGGGACAGAGTGACCCGGACTGTCGGCTACCTGCTCTTCATCCTGCACCTGGACGCTTGCCTGTACTACACAGCATCAGAGTATGAGGGCTTGGGCTCCACCCGGTGGGTCTACAATGGCGAGGGCAGCGCGTAAGTGACACACTCAACCCAACCCAACCCAAACAAGGAGCATAATAATCCCCCAATAGCAGTATGCTGACCGTGACAGTCGATGCTCACCTGGCTCCCAGGGCAAGCATCACCTCCAGCGCCCCCATCTGCGACAAAGTTAAATCCGCTCAGAAAGCCGACACCCCCCCTTAGAAGATACTGTGTAGCCTAATGGGTTGATTAGCATGTGCTCCTGGGTCTCGTTTAGCTATGCACCCCCTCTATCCCAGCCTCCGCTCCCTCTCCCAGTGTGTGATGTCATAGTGAGGGATTCACACGGTAACACCAGAGTTCAGGGAAACACAAGCTGTAAAATACTTTTGCCTGATCCCTAGTGTGTACTTGCCTGACATAGATGTTAATTAATTATGTGCTAATTATACACCCCCACTGGCAGGTATTTCATCAAGCTCTTCTGTGTCACTCTTTAGCTACCTGAGAAGCTTCCTCTATGCAGAGAAGTCCCTCCTCATGATCGCGGAGCTGCCCTTGCCCGACACTTTATTTGGGCTGATCTTTCAGATGACGAACTACTTCATAGGAGCCGCCTTCCTGTCTACGTTTCTGGCCCAGGTAGTCAGCACACTGCCCCTTGTGGTTTGTGTGGGTTACTGTTAAGTTTATGTGCAGATAATGGGGAAGGATGAAATTATGTAAACAGCACAGGAAAAGGGACTTTAACTTTGAAGTGACTGATCACATTTGGCAGCAGAGCTACAAAGAGGCGCCATATTAAGTTTCATGCATCAGTCACAAAATCTACAAAAGTACTTCATGCATTGTAGGGAAAAAATCATGTCAGAATATTGCCAAAAGGGGACAAATTGCATCAGCAGAGAGAAAATTCCTCAACAGGGATAGATGAACGTTTGACAGAATAGGAGCTAAACATCACAAATGTTCAGCCTCACAAATGACCACAGAACTGAATCCCCCATGCTGGTGAAAATGGCACGATGTGAGGTCCACAAAGCTGGAATGTACGGCTGGGCTATTTGCAATCTGCTTCTTTCCAAATTCATTACAGAAATACATAATCCAGTGTAAGGAGCACAAAAATTAGACCCAATGCCACCTAATGGTTGGCTCTCCTCATCGATCCAATGCCATGTGAAAGCTGGCTCTTTCCATTAATCTAATGCCACATACAGGCTGTCTCTCTCCACCAACTCAATGCCATTTAAAGTCTGTCTCTCTCCAATAATCTAATGCTGTGTAAAGTCTGTCTCTCTCCAATAATCTAATGCTGTGTAAAGGCTGTCTCTCTCCACCAACTCAATGCCATGTAAAGTCTGTCTCTCTCCAATAATCCAATGCCGTGTAAAGGCTATCCCTCCAACAGTTCAATGCCGTGTAAAGGTTGTCTCTCTCCAATAATCTAATGCCGTGTAAAGGCTGTCTCTCTCCAATAATCCAATGCCGTGTAAAGGCTGTCTCTCTCCAATAATCCAATGCCGTGTAAAGGCTGTCTCTCTCCAATAATCCAATGCCGTGTAAAGGCTGTCTCTCTCCAATAATCCAATGCCGTGTAAAGGCTGTCTCTCTCCAATAATCTAATGCTTTGTAAAGGCTGTCTCCCTCCACCAACTCAATGCCTTGTAAAGGCTGTCTCTCTCCACCAATCCATCTTTGTCTTCATTCCTCCAGATGAGGGTTGTCATCAGTGCTGCCACTGCCGACCAGACCAGCTTCTGCAAATCCATGGACAATGCAGTGGCCTACATGAACACCAACAAGATCCCCAAGCTGGTGCAGGACAGAGTGCGCACCTGGTACATGTACACCTGGGAGTCCCAGGGCATGCTGGGTAAGGCTTTCCTTACATAGTAGTCCTCATTGACACACATGTATCAAAAACAAACATGAAATATTACAAACAAGAGCCCAGTAATCATGAGCAGGGATGGAAAAAGGATTGATGTTATCTAGTCATTTATTTATGATTTTATCAGATGCTTTTATCAGATGCTACATGAAAGACTTGTATTTCCTAGTATTTATTTATGTTCCACAGGTAACACAAAAGTAACTTTTATTGTATGATGTACAGAAGTCGTTGAACCTTGAGGCACTGATACAATAAGCCAGTTTATCGTAAATTCTCACCATCTTTGGACAGAGAAACGCCAAAAACCAAATACATTCCTTTCCTGGCCAGGGGTCCCTTGGTCCACTCTAACAGAGAAGCAGTCATCGAGACTGGCCTTTCAATGGTGGTATTTAACAGAACCTAGTTTGTCTTAATTATGGTTCTGCATGCCTACAGCTGGAATTGGCTTCATGGTTGAACATTGGTGGTGACAGCTGTCCTTTTACAGGATGTGAGATAGGTGCGCAGCAGAGTTAAAGCAGACCTCTCTCTCACGCCCCAGATGAGTCAGAGCTGCTGGAGCAGATGCCCCTGGTCATGAGGACGGCCATCGCTGTGGACATCAACCTCAGCACCTTCCAGAAGATCGATCTCTTCAAGGTGAGTGGTACTCATCCCTGTCAGAGCTCAACTTCAGAAACACCCCTCTGCTGGTATTATTTTATATCTGTGAGACTGAAATTGCTCATTTGTAACGTTAATGTGCCTCCTTTTTAGTTAGACCAGAATCATTGCAGAGACTGATGCGTTCATGCTTATCCCATTGCTTGTTGTTTGGTGCCCCCTAGTGGTCGCATCTTCCAGTCACATTATGCATGAGAAATCACATTGCTCCACAAATTAAATTTTTCTGTCTGCAACACTTGTCTGAAAGCTTTCCAAAGGTAATTATAAGAGTTTGTTTATTAATAATTGTGGAGAATTTAAAATATGACAGAGGCCCCAAACATGGGGATAAAATTATGATGCAGACTAGTCTTTACAAGAAAATGGGATTATTTTTTTCTTTTGCGTCTTTCACCTAATGGTCTAATGGTTTAGCGGCCGGACTCTTCTTAAAGGGCCAGCTCCCAATAGTGCACCATGTGGCTGGTCTCTCTTAAAGGGCCAGCTCCCAATAGTGTGCCATATAGCTGGGCTCTCTTAAAGGGCCAGCTCCCAATAGTGCACCATGTGGCTGGTCTCTCTTAAAGGGCCAGCTCCCAATAGTGCACCATGTGGCTTTTTCTGCTCACAGGGCTGTGAGGGGCAGATGCTGGTGGACATGCTGTTACGGCTGAAGCCCGTCGTGTATCTCCCAGGAGACTTTGTGTGTAAAAAGGTGACCGTGAGACATCTGGGGTCAAATCAGTGTTCAAAGAACGGGACTTCCTGTTATGTATGAGTGGGAAACAGCAAAGCGGTTTTGTTTAAATTGCTTAAAAACAAAAGAGACTGAACAGTAGGTTGTTACTTAAATTTTAATATATTTATTCAGTTCTGCTGTATATAACACCCGTTCATGGTGCTGTACTGTATTAATTGTTTACTTACACATTATGCTATGTGTATAAACCTTTATGTATGAATATTAACTCCAGGGTCCAACTCCCGTGTTTCACACTGTCCTGTGTTTTGCATTATACAGTATGTCCTGTGTAAGCCGGTGCATGTGGCACCATGTTCCTGTGCATCTGAATGTGGATAGTACGAGAGTAAAGCCCACTTGACTTGACTTGAAGTGGGAGGAGCTTCATGATGTAGACTTTGAGGACACATGTTAAGTTGTGTCCTAGTAGTTTAGTGGACGCCACATCCTTTGAACCAGTCTGGTCCAAATAAGCACAGTGATAACCCCATCCCCTGGCTCCGCCCACCATCCCCTTTCCTCAGGGGGACATTGGGAAGGAGATGTACATCATCAAGGCCGGGGCAGTGCAGGTGGTGGGGGGTCCAGACAATAATACAGTGTTCGTCACGCTCAAGGCCGGATGCGTCTTCGGGGAGATAAGGTACGGCTTGAAGTGATGGGGGGGCGTGGTCAGGCCTTAAGGCCTTGTCGACTCAGATAGCTGCCTCTGCTTTGTAAATACAACATTCAGACCCCTCTTATATTGATGTGCATGTCACAAAATATTTATGGTAGGTCTGTGAAAGACTAGAGCTAGAAGGTACCTGTCAGCCTGGCCGAGATGTTCTGCTCTGATGACTTATCCCTCAGCCTGCTGCAGTCCTCACCCAATGGTGGAAACCGACGGATGGCCAACGTCATTGTCCATGGCTTTGCCAACCTCTTTGTGCTGGACAAGAAGGACCTCAACGACATCCTGGTGCACTACCCAGAATCTCAGAAAGTCCTGGCCAGGAAGGCGAGGTGGGTGGTGGCATCTTTCCAGTGAGACCCCATTATATAGTGGTTTGCTTGTTGACTGTAGACTTTTATTGATCTCGCTTGTGGACTGTGGTTTATGTGTGGCAGCTTCAGATCATCTACTTTGAGAATTTCACTTTTGAATCAAGTGGCACATTGATGCCATCACAACCTCTTCTGCTGCTGTTCCTCTGTTCACATACCGGGTCCTCCTCCACTTGAGGCTATGCTTGTGTGAGTCACGTGACGTAGATGACATTAACCAAAGTGTGACAGTTACTCAGCTGAATCTAATGCACTGATGACACAGCGAGTCGCTTAAATGATTTTCTTCGCCTTATGATTAAATAATATCCTGTCTTTTGATTAACATTTCCTTTGCTGATCTTAGTCTGTGAACAATTAAATTTTAATAAATGATTAATCTGAAGATAAATCTTTTCTGGTTTAATTATCATAATGAAAGAGACAAAGGAAATGTTTTAAAGAGATACACAGTAACAGTTTGCTAAGTAGATGACTTAAAAATGAATATTGCTAAAAAAGTAAAGTGCATAGTGTGTCCCTTGATGCGATTTGTGAATGAGGTTATTGATTCAATCAACAGTTTAAGGAAAACAAAACAGTTAAATCGATAGAGTCAACACCAACTGGTTAACCAGCATGGGGATCAGTATATCCCAGAATTCACTGCTCTGTGTTTCCATAGCTATGTAACAATATAGTAATTCACTGGAATTACGTGAAAGAAGCAAAAATGTTACCCATCGCCACGAAATGAGTCTTAAGTCGTACTGGTATAACTGCACCCATACAACTCAGTTCGTGGTGATGGGTCACAAATGCAGGTTATTTGTATAATTCACAATAACATACATAGAAGTTGATATTCATTATGCTTTGCATGCATCTAACACAATTTATTGATGGGTGGTCAGAAGGCAGTCATTACATGGTGAATACAGGGGGCAGGTTATTCATAAAGACATGTGTCTGAGGTGGGGTGGCACCCCCCCTTTAACTGTATGGTATTCTCCTCCCCAGGAAGCTGCTGATGACCAAGGAGGGGGCAGTTAAAGGGGCAGGTCACACCCATGGTCTGCAAGCCCGGTGCCAAGTGGAGAGACCAGGTACTGCTGCTGAAGTGTACTGGTTCTACACAGATGGTGCCCAAGGCATTCAGATCGGGTCAGAACTAGTTTGGTTCCATAGAGAAGCCCAGCACATGAATGAAAGGGTTTTGGGGCTGAGAATCCCTCCTGGAGGCCTCAGCGACAGGAAGCGGCCTGAAATCGGATGACATGCTCCGACCTGTCACTCTTATCTCTGTAATTCTCAACGCGCCTTTAACCTTTGAACATTTAATTTAGGTTACTGTCCGCCAATTTGCTTCCTCATTAGTCAATTCAGTTCATTTATGCATAGATAAAAAGAGAAAGTATGATTTGTTTTTATTTTTCCAGGTTGTAACCGCCATTGACTTTGATGAGAAGAGTGCCCTCTAGTGGCCATCCCTCAGGTTTCTACTTACCCTGACCCTGTGCTGGATAAGAGGTTATGGAAGATTGATTGATGCTTAATTTCCTTTGCTTTTTTTCTTCTGAAACCTACATCAATAATTCTGGCCCCTTTCATTTAGCCTATTTCAATTTTAAATGCTTGTTTTATATATAGGACTATTATAATTATAATATTGTATTGGCCATTGCACAAGAATAAGTACATACAGTAAAAATTCATTTCTTCACGTACCCCATTTTGCTCTCTATGGCTCAGTGGTCACAGCATGGTGTCAATCCTTGTGTGGTGCCCTGGGAGCTGGGGATTAAGGGCCTTGATCAAGAGCCCACAGACATGTGACTGTTCTGCCAAGGCCAAGGCTTGAACCGGCAACCTTCCGATCACAGAATCACAAAACCCTGAATCACTCACCACCCAAATGTGCATTCAAGAGCCTGCCAGTCAGTGGCCACAGTGTGAGGCGAGATGTTTACCTGCTGGGTGAAAAGCCTCTCACAGCTGGAGAAAGGGCCTTTGTGACAATAACGTCTACAGCACCGGGATGTAAGGCTTTGCAGGATCATCCGACTTCCTGTGTGTGCTGAGGAATAGAGCTCCTGAAAGCTCCAGTAAGAACCCGGGAATCCTGGGTGGAAAACTCTTTCCGACACTTTGTCATGCTTTGATCCATGAGGAATTGCCCTGCACCTTCACACCCGACTTGGCTCTCTATTTATTTGTGCATTTCGGCCGATTAAATGTTGAAAGCGTTATTTCAGTGAAACGGTGGCTCAGCATGCAGAAAAGCAAGGCTTTGCAGTATACTGGATAATAATGTAAAACCAACTGGCTGACTGACCATTTTCAGATTTATGATGTAATATGCATTTGCTTTGAATGATTTCGTTTTAGTCATGCAGTTCTTCTAGAAGAAATTAGCGGGTGGGTCCATCTAAAGCAGGAGTGGGCAATTAGTTTTCCCAGGGGACTCCACACGAAACTGGCACTGTTGTGGGGGCTGGACCAATAGGCTGAACTCAATTCTGCTCTACATTAATTTGATCTCTTTATAAACTGTATGGTTTTGATTAGCTGCTACTGGTAAAATTATGTGTTACAATAAAGCAATAAAACAGGTGGAATAAAAACACCGATATTTATACCACTATAATGAACCTTCACAAAAACGATCTTGAAAATGTGCATGTGTTTGCAGTATTTCAAAGACCAGCATTAAATTAACTTCCCTTTGTCCCATTATTATGTCCTATTGAATACAGCTCAAACATGTACTTTTATGTATTTTCTGCTCGTATCTTAATGGGATTATTTTCCAGGTTTCATTTTCTGTTCTGTAGGATAAAGGACCAGGTGCGACTTTGTTCTGTTCTTTCATTCCACATGGAAAACCTAATACATGTCCTTTGGTCTGGAACTGTCCTTGGCACAGACAGCTGTGCAAAAATTTTTTATGTAAATTTTTTTTAGTAGATCGCTACACTAGCAACACAAGGCCGTGGGTTCAAATCCCCAGACTTGAATTTTAACCGTTGTCTCCACTGTAAGTCGCTCATCGGAGTTTTACATACCCAAAAGTGTTCTGAGGGTGGAAGGAAAGATAATTGGTTCAGATATAACCAATCAGATTGCAGAGGAAGTAAAGCATTTTTGGGAAATATTACCTGATGATTGTCTGTGTAAACAAAATGGCTCCACATTTAAGAGAAGCCCAGGAGTGGATGACGCAGAAGCAGGAAACGCTGTCACCCCCCACCCCACCAGGAACGTCTTGGCGGAAAGGGCAGGGCTCCACAGCAGGATTACTGGGACTAAAGGCTGCCGGTTAGCCTTTTTGGGGGAGGGGGATCAGCGACATTAGGAGAGCGGCGGATAAAGCCCTGGATGGCTTCCCATCCTCGCAGTCGTCCTCCCCGCATCGGCCATGTTCAGCAGGCTGTGGAAACTCTTGGTTCCCACCTTGCCGACTCCGATCGCTACTCCACCACCGGCTCCCACACCTGCACCAGCTCATACTCCTCCACCTGCCCGGGTAGGACATGTTCTTCAGAAGATGCATTGGCTTGTAGAGTTCATCAGTAATACTTACTGTGTGAATAACTGGTGAACATGCAGGTCATCCAGTGCCTTCCGTTGGCTTAAAGAAACACACTTTGATTGGATCAGTGATTCAATTTCAGGACAAGTCTGAAATGGGATATTTGGCTAGTGAGTTGAGCAGATGAGTAGATCCTTGCTGGCCAGTATTGCAGTAGAAATGTTGTGTGGTGTACAGTGCTTTCTTCATGAGTGAGAGCTACCCAGAGCCACCTACAACCCGCATTTGATGCCAAGGTAGGATTTACTGGCTGATTGACTTTCCCGCCTCAGGAAAAGAAGCCTTCTGAAGGAATGGGTGGGAAGCAGAAGGATGGAGAAGCTGGACCAGCAGGTAATGGATCTGTGTGGGTCTGGAGGCCTGCAGGGGCAGCTTCAGCTGGTAGGAGATTTCAGGGGTGATTTACAGCTGGTGTTACCTTCCTCCGAGTCTGGAGCTCCCGATGTGTTACTGGAGACCTTTGGTACCCACACCCACTGTGCTGCTTTGGTCTGTCCAGCCCCTGCCCCAGACCCCACCCCCGAGGCCCCAGCTCCTGCTCGAGACCCCCCCATGCTTGAGGAGAAGCTTGCTGATCCTGGCGAGGGGTAAGAGAGACATACATGGGACTTGAGGTTTTTTTTGTATGTGTCTGGTGTCATGCATTTCAAGAAAGAGGAGTTACAGATCGAGCTACAGAATATCTAGGATGTCTATTTCCTACCTTCATCCTCTGATTTTTGGACCATGACTCCAAGCATAGATGAAAGGAGATTATGGGATTGCCAGCACATCCAGCTTAAGGCGATCAGACATACAGCCCTTTCGTAAGGAGCAGATGTACAGGCCTGTTAGGAATTGGCCCTCTGTCAGTTTCAGAGGTAAATATTTTTCATATCTTTGAGTTTGTAATAGGGCTAACTCAGAGGCAGAGATTTCAGAGGTAGAGATACCTTTGAGTTTGGAACTCATGCATGTCATGCACTGGTTCAGTGTTGGTTTACAAATCAGAAGCTTGTTTCCAGGGCCAAAATATCCTCTGTCTTGTAGTTTAAAAACTGCAAGACCATTTGAAATTCTTGTAATATATAACAGGCTGTGGCACCTACTTTAGATCACCTTCCAAGAACTGGAAGAAAAGCTTCTGAGATCTTGAAGAGACAGATAGATTTGATCATGTTTTGTCCTTTTTTTCTACATGATTTTAGTTTAGTAAAGATGTAAGGAATGGCTCCCATTGGTCAAGTGTCTTTCACCTGGTTTTTACTCTTCTGTCCTCATAACCCTTAAATGGTTGTAGGGACATAATTCCAATTACAACACATACAATGTAAGTTAAGGTGAGTGTTTTTGTCTTATTATTTTCATAAGTGGGTTTTGTTGAGGGTCCTGCTGCTCTAAAGGTGTGTCCAGGGGGAGAAAGGCAGATTAGGACATTGTCCAAATCACCTGGATTACCCCCGCTGTCCTCCCGTGAGGCCTTCAGCCAGGATCTCAGTGGGTGGAGGGAGGGAAGCACTAAGCCAGGTCTCCTGCTGGGGTCCAGTGTGGTTCTTTCACTTTGAAATGGAATCATATGCATCGGTGTGCTGTAATATCATGTACACATAGTCATGGAGGAAGAGTGCCCCCTGCTGACAGCTCAACCCCACTATGAACAGCATACATACCAAAGCCTTAGACTTTCATTACTGATTGAGTTATGCTTAGTTCAGGGCTGATATATAATGTTACAGGACAAACACAGACAGAAAACTCCAACACAGTCGTTCTGAATTGTGTGGCAGTTTGGAGACTACAGGATCTGGTTCAGGGATGATGTATGGTTGTAGTAGTGTTTTGTAAAATAACAATCAGCAGCACTTAAAACATCACTTAGCCTGGGGGGGGGGTCATAGAAATAATTATTTAATTTTCCTTTTCAGTCAGGAGCCGCCTCATCTGTCTCCACCCCCTCTAGTGGTAAATAAATATATAGATGACCATCTGAGGGGTCTGATAAAGCAACTGAGGGATCGGACTGCGAGCTACAGGGAAAAGGTCATCGACCCGTATGCCTCGTCCCCGGAGCACAGCCCCCCCATCAGTAGGTGTGCCTCCTCTGTTGTGGAATGGGCTGATATGGCCATTATATGGAGGAACTAATCCTGTGGGGTGGGGGGCAGTTTGGGGAGGCCGTGTGATTACCGAATCCGGTTGAAAATCAGCAGTAAGCGTGACACCGTACACAGATGCAGAACTGGAAGTTGTCGGTCTCCGTCCTGTCTGGTGGGTTTAACTTGCAGTGGGTCACTGTTCACTATTGACAATTTAGCACCGGTCATGAGAAAGCGAGACTTCCTGAAGAAAGAGGCAGAGGAGCGAGCTCAGAGAGAGGAAGAGGGGAGGGAAAAAAAGGAGGAGGCACCTAAGAAAGTGACACAGAAGAAGGATGAGGAGGAGGAAGAGGAGAAAGTGGATGAGAAAAAGAAGGAAGATGACAAGAAAGAGGAAAAGAAAGATGACAAGAAAGAGGAAAAGAAAGATGACAAGAAAGAGGAAAAGAAAGATGGCAAGAAAGAGGAAAAGAAAGATGACAAGAAAGAGGAGAAAAAGGATGGTGAAGCAGAGGTCAAAGCTGAAAGCTCCATCTGGTCCAAGGTCATATTGACCTGCCTCTTCTCAATGGCTGACATGCTCTTCAAACCGCTGGAGGAGAAGCTGGACTTGTGGATGGATGAAACCATAGATCCCTTCACAGGTGGGAGGCAGACCATCCTGCGGTTGCACGCGACATATCAGCACCTTGTAATGATAGACTACAGCATTACGTTAATCTACAAGTCTATACATGTGACAGCCATGAGATTTGCTAACCCTAACCCCTGGCACTGAGCCTGATTTAACTTCCTCCTTGTGTTGATGGCTTCCCGTGAAATAAGTCCCTCCTCACAGATCGCAGGTACATCTTCTGGCTGAGCTTGGTGACTCTAGCCTACAACTACAACATGTGGTTCGTCCCCATACGCCTGGCTTTCCCTTTACACTCACCGAGGAGCATCCCCTTCTGGACCTTCTTCGATGTCCTGGCCGACATCATCTACCTCATAGACATGATGGCATTCCAGACCCGCCTCCAGTTCGTCAAAGGCGGGGACATCATCGTATGCCCAGCCGGCCAGCACCGGATCCTGCATATTATTTCGTAACCTCAGCAGTCATTCAGTGCAGACAAACACAAACGATGAATGCTGATCTGGATAAACTCCTCACAGCTCGATTAGCACATACTATGAGATGCTTTAAGAGCTGTCCACTTGCATTAATTCCTCATTAAAAATTAGGCGGCTTTAACGACTTCTATTTTTTCTTGACAGAAAGACGGAAGCTTAACAAAGCTTAACTACAGAAAGTCTGTGAGACTCTGGGTAAGGGAAGTGTGTCTTTTCATGGATTTTGTGATTTTTTAAATTTAATATCTTTAAGTTCTTTTGCTTTGAATCACATTTAAATCAGGAAAGCTCCGGAACATTTCTTGCACCCCATAAATAGATTTAATTTGAGGGATTATTTTAACATTTTCCACTAATGGAAACTGAAAAATAATAGACAATTAAACAATTAAATAACATGTATTAGTTACTCGTTCTGTCTTGTTCTGTGTGTGTGGATTAGTTTTATACTACATTGTGGGGACCAAATGTCCCCCACAATGTAATAAAAACCTGTTATTTTGACATTATGGGGACCATTTTCAGGCTTCCACAAAGATCTGTGAATGTAATCAAAAAAGTAAAAATTGGTTACTTATAGTTAAGGTTGTCATCTTTAGAGTTTTACCCATAGAAATGGAGTCCCCACAAATATATAATTACAACCCTATGTGTGTGTGTGTGTGTGTATATATGTATATATAATTACACACTAACTGGCCACTTTATTAGGTATACCTGTTCATTCAGGCGCTCACTGAAGCAAATATCTAATCAGCCAATCATATGTCAGCAGCATAATGTATAAGGTCATGCAGATACAGGTCTGGTGCTTAATGATCATATCAAACACCTGAATGGGGAAGAAAGGTGACATGAGTGACGTAGAACGCGACATGGTTGTTGGCAGCACACGGGCAGGTATGACTATTTCTGAAACTGCTGATCTACTGGGATTTTCAGGCACAAGCATCTCTAGGGTTTACAGAGAATGGGCCAAAAAAGATAAACCATACAGTAAGCAGCAGTTTTCTGGGCAAAATGCCTTGGCAGAGATTGGGGAAGAATGGCCAGGCTAGTTCAAGCTGATAGAAAGGCAACAGTAACTTACAGTACATAACCACGTATCTCAACCAAGCTACGCAGAAGAGCATCTCTGAATGCATCAAACCTTGAAGCAGATGGGCTACAGCAGCAGAAGACAACAGCAGTTGTCAGGTAAGAGCAGGAATCTGAGGTTACAGTTGGCATAAGTTCACCAAAATGGGACAATGGAAGACTGGAGAAAAGATACAACAAAATTATGAAATTCATCAAATGTGACAAATCTGCCAACACGGACCAAAGTCTCTGATGAATGTCTCAAGCACCTTTTTGAAATATAGGCCATGAAAATTTAAAGTAGTTCTGAAAGCGAAACGAACTCCAACCTGGTATTAGAGAGGCATACCTAATAAAGTGGCCAATGAGTGCATATTTGGGAGATTATTTAGATATTTTGGTTCTATGGGAAAGTGTATAGAGTTGTAATGTTTTCCCTGTTTTCTCCACGAACAGGTGGACATATTCTCAGTCCTCCCCTTTGATCTGCTGTATTTCCATTTTGGGTTTACATCATTGTTCAGAGCCAACCGTATGCTGCGGGTAGGTGCTGGGCAATTGAATCCCGTGATCCCATGAAGCATAACAGACCTAAATGCCATTGCACTACCCATAAACCATGAGCAACGCATTGTTTTGGCTTGACCAACATGGAGGGATTCTCTGTAATTCCAGCACGAGTCCTTCTTTGAGTTCAGTGACCGTTTGGAGAGCATCATGAGCAGGGCTTACATCTGGAGGTACGAAATGGAACATCAGAGATGAACTGCCAACATATGAAGAAACCCCTCTTTGGTGATGTCTAGAAACATGGTCTGATTTAAAACTAAAAACCCATCTAAAGTCATTGATGACCAGTCAGGCCAGTAGGTGCAACCCACATGACCAGGCTCGCGTTTCCAATTGGTCTTGCCCTTCCTGTTGCAGAGTGACCCGCACCATTGGCTACCTGCTCTACTTGCTGCACATCAATGCCTGTCTGTACTATGTTGCGTCAAACTACGAGGGCATCGGCTCAACCAAGTGGGTCTATGACGGGGAGGGCAGCGCGTACGTCAACTTCTGTCCTTACTCCCGGCTTCCTTTTTTTGATGGATCGATATAGAACAATTGCTCTCATGTGTTACCCAGGTGTTCTATCTGTGTCTCAAATCCACAACCTAACAAGCCTGCCCTCTGTAGGTACCTGCGGTGCTACTACTTCGCTGTGCGCACCCTCATCAACATCGGAGGGTTGCCGGACCCACAGACTGTCTTCGAGATCCTGTTCCAGATGTTGAATTATTTTGTCGGCGTCTTCGTGTTCTCCAGTCTTATTGGACAGGTTGTATAGTGCATCATCATGCTAACGCTAACCCCATTAGCAGTGTCTGTTGCTTCCATGTCTGTGTGAGATATATCAATTGATGAGTTATTGGCAGGCTGAATGTGGTTGGTTGACATTGTCATGGCAACTCGCACTCCATAGATGCGGGATGTCATTGGTGCCGCCACTGCCGGCCAGACGTATTTCCGTACATCAATGGACAACACGGTGTCCTACATGAACACCAATAAGATCCCCAAGCTGGTCCAAAACAGAGTACGCACCTGGTACAACTACACCTGGGCCTCACAGGGCATGCTGGGTAAGGGGTCAGCAGAATCTTACTGGTTTGACCCAAATTTGCCTGATTTTTATTGTTGTCCCACAACGAACATCAGTGATGCCAAAATGCAGTGTGCTTGTGGAGCAACAGTTTGGGTATAAGAGCCAAATGCACTGATTGATGTTCTTGAGTGAAGATACTGAATAAACATCTAGCAAATCCAGTAATATATCCAAACCGTGGATTCAGTAAGACCAGCAGCCAAACCACTGGAGAGGCAGACCTCATGCATATGTGAAAATTAACATGAACATCTCCCCCCCCAGATGAATCGGAGTTGCTGGAGCAGATGCCCCTGGTCATGAGGACAGCCATCGCTGTGGACATCAACCTCAGCACCTTCCAGAAGATCGAGCTCTTCAAGGTGAGCAATGCCAAATCCCCCGACCCCAGGCAGAAGCCACACACAACTATTCAATGCCGAAACCTTTGCTTGCCACAGGGCTGCGATAACCAGATGCTTGTGGACATGTTACTTCGCCTGAAGTCCATCATTTATCTGCCTGGAGATTTCGTCTGCAAGAAGGTGTTTCAATAAGTCACTGATTTTGCTTGTTCAACCTCAGTTACATCTTTGTTTAAAACAAACACTTTTGCCCACCACCCCTTCTGCTCAGGGGGACATAGGGAAGGAGATGTACATTATCAAGGCCGGGGCCGTGCAGGTGGTGGGGGGGCCGGACAATAAGACGGTGTTTGTCACACTCAAGGCCGGATGCGTCTTCGGGGAGATCAGGTACGGCTTGTGGAGGTGGGGTTCTGTCCAGGCTTGAGAACTAATAAAATAAAAGTGAAACTGGAGTTGAACTAGAATTGCTTTGTAGAGGATGAAAAATGCCAGATTGCTGTTTTAGTTTAAAAGAGGTACAGCCATCTCAGTAATTCTCCTCCTGAAACTGCTGCCACCATGTTTTTGGCAACGTCTGAGCGAACTTGTGTTTGTTGTATTAGCCTGCTACAGTCGGCAGCCAACGATGGAAACCGACGGACGGCTAACGTGGCTGCCTACGGCTTTGCCAACCTTTTTGTGCTGGACAAGAAGGACCTCAATGACATCCTGGTGCACTACCCAGAATCTCAGAAGGTCCTGGCCAGGAAGGGGAGGTGAGGCTACGAGGAACTAAAGTGAGGAAACTGCTTGTGTAACCAGAAGGGTATAATCTGAGTCCAGCTCATCGTTATGTTTGAAATCCCCATACTGTTCCTAACCTTTCCTTTGGCCTATTCGCAGTTGGGCATTTTGGTGGTACAGGAGACTCATTACTCAGATTCATACTCATAACTCAAAGGTTGTCAAATGTCTAGTTTCACGATATGGTCAATTAGGTCGACTGAGGATTGTGGATAATATAAACTGTACCCAAAAATTATTCAATAAATTTGCCATATAAATAGGTAATAACTACCACTGGCTTTGACCTGGACCACTATATAGGTAGCTGATAGATTTAAACACATTGGAATTAACAATTAGTTAGCAACTCCAGTAGAACTTTCCAGTGAATGGTGGAGTGTGACCTGGATCGTAAGTGATTTTGACCTGGAGTTCCACAGGATGATGTTCCTCATCCACTGACTGGTACATTGATCACTGTCAATGACAGGCACCTGCTGCAGGTTATGTAGAGATCCGATGTTAGTCTGTGAAGCTGGGCAACCTAACAAACTGCCTGAAAACTAGCCTCCTGGTTTGTAATGATCTTTATTACGCATGGGTGGTTTCTCCTCTTAAGGAAACTCATCAAGGCCAAAGGCCCGGTGCCTGCAGGTCCAGTGGAGCGGAGGAGGGGCCTGGATTTATTCAGGGAGAAGCCACCAACTCCCAAGTTACTGCGCGCCTTTGGGGACTTCAGGAAGGGAGGCTTCCTGGAGAAAATCAAGGTACCACCCTACCAGCTAATTGCCTTTTGGGTCACAGTTGTCGTCAATTCCTAATGATGTGAGAGATAGCTTATGTCATCCAATTCATTCTATTTGTTAGAAATGACATGTGACTCTTCTACACAGGCTACAATGGGAGATGCACACAAGTAACAGACAAGGGGGCTCTACACTTCACCGCAGGAGCGAGTGTTGGAAACTGCGTCTGTCGGCATGAATTCTTTGGAATCCATCAGTGGTTGGACTTAACCCGCAGTAGATGTGTTATTCAGCAACATGACATAACGCACAGTGCTCTGTGAGACCTCAAGTACTGTGCTTCTTCATCCTAGCCGAATCGTCGGCCTGAGATCGACCAACTTCCGGATACTCAGATGACCCATACATGTGAACAGGTTAACTACCACGCTCCGGTTCTCAGATACAAATAACCATTTTGGCATACTTCATAATTATATTAGGAAGAGAATGGTAACATGATCTAAATGCCTGTAGACTATGGTAGTTTGATACTGTATAGTTTCTGATTTAAATGCTGATGTGAATGAAAGTTAATAGACCAGCTAAAGACAACCATTAACAACTTTTATTCATTCTTTGAATTGGCTGAAAGGCATACAGATAGGTGTGCGAAGGGGAGCCTGGGATTGGCTCTGGTGCTATGCACCTGTGGATGTTTCCCAGGTAACACCGTCTAAGGGGAATTCCTACAAAGGCAATAAAAAGCTTAGCTTCAGACGCCCAGAAAAACAGGCACGTCAGAGACAGACAGCCGCCCACATCTGCAGAACTACTGAAATTAACATATGAAAAGTAAGCAGAGAACAGGTTTGACTTGAATGCATTAATTTCCTTTGGGATCGTTTCAGCTTGATGAACAGATTACTTGTACCGGTCATATTTTAAAAAATGAAAATTTTATCAGAAGTATGAATTCGACTTTCAAAAGACATTTCTGATTTTATTATTACCAAATCATTTGTGGGTAGGTACTTTAACTCAGTCAAACTGGTTCTCACTAAATTCCAGTTAAATTGTTTTCCAGAGTCTTTCTTATGCATAAACAAGAGGTTATACAGAAAGGTTATGACAAATGACTTATTTCATTTTTATTATTCAAATATTATCTAAATATTATTAATGTCAGTTGCGTTTATCAACTAATGATCAACTTATCAGACTAATGATGGTGATTTTAGGTATTGAGTTGAAGTTTAATTTTCTTTAGCTTTTACATTCTCTATAGGGGCTTAAATAATAATATGTATAGACTAAACAGCACTGAAATGTAGCATGAGACACTAACTCCTCAAAACTAGAGCTACACTGAATACTTATCCATAAGAAAAATAACCTACATATACTGGAGCAACAAAGGCATATTTATTTTTCATCACAGTATAATGTGGTGTATAAAAACAATAGTTTATAAAGATAGTATAGCATTAAAAATGGGTATAGGCACGTGTGCATAGGCGAGTGGGTAGTGCTGGCTAGGAGCAGCATTGGGGTATAGGTGAGTGGGTAGTGCTGGCTAGGAGCAGCATTGGGGTATAGGCGAGTGGGTAGTGCTGGCTAGGAGCAGCATTGGGGTATAGGCGAGTGGGTAGTGCTGACTAGGAGCAGCATTGGGGTATAGGCGAGTGGGTAGTGCTGGCTTAGAGGAGCTATGGGGTACAGGTGTGTGGGTAGTGCTGGCTAGGAGGAGCTTTGGGGTACAGGCGAGTGGGTAGTGCTGGCTAGGAGGAGCTTTGGGGTACAGGCGAGTGGGTAGTGCTGGCTAGGAGGAGCTTTGGGGTATAGGCGAGTGGGTAGTGCTGGCTAGGAGGAGCTTTGGGGTACAGGTGTGTGGATAGTGCTGGCTAGGAGCAGCATTGGGGTATAGGCGAGTGGGTAGTGCTGGCTAGGAGGAGCTTTGGGGTTGGGGCCATTTCGCTCACACCTGAGCGCTGCGCCTGGTACTTGGTCATGGCTGATTCATGCAAAAGGGACACCTGTTTGAACTCCGGCGGGATCCTGAAGGAAGGTCCATGTGGATTTTACATTCGAGCCTCCAGAATGGCTTTCTGAACGCATTAGGTTTTCTGAAGCATTATTGTGCTACATTATCCCTGGTGACTGCCACTGTATTGGAATTTGGCTTAATAAAAATAAAGCTGTAGATATTAGGTCACAAAGAGGATGTGAAGGGATGTGTTTTTTTTTTTTTTAGACATCTTGAATATTAGCATCCGAGTGTAGTAGGGGGTACTGCCAAGATTAGCACCCACATGCTCCTGTAAATAGCAGTACTGTAAACCATTTGTGCAGAGTGTGATTAAGTTAAGAGCGAGTGAGAGAATTACACACAGAGCAGGCATGGGGCATGCTCATTCCGGACCGGGGGTGGGCGCTTCAGTGCAGCAGCCAGCGGGGCTGGGGGGCGGGGCTTAACGCTGAATAGGTGGCTCTTCGGTCATCGGCGGGGTGTTGCTGTTCGGTGGGCTCAGGTTGACCATATTGAAGTAGGCCATTACCTGGTCTGGGACCTCAGCCAGCACACTCTGGGCCAAAGCCTCCTTGGGGCACTGTGGGGAAAAGAAGGGGGGGGACTGGGGTGAGTCAGACCTGGGCGGGTAAAGGCTGGTAGAGGAGCGAGCCAAGCAGCTGTGGGCTTTGGGAAGGGGGAGTATGATAAGATAATGGAAGATCAGTTCTGCTCATTGTCACTTAAGGACAAAACAATCAGGCGTGATGAAAGAAGCCAGCCTGGCAGATGGGAAGCACAACCATCAGGAAGAGGGTAATACAGAGAAAAGAGTACGCCTGTAGGTGCAGTCACATGTGCTGTAACGGCACCTCCTAGGTGGCTGGTGGTTTTGTAGATGTAAATGAATAGTGAAGCAACACCTCATTATTTACATCAGGAAATATCCAGGAAGACAGCAAGCATGAATGCACTCTGCGGCCATGCATTCCCAGCATGGCCTGAAAAAGCAAATGAAAATAGGGGGTTGGCCTACATGTCTATGCGGGACTGGGGTCATGGGGGGGCTGAAGCTTCAGCATTGTGAAGTAGGACACCACCTGCTGGGGCAGCTCTGCCAGTACACACTGGGCCAGAGCCTCCCGGGGCGCCTGCAATGAGACACACACAGACGGGGGCCCGTTAAAGTCTCTGGGGGGGATGCGGGGGCTCAAAAATATACTAAAAATATATACTATACCAGAATGCATTTTATTTTAATTCAAATTATAATGGGGTGAATGACCGTAATCACTGTAATAGAAGGGGCTCAAAAATATAATAGAAATATATTCTATACCAGAGTGCATTGTTCGAATTATAATGGGGTAAATGACCACAACCATAACACATTAACCACACCAAACAGCAGGCATACAATAGTGGGGTCCTGTTGGGTTACTGCCAGAGAGGGCAACGAAGATAATTTAAGAAGCCTGTAAAGATCTCTGTCATCCAACAGAAGGGCTGTCAGGGGACTGGCTGCTATCCCGACTCCCCTGAAGCCCCCTATCACCACAGCCAAGAAGATGATCCATTCCCAAGGAATGGATTCAAGCCCAGGTTGAAAGCAGAGCATGATAGGGACATCGGCAGCGAGCTCACCACACAGGAGGACGACACCAACAGTGCAGAGACAGGCCGCGGACGAAGGGCTCGCAACTCGCACCCCGACCGCTCACACCCCTGTGCGACTCACATTCTGAAACTTCCTGAAGGGCACAAACTGCACGATGTCCCGCATGGCGGGCTCGCCCGTGGGGGCCCGCAGCGTCCCGTCGTCGCCATCCAGGAACTCCATGGCGCTGAAGTCGGCGCTGCCAACCCCGATGATGATGATGGACATGGGCAGTCTGGAGGCGTAGACGATGGCCGTGCGGGTCTGGTCCAGGTCCGTGATCACACCATCGGTGATAATGAGGAGGACGTAGTATTGCTGTGTGGTTGGCGGATGCAAGAGAATCCATGAGAATTAGAGGTAATTCTCAACTTCGCCAACAGGTGGAAGTGTTGCTCACACGTACTCACCGAGGCAGTTTTCTGCTGGCTGGCTTGGGCGGCAAATTGGGCTACAGAGTTGATGATGGGTGAGAAGTTTGTGGGCCCGTACAGCCTGACCTGAGGCAGGCACTTCCTGTAGGCCTCCACTATCCCCTCGATGCCTGGGAAACAGGACACGGCACAAGTCACTGTCTGGCCTCCTCTGGGACCCAGGGGACATCCTAACTCAGGAAAGCAGTTGGGCTTCTGTGCCTCAGCAGCTCTAAGATACTGACGGATTCAAGGAGGTTGGCCATTGGACCTTTGGGAAATATTCACTTGCATAGCAAAGGTTTAAAAAATTACCTGTCCAGCTGCAGGAATGGCTAAAGAGTGATACAGAGGGTCTACAAAAGAATGAAGGTGTCTGCTTACGAATTTAGACCTTAATTCTCTGCATATTTTAGTGAGAGTGGCAGCGTACCTGCACAGGACGGGTTGGAGGGGATGAAGTTGAGGGGGAACTCGTGGGAGACCTGCGGGGCGTGGAGCAGAGCGTGAGCGCCACCAGGGGGTGGGACACGGGGCTGGCGAGTTTAGCAGCAGAGCGAGCGTGTGATCTTACCTGCCAGGTGGGAGGAATCTGAGCTCCGAATCCAAACGCCGGAAACATCTTGTCACTGAGGGGAGAAGGAAGAATATCCTGTTGACCAGAGGAACTGAGCTACAGATGGACGCTACACAAAACACTAAACAAACACTTCATTCCTTATTTAGCAGATGCTGAAGCACCATGTTCTGCTATATATACGGTCTTCTGACTGTACTCACTAGCTATTTATTTAGTGTTTGAAACATGTGATGGCAAAGGGGGGGGGGATTTTTGAGGTTGGGCCACAAAAACAGCAAACCCACTCCTGCCCATCCAGGGTGTGCCCTGTGCTCCCGGAGAGAATGGGATATGGAAAATGGAAAACTGTCATCCTGTTATTGACAGGAATGCCAAACCCTCTTTAATCACCGATGCCCCCCCCCGCCAAAAAAAAAACCTTTGTTAATACACCACAAGTTTCCATATGTATCCCTTCCAAAAAAGGTGAAGCCCTGTGCTTACACCAGCCCAAGGATGTTGCCCTTGCTGGAGTTAGGCTAGGGTTACCGTAGGGTTAGTTTAGGGGTTAGGATTAGGATTAACCTGTCATAGTCCTGGATGACCAGGCCAACATTCCAAATGGCTGCCAGGTACTCGTTGTGCCCCTGTGGGTTGATATAGTGCAGAGAGTCTGGAGACCGGGGGTCACCATTGGAGCCTGTGAAGTCCACCCCCACCTGGACGAGGAGGGGGAGAGAGGATGGAGAAAAACAACAGCACATCTGATTATACGGATCGGGCAGGAGGAATGATTAATCCCTAACAGTGTAACCCGGAGCAGAACTGAGCATAATGTCAGCATTTCCATTCTCTCCAAGAAAAGTCATTTCTCCCAAATGTTGCTTCACTATTCCCTCCAGTTACTTCCTGTTTTTCTTACCCCTGTTGCTTCAATGTAATGCTCAAAAAAATTAATGAAGGGAGTGAGATAGTGAATGAGAGCAACAAGGAGTGACAGAGAGAGAAAGAGAGGGAGAGACCATAAGTAGAGTATCCCTGGCAATAATCCACCCCACTGGGGCAGTTCATCCATCCCATCAGCACCCATAACGCACTGTGAAATTGATCTGGCATCCACCCATGATGTAGTCCAGGAATGTGTACCTCTTCACCACCTGTGCGAAGGAGGTAGGAAGTGATGAGAACATTCCACAGGCCATGTGATGCCCATGTGACGTGCATGTGACCGGAAGTGGGCGGGGCAGCAGGGGCCTACCTGGCAGAGCTTCACGCTCACCACGCCCGAGTTCTTGTAGTTCTTCTTCTTCTGCTTCTTCTTGCTGTTCACGCAATCAAACTCCGCCTAAGAGGCAGCCGGAGAGTCACAGGTGCTGAGAGGTGGGTACATGGCAACCCAGAGATGGGCCCGGTACCAGTACTGATGGCGCGACTCACCGGCGTGACGCGTGAAGCCTGCAGCAGGCGCGACATGTTGGTCTCGAAGATGCCAATGAGGTCGTGTGACCCGTCATTGTCATAGTCATAACACTCCACCTGCCAAGGAATGTGGTCGTGAACAAGTGGCGCCCCCTTCTGGCCGGGGAAAAAAGAGCTTTCATCTACACTAAGGTAATGGGGTTTGTCTGGACACAACCGCATGCTGTAACTATTCATGGAGACAACACACACAGCAAAGCAGAACAGACAGAACAGCAGCTCCACCACCTGGGACCAAATGGATGACACTGAGCTGTAACATGATGAGATCACAGCCTTCAGGAGTCTGCAGCAGGCAGGCGTCCTACTAACAGCACCTGAGTGCTGCTGCTCAAAGCAGCAGAGAAAGAACAAAGAACAGCACACAGAGCAGAGCAACTCACTTGATGTCCTCTGGGGGGGCGGGCTATACCTCCTTAAAGCTGCTTTAGCCAATAAATAAAGTCCATTAGTAAGCGACCAGCGATACCAGGAAAATAACAGTGTGAGCTCAAGGTAAACCGACAAGCCACAGACAGCCAGACCTCCAACCAGAAAAGCTTCTGCAAAGCCACCTTAGATATGGTCCAGAATAGAACATGTCAAAAAGGCCTTCACCGCACGTTCAGCACCATAGGAAGGAATGCGAGTATGAAATGCAGTCAGTGTTACAGTGTTTAGTAAATAATGTGAGTACAGGACCATCGTCACAGTGACCAGATGGATGTAACACTGGCGACGATACTCACCTTTATGCTCTTCTCCATGTCGCCGCCACACAGAGCCTGCAGCGGGATCTGGAAAGGCTTCCAGGTGGGATTCAGGTTGTTCTTGATCACCTGACATGAGAGTGAGAACATCTTGCCTTAACGTACTCAGTCAGGGTGGAGCATGCCTGGCCTCCCATCATCACCCTTCAGAGCGCCCTTTCGTTTTAACCTTTATAACTATTAGAATTATCAGAAGGGTTTGAATCAAGGGCAACTGCACTTCTTCTTTAGTGCACTAGTGCACTTTTAGTGCACTTTTTCATAGTGCACCAGACTATGAATACCTGGAACTCACCGTCAGACTTTTAGAACTGAAGCAGCCTTTCGGATAAGAGGTGAAACGTCTTCAAGAAATTGCAAGACAAAGTCCAGTTACCTTCGACTCAAACTCTTAAGATTATCATGTCCTGGACGACTGAGAACCACAGACATATTATAAATTATCATAAACATTTATTTGTTTCGGGTATTAATAAGCATAACAGAATAATGCTGACTTTTCGAATCCACAATGGAAGTAATTAGAAAATGAGAGTGACACGTATGCTGGCGCTGACCCGAGTGTCAGGTGTACGGGACGCTACCTCGGTCCTGTGGGCCAGCTGCCAGCCTGTCTCCGTCTGCCTGTAGAACTCCAAGTAAGGGTCTGACTTCCCGAAAAAGTCCTGAGACATGGACAGGTGAGGATGGTTATAACCTCAGCGAATCCGGTGTATTTCAATGCTTTTCTGTCATATTCCATCAATAGCAGCCTGACATTTCCCAGAAAGGTCGTCTCTTTTCGCTTTCCTTCCTGTCTGCCGCTGCCTCCACTCGTGCTCCCAAAAATGGCTGAAGCAGCTGGTGGAATCACGCTTCTGCAGGCTTATTACCTTGTTGTCCAGTTTCCTGGCTTCCATTTCGAAATTCACCACCCTGTTGTCCTTTATTTCTTCCGCAAAGATCTACAAAAACCAACAAATTCTAAATTAAATCGGCATTTTCACTGAAGCTCACCACACACAACAGCAGTTCTTAATATTATACTCTAATAAGGCTTTGAAATGTGTTTTTAATCAGTTCAGTCTAATTACAGTCCAACCTATGACCATTAAACATTTTATTTTATTAGTAACTGTTAAATATTTTTTTTGGTTATAGAATATAATGTAGATGCTAATTTCATCTAGACATTATGTAAATTCAGCATTTAGGACCGTGTCAACCTTCAGCGAGGTTTGGCTTTATGTATATTTAAGTTTTAATTTATATGTTGCCTCATGAAATCCCCACATCCAGCAGCTCTGTCCCCCTAAGTAGGGAAACCATATTTGGTGAAAAGAAAAACAGGACGTGTCAAGGAATCAGAATATTAAGGAGTTTTCACGTTCACCGACCTATCGGCTAGCGTTTCTCTCATGAATATTAATGAGGTCTCACATTCACAGGCCAATCAGGTAGCACTTCTCTTATGAATATTAATGAGCCTTTCCTAACAAGCCAAGCTAAAGTTATTAAGTTAGACTTCAAGCAGTCAGGGCCGCAGCCATGGTCTGCAGGGTTGCCAAATTTGGTCAGCTGACTAGCGTGAAATTTTCTAATTCAAGACAAGCCTGCACACACATGTATGTAAGAGTTTATTACCTTGTAAATAGTCTGTTGGGTTTGCAACCTACCCCAGTGCTTTTGATGTAGCCAATTTCAGGTTTATAATGGAATAATATCAATTTGTTGTAGGAACTGTTGCGTGAGCTTCTGAAAGCATGACTGCCAGACGCACAGAGCTGGCAGTCCTACGTTTGAAAGAAGATGGGGTTCATGAGCCGGGGAGAGGGGGGGTTCATCACATTACATTCAAGAGGCCTAGTTCGAATTGCAAGAAACACATTTTTATTGATGTGTAATATCTGGAAAACACAAATGCTGATGTAAACTAGGCTTCTTTGTGAGGAAGGTATGCAATGTGACTTTGTTTTTGCTTTGACATGTCAGCCCTGCTCTCAGCAGCCTGTTTTGTGGGGGAGAGGCAGTGTTACATTATAAATGAAGGTTACAGCTGTTACATGAATGTGCCTTGTTGAATGAATTTAGGTCTATGTTATAAAAACATTACAGAGCAGTAAAATATTACAGGTATAAAGCATGTGATTTATTTGTAATGACATATAAAGATACAAATAAAAGAAATGCTTGATATTAACACACCCTTACAAGCTAACATTAAATACACTTGTGTTGAATTTGGCTTTGAAATGTTTATATGGACAGTATTACTGATTTATTATTCATTTTTATTAATGACATCATGTGAAACGTTACTTAGCCTAATGTAGCCCATTACGTGTAATATGAAAGAAATCCAACTTTTAATACGGCCAGAGCACCCTGGCCCATGCTAATATTTTACATCCATCCATCGCTGTAACCGCTTAATCCCAACTGGGGTCACGGTGGAACCGGAGCTAATCCCAGGAAACAAAGGGTGCAGGTGGGAACCAACCCTGGGCAGTCGCCAACACACCGCAGGGCGCAGACACTCACACACAGTCACACAACCACAGGGCCAATTTAGACACGCCAATCAGCTTACCCTGCACGCTTTTGGACCGTGGGAGGAAACCAGAGCGAAAACCCACACGAACAGCATGCAAACTCCACACAGAAAGGACCGAACCCAGGACCTTCTTGCTGTAAGGCAGCAGTGCTAACCACTGTGCCACTGCGCTGCCCTTATATTTAACATGTTTCATACAATTACCTTTACTGCAGACGCCATAGCAGGTCGCTGTTTTGGAACGTTTTCCACAAATAGTGATTGTCATTTTGTTTTACTGAATGATATGCTGCCTGCACACACACCCTCACAGTGCTGCAGGGTCACACACCCACCCTCACAGTGCTGCAGGGTCACACACCCACCCTCACAGTGCTGCAGGGTCACACACCCACCCTCACAGTGCTGCAGGGTCACACACCCACCCTCACAGTGCTGCAGGGTCACACCCACCCTCACAGTGCTGCAGGGTCACACTCATCCTCACAGTGCTGCAGGGTCACACTCATCCTCACAGTGCTGCAGGGTCAACCCCACCCTCCAGTGCTGCAGGGTCACACCCACCCTCACAGTGCTGCAGGGTCACACCCACCCTCACAGTGCTGCAGGGTCACACCCACCCTCACAGTGCTGCAGGGTCACACCCACATACACACACTATAGCAAACACTATGAATAAACATATTTGAATTGAATTAAGTAAGCACCTCACCCAGAGACATTTTAACTGCCGATTTTTTTTATTCAGGTGAATATTTAGCTTAGAATTTTTAGCTCTTAAAAAAATGACCAAGGTACAGACCTCGGTGACCTCATAGCTGGCTACGACCCCGCAGACGAAGCGATTCGCTGTTCACACAATAACAAAAAAAAAGTGTCAAAGCGCCAGTGGTTTCTGGAAGTTGATGTCACTCGTGAGCAGCGTGACACGATGTGTATATCATTTAATTTTTAAAGTAGACATGTGCAGGAGCCTTGCAAACGGTGTGTGATGTTACTGAGTGGCTGCTGTATATTGAAAATTGGTCCCTTTTTCTTCACTCTGTACTGCACTGTAACTTGTACTGCACCTTGTACTGCACTGTAACTTGCTACACTGGGTCAAACGGGCTGCAGTGCTAAACCCAGACAAACCATTTATTTTTGAAAAATCACCCGGACAGGGTCCCAAAATAAGGATGTGTCAGGAGAAACCCGGACATATGGTAACCCGTAAGTCACGTATCAGTTCACAGTTACACTGCTCTGAAGTGTGCTGCCATTACTGGTGTGTTTTTATGACTGTGGTCCTTTAAGAATGAACTCGCCCAGCCAGGTGGGTGGTGCCATTCTGTGACATCATCTCCCTGGCCCCTCCCCCTCTAGTCACAGGTCCCCACCCACCGTGATGGTTCCTTTGCCTGCGGGTCGTTTGTTCTTCAGTACCAGTGGTCGGGTCAGCTTCTTGCTGGACACGATCTGCAAGGTGGATGGAGAGCTCCAGTTATGGCCACAACCCACATACTACTGCCCTTGTAGAAGTAAGATTATATGGATTCTGTTCGAGGTTCTGGCAGAGCTGGGTTCGCAAAAAACATCGACCAGACTGTGCTCAAAGCGACCGTGATAATAGGTCTGCTATTAACATGATTAAACGAAGCAGGTTTTTCATTTCTCGACTTTGCCAACAGAATGGAAAATGGATTGCTGATCTCCGCAGTGGCAGAGAACACGTCTCCAAAATGGGCTGGAGAAGTTCCAGGGAAAAAGCTGCATGGCAGATCATTGCCAGTAAAGGCCAGTCGCCTTCTCCCTGGCTAACTGCAGCTGACGCTCACAGAGTAAGGGGGCGGATCAGCCCATAGGAGCATCAGATGGCGTGTTAAACGGTGTTTATCATGTGACCTGTGCCCAAAGTGGGAGATGCTGACTGATTCTCTGTCAGTCTTCCAGTGAGATGACTGAACCCTGCTTTTTTTTTTTGCAGTTGCTTTTACAAGCATTTGGTGGGTCGTGGGACCACTAGCAATGTGCCATGGAGTGTGTGATTAAAAATACCATTTGGATTTTTTTTTTAAATGTTGGACTCCATGTCGCCCCACAGTGCACAAAGCCATATTCTGCTCGCCATTACGGCACTCATTTTTTTTTGTGGATAATGTGGGTCCTGCCATAATGACCATGGAGTAACGTGGCGCCTAAAGCCAAACCAGTTTAGAATGACAGCTTAAGGGGCTTGCTGAAGGGCCCAATGGTGACATCACTGTGCTGACCTCTCTCTCTCTCTCTCTCTAACATTATTTTCTGCAGGGACTAATCAGTGCACTGTAGGCTGGACTATAAATACGGGCCACGAGTTCCGGCATCCCTGATGATCTCAGCCATACAGGTCTGACTGACTAGGTATGTGTATCTCAGCCATATTTTATCACGGGCATCTCAATCACAAATCTGCACCACCTTTTAAACTTCTGGCTCAAAAAGACATGAAGGACTGGAGAGAACACACACACACACAGCTTTGACACAGATATAGACAGGGCGCGCCCTACAGATACACACTCTGTGGTCATTTTCAACGTGCAGATGGATGTGTCCATCTCATTTTGCTTCCACCAACCAATCTGGGCAGGTATTTCCAGAAAAAAAACTGATTGTTTCTTCATTTCTCACAGGGTTAAAATGTCTGACAGCCAAAGTGCTAAAACCAAAGTGCTCAGGGTCGTGGTTCTGCTTTTTAAGGCCACGTCAGAACCGCAAACCCCAACCTCACACTTAAGTGCAGTTCGTGAGCTTTCAATAGTACTTTCATATGTTAATATTTATTAAACAGAATAGAATATCTTTATTGTCACTAGCACAAGCACACCTGTCACTGCAGAGACACAGCAAGATTTAGTTTGCAGTTTCCGTACTAAACGCAATTTACTGACAATAACCTAACTCAGTGTTTCCCAAACCAGTCCCAGTTCCCAGCACACCTGTAAGGTACTTAGAGCTCCTGATTGCTTTGGTCAGGTGTTCTGGGAACTGGGATAAAACAAAAATGCGGATCTGTCCAGTGTGCCCCGACGACTGCGTAGGGAAACACCGAATTAACTAGAAGTAGAGCACAAAAATAGAAAAGGCGGTAAGTAGTAAATAAATAATGAAAGAAGCATCAAAGTACAGTACAAAACGCAATTCATTGAATAGTATTAGCAGACAGTTTGGGCAGTATAGACAGTAACGACAGAATGAAGAGTGTAAATAGCAGTATAAGTGTCCAGCATTATGCAGCAGTATTAATTTATGCAAGCAGGATATAAAAACCCAATGTGGGTGAATCGGTGTATTAGTGCTGGAGCACTGGGGTAGCTGACAGCGCAGGTTATGGTGGGGGAGGGGGTACTGGTCAGGTGATTCAGGGCAGTTACAGCCCTGGGGGGGGAGGGAGCTGCTCCTCAGTCTATTGATACGGGCCTTATAATTAGGGTGTTTTTAAAGTGAAAGAGAAAGTCAAATCTGTACCAATATCCACCCTAAATATTTTATGAGGCAACTTGAATAGGTATTCAGCTATGACTGATTTACCTTAAGGTGTCATTTTACCACTTGTATTTATGGCTTCCAGATGTTCACTTTAGCCAAAGCTAACATTTTGCACCACGTCAGCCTTTGACAATAAAAAACAACGCGACTTTATCTCTTTATTTCTGCCTCACACACGTTGAGCTCATTAAACCTCCACTCTCTACTCTCTACCGCCGACTGAAGCGGAATCCGCGCGCACCTGTCCCAGCGTGCATTCCAGTTCGCCCAGGAAGTCGTCGTCGCTGAGGTCGACGGTCTTGTTGTCGATGTCATAGACCGCGAACTTCAGCTGCTGCACCAGCTCGAAGTAATAATCCACCATGAACTTCTTGGCAAACTTGGGGTTCAGGCAGTTCTTGACCCTCTCTGTACGGCCCACCTGCCGAAGCAATGCGATAAACAGGTAAGCAGTTTTTAATTAACGTCGTTAAGCTGAAGTGATTATTATAGCGCCGTTTCATCTTTGATGCTCTACTCAATGCGAGGGCAAGAGCCAAGACCTCAAACCACTGTGTCCCGGACGTGTTCATCAACAGGATGCACAGGGGATCCGACTTGGAGCCCACGTCCATGTCCAGCAGGTTCTCGCAGGACACAGTCAGCTCCACCTTGGTGACGCACTGTGCCGCCATCCTGGACCTCCTGGAGACTGACGCGCAATGATGTCAGTACACACAGTGCCACACATATGCACACATATACATTCACATTACTTTTAATCATCTCTCAGTGTTACCTCAAGGGTCACCGGTTCGAATCCCCACCCTGGCTCTGAGCATGTGTGGTTTGCACGTTGGCACAAGTTTTCCCAAGATATCCAAATATATGCAGCTTGGTGAATTGGCTTTTCTAAATAATGCACTGGACGTCACTAAATACATTATAGGTTTACGATATTAGGAGTAGCGCTTTTGGGACAATCACGGTGTAAAGGTTGCTAAATTAAATTTACTTGCACTGTACACACAAACGCACTCGGCCGTAATGCACATAGACGAAATCATTCTGCAGAAAGCAGACAGGAAAAGGGGGCATTTTAGGCCCCAGACCGTATGCCCCTGCAAGCTGGCTTGACGCCTTGTTTGCTCTCACTAAGGTTGTCGCATAGCAACACATGTGCATTACAAAAGCCACGAAGGCTTTGAATGGGTGGAAAACTGTCATCGGTCACAGCCGTTTCACTGGACTGGTTTAGTTGCGCATTCACGGCACAGGAAACACAGAGGTTTTTTTTTTTAAAAGGAGGTTTTCTCGTTTCCTTACGTGTGTCATACCTGTAATGGGAATCACTACCGTGCCACAAAAACAGAAATGATCATAAATACCTTAACACAGTCTGGAAGCTTCTATAAAACACTCTTTTGTTTTTAAGGGCTCAAACCACCTAACCTTCCTACACCCCAAGGGGAATCACACCCTGGAGGCTGGAGCTACTCCCAGATAGTTACTCGCCATAATCTACGTCCCCGGATGCCGGCAGGGGGACAGGCGCCTCCCCATCTGCGTTTTGATGTGACTATGAACCCCAGTAAATGAACTAGGGGCTATAGTTTGCGATTAAAGTAACCGAGGACCGCATATTTCCAAACCACTGTATTGCACAAAAACTCCCTTTCCTGCTGCGTAAACGCCCATCGTCTGGTAAACATTAAACGCCACGTACTAAGAAAAAGGTAATAAAACAAAACACTAAACATAACCAGAGCGCACTGCTGAGGCACTATGGGTTACAACGCATCGGGCCAGGGGTCAAAGTTTTTAGAAGTGTAACAGGGAGACTTTAGGGCTGCAGATTGCGCTGGCGTGTGACGGACCCGCACGGCGCTGATGCGGGCTGCTCCCTCCCGCATACTACAATCCTCAGTAACCCTGTCCGGTAAGTAACACATATGCCTGAAGTCCGCGGACTGATCGGTATCAAACACAACTATCACAAGCATAAACTCACCTATTCAACTAGCGATCGGTCCACTCCAGAGAAACCCTTCAAGGAAATCTAGCGACGCGAGTCGGAACTAGCGATCTGTACGCTCCCCCCGCCGCCCTGCCCGACGTAACAGCGCCCGCCCACACCCAGGGCACTTTCCTCCAACTTGCGGTTTACAGCAGCACCGTTAAAGGAATGTCGCCTGTCAACTGTGTAGTCGGTTTTAAACGAAATCTAGAAATATGTGAACCGATAGCGATACAATTTGAGAAGCGAACGACACACTGCATGAAAAAACAGCGGGTTTATGTTTGTCATTCGTCTGTTGGCGTTTCTGTATTCCCTACCAATCTCGTTTTCTGGTGCTGGTGTTTTTAAAGCACATCCAGAGCTCGTACTCGACACGCAGTTATAAAAATTGACGGATGAATAAATATGACGCTATATCAAGTAATGTGAACTAAAAGAGAAGCCCAAAAGATTCTGAAAATACGAATCATGGAGTTTCCTCTTAGATATTATAATATTGCAGAGTAGGGTAATTCCAATGCGAACCACAACCACTCCTTTTGGTGGAGTGACGTTGCACTAGGAACCATTGTATGAAACCTTTGATTCCGGTCGGAAATGCAAGGAAGTGGCGATTGCGTACGTCATCGTATGTATTCCGGAGCGTCCATAATTCTAGCATTAACCACAAGGGGGAGCTCCGTCGTGGCGGAGTGAAGTCGAAATAAGAACCATTATGTAAGGTGTCCTTGGTTCCAGTCGGAAGTGAAGGGAGTGGTACAGTATCTGTGTACGTCTTCCTTTTTTATTCCGGAGGGTAGCAGCCGGCCATATCACACACAGGCTAAATCTCAATCTATCCCCTACACTCTCGCCCTAGCCACTAGCACTTCATTTGCGTGTGTACGTGGAGCGTTCTCCAAGTCAATCTCAAAGTAATTACTACAGAGTGGGAGTGTACTATAAAAACCTCCGATAGCGAGTCTGCAGTGAAGCCGGCTAAAATCAAGAGGGTCTAGCTGCAGACTCCTGCAGTGTGGATCTACACCCGAAATACATCACCTCCACAGGAAACACATCATCTTTAAGGACGTAAAGTGGAGCTCCTTTTAGGTTTAGGGTATTCGATTTAGGGTTATTTGCTGTTACACAGAGTTGAGGTTACATGTTTCCTGAGAGGAAAAGCCCATGGATCAAGATATACAAGAACATGGGCACTTCCAGCTCCCAGCCCTAAGCATGGTCACCTGCACTGTGAATCACCCTCAGTAAAAATCTCACAGATGATGGAATCAAATGAAAATCTCTCCTCAAGTCTCAGGATTACTATAAAGTTGTATATTTGGGATGGTTCTGTTCACCTGACCATAAAGCGTTCAGTCTTCCTGCAAAACAAAAAAACACCGTGTAATCAATTACTTATTTCCTCTGTCTTAAATAATATGATTGCAAGGCCAGCTGCATGGAAAATCATTATGGAATACATTTTGAAGTGAAATTTTATGTTAATATATCAGAAACTAATATTGATAAACATCCAGATGAAAGTATTATTGTAGCAGGCCTGTAGGCACGAATGCATTTCTGGGGTCCAGTAATCCTATTGATAATTCACAACTTTTATATTTCTTCATATACTGAAATGGTCCATCTGGATATAATTAGTTTGAAGAATGTAATGATGGCATGAAGCCACACAACATGCCCTGTTGAATAACTAATCATTAGTTAACATGTAAACATGCATAAAGCAAAGTCTCACCTTTTTAAAACTCAAGACCCTACCCCCACCCACCCACTGAAAAACTTTTAAAGGACCCCCTTTGTCAAACAACTTAACTATCAGTGTGTCATACCTATAATATAATATAATATAATATAATATAATATCAGTACTCATAAAACATACCAAAAACACCAGACATTGATACACATTTCTATTATAAGGTAACATGAGTCAAACTGCAAGGTAAGAGTCATTCAGTTGGAAATCTACCTTGGTGAAACCTCACTTTTGGAGCAGTATACGGGAGGGAATCTTCCATTCAGAAACAATTTTATTTTAATCCGACATCGAAGCTGTTGCTTCTCTTTAGACTGAGGGCACTGTTGCAAAAAGCTATTTTAGTTACATCCAATATACTTTCGATTTACATTAAAGACCCATAGATTATTTGGATCACTATTCTTACCTTAAATATTGTAACATAACAATTATTTTATGTATTTTAGAAACTCTGTTACAGAAACAGAATGTATTTATTTTGTAAACTTTATGGTACATGTGAGGTATACCTGCCTATTTAGCATAGAAGACTCTTATAGCAAAATCAGAGAAGTGTGTAAACATTCCTGTTAGATGTTTGTTCTACACACATTGTTTGTCACTGACACAGCAAATGCTGCAATATATTGTAATATTGTAGACGCTTTTCATTTGGAAGCTCTTGGGATGTGCAGTAATTATTAAATAACAGCACATGCAATGACAGCAGAGCAATGAGAGCTTCTGTCGACACCCATAGTGACAGGTGCTTCCTGTGTCTGGGGGACTGCAGTGAGGGCATCTTCAATTTTTATGGCAATACATCATCCTCAATATTTTTTTCACACTGTTCTGTTTCCCATGTGCAGAGCATTGTGGATAGTAGAAGTGGTAGTGGAGTTGTACAGTATAAGCCTTTATGGAACTGCGTGAGCCTATATGGAAAGTCATTGGACCATTTATTCGAGATCCTAGATATTGAGGTCACTTTCCTCCACTAGTTTACTTTTTGTCAGCACTAGTTGGATATTTCGTCACACTAGTTTGCCATACTAGCTGAACAAAACCTCTCACCAGTCATTCTTTATCAGCAACTAGTTAACTAGTGAAGGCCAAAATGTGTGCTAGTTAAAGCCTCCTTTGACCATAAACTAGTATGGTTCAAAATATTTAATAGTAAAACTATCCATCCATCCATCCATTTTCTTAACCGCTTATCCTACTGGGTCACGGGGGGTCCGGAGCCTATCCTGGAAGCAATGGGCACGAGGCAGGGAACAACCCAGGATGGGGGGCCAGCCCATCGCAGGGTACACTCACACACCATTCACGCACACATGCACAGCTACGGGCAATTTAGCAAGTCCATTTAGCCTCAGCATGTTTTTGGACTGTGGGGGGAAACCCTACGACGACATGGGGGTCCCAGAGGTGTGAGGCAACAGTGCTAACCACTGCACCACCATGCCGCCCCTCAGATTGAATCTATTATTTATTAAACATAAATGAGCAGGTGGCAGCAAAGCACGTATAAAGAAGAGGCCATCAGCAGTACAAAGCACCGGCTGTACAGGTTCCCAGCACCCAAACCTCCTTGATTAACTGACTCTCATGGTCTGACTAGACAGACTGAGCAGGGCTGCGTGAAAGAGGCCTCACTGCAGTTAGCATAACCATTTATTTTACAGCTCTTCTGTCTCATTCTACTCCATAAAGGTCACATCCCCCTTCCAGCTTCCTCTGACGCAAGGAGATTCATGCACAAATAAATGGCTACAGCATAAACGGAAACACTCCTGAAATATAAAAAGATACATTTCATACAAATACAGCCTTGGGGTTTGTTAATTCATTTACACTAAAAGCGAGTGTATGCTAATCATTTTAATGGGATTAAGAAGCTTGCATTTTTAATCACAATTCCCTAAGACCTGTGGTTTGTATTGGCCCCTCCCTCTGCCTCTCTCTGATTGGTTCCCTCTTTCTACAGGAGCTCCAGTGCAGCTGAATGGCAATGATGGTGCAGATCAGATAAAACACACCAGTCCCAGCTTTCAGTACAGCATCCAGAACCTGCTCCCACCTGTCAGACATATAATACACCAGTGTGTCTGTCAGTCACACGTATCACATTTAAACCTGAAGAACAAAACAGTGAATCTATTCTGACTGAATTAAAACCACCTTGATAATCGACAGCAGCACCGATCAGCTTAATCCTACATACAGAGTATTTAACACTGGCCTTCGCTGCAATGAAAAACCACCTACAGACATGTGAGCCAGTCTACACACCATTAGCAACAATTCGTCCCCACAAGAATGAAAAATGCCTGAATTATGTTGCAAACTACATGGATTTGTCTGGATTTGTATACATAAGTGACTGGCTGTACGTCTGCGGAAAATGCTGTGATTTTGTCATATTACAGACTGATCATAAACTAGAAGATACACACTCTATATTAGAGATATCAATTAGCCTGACTATGTGTTTTTGGATTGTTGGAGGAAACCCACACAGTCTGAGAAAAATATGCAAACTCCACGTAAAATTGGACATTGGTACACCTGTGAGGGAGGCATATAAACATTAATAGTGATTCAATATCATATACATATGATCAATATCTATATACATATCTCAAGTAGAGTCTAGAAGCCGAGACAGATTCCGGTAAATTGAGCAAGATGGATGGATTTTACCTTGCTACTAAGGTGAACCAATAGAGCAGGAGAATTGTGTTTGTTATACTTTTGAGCTCAGGTTGTTGGTTTTTTGTGACCAATCAGGATTTAGAAGTCCTTATTGGGAATTGGGAGTTATGGTTTATCAACTGGTTGCTCTGTGTGCTCCGTGTCACTTGGTACCGAGTGCCAGAGTGTGATGAGAGCGCTTTGCTGGAATTGCTGGAATAAAAGATATTTTCTTTACTCACCAAACTGAGGTACAGACTTTTATTCTAAGTGACTCTCTATGTTATCAGAGAGGATGATATATAATTTTTCTACTACATACACAGACAGAGCAGAAGCCAGATTCAAACCCTAAACATGGAGGTGTGAAGCAACAGCACCACCTACTGGAACACCGAGCCACTAGCACAGAAAGTACAATCCCAGCAAATAACCTTATTTCACAACAGCTGATAAATAGGGGATTATCCCCACAAAGAAGCACAAAGCCCTTTGTGAGTGAAAATGCTGGGTTAATTAATATTTTTCTATTTATATTCAAGCATAAATGATTCAAAGGCAGATTTAAATCAGTTAGTTATGTTTGACAGTTATATGAACTGGAATCTGCAGGTTTCCAGCAGCACACCAATACCAGCCAGTGTCCTTCCTCTCCAGCCCACTCATTGTCACAATGAAGGTTTTATTTTCTGTGTCATCCCAGATCAGGACAGGCCTCCCATGAAAACTCACTGATCTCTGTGATGCACAGGAGCCCCCAATCTTACACCACATCCTATGTCTTTGGTTGTTTCCATAGTAACACTGAACACTGACACTGTCTCCATCCACACCCGTCACCTCCTGTTTGTCCACTGACAGCCCTGGAGGACTTGAACACACAGATAAAACACTCAAAGATTTGCACAGCAATGAAATGTTTATGAATATCAGCCCATTACAACATGCATATGTAAATGTTTGCCAATAAACTGACATTTCTTAACATATTACTTATCATATTTAACCTCATGATATCACCCAATTTAGCTGACACTGTTACTTCTTCCAAGTCTCATTTATTATATTGAATGAAATTAAAATGCAGATTTTTAAAATATTAAATATTAATATTAAATATAATATTAATATTAACCTGATCACCAACATCTGAATCTCCACTGATCTTCACACCACATGAATAATAATCAGACTCCTCAGCTGTCAGATTGTTGATGGTCACAGTGAAGACTCGCTGGTCAGGATCATCTCTGACTGACACTTTACCCTCCTCTGGAGAGTCAGTGTGTACTATGGGAGTACATGACCTCACATCATGCCATTTGCACCAGTATTTCACATTAGTTTTATATCTGTCATCATAGAAACATGGGATGGTGACAGATCTTCCGCTCTGTACAGACACCTGTTTCAGTGTATACACACCTGGAATTTATGAATGTATGATAATTACCAAGCTGATTAACTCTGTCCCTCTTACAGCATTTATATACAAATTAATAAAGAGGCAGAATATTAAACACAGAGCATTAAATATCCATTCATCCATCCATTTTCCAAACCGCTTATCCTACTGGGTCGCGGGGGGGGGGGGGGGTCCGGAGCCTATCCTGGAAGCAATGGGCATGAGGCAGGGAGCAACCCAGGATGGGGGACCAGCCCATCGCAGGGCACACTCACACACCATTCACTCACACATGCACTCCTACGGGCAATTTAGTAACTCCAATTAGCCTCAGCATTTTTGCCCTGTCCTGCCGGCGCATGACCTGCCTGCAGGAGCTTTGCCCGAGGCACTGCCTCTGCCTGCGCATGACCTGCCTGTCCTGCCACTTGCTGCAGCTGATTCGCCAGAGGCACTGCCTCCTCCTCCGCCTGCAGCAGCTGCTGCGCCCGCGGCCCCTGCAGCTCAGCCCACGGCTGCTGCAGCTGCTGTACCTGAGGCCCCTCTGCCTCCGCCTGCAGCTACTACACCTGAGGCCCCTCTGCCTCCGCCTGCTGCTTCTCCGCCAGAGGCCCCTCTGCCTCCGCCCGAGGCCCCTCAGCCTTAGCCCGTGGCCCCGTCCACGCCAATGACTGCTGCCCTTGTGACTCCTGTCCCGGTCCCTGACCCCACTCCAGTCCCCCCAACTCCAGTCCCTGAGGAGGTCCCGGACAGTCCGACTATTGCTCCTTCCTCCTTTGAGGAGGAGGAGTTCGAATGGGACCCCTCGGAGACCTCTCTGGTAACTCCTCTTCCCTCGCCCGGCGAGGTCGACCCCAACCTAACCCTCACATGTCTGTGTCCCGGAAGGGGATAGGACACAGGTGCAGGGTTAGGGTCCCATTTACCCTGACCCCTGGCTCGCCCTCGCTCGCCTTGGCTAGGGCTCGGGGGGCGTCTACGGGTCCTAGGGCTCTGGGTCTGCGGTCGCCTGCAGGTCCCCCTCCGATGCATCGTTGCCCTGCCTCGGCCCCACCTCTAATGCCTCGTCGGTCGCCTGCGGGTCCCCCTACTTCGGTGCATTGGGGGACGTCACCTTGGCGTCGCCTGCTGCGGCTCCCCCTCCCTCCTTGCCTTCATCGCTGTCACCTTCAACTTCCTCGTCACCTTCCCTGGTGCCCCCTCCGACTTCTTCCTTGTCCCGTTCACCAGTCCCTCACCCTGCCTCCTCAGTCCCTCCGAGGTCCCCTCCTGCTCCGGCCTTCCAGTCGCCTGCGGCCCCTCCGGCTGCCGTCCGTCGCCCACTGTGGCTCCCTCGGGCTCCCCTTTGTCCCCCATCCTTTACTCCTTGGTCTTCCGTCTCTGTGCCTCCTGTGTTTGTTCCTCGTCCCTTTGCTCCTCCTGCCTCCGCTCCTCGTCCCTCTGTGGCTCCCATGTTCACTCCCAGCCCTTTTATTCCTCCATTCTCTGTTCCCTCCGTGTCTCCTCTCCTCATCTGTCTGTCTGCGTTTCCTGTCTTGTGTCAGGTCCTGTCCTGGCTTCTGCCCATGTGCTTGTGTTGTCTGTCCGTTCTGTTCCCAGTTCCCCATTAATGGTCGTGTTCTTGTTTTCCAGGTCCTTGTCTTTCATCCGTCGCCTCAGCACAGAGTGCGCGGGAGGGCGTTCTGTCATGCCCAGCTCGTTGTATCCTCGTGTGTGTCACGGCCCCTGATTATCCACGTGTCCTTCCCCGATCATGCCCAGCTGTATGCTGTTATTTCGCCTTGTCTTGCCAGACAAGTAGTCCACGTCTTGCTCTGTCTGATGTCCGTCATTGACGTTGTGTAATGTTGTGATGTTACTAATGTAATGATATGCGTCCTCACTATGTTCCTGGTCTCCCCAATAAATCCCCAGTTTTCCCCATCTTTGGCCTGCCTACCTCGTTCTTCCCTGCCTCCTGCCTGTCAGCCTGCTCGTCCTTACCCACAGTTCATGACACTCACAATGTAATAAAAACCTGTTATTTTGATGTTGTAGGGACCATTTTTTGTCCTCATAAGGAGAAACTCAGTTTTATAAAAATTTGTGACAGTAATTAAAAACCAAAAATACCAAAAAGACTGCTTTGTTTGTATTTTGTTGTTTGGTTACTTATGCTTAAGGTTAGGGCTGGGTAGGGGTTAAGGTTGTCATTGCTGGGATTAGGGTTTTGCACATAGAAATGTGCAAAGTCCCCACAAAGATATGAATACAGGTCTGTGTGTGTCTGTGTCTGTGTGTGTGTGCCCTACGACAGGTTGGTGTCCCATCCTGGCTTGTTCCTTGCATGGATGGATGGATGGAGGGGAATTTACACCCCTGAAGGGAGGTAAGGAGCGTGTGCTGATACAGCGCGTTGCCGCAACCACCATACGATGAGAACCCGAAAGCAGCCGTGCGGCAGGTGATACCTCAGCCCCACACTAGTTCGGATGCAATGGAACAGTGTGAAGTTTTCTCCGGTGGCTGGAGAGTCAATCCTGCCACCAAACCCCAAATTTCCCCCTAAAAGTTGCAGGACCCCTGATGTAGCCCATTTAAACTGATACTGTTACTTCTCTCTGATTGTATTTATCACATAAATGATAAATGTGCATATTTGGACCCTAATGTACAAAAACACAGGCTGATTCATTCCTTTTATTTCTTTTAATTCCATCCTTATTTACAAATAAATTCTTTACAGTCATTTTCAGCTCAAACAATGAACATTTGCATTCATGCTTACAGTATATAGAAATATATGTATGAAAAGGGTCTGATCAGATATTTTGTACAGACATCTTACCTTCAGTGACTGACAGGTAAACCCGATCTCCAACATCTGAAGCTCCACTGATATTTATAAAGCATGAGTACCAACCAGAGTCCCCAGCTGTCAGATTGTTGATGGTCACAGTGAAGACTCGCTGGTTAGGATCATCTCTGATTCACATGTTACCCTCCTGTGGAGAGTCAGTGTGTACCAAGGGAGTACATGGCTTCCAATAACTCCCTTTACACCAGGATTTCACCTGAGGTTTACACAAATCATCATAAAAACAAGGGATGGTGACAGATCCTCCACTCTGTACAGTCACCCATCCGACTGTGGACACACTGTCAGCACCTGCAGGGAGAACAGAACAACCAACTGAATTCACATTTTCCACATCACAGTATCTCTAAGTAACTGTATAATATCTGTATAATACTTCGATTAGGGTCATATTTGTTTATCAGAACCATGACGATGTATAAAAGACAAAGACTGTCATTTTGTCAAAAGAACAAGGGAGAGACACAGGAAAACAAAACTGGTGTTTGATCTTGGGAAGGGCTACAGCGGGATGTGGGATCGGGAATCTGAGCCTGGGAGTGTGTTCTAGGGTCTGAGAGGAAAACCAGGACCTTAAATCACTGGTAATAAGGCACAGGGGAGGTGAATGAATGGGCTTGTCACTGTGTGGGACGACCACAACCCTTTGATACTAAGGCTTCGTTTGCAAACTTGATTCTGTGGTATTTGACTTAAAAATGAGATACAGAAAGTATTTAAATGTATTTTATTTCAGCCGTCCATCTTCCACATGCTTATCCTGTACAGGGTCAGTACAGTACAGCGGGTGTGGAGCTGATCTGAAGCAGCACAGAGCACAAGGCCGGGGAACACCCAGGACAGGATGCCAGTCTGTCGCAGGGCAAACACTCACACACAGTCACTATGGGCACTTTTAGAGGCACCAGTTCACCTGAACCACGTGTCTTTGGACTGCGGGAGGAAACCAGAGAACTGACAGGAAACCAGCATAGATACAGGCAGACCATGGAAACTACCCACAGAGAGCTGGGCTGGATATCGAAACCACATGCCTGGGGGTGTGAGGCCCCCACGCTGCCCCCAGTCTCTACCAGCTAGAGGTTAACTAGCTCTCCAAACCCACTGTAGAGTGAAAGACAACCAGGTCTAATCTCGACCTCTGAGGTTGATCTTGAGCCCTGATAAACAGAGACCTGCTCCAGTAGCGCATGAAGTTGGGTGTTTAGATCCCACTGACTGTACACACAGAAATGACAGATGGCATCTCGGCTGTCTGCTCACATAACCACCTGTGCTGCTGAAAAGACCCCAGTAAGATCAATTGTCAGCCTCACAGAAAATCACAGAGTACAAGAGACAAGGGCATCTTATCTGCAGTAACAGTGTATTTTTACTGATTGATCACTAAAAGGGCGAGCTGACAGCATCACACAGTATATCATACTTACAATATCATTAACCTGATTCATGATAGATTGGTCATACCTTAAATATCACTGTTCCTTTAATAGTTTGCAAACACTTCAAAAGACAAATGAGAGCTGCTCTTTTAAAAACTAAAGAAATAAAAAATTCATTAGGAGACATTTTCCACTTTTGGAATTACAGTGGAAACCGCCTATACTGATCACATCTGTCTGGGCAAAATTGATCACTATAAGCGGATGATCGTTATAAAAGATTTTTTTTCGTCTTTATGTCTCAGGCAGATTACCATCTAATTGAGGTTTGTACATGAATATAAGGTAATAAAATGGACAGCGTCGCTATTTACTGTACTGTACAAATTAAATTACTGAACTGTGCATAATTCAAATATGCTATAATACAGTACAATACTGCACATAAATATTCAGTTCAATACAATTTTATTTACACAGCACATTTTCACAAGATTACATTGTTTCAAAGCGCTTATTGTAGTTTTGCTGCTACATCTCAGTGACTTGTTTTTGGCGGCTTTCATGTATGTGCCTATGTTTGTCATTGAAAGAAAATTAATTTCTTTTTCATGTCATGTTTTCTGTGCCTGCTGCATTAGCCTCAGGTAGCTAGACAGAAGCAGACGGGTTACCGCTAGGTAAAGTACAGAGCGATCAGAGTAAAGTAAAAAAAATAATAAAAACAATTACCTCAGTTAAATTTTTTTCCATAGGATGTCATGTTGACAACTGGATTATGTAAAAATGTGAAATTTGTTAAACTTGAAAAAGTATTCACCATTTCCAAGACAACATTATTGTAACTAGCAGCAGATCTCTATCATGATCTCCAAACTGTAGCTGACAGTGTGTGAGGAGCAGGAGAGAGATCTCTACTCAGTACCACTGTAATGAGTGACACTCACCTGTGAGCCCAGCAATGAGAAGAAACAGCAGCATCAGAGGATCCATATGTGTGTGTGTCACTGAGCCCAGATCTGTGGAGACTGACAATCACTTCCTCATCCTCTGTACCTTCACTGTCTCTGTCGTTGTTTATTCTCACACACAGCAGTAGGAGGAGTGGACACTAAAGAGGAAGTAAAAAAATCACAAGGCTAAATGTTTAGCAATTCAGTAAGTCACTCTAATATTATTTGTCTGTAGAGCAGAAGATAAACTATTGAAGCATAGACTCCATTAATACAATTTAAATATCAGCATGAATAAAGATGATGCATGAATTAGTGTTAATGTGTATTTATACTGTGATGTTGCTCATATGAAACATATATTTGTTTGATCTCTCTGTTACGTTACAGCCCAGGCCCCCACCATCCACACAGATAGCCCGCAAACACACCTCGCAGCCATGCACATACACCATACACACATCCCCACAACATACACAAACACCCACACACAGAGACAAAAAGACATAGGCCCATGCACTCCGGACTGCCCTCCGACGTGCGGAAGAATGCAGTATGCACCGTAGTATGCACGGCATACACCCACCCCGAGGTATTACATGTGTGCGTGGCATGTTGTTGAATGAGGGGGGAGAGGGGCTGGGATTCATAAGGCCAGGGGGCAGATTATTCAACCCCTGGCAAAAGAGAGCCAGCTAACCAGCTGGCTCAGTAGGCACCCCAGCCCCCCACCGCCGAGCGGGAAGGAGTGGACACGAGGACACCCCAGGGCACCGCCAGCGCCAAAAGCCACCCCGAAGGGCGTGCCCAGACCCAAGACACGCCACCCCCAACACTGTGCAGGCCGGACTCCCCGACATGGACTGATCCCCCCGGCGGCACCCCGGGGGAAGCACAGGCCACCCCGGCGCAGGGAGGCACCCACAGAGGAGATGGCCAGGCCCCGAGCGCCAGAGCCCTGGACCCTGTACCAGGCCTGCACCGATGAGGCCAACCGCCCATCCCAGGGCCAGCCCCTGCCACCACCAGCACTCCAAACCCCACACCCCATGACCACCAGGCAGCACTCGCTCAAGCTCCCCCCCACCACCCCCAGCCAGGGAAAACACCCAGACATTACAAGACAGCAGCCACAGCCCCCCAGCCCCAAGAAGCCACTAGACACCCATAGCTCGAGGGCCCAACCCCACCACCTGCCAGGATCCCGCGGAGATGAGACCACAGTCAACCACCCCCCCTATATAACGGAATTGGTCAGAGTGGACCAGAGAGAATCCATCCATCCATTTTCCAAACCACTTATCCTACTGGGTCGCGGGGGGTCCGGAGCCTATCCCAGAAGCAATGGGCACGAGGCAGGGAACATCCCAGGATGGGGGGCCACCCCATCGCAGGGCACACTCACACACCATTCACTCACACATTCAATCCAATTAGCCTTTGTGTCATTATTTATGCTGTGCATTGAGCATATGGCAACATTGGAGGAAATGGGAAGGTAACAGAAATGTGATGCAGAGAAAAAATAGTGAGAAAACGTGGATGGAGCCTTAAGTGAACTAAAACAGTGCAGGAGCCAAAGCAACATCGCAAACTGACAACAGCAATCAACAGGGGAAAAACAAGGGACAAAAATAAAAAGAGAAATAAAAAAATAATAATAATACTAATAATAATAATAGTAATAATAAAAGAAGAGAGACGACAACAATACCTTAAGCTCATTAGACCGGCAATTACTATTATATCTAGATCAATCTGCAAAACGTCGAGAATGTTGGTGTGGATACAGATCACCTGTTGCAGATTCAGAGCAGCCAGGGGGTGGAATTCTGGTCGCGATAGAGCCGTCCGTTGACATACAGTTTGTCGACCACGATGACAGCACGAGAGACTTCGTCAATGAATTTTTTCCGTATAGGGAACAGGGTCTTCCTTCTTTCCAGGATCTCCTTAGGAAACTGGTCGTTGATGCTAAAGTTTGTTCCTTTTAATTCTTTGCCGCGGCTTTTAACCAGTTCTTTTTGTTTAAAGTGCTCGAATTTGGCCACTATTGCTCTGGGTCTGCGTCCGTCGGGTCTCTTCCCTCCTAGGCGGTGAACTCGATGGAAGCTGATGGTTTTTGCTGTGTCCTCCGGGAGTTTTAGCTGAGTTAGAATGAACTCTTTCACCATTGTTTCTGGATCCTCATCTGCTTTCTCAGGGATGCCTGAAATTACTAAATTGTCTCTCATGCTGCGGGCTGGAGGTCAATGACAGTTTCTATAATTTTTTTATTTTCCTCTGAAAGGTGTGCCATTCCATCTGTGAGGGATTTTACCGATTCCCCGAGGGTCGCATTTTCTGCAGCAAGTGATTCCACCTGCTGTTGGATGTACTCCACTGACTCACGCAAAGCCTGGAACTCTTTATGGAGAATTTCCATTACGGACAGACGCGCATCTAAGCTGGATAGTCATTTATCTATAGACTCCAAAATGTCCGTCACGTCGTTGGTATTAGGAGAAGCCGCTTTCGGCGGATTCCTCGGGGCGGCTTCTCTTGGAGGACGAGTTGTTTTTACAGGTGGAGGAAGTCTGCGTTTTGTCTGAGTTCCCCATAGCAATTCTCTCGAAGCACTTGTCTATAAAAATTTCTAAACTGTTCAGAATTTCACTGTGCTCCAGGGTGATAAAGTTTTTACAGATGCAACTGAAATGCATTTTGATTACCTTTAAGGCTGTCTAAAGATAAATTGGTGTGGAAAGAATCCGAGGTCTCACGTTGTTACAGCATGCCGCTGCCCCAACGGAGGACACTGCTCGTACAATCCTCCTGTGTGCCCTACAACTAAGATGGCTAAATTGAATTACAAACCTTCAATTAATTCAGTATAGCGTTATTTATAGAGCACATATAACTCAGTATGAAATGTCCAATGTGGTCCTTGCTGATGCAGACGTATGTTCCCAGTGCTCCCATACTAGTATCCATGATTCCTTTCATGCTTTGTGGACTTAGCAACCAGCTCACATTCTGGGCAGCAGTAACTCAGACATTACCATCTATACTGAGTTATAGGATATAATAATGCCAAAATTGGAAGCATAGAATTGTCCAAAATGTCGTGGTATGTTGAAGCATTAAGAGTTCCCTTAACTGGTATTAAGGGGCCTAACCCAGTCCCTGAAATGCAGCCCCATACCATTATCCCTCCTTCATCAAACATTACAGTTGGCACAGTGCAGTCAGACAGGTCATGTTCTCCTGACATCTGACAATCCAGACTCATCCATCAGACTGCCTGACAGAGAAGCATGATACATCACTTCACAGGTCACGTTTCTACTATTCCAGAGTCCAGTGGTGGCGTGCTTTACACCACTCCATCCGACACTTGGCACTGCGTTTGGTGATGTGAGGTTTGAATTTCTCAGTGCACAGTTTTTGTGCAGGAGTTAATGCCAGAGAAAGTTTGGAACTCTGCAGTTACTGAGTCAACAAAGCATTAGCAACTTTGCACCTTAGCACTCTGTTACATTATGTGGCCTGCCACTTTTTGGTGCAGTTTTTGATATTCCCAAAGACATTCACTTTGCAATAATACCACTGACAGTTCACTGAGGAATATATAGCAGGAAAGGAATTTCAAAAACTGCCTAATTGCAAAGGTGGCATTCCGTGATAGTACCATGCTTGAATTCACTGAGGTCTTCAGAACGACCCACATTTTCACAAATGTTTGTAAACCTGTCTGCATGGCTAGGTGCTTGATTTTATACACCTTTGGCAATGGGTCTCAGGGAAACACCTGAAAAGTTTAAATCTACCATGTTACATGGCTTCACTGTATTTCCCTCCACAATGATCATCTAACTGGTGAAGTTGAAGACAGAGCTGAAAATTAGTTAAATCATGACTTCAAAAGTTATCCAAGTGACAAGAGATTCTGAAAAATCAGAGATGGAACTACTGGTTGGGCTGGACATCGCCTGCTTTTTCTAAATGAAGTTTCAAACTACTTAATTAATGTATGTAAATATGTTTTATAATGTTTAAACAAAAAGCTTTTTAATGGATTTGCATCTTATATATCCTACAGTGTGCTTGTGCATTTGATTCCTCCTTGATTCGGGTGAAACAGAAAATAACTGGCAAGAGAGACAGAGAGAAACTTCTGGGAAGATTTGTTGTCCAAAGTTGAACTGAGTACCCAAACCCTTTTGGATGTCAAATTTCATCTAGGTTCTTCTAAATAACCTATTACCCACTGTAATCCTTTCAATACCAACCTAGTAGACTTAGCATCACTGCCAACAAAATAAGAGGGTTATAGTTAAATTAGATAAAGGAATTTTATGTAAAATTTGCCAATCCAGGTTTTCAACACCATGGACAGCATCCTACTGTTGCTTAAAGGGGCATTATCATGCTCACTTTCAGTTTAAATTTTTATTTTTAGGCTCTACTAGAACAGAGTTTGCATTCTTCAGTGTTCCAAAAACACATATTTTTTCTAATTAATGCACATCTCTATTCACCCTCTGTCTAATCCCACCCCCAATGAGTCCAGTGTGGTTTGATTGGTCGGCTTACCCTTTTTTCCCCTGTCTTGCAGTCTGCAGACGGATCCTTGAAGGAAGGCAGCCAATAAGCATTGTGTTATGAAGAGACCTCATCGTGTTGTGAAAATAAGGGCTGGAATTCCAATGAGGTGTTTTAGGCAGATGAGAGAAGAGTGGTTTCTGTGGTGAAAGTTACTCCCTTTGCTATGTACTTTGCGTCTTAAGACTTTACAGACTGTTTACATGCACCTGAAGCCATAAAACACACTAATAGAAAGGGAAAAGCATAATAGGTCCCATTTAGTGAGTATTATACCAGTTTCCAATACATTATTTTATATGTATATTTCTTTTGATGTTGACTAGAAGCTATGTGATGTCTTTCTCCCCTTTCCCCTTATCAGATAAGTAAGAGCTGCTGTCAGCTGAGACAAGCTGGTGTGATTAATTTCAATTCAATTCAACATTACTTCTGTCATGCATTTTCACAACATTACATTGTCTCAAATCACTTTACCTTATCCCTGCCCAAAGCCCCCAGAGAGCAAACCAGTGGCAAGGAAAAACTCCTTAGAAGGAAGAAACCTTGGGAGGAACCAGACTCAAAGGGGAAGCCCATCCTCCAAGTGCCGGCACAGGAAGTGATATGAGCAAAATGGCAAGGTCCCAATTCACACTGCCTACAGTATATTTTAAGATTTGAGTCTCAAAGTGGGCAGGTGATGGCAGGCAGGTGCTGGTGCTGCTTCAGATGACAGGAGGAACTGTGGTACAGCAACAGGGCATGCAGGAGAGACGTTACAGGCTGAGAAAAAAGCGGGCGGTCCTGATTTCATGTCTTTCATCACACTACAAGATGGTCACTGATTGGTGGGCTCTGAGGGGGAGCTGTGATCTGAAAACCACAACCATTTACATTTAATTTTGAAATATTTGTAAAATATTAATTCAATCAGAATATTTATTAAATCAAAATAATGTCAAATATACAATTTTAAGAATTAATAAGCAATGCAATAAGATTATTACTTTCACTAATGAATAAACCAATTTTAATCTTTGAGCAGCAGGTGGCAGCAAATCACGTGTGAAGAAGAGGCCATCAGCAGTACAAAGCACTGGCTGTACAGGTTCCCAGCAGACAATACAAACCTCCTTGATTAACTGACTCTCATGGTCTGACTAGACAGACTGAGCAGGGCTGCATGAAAGAGGCCTCACTGCAGTTAGCATAACCATTTATTTTACAGCTCTTCTGTCTCATTCTACTCCATAAAGGTCACATCCCCCTTCCAGCTTCCTCTGACGCAAGGAGATTCATGCACAAATGGCTACAGCCATTTATTTTTCTACTTATTAATCTATTAATTATTTTAATGATTGGTCGATTAATCTAAGCGATTAATTTTCCTGCAGAAAATCACATTACGCTTTTAAGTTAGTTTTTTTTTTAAATAACAAACTGTATGTCACTGCAGGGCTATAGAGAATAACTACTCTAATAATTACGTAGTGATATTGAAGAAAGACATGTCATCGACTACGTCCACTAATCATAGCAGCCTTAATGCATATATCAAGAAAAAGGTGTGTATATACAAAATGGTATTTTAATACGTATTATATCTGTTTACGTGATAAAGACCTAAATATATAAGCTATTTGCTTTAAATATGTGACTCATGTTAGAGAAAATGTAAGTAAACTATGGGGACAGAAAAATCACTGAATAACAGGAATGACTGACATATAGTGCCAAAGAGATACGGTGCAAAGACAGAACTCATAGTACAAAGTAAACGTAGTGCACTATGTAGGGTAGGTTGTACATTTGCCTGCACTTTGCAGCTTACCTTGCGTTGACTCTTTGTAGTACGGACCCCACAACGGTGGTGGAATTATAAGGGGCTGGTCATCAGGGGGCATGGATTTTGTGGCAGTTTCTTTGTTGTCCATATCAAACTGAGCATAGAGGCGCTTAAGCTGGTTGGTGTTGCTGGTGGAGGGAGCTGCATTTGTGGGTTTCTATTCTGCAATGGCTTGAATGTCCTGTGTATTAAGACGAACTCGCGGACTATTATGTCGCCCACATAACATAGAATGAATTGAGTTGTTTACTGTCCTCCTGTTATTGTAATATTCTGGGAAGTTGTGATTGTTCAACTCCACTACGCACAGTTAGGAGCAACTCCAACTTCACCTAGCAGAAATATGTAGTCTAACAAAATACAGTTTAAAGAAGGTAGCCTACCTGGCGAAATTGCAAACAAACATATTGTGGTGTTGGTGAGCCAAGCACCGTCTGGTCAATTTGCACATATCCCAGGATGCCCTGCCTGCAAGGTGTAAATAGCCCTTGTGTTATTGTTGTTATTCTTATTAGTTATGTTCTTTATTGTTGCGCGTGTGGTTACCTGTGCCTTGCGTGTATCCTGTCTGATCCTTATGTGTAATTAGCTTTCATAGGTCTCCCACCGTGCGTGTATCTTACAGTTCAGCATCTAACAACCCTGTGATTCATGTATATAATCAGTTGCTTGTTGGGTGCTTGTTGGGTGCCTAATGTAGTCCCTTTCAGGACTGCTAAATAAAAGAGCTTTAAAGATATCTGTATTCTAAGTGTGGCGTTAAGGCTGGAACCAACAAATACCACAATGGTGTCAGAATTGGGATTGGGACTACAATCCCACTTACCCTGCTCCGAGAAACCTTGAAGAAGAAATTGCCAAACTGGAGCAAGGGATTGTCAGAGGACTTTAGGTGAGATGTCGGACACAGGTGCCTGAAGGAGCCAGTGAACCAAGAGCTCCCAAACAGGAGAGAAGACCCAGTGATCTCCCACCAAGGGAAGCCCTGCTCACTCCACCACCACCAGCCGTCCGCCTGCCAAAGTACAGTGGGAACCAACCCTGGGAGCTATTTGCTGTACAGCTAGAGCTTGCCGCCAAGGACAATGTCTGGGATGACCAGACTGCAGCTGTCCACCTTGAGTGGCGGAGGGGAGCTGAGGGCCTGTCAGCTTTTTGGCACTCAGCAGCGGCACAGAGGGGAGCGGCTTGGAATCCTGGCCGCTGATATCGAAGTACTTACCCGCCAGGCATACCCTAACTACCCTGCAGAAGTGCAGGAAGACCTAGCCCTGCAGTCCTTCTGCTCAGCCCTTCTTCCAGACCATCCAACAGCAACAAGTGCGGCTGTCAGCACCAGCTAGCATACAGCAGGCCGCCCAGTTGCATTCAGTGACAGGGGAGACTATCCCTATGCAAGGCTGTTGCAGAATACAACTCAGGATGGGGTGCGTGCTGGTCTCCCATGACTTCTGGCTCGCTCCAAGGATATAATTAAGTAACATAGTTCTATGTACATTATTGTAAAGGGGTGCTTAAATGATCTAACGTCAAAGTTAACATTACATACTGTAAGGCTAAGTATCGCTAACATTGAGAAAGAACCAGCTTGTTTTTGTCTGCTCAAAGCCTCATTTAATTGTTGATACAGTTTTAATTAATTTTCCTTAGATATATACAATAAGGTAATGTAATCTGTTATACCATTAATTTACTGGTTTTTCATGTAAGTTAACTGGGCTAGGGCCCTTTTGCTTAAGGCATCATGTATTTTGGTAATAGGGAGAAATAACTTATGTACAAAAGTTAAGGAAATTTCATTGAGTTCTTTGCAATAAAACTAAAAGAGGATTATGGAAGACAATAAAGATTGTATTAAACATTTCACTCTAAATGTTTGTGAAAGTTTAGAATTCTCCCAAAAATGATAGCTATATCATTGCTTGCTAAGCAGCTGCCCCGGCAACTCTTCTTTGTGGATAAAACTAAAATAAAACTAAAAGAGGATTATGGAAGACAACAAAGATTTTCAATGTCAGTATAACTGAAAGACCTAAAAGAATTTTTTTCTCAAAAATGTTTTTTTTCTCTGTCACAAAAAATAAATCAATAATTTTAATTAGAAATAATAAAGCTACCCTTGTTTTCATTATTGTTACTGTAGCCGAATTGTTAATGTCCGGCCCCCCAGGCCCAACCAGAGCCCCCCACCTCCCTCCAAGACAGAAAATCTCAATTTAAACCCTAATAAAATCTATATATATATTGTAGGAATATATATGGGCCCAAATACTCAGCCCACATGGGCTGACTGTGGGCCCAGTTTGGGATGTGTGTGTATTCTGCTGGCATATTTATTGGGCCATGATTTAAAGGCAATGATATTTTGTTTGCTAAATCCGACTTTAATAACAAGGCAAATGTTGCAGCCAACCTATTTATTTGTTTTAAAATATTTCTTTTATTTTAAATTTACCGCGCGCGCGGTCGTTTTTGTCATGCAGTTCGTGCGTTTTTTTTAAATTAAGCGCTGCACCGCAGGAGGAATTCAGCAGTATAGCCGGCGGCAGTAGAAGTTGTAGAAGTAGTTCTGCACAGGTGAGTAACATACCTGCCAGTTTGACTGTCACTATTGTATTAAATCATCAGTACTCTCGCAGTATTGTAAGCTGCCGAATTGCTTGAGCTCGGGTGATTTACTAGTGAACGTTTTAGCTACCTGATCATAGTATTGCCAAGTTACGAATTAAGCTAATAGCATACACTGTTTTAGCATTTAGCCCCTACTGAAATAAAATGTGTTAAACATTTCACATTAAACGTTTGTGAAAGTTTAGAATTCTCCCAAAAATGATAGCTATTTCATTGCTTGCTAAGCAGCTGCCCCGGCAGCTCTTCTTTGTGGCCCAGGTGTCCTGGGCTGTTGACCGGGCCGAACCGAGCCGCAAAAACTGCAAGGTAGTGGTGTGGGATGCTGCAAAATTTGGTATTGATTTTATATAGTGGTGCAACGGATCACAAAACTAATGGTTCGGATCATATCACGGATTTTGAGTCACGGATCGGATCAATTTTCGGATCAGCAAAAAGGGGAGGAGTCAAATGTAATTTGCTTCTCATTTATTACAAGAACAGTATGGCAAGGAACTTTTGGTTTTATCAAAAATAACTAAAATAAATTACAAAAATAAAACCAAGAAATAACTGAAAAAGCTGAATAAATACAATTTTTAAATAAAATTCTCAATACTTGAATACTTCAATGCAACAATTGAAAAACAACCTGAGAACTGAAAACAGGCCAAACCTTATAATGACAAATTTTTTTTCAAAAAGATGAGGATGTCTACATTCTCTGGGGAGAGAGTAGACCTCTTAGCTGTCACTATGTCACCTGCTGTGGAGAATACCCTCTCACTAGGAACTGAAGTGCCAGGCACAGCAAGGTAGTGTCTTGCCATTTTTGCAATGTGAGGGTATTTACACTCATTGTGTTTCCACCACGCCAGCGGATTACCACCATCCACTGGCAAACTGCTTGCTGCCCTGTATGATGCTACCTCCTCTTTGATTGTGTTGTAAAAAGTTTTCTCTGTGTCTGACTCTTTCACAAATGTATCCCCAAAAAGCTCTTCTATGGCAGACTTCTTTTGTGGAGGAGATGCATTTGGCCCTGTGTCTTCTTCAGAGGGTGTTGGCTCTGTGGCTTGACCCTGCAGAAAAAATTACTGAGTTATTTAACTATATTTCTTGTTATATATTTCATAGGCAATCAATAACATATGCTGGTAATTTTCAAAATTAAGATCAAATATTCACATAAATAATAGTTAAAATATTTTATAACTTAATTATATTAATATTAAATAATATGAATAACTGTATTATTTTTTACCTCTTCAGTAGCCACAATCTCAGTTGTGAGATCAGTGTATGTCTTCTCGCGTAGGGCTGGTTCTATGTGAGTCAGGGACTTGAACCTTGGATCAAGTGCAGTAGATCTGTGAAGATAATCTTGTATTTCAGGGGGGTTGGTGTATCTGGAAATCAGGTCCCCTCTTATGGCAGCCTTAACATCTCTGGTAATGCTGGTGTCTTCCTCATTTGCACACATGGATTGTATAATTCTGGTTTTCAGAGGTAGGATCATGGACACAGATGGTGCATTTTCAGTACTCAATAGGGTTGTGACTGTTTTGAGAGGTTTGAGGAGCTGAAGGACCTCCTCTGCTACTTTCACATCATCATCAGACAAGGTGACAATGTCTCTGATATTTTTTTTCAGTGTCTTTTCTGTCAGTGCAGAGTATACTGCTGCCTGCTGCTCAAGATAGCGCTCCAACATGTCATATGTGGAATTCCATCTTGTAGTGATGTGTATGAGCTTGTGGGCTGATAGCTGTAGCATTTCTTGCTTTGTTTTAAGGACATGAGCTGCTGTTGTACTTCTGTGGAAAAAAGAAACCACCTTCCTAATCCTCCCAAGAAGGCGATCCATCTGGTTAACTGAGATTCCTCTTTGGCATGCTAAATTTATCACATGTGCAAAGCAAGATATCTGTGGCCCTAGTCCAGCTTCTGTCACTGCATTTACTTGGTTTCTGGCATTATCCGTGGTGACTGGGATATTGCTACATGCATTGTGTCTCTTTAACTTCCACTCAGCTACTGCTTCTATCAGGATTTGCGCTAGATTTGTGCTTGTGTGAGTCTCATAGAGGGGGCGTGTGTGTAGCACCGGACTTTGCATCTCCCATCCCGCTGTTATATAATGGGCAGTCACAGTCACGTAGCTTTCGGTAGCCCTTGATGTCCACCCGTCTGTGGTGATCGAAATAGAGGATGCATCTGATAAGTCTGCGACGATTTTGCTTTTTTCCTGTTCGTAAAGTTCAGGCATGACCTTCATGCTGAAATGTGTGCGCGAGGGTATTTCGTACCGTGGCTCAAGCACTTTTAGGAGGTTTTTAAAACCCTTGTTTTCAACAACAGAGTATGGCCTCATGTCTGCCGCGATAAACATCCCGATAGATTTGGTAATAGCTTTAGCCCGCTCTGATTCTGGTGCAAAGTGCTGCTTAAATGCAGTGGTGAGCAGCTGTTGCTGTGGTTGCTTCGGTTTGCATCCTGTCTGCACACCGGGGTGATGTCGCTTCAGATGCGTGGCCATACTCGATGTATTGCCACTTTCATACGGCTTTCTCGTGCCACAGTGTCTACACACTGTAACTGTTTTGTCCACCACCCTTCTTCCGTCATCATTATATTTTACAGGAAAGCCAAAATGCTCCCATACAAAAGATTTGAATGACGCGGGAGGCTTTTCGAGTTCCTCTGTTCCGCCGCTAGCCATCGTTGTTGACTGAGTCACATGTTCCGCTGACGTAAACACGACTTCTGTGTAATTAATTATTTATTATTTAAGCAATATCAGCAGAAAACACTGTTTTATCTGCGGTTATTTTTTTTTTATTTATCTAAAAGTTTAAAAAATGAGTTAATCCGCGGATCACGTGCGTTCCGAACCGTGGGTCGTAATCCGTACGGATCACGGATCAACCGCGATCCGTTGCACCCCTAATTTTATACTAAGTAAAAACTAAGTATACTAAGTACCAATACTTTTTACTTAAAATAAAAAAATAAAAACAGCTTATGTACTTTCATGTATGGGAGAGCAGTGTGTCATGATTTATGAAGTGAGTGCATCATCAATATGCTAAATCTCAACACGTTTTCATGATCACAAAATGATTTTGTAATTTTTGCTTTCTAATGTTAATTAATAATTGTGCTTTATAAAACCCAGGACAGGTTTTAAGCAAAGTTTATAGGAGAACTTTACTGGAGAACAATGCATGTTTTAAAACTTAAATTCTCTGTTAAATTTTTGTTCAGAAATAATGTGATAAAATTACTCCATTTCATTACAGTACAAGTTATACTAAGTTGGCACCATCTGGACTTTCATAGTTGTCAGATCACTGCATTGTTCACACTACACATCTTGTACTAATTGGGAGTCTTGAAGTCGCTGTGGTTTACACACTAGATGACTGATCAGGAGGAATTGCTGACGTGTCCCTCTGGTCTCCAAATTATATTTTGTTTGTGAGAACATGTGAATGACACCCGGAAATATATGTGTGTTGAACAGTGCTTTTACTAGAATTGAATATCTTAACACTGGTAAATTGCTATGGATGCTAGCTTTACAGATGGCTTATTTTTAATGTTTAATTTTTATCTATAAAGGCTTTAAAATAGACTGTAATTCAATTTTGTAGTTGACAGGTTAACATATTTAAACCATAAAAAATGCACCTTTTAACTTGTCCAATTTTTTTCTTTTTTCCTTTTTTTTAACACATCATGCACAGGTGGACAGTGTTCTTTGCCACGTAAGTACTTTGAATTTAATATTCTACCATGTTTTTACTAATGTACCTGTTCCAAGTTTGTGCTTATTTGTCATTTTGAGCTCTGAGATGATTGCACTTAATTGCAAGCCTAAAACATGTAATAGCTACATGATGGCAAACAAGTTCTCTCCCTCTGCTCAGCTTCATTCATCGTGTGATCGTGTGTCTATAAGATGATGAAGGAAAGAACAGCGTCAACAGACTGTATGGTTTTAATGTTTAGGTTGATGGCCACACTAATGAATTCAATTAAATTGAGTATATTTCTTTAAGGGGGCGGCATGGTGGTGCAGTGGTTAGCACTGTTGCCTCGCACCTCTAGAACCCAGGTTTGAGTCTTCGCCTGGACTTGCTGAGACGAATTGGAGTTGCTAAATTGCCCATACTGTAGGTGTGCATGTGTGAGTGACTGGTGTGTGAGTGAGCCCTGTGATTGGCTGACCCCCCATCCTAGGTTGTTCCCTGTCTCGTGCCCATAGCTTCTGGGATAGGCTCCGGACCCCCCGCGACCCAGTAGGATAAGCAGTTTGGACAATGGCTGGATGGATGGATATTTGTTTAAGCTTTTTGAACACGCATTTGTGTTCATTGCAATTTTCCAATACAAACGTTAACAAAATACATCACTTACAATTAAGTGTAGAATATTACTGACCTCACACTATGCCATTCTGTTCCTGTAACTGTCCTTCACAACCAGTTTTATGAAAAATCTATGAGAAACACTGTCTGTTTCTGTGGTGTCCTCTGTGTATTTTAGCAAAATGGATTGCTTCCATGGCAGTTCAAGGACAAGGAGGAGGAGAATCAAAGCTAGGGTCCAACAGCATTTAATGAACTTTGCCACGGAGGCTGTGGATAGGGCAGATAAGGCTGTGGACCAGCAAATGCAGGTCATGGACCAGAAAGTTCACCATGCGGGCCAGGAAATGTAGGCTGTAGATCAAGAAGTGCAGGGGGTGTACCTGGAATTGCCGAATATTGAGGAAGAAATGGAGAACAATGCTGATGAAGCTGTAATTATGGAATTGGACTTTGACTGTGAACTTGATGACTTAAACACAGCTGTTGACTCTGATGAAGAGCTTAACTGTGACCTTGCTGAAGAGAACCCCTACTCTGATGCTAGAAGAAAACTGGCTGAATGGGCAGCTAACCGGCATGTGTCTCGTTCTGCACTGTCTGAGCTGCTTGCTATTCTTTTGGAGCTGGGTATGGATGTACCTAAGGATCCAAGAACTCTCCTTAGTACATTGAAAGATTGTGCGGTCAGAGAGATGGGACAGGGAAGTTACTACCACTTTGGGCTTGCAAGTGCATTACTGTCAGAACTGAAAGTGACAAATTTGCAGGAAATAACAGACACATTGACTATTCATGTGAATGTTGATGGACTACCTCTATCTAGGAGCTCTAATATGCAGCTGTGGCCTATTTTAGGTCAAATAGTTGAACTACCAAAAGCAAATGTGTTTATTATAGGTGTATATGCAGGTCCTTGTAAACCTGAATCAGTAAATGACTACACGTGTGATTTTATTGAGGATTTAAAAGCCATCACAAAAACCGGGGTAACTATAAATGGCAAGCGATACAGTGTCCCACTTCCAGATGCTTTTATCTGTGACACTCCAGCAAGAGCTTTTTTAAAATGTATCAAGGGTCATGGTGGCTACAGTTCTTGTGAGCGTTGCACACAGTGTGGCATTTATGTTGACGGCAGAGTTGTGTTTCCAGACATGCAGTCCAGCCTGAGGACAGATACTCAGTTTGAGCAAATGTCTGATGAAGACCACCATCACTCTAAGTTACCTCTCCACGGGCTAGGGATTGGCATGGTTTCTGCTTTTCCCCTGGACTACATGCATTTAGTTTGCTTGGGCATTGTATGTAAACTGATTGCTCTGTGGTTTAAAGGGCCATTGCAGTGTCGTGTTTCATCTTCTGTTCTGTCTGCCATCTCTGATCACTTGAATCTGTGTAGACAAAGTTTACCATGGAGCTTCTCCAGAAAGCCACGATCTTTAATGGAGTACAGCCAGTGGAAGGCTACAGAATTCAGGCAGTTTTTATTATATACAGGGCCAGTTGTACTTTTTCAAAGATTGCCCAGTCAACAGTACAAAAATTTTCTGGTATTGTCATGTGCTATGAGAATACTTTTGTCTCCTCTGTGTAAATAGTACTGTGGTTATGCTAGAAAATTGCTAATATATAATATCTTACCAACTTTGCTAAGATTTATGGGACAAAATATCTTGTTAACAATACACACAATTTTATACATTTAGCAGATGATGCTGAAAAATATGGCCCTCTGGATTCAGTTTCATGTTTTCCATTTGAAAATTATTTGGGACAATTGAAAAAAATGGTGAGAAGACTGTGCAACAAATTGTCAGGCATGTCTATGAGAGACAGTTATTTCCTCACGTGTCTAAAGAACTCAGTGAAGGTGTTAAACTGAAACAGCCACATGCATCTGGACCAATGGCTGCAAGACGGTGGACATCATATTCCATCAGAGTGGTTTGAGGGCACCGACAGAAAATTATGCTGGTGGCCACCAGCCACATTGCTCAATGTAACCAAGGCTGTGAAAGAGGGCACACCACCGGCCAAAAACTGGATTATATGCAATGTACGCATGTTGGGAAATGCAGGTAACTTTGATTTTCCTCATTAGTCTAAATACTGCTCCATTTACTTTAAGATTTTTTGACACCCCAACCTTTTCTGTATAGGGTTGTCCAAACTAATTCATACAGGGCTCGTGTGACTGCATAATTTCCTTCCATCTCAGCAGGACTGCACCACACAATATTGGTTAATTCAACTGATCCGAGTCTTCACACAGTTGACTAGTTGTACCAGGTGTGCTCTTGCTTGCTTGGAAAGAGAACCTGTGACCACAATGGCCCTTTGCAGATTAGCTATCTCTGCTTTGTATCCTGTGCTTGCATAGTTGTAAACACTTGTAAACACCAGCAGGTTGCCAGCCCCTCTGGTCAACGATTTGCCCCTTCCACTGTCCAGCAGGTCACCAGCCCCACTGCCCAACAACTCTCCAGTTGTACTGTCCAGCAGGTTGCCAGCCCCTCTGGTCAACGATTTGCCCCTTCCACTGTCCAGCAGGTTGCCAGCCCCTCTGGTCAACGATTTGCCCCTTCCACTGTCCAGCAGGTCACCAGCCCCACTACCCAACAACTCTCCAGTTGTACTGTCCAGCAGGTTGCCAGCCCCTCTGGTCAACGATTTGCCCCTTCCACTGTCCAGCAGGTTGCCAGCCCCTCTGGTCAACGATTTGCCCCTTCCACTGTCCAGCAGGTCACCAGCCCCACTACCCAACAACTCTCCAGTTGTACTGTCCAGCAGGTTGCCAGCCCCTCTGGTCAACGATTTGCCCCTTCCACTGTCCAGCAGGTCACCAGCCCCACTGCCCAACAACTTTCCAGTTGCACTGTCCAGCGGGTTGCCAGCCCCTTTGCTGAACAGTTTGCCAGCTGTATAGTCAAACAGTTTTCCAGCCCCTCAGTTGAACAATTTGCCAGTTCTATCATCCAGCAGGTCACCAGCCCCACTGCCCAACGATTTTCCAGTTCCACTGTCCAGCAGGTCGCCAGCCCCACTGCCCAAAAAATCACCAGCTCCAATGTCCAGGGAGTTGCTTGTGAAGCCATGTTCACTAAACTTCTTGAACTTGGAGAAGATATTAGGGAGACCCAACGGATTCATGGCAAGATGTTAAATGCCCTACTGAAGAAGCAAGATGCATCAGCGATTGAGGTTCCTGAAGGAGTGGTCTTCCCTCTGAAAACTCATGCTGATGTTGAGAAACTGGAGGACCGCAGTTTAATGTCTGCTGTTGTAAGTTTTACATTTATTTACTTTTTTCTGAAGTGACATGCACAAATATCCATTGCGCAGTACTAAATTGCTTCAACTTTCCAGGTGAATTGTGGAATCTTTGTCTTTGCTGTCTATGTCCAAGGTTCTTGGCTCTCATCCCTAGGTTGCCATGGTGGCAGATGTAGGGGGTACAAGTGTGGATGATGCAACAAGACGAATGATGAAATGCATCTTAACCAACGAGCTGGCAATGGAATATAATATGTTTGGCCGTCACGGCAAAAGAAAGTTTAAAGACCTGCGTCTTTTCAGTGTTGTGTATGGTAAGTAAACTAGAGAACCATTTTATGTCTCATCTCTCTAGATGCAAATATAATTTACAAGGGAGACTTCAGGCTGCGAATGTGGGTAGTCTATTCCATCAAGGGAATTGTCCTGAGAGAGTTAAGGAGTTACAATTGCAACAATATCACCGTAATATCTAATGAATATCTCATTACATATGAGATAATAAGCATATTATCAAGCATAGTCAATTAGAGACACAGTAGCCCAAATTAACATCAGTTTTTATTTAAAGAGAGGTTTCACTCAGTCTGAAGCTAAAGGTAAAACGCAGGTGAGACATTTGTTCATTATCATAGCTAACATCATTTAAACTAACTGGCTAGCTGTGAGACAAATGTAGACACGTTTAAAGTACATATTTTTAATGGGGGGGTTAATTGTAATGTCATAATATGTATGATTTAGATCTATGATTTATAATCATACATGTTAAATTGATATACAGCAACAGCACAATTTTTCCTATCATCTCTCAATTTATGGGTGTGCATCTGTGAATGAATGTTTTTTGCAAACTGTAGTCTGGTTTTTCCCTGCTTCTCATTGAACAAGGGCTTCATCCTTGCTTCATGGGACTTCAAGTCCTGCTTCTGGGAGCCTGATATGCACTGCCCTAGCACTTCACACCTGCACTTAATGTTTCCATTTCCTTTTAAAGGTCACTTTGCCATCCTGTGATTTATGAGAACCTGTTGGACAAGCTAACGGTCATCTCTGGCATTAGAAAGTTATTTCTGCCCTTTACCTGTCTGATTTCTGGTCATTCCTAGTATCTCCTGCTTCACCTTATTCTTGTGTACTGCTATCTTAGAAATTTTGAACCTTGAAGCATCCTGATACTTAGCGTAACCTTCTGCCAGCCAAACCAGAATTAAACTGGGATTTAAAAATGCAAATTTATCTAAAAATATAGAGTGGTCTCTTAATTTTTTCCGCAGATGTATATTTTTAATATGGTAGGCTAAAGCATTACTAGTTAGGGATATGAATTTCAGTTCGTTATTGCTCATGTGGATTTCCAGCAGTTCTTATGCTAAATTTCCTTTTAAATACCTCTCTAAGGTACATTACTGTACAGTATGTAGCATTGTTTGTCTCTGGCTTTTGGCATCGACTCCAGAAAAAGTCACTGGTTACCTGATACTGTGAATGAAGCGGCAAGCGAGAATGGCTCACATTTCCCTTCTGCTGTGTCACTTCCGGTATTTTAAGATGACTGCTGTTTTTAGGCAGGGTGTGGAAGAAAGCCACATAAAAGCACAAAGAATGACTTTTATAATCAAATATCGACCATGTTTGCATCTGAAATGCTTATTATAGATGTACAGCATATACAAAAGCACCTTGATGTGTTTAACATGGAAGATGCTCTTTAAAGATTTTAATTCAGACAATATGAAACAATATGAAAACATTTGAAATCATATAAAAGAAAACTAGCAATAGAATAGCTGTTCAAATTGCTGTTCTTCCCTTCAAATCCCGGTCTTGAGTATTAAGGTTATAGGCTTTTTCAGTGTGATAGCTGCATTACAGCATAGCAGTGGTTACATATGAGAAGTATGATCATTTTGCACATTGAGTTATTTGTTTAGCAGGTGTCAAGGGCTGTGGTATTTCTCCTCTTTTAACTTGTTTCTGTCAAAATCTTTGCCGCTGAAGTTGGCCTCAGTTTCATTCTAAGTGGTGTTATAGTATTTATGATCTTAGCTTATACTGTGTATTATTATCTGAATAATAAGCTACATTTGTTCTACAGAGGCTCTTAAGAAGAATTCCTTCATGGCAAAAGTGAACCAGCAAGAAGCCGAGAGGGCACTTTCTAAGTGGTTCATTGGGGCCAGAGACAGAGGAGGACAAAGGGCTTCCAGAATGCAGCCGAGACCAACGTAAGTCGTTGGTCTCGGCCTAATGAGCAGCTGTTCTGTTATTTTGGTGTTCAGTGTTGTTTTAGTATGTGCTGCATTTAAGAAGGTATAACAATATTAAAAATAAAAGTTGAATTTGAAAAGAAAATGTCACCGTGTGCTCTAATGTTTAGTACTGTGGTAATTTAAGTATAAATGTCTAAAAATGCTGTCATGTTAATATTGTAATTCATCTGTGAATGAGGGACGCATATATAGGTTTTTTTTCAATACCGATATGTTATTCTAGTCAATAGCAAAAGTAGAAGCATCTAATGTGAAGCCTCAATCTGTTCTGTTCAGTTTGAATAGACCTGTTACAGAACATGTGTACAAGCCCACCTACAACCCATATTTCAGCCTGTATTGGCCCCATTTAGTACCTACGTAAATCTAAGTGTAAAGTCTACTGAAATTGGCCGTGTTGACCAGTTGGAGCTCACCTAACACCTAGCGTGAAACCCTCTTGCAGTCCTTACTTCAAACCATGTTGTCCCCATGTTGTACCAACATAGAACTTGAAGCTGGGCTTGCGATGGGTCTTATGTACGTTGCCCAGTTTGGGCCCACCTGTGCCCCAGTAAAATATTATTTGAAATCCACATGGGCAATTTGTCATGGGGCCAAAATGAAACCTGCGGACAATCCCACGTGGGGCCCATTGGGAAATTCCAAATGGGGCCCATTTTTCAACCCACTTTGTACCCACATGTACCCCACATATACATGCTGGCTGGGCCCTTACTTCAGATCATGTTGTCCCCATATAGCACCCACATGGAACTTGAAGCTGGGCTCTAGATGGGTCTTATGTACTTGCCCAGTTGGGGCCCACCTGTATCCCAGGGAAATACTGTTTGAAACCCACATGGGCAATTGTCATAGGGCCAAAATGAAACCTGCGGACAATCCCACGTGGGGGCCATTGGGCAATTCCGAATGGGGCCCATTTTTCAACCCACTCTGTTCCCACATGTACCCCATATATACATGCTGGCTGGGCCCTTACTTCAGACCATGTTGTCCCCATATAGCACCCACATGGAACTTGAAGCTGGGCTCTAGATGGGTCTTATGTACATTGCCCAGTTGGGGCCCACCAGTACCCCAGTGAAATACTGTTTGAAACCCACATGGGCAATTGTCATGGGGCCAAAATGAAACCTGCGGACAATCCCACGTGGGGCCCATTTTTCAACCCACTTTGTACCCATATGGGCCTCACATACAAATGTTGGTTGGGTAAGAAGAAGGATGGCACCTGGCGGTTCTGTGTGGACTATCGCAGGCTCAATGCCATCACCAAGATAGACTCCTATCCCCTGCTCCATATTGATGACACCCTTGATACCCTAGCTGGCTCACGGTGGTTCAGTTCACTGGATCTTCGTCGCAGTTACTGGCAGGTGGAGCTGTCCCCAGAGGCCCGTGAGAAGACGGCCTTCACCCTCGGACGAGGTCTGTGGCAGTTCCGGGTTCTTCCCTTTGGGCTCTGTAATGCACCTGCTACTTGAGAGCAGCTTATGGAACGGGTGCTTGAGGGGATCCCAGAGAGCTGCTGTGTTGTCTACTTGGATGACCTGCTCGTCCATGCACCCAACTTCAGTGATGCAGGAGCCAACCTACGGCAAGTGTTCGAGGCCATCCGCAGAGCGAATCTACGGCTCAATCCAGCTAAGTGCAGCCTCCTGCAGCGGTCTGTCAAGTTCCTGGGTCACATTGTGAATGAGAGAGAGGTAGCAACTGACCCAGACAAGGTGAGGGCAGTGGAGGCTTGGCCAACCCCGTCTTCTGTTGAGGAGCTGCGGAGCTTCCTGGGCCTGGCCTCCTACAACAGGAGGTTCATCCGGTCCTTTGCTGACATCGCCGCCCCCTTCCACCAGCTGACCAGAAAGGAGGTTGCCTTCTAGTGGGGTCCCAACCAGCAGGCTGCCTTTCACCATCTGCGGAGTGCACTTGTCTCTGCCCCAATCCTGTCATGTCCTGACCCTCCCCAGCCATTCATCGTAGATACGGATGCCAGCAGCAGTAGCATTAGGGCGGTCCTTTCCCAGTCCCGGCCAGACGGGGAAAGAGTCAATGCCTACTTCAGCCATTGTCTTGGTTTGTCCCGGTTCAAGCCATACATCTATGGTAGCCAGTTCCTCCTCAGAACTGACCATGCTGCACTCACCTGGCTCATGAGTTTTAAGGAGCCTGAGGGCCAAGTGGCAAGATGGCTGGATAAACTCCAGGAGTTTCAATTCCAGGTCCAGCACCGGGAGGGCCGACTGCAGAGTAACGCAGATGCACTGTCACAGCGTCCCTGCAGTGGTGGCTGTGGACACTGCAGGCGACTGGAGGCGAGGCAGCTGATAGGGTCCAGACCAGGGGACCCCTCGGGGGCAACAGAGACCCCTGGACCTGAGAAAGTCAGTACCCCGATACTAGAACAGCTGCCTGACACTAAGATAGACACAGGGGCAACAGAATTTGGGGAAACACTGGAGGAGGTGAGGGGTGTGGCACTGGGCCAGACCATTACAACCCAGCAGCCCAGAGGGGTACCCAGCCTTTAGCCGGGAGGAACTGAAGGAGGCACAGGCTGGGGACCCAGTCCTGGCTCGTCTGCTGGGCTGGCTCCGGCAAGGTGAAAATCGGAGCGGTCAGAGTTGAGGTCCCTCGGCCCCACCACAAGGGCATACTGCTCCCAGTGGGACAGCCTGGCCCTCCGTGATGAACTATTGTATCGACGCTGGCAGGGCCCTGTGCCAGAGCAAGTCATGTGGCAGCTGGTGGTCCCTGATTCACTCAAGGAGGCGGTGCTGCAGAGTGTGCATGGGCCCCTTGGGGTGGGGCACTTCGGCATCACTAAGACACTGCGCAGGCTGCGGCAACGGTTTTACTGGCCAGGCTGCCGCCTTGATGTGGAGCTGCATGTCCACTGTTGCAATATATGCACAGCACGCAAGGGCCCCCATGACCACTCCCGGACCCCTCTCTAGTCTATGCAGTCTGGCAGCCCCATGGAGCGCATCGGTGTTGATATCCTGGGCCCCTTTCCCACCACGGACTCCAGCAACCGGTACGTACTTGTAGCAATGGACTATTTCACCAAGTGGCCAGAGGCGTACTCAGTGCCGGAGCAGAGTGCCATTGTAACCACCACCAAGCTGGTGGATGAGTTCTTTTCCAGGTTTGGGGCCCCGGAAGAGCTTCATAGTGACCAAGGACGCAACTTTGAATCTGCTGTCATGGCAGAGATCTGCCGTTTGCTGGGTGTGCATAAGACCTACACCACCCCACTACACCCTCAAAGCGACGGGCTAGTTGAGAGGTTTAATCAAACCCTAACAACGCAACGGGACAGACTGGCCCCTTACCACCCCAAGGTTAGCCTGTCCCCAGAGGCCGCTAGCAGTCCTGCTTTGGCAGCCCCTGCCAGTGGCCCAGTGCCTGTATCTGTCACATCATCCCCCAGCAGCACTGCTCCGCGGCGGTCAAGGAGGTCTTTGCGGCGGCGGCCATCACACCTACAGGACTTTGTGCTGGACTAAGGTGGGACTGGCTCTAGTGGTCGCCGGGACGGCTGACCCTTAAGGGGGGGGTTGTGTGGCGTTGGTGAGCCAAGCACCGTCTGGTCAATTTGCACATATACCAGCATGCCCTGCCTGCAAGGTGTAAATAGCCCTTGTGTTGTTGTTATTGTTATTAGTTATGTTCTTTATTGTTGTGCGTGTGGTTACCTGTGCCTTGCGTGTATCCTGTCTGATCCTTATGTGTAATTAGCTTTCATAGGTCTCCCACCGTGTGTGTATCTTACAGTTCAGCATCTAACAACCCTGTGTCTCATATATGTAATCAGTTCGGTGCTCGTTGGATGCCTGATGTAGTCCTATTCAGGGCTGCTAAATAAAAGAGCCTTAAAGATGTCTGTATTCTCAGTGTGGCATTATGGCTGGAACCAACAGATACCACAATATAATCGGGCTATATCCAACAAAAAGCTGTTTTAAAAAGCTACCCTACATGGCGAAATTGAATTACTTTCTGGACCAACAAACACAGTAAGCTATGAACATTATGCACCTTCCTAGTCTTGATGTATGTCGTCAGACGGATGAGTAGGTTAGGGAGCCTTTAGATCCTACCCATCATGCACTGTCGTTTAATTCAAATTCCTCAAACGGAAAACCATTAAATACAAAAGAAACAGCTTAGTTTGACTTCAAAACATTACAATGTATTATATTTAAAGTTTGTTGTACGGATTTCTTTTCTAAAAGTTAAAAATGACACCATACATCCACCATAATAAGAATGTATACAAAAAATCCAGATATATAAAATCATAAGTTATGGTAGGAGAGTAAATATTATGATTTAGCTGTCAAGGTCTTCGGAGAAGTTATTTCAATATAACTTTATGTGTATTTAATATAAAGGAGGATCCTCTACGATCCAGGTTCCAAGATCGATGGATCTTAGCCAAGCTTTCTATGTCTGTGTGCGTTTTCATTGTTAGGGGTTAGGTTGGCATTTACTGTGTGGAAGTGTTGCGTGCATGAAACCAAGGTATTTTCTATCCGCTAGGATGCGCACACTCACCGCACAGGCTTAGTATATAACGGAGGGTGCAGTGGGGTACGGTGTATGTATATCCCGTTTATATGCTGCTGTGGTGAATGACAGAACCCTCTGTTTCTCTCCACGTTTTACCCCTGTCAGTTTTTCTGTCGGTTCTGGTGATACTGTGATGCTTGATACAGATGGCCGATGGCGAAAACTAGCCGTAGCACATTAGCCTTCATAACGATGGCCGTGATTTCGCCGTATATGAAAATCCTGTGGTCTGTATTAAGGTGGAGGGGGATGATTACAGATGCCTGCGCTGCCGCAGTACAACTGTCTGGGCAAGCGAAGAGGCAGCCGCGTTGCCGCTGCCATTGGTTAGGACATTTAGCCACCTTCTCCGGAGACTCAATTCGCATGACGTCAGCGAGAAGGGGATTCGGGGGCACCGTGGTGGACGGTAAACAAAGATGGCCGCGCCCTGGAGCTGAAGGTAAACAAAGATGGCCGCGCCCTGAAGCCGAAGGTAAACAAAGACACTGTAGTAAGTGGAGGGGTAACAAGCCCTCTTTTCCCTGCTTCTTGAATAAATTTAAATTGTAATAATATTTTTTAAGTAGATTAAAAAACTGGAAAAGCGCTAGAATCATCTCACATCAGATTAATGAAAACCTATTGTTTTAAGTCTCCCTTATGATTCAAGCTCCCATATTGTGTATTTATTTATTTTATTTTTTTAGGTAGATTGCCCCCTAGCTTATTCATTATAGTTCTTACATCCTCCATGAGAGTTTGTATTTCTGTGTATTGTTCTGTATTTTATGTTGTCAATAAAGCTTTTGGGAGAAAAAAAAAGAATGTAAACAAAGATGGCTGCGTCCAGGAGCCAAACGTAAACAAAGATGCCCGTGCCCTTAGGCCGTACATAAACAAAGATGGCTGCACCCATGAGACACTTTTTTATTATTATTATTATTTATTAAGCATTCCAAAACAACAAACAAGCAAATGTTCTCATTTGAACACATATCACAAATGCTCTAAACAAAATACAGCTACAGGTGTAGTACAGATACAGACAAGGGTAAATACACAGAATAGAAAAAGGAGAAAAAGTAATCACAACGGCTCAAGGCTGAATATGCATCCAGAGTCTTAACAGCTTTTCTGTTTTTTGATCCATGCAGGGTTTGGATATAAAATCCCATTTCGATTTTAAAGTCCAGGATCCTGGGTTCCTTCTTTGTCCATTTACATTTATGAATAAAATATTTTCCATGTAAAATAAAAAGGTTTAATATAAATTTCCTATTGTATTCAATATCACTCTGTGATGCCCGGCTCGTCCGCTCCTCGTGTGTGCCACGCCCCCCTGATTATCCACGTGTGCTTCCCTGATCATACCCAGCTGTGTCGTTATTTTGATCAGTCCTGTCTATTTCACTCCGTGTCTTACTTCAATTCCTCGTCTGTCATTGATGTGAGTCGATGTTCGTGCTTCGTACCCTGAATAAACCCCTAGTTCTGCCCCGTATTCTGGCTGTTTGCCTGATCCTTGCCTGCCTGCCGTGCGCCTTACCCGCAATCCACGATCGTGCCACAGTCTTTTCATAAAATAAATTAACATCCTTTTTTCCCAATTAATTTTTTTTTACTATAAATCACATTAAACTTATGTTCAACTTCTAACCAAAAAGAAAAGACATACATACAAGGGTGGGTTGGCTCTGTCTGAATGTGAGCTATCTGTCTCTGGATAAACTGATCCCTGGCCAGTTCACTCTGTACTGATAGAGCCATGTGAGCACAGACACGCCTACACAACCCCTAGATATCATTAGCCAGGATGCAGAGAGACTCATTTGACTCAGTGCCTGCGCCTATTGTTTAACTGAGAGGGCAGAAGTCCTCACACTGCCCACAGCGATTCTGGAGGGCACTGACCAGTGTCTCATTCAGGGGCTCAAGCAACCAGCAGTGTACACCTCACAAAAACATGTGTGACAACCCTGAGGACCTGTTTGCATACCACAATGGTATCCCATCTCCCCTTGCTCATTATAGGGGTACCACCCATCCAGTATAGTTATCACTGGGCTATCACAATGTCATCACAATACTAAAGACTGAACCAAAGCCGTGAGGTCAGACCCTCTGTATACAGCACATAGTCTCACCCTCACGTCATGTATGACTATATTTCTGCTGTTTACATGGCATTTCTCCAGCTTCCAGTGCCCTGCAATGGACTGACGTGCTGTTGAAGGCCTACCTCACTTTACACTTTGCCCATGTCTTGTGTGTATACCCTGTCCGATCCTCACGTGTATTTAGTGTGTGTAAATCTCTCACTGCATGTGCATTTTGCAGTTCAGCATCTGATAACATTGTGTTTCCCATCTGTGTATTTGGGTTCGGTGCTTGTTGGGTGCCTGTTGTGGTCCTTCTGTTTACAATTGTACGCGGGTCATGCTGGGATATGTGCCCCGCCGGTGTTACACTAGTATAAAAAAAGGAATCTGTCGAGGAATTTGTTCATTGACCAAATTTTGTACGGGAACCAATGCACACAGATGTTGTCCTCCTTTCTGAGCTTTAGTCCTCCTTTCTGGACACAGGTGTCCTCCTTTCTGTAATTTAGTCCTCCTTTTTGGACATAGGTGTTCTCCTTTCTGAGCTTTAGTCCTCCTTTTTGGACACAGGTGTCCTCCTTTCTGAGCTTTAGTCCTCCTTTTTGGACACAGGTGTCCTCCTTTCTGAGCTTTTAGTCCTCCTTTTTGGACACAGGTGTCGTCCTTTTTAGAGTCATGTTGGTGGTCACAATATTGATTCTACAGATTCTCTTCGCTGGAGCTGACAGCTTTCTACCCCCCTCCTCTTTCCTCTGCTGAGGAGCAGAAGCTGAGTACATTGTATCCAGTTCAGACCCTGCCTGTGTATGTACACAGGACAGCGGGCTGCAGGAGGTACCATCAGCTGGTCATGTCCTGGCCTACACCCCAGAGGGGCAAATCACTGTCCCGCCAGAGGCTTCCTCACTGCATTGTACAAGCTATACCCTAAGCTTATACATTAGGGGTGTGCCTCTCCATCACTGAGGCTGATGTGATGCACATCTCAATGCAACCATCCGACTGGCAACCATCCGAAGATACATATGAAAAAACTACTAACGTGGTATGATGTGATTCACCCCTATTGTGATGCAGTGCGATTGGATGCGATACGATGCCCATTCTGTTAGAGATGTGCACTGTAAAAAGTGCTACACCCACAAAGTAGGTTTTATATATTTTAAATATTTGTAATCTAGTTTATTTTATTTGTTTTTTACTAAAAGGTCTCAATATACTTCCTCTTTACTTAAAATATATCAGTTTTTTACATAACTATATATTGTAAATAAAACAATTGCAATTTATTCAGGTTAGTTATTTGTATGTGGTTGTTGTGTACAAGAAATGTTATAAAAGTGAGTTGACATACACATTTTATTAGAGCAGCTGCCGATGTAGCATTTGTGTTCATCAAACTTAAATATTTAAAAATTATTGTAAGTTGGCATTATCCTTTTTTCACTGGCGGGGACTTTCCCACGCAGGTGCAGCATTTTTCTCGGCTGTTGTTCGCTGCAGCGGATCTGGATTTCAGGGACTGGTTAACACGGTAAGTTGAGCAATTTTACCAAATGATTGGTGATGTAAAGTCACGCAAAATCGCTACTCCACTAAGGAGCTGAGGTTAAGTTTGCAAGTTGTACTGTATAGCTAGCTATCCTGCACACATCGCACGCTAAGTTGGCTGCACAGTGTAGAAGCAGTGTGGTCTTGTAGGCAAGATGCCGGTTGAGACCGTGTTGTTAATATGAAGTTAAATAAGTGCTGTAGTCATGTATACTATGTGTTTCAAGGCTACGTTGGTTTTAATTTTACCAATAATATCACTTTTAATCGTAAGTTAGCGTTACTTTAAACTAGCGTAGAACTAATGTTAACCTGTTTTGTCTATGACGTTTGCCTTACAGTTTAATGTCAAATATTAGTTTAAGTTAACGTTAACTAAAGATTAAAAAATTAAATGAGCACATTCATACTACCCAGAGACTGATCATGAGACCCCCCCACCTCTCATTCTTTAAAAGACAACTACATGTAAGGCATTGTTCTAAAGGTAGCATAGTTTAAGGGGATAGTTAGCCCCCACAGTGAGTTAACATGACCTTGCTATTATGATGATCTAGTGTGAAAATGTATGCCCAAACATTCAGTGAAGTTACACTTCCTCTGTGTACTCCACGACTGTTCTATTGGTTAATAGACATGTTGGCTGCATATGTATGTAATTGCATAAGTAATGCAATTCCCTTGTCACCATTTTCCAAGACTGTGCCTTGCTTCTAAGCAGTCTCTTTACACATGAAAGGTCCACTAAAACTTGTTTAAGAAAGCATTTGAGGTGAGAAATAGACAATGTACTAATAGAAGCTTGATTCATATTAATGAACACAGCCTACTTGGACAGTTAAATCTCAAATTTGTGAATTGTCCCCTTGACGTTTTTGAGTAAACAACATGCACATGCAATATGCTTTTTTGTTTTGTTTTTTTGAAATGCCGGTGCTAGTGTGAGATCTTGTAGTACAGAGCTACATGTATAGTAGGACCTTTAACAGCAATCTGACATCAGGCTGTGAATTTTAATCAGATTTTACTTTTTAACAGGACCCATCTGCCTCTGTGGAGAAAAGGAGAGAAGTGGTCCTGAGATGCCTGATTGAGTATGTGGGGGAGAGACAGGAAGACCTCATCAGTGTCCACCACGTATGTATCGTGCTTAGAGCTACTTGTCTATTTTTCTGTTTGTATGTATTCATATTGTGAGGTATACATATTTATCTCATTACTTGTTTGTCTGACCAAACTCTTGATTCTTTTTTGTCTCCACCAATAGAGTCATGATGAAACAGAGGTGCACGCTGAGCTTGGCAGTTGCCCACTGAAAATTTACATATGCCATCAGCCCGACATGATTGGGATCATCATAGAAGGACAGCCTGTGGTCAGAGGTGTGCCAAACCTGTCGAAAGCATGCTGCCTCCTGTTTGGACTTACCTATGCCCTCGACCTCAAGTATCCCTCAAAAATGGTGTATACCTTTGTATATATATATATATATATATGTATGTATATATATTATATCTCTTTGTGGGATTGGACGCCATGCGTCCTAAGCCATCATCCAAGTATGCAAATCTCCTTACCAAGTTGTCTTAGATTATTTCTCAGTGGCATCTGACATTTATTGGCTGTTTTGTAGTCCCTGTTAAAAGTGAAACTGGTTGACATTGAATAAATGTTATTGTTTTCAATCTATCTTCCCATCTTTTTCTTCTTCAATTTAATTTGTAACTGTTTTTGACAAAGCCTGTTTATGTACAGTTAATCACTGTAGTACTTAGACTATATAGCCATTTAGATTTTTTTCTGAGGTTATAGGCAGGACTCAATTAAAATGTTTATTCACATTTGATTAGGTTAATTGTACTGAGAAAATAAAGTTAATAAAACCTAATTAAATGAGTACAGGTTACTTGTAGCAACCCATAAATAAGTTACCTGTACCAATAAAAGTAGGTTTATCTAACTGAGCAATACTAGTACTATTAGTTAACTCAACTTGATTTTGTTGTGTTTGTATTAAGTAATGTTACAGTGTTTATTACACTTAAAAAAGGCTGCAAGTTGACTCAACTTAAAACATCCAATGCAGCCACTTGCCTCACTTTTTATAAGTTAGATCTAGGTATTACTTTTTACAGTGTGGCCACATCATGGGCTTTGTTTAGGGGGTATCAGGCCAGAATATCTGTAATGTGGCAAGCTGAGCTACACTGTACACATTTGTGTGTTTTTACAGGCTGTCTCAGGCTGACTCATCCATGCATATGTAGTGTTGGAGGCCAACCACTCAGAACTGGTATAAGAATCAGCTTTTGGGTGTTCATAGTTTCCTTATTCGGGATACTGCTGTGCATTCTGGGAGCCGTCTATCTCCCACAGTGAAACACCCAGTGACGTTAGGAAAAGACCTTATCCCTTGTTCTTTGGTAACAGAAGGAGGCATTTCATCATCACTTCCCTCCTTGCATAGGCATAGGATGAAATGATCCATCAGGGATGTCAACTGAGGTACTAAGGGCAGGGCGTAGCTTGGTCTTGGGTCAACCTGTCTGTCATAGACAGATGTGATGTTAAAAAGTATAATAATTGCAAAATAATGGTAATATTGCTGTTTTCTGCTAGAAGTAGGCGTTGAGGCTCAGAGGGAGGGGGATGAGTGATGTGGAATTGAAGATCCAGAGTGAGAAGGCAAGGGGGTCCAGATCAGTGATCACGATCAGCCTCAGGGGTTGAGACTAGACCTGGTTGTCTTTCACTCTGCAGCAGGTTTGGAGAGCAAGTTAACCTCTAGCTGGGCTTGTGGTTTCGATATCCGGCCCAGCTCTCTGTGGGTGTGATAGATTAATTTTTATTAGAAAGCTGTAACACAGTAGTTTTAAAAAAATAAAACAGTCATTGAGGGAAAACAGAATTCATTTATTAATACATTAATAAATTGTCTAAGCGGCTATCTGAAACTTCTTCCCCAGTGGCGGGAACAGAACGACCTGAGGCCAGCTTGTTGTATAGCATGTGCACTCTGCTCAGCTCAAGCTCAGTAAGACGCACACAAAGCATTTGGGTTTTGGTATGTTTGTGGGTGTACTCGTTCGTATTTATTCGTATGTTTACTTCTTAAGTGACTCGCCATGATAAGAAAAAGATGATATGAAGGAAGAAATGCTATATGAATTTTTTTGTGTATTTTCTGTAAATTCTCATTTGTAAATTTAAGGTCATGTTTACTGATTAATAGACCCTTGTTATACTTATCTGTTACATTTGATTTTATCTGTTTTAAGAAGAGTGAGAGATGTTAGTGTTTATTTACCTGTACAGCAGAATGGAACTACATGTTAATGTTAATGGCCGAGTAGTGCGTTTGTTAAGTGTTGTGGTGCTGAGCAGGCCGAGGCATCGCGAGAGCAGAGAGACAAGGAGACTTGCTTACCATGGGAAAACACGTTCTTCATTTGCAGTCCTTAAATGGATTACAACAGGCACCCAATGAGCACCAAACCAATTACACAGAAACACAAGCTTATCAGATGCCAAACTGTAAGGTGCACACATGGTAGGATATTTACATAAGTTAATTAATATGTTTGAGATTTTAAAGTAATATGTTAAGAAATGTCCTTTTGTTTAGTTTTAAATAAACATACAATTCATGGTGGTACAGGTTGCGGTCTCATAGCTCGCGGGACACGGCTCAGGCCACGGCTTCCTAGCTCGTCGGACATGGCTAAGCTGGCTGACTCCTGGCTCTGAGGATACGGCTCAGCTTGGGGCATCCCAACTTCCGGAACGCAGCTCAGCTTGTGGCGTCTGAGCTCAGGGCTTCGTAGCTCACAACACACAGCTCAGCCTGTGGCCTCCTACCTCACGCAACGCGGCTGAGCTCGTGGTCTTCCAGCTCATGCCACGTACCTCTGTTCACGGCCTCTCACCGCACGCCATCCACAAGTGACCTTATGATGAAAAACGTTGCCCTCCAGAGTTTTTATTATTTTGTTTCTGACGGGGATCCAGGCACAAAATTCTCTAAATATCACTTCGCAAAAAGGAGTGTCATGCCCGGCTCATACGATCCTTGTGTGTGCCACGCCCCCTGATTATCCACATGTGCTTCCCCGATCTAGCCCAGCTGTGTCTGATTATTTAGGCCTCTCAGCTCACGCAACGCGGCTGAGCTCGTGGTCTTCCAGCTCATGCCACGCAACTCTATTCGCGGCCTTCTACCTCAAGCCTTCCTCGAGTGATCTGATGGCGGAAAAAATTGCGCTCCAGAGATTTTATTTTATTTCTGCCGGGGTTCTAGGCACAAAATTCTCTAAATATCACTTCTCAAAAAGGAGTCTGAGGAGTCTTATTTCGAGAAGACTTATTAGTGTCTGAGTCTTACTTGGTCTCACTCCAGATGGCAGGGGAGGATGATAAATTCTTGGATGCTTTATACTACTATTTCAGTAATGTGGCTCGAGGCGGTGCAGTTTGCGCCCTCTTGGTTGCGTAACACGGCTCAGACCACGGCTTCCTAGCTCATCGGTCATGGCTCAGCTCGCTGCCTCCTAGCTCACAGGACGCGGCTCAGCTTAGGGCATCCCAGCTTGCGGAACGCGGCTCAGCTCGTGGCCTCTCAGCTCACGGCTTCCTAGCTCGCGACACGCAGCTCAGCCTGCGGCCTCCTCGCTCGCGCCACGTGGCTCAGCTCAGAGCCTCATTGCTCACGCCACGCGGCTCAGCTCGTGGTCTTCCAGCTCATGCCACGCAACTCTATTCGCGGCCTTCTACCTCAAGCCTTCCTCGAGTGATCTGATGGCGGAAAAAATTGCGCTCCAGAGATTTGATTTTATTTCTGCCGGGGTTCTAGGCACAAAATTCTCTAAATATCACTTCTCAAAAAGGAGTCCGAGGAGTCTTTTATTTCGAGAAGACTTATTAGTGTCTGAGTCTGACTTGGTCTCACTCCAGATGGCAGGGGAGGATGATAAATTCTTGGATGCTTTATACTACTATTTCAGTAATGTGGCTCGAGGCGGTGCAGTTTGCGCCCTCTTAGCTTGCGGAACACGGCTCAGACCACGGCTTCCTAGCTCATCGGTCATGGCTCAGCTCGCTGCCTCCTAGCTCACAGGACGCGGCTCAGCTTAGGGCATCCCAGCTTGCGGAACGCGGCTCAGCTCGTGGCCTCTCAGCTCACGGCTTCCTAGCTCGCGACACGCAGCTCAGCCTGCGGCCTCCTCGCTCGCGCCACGTGGCTCAGCTCAGAGCCTCATTGCTCACGCCACGCGGCTCAGCTCGTGGTCTTCCAGCTCATGCCACGCAACTCTATTCGCGGCCTTCTACCTCAAGCCTTCCTCGAGTGATCTGATGGCGGAAAAAATTGCGCTCCAGAGATTTTATTTTATTTCTGCCGGGGTTCTAGGCACAAAATTCTCTAAATATCACTTCTCAAAAAGGAGTCCGAGGAGTTTTATTTCGAGAAGACTTATTAGTGTCTGAGTCTGACTTGGTCTCACTCCAGATGGCAGGTGAGGATGATAAATTCTTGGATGCTTTATACTACTATTTCAGTAATGTGGCTCGAGGCGGTGCAGTTTGCGCCCTCTTAGCTTGCATAACACGGCTCAGACCACGGCTTCCTAGCTCATCGGTCATGGCTCAGCTTGCTGCCTCCTAGCTCACAGGACGCGGCTCAGCTTAGGGCATCCCAGCTTGCGGAACGCGGCTCAGCTCGTGGCCTCTCAGCTCACGGCTTCCTAGCTCGCGACACGCAGCTCAGCCTGCGGCCTCCTCGCTCGCGCCACGTGGCTCAGCTCAGAGCCTCATTGCTCACGCCACGCGGCTCAGCTCGTGGTCTTCCAGCTCATGCCACGCAACTCTATTCGCGGCCTTCTACCTCAAGCCTTCCTCGAGTGATCTGATGGCGGAAAAAATTGCGCTCCAGAGATTTTATTTTATTTCTGCCGGGGTTCTAGGCACAAAATTCTCTAAATATCACTTCTCAAAAAGGAGTCCGAGGAGTTTTATTTCGAGAAGACTTATTAGTGTCTGAGCCTGACTTGGTCTCACTCCAGATGGCAGGGGAGGATGATAAATTCTTGGATGCTTTATACTACTATTTCAGTAATGTGGCTCGAGGCGGTGCAGTTTGCGCCCTCTTAGCTTGCGTAACACGGCTCAGACCACGGCTTCCTAGCTCATCGGTCATGGCTCAGCTTGCTGCCTCCTAGCTCACAGGACGCGGCTCAGCTTAGGGCATCCCAGCTTGCGGAACGCGGCTCAGCTCGTGGCCTCTCAGCTCACGGCTTCCTAGCTCGCGACACGCAGCTCAGCCTGTGGCCTCCTCGCTCGCGCCACGTGGCTCAGCTCAGAGCCTCATTGCTCAGGCCACGGGGCTCAGCTTGTGGTCTTCCAGCTCATGCCACGGAACTCTATTCGCGGCCTTCTACCTCAAGCCTTCCTCGAGTGATCTGATGGCGGAAAAAATTGCGCTCCAGAGATTTTATTTTATTTCTGCCGGGGTTCTAGGCACAAAATTCTCTAAATATCACTTCTCAAAAAGGAGTCCGAGGAGTCTTTTATTTCGAGAAGACTTATTAGTGTCTGAGTCTGACTTGGTCTCACTCCAGAAGGCAGGGGAGGATGATAAATTCTTGGATGCTTTATACTACTATTTCAGTAATGTGGCTCGAGGCGGTGCAGTTTGCGCCCTCTTAGCTTGCGTAACACGGCTCAGACCACGACTTCCTAGCTCATCGGTCATGGCTCAGCTCGCTGCCTCCTAGCTCACAGGACGCGGCTCAGCTTAGGGCATCCCAGCTTGCGGAACGCGGCTCAGCTCGTGGCCTCTCAGCTCACGGCTTCCTAGCTCGCGACACGCAGCTCAGCCTGCGGCCTCCTCGCTCGCGCCACGTGGCTCAGCTCAGAGCCTCATTGCTCAGGCCACGGGGCTCAGCTCGTGGTCTTCCAGCTCATGCCACGCAACTCTATTCGCGGCCTTCTACCTCAAGCCTTCCTCGAGTGATCTGATGGCGGAAAAATTGCGCTCCAGAGATTTTATTTTATTTCTGCCGGGGTTCTAGGCACAAAATTCTCTAAATATCACTTCTCAAAAAGGAGTCCGAGGAGTCTTTTATTTCGAGAAGACTTATTAGTGTCTGAGTCTTACTTGGTCTCACTCCAGATGGCAGGGGAGGATGATAAATTCTTGGATGCTTTATACTACTATTTCAGTAATGTGGCTCGAGGCGGTGCAGTTTGCGCCCTCTTGGCTGCGTAACACGGCTCAGACCACGGCTTCCTAGCTCATCGGTCATGGCTCAGCTCGCTGCCTCCTAGCTCACAGGACGCGGCTCAGCTTAGGGCATCCCAGCTTGCGGAACGCGGCTCAGCTCGTGGCCTCTCAGCTCACGGCTTCCTAGCTCGCGACACGCAGCTCAGCCTGCGGCCTCCTCGCTCGCGCCACATGGCTCAGCTCAGAGCCTCATTGCTCACGCCACGCGGCTCAGCTCGTGGTCTTCCAGCTCATGCCACGCAACTCTATTCGCGGCCTTCTACCTCAAGCCTTCCTCGAGTGATCTGATGGCGGAAAAAATTGCGCTCCAGAGATTTTATTTTATTTCTACCGGGGTTCTAGGCACAAAATTCTCTAAATATCACTTCTCAAAAAGGAGTCCGAGGAGTCTTATTTCGAGAAGACTTATTAGTGTCTGAGTCTGACTTGGTCTCACTCCAGATGGCAGGGGAGGATGATAAATTCTTGGATGCTTTATACTACTATTTCAGTAATGTGGCTCGAGGTGGTGCAGTTTGCGCCCTCTTAGCTTGCGTAACACGGCTCAGACCACGGCTTCCTAGCTCATCGGTCATGGCTCAGCTCGCTGCCTCCTAGCTCACAGGACGCGGCTCAGCTTAGGGCATCCCAGCTTGCGGAACGCGGCTCAGCTCGTGGCCTCTCAGCTCACGGCTTCCTAGCTCGCGACACGCAGCTCAGCCTGCGGCCTCCTCGCTCGCGCCACGTGGCTCAGCTCAGAGCCTCATTGTTCACGCCACGCGGCTTAGCTCGTGGTCTTCCAGCTCATGCCACGCAACTCTATTCGCGGCCTTCTACCTCAAACCTTCCTCGAGTGATCTGATGGCGGAAAAAATTGCGCTCCAGAGATTAAATTTTATTTCTGACAGGGTTCTAGGCACAAAATTCTCTAAATATCACTTCTCAAAAAGGAGTCCGAGGAGTCTTTTATTTCGAGAAGACTTATTAGTGTCTGAGTCTTACTTGGTCTCACTCCAGATGGCAGGGGAGGATGATAAATTCTTGGATGCTTTATACTACTATTTCAGTAATGTGGCTCGAGGCGGTGCAGTTTGCGCCCTCTTGGCTGCGTAACACGGCTCAGACCACGGCTTCCTAGCTCATCGGTCATGGCTCAGCTCGCTGCCTCCTAGCTCACAGGACGCGGCTCAGCTTAGGGCATCCCAGCTTGCGGAACGCGGCTCAGCTCGTGGCCTCTCAGCTCACGGCTTCCTAGCTCGCGACACGCAGCTCAGCCTGCGGCCTCCTCGCTCGCGCCACATGGCTCAGCTCAGAGCCTCATTGCTCACGCCACGCGGCTCAGCTCGTGGTCTTCCAGCTCATGCCACGCAACTCTATTCGCGGCCTTCTACCTCAAGCCTTCCTCGAGTGATCTGATGGCGGAAAAAATTGCGCTCCAGAGATTTTATTTTATTTCTACCGGGGTTCTAGGCACAAAATTCTCTAAATATCACTTCTCAAAAAGGAGTCCGAGGAGTCTTATTTCGAGAAGACTTATTAGTGTCTGAGTCTGACTTGGTCTCACTCCAGATGGCAGGGGAGGATGATAAATTCTTGGATGCTTTATACTACTATTTCAGTAATGTGGCTCGAGGTGGTGCAGTTTGCGCCCTCTTAGCTTGCGTAACACGGCTCAGACCACGGCTTCCTAGCTCATCGGTCATGGCTCAGCTCGCTGCCTCCTAGCTCACAGGACGCGGCTCAGCTTAGGGCATCCCAGCTTGCGGAACGCGGCTCAGCTCGTGGCCTCTCAGCTCACGGCTTCCTAGCTCGCGACACGCAGCTCAGCCTGCGGCCTCCTCGCTCGCGCCACGTGGCTCAGCTCAGAGCCTCATTGTTCACGCCACGCGGCTTAGCTCGTGGTCTTCCAGCTCATGCCACGCAACTCTATTCGCGGCCTTCTACCTCAAACCTTCCTCGAGTGATCTGATGGCGGAAAAAATTGCGCTCCAGAGATTAAATTTTATTTCTGACAGGGTTCTAGGCACAAAATTCTCTAAATATCACTTCTCAAAAAGGAGTCCGAGGAGTCTTATTTCGAGAAGACTTATAAGTGTCTGAGTCTGACTTGGTCTCACTCCAGAAGGCAGGGGAGGATGATAAATTCTTGGATGCTTTATACTACTATTTCAGTAATGTGGCTCGAGGCGGTGCAGTTTGCGCCCTCTTAGCTTGCGTAACACGGCTCAGACCACGGCTTCCTAGCTCATCGGTCATGGCTCAGCTCGCTGCCTCCTAGCTCACAGGACGCGGCTCAGCTTAGGGCATCCCAGTTTGCGGAACGCGGCTCAGCTCGTGGCCTCTCAGCTCACGGCTTCCTAGCTCGCGACACGCAGCTCAGCCTGCGGCCTCCTCGCTCGCGCCACGTGGCTCAGCTCAGAGCCTCATTGCTCACGCCACGCGGCTCAGCTCGTGGTCTTCCAGCTCATGCCACGCAACTCTATTCGCGGCCTTCTACCTCAAGCCTTCCTCGAGTGATCTGATGGCGGAAAAAATTGCGCTCCAGAGATTTTATTTTATTTCTGCCGGGGTTCTAGGCACAAAATTCTCTAAATATCACTTCTCAAAAAGGAGTCCGAGGAGTCTTTTATTTCGAGAAGACTTATTAGTGTCTGAGTCTTACTTGGTCTCACTCCAGATGGCAGGGGAGGATGATAAATTCTTGGATGCTTTATACTACTATTTCAGTAATGTGGCTCGAGGTGGTGCAGTTTGCGCCCTCTTAGCTTGCGTAACACGGCTCAGACCACGGCTTCCTAGCTCATCGGTCATGGCTCAGCTCGCTGCCTCCTAGCTCACAGGACGCGGCTCAGCTTAGGGCATCCCAGCTTGCGGAACGCGGCTCAGCTCGTGGCCTCTCAGCTCACGGCTTCCTAGCTCGCGACACGCAGCTCAGCCTGCGGCCTCCTCGCTCGCGCCACGTGGCTCAGCTCAGAGCCTCATTGTTCACGCCACGCGGCTCAGCTCGTGGTCTTCCAGCTCATGCCACGCAACTCTTTTCGCGGCCTTCTACCTCAAACCTTCCTCGAGTGATCTGATGGCGGAAAAAATTGCGCTCCAGAGATTAAATTTTATTTCTGACAGGGTTCTAGGCACAAAATTCTCTAAATATCACTTCTCAAAAAGGAGTCCGAGGAGTCTTATTTCGAGAAGACTTATTAGTGTCTGAGTCTGACTTGGTCTCACTCCAGAAGGCAGGGGAGGATGATAAATTCTTGGATGCTTTATACTACTATTTCAGTAATGTGGCTCGAGGCGGTGCAGTTTGCGCCCTCTTAGCTTGCGTAACACGGCTCAGACCACGGCTTCCTAGCTCATCGGTCATGGCTCAGCTTGCTGCCTCCTAGCTCACAGGACGCGGCTCAGCTTAGGGCATCCCAGCTTGCGGAACGCGGCTCAGCTCGTGGCCTCTCAGCTCACGGCTTCCTAGCTCGCGACACGCAGCTCAGCCTGTGGCCTCCTCGCTCGCGCCACGTGGCTCAGCTCAGAGCCTCATTGCTCAGGCCACGGGGCTCAGCTTGTGGTCTTCCAGCTCATGCCACGGAACTCTATTCGCGGCCTTCTACCTCAAGCCTTCCTCGAGTGATCTGATGGCGGAAAAAATTGCGCTCCAGAGATTTTATTTTATTTCTGCCGGGGTTCTAGGCACAAAATTCTCTAAATATCACTTCTCAAAAAGGAGTCCGAGGAGTCTTTTATTTCGAGAAGACTTATTAGTGTCTGAGTCTGACTTGGTCTCACTCCAGAAGGCAGGGGAGGATGATAAATTCTTGGATGCTTTATACTACTATTTCAGTAATGTGGCTCGAGGCGGTGCAGTTTGCGCCCTCTTAGCTTGCGTAACACGGCTCAGACCACGGCTTCCTAGCTCATCGGTCATGGCTCAGCTCGCTGCCTCCTAGCTCACAGGACGCGGCTCAGCTTAGGGCATCCCAGCTTGCGGAACGCGGCTCAGCTCGTGGCCTCTCAGCTCACGGCTTCCTAGCTCGCGACACGCAGCTCAGCCTGCGGCCTCCTCACTCGCGCCACGTGGCTCAGCTCAGAGCCTCATTGCTCACGGCACGTGGCTCAGCTCTTGGTCTTCCAGCTCATGCCACGCATCTCTATTCGCGGCCTTCTACCTCAAGCCTTCCTCGAGTGATCTAATGGCGGAAAAATTGCGCTCCAGAGATTTGATTTTATTTCTGCCGGGGTTCTAGGCACAAAATTCTCTAAATATCACTTCTCAAAAAGGAGTCCGAGGAGTCTTTTATTTCGAGAAGACTTATTAGTGTCTGAGTCTGACTTGGTCTCACTCCAGATGGCAGGGGAGGATGATAAATTCTTGGATGCTTTATACTACTATTTCAGTAATGTGGCTCGAGGCGGTGCAGTTTGCGCCCTCTTAGCTTGCGTAACACGGCTCAGACCACGGCTTCCTAGCTCATCGGTCATGGCTCAGCTCGCTGCCTCCTAGCTCACAGGACGCGGCTCAGCTTAGGGCATCCCAGCTTGCGGAACGCGGCTCAGCTCGTGGCCTCTCAGCTCACGGCTTCCTAGCTCGCGACACGCAGCTCAGCCTGCGGCCTCCTCGCTCGCGCCACATGGCTCAGCTCAGAGCCTCATTGCTCACGCCACGTGGCTCAGCTCTTGGTCTTCCAGCTCATGCCACGCAACTCTATTCGCGGCCTTCTACCTCAAGCCTTCCTCGAGTGATCTAATGGCGGAAAAATTGCGCTCCAGAGATTTGATTTTATTTCTGCCGGGGTTCTAGGCACAAAATTCTCTAAATATCACTTCTCAAAAAGGAGTCCGAGGAGTCTTTTATTTCGAGAAGACTTATTAGTGTCTGAGTCTGACTTGGTCTCACTCCAGATGGCAGGGGAGGATGATAAATTCTTGGATGCTTTATACTACTATTTCAGTAATGTGGCTCGAGGCGGTGCAGTTTGCGCCCTCTTAGCTTGCGGAACACGGCTCAGACCACGGCTTCCTAGCTCATCGGTCATGGCTCAGCTCGCTGCCTCCTAGCTCACAGGACGCGGCTCAGCTTAGGGCATCCCAGCTTGCGGAACGCGGCTCAGCTCGTGGCCTCTCAGCTCACGGCTTCCTAGCTCGCGACACGCAGCTCAGCCTCCGGCCTCCTCGCTCGCGCCACGTGGCTCAGCTCAGAGCCTCATTGCTCACGCCACGCGGCTCAGCTCGTGGTCTTCCAGCTCATGCCACGCAACTCTATTCACGACCTTCTACCTCAAGCCTTCCTCGAGTGATCTGATGGCGGAAAAAATTGCGCTCCAGAGATTTGATTTTATTTCTGCCGGGGTTCTAGGCACAAAATTCTCTAAATATCACTTCTCAAAAAGGAGTCCGAGGAGTCTTTTATTTCGAGAAGACTTATTAGTGTCTGAGTCTGACTTGGTCTCACTCCAGATGGCAGGGGAGGATGATAAATTCTTGGATGCTTTATACTACTATTTCAGTAATGTGGCTCGAGGCGGTGCAGTTTGCGCCCTCTTAGCTTGCGGAACACGGCTCAGACCACGGCTTCCTAGCTCATCGGTCATGGCTCAGCTCGCTGCCTCCTAGCTCACAGGACGCGGCTCAGCTTAGGGCATCCCAGCTTGCGGAACGCGGCTCAGCTCGTGGCCTCTCAGCTCACGGCTTCCTAGCTCGCGACAAGCAGCTCAGCCTCCGGCCTCCTCGCTCGCGCCACGTGGCTCAGCTCAGAGCCTCATTGCTCACGCCACGCGGCTCAGCTCGTGGTCTTCCAGCTCATGCCACGCAACTCTATTCGCGGCCTTCTACCTCAAGCCTTCCTCGAGTGATCTGATGGCGGAAAAATTGTGCTCCAGAGATTTTATTTTATTTCTGCCGGGGTTCTAGGCACAAAATTCTCTAAATATCACTTCTCAAAAAGGAGTCCGAGGAGTCTTTTATTTCGAGAAGACTTATTAGTGTCTGAGTCTGACTTGGTCTCACTCCAGAAGGCAGGGGAGGATGATAAGTTCTTGGATGCTTTATACTACTATTTCAGTAATGTGGCTCGAGGCGGTGCAGTTTGCGCCCTCTTAGCTTGCGTAACACGGCTCAGACCACGGCTTCCTAGCTCATCGGTCATGGCTCAGCTCGCTGCCTCCTAGCTCACAGGACGCGGCTCAGCTTAGGGCATCCCAGCTTGCGGAACGCGGCTCAGCTCGTGGCCTCTCAGCTCACGGCTTCCTAGCTCGCGACACGCAGCTCAGCCTCCGGCCTCCTCGCTCGCGCCACGTGGCTCAGCTCAGAGCCTCATTGCTCACGCCACGCGGCTCAGCTCGTGGTCTTCCAGCTCATGCCACGCAACTCTATTCGCGGCCTTCTACCTCAAGCCTTCCTCAAGTGATCTGATGGCGGAAAAAATTGCGCTTCTGAGATTTTATTTTATTTCTGCCGGGGTTCAAGGCACAAAATTCTCTAAATATCACTTCTCAAAAAGGAGTCCGAGGAGTCTTTTATTTCGAGAAGACTTATTAGTGTCTGAGTCTTACTTGGTCTCACTCCAGATGGCAGGGGAGGATGATAAATTCTTGGATGCTTTATACTACTATTTCAGTAATGTGGCTCGAGGCGGTGCAGTTTGCGCCCTCTTGGTTGCGTAACACGGCTCAGACCACGGCTTCCTAGCTCATCGGTCATGGCTCAGCTCGCTGCCTCCTAGCTCACAGGACGCAGCTCAGCTTAGGGCATCCCAGCTTGCGGAACGCGGCTCAGCTCGTGGCCTCTCAGCTCACGGCTTCCTAGCTCGCGACACGCAGCTCAGCCTGCGGCCTCCTCGCTCGCGCCACGTGGCTCAGCTCAGAGCCTCATTGCTCACGCCACGCGGCTCAGCTCGTGGTCTTCCAGCTCATGCCACGCAACTCTATTCGCGGCCTTCTACCTCAAGCCTTCCTCGAGTGATCTGATGGCGGAAAAAATTGCGCTCCAGAGATTTTATTTTATTTCTGCCGGGGTTCTAGGCACAAAATTCTCTAAATATCACTTCTCAAAAAGGAGTCCGAGGAGTTTTATTTCGAGAAGACTTATTAGTGTCTGAGCCTGACTTGGTCTCACTCCAGATGGCAGGGGAGGATGATAAATTCTTGGATGCTTTATACTACTATTTCAGTAATGTGGCTCGAGGCGGTGCAGTTTGCGCCCTCTTAGCTTGCGTAACACGGCTCAGACCACGGCTTCCTAGCTCATCGGTCATGGCTCAGCTTGCTGCCTCCTAGCTCACAGGACGCGGCTCAGCTTAGGGCATCCCAGCTTGCGGAACGCGGCTCAGCTCGTGGGCTCTCAGCTCACGGCTTCCTAGCTCGCGACACGCAGCTCAGCCTGTGGCCTCCTCGCTCGCGCCACGTGGCTCAGCTCAGAGCCTCATTGCTCAGGCCACGGGGCTCAGCTTGTGGTCTTCCAGCTCATGCCACGGAACTCTATTCGCGGCCTTCTACCTCAAGCCTTCCTCGAGTGATCTGATGGCGGAAAAAATTGCGCTCCAGAGATTTTATTTTATTTCTGCCGGGGTTCTAGGCACAAAATTCTCTAAATATCACTTCTCAAAAAGGAGTCCGAGGAGTCTTTTATTTCGAGAAGACTTATTAGTGTCTGAGTCTGACTTGGTCTCACTCCAGAAGGCAGGGGAGGATGATAAATTCTTGGATGCTTTATACTACTATTTCAGTAATGTGGCTCGAGGCGGTGCAGTTTGCGCCCTCTTAGCTTGCGTAACACGGCTCAGACCACGGCTTCCTAGCTCATCGGTCATGGCTCAGCTCGCTGCCTCCTAGCTCACAGGACGCGGCTCAGCTTAGGGCATCCCAGCTTGCGGAACGCGGCTCAGCTCGTGGCCTCTCAGCTCACGGCTTCCTAGCTCGCGACACGCAGCTCAGCCTGCGGCCTCCTCACTCGCGCCACGTGGCTCAGCTCAGAGCCTCATTGCTCACGGCACGTGGCTCAGCTCTTGGTCTTCCAGCTCATGCCACGGAACTCTATTCGCGGCCTTCTACCTCAAGCCTTCCTCGAGTGATCTAATGGCGGAAAAATTGCGCTCCAGAGATTTGATTTTATTTCTGCCGGGGTTCTAGGCACAAAATTCTCTAAATATCACTTCTCAAAAAGGAGTCCGAGGAGTCTTTTATTTCGAGAAGACTTATTAGTGTCTGAGTCTGACTTGGTCTCACTCCAGATGGCAGGGGAGGATGATAAAATCTTGGATGCTTTATACTACTATTTCAGTAATGTGGCTCGAGGCGGTGCAGTTTGCGCCCTCTTAGCTTGCGTAACACGGCTCAGACCACGGCTTCCTAGCTCATCGGTCATGGCTCAGCTCGCTGCCTCCTAGCTCACAGGACGCGGCTCAGCTTAGGGCATCCCAGCTTGCGGAACGCGGCTCAGCTCGTGGCCTCTCAGCTCACGGCTTCCTAGCTCGCGACACGCAGCTCAGCCTCCGGCCTCCTCGCTCGCGCCACGTGGCTCAGCTCAGAGCCTCATTGCTCACGCCACGCGGCTCAGCTCGTGGTCTTCCAGCTCATGCCACGCAACTCTATTCACGACCTTCTACCTCAAGCCTTCCTCGAGTGATCTGATGGCGGAAAAAATTGCGCTCCAGAGATTTGATTTTATTTCTGCCGGGGTTCTAGGCACAAAATTCTCTAAATATCACTTCTCAAAAAGGAGTCCGAGGAGTCTTTTATTTCGAGAAGACTTATTAGTGTCTGAGTCTGACTTGGTCTCACTCCAGATGGCAGGGGAGGATGATAAATTCTTGGATGCTTTATACTACTATTTCAGTAATGTGGCTCGAGGCGGTGCAGTTTGCGCCCTCTTAGCTTGCGGAACACGGCTCAGACCACGGCTTCCTAGCTCATCGGTCATGGCTCAGCTCGCTGCCTCCTAGCTCACAGGACGCGGCTCAGCTTAGGGCATCCCAGCTTGCGGAACGCGGCTCAGCTCGTGGCCTCTCAGCTCACGGCTTCCTAGCTCGCGACACGCAGCTCAGCCTCCGGCCTCCTCGCTCGCGCCACGTGGCTCAGCTCAGAGCCTCATTGCTCACGCCACGCGGCTCAGCTCGTGGTCTTCCAGCTCATGCCACGCAACTCTATTCGCGGCCTTCTACCTCAAGCCTTCCTCGAGTGATCTGATGGCGGAAAAATTGTGCTCCAGAGATTTTATTTTATTTCTGCCGGGGTTCTAGGCACAAAATTCTCTAAATATCACTTCTCAAAAAGGAGTCCGAGGAGTCTTTTATTTCGAGAAGACTTATTAGTGTCTGAGTCTGACTTGGTCTCACTCCAGAAGGCAGGGGAGGATGATAAGTTCTTGGATGCTTTATACTACTATTTCAGTAATGTGGCTCGAGGCGGTGCAGTTTGCGCCCTCTTAGCTTGCGTAACACGGCTCAGACCACGGCTTCCTAGCTCATCGGTCATGGCTCAGCTCGCTGCCTCCTAGCTCACAGGACGCGGCTCAGCTTAGGGCATCCCAGCTTGCGGAACGCGGCTCAGCTCGTGGCCTCTCAGCTCACGGCTTCCTAGCTCGCGACACGCAGCTCAGCCTCCGGCCTCCTCGCTCGCGCCACGTGGCTCAGCTCAGAGCCTCATTGCTCACGCCACGCGGCTCAGCTCGTGGTCTTCCAGCTCATGCCACGCAACTCTATTCGCGGCCTTCTACCTCAAGCCTTCCTCAAGTGATCTGATGGCGGAAAAAATTGCGCTTCTGAGATTTTATTTTATTTCTGCCGGGGTTCAAGGCACAAAATTCTCTAAATATCACTTCTCAAAAAGGAGTCCGAGGAGTCTTTTATTTCGAGAAGACTTATTAGTGTCTGAGTCTTACTTGGTCTCACTCCAGATGGCAGGGGAGGATGATAAATTCTTGGATGCTTTATACTACTATTTCAGTAATGTGGCTCGAGGCGGTGCAGTTTGCGCCCTCTTGGTTGCGTAACACGGCTCAGACCACGGCTTCCTAGCTCATCGGTCATGGCTCAGCTCGCTGCCTCCTAGCTCACAGGACGCAGCTCAGCTTAGGGCATCCCAGCTTGCGGAACGCGGCTCAGCTCGTGGCCTCTCAGCTCACGGCTTCCTAGCTCGCGACACGCAGCTCAGCCTGCGGCCTCCTCGCTCGCGCCACGTGGCTCAGCTCAGAGCCTCATTGCTCACGCCACGCGGCTCAGCTCGTGGTCTTCCAGCTCATGCCACGCAACTCTATTCGCGGCCTTCTACCTCAAGCCTTCCTCGAGTGATCTGATGGCGGAAAAAATTGCGCTCCAGAGATTTTATTTTATTTCTGCCGGGGTTCTAGGCACAAAATTCTCTAAATATCACTTCTCAAAAAGGAGTCCGAGGAGTTTTATTTCGAGAAGACTTATTAGTGTCTGAGCCTGACTTGGTCTCACTCCAGATGGCAGGGGAGGATGATAAATTCTTGGATGCTTTATACTACTATTTCAGTAATGTGGCTCGAGGCGGTGCAGTTTGCGCCCTCTTAGCTTGCGTAACACGGCTCAGACCACGGCTTCCTAGCTCATCGGTCATGGCTCAGCTTGCTGCCTCCTAGCTCACAGGACGCGGCTCAGCTTAGGGCATCCCAGCTTGCGGAACGCGGCTCAGCTCGTGGGCTCTCAGCTCACGGCTTCCTAGCTCGCGACACGCAGCTCAGCCTGTGGCCTCCTCGCTCGCGCCACGTGGCTCAGCTCAGAGCCTCATTGCTCAGGCCACGGGGCTCAGCTTGTGGTCTTCCAGCTCATGCCACGGAACTCTATTCGCGGCCTTCTACCTCAAGCCTTCCTCGAGTGATCTGATGGCGGAAAAAATTGCGCTCCAGAGATTTTATTTTATTTCTGCCGGGGTTCTAGGCACAAAATTCTCTAAATATCACTTCTCAAAAAGGAGTCCGAGGAGTCTTTTATTTCGAGAAGACTTATTAGTGTCTGAGTCTGACTTGGTCTCACTCCAGAAGGCAGGGGAGGATGATAAATTCTTGGATGCTTTATACTACTATTTCAGTAATGTGGCTCGAGGCGGTGCAGTTTGCGCCCTCTTAGCTTGCGTAACACGGCTCAGACCACGGCTTCCTAGCTCATCGGTCATGGCTCAGCTCGCTGCCTCCTAGCTCACAGGACGCGGCTCAGCTTAGGGCATCCCAGCATGCGGAACGCGGCTCAGCTCGTGGCCTCTCAGCTCACGGCTTCCTAGCTCGCGACACGCAGCTCAGCCTGCGGCCTCCTCGCTCGCGCCACATGGCTCAGCTCAGAGCCTCATTGCTCACGCCACGCGGCTCAGCTCGTGGTCTTCCAGCTCATGCCACGCAACTCTATTCGCGGCCTTCTACCTCAAGCCTTCCTCGAGTGATCTGATGGCGGAAAAAATTGCGCTCCAGAGATTTTATTTTATTTCTACCGGGGTTCTAGGCACAAAATTCTCTAAATATCACTTCTCAAAAAGGAGTCCGAGGAGTCTTATTTCGAGAAGACTTATTAGTGTCTGAGTCTGACTTGGTCTCACTCCAGATGGCAGGGGAGGATGATAAATTCTTGGATGCTTTATACTACTATTTCAGTAATGTGGCTCGAGGCGGTGCAGTTTGCGCCCTCTTAGCTTGCGTAACACGGCTCAGACCACGGCTTCCTAGCTCATCGGTCATGGCTCAGCTCGCTGCCTCCTAGCTCACAGGACGCGGCTCAGCTTAGGGCATCCCAGCTTGCGGAACGCGGCTCAGCTCGTGGCCTCTCAGCTCACGGCTTCCTAGCTCGCGACACGCAGCTCAGCCTGCGGCCTCCTCGCTCGCGCCACGTGGCTCAGCTCAGAGCCTCATTGTTCACGCCACGCGGCTCAGCTCGTGGTCTTCCAGCTCATGCCACGCAACTCTATTCGCGGCCTTCTACCTCAAACCTTCCTCGAGTGATCTGATGGCGGAAAAAATTGCGCTCCAGAGATTAAATTTTATTTCTGACAGGGTTCTAGGCACAAAATTCTCTAAATATCACTTCTCAAAAAGGAGTCCGAGGAGTCTTATTTCGAGAAGACTTATTAGTGTCTGAGTCTGACTTGGTCTCACTCCAGAAGGCAGGGGAGGATGATAAATTCTTGGATGCTTTATACTACTATTTCAGTAATGTGGCTCGAGGCGGTGCAGTTTGCGCCCTCTTAGCTTGCGTAACACGGCTCAGACCACGGCTTCCTAGCTCATCGGTCATGGCTCAGCTCGCTGCCTCCTAGCTCACAGGGCGCGGCTCAGCTTAGGGCATCCCAGCTTGCGGAACGCGGCTCAGCTCGTGGCCTCTCAGCTCACGGCTTCCTAGCTCGCGACACGCAGCTCAGCCTGCGGCCTCCTCGCTCGCGCCACGTGGCTCAGCTCAGAGCCTCATTGTTCACGCCACGCGGCTCAGCTCGTGGTCTTCCAGCTCATGCCACGCAACTCTATTCGCGGCCTTCTACCTCAAACCTTCCTCGAGTGATCTGATGGCGGAAAAAATTGCGCTCCAGAGATTAAATTTTATTTCTGACAGGGTTCTAGGCACAAAATTCTCTAAATATCACTTCTCAAAAAGGAGTCCGAGGAGTCTTATTTCGAGAAGACTTATTAGTGTCTGAGTCTGACTTGGTCTCACTCCAGAAGGCAGGGGAGGATGATAAATTCTTGGATGCTTTATACTACTATTTCAGTAATGTGGCTCGAGGCGGTGCAGTTTGCGCCCTCTTAGCTTGCGTAACACGGCTCAGACCACGGCTTCCTAGCTCATCGGTCATGGCTCAGCTCGCTGCCTCCTAGCTCACAGGGCGCGGCTCAGCTTAGGGCATCCCAGCTTGCGGAACGCGGCTCAGCTCGTGGCCTCTCAGCTCACGGCTTCCTAGCTCGCGACACGCAGCTCAGCCTGCGGCCTCCTCGCTCGCGCCACGTGGCTCAGCTCAGAGCCTCATTGCTCACGCCACGTGGCTCAGCTCTTGGTCTTCCAGCTCATGCCACGCAACTCTATTCGCGGCCTTCTACCTCAAGCCTTCCTCGAGTGATCTAATGGCGGAAAAATTGCGCTCCAGAGATTTGATTTTATTTCTGCCGGGGTTCTAGGCACAAAATTCTCTAAATATCACTTCTCAAAAAGGAGTCCGAGGAGTCTTTTATTTCGAGAAGACTTATTAGTGTCTGAGTCTGACTTGGTCTCACTCCAGATGGCAGGGGAGGATGATAAATTCTTGGATGCTTTATACTACTATTTCAGTAATGTGGCTCGAGGCGGTGCAGTTTGCGCCCTCTTAGCTTGCGGAACACGGCTCAGACCACGGCTTCCTAGCTCATCGGTCATGGCTCAGCTCGCTGCCTCCTAGCTCACAGGACGCGGCTCAGCTTAGGGCATCCCAGCTTGCGGAACGCGGCTCAGCTCGTGGCCTCTCAGCTCACGGCTTCCTAGCTCGCGACACGCAGCTCAGCCTCCGGCCTCCTCGCTCGCGCCACGTGGCTCAGCTCAGAGCCTCATTGCTCACGCCACGCGGCTCAGCTCGTGGTCTTCCAGCTCATGCCACGCAACTCTATTCACGACCTTCTACCTCAAGCCTTCCTCGAGTGATCTGATGGCGGAAAAAATTGCGCTCCAGAGATTTGATTTTATTTCTGCCGGGGTTCTAGGCACAAAATTCTCTAAATATCACTTCTCAAAAAGGAGTCCGAGGAGTCTTTTATTTCGAGAAGACTTATTAGTGTCTGAGTCTGACTTGGTCTCACTCCAGATGGCAGGGGAGGATGATAAATTCTTGGATGCTTTATACTACTATTTCAGTAATGTGGCTCGAGGCGGTGCAGTTTGCGCCCTCTTAGCTTGCGGAACACGGCTCAGACCACGGCTTCCTAGCTCATCGGTCATGGCTCAGCTCGCTGCCTCCTAGCTCACAGGACGCGGCTCAGCTTAGGGCATCCCAGCTTGCGGAACGCGGCTCAGCTCGTGGCCTCTCAGCTCACGGCTTCCTAGCTCGCGACACGCAGCTCAGCCTCCGGCCTCCTCGCTCGCGCCACGTGGCTCAGCTCAGAGCCTCATTGCTCACGCCACGCGGCTCAGCTCGTGGTCTTCCAGCTCATGCCACGCAACTCTATTCGCGGCCTTCTACCTCAAGCCTTCCTCGAGTGATCTGATGGCGGAAAAATTGTGCTCCAGAGATTTTATTTTATTTCTGCCGGGGTTCTAGGCACAAAATTCTCTAAATATCACTTCTCAAAAAGGAGTCCGAGGAGTCTTTTATTTCGAGAAGACTTATTAGTGTCTGAGTCTTACTTGGTCTCACTCCAGATGGCAGGGGAGGATGATAAATTCTTGGATGCTTTATACTACTATTTCAGTAATGTGGCTCGAGGCGGTGCAGTTTGCGCCCTCTTGGTTGCGTAACACGGCTCAGACCACGGCTTCCTAGCTCATCGGTCATGGCTCAGCTCGCTGCCTCCTAGCTCACAGGACGCAGCTCAGCTTAGGGCATCCCAGCTTGCGGAACGCGGCTCAGCTCGTGGCCTCTCAGCTCACGGCTTCCTAGCTCGCGACACGCAGCTCAGCCTGCGGCCTCCTCGCTCGCGCCACGTGGCTCAGCTCAGAGCCTCATTGCTCACGCCACGCGGCTCAGCTCGTGGTCTTCCAGCTCATGCCACGCAACTCTATTCGCGGCCTTCTACCTCAAGCCTTCCTCGAGTGATCTGATGGCGGAAAAAATTGCGCTCCAGAGATTTTATTTTATTTCTGCCGGGGTTCTAGGCACAAAATTCTCTAAATATCACTTCTCAAAAAGGAGTCCGAGGAGTCTTTTATTTCGAGAAGACTTATTAGTGTCTGAGTCTTACTTGGTCTCACTCCAGATGGCAGGGGAGGATGATAAATTCTTGGATGCTTTATACTACTATTTCAGTAATGTGGCTCGAGGCGGTGCAGTTTGCGCCCTCTTGGTTGCGTAACACGGCTCAGACCACGGCTTCCTAGCTCATCGGTCATGGCTCAGCTCGCTGCCTCCTAGCTCACAGGACGCGGCTCAGCTTAGGGCATCCCAGCTTGCGGAACGCGGCTCAGCTCGTGGCCTCTCAGCTCACGGCTTCCTAGCTCGCGACACGCAGCTCAGCCTGCGGCCTCCTCGCTCGCGCCACGTGGCTCAGCTCAGAGCCTCATTGCTCACGCCACGCGGCTCAGCTCGTGGTCTTCCAGCTCATGCCACGCAACTCTATTCGCGGCCTTCTACCTCAAGCCTTCCTCAAGTGATCTGATGGCGGAAAAAATTGTGCTCCAGAGATTTTATTTTATTTCTGCCGGGGTTCTAGGCACAAAATTCTCTAAATATCACTTCTCAAAAAGGAGTCCGAGGAGTCTTTTATTTCGAGAAGACTTATTATTGTCTGAGTCTTACTTGGTCTCACTCCAGATGGCAGGGGAGGATGATAAATTCTTGGATGCTTTATACTACTATTTCAGTAATGTGGCTCGAGGCGGTGCAGTTTGCGCCCTCTTGGTTGCGTAACATGGCTCAGACCACGGCTTCCTAGCTCATCGGTCATGGCTCAGCTCGCTGCCTCCTAGCTCACAGGACGCAGCTCAGCTTAGGGCATCCCAGCTTGCGGAACGCGGCTCAGCTCGTGGCCTCTCAGCTCACGGCTTCCTAGCTCGCGACACGCAGCTCAGCCTGCGGCCTCCTCGCTCGCGCCACGTGGCTCAGCTCAGAGCCTCATTGCTCACGCCACGCGGCTCAGCTCGTGGTCTTCCAGCTCATGCCACGCAATTCTATTCGCGGCCTTCTACCTCAAGCCTTCCTCGAGTGATCTGATGGCGGAAAAAATTGCGCTCCAGAGATTTTATTTTATTTCTGCCGGGGTTCTAGGCACAAAATTCTCTAAATATCACTTCTCAAAAAGGAGTCCGAGGAGTCTTATTTCGAGAAGACTTATTAGTGTCTGATTCTGACTTGGTCTCACTCCAGATGGCAGGGGAGGATGATAAATTCTTGGATGCTTTATACTACTATTTCAGTAATGTGGCTCGAGGCGGTGCAGTTTGCGCCCTCTTAGCTTGCGTAACACGGCTCAGACCACGGCTTCCTAGCTCATCGGTCATGGCTCAGCTCGCTGCCTCCTAGCTCACAGGACGCGGCTCAGCTTAGGGCATCCCAGCTTGCGGAACGCGGCTCAGCTCGTGGCCTCTCAGCTCACGGCTTCCTAGCTCGCGACACGCAGCTCAGCCTCCGGCCTCCTCGCTCGCGCCACGTGGCTCAGCTCAGAGCCTCATTGCTCACGCCACGCGGCTCAGCTCGTGGTCTTCTAGCTCATGCCACGCAACTCTATTCGCGGCCTTCTACCTCAAGCCTTCCTCGAGTGATCTAATGGCGGAAAAATTGCGCTCCAGAGATTTGATTACATTTCTGCCGGGGTTCTAGGCACAAAATTCTCTAAATATCACTTCTCAAAAAGGAGTCCGTGGAGTATTTTATTTCGAGAAGACTTATTAGTGTCTGAGTCTGACTTGGTCTCACTCCAGATGGCAGGGGAGGATGATAAATTCTTGGATGCTTTATAGTACTATTTCAGTAATGTGGCTCGAGGCGGTGCAGTTTGCGCCCTCTTAGCTTGCGGAACACGGCTCAGACCACGGCTTCCTAGCTCATCGGTCATGGCTCAGCTCGCTGCCTCCTAGCTCACAGGACGCGGCTCAGCTTAGGGCATCCCAGCTTGCGGAACGCGGCTCAGCTCGTGGCCTCTCAGCTCACGGCTTCCTAGCTCGCGACACGCAGCTCAGCCTCCGGCCTCCTCGCTCGCGCCACGTGGCTCAGCTCAGAGCCTCATTGCTCACGCCACGCGGCTCAGCTCGTGGTCTTCCAGCTCATGCCACGCAACTCTATTCGCGGCCTTCTACCTCAAGCCTTCCTCGAGTGATCTAATGGCGGAAAAATTGCGCTCCAGAGATTTGATTTCATTTCTGCCGGGGTTCTAGGCACAAAATTCTCTAAATATCACTTCTCAAAAAGGAGTCCGTGGAGTATTTTATTTCGAGAAGACTTATTAGTGTCTGAGTCTGACTTGGTCTCACTCCAGATGGCAGGGGAGGATGATAAATTCTTGGATGCTTTATAGTACTATTTCAGTAATGTGGCTCGAGGCGGTGCAGTTTGCGCCCTCTTAGCTTGCGGAACACGGCTCAGACCACGGCTTCCTAGCTCATCGGTCATGGCTCAGCTCGCTGCCTCCTAGCTCACAGGACGCGGCTCAGCTTAGGGCATCCCAGCTTGCGGAACGCGGCTCAGCTCGTGGCCTCTCAGCTCACGGCTTCCTAGCTCGCGACACGCAGCTCAGCCTCCGGCCTCCTCGCTCGCGCCACGTGGCTCAGCTCAGAGCCTCATTGCTCACGCCACGCGGCTCAGCTCGTGGTCTTCCAGCTCATGCCACGCAACTCTATTCGCGGCCTTCTTCCTCAAGCCTTCCTCAAGTGATCTGATGGCGGAAAAAATTGCGCTCCTGAGATTTTATTTTATTTCTGCCGGGGTTCAAGGCACAAAATTCTCTAAATATCACTTCTCAAAAAGGAGTCCGAGGAGTCTTTTATTTCGAGAAGACTTATTAGTGTCTGAGTCTGACTTGGTCTCACTCCAGAAGGCAGGGGAGGATGATAAATTCTTGGATGCTTTATACTACTATTTCAGTAATGTGGCTCGAGGCGGTGCAGTTTGCGCCCTCGTAGCTTGCGTAACACGGCTCAGACCACGGCTTCCTAGCTCATCGGTCATGGCTCAGCTCGCTGCCTCCTAGCTCACAGGACGCGGCTCAGCTTAGGGCATCCCAGCTTGCGGAACGCGGCTCAGCTCGTGGCCTCTCAGCTCACGGCTTCCTAGCTCGCGACACGCAGCTCAGCCTGCGGCCTCCTCGCTCGCGCCACGTGGCTCAGCTCAGAGCATCATTGCTCACGCCACGCGGCTCAGCTCTTGGTCTTCCAGCTCATGCCACACAACTCTATTCGCGGCCTTCTACCTCAAGCCTTCCTCGAGTGATCTGATGGCGGAAAAATTGCGCTCCAGAGATTTTATTTTATTTCTGCCGGGGTTCTAGGCACAAAATTCTCTAAATATCACTTCTCAAAAAGGAGTCCGAGGAGTCTTTTATTTCGAGAAGACTTATTAGTGTCTGAGTCTGACTTGGTCTCACTCCAGATGGCAGGGGAGGATGATAAATTCTTGGATGCTTTATACTACTATTTCAGTAATGTGGCTTGAGGCGGTGCAGTTTGCGCCCTCTTAGCTTGCGGAACACGGCTCAGACCACGGCTTCCTAGCTCATCGGTCATGGCTCAGCTCGCTGCCTCCTAGCTCACAGGAGGCGGCTCAGCTTAGGGCATCCCAGCTTGCGGAACGCGGCTCAGCTCGTGGCCTCTCAGCTCACGGCTTCCTAGCTCGCGACACGCAGCTCAGCCTGCGGCCTCCTCGCTCGCGCCACGTGGCTCAGCTCAGAGCCTCATTGCTCACGCCACGCGGCTCAGCTCGTGGTCTTCCAGCTCATGCCACGCAACTCTATTCGCGGCCTTCTACCTCAAGCCTTCCTCAAGTGATCTGATGGCGGAAAAAATTGCGCTCCAGAGATTTTATTTTATTTCTGCCGGGGTTCAAGGCACAAAATTCTCTAAATATCACTTCTCAAAAAGGAGTCCGAGGAGTCTTTTATTTCGAGAAGACTTATTAGTGTCTGAGTCTGACTTGGTCTCACTCCAGAAGGCAGGGGAGAATGATAAATTCTTGGATGCTTTATACTACTATTTCAGTAATGTGGCTCGAGGCGGTGCAGTTTGCGCCCTCTTAGCTTGCGGAACACGGCTCAGACCACGGCTTCCTAGCTCATCGGTCATGGCTCAGCTCGCTGCCTCCTAGCTCACAGGACGCGGCTCAGCTTAGGGCATCCCAGCTTGCGGAACGCGGCTCAGCTCGTGGCCTCTCAGCTCACGGCTTCCTAGCTCGCGACACGCAGCTCAGCCTCCTCGCTCGCGCCACGTGGCTCAGCTCAGAGCCTCATTGCTCACGCCACGCGGCTCAGCTCGTGGTCTTCCAGCTCATGCCACGCAACTCTATTCGCGGCCTTCTACCTCAAGCCTTCCTCAAGTGATCTGATGGCGGAAAAAATTGCGCTTCAGAGATTTTATTTTATTTCTGCCGGGGTTCAAGGCACAAAATTCTCTAAATATCACTTCTCAAAAAGGAGTCCGAGGAGTCTTTTATTTCGAGAAGACTTATTAGTGTCTGAGTCTGACTTGGTCTCACTCCAGAAGGCAGGGGAGGATGATAAATTCTTGAATGCTTTATACTACTATTTCAGTAATGTGGCTCGAGGCGGTGCAGTTTGCGCCCTCTTAGCTTGCGGAACACGGCTCAGACCACGGCTTCCTAGCTCATCGGTCATGGCTCAGCTCGCTGCCTCCTAGCTCACAGGACGCGGCTCAGCTTAGGGCATCCCAGCTTGCGGAACGCGGCTCAGCTCGTGGCCTCTCAGCTCACGGCTTCCTAGCTCGCGACACGCAGCTCAGCCTGCGGCCTCCTCGCTCGCGCCACGTGGCTCAGCTCAGAGCCTCATTGCTCACGCCACGCGGCTCAGCTCTTGGTCTTCCAGCTCATGCCACACAACTCTATTCGCGGCCTTCTACCTCAAGCCTTCCTCGAGTGATCTGATGGCGGAAAAATTGCGCTCCAGAGATTTTATTTTATTTCTGCCGGGGTTCTAGGCACAAAATTCTCTAAATATCACTTCTCAAAAAGGAGTCCGAGGAGTCTTTTATTTCGAGAAGACTTATTAGTGTCTGAGTCTGACTTGGTCTCACTCCAGAAGGCAGGGGAGGATGATAAATTCTTGGATGCTTTATACTACTATTTCAGTAATGTGGCTCGAGGCGGTGCAGTTTGCGCCCTCGTAGCTTGCGTAACACGGCTCAGACCACGGCTTCCTAGCTCATCGGTCATGGCTCAGCTCGCTGCCTCCTAGCTCACAGGACGCGGCTCAGCTTAGGGCATCCCAGCTTGCGGAACGCGGCTCAGCTCGTGGCCTCTCAGCTCACGGCTTCCTAGCTCGCGACACGCAGCTCAGCCTGCGGCCTCCTCGCTCGCGCCACGTGGCTCAGCTCAGAGCATCATTGCTCACGCCACGCGGCTCAGCTCTTGGTCTTCCAGCTCATGCCACACAACTCTATTCGCGGCCTTCTACCTCAAGCCTTCCTCGAGTGATCTGATGGCGGAAAAATTGCGCTCCAGAGATTTTATTTTATTTCTGCCGGGGTTCTAGGCACAAAATTCTCTAAATATCACTTCTCAAAAAGGAGTCCGAGGAGTCTTTTATTTCGAGAAGACTTATTAGTGTCTGAGTCTGACTTGGTCTCACTCCAGATGGCAGGGGAGGATGATAAATTCTTGGATGCTTTATACTACTATTTCAGTAATGTGGCTTGAGGCGGTGCAGTTTGCGCCCTCTTAGCTTGCGGAACACGGCTCAGACCACGGCTTCCTAGCTCATCGGTCATGGCTCAGCTCGCTGCCTCCTAGCTCACAGGAGGCGGCTCAGCTTAGGGCATCCCAGCTTGCGGAACGCGGCTCAGCTCGTGGCCTCTCAGCTCACGGCTTCCTAGCTCGCGACACGCAGCTCAGCCTGCGGCCTCCTCGCTCGCGCCACGTGGCTCAGCTCAGAGCCTCATTGCTCACGCCACGCGGCTCAGCTCGTGGTCTTCCAGCTCATGCCACGCAACTCTATTCGCGGCCTTCTACCTCAAGCCTTCCTCAAGTGATCTGATGGCGGAAAAAATTGCGCTCCAGAGATTTTATTTTATTTCTGCCGGGGTTCAAGGCACAAAATTCTCTAAATATCACTTCTCAAAAAGGAGTCCGAGGAGTCTTTTATTTCGAGAAGACTTATTAGTGTCTGAGTCTGACTTGGTCTCACTCCAGAAGGCAGGGGAGAATGATAAATTCTTGGATGCTTTATACTACTATTTCAGTAATGTGGCTCGAGGCGGTGCAGTTTGCGCCCTCTTAGCTTGCGGAACACGGCTCAGACCACGGCTTCCTAGCTCATCGGTCATGGCTCAGCTCGCTGCCTCCTAGCTCACAGGACGCGGCTCAGCTTAGGGCATCCCAGCTTGCGGAACGCGGCTCAGCTCGTGGCCTCTCAGCTCACGGCTTCCTAGCTCGCGACACGCAGCTCAGCCTCCTCGCTCGCGCCACGTGGCTCAGCTCAGAGCCTCATTGCTCACGCCACGCGGCTCAGCTCGTGGTCTTCCAGCTCATGCCACGCAACTCTATTCGCGGCCTTCTACCTCAAGCCTTCCTCAAGTGATCTGATGGCGGAAAAAATTGCGCTTCAGAGATTTTATTTTATTTCTGCCGGGGTTCAAGGCACAAAATTCTCTAAATATCACTTCTCAAAAAGGAGTCCGAGGAGTCTTTTATTTCGAGAAGACTTATTAGTGTCTGAGTCTGACTTGGTCTCACTCCAGAAGGCAGGGGAGGATGATAAATTCTTGAATGCTTTATACTACTATTTCAGTAATGTGGCTCGAGGCGGTGCAGTTTGCGCCCTCTTAGCTTGCGGAACACGGCTCAGACCACGGCTTCCTAGCTCATCGGTCATGGCTCAGCTCGCTGCCTCCTAGCTCACAGGACGCGGCTCAGCTTAGGGCATCCCAGCTTGCGGAACGCGGCTCAGCTCGTGGCCTCTCAGCTCACGGCTTCCTAGCTCGCGACACGCAGCTCAGCCTGCGGCCTCCTCGCTCGCGCCACGTGGCTCAGCTCAGAGCCTCATTGCTCACGCCACGCGGCTCAGCTCTTGGTCTTCCAGCTCATGCCACACAACTCTATTCGCGGCCTTCTACCTCAAGCCTTCCTCGAGTGATCTGATGGCGGAAAAATTGCGCTCCAGAGATTTTATTTTATTTCTGCCGGGGTTCTAGGCACAAAATTCTCTAAATATCACTTCTCAAAAAGGAGTCCGAGGAGTCTTTTATTTCGAGAAGACTTATTAGTGTCTGAGTCTGACTTGGTCTCACTCCAGAAGGCAGGGGAGGATGATAAATTCTTGGATGCTTTATACTACTATTTCAGTAATGTGGCTCGAGGCGGTGCAGTTTGCGCCCTCGTAGCTTGCGTAACACGGCTCAGACCACGGCTTCCTAGCTCATCGGTCATGGCTCAGCTCGCTGCCTCCTAGCTCACAGGACGCGGCTCAGCTTAGGGCATCCCAGCTTGCGGAACGCGGCTCAGCTCGTGGCCTCTCAGCTCACGGCTTCCTAGCTCGCGACACGCAGCTCAGCCTGCGGCCTCCTCGCTCGCGCCACGTGGCTCAGCTCAGAGCATCATTGCTCACGCCACGCGGCTCAGCTCTTGGTCTTCCAGCTCATGCCACACAACTCTATTCGCGGCCTTCTACCTCAAGCCTTCCTCGAGTGATCTGATGGCGGAAAAATTGCGCTCCAGAGATTTTATTTTATTTCTGCCGGGGTTCTAGGCACAAAATTCTCTAAATATCACTTCTCAAAAAGGAGTCCGAGGAGTCTTTTATTTCGAGAAGACTTATTAGTGTCTGAGTCTGACTTGGTCTCACTCCAGATGGCAGGGGAGGATGATAAATTCTTGGATGCTTTATACTACTATTTCAGTAATGTGGCTTGAGGCGGTGCAGTTTGCGCCCTCTTAGCTTGCGGAACACGGCTCAGACCACGGCTTCCTAGCTCATCGGTCATGGCTCAGCTCGCTGCCTCCTAGCTCACAGGAGGCGGCTCAGCTTAGGGCATCCCAGCTTGCGGAACGCGGCTCAGCTCGTGGCCTCTCAGCTCACGGCTTCCTAGCTCGCGACACGCAGCTCAGCCTGCGGCCTCCTCGCTCGCGCCACGTGGCTCAGCTCAGAGCCTCATTGCTCACGCCACGCGGCTCAGCTCGTGGTCTTCCAGCTCATGCCACGCAACTCTATTCGCGGCCTTCTACCTCAAGCCTTCCTCAAGTGATCTGATGGCGGAAAAAATTGCGCTCCAGAGATTTTATTTTATTTCTGCCGGGGTTCAAGGCACAAAATTCTCTAAATATCACTTCTCAAAAAGGAGTCCGAGGAGTCTTTTATTTCGAGAAGACTTATTAGTGTCTGAGTCTGACTTGGTCTCACTCCAGAAGGCAGGGGAGAATGATAAATTCTTGGATGCTTTATACTACTATTTCAGTAATGTGGCTCGAGGCGGTGCAGTTTGCGCCCTCTTAGCTTGCGGAACACGGCTCAGACCACGGCTTCCTAGCTCATCGGTCATGGCTCAGCTCGCTGCCTCCTAGCTCACAGGACGCGGCTCAGCTTAGGGCATCCCAGCTTGCGGAACGCGGCTCAGCTCGTGGCCTCTCAGCTCACGGCTTCCTAGCTCGCGACACGCAGCTCAGCCTCCTCGCTCGCGCCACGTGGCTCAGCTCAGAGCCTCATTGCTCACGCCACGCGGCTCAGCTCGTGGTCTTCCAGCTCATGCCACGCAACTCTATTCGCGGCCTTCTACCTCAAGCCTTCCTCAAGTGATCTGATGGCGGAAAAAATTGCGCTTCAGAGATTTTATTTTATTTCTGCCGGGGTTCAAGGCACAAAATTCTCTAAATATCACTTCTCAAAAAGGAGTCCGAGGAGTCTTTTATTTCGAGAAGACTTATTAGTGTCTGAGTCTGACTTGGTCTCACTCCAGAAGGCAGGGGAGGATGATAAATTCTTGAATGCTTTATACTACTATTTCAGTAATGTGGCTCGAGGCGGTGCAGTTTGCGCCCTCTTAGCTTGCGGAACACGGCTCAGACCACGGCTTCCTAGCTCATCGGTCATGGCTCAGCTCGCTGCCTCCTAGCTCACAGGACGCGGCTCAGCTTAGGGCATCCCAGCTTGCGGAACGCGGCTCAGCTCGTGGCCTCTCAGCTCACGGCTTCCTAGCTCGCGACACGCAGCTCAGCCTGCGGCCTCCTCGCTCGCGCCACGTGGCTCAGCTCAGAGCCTCATTGCTCACGCCACGCGGCTCAGCTCTTGGTCTTCCAGCTCATGCCACACAACTCTATTCGCGGCCTTCTACCTCAAGCCTTCCTCGAGTGATCTGATGGCGGAAAAATTGCGCTCCAGAGATTTTATTTTATTTCTGCCGGGGTTCTAGGCACAAAATTCTCTAAATATCACTTCTCAAAAAGGAGTCCGAGGAGTCTTTTATTTCGAGAAGACTTATTAGTGTCTGAGTCTGACTTGGTCTCACTCCAGATGGCAGGGGAGGATGATAAATTCTTGGATGCTTTATACTACTATTTCAGTAATGTGGCTCGAGGCGGTGCAGTTTGCGCCCTCTTAGCTTGCGTAACATGGCTCAGACCACGGCTTCCTAGCTCATCGGTCATGGCTCAGCTCGCTGCCTCCTAGCTCACAGGACGCGGCTCAGCTTAGGGCATCCCAGCTTGCGGAACGCGGCTCAGCTCGTGGCCTCTCAGCTCACGGCTTCCTAGCTCGCGACACACAGCTCAGCCTGCGGCCTCCTCGCTCGCGCCACGTGGCTCAGCTCAGAGCCTCATTGCTCACGCCACGCGGCTCAGCTCGTGGTCTTCCAGCTCATGCCACGCAACTCTATTCGCGGCCTTCTACCTCAAGCCTTCCTCCAGTGATCTGATGGCGGAAAAAATTGCGCTTCAGAGATTTTATTTTATTTCTGCCGGGGTTCAAGGCACAAAATTCTCTAAATATCACTTCTCAAAAAGGAGTCCGAGGAGTCTTTTATTTCGAGAAGACTTATTAGTGTCTGAGTCTGACTTGGTCTTACTCCAGAAGGCAGGGGAGGATGATAAATTCTTGAATGCTTTATACTACTATTTCAGTAATGTGGCTCGAGGCGGTGCAGTTTGCGCCCTCTTAGCTTGCGGAACACGGCTCAGACCACGGCTTCCTAGCTCATCGGTCATGGCTCAGCTCGCTGCCTCCTAGCTCACAGGACGCGGCTCAGCTTAGGGCATCCCAGCTTGCGGAACGCGGCTCAGTTCGTGGCCTCTCAGCTCACGGCTTCCTAGCTCGCGACACGCAGCTCAGCCTGTGGCCTCCTCGCTCGCGCCACGTGGCTCAGCTCAGAGCCTCATTGCTCACGCCACGCGGCTCAGCTCGTGGTCTTCCAGCTCATGCCACGCAACTCTATTCGCGGCCTTCTACCTCAAACCTTCCTCGAGTGATCTGATGGCGGAAAAAATTGCGCTCCAGAGATTTTATTTTATTTCTGCCGGGTTTCTAGGCACAAAATTCTCTAAATATCACTTCTCAAAAAGGTGTCCGAGGAGTCTTATTTCGAGAAGACTTATTAGTGTCTGAGTCTGACTTGGTCTCACTCCAGATGGCAGGGGAGGATGATAAATTCTTGGATTCTTTATACTACTATTTCAGTAATGTGGCTCGAGGCGGTGCAGTTTGCGCCCTCTTAGCTTGCGTAACACGGCTCAGACCACGGCTTCCTAGCTCATCGGTCATGGCTCAGCTCGCTGCCTCCTAGCTCACAGGACGCGGCTCAGCTTAGGGCATCCCAGCTTGCGGAACGCGGCTCAGCTCGTGGCCTCTCAGCTCACGGCTTCCCAGCTCGCGACACGCAGCTCAGCCTGCGGCCTCCTTGCTCGCGCCACGTGGCTCAGCTCAGAGCCTCATTGCTCTCGCCACGCGGCTCAGCTCGTGGTCTTCCAGCTCATGCCACGCAACTCTATTCGCGGCCTTCTACCTCAAGCCTTCCTCGAGTGATCTGATGGCGGAAAAAATTGCGCTCCAGAGATTTTATTTTATTTCTGCCGGGTTTCTAGGCACAAAATTCTCTAAATATCACTTCTCAAAAAGGAGTCCGAGGAGTCTTATTTCGAGAAGACTTATTAGTGTCTGAGTCTGACTTGGTCTCACTCCAGATGGCAGGGGAGGATGATAAATTCTTGGATGCTTTATACTACTATTTCAGTAATGTGGCTCGAGGCGGTGCAGTTTGCGCCCTCTTAGCTTGCGTAACACGGCTCAGACCACGGCTTCCTAGCTCATCGGTCATGGCTCAGCTCGCTGCCTCCTAGCTCACAGGACGCGGCTCAGCTTAGGGCATCCCAGCTTGCGGAACGCGGCTCAGCTCGTGGCCTCTCAGCTCACGGCTTCCTAGCTCGCGACACGCAGCTCAGCCTGCGGCCTCCTCGCTCGCGCCACGTGGCTCAGCTCAGAGCCTCATTGCTCACGCCACGCGGCTCAGCTCGTGGTCTTCCAGCTCATGCCACGCAACTCTATTCGCGGCCTTGTACCTCAAACCTTCCTCGAGTGATCTGATGGCGGAAAAAATTGCGCTCCAGAGATTTTATTTTATTTCTGCCGGGTTTCTAGGCACAAAATTCTCTAAATATCACTTCTCAAAAAGGAGTCTGAGGAGTCTTATTTCGAGAAGACTTATTAGTGTCTGAGTCTGACTTGGTCTCACTCCAGAAGGCAGGGGAGGATGATAAATTCTTGGATGCTTTATACTACTATTTCAGTAATGTGGCTCGAGGCGGTGCAGTTTGCGCCCTCTTAGCTTGCGTAACACGGCTCAGACCACGGCTTCCTAGCTCATCGGTCATGGCTCAGCTCGCTGCCTCCTAGCTCACAGGACGCGGCTCAGCTTAGGGCATCCCAGCTTGCGGAACGCGGCTCAGCTCGTGGCCTCTCAGCTCACGGCTTCCTAGCTCGCGACACGCAGCTCAGCCTGCGGCCTCCTCGCTCGCGCCACGTGGCTCAGCTCAGAGCCTCATTGCTCACGCCACGTGGCTCAGCTCTTGGTCTTCCAGCTCATGCCACGCAACTCTATTCGCGGCCTTCTACCTCAAGCCTTCCTCGAGTGATCTAATGGCGGAAAAAATTGCGCTCCAGAGATTTTATTTTATTTCTGCCAGGGTTCTAGGCACAAAATTCTCTAAATATCACTTCTCAAAAAGGAGTCCGAGGAGTCTTATTTCGAGAAGACTTATTAGTGTCTGAGTCTGACTTGGTCTCACTCCAGAAGGCAGGGGAGGATGATAAATTCTTGGATGCTTTATACTACAATTTCAGTAATGTGGCTCGAGGCGGTGCAGTTTGCGCCCTCTTAGCTTGCGTAACACGGCTCAGACCACGGCTTCCTAGCTCATCGGTCATGGCTCAGCTCGCTGCCTCCTAGCTCACAGGACGCGGCTCAGCTTAGGGCATCCCAGCTTGCGGAACGCGGCTCAGCTCGTGGCCTCTCAGCTCACGGCTTCCTAGCTCGCGACACGCAGCTCAGCCTGCGGCCTCCTCGCTCGCGCCACGTGGCTCAGCTCAGAGCCTCATTGCTCACGCCACGCGGCTCAGCTTGTGGTCTTCCAGCTCATGCCACGCAACTCTATTCGCGGCCTTCTACCTCAAACCTTCCTCGAGTGATCTGATGGCGGAAAAAAATGCGCTCCAGAGATTTTATTTTATTTCTGCCAGGTTTCTAGGCACAAAATTCTCTAAATATCACTTCTCAAAAAGGAGTCCGAGGAGTCTTATTTCGAGAAGACTTATTAGTGTCTGAGTCTGACTTGGTCTCACTCCAGATGGCAGGGGAGGATGATAAATTCTTGGATTCTTTATACTACTATTTCAGTAATGTGGCTCGAGGTGGTGCAGTTTGCGCCCTCTTAGCTTGCGTAACACGGCTCAGACCACGGCTTCCTAGCTCATCGGTCATGGCTCAGCTCGCTGCCTCCTAGCTCACAGGACGCGGCTCAGCTTAGGGCATCCCAGCTTGCGGAACGCGGCTCAGCTCGTGGCCTGTCAGCTCACGGCTTCCTAGCTCGCGACACGCAGCTCAGCCTGCGGCCTCCTCGCTCGCGCCACGTGGCTCAGCTCAGAGCCTCATTGCTCACGCCACGCGGCTCAGCTCGTGGTCTTCCAGCTCATGCCACGCAACTCTATTCGCGGCCTTCTACCTCAAACCTTCCTCGAGTGATCTGATGGCGGAAAAAATTGCGCTCCAGAGATTTTATTTTATTTCTGCCAGGGTTCTAGGCACAAAATTCTCTAAATATCACTTCTCAAAAAGGAGTCCGAGGAGTCTTATTTCGAGAAGACTTATTAGTGTCTGAGTCTGACTTGGTCTCACTCCAGATGGCAGGGGAGGATTATAAATTCTTGGATGCTTTATACTACTATTTCAGTAATGTGGCTCGAGGCGGTGCAGTTTGCGCTCTCTTAGCTTGCGTAACACGGCTCAGACCACGGCTTCCTAGCTCATCGGTCATGGCTCAGCTCGCTGCCTCCTAGCTCACAGGACGCGGCTCAGCTTAGGGCATCCCAGCTTGCGGAACGCGGCTCAGCTCGTGGCCTCTCAGCTCACGGCTTCCTAGCTCGCGACACGCAGCTCAGCCTGCGGCCTCCTCGCTCGCGCCACGTGGCTCAGCTCAGAGCCTCATTGCTCACGCCACGCGGCTCAGCTCGTGGTCTTCCAGCTCATGCCACGCAACTCTATTCGCGGCCTTCTACCTCAAACCTTCCTCGAGTGATCTGATGGCGGAAAAAATTGCGCTCCAGAGATTTTATTTTATTTCTGCCAGGTTTCTAGGCACAAAATTCTCTAAATATCACTTCTCAAAAAGGAGTCCGAGGAGTCTTATTTCGAGAAGACTTATTAGTGTCTGAGTCTGACTTGGTCTCACTCCAGATGGCAGGGGAGGATGATAAATTCTTGGATTCTTTATACTACTATTTCAGTAATGTGGCTCGAGGTGGTGCAGTTTGCGCCCTCTTAGCTTGCGTAACACGGCTCAGACCACGGCTTCCTAGCTCATCGGTCATGGCTCAGCTCGCTGCCTCCTAGCTCACAGGACGCGGCTCAGCTTAGGGCATCCCAGCTTGCGGAACGCGGCTCAGCTCGTGGCCTCTCAGCTCACGGCTTCCTAGCTCGCGACACGCAGCTCAGCCTGCGGCCTCCTCGCTCGCGCCACGTGGCTCAGCTCAGAGCCTCATTGCTCACGCCACGCGGCTCAGCTCGTGGTCTTCCAGCTCATGCCACGCAACTCTATTCGCGGCCTTCTACCTCAAACCTTCCTCGAGTGATCTGATGGCGGAAAAAATTGCGCTCCAGAGATTTTATTTTATTTCTGCCAGGGTTCTAGGCACAAAATTCTCTAAATATCACTTCTCAAAAAGGAGTCCGAGGAGTCTTATTTCGAGAAGACTTATTAGTGTCTGAGTCTGACTTGGTCTCACTCCAGAAGGCAGGGGAGGATGATAAATTCTTGGATGCTTTATACTACTATTTCAGTAATGTGGCTCGAGGCGGTGCAGTTTGCGCCCTCTTAGCTTGCGTAACACGGCTCAGACCACGGCTTCCTAGCTCATCGGTCATGGCTCAGCTCGCTACCTCGTAGCTCACAGGACGCGGCTCAGCTTAGGGCATCCCAGCTTGAGGAACGCGGCTCAGCTCGTGGCCTCTCAGCTCACGGCTTCCTAGCTCGCGATACGCAGCTCAGCCTGCGGCCTCCTCGCTCGCGCCACGTGGCTCAGCTCAGAGCCTCATTGCTCAGGCCACGGGGCTCAGCTCGTGGTCTTCCAGCTCATGCCACGCAACTCTATTCGCGGCCTTCTACCTCAAGCCTTCCTCGAGTGATCTGATGCCGGAAAAAATTGCGCTCCAGAGATTTTATTTTATTTCTGCCGGGGTTCTAGGCACAAAATTCTCTAAATATCACTTCTCAAAAAGGAGTCCGAGGAGTCTTTTATTTCGAGAAGACTTATTAGTGTCTGAGTCTTACTTGGTCTCACTCCAGATGGCAGGGGAGGATGATAAATTCTTGGATGCTTTATACTACTATTTCAGTAATGTGGCTCGAGGCGGTGCAGTTTGCGCTCTCTTAGCTTGCGTAACACGGCTCAGACCACGGCTTCCTAGCTCATCGGTCATGGCTCAGCTCGCTGCCTCCTAGCTCACAGGACGCGGCTCAGCTTAGGGCATCCCAGCTTGCGGAACGCGGCTCAGCTCGTGGCCTCTCAGCTCACGGCTTCCTAGCTCGCGACACGCAGCTCAGCCTGCGGCCTCCTCGCTCGCGCCACGTGGCTCAGCTCAGAGCCTCATTGCTCACGCCACGCGGCTCAGCTCGTGGTCTTCCAGCTCATGCCACGCAACTCTATTCGCGGCCTTCTACCTCAAACCTTCCTCGAGTGATCTGATGGCGGAAAAAATTGCGCTCCAGAGATTTTATTTTATTTCTGCCAGGTTTCTAGGCACAAAATTCTCTAAATATCACTTCTCAAAAAGGAGTCCGAGGAGTCTTATTTCGAGAAGACTTATTAGTGTCTGAGTCTGACTTGGTCTCACTCCAGATGGCAGGGGAGGATGATAAATTCTTGGATTCTTTATACTACTATTTCAGTAATGTGGCTCGAGGTGGTGCAGTTTGCGCCCTCTTAGCTTGCGTAACACGGCTCAGACCACGGCTTCCTAGCTCATCGGTCATGGCTCAGCTCGCTGCCTCCTAGCTCACAGGACGCGGCTCAGCTTAGGGCATCCCAGCTTGCGGAACGCGGCTCAGCTCGTGGCCTCTCAGCTCACGGCTTCCTAGCTCGCGATACGCAGCTCAGCCTGCGGCCTCCTCGCTCGCGCCACGTGGCTCAGCTCAGAGCCTCATTGCTCAGGCCACGGGGCTCAGCTCGTGGTCTTCCAGCTCATGCCACGCAACTCTATTCGCGGCCTTCTACCTCAAGCCTTCCTCGAGTGATCTGATGCCGGAAAAAATTGCGCTCCAGAGATTTTATTTTATTTCTGCCGGGGTTCTAGGCACAAAATTCTCTAAATATCACTTCTCAAAAAGGAGTCCGAGGAGTCTTTTATTTCGAGAAGACTTATTAGTGTCTGAGTCTTACTTGGTCTCACTCCAGATGGCAGGGGAGGATGATAAATTCTTGGATGCTTTATACTACTATTTCAGTAATGTGGCTCGAGGCGGTGCAGTTTGCGCCCTCTTGGTTGCGTAACACGGCTCAGACCACGGCATCCTAGCTCATCGGTCATGGCTCACCTCGCTGCCTCCTAGCTCACAGGACGCGGCTCAGCTTAGGGCATCCCAGCTTGCGGAACGCGGCTCAGCTCGTGGCCTCTCAGCTCACGGCTTCCTAGCTCGCGACAGGCAGCTCAGCCTGCGGCCTCCTCGCTCGCGCCACGTGGCTCAGCTCAGAGCCTCATTGCTCACGCCACGCGGCTCAGCTCGTGGTCTTCCAGCTCATGCCACGCAACTCTATTCGCGGCCTTCTACCTCAAGCCTTCCTCAAGTGATCTGATGGTGGAAAAAATTGCGCTCCACAGATTTTATTTTATTTCTGCCGGGGTTCAAGGCACAAAATTCTCTAAATATCACTTCTCAAAAAGGAGTCCGAGGAGTCTTTTATTTCGAGAAGACTTATTAGTGTCTGAGTCTGACTTGGTCTCACTCCAGAAGGCAGGGGAGGATGATAAATTCTTGGATGCTTTATACTACAATTTCAGTAATGTGGCTCGAGGCGGTGCAGTTTGCGCCCTCTTAGCTTGCGTAACACGGCTCAGACCACGGCTTCCTAGCTCATCGGTCATGGCTCAGCTCGCTACCTCGTAGCTCACAGGACGCGGCTCAGCTTAGGGCATCCCAGCTTGAGGAACGCGGCTCAGCTCGTGGCCTCTCAGCTCACGGCTTCCTAGCTCGCGATACGCAGCTCAGCCTGCGGCCTCCTCGCTCGCGCCACGTGGCTCAGCTCAGAGCCTCATTGCTCAGGCCACGGGGCTCAGCTCGTGGTCTTCCAGCTCATGCCACGCAACTCTATTCGCGGCCTTCTACCTCAAGCCTTCCTCGAGTGATCTGATGCTGGAAAAAATTGCGCTCCAGAGATTTTATTTTATTTCTGCCGGGGTTCTAGGCACAAAATTCTCTAAATATCACTTCTCAAAAAGGAGTCCGAGGAGTCTTTTATTTCGAGAAGACTTATTAGTGTCTGAGTCTTACTTGGTCTCACTCCAGATGGCAGGGGAGGATGATAAATTCTTGGATGCTTTATACTACTATTTCAGTAATGTGGCTCGAGGCGGTGCAGTTTGCGCCCTCTTGGTTGCGTAACACGGCTCAGACCACGGCATCCTAGCTCATCGGTCATGGCTCAGCTCGCTGCCTCCTAGCTCACAGGACGCGGCTCAGCTTAGGGCATCCCAGCTTGCGGAACGCGGCTCAGCTCGTGGCCTCTCAGCTCACGGCTTCCTAGCTCGCGACACGCAGCTCAGAGCCTCATTGCTCACGCCACGCGGCTCAGCTCGTGGTCTTCCAGCTCATGCCACGCAACTCTATTCGCGGCCTTCTACCTCAAGCCTTCCTCGAGTGATCTAATGGCGGAAAAATTGCGCTCCAGAGATTTGATTTTATTTCTGCCGGGGTTCTAGGCACAAAATTCTCTAAATATCACTTCTCAAAAAGGAGTCCGAGGAGTCTTTTATTTCGAGAAGACTTATTAGTGTCTGAGTCTGACTTGGTCTCACTCCAGATGGCAGGGGAGGATGATAAATTCTTGGATGCTTTATACTACTATTTCAGTAATGTGGCTCGAGGCGGTGCAGTTTGCGCCCTCTTAGCTTGCGGAACACGGCTCAGACCACGGCTTCCTAGCTCATCGGTCATGGCTCAGCTCGCTGCCTCCTAGCTCACAGGACGCGGCTCAGCTTAGGGCATCCCAGCTTGCGGAACGCGGCTCAGCTCGTGGCCTCTCAGCTCACGGCTTCCTAGCTCGCGACACGCAGCTCAGCCTGCGGCCTCCTCGCTCGCGCCACGTGGCTCAGCTCAGAGCCTCATTGCTCACGCCACGCGGCTCAGCTCGTGGTCTTCCAGCTCATGCCACGCAACTCTATTCGCGGCCTTCTACCTCAAGCCTTCCTCAAGTGATCTGATGGCGGAAAAAATTGCGCTCCAGAGATTTTATTTTATTTCTGCCGGGGTTCAAGGCACAAAATTCTTTAAATATCACTTCTCAAAAAGGAGTCCGAGGAGTCTTATTTCGAGAAGACTTATTAGTGTCTGAGTCTGACTTGGTCTCACTCCAGAAGGCAGGGGAGGATGATAAATTCTTGGATGCTTTATACTACTATTTCAGTAATGTGGCTCGAGGCGGTGCAGTTTGCGCCCTCGTAGCTTGCGGAACACGGCTCAGACCACGGCTTCCTAGCTCATCGGTCATGGCTCAGCTCGCTGCCTCCTAGCTCACAGGACGCGGCTCAGCTTAGGGCATCCCAGCTTGCGGAACGCGGCTCAGCTCGTGGCCTCTCAGCTCACGGCTTCCTAGCTCGCGACACGCAGCTCAGCCTACGGCCTCCTCGCTCGCGCCACGTGGCTCAGCTCAGAGCCTCATTGCTCACGCCACGCGGCTCAGCTCGTGGTCTTCCAGCTCATGCCACGCAACTCTATTCGCGGCCTTCTACCTCAAGCCTTCCTCAAGTGATCTGATGGCGGAAAAAATTGCGCTTCAGAGATTTTATTTTATTTATGCCGGGGTTCAAGGCACAAAATTCTCTAAATATCACTTCTCAAAAAGGAGTCCGAGGAGTCTTTTATTTCGAGAAGACTTATTAGTGTCTGAGTCTGACTTGGTCTCACTCCAAAAGGCAGGGGAGGATGATAAATTCTTGGATGCTTTATACTACTATTTCAGTAATGTGGCTCGAGGCGGTGCAGTTTGCGCCCTCTTAGCTTGTGTAACACGGCTCAGACCACGGCTTCCTAGCTCATCGGTCATGGCTCAGCTCGCTGCCTCCTAGCTCACAGGACGCGGCTCAGCTTAGGGCATCCCAGCTTGCGGAACGCGGCTCAGCTCGTGGCCTCTCAGCTCACGGCTTCCTAGCTCGCGACACGCAGCTCAGCCTGCGGCCTCCTCGCTCGCGCCACGTGGCTCAGCTCAGAGCCTCATTGCTCACGCCACGCGGCTCAGCTCTTGGTCTTCCAGCTCATGCCACGCAACTCTATTCGCGGCCTTCTACCTCAAGCCTTCCTCGAGCGATCTGATGGCGGAAAAATTGCGCTCCAGAGATTTTATTTTATTTCTGCCGGGGTTCTAGGCACAAAATTCTCTAAATATCACTTCTCAAAAAGGAGTCCGAGGAGTCTATTATTTCGAGAAGACTTATTAGTGTCTGAGTCTGACTTGGTCTCACTCCAGATGGCAGGGGAGGATGATAAATTCTTGGTTGCTTTATACTACTATTTCAGTAATGTGGCTTGAGGCGGTGCAGTTTGCGCCCTCTTAGCTTGCGTAACACGGCTCAGACCCCGGCTTCCTAGCTCATCGGTCATGGCTCAGCTCGCTGCCTCCTAGCTCACAGGACGCGGCTCAGCTTAGGGCATCCCAGCTTGCGGAACGCGGCTCAGCTCGTGGCCTCTCAGCTCACGGCTTCCTAGCTCGCGACACGCAGCTCAGCCTCCGGCTTCCTAGCTCGCGACACGCAGCTCAGCCTCCGGCCTCCTCACTCGCGACACGCAGCTCAGCCTGCGGCCTCCTCGCTCGCGCCACGTGGCTCAGCTCAGAGCCTCATTGCTCACGCCACGCGGCTCAGCTCTTGGTCTTCCAGCTCATGCCACGCAACTCTATTCGCGGCCTTCTACCTCAAGCCTTCCTCGAGTGATCTAATGGCGGAAAAATTGCGCTCCAGAGATTTTATTTTATTTCTGCCGGGGTTCTAGGCACAAAATTCTCTAAATATCACTTCTCAAAAAGGAGTCCCAGGAGTCTTTTATTTCGAGAAGACTTATTAGTGTCTGAGTCTGACTTGGTCTCACTCCAGATGGCAGGGGAGGATGATAAATTCTTGGATGCTTTATACTACTATTTCAGTAATGTGGCTCGAGGCGGTGCAGTTTGCGCCCTCTTAGCTTGTGTAACACGGCTCAGACCACGGCTTCCTAGCTCATCGGTCATGGCTCAGCTCGCTGCCTCCTAGCTCACAGGACGCGGCTCAGCTTAGGGCATCCCAGCTTGCGGAACGCGGCTCAGCTCGTGGCCTCTCAGCTCACGGCTTCCTAACTCGCGACACGCAGCTCAGCCTGCGGCCTCCTCGCTCGCGACACGCGGCTCAGCCTGCGGCCTCCTCGCTCGCGCCACGTGGCTCAGCCCAGAGCCTCATTGCTCACGCCACGCGGCTCAGCTCGTGGTCTTCCAGCTCATGCCACGCAACTCTATTCGCGGCCTTCTACCTCAAGCCTTCCTCAAGTGATCTGATGGCGGAAAAAATTGCGCTCCAGAGATTTTATTTTATTTCTGCCGGGGTTCTAGGCACAAAATTCTCTAAATATCACTTCTCAAAAAGAAGTCCGAGGAGTCTTTTATTTCGAGAAGACTTATTAGTGTCTGAGTCTGACTTGGTCTCACTCCAGATGGCAGGGGAGGATGATAAATTCTTGGATGCTTTATACTACTATTTCAGTAATGTGGCTCGAGGCGGTGCAGTTTGCACCCTCTTAGCTTGCGTAACACGGCTCAGACCACGGCTTCCTAGCTCATCGGTCATGGCTCAGCTCGCTGCCTCCTAGCTCACAGGACGCGGCTCAGCTTAGGGCATCCCAGCTTGCGGAACGCGGCTCAGCTCGTGGCCTCTCAGCTCACGGCTTCCTAGCTCGCGACACGCAGCTCAGCCTGCGGCCTCCTCGCTCGCACCACGTGGCTCCGCTCAGAGCCTCATTGCTCACGCCACGCGGCTCAGCTCGTGGTCTTCCAGCTCATGCCACGCAACTCTATTCGCGGCCTTCTACCTCAAGCCTTCCTCGAGTGATCTGATGGCGGAAAAAATTGCGCTCCAGAGATTTTATTTTATTTCTGCCGGGGTTCTAGGCACAAAATTCTCTAAATATCACTTCTCAAAAAGGAGTCCGAGGAGTCTTTTATTTCGAGAAGACTTATTAGTGTCTGAGTCTGACTTGGTCTCACTCCAGATGGCAGGGGAGGATGATAAATTCTTGGATGCTTTATACTACTATTTCAGTAATGTGGCTCGAGGCGGTGCAGTTTGCGCCCTCTTAGCTTGCGTAACACGGCTCAGACCACGGCTTCCTAGCTCATCGGTCATGGCTCAGCTCGCTGCCTCCTAGCTCACAGGACGCGGCTCAGCTTAGGGCATCCCAGCTTGCGGAACGCGGCTCAGCTCGTGGCCTCTCAGCTCACGGCTTCCTAGCTCGCGACACGCAGCTCAGCCTGCGGCCTCCTCGCTCGCACCACGTGGCTCCACTCAGAGCCTCATTGCTCACGCCACGCGGCTCAGCTCGTGGTCTTCCAGCTCATGCCACGCAACTCCATTCGCGGCCTTCTACCTCAAGCCTTCCTCGAGTGATCTGATGGCGGAAAAATTGCGCTCCAGAGATTTTATTTTATTTCTGCCGGGGTTCTAGGCACAAAATTCTCTAAATATCACTTCTCAAAAAGGAGTCCGAGGAGTCTTTTATTTCGAGAAGACTTATTAGTGTCTGAGTCTGACTTGGTCTCACTCCAGATGGCAGGGGAGGATGATAAATTCTTGGATGCTTTATACTACTATTTCAGTAATGTGGCTTGAGGCGGTGCAGTTTGCGCCCTCTTAGCTTGCGGAACACGGCTCAGACCACGGCTTCCTAGCTCATCGGTCATGGCTCAGCTCGCTGCCTCCTAGCTCACAGGACGCGGCTCAGCTTAGGGCATCCCAGCTTGCGGAACGCGGCTCAGCTCGTGGCCTCTCAGCTCACGGCTTCCTAGCTCGCGACACGCAGCTCAGCCTGCGGCCTCCTCGCTCGCGCCACGTGGCTCAGCTCAGAGCCTCATTGTTCACGCCACGCGGCTTAGCTCGTGGTCTTCCAGCTCATGCCACGCAACTCTATTCGCGGCCTTCTACCTCAAACCTTCCTCGAGTGATCTGATGGCGGAAAAATTGCGCTCCAGAGATTTTATTTTATTTCTGCCGGGGTTCTAGGCACAAAATTCTCTAAATATCACTTCTCAAAAAGGAGTCCGAGGAGTCTTTTATTTCGAGAAGACTTATTAGTGTCTGAGTCTGACTTGGTCTCACTCCAGATGGCAGGGGAGGATGATAAATTCTTGGATGCTTTATACTACTATTTCAGTAATGTGGCTTGAGGCGGTGCAGTTTGCGCCCTCTTAGCTTGCGGAACACGGCTCAGACCACGGCTTCCTAGCTCATCGGTCATGGCTCAGCTCGCTGCCTCCTAGCTCACAGGACGCGGCTCAGCTTAGGGCATCCCAGCTTGCGGAACGCGGCTCAGCTCGTGGCCTCTCAGCTCACGGCTTCCTAGCTCGCGACACGCAGCTCAGCCTCCGGCTTCCTAGCTCGCGACACGCAGCTCAGCCTCCGGCCTCCTCACTCGCGACACGTGGCTCAGCTCAGAGCCTCATTGCTCACGCCACGCGGCTCAGCTCGTGGTCTTCCAGCTCATGCCACGCAACTCTATTCGCGGCCTTCTACCTCAAGCCTTCCTCAAGTGATCTGATGGCGGAAAAAATTGCGCTCCAGAGATTTTATTTTATTTCTGCCGGGGTTCTAGGCACAAAATTCTCTAAATATCACTTCTCAAAAAGGAGTCCGAGGAGTCTTATTTCGAGAAGACTTATTAGTGTCTGAGTCTGACTTGGTCTCACTCCAGAAGGCAGGGGAGGATGATAAATTCTTGGATGCTTTATACTACTATTTCAGTAATGTGGCTCGAGGCGGTGCAGTTTGCGCCCTCTTAGCTTGCGTAACACGGCTCAGACCACGGCTTCCTAGCTCATCGGTCATGGCTCAGCTCGCTGCCTCCTAGCTCACAGGACGCGGCTCAGCTTAGGGCATCCTAGCTTGCGGAACGCGGCTCAGCTCGTGGCCTCTCAGCTCACGGCTTCCTAGCTCGCGACACGCAGCTCAGCCTGCGGCCTCCTCACTCGCGCCACGTGGCTCAGCTCAGAGCCTCATTGCTCACGCCACGCGGCTCAGCTCTTGGTCTTCCAGCTCATGCCACGCAACTCTATTCGCGGCCTTCTACCTCAAGCCTTCCTCGAGTGATCTGATGGCGGAAAAATTGCGCTCCAGAGATTTTATTTTATTTCTGCCGGGGTTCTAGGCACAAAATTCTCTAAATATCACTTCTCAAAAAGGAGTCCGAGGAGTCTTATTTCGAGAAGACTTATTAGTGTCTGAGTCTGACTTGGTCTCACTCCAGATGGCAAGGGAGGATGATAAATTCTTGGATGCTTTATACTACTATTTCAGTAATGTGGCTCGAGGCGGTGCAGTTTGCGCCCTCTTAGCTTGCGTAACACGGCTCTGACCACGGCTTCCTAGCTCATCGGTCATGGCTCAGCTCGCTGCCTCCTAGCTCACAGGACGCGGCTCAGCTTAGGGCATCCCAGCTTGCGGAACGCGGCTCAGCTCGTGGCCTCTCAGCTCACGGCTTCCAAGCTCGCGACACGCAGCTCAGCCTGCGGCCTCCTCGCTCGCGCCACGTGGCTCAGCTCAGAGCCTCATTGCTCACGCCACGCGGCTCAGCTCGTGGTCTTCCAGCTCATGCCACGCAACTCTATTCGCGGCCTTCTACCTCAAGCCTTCCTCGAGTTTTCTGATGCCGGAAAAAATTGCGCTCCAGAGATTTTATTTTATTTCTGCCGGGGTTCTAGGCACAAAATTCTCTAAATATCACTTCTCAAAAAGGAGTCCGAGGAGTCTTATATTTCGAGAAGACTTATTAGTGTCTGAGTCTGACTTGGTCTCACTCCAGATGGCAAGGGAGGATGATAAATTCTTGGATGCTTTATACTACTATTTCAGTAATGTGGCTCGAGGCGGTGCAGTTTGCGCCCTCTTAGCTTGCGTAACACGGCTCAGACCACGGCTTCCTAGCTCATCGGTCATGGCTCAGCTCGCTGCCTCCTAGCTCACAGGACGCGGCTCAGCTTAGGGCATCCCAGCTTGCGGAACGCGGCTCAGCTCGTGGCCTCTCAGCTCACGGCTTCCTAGCTCGCGACACGCAGCTCAGCCTGCGGCCTCCTCGCTCGCGCCACGTGGCTCAGCTCAGAGCCTCATTGCTCACGCCACGCGGCTCAGCTCGTGGTCTTCCAGCTCATGCCACGCAACTCTATTCGCGGCCTTCTACCTCAAGCCTTCCTCGAGTGATCTGATGGCGGAAAAAATTGCGCTCCAGAGATTTAATTTTATTTCTGCCGGGGTTCTAGGCACAAAATTCTCTAAATATCACTTCTCAAAAAGGAGTCCGAGGAGTCTTTTATTTCGAGAAGACTTATTAGTGTCTGAGTCTGACTTGGTCTCACTCCAGAAGTCAGGGGAGGATGATAAATTCTTGGATGCTTTATACTACTATTTCAGTAATGTGGCTTGAGGCGGTGCAGTTTGCGCCCTCTTAGCTTGCGTAACACGGCTCAGACCACGGCTTCCTAGCTCATCGGTCATGGCTCAGCTCGCTGCCTCCTAGCTCACAGGACGCGGCTCAGCTTAGGGCATCCCAGCTTGCGGAACGCGGCTCAGCTCGTGGCCTCTCAGCTCACGGCTTCCTAGCTCGCGACACGCAGCTCAGCCTGCGGCCTCCTCGCTCGCGCCACGTGGCTCAGCTCAGAGCCTCATTGTTCACGCCACGCGGCTTAGCTCGTGGTCTTCCAGCTCATGCCACGCAACTCTATTCGCGGCCTTCTACCTCAAACCTTCCTCGAGTGATCTGATGGCGGAAAAATTGCGCTCCAGAGATTTTATTTTATTTCTGCCGGGGTTCTAGGCACAAAATTCTCTAAATATCACTTCTCAAAAAGGAGTCCGAGGAGTCTTTTATTTCGAGAAGACTTATTAGTGTCTGAGTCTGACTTGGTCTCACTCCAGATGGCAGGGGAGGATGATAAATTCTTGGATGCTTTATACTACTATTTCAGTAATGTGGCTTGAGGCGGTGCAGTTTGCGCCCTCTTAGCTTGCGGAACACGGCTCAGACCACGGCTTCCTAGCTCATCGGTCATGGCTCAGCTCGCTGCCTCCTAGCTCACAGGACGCGGCTCAGCTTAGGGCATCCCAGCTTGCGGAACGCGGCTCAGCTCGTGGCCTCTCAGCTCACGGCTTCCTAGCTCGCGACACGCAGCTCAGCCTCCGGCTTCCTAGCTCGCGACACGCAGCTCAGCCTCCGGCCTCCTCACTCGCGACACGTGGCTCAGCTCAGAGCCTCATTGCTCACGCCACGCGGCTCAGCTCGTGGTCTTCCAGCTCATGCCACGCAACTCTATTCGCGGCCTTCTACCTCAAGCCTTCCTCAAGTGATCTGATGGCGGAAAAAATTGCGCTCCAGAGATTTTATTTTATTTCTGCCGGGGTTCTAGGCACAAAATTCTCTAAATATCACTTCTCAAAAAGGAGTCCGAGGAGTCTTATTTCGAGAAGACTTATTAGTGTCTGAGTCTGACTTGGTCTCACTCCAGAAGGCAGGGGAGGATGATAAATTCTTGGATGCTTTATACTACTATTTCAGTAATGTGGCTCGAGGCGGTGCAGTTTGCGCCCTCTTAGCTTGCGTAACACGGCTCAGACCACGGCTTCCTAGCTCATCGGTCATGGCTCAGCTCGCTGCCTCCTAGCTCACAGGACGCGGCTCAGCTTAGGGCATCCTAGCTTGCGGAACGCGGCTCAGCTCGTGGCCTCTCAGCTCACGGCTTCCTAGCTCGCGACACGCAGCTCAGCCTGCGGCCTCCTCACTCGCGCCACGTGGCTCAGCTCAGAGCCTCATTGCTCACGCCACGCGGCTCAGCTCTTGGTCTTCCAGCTCATGCCACGCAACTCTATTCGCGGCCTTCTACCTCAAGCCTTCCTCGAGTGATCTGATGGCGGAAAAATTGCGCTCCAGAGATTTTATTTTATTTCTGCCGGGGTTCTAGGCACAAAATTCTCTAAATATCACTTCTCAAAAAGGAGTCCGAGGAGTCTTATTTCGAGAAGACTTATTAGTGTCTGAGTCTGACTTGGTCTCACTCCAGATGGCAAGGGAGGATGATAAATTCTTGGATGCTTTATACTACTATTTCAGTAATGTGGCTCGAGGCGGTGCAGTTTGCGCCCTCTTAGCTTGCGTAACACGGCTCTGACCACGGCTTCCTAGCTCATCGGTCATGGCTCAGCTCGCTGCCTCCTAGCTCACAGGACGCGGCTCAGCTTAGGGCATCCCAGCTTGCGGAACGCGGCTCAGCTCGTGGCCTCTCAGCTCACGGCTTCCAAGCTCGCGACACGCAGCTCAGCCTGCGGCCTCCTCGCTCGCGCCACGTGGCTCAGCTCAGAGCCTCATTGCTCACGCCACGCGGCTCAGCTCGTGGTCTTCCAGCTCATGCCACGCAACTCTATTCGCGGCCTTCTACCTCAAGCCTTCCTCGGGTTTTCTGATGCCGGAAAAAATTGCGCTCCAGAGATTTTATTTTATTTCTGCCGGGGTTCTAGGCACAAAATTCTCTAAATATCACTTCTCAAAAAGGAGTCCGAGGAGTCTTATATTTCGAGAAGACTTATTAGTGTCTGAGTCTGACTTGGTCTCACTCCAGATGGCAAGGGAGGATGATAAATTCTTGGATGCTTTATACTACTATTTCAGTAATGTGGCTCGAGGCGGTGCAGTTTGCGCCCTCTTAGCTTGCGTAACACGGCTCAGACCACGGCTTCCTAGCTCATCGGTCATGGCTCAGCTCGCTGCCTCCTAGCTCACAGGACGCGGCTCAGCTTAGGGCATCCCAGCTTGCGGAACGCGGCTCAGCTCGTGGCCTCTCAGCTCACGGCTTCCTAGCTCGCGACACGCAGCTCAGCCTGCGGCCTCCTCGCTCGCGCCACGTGGCTCAGCTCAGAGCCTCATTGCTCACGCCACGCGGCTCAGCTCGTGGTCTTCCAGCTCATGCCACGCAACTCTATTCGCGGCCTTCTACCTCAAGCCTTCCTCGAGTGATCTGATGGCGGAAAAAATTGCGCTCCAGAGATTTAATTTTATTTCTGCCGGGGTTCTAGGCACAAAATTCTCTAAATATCACTTCTCAAAAAGGAGTCCGAGGAGTCTTTTATTTCGAGAAGACTTATTAGTGTCTGAGTCTGACTTGGTCTCACTCCAGAAGTCAGGGGAGGATGATAAATTCTTGGATGCTTTATACTACTATTTCAGTAATGTGGCTTGAGGCGGTGCAGTTTGCGCCCTCTTAGCTTGCGTAACACGGCTCAGACCACGGCTTCCTAGCTCATCGGTCATGGCTCAGCTCGCTGCCTCCTAGCTCACAGGACGCGGCTCAGCTTAGGGCATCCCAGCTTGCGGAACGCGGCTCAGCTCGTGGCCTCTCAGCTCACGGCTTCCTAGCTCGCGACACGCAGCTCAGCCTCCAGCCTCCTCACTCGCGCCACGTGGCTCAGCTCAGAGCCTCATTGCTCACGCCACGCGGCTCAGCTCGTGGTCTTCCAGCTCATGCCACGCAACTCTATTCGCGGCCTTCTACCTCAAGCCTTCCTCGAGTGATCTGATGGCGGAAAAAATTGCGCTCCAGAGATTTTATTTTATTTCTGCCGGGGTTCTAGGCACAAAATTCTCTAAATATCACTTCTCAAAAAGGAGTCCGAGGAGTCTTTTATTTCGAGAAGACTTATTAGTGTCTGAGTCTGACTTGGTCTCACTCCAGATGGCAAGGGAGGATGATAAATTCTTGGATGCTTTATACTACTATTTCAGTAATGTGGCTCGAGGCGGTGCAGTTTGCGCCCTCTTAGCTTGCGTAACACGGCTCAGACCACGGCTTCCTAGCTCATCGGTCATGGCTCAGCTCGCTGCCTCCTAGCTCACAGGACGCGGCTCAGCTTAGGGCATCCCAGCTTGCGGAACGCGGCTCAGCTCGTGGCCTCTCAGCTCACGGCTTCCTAGCTCGCGAAACGCAGCTCAGCCTGCGGCCTCCTCGCTCGCGCCACGTGGCTCAGCTCAGAGCCTCATTGCTCACGCCACGCGGCTCAGCTCGTGGTCTTCCAGCTCATGCCACGCAACTCTATTCACGGCCTTCTACCTCAAGCCTTCCTCGAGTGATCTGATGGCGGAAAAAATTGCGCTCCAGAGATTTTATTTTATTTCTGCCGGGGTTCTAGGCACAAAATTCTCTAAATATCACTTCTCAAAAAGGAGTCCGAGGAGTCTTATTTCGAGAAGACTTATTAGTGTCTGAGTCTGACTTGGTCTCACTCCAGAAGTCAGGGGAGGATGATAAATTCTTGGATGCTTTATACTACTATTTCAGTAATGTGGCTCGAGGCGGTGCAGTTTGCGCCCTCTTAGCTTGCGTAACACGGCTCAGACCACGGCTTCCTAGCTCATCGGTAATGGCTCAGCTCGCTGCCTCCTAGCTCACAGGACGCGGCTCAGCTTAGGGCATCCCAGCTTGCGGAACGCGGCTCAGCTCGTGGCCTCTCAGCTCACGGCTTCCTAGCTCGCGACACGCAGCTCAGCCTGCGGCCTCCTCGCTCGCGCCACGTGGCTCAGCTCAGAGCCTCATTGCTCACGCCACGCGGCTCAGCTCGTGGTCTTCCAGCTCATGCCACGCAACTCTATTCGCGGCCTTCTACCTCAAGTCTTCCTCGAGTTTTCTGATGCCGGAAAAAATTGCGCTCCAGAGATTTTATTTTATTTCTGCCTGGGTTCTAGGCACAAAATTCTCTAAATATCACTTCTCAAAAAGGAGTCCGAGGAGTCTTTTATTTCGAGAAGACTTATTAGTGTCTGAGTCTGACTTGGTCTCACTCCAGATGGCAAGGGAGGATGATAAATTCTTGGATGCTTTATACTACTATTTCAGTAATGTGGCTCGAGGCGGTGCAGTTTGCGCCCTCTTAGCTTGCGTAACACGGCTCAGACCACGGCTTCCTAGCTCATCCGTCATGGCTCAGCTCGCTGCCTCCTAGCTCACAGGACGCGGCTCAGCTTAGGGCATCCCAGCTTGCGGAACGCGGCTCAGCTCGTGGCCTCTCAGCTCACGGCTTCCTAGCTCGCGACACGCAGCTCAGCCTGCGGCCTCCTCGCTCGCGCCACGTGGCTCAGCTCAGAGCCTCATTGCTCACGCCACGCGGCTCAGCTCGTGGTCTTCCAGCTCATGCCACGCAACTCTATTCGCGGCCTTCTACCTCAAGCCTTCCTCGAGTGATCTGATGGCGGAAAAAATTGCGCTCCAGAGATTTTATTTTATTTCTGCCGGGGTTCTAGGCACAAAATTCTCTAAATATCACTTCTCAAAAAGGAGTCCGAGGAGTCTTTTATTTCGAGAAGACTTATTAGTGTCTGAGTCTGACTTGGTCTCACTCCAGATGGCAAGGGAGGATGATAAATTCTTGGATGCTTTATACTACTATTTCAGTAATGTGGCTCGAGGCGGTGCAGTTTGCGACCTCTTAGCTTGCGTAACACGGCTCAGACCACGGCTTCCTAGCTCATCGGTCATGGCTCAGCTCGCTGCCTCCTAGCTCACAGGACGCGGCTCAGCTTAGGGCATCCCAGCTTGCGGAACGCGGCTCAGCTCGTGGCCTCTCAGCTCACGGCTTCCTAGCTCGCGACACGCAGCTCAGCCTGCGGCCTCCTCGCTCGCGCCACGTGGCTCAGCTCAGAGCCTCATTGCTCACGCCACGCGGCTCAGCTCGTGGTCTTCCAGCTCATGCCACGCAACTCTATTCGCGGCCTTCTACCTCAAGCCTTCCTCGAGTGATCTGATGGCGGAAAAAATTGCGCTCCAGAGATTTTATTTTATTTCTGCCGGGGTTCTAGGCACAAAATTCTCTAAATATCACTTCTCAAAAAGGAGTCCGAGGAGTCTTTTATTTCGAGAAGACTTATTAGTGTCTGAGTCTGACTTGGTCTCACTCCAGAAGTCAGGGGAGGATGATAAATTCTTGGATGCTTTATACTACTATTTCAGTAATGTGGCTCGAGGCGGTGCAGTTTGCGCCCTCTTAGCTTGCGTAACACGGCTCAGACCACGGCTTCCTAGCTCATCGGTCATGGCTCAGCTCGCTGCCTCCTAGCTCACAGGACGCGGCTCAGCTTAGGGCATCCCAGCTTGCGGAACGCGGCTCAGCTCGTGGCCTCTCAGCTCACGGCTTCCTAGCTCGCGAAACGCAGCTCAGCCTGCGGCCTCCTCGCTCGCGCCACGTGGCTCAGCTCAGAGCCTCATTGCTCACGCCACGCGGCTCAGCTCGTGGTCTTCCAGCTCATGCCACGCAACTCTATTCGCGGCCTACTACCTCAAGCCTTCCTCGAGTGATCTGATGGCGGAAAAAATTGCGCTCCAGAGATTTTATTTTATTTCTGCCGGGGTTCTAGGCACAAAATTCTCTAAATATCACTTCTCAAAAAGGAGTCCGAGGAGTCTTTTATTTCGAGAAGACTTATTAGTGTCTGAGTCTGACTTGGTCTCACTCCAGAAGTCAGGGGAGGATGATAAATTCTTGGATGCTTTATACTACTATTTCAGTAATGTGGCTCGAGGCGGTGCAGTTTGCGCCCTCTTAGCTTGCGTAACACGGCTCAGACCACGGCTTCCTAGCTCATCGGTCATGGCTCAGCTCGCTGCCTCCTAGCTCACAGGACGCGGCTCAGCTTAGGGCATCCCAGCTTGCGGAACGCGGCTCAGCTCGTGGCCTCTCAGCTCACGGCTTCCTAGCTCGCGACACGCAGCTCAGCCTGCGGCCTCCTCGCTCGCGCCACGTGGCTCAGCTCAGAGCCTCATTGCTCACGCCACGCGGCTCAGCTCGTGGTCTTCCAGCTCATGCCACGCAACTCTATTCGCGGCCTTCTACCTCAAGCCTTCCTCGAGTGATCTGATGGCGGAAAAAATTGCGCTCCAGAGATTTTATTTTATTTCTGCCGGGGTTCTAGGCACAAAATTCTCTAAATATCACTTCTCAAAAAGGAGTCCGAGGAGTCTTTTATTTCGAGAAGACTTATTAGTGTCTGAGTCAGACTTGGTCTCACTCCAGAAGTCAGGGGAGGATGATAAATTCTTGGATGCTTTATACTACTATTTCAGTAATGTGGCTCGAGGCGGTGCAGTTTGCGCCCTCTTAGCTTGCGTAACACGGCTCAGACCACGGCTTCCTAGCTCATCGGTCATGGCTCAGCTCGCTGCCTCCTAGCTCACAGGACGCGGCTCAGCTTAGGGCATCCCAGCTTGCGGAACGCGGCTCAGCTCGTGGCCTCTCAGCTCACGGCTTCCTAGCTCGCGACACGCAGCTCAGCCTCCAGCCTCCTCACTCGCGCCACGTGGCTCAGCTCAGAGCCTCATTGCTCACGCCACGCGGCTCAGCTCGTGGTCTTCCAGCTCATGCCACGCAACTCTATTCGCGGCCTTCTACCTCAAGCCTTCCTCGAGTGATCTGATGGCGGAAAAAATTGCGCTCCAGATATTTTATTTTATTTCTGCCGGGGTTCTAGGCACAAAATTCTCTAAATATCACTTCTCAAAAAGGAGTCCGAGGAGTCTTTTATTTCGAGAAGACTTATTAGTGTCTGAGTCTGACTTGGTCTCACTCCAGATGGCAAGGGAGGATGATAAATTCTTGGATGCTTTATACTACTATTTCAGTAATGTGGCTCGAGGCGGTGCAGTTTGCGCCCTCTTAGCTTGCGTAACACGGCTCAGACCACGGCTTCCTAGCTCATCGGTCATGGCTCAGCTCGCTGCCTCCTAGCTCACAGGACGCGGCTCAGCTTAGGGCATCCCAGCTTGCGGAACGCGGCTCAGCTCGTGGCCTCTCAGCTCACGGCTTCCTAGCTCGCGACACGCAGCTCAGCCTGCGGCCTCCTCGCTCGCGCCACGTGGCTCAGCTCAGAGCCTCATTGCTCACGCCACGCGGCTCAGCTCGTGGTCTTCCAGCTCATGCCACGCAACTCTATTCGCGGCCTTCTACCTCAAGCCTTCCTCGAGTGATCTGATGGCGGAAAAAATTGCGCTCCAGAGATTTTATTTTATTTCTGCCGGGGTTCTAGGCACAAAATTCTCTAAATATCACTTCTCAAAAAGGAGTCCGAGGAGTCTTTTATTTCGAGAAGACTTATTAGTGTCTGAGTCTGACTTGGTCTCACTCCAGAAGTCAGGGGAGGATGATAAATTCTTGGATGCTTTATACTACTATTTCAGTAATGTGGCTCGAGGCGGTGCAGTTTGCGCCCTCTTAGCTTGCGTAACACGGCTCAGACCACGGCTTCCTAGCTCATCGGTCATGGCTCAGCTCGCTGCCTCCTAGCTCACAGGACGCGGCTCAGCTTAGGGCATCCCAGCTTGCGGAACGCGGCTCAGCTCGTGGCCTCTCAGCTCACGGCTTCCTAGCTCGCGACACGCAGCTCAGCCTCCAGCCTCCTCACTCGCGCCACGTGGCTCAGCTCAGAGCCTCATTGCTCACGCCACGCGGCTCAGCTCGTGGTCTTCCAGCTCATGCCACGCAACTCTATTCGCGGCCTTCTACCTCAAGCCTTCCTCGAGTGATCTGATGGCGGAAAAAATTGCGCTCCAGATATTTTATTTTATTTCTGCCGGGGTTCTAGGCACAAAATTCTCTAAATATCACTTCTCAAAAAGGAGTCCGAGGAGTCTTTTATTTCGAGAAGACTTATTAGTGTCTGAGTCTGACTTGGTCTCACTCCAGATGGCAAGGGAGGATGATAAATTCTTGGATGCTTTATACTACTATTTCAGTAATGTGGCTCGAGGCGGTGCAGTTTGCGCAATCTTAGCTTGCGTAACACGGCTCAGACCACGGCTTCCTAGCTCATCGGTCATGGCTCAGCTCGCTGCCTCCTAGCTCACAGGACGCGGCTCAGCTTAGGGCATCCCAGCTTGCGGAACGCGGCTCAGCTCGTGGCCTCTCAGCTCACGGCTTCCTAGCTCGCGACACGCAGCTCAGCCTGCGGCCTCCTCGCTCGCGCCACGTGGCTCAGCTCAGAGCCTCATTGCTCACGCCACGCGGCTCAGCTCGTGGTCTTCCAGCTCATGCCACGCAACTCTATTCGCGGCCTTCTACCTCAAGCCTTCCTCGAGTTTTCTGATGCCGGAAAAAATTGCGCTCCAGAGATTTTATTTTATTTCTGCCGGGGTTCTAGGCACAAAATTCTCTAAATATCACTTCTCAAAAAGGAGTCCGAGGAGTCTTTTATTTCGAGAAGACTTATTAGTGTCTGAGTCTGACTTGGTCTCACTCCAGATGGCAAGGGAGGATGATAAATTCTTGGATGCTTTATACTACTATTTCAGTAATGTGGCTCGAGGCGGTGCAGTTTGCGCCCTCTTAGCTTGCGTAACACGGCTCAGACCACGGCTTCCTAGCTCATCCGTCATGGCTCAGCTCGCTGCCTCCTAGCTCACAGGACGCGGCTCAGCTTAGGGCATCCCAGCTTGCGGAACGCGGCTCAGCTCGTGGCCTCTCAGCTCACGGCTTCCTAGCTCGCGACACGCAGCTCAGCCTGCGGCCTCCTCGCTCGCGCCACGTGGCTCAGCTCAGAGCCTCATTGCTCACGCCACGCGGCTCAGCTCGTGGTCTTCCAGCTCATGCCACGCAACTCTATTCGCGGCCTTCTACCTCAAGTCTTCCTCGAGTGATCTGATGGCGGAAAAAATTGCGCTCCAGAGATTTTATTTTATTTCTGCCGGGGTTCTAGGCACAAAATTCTCTAAATATCACTTCTCAAAAAGGATTCCGAGGAGTCTTTTATTTCGAGAAGACTTATTAGTGTCTGAGTCTGACTTGGTCTCACTCCAGATGGCAAGGGAGGATGATAAATTCTTGGATGCTTTATACTACTATTTCAGTAATGTGGCTCGAGGCGGTGCAGTTTGCGACCTCTTAGCTTGCGTAACACGGCTCAGACCACGGCTTCCTAGCTCATCGGTCATGGCTCAGCTCGCTGCCTCCTAGCTCACAGGACGCGGCTCAGCTTAGGGCATCCCAGCTTGCGGAACGCGGCTCAGCTCGTGGCCTCTCAGCTCACGGCTTCCTAGCTCGCGACACGCAGCTCAGCCTGCGGCCTCCTCGCTCGCGCCACGTGGCTCAGCTCAGAGCCTCATTGCTCACGCCACGCGGCTCAGCTCGTGGTCTTCCAGCTCATGCCACGCAACTCTATTCGCGGCCTTCTACCTCAAGCCTTCCTCGAGTGATCTGATGGCGGAAAAAATTGCGCTCCAGAGATTTTATTTTATTTCTGCCGGGGTTCTAGGCACAAAATTCTCTAAATATCACTTTTCAAAAAGGAGTCCGAGGAGTCTTTTATTTCGAGAAGACTTATTAGTGTCTGAGTCTGACTTGGTCTCACTCCAGAAGTCAGGGGAGGATGATAAATTCTTGGATGCTTTATACTACTATTTCAGTAATGTGGCTCGAGGCGGTGCAGTTTGCGCCCTCTTAGCTTGCGTAACACGGCTCAGACCACGGCTTCCTAGCTCATCGGTCATGGCTCAGCTCGCTGCCTCCTAGCTCACAGGACGCGGCTCAGCTTAGGGCATCCCAGCTTGCGGAACGCGGCTCAGCTCGTGGCCTCTCAGCTCACGGCTTCCTAGCTCGCGAAACGCAGCTCAGCCTGCGGCCTCCTCGCTCGCGCCACGTGGCTCAGCTCAGAGCCTCATTGCTCACGCCACGCGGCTCAGCTCGTGGTCTTCCAGCTCATGCCACGCAACTCTATTCACGGCCTTCTACCTCAAGCCTTCCTCGAGTGATCTGATGGCGGAAAAAATTGCGCTCCAGAGATTTTATTTTATTTCTGCCGGGGTTCTAGGCACAAAATTCTCTAAATATCACTTCTCAAAAAGGAGTCCGAGGAGTCTTTTATTTCGAGAAGACTTATTAGTGTCTGAGTCTGACTTGGTCTCACTCCAGATGGCAAGGGAGGATGATAAATTCTTGGATGCTTTATACTACTATTTCAGTAATGTGGCTCGAGGCGGTGCAGTTTGCGCCCTCTTAGCTTGCGTAACACGGCTCAGACCACGGCTTCCTAGCTCATCGGTCATGGCTCAGCTCGCTGCCTCCTAGCTCACAGGACGCGGCTCAGCTTAGGGCATCCCAGCTTGCGGAACGCGGCTCAGCTCGTGGCCTCTCAGCTCACGGCTTCCTAGCTCGCGACACGCAGCTCAGCCTGCGGCCTCCTCGCTCGCGCCACGTGGCTCAGCTCAGAGCCTCATTGCTCACGCCACGCGGCTCAGCTCGTGGTCTTCCAGCTCATGCCACGCAACTCTATTCGCGGCCTTCTACCTCAAGCCTTCCTCGAGTGATCTGATGGCGGAAAAAATTGCGCTCCAGAGATTTTATTTTATTTCTGCCGGGGTTCTAGGCACAAAATTCTCTAAATATCACTTCTCAAAAAGGAGTCCGAGGAGTCTTTTATTTCGAGAAGACTTATTAGTGTCTGAGTCTGACTTGGTCTCACTCCAGATGGCAAGGGAGGATGATAAATTCTTGGATGTTTTATACTACTATTTCAGTAATGTGGCTCGAGGCGGTGCAGTTTGCGCCCTCTTAGCTTGCGTAACACGGCTCAGACCACGGCTTCCTAGCTCATCGGTCATGGCTCAGCTCGCTGCCTCCTAGCTCACAGGACGCGGCTCAGCTTAGGGCATCCCAGCTTGCGGAACGCGGCTCAGCTCGTGGCCTCTCAGCTCACGGCTTCCTAGCTCGCGACACGCAGCTCAGCCTCCGGCCTCCTCACTCGCGCCACGTGGCTCAGCTCAGAGCCTCATTGCTCACGCCACGCGGCTCAGCTCGTGGTCTTCCAGCTCATGCCACGCAACTCTATTCGCGGCCTTCTACCTCAAGCCTTCCTCAAGTGATCTGATGGCGGAAAAAATTGCGCTCCAGAGATTTTATTTTATTTCTGCCGGGGTTCTAGGCACAAAATTCTCTAAATATCACTTCTCAAAAAGGAGTCCGAGGAGTCTTTTATTTCGAGAAGACTTATTAGTGTCTGAGTCTGACTTGGTCTCACTCCAGAAGGCAGGGGAGGATGATAAATTCTTGGATGCTTTATACTACTATTTCAGTAATGTGGCTCGAGGCGGTGCAGTTTGCGACCTCTTAGCTTGCGTAACACGGCTCAGACCACGGCTTCCTAGCTCATCGGTCATGGCTCAGCTCGCTGCCTCCTAGCTCACAGGACGCGGCTCAGCTTAGGGCATCCCAGCTTGCGGAACGCGGCTCAGCTCGTGGCCTCTCAGCTCACGGCTTCCTAGCTCGCGACACGCAGCTCAGCCTGCGGCCTCCTCGCTCGCGCCACGTGGCTCAGCTCAGAGCCTCATTGCTCACGCCACGCGGCTCAGCTCGTGGTCTTCCAGCTCATGCCACGCAACTCTATTCGCGGCCTTCTACCTCAAGCCTTCCTCGAGTGATCTGATGGCGGAAAAAATTGCGCTCCAGAGATTTTATTTTATTTCTGCCGGGGTTCTAGGCACAAAATTCTCTAAATATCACTTTTCAAAAAGGAGTCCGAGGAGTCTTTTATTTCGAGAAGACTTATTAGTGTCTGAGTCTGACTTGGTCTCACTCCAGAAGTCAGGGGAGGATGATAAATTCTTGGATGCTTTATACTACTATTTCAGTAATGTGGCTCGAGGCGGTGCAGTTTGCGCCCTCTTAGCTTGCGGAACACGGCTCAGACCACGGCTTCCTAGCTCATCGGTCATGGCTCAGCTCGCTGCCTCCTAGCTCACAGGACGCGGCTCAGCTTAGGGCATCCCAGCTTGCGGAACGCGGCTCAGCTCGTGGCCTCTCAGCTCACGGCTTCCTAGCTCGCGAAACGCAGCTCAGCCTGCGGCCTCCTCGCTCGCGCCACGTGGCTCAGCTCAGAGCCTCATTGCTCACGCCACGCGGCTCAGCTCGTGGTCTTCCAGCTCATGCCACGCAACTCTATTCACGGCCTTCTACCTCAAGCCTTCCTCGAGTGATCTGATGGCGGAAAAAATTGCGCTCCAGAGATTTTATTTTATTTCTGCCGGGGTTCTAGGCACAAAATTCTCTAAATATCACTTCTCAAAAAGGAGTCCGAGGAGTCTTTTATTTCGAGAAGACTTATTAGTGTCTGAGTCTGACTTGGTCTCACTCCAGATGGCAAAGGAGGATGATAAATTCTTGGATGCTTTATACTACTATTTCAGTAATGTGGCTCGAGGCGGTGCAGTTTGCGCCCTCTTAGCTTGCGTAACACGGCTCAGACCACGGCTTCCTAGCTCATCGGTCATGGCTCAGCTCGCTGCCTCCTAGCTCACAGGACGCGGCTCAGCTTAGGGCATCCCAGCTTGCGGAACGCGGCTCAGCTCGTGGCCTCTCAGCTCACGGCTTCCTAGCTCGCGACACGCAGCTCAGCCTGCGGCCTCCTCGCTCGCGCCACGTGGCTCAGCTCAGAGCCTCATTGCTCACGCCACGCGGCTCAGCTCGTGGTCTTCCAGCTCATGCCACGCAACTCTATTCGCGGCCTTCTACCTCAAGCCTTCCTCGAGTGATCTGATGGCGGAAAAAATTGCGCTCCAGAGATTTTAATTTATTTCTGCCGGGGTTCTAGGCACAAAATTCTCTAAATATCACTTCTCAAAAAGAAGTCCGAGGAGTCTTTTATTTCGAGAAGACTTATTAGTGTCTGAGTCTGACTTGGTCTCACTCCAGATGGCAAGGGAGGATGATAAATTCTTGGATGCTTTATACTACTATTTCAGTAATGTGGCTCGAGGCGGTGCAGTTTGCGCCCTCTTAGCTTGCGTAACACGGCTCAGACCACGGCTTCCTACCTCTTCGGTCATGGCTCAGCTCGCTGCCTCCTAGCTCACAGGACGCGGCTCAGCTTAGGGCATCCCAGCTTGCGGAACGCGGCTCAGCTCGTGGCCTCTCAGCTCACGGCTTCCTAGCTCGCGACACGCAGCTCAGCCTGCGGCCTCCTCACTCGCGCCACGTGGCTCAGCTCAGAGCCTCATTGCTCACGCCACGCGGCTCAGCTCTTGGTCTTCCAGCTCATGCCACACAACTCTATTCGCGGCCTTCTACCTCAAGCCTTCCTCGAGTGATCTGATGGCGGAAAAATTGCGCTCCAGAGATTTTATTTTATTTCTGCCGGGGTTCTAGGCACAAAATTCTCTAAATATCACTTCTAAAAAAAGGAGTCCGAGGAGTCTTTTATTTCGAGAAGACTTATTAGTGTCTGAGTCTGACTTGGTCTCACTCCAGATGACAAGGGAGGATGATAAATTCTTGGATGCTTTATACTACTATTTCAGTAATGTGGCTCGAGGCGGTGCAGTTTGCGCCCTCTTAGCTTGCGTAACACGGCTCAGACCACGGCTTCCTAGCTCATCGGTCATGGCTCAGCTCGCTGCCTCCTAGCTCACAGGACGCGGCTCAGCTTAGGGCATCCCAGCTTGCGGAACGCGGCTCAGCTCGTGGCCTCTCAGCTCACGGCTTCCTAGCTCGCGACACGCAGCTCAGCCTGCGGCCTCCTCGCTCGCGCCACGTGGCTCAGCTCAGAGCCTCATTGCTCACGCCACGCGGCTCAGCTCGTGGTCTTCCAGCTCATGCCACGCAACTCTATTCACGGCCTTCTACCTCAAGCCTTCCTCGAGTGATCTGATGGCGGAAAAAATTGCGCTCCAGAGATTTTATTTTATTTCTGCCGGGGTTCTAGGCACAAAATTCTCTAAATATCACTTCTCAAAAAGGAGTCCGAGGAGTCTTTTATTTCGAGAAGACTTATTAGTGTCTGAGTCTGACTTGGTCTCACTCCAGATGGCAAAGGAGGATGATAAATTCTTGGATGCTTTATACTACTATTTCAGTAATGTGGCTCGAGGCGGTACAGTTTGCGCCCTCTTAGCTTGCGTAACACGGCTCAGACCACGGCTTCCTAGCTCATCGGTCATGGCTCAGCTCGCTGCCTCCTAGCTCACAGGACGCGGCTCAGCTTAGGGCATCCCAGCTTGCGGAACGCGGCTCAGCTCGTGGCCTCTCAGCTCACGGCTTCCTAGCTCGCGACACGCAGCTCAGCCTGCGGCCTCCTCGCTCGCGCCACGTGGCTCAGCTCAGAGCCTCATTGCTCACGCCACGCGGCTCAGCTCGTGGTCTTCCAGCTCATGCCACGCAACTCTATTCGCGGCCTTCTACCTCAAGCCTTCCTCGAGTGATCTGATGCCGGAAAAAATTGCGCTCCAGAGATTTAATTTTATTTCTGCCGGGGTTCTAGGCACAAAATTCTCTAAATATCACTTCTAAAAAAAGTAGTCCGAGGAGTCTTTTATTTCGAGAAGACTTATTAGTGTCTGAGTCTGACTTGGTCTCACTCCAGATGACAAGGGAGGATGATAAATTCTTGGATGCTTTATACTACTATTTCAGTAATGTGGCTCGAGGCGGTGCAGTTTGCGCCCTCTTAGCTTGCGTAACACGGCTCAGACCACGGCTTCCTAGCTCATCGGTCATGGCTCAGCTCGCTGCCTCCTAGCTCACAGGACGCGGCTCAGCTTAGGGCATCCCAGCTTGCGGAACGCGGCTCAGCTCGTGGCCTCTCAGCTCACGGCTTCCTAGCTCGCGACACGCAGCTCAGCCTGCGGCCTCCTCGCTCGCGCCACGTGGCTCAGCTCAGAGCCTCATTGCTCACGCCACGCGGCTCAGCTCGTGGTCTTCCAGCTCATGCCACGCAACTCTATTCGCGGCCTTCTACCTCAAGCCTTCCTCGAGTGATCTGATGGCGGAAAAAATTGCGCTCCAGAGATTTTATTTTATTTCTGCCGGGGTTCTAGGCACAAAATTCTCTAAATATCACTTCTAAAAAAAGGAGTCCGAGGAGTCTTTTATTTCGAGAAGACTTATTAGTGTCTGAGTCTGACTTGGTCTCACTCCAGAAGTCAGGGAAGGATGATAAATTCTTGGATGCTTTATACTACTATTTCAGTAATGTGGCTCGAGGCGGTGCAGTTTGCGCCCTCTTAGCTTGCGTAACACGGCTCAGACCACAGCTTCCTAGCTCATCGGTCATGGCTCAGCTCGCTGCCTCCTAGCTCACAGGACGCGGCTCAGCTTAGGGCATCCCAGCTTGCGGAACGCGGCTCAGCTCGTGGCCTCTCAGCTCACGGCTTCCTAGCTCGCGACACGCAGCTCAGCCTGTGGCCTCCTCGCTCGCACCACGTGGCTCCGCTCAGAGCCTCATTGCTCACACCACGCGGCTCAGCTCGTGGTCTTTCAGCTCATGCCACGCAACTCTATTCGCGGCCTTCTACCTCAAGCCTTCCTCGAGTGATCTGATGGTAGAAAAAAATGCGCTCCAGAGATTTTATTTTATTTCTGCCAGGGTTCTAGGCACAAAATTCTCTAAATATCACTTCTCAAAAAGGAGTCAGAGGAGTCTTTTATTTCGAGAAGACTTATTAGTGTCTGAGTCTGACTTGGTCTCACTCCAGATGGCAGGGGAGGATGATAAATTCTTGGATGCTTTATACTACTATTTCAGTAATGTGGATCGAGGCGGTGCAGTTTGCGCCCTCTTAGCTTGCGTAACACGGCTCAGACCACGGCTTCCTAGCTCATCGGTCATGGCTCAGCTCGCTGCCTCCTAGCTCACAGGACGCGGCTCAGCTTAGGGCATCCCAGCTTGCGGAACGCGGCTCAGCTCGTGGCCTCTCAGCTCACGGCTTCCTAGCTCGCGACACGCAGCTCAGCCTGCGGCCTCCTCGCTCGCACCACGTGGCTCCGCTCAGAGCCTCATTGCTCACGCCACGCGGCTCAGCTCGTGGTCTTCCAGCTCATGCCAGGCAACTCTATTCGCGGCCTTCAACCTCAGGCCTTCCTCGAGTTTTCTGATGCCGGAAAAAAATTGCGCTCCAGAGATTTTATTTTATTTCTGCCGGGGTTCTAGGCACAAAATTCTCTAAATATCACTTCTCAAAAAGGAGTCCGAGGAGTCTTTTATTTCGAGAAGACTTATTAGTGTCTGAGTCTGACTCGGTCTCACTCCAGAAGTCAGGGGAGGATGATAAATTCTTGGATGCTTTATACTACTATTTCAGTAATGTGGCTCGAGGCGGTGCAGTTTGCGCCCTCTTAGCTTGTGTAACACGGCTCAGACCACGGCTTCCTAGCTCATCGGTCATGGCTCAGCTCGCTGCCTCCTAGCTCACAGGACGCGGCTCAGCTTAGGGCATCCCAGCTTGCGGAACGCGGCTCAGCTCGTGGCCTCTCAGCTCACGGCTTCCTAGCTCGCGACACGCAGCTCAGCCTGCGGCCTCCTCGCTCGCGCCACGTGGCTCAGCTCAGAGCCTCATTGCTCACGCCACGCGGCTCAGCTCGTGGTCTTCCAGCTCATGCCACGCAACTCTATTCGCGGCCTTCAACCTCAGGACTTCCTCGAGTTTTCTGATGCCGGAAAAAATTGCGCTCCAGAGATTTTATTTTATTTCTGCCTGGGTTCTAGGCACAAAATTCTCTAAATATCACTTCTCAAAAAGGAGTCCGAGGAGTCTTTTATTTCGAGAAGACTTATTAGTGTCTGAGTCTGACTCGGTCTCACTCCAGAAGTCAGGGGAGGATGATAAATTCTTGGATGCTTTATACTACTATTTCAGTAATGTGGCTCGAGGCGGTGCAGTTTGCGCCCTCTTAGCTTGTGTAACACGGCTCAGACCACGGCTTCCTAGCTCATCGGTCATGGCTCAGCTCGCTGCCTCCTAGCTCACAGGACGCGGCTCAGCTTAGGGCATCCCAGCTTGCGGAACGCGGCTCAGCTCGTGGCCTCTCAGCTCACGGCTTCCTAGCTCGCGACACGCAGCTCAGCCTGTGGCCTCCTCGCTCGCGCCACGTGGCTCAGCTCAGAGCCTCATTGCTCACGCCACGCGGCTCAGCTCGTGGTCTTCCAGCTCATGCCACGCAACTCTATTCACGGCCTTCTACCTCAAGCCTTCCTCGAGTGATCTGATGGCGGAAAAAATTGCGCTCCAGAGATTTTATTTTATTTCTGCCGGGGTTCTAGGCACAAAATTCTCTAAATATCACTTCTCAAAAAGGAGTCCGAGGAGTCTTTTATTTCGAGAAGACTTATTAGTGTCTGAGTCTGACTTGGTCTCACTCCAGAAGTCAGGGGAGGATGATAAATTCTTGGATGCTTTATACTACTATTTCAGTAATGTGGCTCGAGGCGGTGCAGTTTGCGCCCTCTTAGCTTGCGTAACACGGCTCAGACCACGGCTTCCTAGCTCATCGGTCATGGCTCAGCTCGCTGCCTCCTAGCTCACAGGACGCGGCTCAGCTTAGGGCATCCCAGCTTGCGGAACGCGGCTCAGCTCGTGGCCTCTCAGCTCACGGCTTCCTAGCTCGCGACACGCAGCTCAGCCTGCGGCCTCCTCGCTCGCGCCACGTGGCTCAGCTCAGAGCCTCATTGCTCACGCCACGCGGCTCAGCTCGTGGTCTTCCAGCTCATGCCACGCAACTCTATTCGCGGCCTTCAACCTCAAGCCTTCCTCGAGTGATCTGATGGCGGAAAAAATTGCGCTCCAGAGATTTTATTTTATTTCTGCCGGGGTTCTAGGCACAAAATTCTCTAAATAACACTTCTCAAAAAGGAGTCCGAGGAGTCTTTTATTTCGAGAAGACTTATTAGTGTCTGAGTCTGACTTGGTCTCACTCCAGATGGCAGGGGAGGATGATAAATTCTTGGATGCTTTATACTACTATTTCAGTAATGTGGCTCGAGGCGGTGCAGTTTGCGCCCTCTTAGCTTGCGTAACACGGCTCAGACCACGGCTTCCTAGCTCATCGGTCATGGCTCAGCTCGCTGCCTCCTAGCTCACAGGACGCGGCTCAGCTTAGGGCATCCCAGCTTGCTGAACGCGGCTCAGCTCGTGGCCTCTCAGCTCACGGCTTCCTAGCTCGCGACACGTAGCTCAGCCTGCGGCCTTCTCGCTCGCGCCACGTGGCTCAGCTCAGAGCCTCATTGCTCACGCCACGCGGCTCAGCTCGTGGTCTTCCAGCTCATGCCACGCAACTCTATTCGCGGCCTTCTACCTCAAGCCTTCCTCGAGTGATCTGATGGCGGAAAAAATTGCGCTCCAGAGATTTTATTTTATTTCTGCCGGGGTTCTAGGCACAAAATTCTCTAAATATCACTTCTCAAAAAGGAGTCCGAGGAGTCTTTTATTTCGAGAAGACTTATTAGTGTCTGAGTCTGACTTAGTCTCACTCCAGATGGCAGGGGAGGATGATAAATTCTTGGATGCTTTATACTACTATTTCAGTAATGTGGCTCGAGGCGGTGCAGTTTGCGCCCTCTTAGCTTGCGTAACACGGCTCAGACCACGGCTTCCTAGCTCATCGGTCATGGCTCAGCTCGCTGCCTCCTAGCTCACAGAACGCGGCTCAGCTTAGGGCATCCCAGCTTGCGGAACGCGGCTCAGCTCGTGGCCTCTCAGCTCACGGCTTCCTAGCTCGCGACACGCAGCTCAGCCTGCGGCCTCCTCGCTCGCACCACGTGGCTCCGCTCAGAGCCTCATTGCTCACGCCACGCGGCTCAGCTCGTGGTCTTCCAGCTCATGCCACGCAACTCTATTCGCGGCCTTCAACCTCAAGCCTTCCTCGAGTGATCTGATGGCGGAAAAAATTGCGCTCCAGAGATTTTATTTTATTTCTGCCGGGGTTCTAGGCACAAAATTCTCTAAATATCACTTCTCAAAAAGGAGTCCGAGAAGACTTATTAGTGTCTGAGTCTGACTTGGTCTCACTCCAGATGGCAGGGGAGGATGATAAATTCTTGGATGCTTTATACTACTATTTCAGTAATGTGGCTCGAGGCGGTGCAGTTTGCGCCCTCTTAGCTTGTGTAACACGGCTCAGACCACGGCTTCCTAGCTCATCGGTCATGGCTCAGCTCGCTGCCTCCTAGCTCACAGGACGCGGCTCAGCTTAGGGCATCCCAGCTTGCGGAACGTGGCTCAGCTCGTGGCTTCCTAGCTCGCGACACGCAGCTCAGCCTGCGGCCTCCTCGCTCGCACCACGTGGCTCCGCTCAGAGCCTCATTGCTCACGCCACGCGGCTCAGCTCGTGGTCTTCCAGCTCATGCCACGCAACTCTATTCGCGGCCTTCAACCTCAAGCCTTCCTCGAGTGATCTGATGGCGGAAAAAATTGCGCTCCAGAGATTTTATTTTATTTCTGCCGGGGTTCTAGGCACAAAATTCTCTAAATATCACTTCTCAAAAAGGAGTCCGAGGAGTCTTTTATTTCGAGAAGACTTATTAGTGTCTGAGTCTGACTTGGTCTCACTCCAGATGGCAGGGGAGGATGATAAATTCTTGGATGCTTTATACTACTATTTCAGTAATGTGGCTCGAGGCGGTGCAGTTTGCGCCCTCTTAGCTTGCGTAACACGGCTCAGACCACGGCTTCCTAGCTCATCGGTCATGGCTCAGCTCGCTGCCTCCTAGCTCACAGGACGCGGCTCAGCTTAGGGCATCCCAGCTTGCGGAACGTGGCTCAGCTCGTGGCCTCTCAGCTCACGGCTTCCTAGCTCGCGACACGCAGCTCAGCCTGTGGCCTCCTCGCTCGCGCCACGTGGCTCAGCTCAGAGCCTCATTGCTCACGCCACACGGCTCAGCTCGTGGTCTTCCAGCTCATGCCACGCAACTCTATTCGCGGCCTTCTACCTCAAGCCTTCCTCGAGTGATCTGATGGCGGAAAAAATTGCGCTCCAGAGATTTTATTTTATTTCTGCCGGGGTTCTAGGTACAAAATTCTCTAAATATCACTTCTCAAAAAGGAGTCCGAGGAGTCTTTTATTTCGAGAAGACTTATTAGTGTCTGAGTCTGACTTGGTCTCACTCCAGAAGTCAGGGGAGGATGATAAATTCTTGGATGCTTTATACTACTATTTCAGTAATGTGGCTCGAGGCGGTGCAGTTTGCGCCCTCTTAGCTTGCGTAACACGGCTCAGACCACGGCTTGCTAGCTCATCGGTCATGGCTCAGCTCGCTGCCTCCTAGCTCACAGGACGCGGCTCAGCTTAGGGCATCCCAGCTTGCGGAACGCGGCTCAGCTCGTGGCCTCTCAGCTCACGGCTTCCTAGCTCGCGACACGCAGCTCAGCCTGCGGCCTCCTCGCTCGCGCCACGTGGCTCAGCTCAGAGCCTCATTGCTCACGCCACGCGGCTCAGCTCGTGGTCTTCCAGCTCATGCCACGCAACTCTATTCGCGGCCTTCTACCTCAAGCCTTCCTCGAGTGATCTGATGGCGGAAAAAATTGCGCTCCAGAGATTTTATTTTATTTCTGCCGGGGTTCTAGGCACAAAATTCTCTAAATATCACTTCTCAAAAAGGAGTCCGAGGAGTCTTTTATTTCGAGAAGACTTATTAGTGTCTGAGTCTGACTTGGTCTCACTCCAGATGGCAGGGGAGGATGATAAATTCTTGGATGCTTTATACTACTATTTCAGTAATGTGGCTCGAGGCGGTGCAGTTTGCGCCCTCTTAGCTTGCGTAACACGGCTCAGACCACGGCTTCCTAGCTCATCGGTCATGGCTCAGCTCGCTGCCTCCTAGCTCACAGAACGCGGCTCAGCTTAGGGCATCCCAGCTTGCGGAACGCGGCTCAGCTCGTGGCCTCTCAGCTCACGGCTTCCTAGCTCGCGACACGCAGCTCAGCCTGCGGCCTCCTCGCTCGCACCACGTGGCTCCGCTCAGAGCCTCATTGCTCACGCCACGCGGCTCAGCTCGTGGTCTTCCAGCTCATGCCACGCAACTCTATTCGCGGCCTTCAACCTCAAGCCTTCCTCGAGTGATCTGATGGCGGAAAAAATTGCGCTCCAGAGATTTTATTTTATTTCTGCCGGGGTTCTAGGCACAAAATTCTCTAAATATCACTTCTCAAAAAGGAGTCCGAGGAGTCTTTTATTTCGAGAAGACTTATTAGTGTCTGAGTCTGACTTGGTCTCACTCCAGATGGCAGGGGAGGATGATAAATTCTTGGATGCTTTATACTACTATTTCAGTAATGTGGCTCGAGGCGGTGCAGTTTGCGCCCTCTTAGCTTGCGTAACACGGCTCAGACCACGGCTTCCTAGCTCATCGGTCATGGCTCAGCTCGCTGCCTCCTAGCTCACAGGACGCGGCTCAGCTTAGGGCATCCCAGCTTGCGGAACGTGGCTCAGCTCGTGGCCTCTCAGCTCACGGCTTCCTAGCTCGCGACACGCAGCTCAGCCTGTGGCCTCCTCGCTCGCGCCACGTGGCTCAGCTCAGAGCCTCATTGCTCACGCCACACGGCTCAGCTCGTGGTCTTCCAGCTCATGCCACGCAACTCTATTCGCGGCCTTCTACCTCAAGCCTTCCTCGAGTGATCTGATGGCGGAAAAAATTGCGCTCCAGAGATTTTATTTTATTTCTGCCGGGGTTCTAGGTACAAAATTCTCTAAATATCACTTCTCAAAAAGGAGTCCGAGGAGTCTTTTATTTCGAGAAGACTTATTAGTGTCTGAGTCTGACTTGGTCTCACTCCAGAAGTCAGGGGAGGATGATAAATTCTTGGATGCTTTATACTACTATTTCAGTAATGTGGCTCGAGGCGGTGCAGTTTGCGCCCTCTTAGCTTGCGTAACACGGCTCAGACCACGGCTTCCTAGCTCATCGGTCATGGCTCAGCTCGCTGCCTCCTAGCTCACAGGACGCGGCTCAGCTTAGGGCATCCCAGCTTGCGGAACGCGGCTCAGCTCGTGGCCTCTTAGCTCACGGCTTCCTAGCTCGCGACACGCAGCTCAGCCTGCGGCCTCCTCGCTCGCGCCACGTGGCTCAGCTCAGAGCCTCATTGCTCACGCCACGCGGCTCAGCTCGTGGTCTTCCAGCTCATGCCACGCAACTCTATTCGCGGCCTTCTACCTCAAGCCTTCCTCGAGTGATCTGATGGCGGAAAAAATTGCGCTCCAGAGATTTTATTTTATTTCTGCCGGGGTTCTAGGCACAAAATTCTCTAAATATCACTTCTCAAAAAGGAGTCCGAGGAGTCTTTTATTTCGAGAAGACTTATTAGTGTCTGAGTCTGACTTGGTCTCACTCCAGATGGCAGGGGAGGATGATAAATTCTTGGATGCTTTATACTACTATTTCAGTAATGTGGCTCGAGGCGGTGCAGTTTGCGCCCTCTTAGCTTGCGTAACACGGCTCAGACCACGGCTTCCTAGCTCATCGGTCATGGCTCAGCTCGCTGCCTCCTAGCTCACAGAACGCGGCTCAGCTTAGGGCATCCCAGCTTGCGGAACGCGGCTCAGCTCGTGGCCTCTCAGCTCACGGCTTCCTAGCTCGCGACACGCAGCTCAGCCTGCGGCCTCCTCGCTCGCACCACGTGGCTCCGCTCAGAGCCTCATTGCTCACGCCACGCGGCTCAGCTCGTGGTCTTCCAGCTCATGCCACGCAACTCTATTCGCGGCCTTCAACCTCAAGCCTTCCTCGAGTGATCTGATGGCAGAAAAAATTGCGCTCCAGAGATTTTATTTTATTTCTGCCGGGGTTCTAGGCACAAAATTCTCTAAATATCACTTCTCAAAAAGGAGTCCGAGAAGACTTATTAGTGTCTGAGTCTGACTTGGTCTAACTCCAGATGGCAGGGGAGGATGATAAATTCTTGGATGCTTTATACTACTATTTCAGTAATTTGGCTCGAGGCGGTGCAGTTTGCGCCCTCTTAGCTTGTGTAACACGGCTCAGACCACGGCTTCCTAGCTCATCGGTCATGGCTCAGCTCGCTGCCTCCTAGCTCACAGGACGCGGCTCAGCTTAGGGCATCCCAGCTTGCGGAACGTGGCTCAGCTCGTGGCTTCCTAGCTCGCGACACGCAGCTCAGCCTGCGGCCTCCTCGCTCGCACCACGTGGCTCCGCTCAGAGCCTCATTGCTCACGCCACGCGGCTCAGCTCGTGGTCTTCCAGCTCATGCCACGCAACTCTATTCGCGGCCTTCAACCTCAAGCCTTCCTCGAGTGATCTGATGGCGGAAAAAATTGCGCTCCAGAGATTTTATTTTATTTCTGCCGGGGTTCTAGGCACAAAATTCTCTAAATATCACTTCTCAAAAAGGAGTCCGAGGAGTCTTTTATTTCGAGAAGACTTATTAGTGTCTGAGTCTGACTTGGTCTCACTCCAGATGGCAGGGGAGGATGATAAATTCTTGGATGCTTTATACTACTATTTCAGTAATGTGGCTCGAGGCGGTGCAGTTTGCGCCCTCTTAGCTTGCGTAACACGGCTCAGACCACGGCTTCCTAGCTCATCGGTCATGGCTCAGCTCGCTGCCTCCTAGCTCACAGGACGCGGCTCAGCTTAGGGCATCCCAGCTTGCGGAACGTGGCTCAGCTCGTGGCCTCTCAGCTCACGGCTTCCTAGCTCGCGACACGCAGCTCAGCCTGTGGCCTCCTCGCTCGCGCCACGTGGCTCAGCTCAGAGCCTCATTGCTCACGCCACGCGGCTCAGCTCGTGGTCTTCCAGCTCATGCCACGCAACTCTATTCGCGGCCATCTACCTCAAGCCTTCCTCGAGTGATCTGATGGCGGAAAAAATTGCGCTCCAGAGATTTTATTTTATTTCTGCCGGGGTTCTAGGTACAAAATTCTCTAAATATCACTTCTCAAAAAGGAGTCCGAGGAGTCTTTTATTTCGAGAAGACTTATTAGTGTCTGAGTCTGACTTGGTCTCACTCCAGAAGTCAGGGGAGGATGATAAATTCTTGGATGCTTTATACTACTATTTCAGTAATGTGGCTCGAGGCGGTGCAGTTTGCGCCCTCTTAGCTTGCGTAACACGGCTCAGACCACGGCTTCCTAGCTCATCGGTCATGGCTCAGCTCGCTGCCTCCTAGCTCACAGGACGCGGCTCAGCTTAGGGCATCCCAGCTTGCGGAACGCGGCTCAGCTCGTGGCCTCTCAGCTCACGGCTTCCTAGCTCGCGACACGCAGCTCAGCCTGCGGCCTCCTCGCTCGCGCCACGTGGCTCAGCTCAGAGCCTCATTGCTCACGCCACGCGGCTCAGCTCGTGGTCTTCCAGCTCATGCCACGCAACTCTATTCGCGGCCTTCTACCTCAAGCCTTCCTCGAGTGATCTGATGGCGGAAAAAATTGCGCTCCAGAGATTTTATTTTATTTCTGCCGGGGTTCTAGGCACAAAATTCTCTAAATATCACTTCTCAAAAAGGAGTCCGAGGAGTCTTTTATTCCGAGAAGACTTATTAGTGTCTGAGTCTGACTTGGTCTCACTCCAGATGGCAGGGGAGGATGATAAATTCTTGGATGCTTTATACTACTATTTCAGTAATGTGGCTCGAGGCGGTGCAGTTTGCGCCCTCTTAGCTTGTGTAACACGGCTCAGACCACGGCTTCCTAGCTCATCGGTCATGGCTCAGCTCGCTGCCTCCTAGCTCATAGGACGCGGCTCAGCTTAGGGCATCCCAGCTTGCGGAACGCGGCTCAGCTCGTGGCCTCTCAGCTCACGGCTTCCTAGCTCGCGACACGCAGCTCAGCCTGCGGCCTCCTCGCTCGCGCCACGTGGCTCAGCTCAGAGCCTCATTGCTCACGCCACGCGGCTCAGCTCGTGGTCTTCCAGCTCATGCCACGCAACTCTATTCGCGGCCTTCTACCTCAAGCCTTCCTCGAGTGATCTGATGGCGGAAAAAATTGCGCTCCAGAGATTTTATTTTATTTCTGCCGGGGTTCTAGGCACAAAATTCTCTAAATATCACTTCTCAAAAAGGAGTCCGAGGAGTCTTTTATTTCGAGAAGACTTATTAGTGTCTGAGTCTGACTTGGACTCACTCCAGATGGCAGGGGAGGATGATAAATTCTTGGATGCTTTATACTACTATTTCAGTAATGTGGCTCGAGGCGGTGCAGTTTGCGCCCTCTTAGCTTGTGTAACACGGCTCAGACCACGGCTTCCTAGCTCATCGGTCATGGCTCAGCTCGCTGCCTCCTAGCTCACAGGACGCGGCTCAGCTTAGGGCATCCCAGCTTGCGGAACGTGGCTCAGCTCGTGGCCTCTCAGCTCACGGCTTCCTAGCTCGCGACACGCAGCTCAGCCTGCGGCCTCCTCGCTCGCGCCACGTGGCTCAGCTCAGAGCCTCATTGCTCACGCCACGCGGCTCAGCTCGTGGTCTTCCAGCTCATGCCACGCAACTCTATTCGCGGCCTTCTACCTCAAGCCTTCCTCGAGTGATCTGATGGCGGAAAAAATTGCGCTCCAGAGATTTTATTTTATTTCTGCCGGGGTTCTAGGCACAAAATTCTCTAAATATCACTTCTCAAAAAGGAGTCCGAGGAGTCTTTTATTTCGAGAAGACTTATTAGTGTCTGAGTCTGACTTGGTCTCACTCCAGATGGCAGGGGAGGATGATAAATTCTTGGATGCTTTATACTACTATTTCAGTAATGTGGCTCGAGGCGGTGCAGTTTGCGCCCTCTTAGCTTGTGTAACACGGCTCAGACCACGGCTTCCTAGCTCATCGGTCATGGCTCAGCTCGCTGCCTCCTAGCTCACAGGACGCGGCTCAGCTTAGGGCATCCCAGCTTGCGGAACGTGGCTCAGCTCGTGGCCTCTCAGCTCACGGCTTCCTAGCTCGCGACACGCAGCTCAGCCTGCGGCCTCCTCGCTCGCACCACGTGGCTCTGCTCAGAGCCTCATTGCTCACGCCACGCGGCTCAGCTCGTGGTCTTCCAGCTCATGCCACGCAACTCTATTCGCGGCCTTCAACCTCAAGCCTTCCTCGAGTGATCTGATGGCGGAAAAAATTGCGCTCCAGAGATTTTATTTTATTTCTGCCGGGGTTCTAGGCACAAAATTCTCTAAATATCACTTCTCAAAAAGGAGTCCGAGGAGTCTTTTATTTCGAGAAGACTTATTAGTGTCTGAGTCTGACTTGGTCTCACTCCAGAACTCAGGGGAGGATGATAAATTCTTGGATGCTTTATACTACTATTTCAGTAATGTGGCTCGAGGCGGTGCAGTTTGCGCCCTCTTAGCTTGCGTAACACGGCTCAGACCACGGCTTCCTAGCTCATCGGTCATGGCTCAGCTCGCTGCCTCCTAGCTCACAGGACGCGGCTCAGCTTAGGGCATCCCAGCTTGCGGAACGCGGCTCAGCTCGTGGCCTCTCAGCTCACGGCTTCCTAGCTCGCGACACGCAGCTCAGCCTGCGGCCTCCTCGCTCGCGCCACGTGGCTCAGCTCAGAGCCTCATTGCTCACGCCACGCGGCTCAGCTCGTGGTCTTCCAGCTCATGCCACGCAACTCTATTCGCGGCCTTCTACCTCAAGCCTTCCTCGAGTGATCTGATGGCGGAAAAAATTGCGCTCCAGAGATTTTATTTTATTTCTGCCGGGGTTCTAGGCACAAAATTCTCTAAATATCACTTCTCAAAAAGGAGTCCGAGGAGTCTTTTATTTCGAGAAGACTTATTAGTGTCTGAGTCTGACTTGGTCTCACTCCAGATGGCAGGGGAGGATGATAAATTCTTGGATGCTTTATACTACTATTTCAGTAATGTGGCTCGAGGCGGTGCAGTTTGCGCCCTCTTAGCTTGTGTAACACGGCTCAGACCACGGCTTCCTAGCTCATCGGTCATGGCTCAGCTCGCTGCCTCCTAGCTCACAGGACGCGGCTCAGCTTAGGGCATCCCAGCTTGCGGAACGTGGCTCAGCTCGTGGCCTCTCAGCTCACGGCTTCCTAGCTCGCGACACGCAGCTCAGCCTGCGGCCTCCTCGCTCGCGCCACGTGGCTCAGCTCAGAGCCTCATTGCTCACGCCACGCGGCTCAGCTCGTGGTCTTCCAGCTCATGCCACGCAACTCTATTCGCGGCCTTCTACCTCAAGCCTTCCTCGAGTGATCTGATGGCGGAAAAAATTGCGCTCCAGAGATTTTATTTTATTTCTGCCGGGGTTCTAGGCACAAAATTCTCTAAATATCACTTCTCAAAAAGGAGTCCGAGGAGTCTTTTATTTCGAGAAGACTTATTAGTGTCTGAGTCTGACTTGGTCTCACTCCAGATGGCAGGGGAGGATGATAAATTCTTGGATGCTTTATACTACTATTTCAGTAATGTGGCTCGAGGCGGTGCAGTTTGCGCCCTCTTAGCTTGTGTAACACGGCTCAGACCACGGCTTCCTAGCTCATCGGTCATGGCTCAGCTCGCTGCCTCCTAGCTCACAGGACGCGGCTCAGCTTAGGGCATCCCAGCTTGCGGAACGTGGCTCAGCTCGTGGCCTCTCAGCTCACGGCTTCCTAGCTCGCGACACGCAGCTCAGCCTGCGGCCTCCTCGCTCGCACCACGTGGCTCTGCTCAGAGCCTCATTGCTCACGCCACGCGGCTCAGCTCGTGGTCTTCCAGCTCATGCCACGCAACTCTATTCGCGGCCTTCAACCTCAAGCCTTCCTCGAGTGATCTGATGGCGGAAAAAATTGCGCTCCAGAGATTTTATTTTATTTCTGCCGGGGTTCTAGGCACAAAATTCTCTAAATATCACTTCTCAAAAAGGAGTCCGAGGAGTCTTTTATTTCGAGAAGACTTATTAGTGTCTGAGTCTGACTTGGTCTCACTCCAGAACTCAGGGGAGGATGATAAATTCTTGGATGCTTTATACTACTATTTCAGTAATGTGGCTCGAGGCGGTGCAGTTTGCGCCCTCTTAGCTTGCGTAACACGGCTCAGACCACGGCTTCCTAGCTCATCGGTCATGGCTCAGCTCGCTGCCTCCTAGCTCACAGGACGCGGCTCAGCTTAGGGCATCCCAGCTTGCGGAACGCGGCTCAGCTCGTGGCCTCTCAGCTCACGGCTTCCTAGCTCGCGACACGCAGCTCAGCCTGCGGCCTCCTCGCTCGCGCCACGTGGCTCAGCTCAGAGCCTCATTGCTCACGCCACGCGGCTCAGCTCGTGGTCTTCCAGCTCATGCCACGCAACTCTATTCGCGGCCTTCTACCTCAAGCCTTCCTCGAGTGATCTGATGGCGGAAAAAATTGCGCTCCAGAGATTTTATTTTATTTCTGCCGGGGTTCTAGGCACAAAATTCTCTAAATATCACTTCTCAAAAAGGAGTCCGAGGAGTCTTTTATTTCGAGAAGACTTATTAGTGTCTGAGTCTGACTTGGTCTCACTCCAGATGGCAGGGGAGGATGATAAATTCTTGGATGCTTTATACTACTATTTCAGTAATGTGGCTCGAGGCGGTGCAGTTTGCGCCCTCTTAGCTTGTGTAACACGGCTCAGACCACGGCTTCCTAGCTCATCGGTCATGGCTCAGCTCGCTGCCTCCTAGCTCACAGGACGCGGCTCAGCTTAGGGCATCCCAGCTTGCGGAACGCGGCTCAGCTCGTGGCCTCTCAGCTCACGGCTTCCTAGCTCGCGACACGCAGCTCAGCCTGCGGCCTCCTCGCTCGCGCCACGTGGCTCAGCTCAGAGCCTCATTGCTCACGCCACGCGGCTCAGCTCGTGGTCTTCCAGCTCATGCCACGCAACTCTATTCGCGGCCTTCTACCTCAAGCCTTCCTCGAGTGATCTGATGGCGGAAAAAATTGCGCTCCAGAGATTTTATTTTATTTCTGCCGGGGTTCTAGGCACAAAATTCTCTAAATATCACTTCTCAAAAAGGAGTCCGAGGAGTCTTTTATTTCGAGAAGACTTATTAGTGTCTGAGTCTGACTTGGTCTCACTCCAGAAGTCAGGGGAGGATGATAAATTCTTGGATGCTTTATACTACTATTTCAGTAATGTGGCTCGAGGCGGTGCAGTTTGCGCCCTCTTAGCTTGCGTAACACGGCTCAGACCACGGCTTCCTAGCTCATCGGTCATGGCTCAGCTCGCTGCCTCCTAGCTCACAGGACGCGGCTCAGCTTAGGGCATCCCAGCTTGCGGAACGCGGCTCAGCTCGTGGCCTCTCAGCTCACGGCTTCCTAGCTCGCGACACGCAGCTCAGCCTGCGGCCTCCTCGCTCGCGCCACGTGGCTCAGCTCAGAGCCTCATTGCTCACGCCACGTGGCTCAGCTCGTGGTCTTCCAGCTCATGCCACGCAACTCTATTCGCGGCCTTCTACCTCAAGCCTTCCTCGAGTGATCTGATGGCGGAAAAAATTGCGCTCCAGAGATTTTATTTTATTTCTGCCGGGGTTCTAGGCACAAAATTCTCTAAATATCACTTCTCAAAAAGGAGTCCGAGGAGTCTTTTATTTCGAGAAGACTTATTAGTGTCTGAGTCTGACTTGGTCTCACTCCAGATGGCAGGGGAGGATGATAAATTCTTGGATGCTTTATACTACTATTTCAGTAATGTGGCTCGAGGCGGTGCAGTTTGCGCCCTCTTAGCTTGTGTAACACGGCTCAGACCACGGCTTCCTAGCTCATCGGTCATGGCTCAGCTCGCTGCCTCCTAGCTCACAGGACGCGGCTCAGCTTAGGGCATCCCAGCTTGCGGAACGCGGCTCAGCTCGTGGCCTCTCAGCTCACGGCTTCCTAGCTCGCGACACGCAGCTCAGCCTGCGGCCTCCTCGCTCGCGCCACGTGGCTCAGCTCAGAGCCTCATTGCTCACGCCACGCGGCTCAGCTCGTGGTCTTCCAGCTCATGCCACGCAACTCTATTCGCGGCCTTCTACCTCAAGCCTTCCTCGAGTGATCTGATGGCGGAAAAAATTGCGCTCCAGAGATTTTATTTTATTTCTGCCGGGGTTCTAGGCACAAAATTCTCTAAATATCACTTCTCAAAAAGGAGTCCGAGGAGTCTTTTATTTCGAGAAGACTTATTAGTGTCTGAGTCTGACTTGGTCTCACTCCAGATGGCAGGGGAGGATGATAAATTCTTGGATGCTTTATACTACTATTTCAGTAATGTGGCTCGAGGCGGTGCAGTTTGCGCCCTCTTAGCTTGCGTAACACGGCTCAGACCACGGCTTCCTAGCTCATCGGTCATGGCTCAGCTCGCTGCCTCCTAGCTCACAGAACGCGGCTCAGCTTAGGGCATCCCAGCTTGCGGAACGCGGCTCAGCTCGTGGCCTCTCAGCTCACGGCTTCCTAGCTCGCGACACGCAGCTCAGCCTGCGGCCTCCTCGCTCGCACCACGTGGCTCCGCTCAGAGCCTCATTGCTCACGCCACGCGGCTCAGCTCGTGGTCTTCCAGCTCATGCCACGCAACTCTATTCGCGGCCTTCAACCTCAAGCCTTCCTCGAGTGATCTGATGGCAGAAAAAATTGCGCTCCAGAGATTTTATTTTATTTCTGCCGGGGTTCTAGGCACAAAATTCTCTAAATATCACTTCTCAAAAAGGAGTCCGAGAAGACTTATTAGTGTCTGAGTCTGACTTGGTCTAACTCCAGATGGCAGGGGAGGATGATAAATTCTTGGATGCTTTATACTACTATTTCAGTAATTTGGCTCGAGGCGGTGCAGTTTGCGCCCTCTTAGCTTGTGTAACACGGCTCAGACCACGGCTTCCTAGCTCATCGGTCATGGCTCAGCTCGCTGCCTCCTAGCTCACAGGACGCGGCTCAGCTTAGGGCATCCCAGCTTGCGGAACGTGGCTCAGCTCGTGGCTTCCTAGCTCGCGACACGCAGCTCAGCCTGCGGCCTCCTCGCTCGCACCACGTGGCTCCGCTCAGAGCCTCATTGCTCACGCCACGCGGCTCAGCTCGTGGTCTTCCAGCTCATGCCACGCAACTCTATTCGCGGCCTTCAACCTCAAGCCTTCCTCGAGTGATCTGATGGCGGAAAAAATTGCGCTCCAGAGATTTTATTTTATTTCTGCCGGGGTTCTAGGCACAAAATTCTCTAAATATCACTTCTCAAAAAGGAGTCCGAGGAGTCTTTTATTTCGAGAAGACTTATTAGTGTCTGAGTCTGACTTGGTCTCACTCCAGATGGCAGGGGAGGATGATAAATTCTTGGATGCTTTATACTACTATTTCAGTAATGTGGCTCGAGGCGGTGCAGTTTGCGCCCTCTTAGCTTGCGTAACACGGCTCAGACCACGGCTTCCTAGCTCATCGGTCATGGCTCAGCTCGCTGCCTCCTAGCTCACAGGACGCGGCTCAGCTTAGGGCATCCCAGCTTGCGGAACGTGGCTCAGCTCGTGGCCTCTCAGCTCACGGCTTCCTAGCTCGCGACACGCAGCTCAGCCTGTGGCCTCCTCGCTCGCGCCACGTGGCTCAGCTCAGAGCCTCATTGCTCACGCCACGCGGCTCAGCTCGTGGTCTTCCAGCTCATGCCACGCAACTCTATTCGCGGCCATCTACCTCAAGCCTTCCTCGAGTGATCTGATGGCGGAAAAAATTGCGCTCCAGAGATTTTATTTTATTTCTGCCGGGGTTCTAGGTACAAAATTCTCTAAATATCACTTCTCAAAAAGGAGTCCGAGGAGTCTTTTATTTCGAGAAGACTTATTAGTGTCTGAGTCTGACTTGGTCTCACTCCAGAAGTCAGGGGAGGATGATAAATTCTTGGATGCTTTATACTACTATTTCAGTAATGTGGCTCGAGGCGGTGCAGTTTGCGCCCTCTTAGCTTGCGTAACACGGCTCAGACCACGGCTTCCTAGCTCATCGGTCATGGCTCAGCTCGCTGCCTCCTAGCTCACAGGACGCGGCTCAGCTTAGGGCATCCCAGCTTGCGGAACGCGGCTCAGCTCGTGGCCTCTCAGCTCACGGCTTCCTAGCTCGCGACACGCAGCTCAGCCTGCGGCCTCCTCGCTCGCGCCACGTGGCTCAGCTCAGAGCCTCATTGCTCACGCCACGCGGCTCAGCTCGTGGTCTTCCAGCTCATGCCACGCAACTCTATTCGCGGCCTTCTACCTCAAGCCTTCCTCGAGTGATCTGATGGCGGAAAAAATTGCGCTCCAGAGATTTTATTTTATTTCTGCCGGGGTTCTAGGCACAAAATTCTCTAAATATCACTTCTCAAAAAGGAGTCCGAGGAGTCTTTTATTCCGAGAAGACTTATTAGTGTCTGAGTCTGACTTGGTCTCACTCCAGATGGCAGGGGAGGATGATAAATTCTTGGATGCTTTATACTACTATTTCAGTAATGTGGCTCGAGGCGGTGCAGTTTGCGCCCTCTTAGCTTGTGTAACACGGCTCAGACCACGGCTTCCTAGCTCATCGGTCATGGCTCAGCTCGCTGCCTCCTAGCTCATAGGACGCGGCTCAGCTTAGGGCATCCCAGCTTGCGGAACGCGGCTCAGCTCGTGGCCTCTCAGCTCACGGCTTCCTAGCTCGCGACACGCAGCTCAGCCTGCGGCCTCCTCGCTCGCGCCACGTGGCTCAGCTCAGAGCCTCATTGCTCACGCCACGCGGCTCAGCTCGTGGTCTTCCAGCTCATGCCACGCAACTCTATTCGCGGCCTTCTACCTCAAGCCTTCCTCGAGTGATCTGATGGCGGAAAAAATTGCGCTCCAGAGATTTTATTTTATTTCTGCCGGGGTTCTAGGCACAAAATTCTCTAAATATCACTTCTCAAAAAGGAGTCCGAGGAGTCTTTTATTTCGAGAAGACTTATTAGTGTCTGAGTCTGACTTGGACTCACTCCAGATGGCAGGGGAGGATGATAAATTCTTGGATGCTTTATACTACTATTTCAGTAATGTGGCTCGAGGCGGTGCAGTTTGCGCCCTCTTAGCTTGTGTAACACGGCTCAGACCACGGCTTCCTAGCTCATCGGTCATGGCTCAGCTCGCTGCCTCCTAGCTCACAGGACGCGGCTCAGCTTAGGGCATCCCAGCTTGCGGAACGTGGCTCAGCTCGTGGCCTCTCAGCTCACGGCTTCCTAGCTCGCGACACGCAGCTCAGCCTGCGGCCTCCTCGCTCGCGCCACGTGGCTCAGCTCAGAGCCTCATTGCTCACGCCACGCGGCTCAGCTCGTGGTCTTCCAGCTCATGCCACGCAACTCTATTCGCGGCCTTCTACCTCAAGCCTTCCTCGAGTGATCTGATGGCGGAAAAAATTGCGCTCCAGAGATTTTATTTTATTTCTGCCGGGGTTCTAGGCACAAAATTCTCTAAATATCACTTCTCAAAAAGGAGTCCGAGGAGTCTTTTATTTCGAGAAGACTTATTAGTGTCTGAGTCTGACTTGGTCTCACTCCAGATGGCAGGGGAGGATGATAAATTCTTGGATGCTTTATACTACTATTTCAGTAATGTGGCTCGAGGCGGTGCAGTTTGCGCCCTCTTAGCTTGTGTAACACGGCTCAGACCACGGCTTCCTAGCTCATCGGTCATGGCTCAGCTCGCTGCCTCCTAGCTCACAGGACGCGGCTCAGCTTAGGGCATCCCAGCTTGCGGAACGTGGCTCAGCTCGTGGCCTCTCAGCTCACGGCTTCCTAGCTCGCGACACGCAGCTCAGCCTGCGGCCTCCTCGCTCGCACCACGTGGCTCTGCTCAGAGCCTCATTGCTCACGCCACGCGGCTCAGCTCGTGGTCTTCCAGCTCATGCCACGCAACTCTATTCGCGGCCTTCAACCTCAAGCCTTCCTCGAGTGATCTGATGGCGGAAAAAATTGCGCTCCAGAGATTTTATTTTATTTCTGCCGGGGTTCTAGGCACAAAATTCTCTAAATATCACTTCTCAAAAAGGAGTCCGAGGAGTCTTTTATTTCGAGAAGACTTATTAGTGTCTGAGTCTGACTTGGTCTCACTCCAGAACTCAGGGGAGGATGATAAATTCTTGGATGCTTTATACTACTATTTCAGTAATGTGGCTCGAGGCGGTGCAGTTTGCGCCCTCTTAGCTTGCGTAACACGGCTCAGACCACGGCTTCCTAGCTCATCGGTCATGGCTCAGCTCGCTGCCTCCTAGCTCACAGGACGCGGCTCAGCTTAGGGCATCCCAGCTTGCGGAACGCGGCTCAGCTCGTGGCCTCTCAGCTCACGGCTTCCTAGCTCGCGACACGCAGCTCAGCCTGCGGCCTCCTCGCTCGCGCCACGTGGCTCAGCTCAGAGCCTCATTGCTCACGCCACGCGGCTCAGCTCGTGGTCTTCCAGCTCATGCCACGCAACTCTATTCGCGGCCTTCTACCTCAAGCCTTCCTCGAGTGATCTGATGGCGGAAAAAATTGCGCTCCAGAGATTTTATTTTATTTCTGCCGGGGTTCTAGGCACAAAATTCTCTAAATATCACTTCTCAAAAAGGAGTCCGAGGAGTCTTTTATTTCGAGAAGACTTATTAGTGTCTGAGTCTGACTTGGTCTCACTCCAGATGGCAGGGGAGGATGATAAATTCTTGGATGCTTTATACTACTATTTCAGTAATGTGGCTCGAGGCGGTGCAGTTTGCGCCCTCTTAGCTTGTGTAACACGGCTCAGACCACGGCTTCCTAGCTCATCGGTCATGGCTCAGCTCGCTGCCTCCTAGCTCACAGGACGCGGCTCAGCTTAGGGCATCCCAGCTTGCGGAACGCGGCTCAGCTCGTGGCCTCTCAGCTCACGGCTTCCTAGCTCGCGACACGCAGCTCAGCCTGCGGCCTCCTCGCTCGCGCCACGTGGCTCAGCTCAGAGCCTCATTGCTCACGCCACGCGGCTCAGCTCGTGGTCTTCCAGCTCATGCCACGCAACTCTATTCGCGGCCTTCTACCTCAAGCCTTCCTCGAGTGATCTGATGGCGGAAAAAATTGCGCTCCAGAGATTTTATTTTATTTCTGCCGGGGTTCTAGGCACAAAATTCTCTAAATATCACTTCTCAAAAAGGAGTCCGAGGAGTCTTTTATTTCGAGAAGACTTATTAGTGTCTGAGTCTGACTTGGTCTCACTCCAGAAGTCAGGGGAGGATGATAAATTCTTGGATGCTTTATACTACTATTTCAGTAATGTGGCTCGAGGCGGTGCAGTTTGCGCCCTCTTAGCTTGCGTAACACGGCTCAGACCACGGCTTCCTAGCTCATCGGTCATGGCTCAGCTCGCTGCCTCCTAGCTCACAGGACGCGGCTCAGCTTAGGGCATCCCAGCTTGCGGAACGCGGCTCAGCTCGTGGCCTCTCAGCTCACGGCTTCCTAGCTCGCGACACGCAGCTCAGCCTGCGGCCTCCTCGCTCGCGCCACGTGGCTCAGCTCAGAGCCTCATTGCTCACGCCACGCGGCTCAGCTCGTGGTCTTCCAGCTCATGCCACGCAACTCTATTCGCGGCCTTCTACCTCAAGCCTTCCTCGAGTGATCTGATGGCGGAAAAAATTGCGCTCCAGAGATTTTATTTTATTTCTGCCGGGGTTCTAGGCACAAAATTCTCTAAATATCACTTCTCAAAAAGGAGTCCGAGGAGTCTTTTATTTCGAGAAGACTTATTAGTGTCTGAGTCTGACTTGGTCTCACTCCAGATGGCAGGGGAGGATGATAAATTCTTGGATGCTTTATACTACTATTTCAGTAATGTGGCTCGAGGCGGTGCAGTTTGCGCCCTCTTAGCTTGTGTAACACGGCTCAGACCACGGCTTCCTAGCTCATCGGTCATGGCTCAGCTCGCTGCCTCCTAGCTCACAGGACGCGGCTCAGCTTAGGGCATCCCAGCTTGCGGAACGCGGCTCAGCTCGTGGCCTCTCAGCTCACGGCTTCCTAGCTCGCGACACGCAGCTCAGCCTGCGGCCTCCTCGCTCGCGCCACGTGGCTCAGCTCAGAGCCTCATTGCTCACGCCACGCGGCTCAGCTCGTGGTCTTCCAGCTCATGCCACGCAACTCTATTCGCGGCCTTCTACCTCAAGCCTTCCTCGAGTGATCTGATGGCGGAAAAAATTGCGCTCCAGAGATTTTATTTTATTTCTGCCGGGGTTCTAGGCACAAAATTCTCTAAATATCACTTCTCAAAAAGGAGTCCGAGGAGTCTTTTATTTCGAGAAGACTTATTAGTGTCTGAGTCTGACTTGGTCTCACTCCAGATGGCAGGGGAGGATGATAAATTCTTGGATGCTTTATACTACTATTTCAGTAATGTGGCTCGAGGCGGTGCAGTTTGCGCCCTCTTAGCTTGTGTAACACGGCTCAGACCACGGCTTCCTAGCTCATCGGTCATGGCTCAGCTCGCTGCCTCCTAGCTCACAGGACGCGGCTCAGCTTAGGGCATCCCAGCTTGTGGAACGTGGCTCAGCTCGTGGCCTCTCAGCTCACGGCTTCCTAGCTCGCGACACGCAGCTCAGCCTGCGGCCTCCTCGCTCGCACCACGTGGCTCCGCTCAGAGCCTCATTGCTCACGCCACGCGGCTCAGCTCGTGGTCTTCCAGCTCATGCCACGCAACTCTATTCGCGGCCTTCAACCTCAAGCCTTCCTCGAGTGATCTGATGGCGGAAAAAATTGCGCTCCAGAGATTTTATTTTATTTCTGCCGGGGTTCTAGGCACAAAATTCTCTAAATATCACTTCTCAAAAAGGAGTCCGAGGAGTCTTTTATTTCGAGAAGACTTATTAGTGTCTGAGTCTGACTTAGTCTCACTCCAGATGGCAGGGGAGGATGATAAATTCTTGGATGCTTTATACTACTATTTCAGTAATGTGGCTCGAGGCGGTGCAGTTTGCGCCCTCTTAGCTTGCGTAACACGGCTCAGACCACGGCTTCCTAGCTCATCGGTCATGGCTCAGCTCGCTGCCTCCTAGCTCACAGAACGCGGCTCAGCTTAGGGCATCCCAGCTTGCGGAACGCGGCTCAGCTCGTGGCCTCTCAGCTCACGGCTTCCTAGCTCGCGACACGCAGCTCAGCCTGCGGCCTCCTCGCTCGCACCACGTGGCTCCGCTCAGAGCCTCATTGCTCACGCCACGCGGCTCAGCTCGTGGTCTTCCAGCTCATGCCACGCAACTCTATTCGCGGCCTTCAACCTCAAGCCTTCCTCGAGTGATCTGATGGCAGAAAAAATTGCGCTCCAGAGATTTTATTTAATTTCTGCCAGGGTTCTAGGCACAAAATTCTCTAAATATCACTTCTCAAAAAGGAGTCCGAGAAGACTTATTAGTGTCTGAGTCTGACTTGGTCTCACTCCAGATGGCAGGGGAGGATGATAAATTCTTGGATGCTTTATACTACTATTTCAGTAATGTGGCTCGAGGCGGTGCAGTTTGCGCCCTCTTAGCTTGTGTAACACGGCTCAGACCACGGCTTCCTAGCTCATCGGTCATGGCTCAGCTCGCTGCCTCCTAGCTCACAGGACGCGGCTCAGCTTAGGGCATCCCAGCTTGCGGAACGTGGCTCAGCTCGTGGCCTCTCAGCTCACGGCTTCCTAGCTTGCGACACGCAGCTCAGCCTGCGGCATCCTCGCTCGCACCACGTGGCTCCGCTCAGAGCCTCATTGCTCACGCCACGCGGCTCAGCTCGTGGTCTTCCAGCTCATGCCACGCAACTCTATTCGCGGCCTTCAACCTCAAGCCTTCCTCGAGTGATCTGATGGCGGAAAAAATTGCGCTCCAGAGATTTTATTTTATTTCTGCCTGGGTTCTAGGCACAAAATTCTCTAAATATCACTTCTCAAAAAGGAGTCCGAGGAGTCTTTTATTTCGAGAAGACTTATTAGTGTCTGAGTCTGACTTGGTCTCACTCCAGATGGCAGGGGAGGATGATAAATTCTTGGATGCTTTATACTACTATTTCAGTAATGTGGCTCGAGGCGGTGCAGTTTGCGCCCTCTTAGCTTGCGTAACACGGCTCAGACCACGGCTTCCTAGCTCATCGGTCATGGCTCAGCTCGCTGCCTCCTAGCTCACAGGACGCGGCTCAGCTTAGGGCATCCCAGCTTGCGGAACGCGGCTCAGCTCGTGGCCTCTCAGCTCACGGCTTCCTAGCTCGCGACACGCAGCTCAGCCTGCGGCCTTCTCGCTCGCGCCACGTGGCTCAGCTCAGAGCCTCATTGCTCACGCCACGCGGCTCAGCTCGTGGTCTTCCAGCTCATGCCACGCAACTCTATTCGCGGCCTTCTACCTCAAGCCTTCCTCGAGTGATCTGATGGCGGAAAAAATTGCGCTCCAGAGATTTTATTTTATTTCTGCCGGGGTTCTAGGCACAAAATTCTCTAAATATCACTTCTCAAAAAGGAGTCCGAGGAGTCTTTTATTTCGAGAAGACTTATTAGTGTCTGAGTCTGACTTAGTCTCACTCCAGATGGCAGGGGAGGATGATAAATTCTTGGATGCTTTATACTACTATTTCAGTAATGTGGCTCGAGGCGGTGCAGTTTGCGCCCTCTTAGCTTGCGTAACACGGCTCAGACCACGGCTTCCTAGCTCATCGGTCATGGCTCAGCTCGCTGCCTCCTAGCTCACAGAACGCGGCTCAGCTTAGGGCATCCCAGCTTGCGGAACGCGGCTCAGCTCGTGGCCTCTCAGCTCACGGCTTCCTAGCTCGCGACACGCAGCTCAGCCTGCGGCCTCCTCGCTCGCACCACGAGGCTCCGCTCAGAGCCTCATTGCTCACGCCACGCGGCTCAGCTCGTGGTCTTCCAGCTCATGCCACGCAACTCTATTCGCGGCCTTCAACCTCAAGCCTTCCTCGAGTGATCTGATGGCGGAAAAAATTGCGCTCCAGAGATTTTATTTTATTTCTGCCGGGGTTCTAGGCACAAAATTCTCTAAATATCACTTCTCAAAAAGGAGTCCGAGAAGACTTATTAGTGTCTGAGTCTGACTTGGTCTCACTCCAGAAGGCAGGGGAGGATGATAAATTCTTGGATGCTTTATACTACTATTTCAGTAATGTGGCTCGAGGCGGTGCAGTTTGCGCCCTCTTAGCTTGTGTAACACGGCTCAGACCACGGCTTCCTAGCTCATCGGTCATGGCTCAGCTCGCTGCCTCCTAGCTCACAGGACGCGGCTCAGCTTAGGGCATCCCAGCTTGCGGAACGCGGCTCAGCTCGTGGCCTCTCAGCTCACGGCTTCCTAGCTCGCGACACGCAGCTCAGCCTGCGGCCTCCTCGCTCGCGCCACGTGGCTCAGCTCAGAGCCTCATTGCTCACGCCACGCGGCTCAGCTCGTGGTCTTCCAGCTCATGCCACGCAACTCTATTCGCGGCCTTCTACCTCAAGCCTTCCTCAAATGATCTGATGGCGGAAAAAATTGCGCTCCAGAGATTTTATTTTATTTCTGCCGGGGTTCTAGGCACAAAATTCTCTAAATATCACTTCTCAAAAAGGAGTCCGAGGAGTCTTATTTCGAGAAGACTTATTAGTGTCTGAGTCTGACTTGGTCTCACTCCAGATGGCAGGGGAGGATGATAAATTCTTGGATGCTACATACTACTATTTCAGTAATGTGGCTCGAGGCGGTGCAGTTTGCGCCCTCTTAGCTTGCGTAACACGGCTCAGACCACGGCTTCCTAGCTCATCGGTCATGGCTCAGCTCGCTGCCTCCTAGCTCACAGGACGCGGCTCAGCTTAGGGCATCCCAGCTTGTGGAACGCGGCTCAGCTCGTGGCCTCTCAGCTCACGGCTTCCTAGCTCGCGACACGCAGCTCAGCCTGCAGCCTCCTCGCTCGCACCACGTGGCTCCGCTCAGAGCCTCATTGCTCACGCCACGCGGCTCAGCTCGTGGTCTTCCAGCTCATGCCACGCAACTCTATTCGCGGCCTTCAACCTCAAGCCTTCCTCGAGTGATCTGATGGCGGAAAAAATTGCGCTCCAGAGATTTTATTTTATTTCTGCTGGGGTTCTAGGCACAAAATTCTCTAAATATCACTTCTCAAAAAGGAGTCCGAGGAGTCTTTTATTTCGAGAAGACTTATTAGTGTCTGAGTCTGACTTGGTCTCACTCCAGATGGCAGGGGAGGATGATAAATTCTTGGATGCTATATACTACTATTTCAGTAATGTGGCTCGAGGCGGTGCAGTTTGCGCCCTCTTAGCTTGCGTAACACGGCTCAGACCACGGCTTCCTAGCTCATCGGTCATGGCTCAGCTCGCTGCCTCCTAGCTCACAGGACGCGGCTCAGCTTAGGGCATCCCAGCTTGCGGAACGCGGCTCAGCTCGTGGCCTCTCAGCTCACGGCTTCCTAGCTCGCGACACGCAGCTCAGCCTGCGGCCTTCTCGCTCGCGCCACGTGGCTCAGCTCAGAGCCTCATTGCTCACGCCACGCGGCTCAGCTCGTGGTCTTCCAGCTCATGCCACGCAACTCTATTCGCGGCCTTCTACCTCAAGCCTTCCTCAAGTGATCTGATGGCGGAAAAAATTGCGCTCCAGAGATTTTATTTTATTTCTGCCGGGGTTCTAGGCACAAAATTCTCTAAATATCACTTCTCAAAAAGGAGTCCGAGGAGTCTTTTATTTCGAGAAGACTTATTAGTGTCTGAGTCTGACTTAGTCTCACTCCAGATGGCAGGGGAGGATGATAAATTCTTGGATGCTTTATACTACTATTTCAGTAATGTGGCTCGAGACGGTGCAGTTTGCGCCCTCTTAGCTTGCGTAACACGGCTCAGACCACGGCTTCCTAGCTCATCGGTCATGGCTCAGCTCGCTGCCTCCTAGCTCACAGAACGCGGCTCAGCTTAGGGCATCCCAGCTTGCGGAACGCGGCTCAGCTCGTGGCCTCTCAGCTCACGGCTTCCTAGCTCGCGACACGCAGCTCAGCCTGCGGCCTCCTCGCTCGCACCACGTGGCTCCGCTCAGAGCCTCATTGCTCACGCCACGCGGCTCAGCTCGTGGTCTTCCAGCTCATGCCACGCAACTCTATTCGCGGCCTTCTACCTCAAGCCTTCCTCGAGTGATCTGATGGCGGAAAAAATTGCGCTCCAGAGATTTTATTTTATTTCTGCCGGGGTTCTAGGCACAAAATTCTCTAAATATCACTTCTCAAAAAGGAGTCCGAGAAGACTTATTAGTGTCTGAGTCTGACTTGGTCTCACTCCAGATGGCAGGGGAGGATAATAAATTCTTGGATGCTTTATACTACTATTTCAGTAATGTGGCTCGAGGCGGTGCAGTTTGCGCCCTCTTAGCTTGCGTAACACGGCTCAGACCACGGCTTCCTAGCTCATCGGTCATGGCTCAGCTCGCTGCCTCCTAGCTCACAGGACGCGGCTCAGCTTAGGGCATCCCAGCTTGCGGAACGCGGCTCAGCTCGTGGCCTCTCAGCTCACGGCTTCCAAGCTCGCGACACGCAGCTCAGCCTGCGGCCTCCTCGCTCGCACCACGTGGCTCCGCTCAGAGCCTCATTGCTCACACTACGCGGCGCAGCTCGTGGTCTTCCAGCTCATGCCACGCAACTCTATTCGCGGCCTTCAACCTCAAGCCTTCCTCGAGTTTTCTGATGGCGGAAAAAATTGCGCTCCAGAGATTTTATTTTATTTCTGCCGGGGTTCTAGGCACAAAATTCTCTAAATATCACTTCTCAAAAAGGAGTCCGAGGAGTCTTTTATTTCGAGAAGACTTATTAGTGTCTGAGTCTGACTTGGTCTCACTCCAGAAGGCAGGGGAGGATGATAAATTCTTGGATGCTTTATACTACTATTTCAGTAATGTGGCTCGAGGCGGTGCAGTTTGCGCCCTCTTAGCTTGTGTAACACGGCTCAGACCACGGCTTCCTAGCTCATCGGTCATGGCTCAGCTCGCTGCCTCCTAGCTCACAGGACGCGGCTCAGCTTAGGGCATCCCAGCTTGCGGAACGCGGCTCAGCTCGTGGCCTCTCAGCTCACGGCTTCCTACCTCGCGACACGCAGCTCAGCCTGCGGCCTCCTCGCTCGCACCACGTGGCTCCGCTCAGAGCCTCATTGCTCACGCCACGCGGCTCAGCTCGTGGTCTTCCAGCTCATGCCACGCAACTCTATTCGCGGCCTTCTACCTCAAGCCTTCCTCGAGTGATCTGATGGCGGAAAAAATTGCGCTCCAGAGATTTTATTTTATTTCTGCCGGGGTTCTAGGCACAAAATTCTCTAAATATCACTTCTCAAAAAGGAGTCCGAGAAGACTTATTAGTGTCTGAGTCTGACTTGGTCTCACTCCAGATGGCAGGGGAGGATAATAAATTCTTGGATGCTTTATACTACTATTTCAGTAATGTGGCTCGAGGCGGTGCAGTTTGCGCCCTCTTAGCTTGCGTAACACGGCTCAGACCACGGCTTCCTAGCTCATCGGTCATGGCTCAGCTCGCTGCCTCCTAGCTCACAGGACGCGGCTCAGCTTAGGGCATCCCAGCTTGCGGAACGCGGCTCAGCTCGTGGCCTCTCAGCTCACGGCTTCCAAGCTCGCGACACGCAGCTCAGCCTGCGGCCTCCTCGCTCGCACCACGTGGCTCCGCTCAGAGCCTCATTGCTCACACTACGCGGCGCAGCTCGTGGTCTTCCAGCTCATGCCACGCAACTCTATTCGCGGCCTTCAACCTCAAGCCTTCCTCGAGTTTTCTGATGGCGGAAAAAATTGCGCTCCAGAGATTTTATTTTATTTCTGCCGGGGTTCTAGGCACAAAATTCTCTAAATATCACTTCTAAAAAAGGAGTCCGAGGAGTCTTTTATTTCGAGAAGACTTATTAGTGTCTGAGTCTGACTTGGTCTCACTCCAGAAGGCAGGGGAGGATGATAAATTCTTGGATGCTTTATACTACTATTTCAGTAATGTGGCTCGAGGCGGTGCAGTTTGCGCCCTCTTAGCTTGTGTAACACGGCTCAGACCACGGCTTCCTAGCTCATCGGTCATGGCTCAGCTCGCTGACTCCTAGCTCACAGGACGCGGCTCAGCTTAGGGCATCCCAGCTTGCGGAACGCGGCTCAGCTCGTGGCCTCTCAGCTCACGGCTTCCTACCTCGCGACACGCAGCTCAGCCTGCGGCCTCCTCGCTCGCACCACGTGGCTCCGCTCAGAGCCTCATTGCTCACACCACGCGGCTCAGCTCGTGGTCTTCCAGCTCATGCCACGCAACTCTATTCGCGGCCTTCTACCTCAAGCCTTCCTCGAGTTTTCTGATGCCGGAAAAAATTGCGCTCCAGAGATTTTATTTTATTTCTGCCGGGGTTCTAGGCACAAAATTCTCTAAATATCACTTCTCAAAAAGGAGTCCGAGGAGTCTTTTATTTCGAGAAGACTTATTAGTGTCTGAGTCTGACTTGGTCTCACTCCAGAAGTCAGGGGAGGATGATAAATTCTTGGATGCTTTATACTACTATTTCAGTAATGTGGCTTGAGGCGGTGCAGTTTGCGCCCTCTTAGCTTGCGTAACACGGCTCAGACCACGGCTTCCTAGCTCATCGGTCATGGCTCAGCTCGCTGCCTCCTAGCTCACAGGACGCGGCTCAGCTTAGGGCATCCCAGCTTGCGGAGCGCGGCTCAGCTCGTGGCCTCTCAGCTCACGGCTTCCTAGCTCGCGACACGCAGCTCAGCCTGCGGCCTCCTCGCTCGCACCACGTGGCTCAGCTCAGAGCCTCATTGCTCACGCCACGCGGCTCAGCTCGTGGTCTTCCAGCTCATGCCACGCAACTCTATTCGCGGCCTTCTACCTCAAGCCTTCCTCAAGTGATCTGATGGCGGAAAAAATTGCGCTCCAGAGATTTTATTTTATTTCTGCCGGGGTTCTAGGCACAAAATTCTCTAAATATCACTTCTCAAAAAGGAGTCCGAGGAGTCTTTTATTTCGAGAAGACTTATTAGTGTCTGAGTCTGACTTGGTCTCACTCCAGATGGCAGGGGAGGATGATAAATTCTTGGATGCTTTATACTACTATTTCAGTAATGTGGCTCGAGGCGGTGCCGTTTGCGCCCTCTTAGCTTGCGTAACACGGCTCAGACCACGGCTTCCTAGCTCATCGGTCATGGCTCAGCTCGCTGCCTCCTAGCTCACAGGACGCGGCTCAGCTTAGGGCATCCCAGCTTGCGGAACGCGGCTCAGCTCGTGGCCTCTCAGCTCACGGCTTCCAAGCTCGCGACACGCAGCTCAGCCTGCGGCCTCCTCGCTCGCACCACGTGGCTCCGCTCAGAGCCTCATTGCTCACACTACGCGGCGCAGCTCGTGGTCTTCCAGCTCATGCCACGCAACTCTATTCGCGGCCTTCAACCTCAAGCCTTCCTCGAGTTTTCTGATGGCGGAAAAAATTGCGCTCCAGAGATTTTATTTTATTTCTGCCGGGGTTCTAGGCACAAAATTCTCTAAATATCACTTCTCAAAAAGGAGTCCGAGGAGTCTTTTATTTCGAGAAGACTTATTAGTGTCTGAGTCTGACTTGGTCTCACTCCAGAAGGCAGGGGAGGATGATAAATTCTTGGATGCTTTATACTACTATTTCAGTAATGTGGCTCGAGGCGGTGCAGTTTGCGCCCTCTTAGCTTGTGTAACACGGCTCAGACCACGGCTTCCTAGCTCATCGGTCATGGCTCAGCTCGCTGCCTCCTAGCTCACAGGACGCGGCTCAGCTTAGGGCATCCCAGCTTGCGGAACGCGGCTCAGCTCGTGGCCTCTCAGCTCACGGCTTCCTACCTCGCGACACGCAGCTCAGCCTGCGGCCTCCTCGCTCGCACCACGTGGCTCCGCTCAGAGCCTCATTGCTCACACCACGCGGCTCAGCTCGTGGTCTTCCAGCTCATGCCACGCAACTCTATTCGCGGCCTTCTACCTCAAGCCTTCCTCGAGTTTTCTGATGCCGGAAAAAATTGCGCTCCAGAGATTTTATTTTATTTCTGCCGGGGTTCTAGGCACAAAATTCTCTAAATATCACTTCTCAAAAAGGAGTCCGAGGAGTCTTTTATTTCGAGAAGACTTATTAGTGTCTGAGTCTGACTTGGTCTCACTCCAGAAGTCAGGGGAGGATGATAAATTCTTGGATGCTTTATACTACTATTTCAGTAATGTGGCTTGAGGCGGTGCAGTTTGCGCCCTCTTAGCTTGCGTAACACGGCTCAGACCACGGCTTCCTAGCTCATCGGTCATGGCTCAGCTCGCTGCCTCCTAGCTCACAGGACGCGGCTCAGCTTAGGGCATCCCAGCTTGCGGAGCGCGGCTCAGCTCGTGGCCTCTCAGCTCACGGCTTCCTAGCTCGCGACACGCAGCTCAGCCTGCGGCCTCCTCGCTCGCACCACGTGGCTCAGCTCAGAGCCTCATTGCTCACGCCACGCGGCTCAGCTCGTGGTCTTCCAGCTCATGCCACGCAACTCTATTCGCGGCCTTCTACCTCAAGCCTTCCTCAAGTGATCTGATGGCGGAAAAAATTGCGCTCCAGAGATTTTATTTTATTTCTGCCGGGGTTCTAGGCACAAAATTCTCTAAATATCACTTCTCAAAAAGGAGTCCGAGGAGTCTTTTATTTCGAGAAGACTTATTAGTGTCTGAGTCTGACTTGGTCTCACTCCAGATGGCAGGGGAGGATGATAAATTCTTGGATGCTTTATACTACTATTTCAGTAATGTGGCTCGAGGCGGTGCCGTTTGCGCCCTCTTAGCTTGCGTAACACGGCTCAGACCACGGCTTCCTAGCTCATCGGTCATGGCTCAGCTCGCTGCCTCCTAGCTCACAGGACGCGGCTCAGCTTAGGGCATCCCAGCTTGCGGAACGCGGCTCAGCTCGTGGCCTCTCAGCTCACGTCTTCCTAGCTCGCGACACGCAGCTCAGCCTGCGGCCTCCTCGCTCGCGCCACGTGGCTCAGCTCAGAGCCTCATTGCTCACGACACGCGGCTCAGCTCTTGGTCTTCCAGCTCATGCCATGCAACTCTATTCGCGGCCTTCTACCTCAAGCTTTCTCGAGTGATCTGATGGCGGAAAAATTGCGCTCCAGAGATTTTATTTTATTTCTGCCGGGGTTCTAGGCACAAAATTCTCTAAATATCACTTCTCAAAAAGGAGTCAGAGGAGTCTTTTATTTCGAGAAGACTTATTAGTGTCTGAGTCTGACTTGGTCTCACTCCAGAAGGCACGGGAAGATGATAAATTCTTGGATGGTTTATACTACTATTTCAGTAATGTGGCTCGAGGCGGTGCAGTTTGCGCCCTCTTAGCTTGTGTAACACGGCTCAGACCACGGCTTCATAGCTCATCGGTCATGGCTCAGCTCGCTGCCTCCTAGCTCACAGGACGCGGCTCAGCTTAGGGCATCCCAGCTTGCGGAACGCGGCTCAGCTTGTGGCCTCTCAGCTCACGGCTTCCTAGCTCGCGACACGCAGCTCAGCCTGCGGCCTCCTCGCTCGCGCCACGTGGCTCAGCTCAGAGCCTCATTGCTCACGCCACGCGGCTCAGCTCGTGGTCTTCCAGCTCATGCCACGCAACTCTATTCGCGGCCTTCTACCTCAAGCCTTCCTCGAGTGATCTGATGGCGGAAAAATTGCGCTCCAGAGATTTTATTTTATTTCTGACGGGGATCTAGGCACAAAATTCTCTAAATATCACTTCTCAAAAAGGAGTCCGAGGAGTCTTTTATTTCGAGAAGACTTATTAGTGCCTGAGTCTGACTTGGTCTCACTCCAGATGGCAGGGGAGGATGATAAATTCTTGGATGCTTTATACTACTATTTCAGTAATGTGGCTCGAGGCGGTGCATTTTGCGCCCTCTTATCTTGCGGAACACGGCTCAGACCACGGCTTCCTAGCTCATCGGTCATGGCTCAGCTCGCTGCCTCCTAGCTCACAGGACGCGGCTCAGCTCAGGGCATCCCAGCTTGCGGAACGCGGCTCAGCTCGTGGCCTCTCAGCTCACGGCTTCCTAGCTCGCGACACGCAGCTCAGCCTGCGGCCTCCTCGCTCGTGCCACGTGGCTCAGCTCAGAGCCTCATTGCTCACGCCACGCGGCTCAGCTCGTGGTCTTCCAGCTCATGCCACGCAACTCTATTCGCGGCCTTCTACCTCAAGCCTTCCTCGAGTGATCTGATGGCGGAAAAATTGCGCTCCAGAGATTTTATTTTATTTCTGACGGGGATCTAGGCACAAAATTCTCTAAATATCACTTCTCAAAAAGGAGTCCGAGGAGTCTTTTATTTCGAGAAGACTTAGTGTCTGAGTCTGACTTGGTCTCACTCCAGAAGTCAGGGGAGGATGATAAGTTCTTGGATGCTTTGTGCTACTATTTCAGTAATGTGGCTCGAGGCGGTGCAGTTTGCGCCCTCTTAGCTTGCGGAACACGGCTCAGACCACGGCTCCCTAGCTCATCGGTCATTGCTCAGCTCGCTGCCTCCTAGCTCACAGGACGCGGCTCAGCTTAGGGCATCCCAGCTTGCGGAACGCGGCTCAGCTCGTGGCCTCTCAGCTCACGGCTTCCTAGCTCGCGACACGCAGCTCAGCCTGCGGCCTCCTCGCTCGCGCCACGTGGCTCAGCTCAGAGCCTCATTGCTCACGCCACGCGGCTCAGCTCTTGGTCTTCCAGCTCATGCCATGCAACTCTATTCGCGGCCTTCTACCTCAAGCTTTCTCGAGTGATCTGATGGCGGAAAAATTGCGCTCCAGAGATTTTATTTGATTTCTGCCGGGGTTCTAGGCACAAAATTCTCTAAATATCACTTCTCAAAAAGGAGTCCGAGGAGTCTTTTATTTCGAGAAGACTTATTAGTGCCTGAGTCTGACTTGGTATCACTCCAGATGGCAGGGGAGGATGATAAATTCTTGGATGCTTTATACTACTATTTCAGTAATGTGGATCGAGGCGGTGCATTTTGCGCCCTCTTATCTTGCGGAACACGGCTCAGACCACGGCTTCCTAGCTCATCGGTCATGGCTCAGCTCGCTGCCTCCTAGCTCACAGGACGCGGCTCAGCTCAGGGCATCCCAGCTTGCAGAACGCGGCTCAGCTCGTGGCCTCTCAGCTCACGGCTTCCTAGCTCGCGACACGCAGCTCAGCCTGCGGCCTCCTCGCTCGCGCCACGTGGCTCAGCTCAGAGCCTCATTGCTCACGCCACGCGGCTCAGCTCGTGGTCTTCCAGCTCATGCCACGCAACTCTATTCGCGGCCTTCTACCTCAAGCCTTCCTCGAGTGATCTGTTGACGGAAAAAATTGCGCTCCAGAGATTTTATTTTATTTCTGCCGGGGTTCTAGGCACAAAATTCTCTAAATATCACTTCTCAAAAAGGAGTCAGAGGAGTCTTTTATTTTGAGAAGACTTATTAGTGTCTGAGTCTGACTTGGCCTCACTCCAGAAGTCAGGGGAGGATGATAAATTCTTGGATGCTTTATACTACTATTTCAGTAATGTGGCTCGAGGCGGTGCAGTTTGCGCCCTCTTAGCTTGCGTAACACGGCTCAGACCACGGCATCCTAGCTCACAGGACGCGGCTCAGCTTAGAGCATCCCAGCTTGCGGAACGCGGCTCAGCTCGTGGCCTCTCAGCTCACGGCTTCCTAGCTCGCAACACGCAGCTCAGCCTGCGGCCTCCTCGCTCGCGCCACGTGGCTCTGCTCAGAGCCTCATTGCTCACGCCACGCGGCTCAGCTCGTGGTCTTCCAGCTCATGCCACGCAACTCTATTCGCGGCCTTCTACCTCAAGCCTTCCTCGAGTGATCTGATGGCGGAAAAAATTTCGCTCCAGAGATTTTATTTTATTTCTGCTGGGGTTCTAGGCACAAAATTCTCTAAATATCACTTCTCAAAAAGGAGTCCGAGGAGTCTTTTATTTCAAGAAAACACTTTTTAGTGTCTGAGTCTGACTTGGTCTCACTCCAGAAGTCAGGGGAGGATGATAAGTTCTTGGATGCTTTATACTACTATTTCAGTAATGTGGCTCGAGGCGGTGCAGTTTGCGCCCTCTTAGCTTGCGGAACACGGCTCAGACCACGGCTTCCTAGCTCATCGGTCATGGCTCAGCTCGCTGCCTCCTAGCTCACAGGACGTGGCTCAGCTTAGGGCATCCCATCTTGCGGAACGCGGCTCAGCTCGTGGCCTCTCAGCTCACGGCTTCCTAGCTCGCGACACGCAGCTCAGCCTGCGGCCTCCTCGCTCGCACCACGTGGCTCAGCTCAGAGCCTCATTGCTCACGCCACGCGGCTCAGCTCGTGGTCTTCCAGCTCATGCCACGCAACTCTATTCGCGGCCTTCTACCTCAAGCCTTCCTCGAGTGATCTGATGGCGGAAAAAATTGCGCTCCAGAGATTTTATTTTATTTCTGCCGGGGTTCTAGGCACAAAATTCTCTAAATATCACTTCTCAAAAAGGAGTCCGAGGAGTCTTTTATTTCGAGAAGACTTATTAGTGTCTGAGTCTGACTTGGTCTCACTCCAGAAGGCAGGAGAGCATGACAAATTGTTGGTTATATTATCCATCCATCCATCCATCCATCATCTCCCGCTTAATCCGGAGTCGGGTCGCGGGGGCAGCAGCCTCAGCAGGGAGACCCAGACTTCCCTCTCCCCGGCCACTTCGTCCAGCTCCTCTGGGGGGATCCCGAGGCGTTCCCAGGCCAGCCGAGAGACATAGTCTCTCCAGCGTGTCCTGGGTCTTCCCCGGGGTCTCCTCCCAGTGGGACATGCCCGGAATACCTCCCCAGGGAGGCGTCCCGGAGGCATCCTGATCAGTTGCCCGAGCCACCTCATCTGGCTCCTCTCGATGCGGAGGAGCAGCGGCTCTACTCTGAGTCCCTCCCGAATGACTGAGCTCCTCACCCTGCGGAGGAAACTCATTTCGGCCGCTTGTACCCGCGATCTCGTTCTTTCGGTCACCCACCAAAGCTCATGACCATAGGTGAGGGTAGGAACGTAGATCGACTGGTAAATCGAGAGCTTCGCCTTTTGGCTCAGCTCTCTCTTCACCATGACAGACCATTGCAGCGCCCGCATGAGTGCTGACGCCGCAGCGATCCGCCTGTCGATCTCCCGCTCCATCGTTCCCCCACTCGTGAACAAGTTGGTTATATTAAAGCTATATTCATTATTTAATCATATTTGGCATTTTAATTTCATTAAATGGATGTTCTTTGTATTAGATATTTTCTCTGTGAGAAATAAATTTCATTTTGTTGTTTTATCATAGTTTTTTTTTGTTCTTTTAATTAAGAGTCCAAAGGTCGTAGTGCTATGGAACCTTATTGTTTTTCATAGAATTTCATATTGTTTTTATTTTTCTTCCCTAAATCTGAATGGGCAGCCTAAACTGTAAGACCTCGGCCGACCAAATTTGGCAGGAAGATGTCAATTCCTACCCACTATTCAGACTGTCCGACCCAAGTCTGTCAGCCAGATGAGCCCAACACGTTTTGGTTGATATCTCCAGTCCTGTTAGTCTTGCAATCGAAATTCTTTTTTCGTCAGATACAGACAGCCTTGCCCTACCATTTGACTACAGACCCTGACCTCACCCTGGTAAGAGCACCCTAGTCTGCCAGATGAGAGCGCTACAGCAACTACTTGCCGTTTCTGCCTATTTCTCAAGAACTGTCAAGCGTACAGTTGACATTTACTGCCAAGCCAATTCAAACAACATGTAGAACTTAGTTCTCCATATTTGCACTTTTGCATGATTCAGGTAGGTATGATAACAGGACTTTTCGTTAACCTCATAGAATTTTCATCTAACCTACATAAATCTGGTATCATTCAAATCAGGAGACAGTCCTCATAAATAATTACTCAAAAAATCCTAAAGTTTCTGTAAAGTACGGCAACCAGCCACTCTCACACCATACAGGTGGCACGCCCATTTCAATCAGACAGCTGTATTTCAGGCCTGTCTCAGCCAATCACTACCAAACTTGAATAAATCCTGTTAGGACAGTAGTGGGGGTAGGCCCTCCAAATCTGGTGCCAAACGGTCAAACGTGGGGTGGCACAGCAATGTAACATGTGTTTCTAAACCTGCAAAATCAGTGAAACTGACATTTTCCTCATTCTGTTCTACTGACATATTAATAGTCAAAATCCTTTGTACTGCAAGTTCTGTGAGTCCTGCCAAATCAAGATATATGTACAGTCCAATGACAGTGATTTGCATTCCCTCATGATGTTTAAAACCTCAATAAATGTCATATTCCTACAATTCCTACAATGTACACCCCACCTAGGTCATTCTGGTCTCAGGTCAATTATGACACTGCCCTTATGGATGATTCATAAAAATAACTTGACCTGCCTGTACAGTATGGCCACCAGCCACAACCAACCCTGCACCATTTCCATACTCATTTCAATCAGGTGTCTTTATCTCAGGCATGCTTCAACCAATCCTCACCAAATTTTACCGACTAATGTAGCACAAGACCACAAACAGACCCACCATGTTTGGTGCCAATCGGTCAAACAGAGGCGCTAAGGCCACTGTCTATAAATGTCTAACACCCACCATAGCAAATTCAGCTGAAATGTCCTTATTTCTCATAGAACCTTCAATGATACTTCAGGCTGTGTACACTGCAGCAATTGGAATTTTTAAATAAATTGGCCAGCAGGTGGAGTCAGTGCACCATTTATAAAATTCCATTCAATACTATCAGCCGTTCTCTTGTCTAAATGAACAGCCTAGAATTAGGATACAGCATGATATTACTGCTGTTACATGCAGCAGTCCCGCAACTCAGCACTTTGTTAATAATATACAACACAGCCTATGTTTACACAATCAGTATAAACAAAGCAACCCTGTAAGATCTAGACTTATCAGACCAGGTATGAAGGTGCCCAAATCTACCAACTAGTCAGACCATCAGACACCTAACCATGCATTCAGTCAAGCTCAGGCACTCCACCACAGGGTTCTACATTCTGTCCTACATTTGCTGACCTGTTAGACCAACACTCAACAATCTCCATCCTCATTTCTACCTACTTTTCAGACTATCTGACCCAAACAAGTCCTGTTCTGTCTGACATCTGCTGACCTATAGTTCTGTTTGACTTTCTAGTACGCTCCTCTACTGTTTGTCCTACCAAGACGACCATCTTACGCTTTGGACCCGTTCCTTACTGCCTGCAGTTATATTTTGATTTGTGTTTTTACTATAATTCTTCATATTAGGTCTTGACAATCAGTAGGTTAAGATATGCATTGTTGTCATGACCTCGAGAGGTTCTGGCATGGGGGTGAGGGATTTATTAACAAAAACCAAAAACACGGAGAACACTACAAAACAAAAAGGACCACTAAAGTAACTAAGAGAACAAAATGATCTACAAAGTGAAACTAGCTGCACAGGAACAGGCAGGGATTAAAAACATCAGAAACCACTGGCAGGAAGAACATCAGCAACAGCAAGAACAATAGCAACAGCAAGAAAATCAGCAACAGCAAGAATATCAGCAGCACCAAGAACATCAGTAAGAACATCAACATCAGCAAGAACATCATCAGCAGCAAAGAACATCAGCAAGGAAATCAGCAGCAGTGGATGAACATCAGCAGCAACAAGAACATCAGCAGGACCAAGAACATCAGCAAGAACATCAGCAGCACCAAGAACATCAGCAAGAACATCAGCAGCGGCAAAGAACATCACCAAGAAGATTAGCAGCAGCAAGAACATCAGCAGCAACAAAGAACATCTGCAGCAGCAAGAACATCTGCAGCAGCAAAGAACATCAGCAAGCAAATCAGCAGCAGCAAGAACATCAGCAGCAACAGGAACATCCGCAGCAGGAAGAAGATCAGCAGCAGCAAATAACATCAGCAAGAAGATCAGCAGCAGCAAATAACATCAGCACAGAACATTAGCAGCAACAAAGAACATCAGCAGCAGCAAGAACATCCACAGCAGCAAAGAACATCAGCAAGAAAATCAACACCAGCAAGAACATCCGCAGCAGCAAGAACATCCGCAGCAGCAAAGAACATCATCAGCAGCAAATAATATCAGTAAGAAGATCATCAGCAGCAAATAACATCAGTAAGAAGATCAGCAACAGCAAATAACATCAGCAAAGAACATCAGCAAAGAACATCAGCAAGAAAATCAGCAGCAGCAAGAACATCAGCAGCGGCAAAGAACATCACCAAGAAGATTAGCAGCAGCAAGAACATCAGCAGCAACAAAGAACATCTGCAGCAGCAAAGAACATCAGCAAGCAAATCAGCAGCAGCAAGAACATCAGCAGCAACAAGAACATCCGCAGCAGCAAGAACATCAGCAGCAGCAAGAACATCAGCAGCAGCAAATAACATCAGCACAGAACATCAGCAGCAACAAAGAACATCAGCAGCAGCAAGAACATCCGCAGCAGCAAAGAACATCAGCAAGAAAATCAACACCAGCAAGAACATCCGCAGCAGCAAGAACATCATCAGCAGCAAATAACATCAGTAAGATCAGCAGCAGCAAATAACATCAGCAAAGAACATCAGCAAGAAAATCAGCAGCAGCAAGAACATCAGCACCAGCAAGAACATCAGCAGCAGCAAGAACATCCGCAGAAACAAGAACATCAGCAGCAGCAAGAACATCAGCAGCAACAACAAATATATTAGTGATTTTATTTTTTATCATCTTATTTTTTATCTTCTTTATATTTTTTATCATTTTTTTTCTCTTAGCTTATTTTAATTATTTTAATTTATTTTATATTATCATTCTTCTTATCAGGTCTTTCCTTTTTGATTAATAAAAATATGGGAGGAATCCACTGAAATATAGGGACAGCAAGTCCATGCACACAATGTTGGGGTTCCTGTGATATTGTAGCTGCAAAGTAAAATCACAAAATACTAAAACGCGGCAGCGGAGCCCCAGACATTCACCATCTCCAACTGAACTTTTCTAAGACTAAGCAGAACATTTGGTACTCAATCAGATGAAATACGCCAAAGATACAACTTCGTCTGTCTTCATTGGCTCCATATATATAGGCGCTTGCAACATGATTAGTTTAATGAAACAGCACCTACCGGCATTCGATCCCTCAATGGTCAGCATGCCAACCTCACCCGCTGATCCTAATGTCTTCTGTTTGAGTCCAATATCCCGGTCCAGTCATGGACATATCCCACAGCACAGCTCACATACTTTTTCTATCTTCATACGATCCGTTCAAAACTAAGAAGTCTGGTATTCAGTCAGCCCAAACGCTCCAATGATACACCGTACCTTGTCTCTCTTCACTGGCTCTCTGCAGATGCTGGCACCAAGTTCAGAGTAATGGAATAGCACCTAACTATAAGTACTTCCACCCACCTACTGTACGTCCTGTCCCTCTGTGGCCAGAGGACCGCGTGACGTGAAAGTTCTAGAACTGCGTCAACACAGCTGCCCGTCAAATCGCGATAAAACCCCGATAGCCAATGAGAAACGGGATTACGTAAGTACAGGACAAACTTGCAAAACATACACGTTTCACCGCCCTTTCAAATAAAAACAGAAATGCAGTCCATATGTAAGTTTATTTTACCACTGCTTTGACCATGCAATTATTAACTGAATATAAACATGGGTCGCTTAGAAATTCACAAAAAAACTGTACTAACCGGTAAAAGTAATTTTAGTAGCAGCAGCTAGTCCCCTTATTAATCGTTACCTCCCACTTATTTTCATCTATTTACTATTTTGCATAAAAAGACAGATCGGTATCATTCGAAACTAAGCATCCAATCAGAATCCCTCTCTGTGTTCCGGTGTCCCGTATTTCCCAAGTCCCGTATTTCTTTAGATTGACAGCAGCATCCCTACTCCTACTAATAGTAATTGTTCTGTTATCAGTGTATTATATTCTAATTAATTCAATGTGTTAGCTGTGAAAGTTTATTCCTTTGCTCGTTTGACGCCTAATTCAAAACCGCGTCTGCAAATCGGTCCTTGTTTAATGATGTCATGGGTAGGAGCCCAAATTGTTGTAGTCACGAGGTAGGGACTCGAGTTGTCCGTCTTTTACAGCTTGTTAGTCTTTGAAGGGATTAGCCTTTGTTGTGTCGAAAATTGTTAATGTTACTGGTTACATTTCCTTATTGTTGCGCGTGTGTTTACCCGTGTCTTGTGTGTACCCTGTCCGATCCTCGTGTGTAATTATCTTACGTAAATCTCCGATCATGTACGCGTCTTACAGTTCGGCGTCTAACAACCTTGTGTTTCCTGTATGTAATTGATTGGATGCGCTTTGCATATCTGATGTAATTCTTTTCAGGGCGGCTAATATAGAGCGTGTTCTCTCCGCCCAGCGGGTCTCCTTGTTTTTTTCTGCTTCTACGTTGCATCGGTACGCCCGACGCTGCATTATGTAATTTGAACTGCACTTTATATTTTTATTAATAAGCGCCTTCTGAGTTTCCGCAATATTGTTTATTTAGTACGAATGCTTTTTTTGTAAAGATACCAAATAGCATCGTGGTTAGCAAGCTTAATTTCTACACCAATGGTGCCTTGATTGTTGCTGCCTATCATTTAATAGACATTGTATGCTTATTTCTCCGTCTTACCCTTCAACTGGTATCAGTAAAGGAGTGAATTCAGACCTTTTCAACGTGGTCCTTGGAGAGGAGTTTAATCTGACTGTCGACTCCAGCAAGGCACTGGATGTACATCTTTTAAAAATGTATATGTCTATGCCGCTGAAATGAGCCTTGCATATTGCAAGTTGGACCCAAATCATCTGCGTGAATTTCAATTTGGTATTCAGGGGGTTCATTTGAAGCCGGCACCCGGCGATATTTCGCTGCCTGTGGGTAAGTACATCGCCGGCTACTTTCAGTTGTTGGGAAAAAAAACTGCCTCTGTTCCCAGAATCAAACGATCAGCACTCGGTGCCACAATAAAAGATTTATTTTGCAAAAATTTACGTGTTCTGTGTAGGCGCAGCCATCTTCGTCTTAGCTTGGCTTTCGCAATTCTTATCTTCGTTTTGATTGGCTATTTTTGGCAAGCTTTTATTCTGCGCTTTCTGATTGGCTGATTGAGGCAAGTGGACAAAATAGCGTCTAGAAAGCGAAGCAGCCTTCTTGACCAGTGGCTGCAACCGAGCGCGAAATTGCCCAGGACTGAATGAACTGAAGGTGAGTTTAATACTTAATGAAGTGAGACCAGCATGGCGTAACACTATACTATTTCATCCCGGTGTCGTCGCTTCGTTTGCCGCATGCATTGCATTGACATACGACTCGACTCGTCGACTTATTCACACAGTACAGATGCACATGGATCAGACCAGTTGCAGACGATCGATATCTTCGTTCGTTCGAGCCAACATCGGCCGAAAATTGGTGAAAAATATGGGGAGATATTGCATGAAACTGATTTTGTTTGAAAGCTAAGGCCGACAGTTTATTTCCAAAGTGAAATATTCTGACAAAAAAACGACAGAACGCTGGAGCATCTGAACTCGCTGATCTAGTTGTGTGTGTAGGCTAGCTACTATTACTAGCCATATAATGTACAGCGATGACGTCCCGATCAGCCGAGCCTGTTTACAAAAATGAACACGTGTTCTAAGTTAACCCATTCTGACAGTTTTTATACCATGCGTGAAAATTCAGTCTTTCTTAGTAAATTCACTCTTTATTTGACACAAAATGCTTCTGTCTAAAAACTTTGAGATATCACTATTTCATAGTGTCTAAGGATTGGGAACCACTGTTTATGAACCTACATCAGTTTGGCTCAGAGGCATTGTATTTTGAAAGAGACTTTTAGTTGGTAACTTGGAGTGGTTGTTTTTTCATGAGTACTAATATTTCATGGGCATGACGTGAGTGTACCTGGTAGGATTATGGAATTATTTTGATTTAGGAGACCACTTAATTTACTAAATGAAGAAGCTACATTCAGACAGTTGTAGGTTCCTTTAACATGTCTAATAGAGTGTGAAATAAATAAATGAAGTCATAGACATAATTTCCTTTATGTTAACCAATCATTTAAAAAAATAAAATTAATGGTTAAGTCTTATTTTAGACACTGGTAAGCTGACCTCTTGTTGATGAAACCATTACTTGATAATTGAGCACTGCAACTGACCAGTACATCAATCATTAATCAACATAATCTGAGAATGAGATACATTTGGTGTCCTCAGTAACAGACTGCTACTACTACTTAGTACTACTACTGTATGATGAAAAATAACCCAGAGTTTGTGTCAGTAAAATTTGGTGGAAGGAGGCCTCTAAGATGCCTGAAAAAGGGACTATTAAAGGGTCTACATTTCAAAATTTCCTCAGAAGGACCCCTACAACCCCCTGACATTGGTTTACGTCTCATGTCTCGGAGTTTGCGTGTCAAGTTTCCCTGAACAATGGTAGCCACCTACTTTCAAGGTGGTAGCCTCCTTCTCTTGAAACTAATGAACCCCCTGGGTATTTGTAAAGCTGGCCTGTCCAGCCATGCAAAAGGCTAAACTTCTTAACTGTATGCAGTGGTGTAAAATTCAGCTTTCTTACTTTTGACATGAATTAACTTATATTAATTAATTAAGCTACATATCACCCATTCATGCTTCCTAGCTTTTCCAGCACTGGAATGAAAATGATGCAAAACTTAATTAAAGCAGATGTTCACTGAACAGCTGTTGCCATCCCACCAGCAGGGGGCAGGGTTGCCCCTCATCATATCAAGCAATGCAGTGTGAGGCTTCCTATGCAGCTTGCGTGCTCCCTCCCTCTCCCCCTTGGCTTTGTTCAGCCATTTACTTTGTGTTTCTGTGGCTGTGTGTTTTGCTTGTTTCAACTGGTTCTAGGATCTAAACTGATCAAAGATCATGGTGTGACTGGTTAAGAAAGCTCAAATTTGGCATGTTGCTGACAGTCCTAGGCAGCTTCTACAGGTGCACTGTGGAGAGCATATTAATCTGCTGCATAGCTGTGTGCTTTGGCAGCTGCACTGGACAGGACAGACAGGCACTGCAGTGGGTGATCATGTTAGCCCAGAAAATCGCAGGGTTAGGTCTCCCTTTACTGCAGGACATCTGTGACAGGAGAATCTGCAGATGGGCCAGCAGCATTGTCAGCAGTCTCACCCACCTCACCCAACAAATCGTCACTCTCATGAAACCTGTACAGGAGTGTTAATACCACAACACCCAGACTCCAGAACAGTCTGTACCCCCAGGCCAACAGAAGGATCGACAACTGCCACCTTATGCCAGCTGTGCCCCCACCCCAGGCACTATGGCAATGATCACCCAGCTTGCAGCACTCTGCACCTTACATGCATTTGTTGGAGTTTGTGTTAAGCAAACAAATGCCTTTTTATTAAACCAATCGCTGTTTTGTGTTCATTCAGAAAAGACAGAAGGCAGCATACTATCCAAAGAAGCTCCACAGCCATCAGGTAGATTTATGTTCATTGTTGAACTACTTCACTTAGACTGATGGGATTTGGTGTGATATGAGGCTAACTGAGACTGATTAAATTACCAGTATCACCCAGCACCAAGACATCCCAGTTTGCTGTTGTGAGCACTTTAAATCATGCATAAGATGTTGCTTGTTTGCCATAACTGATCACAGAAACATCATATACTTTGGTGTGAGTTAATGTGTAGCCAAACTGTTTTCCAGCAAGCTCACACAATCATCTTTATTGCATAATTATTTTTATATTTGTTTTGAAGAATAAAATATAGTTATTCCATAACAATTGATGCCCCCAGCTGGAGAATAGGCTACAGGGCCCAAGTCACAAAAATACAGAATAATGTCCTAGAAACACAGAATTTTTCTAGACTGTAGTCATTAATAACGCTGACAGATACAAAGGGTACAAATGAAATATGCACTTAAATTTCCTTTGTTATTTTGTTATTATTTGTTATTTTTAATCCATTGAAATAAAACAGATAACATAACTGGGCTTTTTTTGTGCTTTACAAACATTGTTTAGACTCATATTCATTGTAAATATTTCAGATCTTTTTGATATTCTGTTTCAGAGTGATTATAATTTCCTATAACCTGCTTAAGTGCAGGTATATTCAAGTCAAATAAATTGTGTGGGATCTGACTGGTTTGAGGAACTGAGTGTGGTTTGTCTGTTAAACTGACCACTGAACTTTAACATAAATAGAGGAAACACTTAATAATGCTATAATCAGAAATAATGCAAATGGTTCGTCATGAACCCCTGAGTTCCATCTCTGTGAGTGAGTGGAGTCTGGCTCCGTAGCCCTTCGTGATGGTGTCTGTATTTCATGGCCTGCTCTTCCCTTGCAGGTTGCTCTTTCATTGTAGGTATGGAGGCACTGAGGTTGTCTGTCAGGAGGCTGAGGTGAGTAGAGTTGCACCACATCTTCCAGTAGTTGTTCCAGGACCCTCCCAGGTAGAGCTCAGCCTGGCAAATGATCAGTGTTAGGGTGTACTCACAATTGGTCTTGTACCATGCCTGAGCATGATTGTCCCCCCGTCCTCACTGCCCCACTTGTCTGCAGACACATTCCGCTAAACGTTCTGGGCCTGAGCATGCTTTCATCATCACTGTGCAATGTTTTGATTTGAAAAAAATGTAGGAAGAAATGTGCTACAGCACAATGGGGCTCATGATTACTGTCCCAATTTTATGGCTGATTTGGAGTCGTTTTGGACACGCAGACACATGGCCCTCATATAGATCCATGCTAGAATGCCATGCAGGGATTTTTATTTATCCGTTCTACACGTATAAGAAGATAGACCCATATTTTCCAAATATCTCAGAGTTTTTGTGAGTTGCGTCCAGTTTTTCCTGGATACTCTCGACAGCCCAAACTTCCAGCAAACACTGTCTCTCAGCTGTACAGGAAAGTGATTCCTTGTCATCATATCTGTTAAATATTTAATCTACTCATAATTTTTTTATCCTCGATGTAGTTTTGGGGGGGAAAAAAATGACATTATCTGTACATCCTACCTGATCCGTTCCTTCTCAGTCCTGCTCATGTAATGTGAATTCAGGTGTTTCATTCAGACCCATTGCCAAAAGTGTGTAAAATCAAGCACCCAGGCTTGCAGTTTGGTTTACAATCATTTGTGACATAATGGGTTGTTCTGAAGAGCTCAGTGATTTCTAGCCTGCTATTGTCATGGGATACCATTCCTACTATATATTTCACAGTCACCTGTAAGTGGTATTATTGCAAAATGAAAGTGTTTAGGAATAAAAACCTACCCACAAAGTGGCAGGCCATGTGAAGTAACTAAGTGTGAAGTGCTAAGGTGCATATTGTGTAAAAATTGCTAATGCTTTGTCGACTCGATAACTTCATAGTTCCAAACTTTCTCTGGCATTAACTCCTGCACAAACACTGTGCACTGGGAGATTCAGGGAATGGGCTTCTATGGCTGAGCAGCTTCAAGCAAGCCTCACATCATCAAACGCAATGCCAAGAGTCGGATGGAGTGGTGTAAAGCACACCACCACTGGACTGTGGAGCAGTGGAAACGTGTTATGTGGAGTGACGAATCATGCATCTCTGTCTTATGGATGAGTCTGTATTTCCTTTTAAATAATGTATGGGTATACTTTTAGAATTACATATATGCACACAATCAAAAACACCTGTGAATGAGACAAATTTAGTTGTTCACTAAGTCAGATTAAACCTGTGGAAGCACAGCTAAAAGCATACCATCACCCATTATAGAGTGACCCATTGTCTTTGTAACTGAGTAATCACAACTAAGTGCAATTAACCATAATGAAACTGCACACAGAAACAGTAAAGGCAAAGGTAATTTACTATGACGAAATGCTTCCAAAATTCCCAGTGTGCTTCAGCGTTTCTCCTTTTCTCCAGTCGTCGACAGGTCCTGTGTTTATTAGGTGATCTGTGATGTAGGAGATCCTGAGAATGGCTGCTGCTCCAAGGATGATTGGCAGGTGGCTTTTCCCAGGAAGAGCGGGCTGGAGATGTGGGATCTGGAGTGAAGATAGAAACAGAGGAAGGAAACAAGCACATGTACATAACAAAATTCATCCAACACACATCCATTTCTACATCACCAGTTTCTATTGAATTAAATATGTTAAAACAAAATGTGAAGAAATAACATCTGAAGAGATGCTGCTTATCTCTGCGCCATCTCTCTATCAGAAAGTTAATGTTTAACCTGCAATAAATTTGTTTCTAAGTAAACCACCTAAAAAATGATTATTATGAAGACTATGTTCAACAAATGAAAACCAGAATTGATTGTCAGGGAGGGACAAATTTGAAGCTGGTCCAGTCAGAAGCAGCATCTTTAGTTGGTGCTTATTGTATGTGCACATGATTGGATTTGTTCTGACTGATCTAACTGCCTTCAAGCCTGTAAACCATGTATCTGTCTGTCTAAGGGAAACCACACAGTTCTGTCTGTAAAGTCTGTCTGTAAATCCTTATGCTATTTTGTCTTTGCTGTTACGGTAATGCGTAATACCGCGGTGTTTTGGGTAAATATGTGTCTTTGGAACATTGAAGCATGTAAATCTATTCTAGTAGACCCTGAAAATAAAGTTTTTAACAATGCAAATGAGCATAATAATGCCTTTTTAAGCAACACTAGGTTGCTGTCCATGGTGCTGAAAACCTGGATTGGCAAATCTTACATTAAATTCCTTTACCTAATTTAACTGTAACCCTCCTATATTGTTGCCAATAAAGTCTACAGAGGTGGTGGGTACAGAAAGGATTACAGCGGGTAATATGTGATTTAGATGAACTTTAGACAATCAGTTCAACTTTGGACAATAACACCTCCCAAAAGATTCTCTCTGTCTCTCTTGCTAGTTATTTCTCGTTACCCTCCAATCAAGGAGGAATCAAATGCACAAGCTCATTGTAGGAGATATAAGGGGCAAACACATTAAAGTTTTGTTTAAACATTATAAAACAGATTTATATACATTAAGCACTTTGAAACTTTACATTCAAACCTACATCAGTAGGAAAAAGCAGGCGATGACCAGTCCAACCAGCAGTTGCATCTCTGATTGTACAGAATGCCTTGTCAGGGTAACTTCTGAAGTCATTACTTAACTAAAATGAAAATTCACGTCCAAGTTTCCCAGGATGTATGGTAATTTTACAGTTAACTCTCGTTTTACAATCTACACACAGTTGACAAAAAATATGTATATGCAAAGTATGTCTTTTTCAACAAAAGCTTTTTAAACCTAAATCAAATGACACGACTCACTGTTCACACAGCCAATGGTTTTTGGAAGTTGACTTAAGTAAATCATTTTTATGAGCCAAGTAGACATGAATACACTGAATTTGACATGGTATATTTTATCCTAATAATCATTAAAAATAGGTCTAAAGGGAAAAAGGAAGGGATTAGTTTTAAAGAAAAAAGAAAAAATATGTAATTTAAATAAATGCAAATATAGAGTGAAGTTCCCAGATGCAGTAGTCCAGTGGCAGAGTTCGGATTAGGTGTTGAGCAATCGCTCGGAGGAAGAAGCTTTGCTCTTATCTTGATTTGGTGGTACTGATGGATCAGAACCGTGCCCCAGAGGAGGGAACCTGGAAGACTTTGGGGCAGGTAGTGAATCAGTGTGGTTGAGGCTGCAGCCAATGAGCTTCTCTGCTGCTCGGATGACGCCCTGCAGTCTCCAGATGTCTTTTATAATTTGTTTAATATTAATTGTTGTGACTGTCATTAGGAAAACAGTGATACTAATGGGGAGTCTTAAGTTCACCACTACATTTTAACACCACGTGCCAGATCTACAATAACATAGCCTTAATATATTATTATGCAAACAACCATCCATCCATCCATTTTCCAAACCGCTTATCCTACTGGGTCACGGGGGGTCTGGAGCCTATCCCAGAAGCAATGGGCACGAGGCAGGGAACAACCCAGGATGGGGGACCAGCCCAACGCAGGGCACACTCACACACCACTCACCCATGCATGCACACCTACAGGCAATTTAGCAACTCCAATTAGCCTCAGCATGTTTTTGGACTGTGGGGGGAAACCGGAGTACCTGGAGGAAACCCCACGATGACATGGGGAGAACATTCAAACTCCACACGCATGTGACCCAGGCGGAGACTCGAACCTGGGTCCCAGAGGTGTGAGGCAACAGTGCTCAGTGCTATTAAAATTGAAGAATTTTTCAAGCTTAAAGTAAATGGTTTCTGGTTTTCAGATCACTCCTCCCTGTCAGATCCCACCAATCAATGACCATCTCAGAGTGTGATGTAACACAAAAAAACCTCACAATGCATTAAAAATACACCAGCTAGCTAACAGCAGCAGCACAGAAATGGGGAAAGCGGATGTGTCAAAAGTCAAGAGAATGATATCAGATACCTATTGGCCCACATCAAATGGAAATATCCCTGTGTAATCTTTGGGTTTCCGGTTTAACACCCAATTAATGTCAATACATCAAGTTGAAAACCTGGATCAGCAAATTCCATTTTAAATTTCTTTACTGCATGTCTTTGGACTGCAATTCCAATAAATACCCAAATTCGACAACAGCTGATGAATGTGGGATTGTATGTGTGGGTGTATATTTATGTATAAAAGAAATATCCAAGTCATTATTTGAGATATTTAAGAAGGCTAATAATATCTAAATTCATACTGTTCAGCTTTGCTGTATCTTTAGCTGAGGGTGTTTCATTCACCCTGCTGCTTATTGATAATACCCTGGTAAACGTTGCCAGATGATAATTAATTACTTACTTTCAGTGTTGGTTGTGTTATAGTTGTCTGATTGACAGCAATATGAACTGGAATTTGCTGGATTACAGCAGCACACCAATACCAGCCAGTGTCCTTCCTCTCCAGCCCACTCATTGTCACACTGAAGACTTGATTTACTGTATCATCCCGGATCAGGACAGGCCTCCCATGCAAACTCACTGATCTCTCTGATGAGCAGGAGCCTCCAATCTTTCACCACGTCTTTGGATGGTAAATTTCTGTATATTGACATTGAACACTGACACCATTTCCTTTCACAATCATCATCTCCTGTTTGCCAACTGACAGCCCTGGGGAACCTGAACACGCACATTAAGAACAAAAATACTGTGATATTTATACAGCAATAAAATATTTGTAAATAAAAGCCAAATAGAACATCCATCCATCCATCTTTTTCTATTTCCACATGGCCAATTTAGGGTCATGGAGGTCCAGAGCTTATCATAGAAGCTGCAGGTATAAGGCAGGGAATAACCCAGGGCGGGGTATCAACCCAGTTACAACATGCTTATATTAGTTTTGTCCAGCAGGTGGACATTTCTTAATAAATTATTTATCATACTTAACCCCCCTAAAGCAGCCCCTTTAAACTGACACACTTGCTTTTCCCAGGTCTCATTTAGGCTGACTGCATGTCTTTGGACTATTTGAGGAAACCCACACAGCACATAGCCCCCCTATAAAAGGCACAGCCCCCCTCCTCATACGTGAAACTGCCTGTGAACACTGGTACCCGTCACTTCCTGTATGTCCACTGCCAGCTCTGGGGAACCTGAACATGGAAACATATTGAATAGAAAAATTTGTAATTTGTTCTATATATGTGTCACGTTTGCTGGGGCACGGAGTGGGGAAGGAGGAGCAGGAGTCAAGGAGTCGGGGAAACACAGGGTTTCATTCGGGGTGAAGATAAAACACGGAACAGGCAGAATAGACGCCTGAAATGACGTTAATGACCGGACTGGGGAAACATACTTAACGTGGACTTAAATACACCAGACTAATTAGACACAATTAGACACAGCTGGTAACACAGGGATGCCACACGGGGTAGATGAGGGGGCATGGCACATGGGAGGATTGTTAATGTCCTTCCATTCTGGCTGGAGGACATGTTACATATTGTGCATTTCATTAGCTAACAATTTGTAGTACAGACATCTTACCATCAGTGACTGACAGGGAAACATGATCTTCGACATCTGAAGCTCCACTGATCTCCACATAACAATAATAATAACCAGAGTCCCCAGCTGTCAGATTGTTGATGGTCACAGTGAAGACTCGCTGGTCAGCATCTCTCTGACTCACAATTTACCCTCCTGTGGAGAGTCAGTCTGTACTATGGGAGTGCATGACCTCACATTATACCCTCTGCACCAGAATTTCACATGAGTTTTATATCTGTCACCATAGGAACATGGGATTGTTACAGATCATCCTCTCTGTACACAGACCCATTTCACTGTAGACACACTGTCAGCACCTGTGGGGAAAATAATTAACTGAATAAGGATTTTCCACATCATGACATCTCTAAGTAATGATGCTTGGTTTGTACACCAAGCATGTACATGTACACCCGGCCAAAAAAAAAGATTTTTGGAAACTTCTACAACTACATGATATGGTTAACAAATCACTTATGACCTCAGTCTCTGCTTCATTTGCCATTTTTCAGAGATTGCTCCTGCAATGCTAATGCCATGTCACATCGCAAGATGACTGGATCTGGCCCAGTAACTGCATCTGGCCCGGTGTGTTTTTGCACAACGGATCAATACTGGTCCAAGTCCGCTTTCCAGATTTGAAACAGGTAAGGGCCATATCTGGGCCAGCTTTACATTCAATAATACCAAAATCTGTCCCAATCAGATTATTAAATCTGGCCCAAATTTGCACCAAAGTCAAAAGTTAGATTCATATCTGGTCCAAATGTGGCTCAGACTCATTTTTTCCAGACTCACGGCCAAACGGTTCTGCTACTGGATCCTAACGTAACATAATATGAATAGCTAAGTAGATGCTTTTATTTGCCATTTGAAGTTCACTGAAATGCATCTCTTTGCCTGCCTCATCTTACTCTTCATACCTTGGAATTCACTGCACAGGGTCAGCCAATGTGTGGCACTCCTGGACCTGGGGGTTAAGAATTGCGCTGAAGGGACCATAGACATGTGACTGTTCTGCTGAGGCCAGGCCTCGAATAGGCGATCTTCTGATCTTCAATACTGAGACTTAACCTACTGAGCCACTAACTGCCCACGTATGGTAAGTTCAGTGCAGCGGAAGTTACTTTCAAAATGAATTCCATTACAGACAGAGGTGGAAATGTCAGGTCCAGAACGTACAAATTTTCTCATGCCTAATTACACCAACTGAATTGCTGTCATTCAAATTAAATTAGATATATAATCTAACAGCAGCTGTGGTTTATTTCACCCACCGTCATGAAGAAGGCTGTGTGTGTTTCACATTTTTTGCGCAACTGTGGATGAGAGAGAGTGGTGCTAATTTTGACGGGGAGATAGATAGGGGGAGGGAAAAAGGAGGACAAAGGGGCTAAAAGGAGGACATCCAACAGCAGTCCGGACAGAGGGCTGGAAAACCAGACTGTCCAGACAAAATGCGGACAAGGGGTCACCTTAGTCTGGAACCTTAGGCAGGAAAGCAGGATGAGGACGCAGACACTTTAACAAGTCCTGACTAAGCTGTACATGAGAAGGGGGGACAGACAGTGCCTTAAATATACAGTTCATCCGGCTACTCATTCCTAAAAAAATCTGATGCTACTTTAATACTAACTTCACTGCAAGAATCCAAATAGATTTGCAATTTGCTTGCAGGGAAAATACTAAGTTCCACTGTAATGAGTGACACTGACCTGTGAGCCCAGCAGTGAGAAAAAACAGGAGTCTCAGAGGATCCATACGTATGTCACTGAGCCCAGATCTGTGGAGACTGACACTCACTTCCTCATCCTCTGCACCTTCACAGTCTCTGTCGTTTCCTTTCTCAGACACAGCAGTCAGAAAGAAGGGGGAGTGGACACTTTAAACAGGAAGAGACAAAACCACAAGGCTGAGTGCTGAGCACATAAGCAAGGCATAAGATTACTGTTAATCTAGAACATAAACTATCATTGTATAGACTCCTTCATTAATTAAAATTTCAGCACAAATGAAGATTTTGTGAATTAGGGTTGATTTATTAAATCATTATTAAAACTGTCCATCCATTCATCTGCTATACCTGCTTGTCCTGTGCAGAGTCGTGGGGGTCCAGAGCCTATCCTGGAAGTTATGGGTGTAGGGCAGAGAATAATCCAGGATGGGGCACCTACCCCTCGCAGGGCAAACACACCATTTACAACATGCACTATAGTGACCGCAGTTCACTTCATCCTCTCTTTGGACTTTGGAGGGAAACCAGAATACTTGGAAGAAATGATGACACGGTGAGAACATGCAAGTGCAGGTGAAAAAAATCTTCGGCTTTATTGGTTTCCTGTGTCCTTCATGTGACTCATAGCTGTTTTTTGCAAATACAAAAATAAACAGTGAAATGAAAAACAGAGAGGGAGAGACACTGTAAAACACTGTATTGCGGGCCAGTACATACTGTCAGAGGTTATTGTTACGGCCCTGCCTTGTAGCAGCATGGCTGGCTGCTGTTTGCTGACTCATGTGTCATTTAATGCATTTCCGTCATTGGCTGATGGTGCTTGATGGAGTACACCAGGGGAGGAGCCTTTATCAGCCATGCAGACTGCATCCCACGGTCGGCTCCCTTGTTCCCCTTTGCCCCGTTTCTTGTTCCAGGCGTCTGTTTTGTTGTTACACTGCGGGCAGTTTTTAGCGGGTGTCTCTAACTTTGCTCTGCCATTGCATGCACACCACTTCCAGGGCCAGCCTTGCTCTCACGCTGATATACTGTCAGATTATGCACATCTTATATGTTGTTTTAACCCTTAGCGTATTAGTAAAGGCTGTTTTGTACTTACTTGATGTGATGGTCCACTTTACTGTGGCCTTGAGCCACATTAGAAATTTATTTCTGATATATTTAACTTCCTCATTTTTCTTTTGCACATGAGCACAAAACAGCTAAATAATTAGCATGATGCAGAAGTTATTCTCAGACAGGCACTTAATCTAAAAAGCAGAAATGTCATCATACACGATGTGAGGGTGAGACTGCAGACACACTGTGTGCTGCATACAGAGGGTCTGACCTCAGGCCTTTGTGTCAATTTTTATTATGTTTGATTTGTGATTCTCACCTGGAGGCCCATCAGCGGATGAAGAGGAGCATCAGAGGAGCCTTATGTGTGTCTCACTGACCTCAGATCTGTGCAGACTGGCACTTACTTCCTGATTCTCCATAACTTTGCTGTTTCTCTGTCTTTATCTCTTACTCAGGAGTCCTGAAGTCCAATGAAAAATCCGCTTTCTCCTGTCTAATTGGCTGATACAAGTTCTGCTCACTTCTGCTTGGGTTGCATGGGTCACCAGCCACTTGTCACCAACTGACAGACCACAGCTTACCTGACCAATGTCATCACTGGTATAAAATTTAGTCTCACTGTCTCCAAAAAAGGTCACTGTCTGGAACCCCATGGAACCACATTTTTGATTCCTTAGGCAATTTTTACACTATGTGACAAACAAAAACAACACACAAGTTTGTCTCAACACAGGCTCCCTAGTCAAGAAAGCACAGCAGCACCTCTACTTTCAGCGGAAGCTGAGAAAAGTCCATCTCCCATCCTCACAACATTTTACTGGGGAACTACTGAGAGCATCCTGAGCAGCTGCATCACGGTCTGATTTGGGAACTGCCTTGCCTCAGATCATAAGACCAGCGGATAGTGAGGATAGCTGAGAAGATTATTAGAGTCTCTCTCCCCTCCATCATGGACATTCACATCACACGCTCCATCCGCAAAGCCACCAACATTGTGGATGACCACACCCACCCCTCACATTATCTTTTCACTCTCCTAGTATCTGGAAAAGCATTCAGGCCTCCACAACCAGACTCAGAAACATGGCGTCAGACTACTGAACTCTTAGGGACTGATCTGATACCACACACAACACACACACAGGTTTGTAATGATATCTTCGTGGGGACTCTCCATTCATTTCTATGGGGAAAACTGTAATCCCAACATGACAACATTAACCCCTACCAACCCCTAGCCTTAACCGTATGTAACCAAACCAAATACAAGACTTTTGGTATTTTTAGTTTTTTGATTGTATTTGCGGATCTTACCTGAAAATGCCCCCAAAAACATCAAAATAACAGGTTTTTGTCACATTATGGAGTGGGTAATTTTTATGTTATATGTATAATATATTATTTATATTATTATAATTATGCAATATTATCCATATTAATCTAAATCTGCAGAATAATATTGCTAAAGCCTTGAAATAGATCTAGTTGAGTACACCCCATGCTTCTCTTTAGACTCACCCCTGCATGCTGCAGGAATCATTGCGACAAAGTGTGACGGCTGCTGTCAGCCTGCTGCAAGTTGCCAAATTTAAATATTGTGTCAAACTAAGCTAACAGTTTATCTGCATACAAACAGCTTCTATTTTAACTTGCACAGCTTTACTGTAGCTTTGTTGCTATGGAAGACAAATGGCGGTGGATGGGAGCAGCTGAAAACATCGCTTTTCTTCACCTTTCAGCTTGTCGAACAGCTGGTTTGATTAAGGACTCTCGCCAGCTCTTTACCAGTAAAGGCTTAGTAGCGATTACAAGCACTGCTGTTGTTTTCCGTCACTCCACCTGAATTCACCATCTGTAACGGAGCCCTCTTTTTGCTCTTTGCTGCTAGACAGGCTCCAGCTCCATGTTAATTAACTACGACAGCATCATTTTCACTGCTGTTGTGTTATCAGTGTTTTTATTGAGGAAAAATAGGGGCTGCTTGGGCTGAATCTCGTTATACTTTTTTATTCACACATATGCCCATAAATATGTTTCTATCGCAGGTCTGTTTTAGCGGCAAATGTAAGTGAAGCGCTAGCGCTTACTTTGTATACTGGTTCTGTACTGTGGATTGGATGCATAGACTGGGTGCGTTCTGTTGAGATGTTGAATCCTTGACGTTGTACTATTGTGGTAGGCTAATTCAGTTTTACAATGAACACACTGTACAGTACTTTCGCTTTTATTTTGTTTGAAATGGTCCAAACTTTTGTTTATTTGTCAACTTTTTCTCTGACTTTCCTCGCTATTTTCCCTGTCTTCCTACATTGCGCCATCAAATCAAACCTGCTACACGTAATGCAGCGTAAGCACACTGTGCGACAGCAATAATCCTCCGAGTGAAACACGCTGATCACTAATCAGAACAAAGTCGTGCGGATTACACGAAGCATCGAAGCAAAGAATTTGCATCGAGGATTTTTTGTAAACGAGTTATTCGAGTTACTCGATGAATCGTTGCAACCCTAATCTTCTTAGTTTCGGGACCAAAAACCAGTCCATACAAAGTCAAAATAACGTTTTTATAGCACTATGTACATAACCACCCACCCAAACGCGCACACACACACACACAAACAGGCCTACCTACAGTATACCCTCCATAGATTCCTGAATGAAATATCTGTAAAGCAGTTATTATGGCATGGCGTTTGGTTTGAACATGCAGTTTTTAAGGACATTGCATTAATTCTAAACATAAACTACCAACATAAAATACAGAACAATATACAGAAGTACAAACTCTCATGGAGGAGGTAAGAACTATAAAGAATAAGCTAGGGGACGATCTACCAAAAAAAGAACAAAGTAAATACACAATATGGGAGCATGAAACATAAGGGAGACTTAAAACAATAGGTTTTCATTAATCTGATGTGAGATGATTCTTGCCCTTTTCCAGTTTTTTAATCCACTTAAAAAAGAGTATTACAATTTAAATTTATTCAAGAAGCAGGGAAAAGAGGGCTTGTTACTCCTCCACTCACAACAGTGTCTTTCTTTACGTTCGGCTTCAGAGCACAGCCATCTTTGTTTACATTCGGCTCCAGGGCGCGGACATCTTTGTTTACGTCCACCACGGCGCCCCCGAATCCCGTTCTCGCTGACGTCATGCGAACCGGAGAAGGTGGCTAAATGTCATAACCAATGGCAGAGGCAGCGCGATTGCTTCTTCGCTTGCTCAGACAGTTGTACTGCGGCAGCACAGGCATCTGTAATTATCCCCCTCCACCTTAATACAGATTGCAGGATTTTCATACGACGGCGAAATCACGGCCATGAAGGCTAAGAAGGCTAACATGATACGGCTAGTTGTCCCCATCGGCCATCTGTATCAAGCATCACAGTATCACCAGAGCCGACAGAAAAACTGACGGGTAAAACCGTGGAGAGCAACGGAGGGTTCTGTCATTCACCACAGCAGCATATAAACGGGATATACATACACCGCAGTACCCTACTGCACCCTCCGTTACATACTAAGCCGGTGCGGTGAGTGTGCGCATCCTAGCAGATAGAAAATACCTAGGTTTCATGCACGCAACACTTCCACACAGTAAATGCCAACCTAACCCCTAACAATGAAAACGCACACAGACATAGAAAGCTTGGCTAAGATCCATCGATCTTGGATCCTGGATCGTAGAGGACCCTCCTATATACTAAATACACATAAAGTTATATTGATATAACTTCTCCGAAGCACTTCACAGCTAAAACATTTTTTTTCCTCTTACTCTACCTGTGATTTTATATATCGGTCATTTTTTGTATATATTCTTATTATGGTGGATGTATGGTGTAATTTTTAATTTTTAGAAAATAAATTCTGTAAAATCCCTACAACAAACTTAAAATTTAATACACAGTAATGTTTTGAAGTCAAACTAAGCTGCTCCCTTTGTATTTAAGGGTTTTTCCGTTTGAGGAGTTTGATGAATTTGCATAAAACTGCAGTGCATAATGGGTAGGATGTAAAGGCTCCCTAACCTCCTCATCTGTCCGACGACATACATCAAGACTAGGAAGGTGCATAATGTTCATGCCTGGTTGCGTTTGTTGGTCCAGAAAGTAATTCAATTTCGCCATGTAGGCTAGGTTTTTAAAAACTGCTTTTTGTTGGATATAGCCCGATTATATGTTTGTTTGCAATTTCGCCAGGTAAGGTACCTTCTTTAAACTACGTTTTGTTAGACTACATATTTCTGCTAGGTGAAGTTGGAGTTGCTCCTAACCGTGCGTAGTGGAGTTGAACTATCACAACTTCCCAGAATATTACAGTAACAGGAGGACAGTAAACAACTCTTATTCATTCTATGTTATGTGGTTGACGTAATAGTCCACAAGTTCGTCTTAATACACACGACATTCAAGCCATTGCAGAATAGAAACCCACAAATGCAGCTCCCTCCACCAGCAACACCAACCAGCTTAAGCGCTTCTATGCTCAGTTTGATATGGACAATAAAGAAACTGCCACAAAATCCATGCCCCCTGATGACCAGCCCCTTATAATTCCACCACCGTTGTGGGGTCCGTACTACAAAGAGTCAACGCAAGGTAAGCTGCAAAGTGCAGACAAATTTACAACCTACCCTACATAGTGCACTACGTTTACTTTGTACTATGAGTTCTGTCTTTGCACCATATCTGTTTGGCACTATATGTCAGTCATTCCTGTTATTCAGTGATTTTTCTGTCCCCATAGTTTACTTACATTCTCTCTAACATGAGTCAAATATTTAAAGCAAATAGCTTATATATTTAGGTCTTTATCACGTAAACAGATATAATACGTATTAAAATACCATTTTGTATATACACACCATTTTCTTAATATATGCATTATGGCTGCCATGATTAGTGGACGCAGTCGATGACATGTTTATTAATTATAAACTGAAAGTGAGCATAATAATGCCCCTTTAAGCAACCGTAGGTTGCTGTTTTTGGTGCTGAAAACCTGGATTGGCAAATTTTACATAAAATTCCTTTATCTAATTTAACTATAACTTATTATTAATATTATTATTATTGTTTTATGTATCTTTTTCTTTTTGTCTCTTGTTTTTCCCCTGTTGATTACTGTTGTCACTTTGGGATGTTGCTTTGGCTCCTGCACTGTTATAGTTCACTTAAGGCTCCTTCCACGTTTTCTCACTACTTTTTCTCTGCAACACATTTCTGTTACCTTCCCATTTCCTCCAATGTTGCCATATGCTCAATGCACAGCATAAATAATGACACAAAGTGTACAGAACGCCAACACAAACACAAGCATACAACACAGATATATACATGTTCACTTCACACATACAAATAAGACAGATACAGACATGCAGGTCACACACACACACACACACACACACACCTTTAGCAAACATCTTAACAGGTAATATAAATATGTCCACCCTGAGATTTGTCACATGGAATGTACGTGGAATTGGTTCCAGGAAAAAGAGGCTAAAAATTGCTAATTCGGTTAAAAGATTTGAAGGCAGACATTGTCTTTTTACAGAGATTCATATGGCCAAAACATCTGAATATATGCATACCTTCCCACAGTTCCCTCACATGTACTCAGCCTGCTACAACTCAAAACAAAGAGGCGTAACCATATTGATTAACAAAAGGATTAATTTCACCATTAGCAACACTATAATAGATGCAGAAGGTAGATTTATGATATTAAATTTATCTTTTCAAAATATGAATTTCTGTATTGCTAGTGCATATGGACCGAATGTTGACGACCCCTCCTTTTTTCATACTTTCTGCACTTCACTTTCTGACCACTCGGACACCACGCTCATTATAGGAGGAGACTTCAACTTGGTATTGAACCCAGAAATGGACAGGCTCAGCACGGCAGTGAACCAAAGGAATTGGCTATCTGTAGATATTCTTAAACAATACATGAATGATTTTGGTCTTTGCGATGCCTGGTGTTCACATCACCCCACTTCCAGGGATTACACCTTCTTTTCACCAGTACACCACTCATATTCTCGCTTAGATTATTTTTTAATTAGCAGTTCCATGATGAGGCACATCACAGAAACTCAGATATACTCTATCCTTATCAGTGATCACTCACCGGTGTCTATATCTTTGGTTAAGGACAGAGTCACACCACTGAGCAGGAACTGGAGACTCAATACATCTTTACTTAAAGATCAAAATCAAGATTTTATTAATTATTTCAAAAATGAATGAGCAACGTATTTGGATAACAATGATCTTCCAGAAGTCTCACCATGTGTTATCTAGGAAGCAGGAAAGGCAGTAATGAGAGGAAAAATAATATCTTATTGCTCGCATAAAGAAAAAATAAAAAACACATTTAGCAGAATTAGGACAGACAATAAACAGAAACAGCTTATGCTTCCTCACCGCAAGAGCATATAATTAGCAACTTGAGGAAACTAAAATTGGAATTTAATGAACAATTAATGAATAATAGGAAGACAATTTCTGGTAGAAAGATTATGATTGGAGAACTTTGAACAAGGTAATCTGGAAAATTCCTGGCTAACCAGTTAAAACTAAATAAAGAAAAATCAACAATTTGTTTTATTAAAGACTCGAGGGGGGATATAACTCATGATCCCCAACAAATTAATATATCTTTTACAGAATTTTATGAAGCTTTATACTTATCACAGAATATATGATGCTGACATCAACAAATTTCTTAGCAATATAAATCTGCCAAAGCTAGATGTTGAGTAGATTACTGTTACGTTGGCCAAGCAGGGAGGAGGCAGACCCCGAAATGTGGAGACTTGGAGCTTTATTTCTCAGATCGGGTGGAACAAAAGCCAGGAGGGAGACGCTGAATCGTGGTCAAGGGGCAGGCGAGAGTCGGGAACCGTTGAGATTAGTCAGGCACAAACAGACGAGACAGGAATCCGGGGAGGAAGCAGGGAACGAGCAGGGAACGAGCAGGGTAGGAGCAGGGTAGGAGCAGGGAAGGAGCAGGGAAGGAGCAAGGAACGAGCAAGGAACGAGCAAGGAACGAGCAGGGAAGGCAAGTGGGTGAGCAGGGAGGACACAGCAGGCAAGACGGACCGGGAGGAAAAAGCACAGAGAAAACGCTCAGTAAGGCACATCACAAGAATGGCAACAATACTTCGCATTGTTTGCTGGGAGAGTTCTGGTTAAGTAGCCGGCCGATCACAAAGTGATTGGCAGCCGGTGCTCTGCCCCGCCTGTGTGGGTGTGACAATTACTGTTTTAGACTCTCCTCTATCAATATCTGAATTCAATGAAGCCGTACAGCATCTTCCAAATAATAAAGTCCCAGGTCCCGATGGTTTCCCAGCAGAATTCTACAAAGTATTTTGGCCAACGCTAGCACCCGTTTTTATCAGAATGGTTACTCAAATTCAAATTGATCACTCGCTATCTCCAAACATGAACTATTAGCCTGCTTCTGAAACCTGGTAAAGACCCAACGCTGACATCGAGCTACCAGCCAATCTCACTCATAGACGCAGATCTTAAAATAATTTGGAAAGTCCTTGCCAAAAGATCAGAGAAAGTTACTCCATATCTTATACATCCTGACCAAACATGTTTTTATCAAGAGTAGACACTCAGCCAATAATACACGTAGACTATTGAATGTTATAGACTACTGCTCCATTAACAAATTAGAAACCACGGTTATATCTCTAGATGCAGAGAAAGCATTTGACAAAGTTAATTGGAAATTTCTATTTGCAGTTCTACATAAATTTGGATTTGGTTCATACTTCATAAGCTGGATTAAAACACTATACAGCTCTCCAAATGCACGTGTCAGGATAAATGAACTAATTTCTCGAAGCTTCCATTTGCAGAGGGGCACCAGGCAGAGCTGCCTGCTCTCTCCCTCGCTTTTTGTTATCTTCATTGACCCACTAGCAGCACCGATTAGACAAAATTTATATATTAAAGGAATTCAAACAGAAAAAACAGACCATAAGATAAGCCTGTATGCAGATGACGTATTACTCTTTCTTAGGAGCTCACCAGCCTCTCTTCTTAATACAATATCATTTATAGATACAATATCATTTATCAGACTACTCCGTCAACTGGAGCAGATCAGCAGTTCTGCCTTTGAATTGTAAATTCCAAAACACAACTGCTACTCCGTTGCAGTCAGGTAACCTTAGATACTTAGGCATAAATTTTTACACCAGGCTCTCAGACTTGGTACAGATGAATCACATTCCAGTATTAAAAAAGGTAGAAGATGATTTCATGCGATGGAAAACTCTTACCTATAACACTCATGGGTAGAATTGTCTCCATTAATATGAAGGTCCTGCCTAAAATCAAATACTTGTTCTCAGTGATCCCAAATAAACCCTCTATTGCTTGGATTAAATCACTAGACTCAAGCATCTCATCATTTTTATGTAAGAACAAACCATCACAAATAAGCTTAAAACCCTACAAAAAGCTAAAGGTAATGGTGGTCTAGAACTACCAAATTTCTATCACTACTTCTTAGTCAACAGATTGCAGTCTGTATTAAATTGCATTAAATCAAGCCCAGTAGACAGTCCAAGGCTGGATCTAGAACAAGCAATCAGTGGAGAAGTGAAAATCTCTGATCTACCCTTTAAGTCCTGGCATTAAGCGTTATAACTGTTTTAAAAGCCTTAGTATTAACACCTCATTGACAGCCTGGTGTGAATTTTTAAAAATAACCAGGTCTGTACTTATCCCCTGCAATCTAACACCCATTTGGAACAATGCAGATATTGAAAGAAATAAGAAAAAGAAAGCATTGAACTTTCCTGTATGGCGCGATAAAGGGATTATAAATCTAGAACATGTTATTCAAAACAGGAAAGTTATCACATTCAAGGAACTGGTCTCAAAATATGGAATAAACAACAATAAATTTCTTGAGCATCAGCAAGTGAAGTCCATTATTCAGGCGAGGTTCAACCAGCTTAATCAGCTTAATTTAGAAATGCCTCCAAAGGTACTTGAATTATTAAATCTCTCTTGCCCCAAATTATCATCAAAATTGTATAAGTTATCAAAAATAGATGACTCAATTTCCCTCCCAACCTCAAAATGGGAGCAAGATCTAACCATTGATCCAGAGCAAAACTTTTGGAATGAAATATCTTTAAATCCTTCAAAATGACTAAAAGTCCCAACTTGCAACTTGTACAATACAAAACTCTCCATAGAATACACTACACAGGACAAAGGATGTTCCATATGGGCCTTAAACACTCAGTCTTATGTACCCACTGCTCAGGTAACTTTGTGGAGAACTACATGCATGCAATATGGTCCTGCACACCGGTGCAGAAGTTATATGTGATAAGGATATGTGAAGATCTATCAGTATGGTTTGATTGTCATATCCCAACCTTACCCACACTGTGTATTTTAGGAGATGCAAGTGAATTAGATATGGAAGAAAATAAGGCACACATAATCCTTACTGCCTTAGGCATTGCAAAGAAAACTATCTTCATAAACTGGAAATCAAAAAATAATTTATATATTACTCAGTATAGAAATTTACTGTTAGACCACATAAGTATGGAGAGAATATCTGCTCCCATCTGAAATAAACAATTAGGTGAATTGGATTCTCTCTGGTCCACTCTGACTAATTTCATTATATAGGGGGGGTGGTCGGCTGTGGTCTCATCTCCTCGGGATCCTGGCGGGTGGCGGGGTTGGGCCCTCGAGCTATGGGCGTCTAGTGGCTTCTTGGGGCTGGGGGGCTGTGGCTGCCGTCTTGTGATGTCTGGGTGTTTGCCCTGGCTGGGGGTGGTGGGGGGTAGCTTGGGGCGGGTGCTAACTGGTGGTCATGGGGCGTGGGGTTTGGAGTGCTGGTGGTGGCAGGGGCTGGCCCTGGGATGGGCGGTTGGCCTTATCGGTGCAGGCCTGGGTACGGGATCCGGGGCTCTGGCGCTCGGGGCCTGGCCATCTCCTCGGTGGGTGCCTCCCTGCGCCGGGGTGGCCTGTGCTTCCCCCGGGGTGCCGCTGGGGGGGATCAGTCCATGTCGGGGCATCCAGCTTGCACAGTGTTGGGGGTGGTGTGTCTTGGGCCTGGGCACGCCCTTCGGGGTGGCTTTTGGTGCTGGCGGTGCCCTGGGGTGTGTTCACTGGGCCCCCGGTTCCACTCCTTCCCGCTCGGCGGTGGTTAGCTGGCTCACTTTTGCCAGGGGGTGAATAATCTGCCCTCTGGCCTTATGAATCCCCTCCCCTCTCCTCTCCTCTCCCCCCTCATTCAACAACATGCCACGCACACATGTATAACCTCGGGGTGGGCGTATGCCATGCATACTATGGTGGGGAGGGCCATTTACGTGGCCTTACTCACTGTGCTGCACGGCCTTCTGCTTCCCCCTGTTTTAATTGCACTTTAGTCATCACATGCCAGTATACACACAGGGCCTTGGAGGGCAGGGGCACTACTGGCTGGTGGTGTCACTCGCCGCTGTGCTGCTGCCGCCCCCCAATTTTACTCACACCATATACATTGAGGGTCTTGATGGGGGAGTGATGTGGAGGAGAGCTGTTCACAAGCAGCGCTCCTCTACGCTTCCCCCGTCAATTTTAAATTCATCTTAGTTTCTCAACAGTCATACTCACCCCTACACTACATACAGTCTCCACATGCATCCAACACTCTACCTCTCACACAGGTGCATGGGGGAGGAGAGTCGGAGGGTCTTCCTACACCCCTGCTCTCTACTGGGGGCTGGTCGCCTGGGGTCCTAGGGGCCCTGGCCTTGGCTCGTACCGGAGCAGCCATGCCCTCGCGGGGTCGGCTGCCTGTTGCCTCTGGTTCTCTGGGGCTCATGCGCTTTTGGCTGCGAGGGCTGCGTCAGGGACCTCCTTCCTCCCCCGACTGGAGGGACGTGGGGCCCCCGCTCTCCCGTGCTGTTTGGGGGCTGCGGACATCCTGGTCCTGTCTCCGCCGACCTCTGACTCTTGTGGGGTGTAGTTGTGGCCTCCCACCCTTGCTATTTAGTACATTCCATGTTGAAAACACACACACACACACACACACACACACACTAGCCTGCATCTTGCCTACACAATTGTGCACACATGTACGTATACTTGCACGCAGGCATCCAAGCACACACTAAGATTTTATATGCTTGTATAGTTGTGTTACTTTCTTCACCCTTTCTTTTGTTTGTTCACATTTCTGAATTTATCCACTCTTGACATGTTTCTCACTTGCTCCTTTTTTCTTTTTCCTTCTTTTTTTCCCTCCTAATCTGTCCCTCCTCTTCGGCCAGCTCACCCACTGCAATATTTTACATGCTAAAAATGAAATAAATTAATTAATTAAAAAAATGAAATCGATTAACATGAGAGGCCTATGCAGAGTTTATAGAGCCCCTCATGGTAAAGCAAACAGGTTTGGCACAGCAGTGCATTCAGACCATAATTCTGCTAAAGCTCCCGGACAAGACAAAGGTAAAAAAAAAAGATGCAACTATACTGTGGTTTAATCAAGGGAACAAAAAGGCTAGAACACCAAAATGCAAGACCAAGGAACTGCAAGTCAAGTATAAATAAAGGCAAAAGACATAATTGAAACCGGCAGCATTACACAAGCTAGGCACAACAAAATCACTAATCAAACAGGGGAGGCAAAGACAGAGGGCACACCAGCACAGAGCGACGGGAGCGACGGGAGCGACGGGAGCGACGGGAGCGACGGGAGCGACGGGAGCGACGGGAGCGACGGGAGCGGGCAAAAGCACAGAATACTTAGGACAGGGCAAGAATTGCAAGGACTGCAGAAGCTTAAATAGCCTGTAATTAGCCACTGATCAGTGCCAGCTGTGACAGGTAAGCACTCAGGCCCAAAGTCATGGCAACGAGGAAGGTGGGTGGAGTCAAGGCAGAGGCGTTCATCCTGTCCGGGAGCCAAGGCAACGAGGAAGGTGGGCGGAATCAGGGCAGAGGCGTTCATCCTGGCAGTGGGGGAAGTGGTTGGAGCTGTGACACTCACCCTCACATCCTGTATGACGAAATTTCTGCTTTTCAAAATAAGTATCCGTCTAAAATTATCTTCTGCATCATGCTAATGATTTCACTGCTCTATGCTCATCTGCAAGAGAAAAATGAGGAAGTAACAGTTCAGAAAAAAACTAGACTTAATTACTTCACTTGCTTGTATTTTAAACTCTGTAACGTAACAGAGAGATCAAACAAATATATGTTTCATATGAGCAACATCACAGTATAAATACACATTAACACTAATTCATGCATCATCTTTATTCATGCTGATATTTAAATTTTATTAATGGAGTCTATGCTTCAATAGTTTATCTTATGCTTTACAGACAAATAATAATAGAGTGACTTACTGAATTGCTAAACATTCAGCCATGTGATTTTTTTACTTCCTCTTTAGAGTGTTCACTCCTCTTACTGCTGTGTGTGAGAATAAACAACGACAGAGACAGTGAAGGTACAGAGGATGAGGAAGTGATTGTCAGTCTCCACAGATCTGGGCTCAGTGACACACAGACGTATGGATCCTCTGATGCTCCTGTTTCTTCTCATTGCTGGGCGCACAGGTGAGTGTCACTCATTACAGTGGTACTGAGTAGAGATCTCTCTCCTGCTCCTCCACACACTGTCAGCTACAGTTTGGAGATCATGATAGAGATCTGCTGCTAGTTACAATAATGTTGTTTTGAAAATGGTGAATACTTTTTCAAGTTTAACAAATTTCACATTTTTGCATACAGTTAAATCCAGTTGTCAACATGACAACCTATGGAAAAAGCTGCGGTAATTGTTATTAATTTTTTTTACTTTACTCTTATCGCCCTGTACTTTACCTAGCGGTAACCCATCTGCTTCTGTCTAGCTACCTGAGGCTAATGCAGCAGGCACAGAAAACATGACAGGAAAAAGAAAGTCATTTTCTTTCAATGACAAACATAGGCACATACATGAAAGCCGCCAAAAACAAGTCACTGAGATGTAGCAGCAAAACTACAATAAGCGCTTTGAAACAATGTAATCTTGTGAAAATGTGCTGTGTAAATAAAATTGTATTGAACTGAATATTTATGTGCAGTATTGTACTGTATTATAGCATATTTGAATTATGCACAGTTCAGTAATTTAATTTGTACAGTACAGTAAATAGAGACGATGTCCATTTTATTACCTTATATTCATGTACAAATCTCAATTAGATGGTAATCTGCCTGAGACATAAAGAAGAAAAAAAAATCGGTTATAACGATCATCCGCTTATAGTGATCAATTTTGCCCAGACAGATGTGATCAGTATAGGCGGTTTCCACTGTAATTCCAAAAGTGGAAAATGTCTCCTAATGAATTTTTTATTTCTTTAGTTTTTAAAAGAGCAGCTCTCATTTGTCTTTTGAAGTGTTTGCAAATTATTAAAGGAACAGTGATATTTAAGGTATGACCGATCTATCATGAATCAGGTTAATGATATTGTAAGTATGATATCTAAATATACTGTGTAATGCTGTCAGCTCGCCCTTTTAGTGATCAGTCAATAAAAAGACACTGTTACTGCAGATAAGATGCCCTTGTCTCTTGTACCCTGTGATTTTCTGTGAGGCTGACAATTGATCTTACTGGGGTCATTTCAGCAGCACTGGTGGTTATGTGAGCAGACAGCCGAGATGCCATCAGTCATTTCTGTGTGTACAGTCAGAGGGATCTAAACACCCAGCTTCATGTGCTACTGGAGCAGGTCTCTGTTTATCAGGGCTCAAGATCAACCTCAGGGATCGAGGTTAGATCTGGTTGTCTTTCACTCTGCAGTGGGTTTGGAGAGCTAGTTAACCTCTAGTTGGTAGAGACTGGGGGCATGGGGGCCTCACACCCCCAGGCATGTGGTTTCGATATCCAGCCCAGCTCTCGTGGGCAGTTTGCATGGTCTCCCTGTATCCACGTTGGCTTCCTCTCAGTTCTCTGGTTTCCTCCCACAGCCCAAAGACATGTGGTTCAGGTGAACTGGTGCCTCTAAAAGTGCCCATAGTGACTGTGTGTGAGTGTTTGCCCTGTGACAGACTGGCATCCTGTCCTGGGTCCCCGGCCTTGTGCTCTGTGCTGCTTCAGATCAGCTCCACACTCGCTGTACTGTACTGACCCTGTACTGGATAAGCATAAGGAAGATGGACGGCTGAAGTAAAATACATTTAAATACTTTCTGTATCTCATTCTTAAGTCAAATACCACAGAATTAAGTTTACAAATGAAGCCTTAGTGTCAAAGGGTTGTGGTCGTCCCACAAAGTGACAAGCCCATTCATTCACCTCCCCTGTGCCTTATTACCAGTGATTTAAGGTCCTGGTTTTCCTCTCAGACCCTAGAACACACTCCCAGACTCAGATTCCCGATCCCACATCCCGCTGTAGCCCTTCCCAAGATCAGACACCAGTTTTGTTTTCCAGTGTCTCTCCCTTGTTCTTTTGACAAAATGACAGTCTTTGTCTTTTATACATCGTCATGGTTCTGATAAACAAATGTGACCCTAATCGAAGTATTATACAGATATTATACAGTTACTTAGAGATACTGTGATGTGGAAAATGTGAATTCAGTTGGTTGTTCTCCCTGCAGGTGCTGACAGTGTGTCCACAGTGGGATGGGTGACTGTACAGAGAGGAGGATCTGTCACCATCCCATGTTTCTATGATGAAAGATATAAGGCACATGTGAAATCCTGGTGTAAAGGGAGTTATTGGAAGCCATGTACTCCCTTGGTACACACTGACTCTCGACAGGAGGGTAACGTGTCAATCAGAGATGATCCTGACCAGCGAGTCTTCACTGTGACCATGAACAATCTGACAGCTGGGGACTCTGGTTGGTACTCATGCTTTGTAAATATCAGTGGAGCTTCAGATGTTGGAGATCGGGTTTACCTGTCAGTCACTGAAGGTAAGATGTCTGTACAAAATATCTGATCAGACCCTTTTCATACATATATTTCTATATAAGCATGAATACAAATGTTCATTGTTTGAGCTGAAAATGACTGTAAAGTAATTATTTGTAAATAAGAATGGAATTAAAAGAAATAAAAGGAATGAATCAGCCTATGTTTTTGTACATTAGGGTCCAAATATGCACATTTATCATTTATGTGATAAATACAATCAGAGAGAAGTAACAGTATCAGTTTAAATGGGCTGCATCAGGGGTCCTGCAACTTTCAGGGGGAAATTTGGGGTTTGGTAGCAGGATTGACTCTCCAGCCACCGGAGAAAACTTCACACTGTTCCATTGCATCCGAACTAGTGTGGGGCTGAGGTATGACCTGCCGCACAGCTGCTCTCAGGTTCTCATCCCTGAGGAGGGTCGTCGTATGGTGGTTGCGGCAACGCGCTGTATTAGCACACGTTCCTTACCTCCCTTCAGGGGTGTAAATTCCCCTCCATCCATCCATCCATGCAAGGAACAAGCCAGGATGGGACACCAACCTGTCGTAGGGCACACACACACAGACACAGACACGCACAGACCTGTACTCATATCTTTGTGGGGACTTTGCACATTTCTATGTGCAAAACCCTAATCCCAGCAATGACAACCTTAACCCCTACCCAGCCCTAACCTTAAGCATAAGTAACCAAACAAAATACAACCAAAGCAAAGTTTTTTTGGTATTTTTAGTTTTTGATTACTGTCACAAATTTTTATAAAACTGAATTTCTCCTTATGGCGACAAAAAAAATGGTCCCTACAACATCAAAATAACAGGTTTTTATTACATTGTGGGCACATTTCGTCCCCACAATGTAATGTTTATCTGACTCCCCCCCTACACACAAACACATACACACACAGACACCATTCACATGTGTAAGAGGGAGAGAGAGTTAATCAGCATGATAATTTTCATACTGTCCCTGCAGGTGTGTCCACATTGAGACAGGTGTCTGTACAGAGAGGAGGAACTGTCACCATCCCATGTTTCTATGATGTTGGATATAAAACTCATATGAAATACTGGTGCAGAGGGAATAAGAGTGATTCATGTACTCCCATAGTAGACACTGACTCTCCACAGGAGGGTAAAGTGTCAGTCAGAGATAATCCTGACCAGCGAGTCTTCACTGTGACCATCAACAATCTGACAGCTGGGGACTCTGATAAGTACTGGTGTCGTGTGAAGATCAGTGGAGGTTCAGATGTTGAAGGTCGGGTTAATCTGTCAGTCACTGATGGTAAGATGTTTGTACTGCAGACTGTAGCCAATGAGATGCACAGTATGTAACATGTCACTGAGTCAAAAAGGAAGGACATTGACACAAACACTGAAGGAGAAATGTTTCAATATTTTAAAATCTCACATTTTAATTTCATTCAATGTGATAAACAAGACTTGGAAGAAGTAACAATTTAAATGGACGACTTCATGGGGTTAAATATGATAAGTGATATGTTAAGAAATGCCAGCTTGTTGGACAATCATTTGCATATGCATGTTTAATTGGCTGATTTCCAGAAATATTTAATCGTTGTGTAAATATTTGAGTGTTTTATCTGTTCCTAATCTGTGTGTTCAGGTCCTCCAGGGCTGTCAGTGGACAAACAGGAGGTGACGGGTCTGGAAGGAGACAGTGTCAGCGTTCTGTGTCGCTATGGAAACAATAGACATAGGATGTGGTGTAAGATCGGGGGCTCCTGTGCATCAGAGAGATCTGGGAGTTTGGATGGGAGGCCTGTCCTGATCAGGGATGACAGAGTAAACAGAGTCTTCAGTGTGACAGTGAGGGGACTGGAGAGGAAGGACACTGGCTGGTACTGGTGTGATAATGGATACCTGCAGATCCCAGTTGATATTACTGTCAAACGTAAGTAATTGATTTAAATCTGCCTGTGAATCATTTATGCTTGAGTATAAATAGATAAATATTAATTTATCCTACAGTTTTACTCATGAAGGGGTTTCTGCTTTTTTGTGGGGATAATCCCCTATTTATCAGCTGTTGTGAAACAGAGTTATTTATTGGGATTATTGTTTCAATGATAGTGGCACGGTGGTCCAGTAGGTGGCGCTGTTGCTTCACACCTCCATGTTTAGAGGTTTGAATCTGGCTTCTGCTGTCTGTGTGGAGTCTGCATGTTCTCCATGTGCTGTGTGGGTTTCCTCCCATAGTCCAAAGACATGCAGTCAGGCTAATTAGTGTCTCTAAAAAAGAGTCTGTAACATGACAAAAATCACAACATTTTTCTGTAGACATACAGCCAGCCATTTGTTATCTATACAAATCCAGACAAATCCATGTAGCTTGCAACATAATTCAGGTATGTTTCATCCTTGTGGGGATGAATTGTTATTACTCAATTAATTTCAATTCAATTTTATTTATATAGCGCTTTTAACGACACTCATAGTCACAAAGAACTTTGCATATAACCGGCGCAAACCCCTACCAGATACTGGCAAGGAAAAACTCCCTCTAGCAGGAAGAAACACACATTAACATTAGTTCAAGATTAATCATTAATTTATCATTTTAAAGAAGTGAAGATATAAAAATAGTCCAAAGGAGTTGTGTGCAGACTAGCTGACATGTCTGTAGGTGGTTTTTCATTGCAGCGTAGGCCAGTGTTACAGTTGTACTCTGTAATATCTGTTCCAGTGCTGCATCCATCCATTGTCTGAAACTGCTTGTCTAATTCAGGGTCCCTATGGGCGCAAGGCAGGGAACGTCCCATGACAGGGTGCCAACCCATTGCAGGACACGCTCACACTCCATTCCCTCGCACAAGCACACCTACCGGCAATTTGACAACTCCAATTAGCCTCAGTATGATTTTGGACTGTGGGGGGAAATCAGAGTCCCTGGAGGAAACCCCATAATGACACGGGGAGAACATGCAAAGACTTGAGCGAACTCCAGCGAAGACTTGAGTACACGTGCCAGAGGAGTGAGGCGACAGTGCAAACCACTGCACCACCATGCCACCCTGCTACAATAAATACATTAAAATATGTTAATAAAATCATTTGTCTCACCTGTTCACTATCAGTGCCCTGGGATGTGAACACTTTGGTCATGACACTAATTCATTGTTTTGCATCCAACCAGTTACTCTGTAGAATATCTTTCATAATTTTTATTGCACTTTCAAGAGTGACTTTTTCTTAGTCTTTATTGACTAACAGAACACTTCTTTTTATTAACAATCCTTTCTCCTGTTTCCACTGCTCTCCTTTTCTCTGCACATGATGAAGAAGGAGGGGATAATGAAAAACTGAGGTAAGCATTCAGCAGCATTTACAGTAATGTGGGGGTCCAGCTAGCAACATTTACCCGATCACACAGTAATGGGAAACTGCCATTATAATTATGAAAACTGGAATATTGCTTTCTTTTTATCTTAATTATAATAAACTTGAGTCGGCATCCCATCCAGGGTGAGCCCCTGCCTTGTGCTCTGTGCTGTTGGGGATAGACTGCAGACTTGTTTGGATGATGGATGGATGGATGGATGGATGGATGGATGGATTTTGCAAAACAGTATAACATGATGTATGACAATATCTAGCTATTTTCATGCTCTTGATTAATGTCACATGTATCCTGTGTAATAGTACAGATGTGGCTGTACCGTGTTTCTATAAAGCATGTAAGACTTTACTGTTTAAATCCATCCTCTTATTCAGCTCTCTGGTCCAGCTGGTTCTGTATGTAGGACTGGGCTTATTGGTGCTGCTGTTGGTCATCATCATCATCACATGGAAAGTGTGGGACAAACACAGTGAGTATCTGCTGATGCAGACGGTGTGTAAGTGACCTGAGTGTCTGAGCAGTGATACATGTCCCTCTGCACTCCTGTAAGCAGCAGCAACTTCATGCTTTTATCCTTTTCCAAAGATGGCTGGACAGGGACACAGACAGCAGCATTCAGACACACAGGTCTATGCAGTGACATTAAAACATAAAACGTGGTCATAGCCCCTTTGGAAAAAGAATAACAGTGCAGAGCTAAAATCCACTATAGTACAAACAGGACATCAGAGGACAGCAACCCTGAAGGAGCCTTTCCTCCATGATCCTGCAGACTTTCCTCTGACCCCTTGAGTCTGTGTCCAGCCAGCTGAGCTTATAAAACCCTAAATGAGTTAGTTACTCCAACCAGGACTGGCTGGGATTCACTGACTGGTTACCTGCAAGTGCTGGTAATGAGTTGTCATGGAAATAAGAAAATGTATACATATTCAGTAGATAATTTTACACATTTATTAGACTGGAGCTTATTTTCAGATGTATGTACATGGAAATTAAGAGGAAATGCGTTAGTTACAAAGCAATTTATCTGTGTCAGTTAAGAGCAGAAATGCTGGTGTGAGGAGAATAATTTTTTCCTCATTTCTTTACTTGTAGGGAAAAAAATGTCCAGGAAGCAGATTCCAGCAAGGACAGTAAGTTTATGTTTATTATGGGAAGAAACTCGCATTATGCGAATATTATTAGAAAAGAATTGAAGTCAAACTCTGTTAGCAGACAGTAAATCATTAAGAAGTTTATTTCGGTATAGAAAAATGATGTAAATCTTACTTGAGGTGTGATTGTTTGAATGCTGAGCTGTGACCTTGTTCTAGCATGAATACACAGTAATAGACAGAATTGGCATAATTGAGGGAGCCCCCCCCCCAGAGCAGGTAAAACACATGAATAAAATACATACAATTATATCATGACACCGCGGGGTCGGTCTGCTCGACTGATCATTCAGTTTATCAGCATGCGGCTTATACTGTATGTGTAATCATGTTACTTAATGTGGGTAACCATGTATTTACATCGTAAAGAGAGAGTGTTGCAACAGTTATTCCAGAGTGGTGTCTCCTGTGGAGTCTGTGTGGTTTTGATAGCGTCGACCCCCAGTGCTTGAAATGAGGACAAACAGATTCCAGGACTCCCCCTTGTTATTCAGTACCAGGTGCCAGTTCTCCCCTTGATATTTGGTACCAAGTGCCGGTTCTCCCCTAATTAATCAGTACTTGGTGCTGTTTCTCCCCTCGTTATTCGGTACCAGGTGCTGATAGTCCCTTTGTTATTTAGTACCAGTTCATAAGCAAGTTATTACGTTATGGACAAAATGTTTTATAAATGGAAATTAATAAAAAGACTTAATTTTGGACAATATCTGTAAAGATACAAATTATTAACTGATCCATCAGATTACCAAATTCACTAAAAATGATGTTTGATTGCTGTCAGTTAAATAATGGACAGGTGGTTCTGTAGAGATACATGGTCATAATGTTCCTCTCTCAGGCCTCTGAGGAGCCTGCTGCTGATGTCACCTACAGCTACATTGTCCTGCGAGACCCAGAGGTAAGATGGTTTCATGTAAATTAGGGTTTGGTTCAGGCATAGGACCAGTATCACACTGAGAGTGACACGTATATATATAATGCACTGACTGGGCAGGTACATCTACACCTCAGCTGATCTCTCAGATCCATGTGTATCAGAATTAGCTGTAATGTACCAAGAAGTACCATGATACCCCTGATATTTCACAGTGACTCTGATGGGAGGTTTGGGAGTTTATGGATTTATGGTTTCTGTACAAAGGTTGGTCTTGTACCTCCACTGTAAGCAGCTAAATGCTCTCAGCAGGTGTCCTCTAGATGTTCTTCACACCATCCTGCTGTGACCCCAGCCAGCGATGTGGTCTACAGCTCAGTTGCCCTGAAGCACAGAGAGGTGAGTTTGGACAATCTGCTCTAACATGAGCTGTGATACATTTAGTCTGTCTGATGCTGCAAACATGTCATTTGTTTCCTTTGACATCATATACAGCCACGATTCCAACGTCACACATGCAGCTCATTTGACTTGAAATTTTTGCCCAATGAAAGTGAACTAAAGAGTTTTCCCTCATTAATCTATCACTCTGGTTCATTTCCGGTTCCTGTAGCAGTAACATTAACACACCAAACTCCCTGAAATGCTAAGGAAGGTGTTAGTACCTCAGAAACCAAACTGATGTTAATGCTTATCTGTTATTCCTCGTCCAGTAGGGGGCAGCGACACAGAGAGGCTCTTCTACATGTGGGGAGCTGCTGCTCAGGATGAGAGCTGTGAGGGACACACAGATACTCCAGTGATGGAAGTAATAAATACCAAATCTTTTTGCGTTATCCTACAAAACATCTGTGTTGTCTTGCAAAACTTTTGCCAAATTTGTGTCTTATTTTTTTGTTCCATTTTCGTTACTTGTCCCATGTGCCCTTAGTAGCTCTGTATGTTTCAGTACTCGCATCTTTTTCTAAGAGAATGTTATACTTTTGCTTATTGACAATATTACTGAAAATGTAGAATACAGACTGTGTGACTCATGTACAATGTTAATAAAAATGCTTTTCATTGCTCCTGCATGCTGCAGTGGTGTCTCAGTGTGTAACACGGACGCCTCATACTGTCAGGGGTTTGGGTTTGAATCCTGCCCCTGGCTGCCAGTGTGCTGTTTATGTCCCTGATTTGGGCCGGTGCTTCCTGGGATGTGCCCCAAGCTGACTGTGACCCCATCCTGGCTAAGAGGGTGAAAGATAGATGTATAATTTTTAGAGATTTAAAACCCATAAAAGGGGGGCAGTGAGGTTAAGGAGAGTCAGGAAGTGAGTGTCAGTCCCCACAGATCTGAGGTCAGTGAGACACACATAAGGCTCCTCTGATGCTCCTCTCCATCCTCTTCTTCACTGATGGGCCTCCAGGTGAGGATCACTTACTCTGGGACAGGCTCTCACTCTCTCTTACTCCACCATGCAGCATTTTCAGATAGACTGACAGACAGTAAGTGAATCATTTCCATGAACTTTTATGTATCTATATTTATATCCTTAATGAGGCCTGATGCCAAATCAAATCATTGTAATATTCAATAATCACATAAAATCTGTATAAGGCCATTCATTGTTTTATTTCTTTAAATATTTGTAATGTTTTCATGTCACAGTGCTTTTGTCATTTCCTGTGTGCTGTGTCTTTCAGAGTTAAGATATCTGGTCTGACTGATTTTAGAATCGGATGGTGTTCCCCGGCCTTGTGCCCTGTGCTGCCTCCGATCAGCTCCATGCTCCCTGTACTGTATTGACCCTGTACTTAATACGAATGTGCAAGTTCGATGGCTGAACTAAAATACATTGAATTGCTTTTGTATGTCATTCATAAGACAAACATCACAGAATAAAATATCTTTACAAATAATGCCTTACTGTTAAAGAGGTCTCACACAGTGACGAGCCCATTCATTCCCACCTGCTCCTGTAGCCCTTCCTAAGATCCAATACCCGTTTTCTTTTCCTGTGTTTTTTCATGTTATTGTGCCAAAATGACAGTCTGTGTCTTTTACAGCATCCCCATGCGTCTGCTAAACACACATGGCCCTTATTCAAGTATTATACAAACCAGGCATCATTACTTGGAGATACTGTGATGTGGAAAGTCCTTATTCAGTTAATTGTTTTCCTCACAGGTGCTGACAGTGTGTCCACAGTGAAATGGGTCAGTGTACAGAGAGGATGATCTGTAACAATCCCATGTTTCTATGGTGACAGATATAAAACTCATGTGAAATTCTGGTGCAGAGGGTATAATGTGAGGTCATGTACTCCCATAGTACACACTGACTCTCCACAGGAGGGTAAAGTGTCCGTCAGAGATGATCCTGACCAGCGAGTCTTCACTGTGACCATCAACAATCTGACAGCTGGGGACTCTGGTTATTACTACTGTTATGTGTAGATCAGTGGAGCTTCAGATTTTGGAGATGAAGTTTACCTGTCAGAATCTGATGGTAAGATGTCTGTATTGCAGACTGTAGCCAATGAGATGCACAATATGTAACATATCATTCAGTCAGAAAGGAAAGACATTAAAAGAAATACTGAAGAAAAAATATTTTAGAAAACACATTTTAATGTTGCAAGATGTTATTTATCTAGAAGAGGTTCCACATTTTATTCAATATGATAAATATGCAGAAGTAACAGTGTCAGTTTAAAAGGGCTAATTTAGGGGGTTAAATATGATAAGTCTGGCAGCTAAAGTCTCTGACAGCCACTCAGGTGGTTTGTAGAATAGTGGAGCTTCAGATGATCAGGTTTACTCCTCAGTCACTGATGGTATGATGCCCGTCATATAAATATGTAGAGGTTTACAGAAGTTTAGGCCAGAAAAGGAGGCATTTGAATGCTAATAATGAAGCTAATTCATTGGCTAGTATTTTAATTAACTGTTTCTCTCAGTATAGTGATACTTAGGGTAACCCAGTGGTTAAAGGAATTCTATCTCATTCTTTAATAGGTTAAAGGAAAAATTAATATAGTTCATAATTAAACATTTTTACTAGGAAGTTCATTGTGAAATAAGAAATAAATAAGCAGATAAGTTCAGGTAGTCTATTTTTTTCAGATATTCATTTGAATTGAAGGAATTCTGGGAGTTGTAGTTAAATGTACATGGGTTTGATGTCAGAATTGCTTAGGCACAGAGAAATGTTTTGATATTTGGAAATTAAATGTATTTTATTTTACTATTTATTTTTTATTATTATTTTTATTATTGTTATTAATAAACTTAAGTTACTGCATATGGAGAGTCTTCACAGCTTTTGAGTTTTAATGGATGTCAAGGTTACAACATACGACTTAAAGTTGGCCATAAATGTAGCAATGCTTGGTTTCTGAGATACAAATTTACTAGAATGTATATGAAATTTTGACATGATTAAAAGCCGGTTGATGATGTAAACTTTAGATGAGTACAATTTGCTAGTCCTGTGAATATAGTGTGTATAGAAAAGAATATAGTGAAGTTTTAACTTAAAGTTTGTTTCTGTAACTGTGTTTATGTAATTATTGAGGTCTGTCCAGAATATATTACTGTATCTACAATCCCAAAATAAATGAATTAAAGTTTCATCAGCATTACATTCAAAAGAACAGGACACAATTATACCTATTTTAAATTTGGCAGTCTTCCAATTCACTGGATAACAATGGTGAAGAATCTTTAAAGTTACCTCCTGCACCCTATTCGTAATAATGAAAGTCCTAGGTAGCATCCAAGTAGATTCCCAATCTATGTCATCAAAGAGATTATTCCAGTAAAATACTGCAGCTGGCTTGGAGACAATATTCCTCTGAATTATAATTCTAATGCATTTGTGGGTCTCTTCTTTGCTCAGAAGAGGACACATGTTGCCTATAATCAGATCCTCAGGAGCTAGATGAGGGAGAATGCAGTTTCTGCCCTTTACAGCTGATGGTAGTAGGGAGACTGAACCATTAGGTATTAGGGGTGTAACGATATACTCAGCCCACGAGACGAGACACGATATTGGGTTCACAAGAACGAGAGGAGATGATAGTTGAACAATATTTTGAGGAAAACTTCAAAGAGGAAATATATTACTGGAAAGTGGCCTTTTATTTGATTCATTTCAAAGACAAAAAAATGCTAAATAATGCAGATGTATGGGGAAACGTGTTAAATAATCACCATCATCATATGTAGTAAAGAATAGAACAAAAATATTTCACCACAAACTCAAATGACATGCTTCTCAACTATAAATTAACTTCTCAATTTAACATAAAATAGAATATAAATAACACAATGTACTTTTTTTTAGTGTTTTCTTCTCCGGTGCAGTTGACGAAAAGGCGCGAAGAGCAGCTATCTTCGGCGCGTGTTGATATAGTTACTATTAGAAGGTGCGCAGTAGAAACTGGAGAGCTGTGTGGAGTACAGTTTAAGAGACCGAGTAAAACAGCCTGAATTTGGTGAAGCCGTGGAAGTCAGCCATTCATCCTGGGATCCGAACACTTTCACAGCCTTTCATAAGCGAACTGACTACGAAGCGCGTTGGAATCACACACTTTATATCCATGGGGAGTTGAGTCCTGCCGTCGGTACCCGGACTGCAGACATGGGTGGTGCGGTGAATTACATACTACTTTGGAATAAAGTACTCGGTTTTATTTAAAGTTGCTCGTGTTGGAGTGAAGAGGCTAATTGTTTTGAGCCACACTGAACGCGAACATCGATCCAGGCCTTCGACGGCTGAGTTTAAGTTCAGATTACTTGCCGGCTGGGACTGGGGAGGGTTTGCGTGTGTGTGTGTGTGTCCACAAATACTGTTGACTGTAATAGTATATAGTTTTGAGCTAATGTTAATCTGTTGTATATTGTAGATTGCTCCTGCATTAGACACTTTTTTTCTTCTATAAAGTTTTACATCTGAAGAAGTGCTTGTCTGAGTGACTGGGATACTAGAGTGGCTAAAACCAAGTGTAGCCCACTTAAAGTGAGCAGGACCAAAAGTGTCATGATTCTCCGTTCCCATAGATGGCACTGTCTTTAATTCGGTTGAGTTATTTTATCGCGATTGGCTGGGTTAAGTCATGTGTCTCTCTGATCGCGGTTTAAAAAAAAAGTTAGAGAAGCTGCTGCAGGTGAAGAGCTGGGAGGTTTATGCACCAGGAGAGAGAAAAAAGGAAAAGCCGTTTTATGTTTAAAAGGCAATTTTAGTTATTGTCATTGGCAAGTGCACCAGAAACCTTTGTGTTGCGTTATCCAGTTTGGATCAAATTTGAGCGATTCTCCGGTGAATGTAACTGAAAGGAAAAAAAAATGCTTATTGCGCACTTACATTAGTCACCGATTAGAAAATGCCATTTTAACAAGCTGCACTATACGTTTTTTTTTTTTTGTTATTTCCGTTATTAAAGCAGTGTATTTTGTGGTGAAAAAAATAAAACCCAATCAGAGATATTTGTGCAATCGATGTTAATCACCTCTGCAAGTTAAAGCACCATTCCCTTTATGAACGTGCAAGCTGTCGTTAATGGAGTGGGACAGTGTATTCCAGAATGTTCCATGCTACAATTTTAAGCTATGAGGCTTATGGCTAATGGGTTTATGTTGCAGCTGCTATTGTAAAGATGTTTGTAAGTTTTTTTTGAATGTCCATGAGGTAGATTAGCATATTAGCTCTGCTAATTTCATCGCCCCCCCCTATGTTTATAAAAAGTATGGTAACATTAATATTGTATTAGAATGAATTCACGGACGATTACGTCACCCACGTATATGGAACTAATCCTTTTACTGTAATATTCTGGGAGATCGTAATTGTGGATTAATTCTGATTGTGTGGAGACTGATCGTACTGAAGATCAATCGTCCATGATTCACCCGGAATGTCATTGAACATGTTATTCTTTGCCGATCCCCCGCAACAGGGCCGGATTTAGCCAGCCCCAGTAGGGGGTGCATGTAAAATATTGGGGGGGGCGAGTGTGAGCTTCTCTAATCATCTATGCAAAGAAAACTATACTAACTATGCTGTCGTCATATCAGTCCCCCTATCCATATCTCTATCTTCTCATTTGATTTGCCTTACAGGTTTTATGTTTGATGCTCTACCCTCTGCATTTACCCAGGCTTGGGACTGGCACAAAAAGGGTGCAATCATTGCACCCTTTTGAGGCTGCATTTGTGTTTTCTTTCTTTTTTTCTTTACATTTATTTTTTGGATTTTTTTTTTTTTTTTTTTTACTTTTTAAATGTGTCTGTCTGTCTGCTTTTGTCTGATTGTCTGTCTGTCTATCTATCTCTCCTTTCATTTTTTTGTCTTTTATTTAATTTATATATTTTTCTATTTCTTTATTTTCTTGTGTATTTTTTGTCGTTTTTATTTCTTAGTTCTGTACACAGCATGGCTTAACAATCATTAAAGCATCAGTCGTCTGCTTTTCTGTGCAAAAAGACTAACAAATGCATCCATATCTAGGCCTGTGGTTATGGCCTTCTCGTGAGCCAGAATAACTAAATTTCTTTTTCTTTCATGTAGCATAGTGCGGCGGAAGGGAGTAAGAACACGAGACAAAGTGGAGAAAGAGCTCTCGCATGATGCAGATGATATTCCAATCACAAGGGCGGTCACATACATGCGATGGAGCTGAGGAAAGGCATTCTTATAACCGTGTAGATATTTGCAAACGGTAGAGAGGTCTACAAACTCTACATTGCCATAATCATCAGTCTTTTTAAATTCTTTTTCCAACATTATTTTTGCTACAAGAATCTCATTGGAAAGTTTGTCACTGTCACTTCCCGCCATTTTTTGCAGAGGACTTAACATGGCAACATCCAGAAAAGAGGGAGATTGAGGTTGAAGGCAATTAACTGCTTTCATGAGATCAAGATTACTTTTGGAGAATCTTGTCTCCATCTCTACAATGGCTATGTCCAAAATGTTGAGAAGAGCTCTCTTCAGAGCCTGGCAAGGAGTCATGGAGTCGTCTGCATGGCCTACAGTGGACATAGTGACACTATCTGTGAGCAGTGAGCTCATTGTTCTCTTTCTTTTAGCACCTGGTGCAGGCATGCTGGTTAATGCCTCGCTCTCCTCATCTCTCATCTGCTTCAAAGCCCGTAGAGATGCACTGACTACTTCTGAAGCACAGCACAGGTCAACAGAATGAGCCTGCAGCATAACATTTGCAGACGTCAACGAACCCAGAACTTTTAGGAGAAATTTTCCTATTTCAAAGAAATTATGCCTCCTTAACATTATCAATAACCCTGATGCTTCTGTACAGATATCAATAGCAGCGGCTCTGTCCTCTGTAACTTCTGACAGGATACTCATAATAGCATCCTGATTCTCCACAAGGCACTTGGTCACATCATGATGGCTTGTCCACCTGATCTCCAACAGTCGTTTAAGGGAGGGAACATTATAGTTCTGTGACACATAATGACGGTGAAAAAATGAGTGCAGTGATCCTGATAGATCAAAAAAGGTTTTTGCACATGGCTCTGCTTGCATTGCATGGACCACTGCCAAGTGCAGCTGGTGGTTATAGCAGTGGATATAAGGAATATCCTTTCCTACCTTCTTTTGCAATAAGGCCTGAACCCCACCCCTGACTCCACTCATGACAGCAGCTCCATCATAGCACTGACTGATAATTTCAGCTGCTCTATAGCCTGAGTCAGAAAGATGCTCAAGAATTTGGGTGGTAATAAATTCAGCATTTAACTGACTGAGGTCAAGCAGACCAATCAGGTGTTCCTCTGGAATGCCTTTAGAGACAAATCTAACCATGACGGACAGATTCTCCACATTGCATCTGTCCCTAGTTCCATCACTTTTAATGCAAAACCCAGCGTAATCTGCGTTGTCATAATTATCTTTGATCTTTTTCAATACCATTTTGGCCAGAGTATCAATAATTTCGTTTTGTATGTTGTGAGAGGTGTATTTTGCATTTAGTGGGATATGTTTGTTTATTTCATTAAATTTGGGGTCCTTTGCTAGTGTGTAGTCAACCATTTTTAAGAACAGTCCTGCAGAGAAATCATCTTCATTTGAGCTCTCCACACTGCCACGAAGTGGAAGTTCATTTACTGCTAGGAACTGAACTACTTCTCCAATTGTTTTTATATAATATCTATTTTTTTCCATTTGTGTTGGCCCTAATAAATTACCAATAGTTTCCCCTGTGGCCTCTCTTTGGGACATTTCAGACCATGCTTTTGCATTTTTTATGTGGCATTGACTTGATGCATGCTTTGTGAGTCCCTTGTTCTTTTCCAATGCCGTTTTCCAATTATTAAATCCTTGTTTTGTAAAAACCAAATCCCAGTCATTGTTCCCGCCAAATTTACGACATGGGAAACAAAAGCACGCATCAAGCTTTGCTGAATATTCGAGCCATGGTCTCCCGCGATACCAGCCTGGGCAGAATGAGCGTGCATTTTTACCAAAATTACGCTTGGGGAAAACAAGAGCTATGGGTTGTGACGGTGCTATGGTGTTCAAGCCTATGTCTACATCATCCGCAGTGGCCACTGGACTGCGAACGGTGGGGGCAGCGGGGGCTGTGGTGCTTGTGCAGCTAGAAAAACTTGTACTGGTACTGGACCGGGCACAATGGTTTGTGGCGAGTCCACAAGCAGTACTACCCGATGAGCCGGGACCGGGTAATGATTCTGTCTCCACTGCTGCTAAATCCGTAGCACTGCTGCTGGCAGCTCCACTGCTACTGCTAGGTTTAGCTTTAGCAACCAGAAATCTGTGCATTGTCGACTCGTTACTTGATTCACTTCAACAAATTGTAAATGAGTGAGGAGAAAGAGAGAGAAGATAGAGAAGAAGAACAGAGTTATAGTAATTAAATAATTCCGGTGAGAGACCGCGAAAGAAAAGATTTAGAACAATGTCTTTTTTTTTGAGTTTTGAGCTCTGTCGTGCCGTGACTGTGAGCAAGTGAGACGAGCAAGTGAGACGAGCAAGTGAGACGAGCAAGCAAATGAAGTGAGTAGCCACTCCCTCCCTACATCTACCAATCAGTAGCTAGTTTGAAAGCGAGCAGAGAGCGCTCTGACCCTTTTACTTAAAGTTTTTATGAAATTCGGAATTTTGCATGCCTTCACGTTTGGGGGGGCAGTCACAGCATTTAGGGGGGCATTGCCCCACCTTGCCCATGCCTATGTCCGGGCCCGCCCCGCAAACCCTGTCCTGCCATAAAAAAAACTTGGGCTCATAAAAGAAGCCAGGATGTTTGTCTTGGTTTCCGGGAGACAGGAGGGGTTGGTATACGGCACCTTAAAATTGCCTCCCGGGGGGGGGGGGGGGGGGGGGGGGTAGAATAGGAAAGCACGACACCAGGACGCATATTTTATTATCACAAGCAGCAACACTCGGACAAAGGGGGGAAGGGGTGAGCCTGGCCAGCTCGTCCCCTGCCCACACGCAGCACCCAATTTAGTATAAAGGATGGGAAAAACTCTACTGACCGGAGCTCAGCCGTGGGATAGAGCGCTCATCGCCCGGCATTTCTCGGAACTCACGTGTTGGTCTCCTGCCAGGACTGAAAAGGGCTCCCCAGTCCGTGTGTGAAGGTGGGTGACGATGGCACGTCCGAGTGTAAATAGTTTAGCAGCTGCTTTTGCTTTCGATTGATTAAGGGGATGAATTATCACCGCTTGTGATAATAGTTCGCCTTACCTATATTTTTATTGTTGCTTCCTATATATATATATTCGTATGTTTTATACTATTCTATATCTTTGGTGGTATAAGGTTATCTTGCATTGTTTTTAATTGATATTGATTTTAATGCAAGGTTGTCTTGTATCACTTGTATTAAAGTGTTTTTTTGAGTGAACCTAAGCGTGCCTGTTTGTTCCTTCGAGAGCCCTATATCCCTCTCTCATCCATTTTAAGACACACGCCCACACCACCATGCTGTTGATTCTTTAGTTCGCCGAAGATTGAATCGTCACCGATGTGTGCGATGTCTCGGTTTCACATAGAATGAAAAACCACTCAAGTGTACCTTTTCTGTGTCTTCCTTTGAATTTAACCATGTCTCTGTCAAGCAGATGATATCAGCTTCCATATACCATCCATCATACTTTACTTCATTCAGGTGACATGCGAGTCTGTGAAAAAGGTGAGGGCTGGGCAGGCCCCGCCTCGTTAAGGGGATGTAAACACCCCGGCGTGCAGATGGGGAGAAACAAGGCACAGATGCAGGAGTCTTCTAAAAAAAAAAAGGTAACTTTATTTTTCAATGCCTTTCCAGCCTCACATCAAACTGTTGCCCCCACTATTGGCATTCCCACAATCATTACAGGCCACATAGCGAAAAGAAAAAGAACACCCTTTACTCTAACCCCCTTTCTTTATATACTGCTTCCCAATAGGTTAATTGGGACAGCCTAACTACAGGGGGGAAACAGATTTGAGTGTCATATGCTGACAACTTACAACACATACGTTTAACACCAAACATAACAGAATAGCTGGCCATTAGTGACTACATTCCCCGGATCTTCCAAACAGTACATCAAACATTGCCCAACAAAACAATAACAGACGTAACATCACTCATCCACCCCCCTCCTGTGCCAAACCATCCCCTTCCCCCGTTCCACTATTGGCAAAGGAACCTTCCCAGTGCGGCGCGCGCTTCCGCAGGGAACCAGTATGCCGAGGGACCAGAGAAAGCAGCAACCGGTATGGAAGCTGGTGAGAGTTGTCTGCATGTTCACATATATTTCTAAATTTGCTATGGCCAGTGGACGAAGCTTGAACAGTGGGTACCTCACTGTTCAAAGATGTTGCCATAAATAAATACATGACTGAGCTAAGCAGTAAACGGAGGTGTGGAATTTTACTGTTCTGTGAGCAAGGGATGATGGGAAATGTAGTCTGCCAATTTAATGCGCTACCATATGTAGGCCACCATTACTCCCCCCAAACAGAGTACCGGACGCATTTACACCCAAACACTAATACCAACCAAATTCAAAAAGTGACCCCTTCACTTTTTACAGAGTCCTTGAACATTGTGGAGCAGAATTCTGCATAATGATGCCAGTTCCGTGACAAGTTCAATAAATGCAGGCATGCTTTGCATTGCACTCTATGTCCTGTTTTGCATATATAACACTTTCCTTGAAGTCTTCTATTATGAGGCATTCCAGAGAAGTCACACGGCTTAATGCTACGTATGCTTGTCCAGCTGCAAATTTATTCAGCCATATCCACTGTCAGACCTTGTACTTTGTGTACTGTGCAAGCCCAAGCTAATTTCAATGGAATCCGACGCTGTGCTGCACCACTGTTTCCCACTCTCTCCTTCTCTGGTTTGATTTGTGTCGCTCTGTCCATCCCTTTGATTAAGCATGGCTTCTTTGCTCGGAGTGACTTACCAGCTGCTTCATTGTCAGACGTGACATATATTTCAGATGGGAAGTCATCCTCAGTACCAAAGCGCACCTCACTTACCGTTCCAAAAGCACCATTTACCAGGCCGTCTGAAACGTCGATGTTTTTCAGCAGCATTACCCGTGCATTAACGCCTACGTGAAGTGTTTCTGGGAGACAAGTCTTGCAAGCTTCTGCATGATGTCCAGCTTTCCTTTGCAGTCGGCCAGTTGCAGCAACCCTTTCAAAGTCCTGAGCGTGAATGATGACAGGGTCTGAGCATACTTTCCGCAGCATGCGATAGTTATGCAGATCGGCTTCATCATTAGTCGCATACATATGGAGAGAAGTACTGTCTTCGCCTTTACCTGTCACACACCGTTTCAGCATAGCAATGTCTTCCTCTAGCATTGCATCACCCCTTTTACATTTCCTTAGCCGATTCAGCAACTGCACAAACGCCATATCATTCTGTCTCATGATGTCTGTCAGCTCCACTGAAGCAAAATGATTCTGCCACAGATTGACACCTTTAGTCTCAGTATACAAAGGTTTCCCTTTCACAGGACGAAGCTGGTAGAAGTCTCCAACGGCAACTATTGAGACATTACCAAAAGCAGAATAATCTCCAGTTTGCTTGGTTTGTCTCAATCTGCCATAAATATACGAAAGCAGTTTGTGATCGACCACTGAAATTTCATCTATAATCAATATCTGCAGGCTTCCCAGTTCAGCTCTCAATGAATTTATTTTCTCATCTCCAAGTGGTTGATAAGGCAGCTTCACATCTGTTGCAATGTGGAAACAGGCGTGTATCGTCACTGCGTTGATGTTGTAGGCACTAAGCCCTGTCGGAGCAATCAGTAGCATGTGTCTCTCATCCGGGTTATCCGACAACTTTGACAAGATACGAGATGCCTCATAGTGTACTGCTTTGATTAAGACAGACTTGCCCACACCTCCAGGTCCAGATATGAATACATGAAATGGTTCTGGATTTTCACCACGTGTCTTCTGTAAACACCAGCTTCGTATTTTATAAAAGATCTCAGACTGCTTCTTGTTCAGTTAGCAAAGCAAAGCCAGCGCTTCCTGTCTTGACATACCACAAGGATTGTACTGGAACATGTATTCTGGGGCTTTACTTATTTTCTCTCTAAACTGTTCAATCACATGGGCAATTTATTTTCTTTTATCCTTCTCTTTAGTCCGTTTTTCAATATTTCTGCTTTTTACTGAGGTGGCATAACGCGTGTCCATTTTGTATCTATTAATGCTGCTTTGCTTCCGGGCTGCTTGGTACACTGGATTAGAATGGTAGGCTTCCAATTTCTGTTTCTGCACAGCTTCTCTGTGACTTTCATTTGTGGCATGCTTACAGGCCATAAACTCTTTCACGTTCCCTGTGTTCAATGTCTACGGCATATTTATTCACGCTTGACATGTTCCCTGTGTTCAATGTCTACGGCATATTTATTCACGCTTGACACGTTCCCTGTGTTCAATGTCTACGGCATATTTATTCACGCTTTCCTGCATCACACATTGCCTATGCTCAGCGTCTGTGGCGTACTTACTCACGCTTAATCGCGTCACACGTTTGCGGTGCTCCACGTCTGTGGCATACTTACAGATGCTTGACTGCTTCACGTGATCTCTGTACACTTCATTCTCACGGTGGCGCTTTGAGCTTCTCTCAAGTTGTTCCTCCCTGTACACCTTACTTACTTCATACCGTCTTTTCTGTCGTTCCAGTCTCCGACGACACGATGAAGGCACACCAGAAGTGGCAATCTGAGAGCATGTCGCAGCACAACCGTCAGCATCACGCCTTTTCACACTAGTTACAGCCTCATAATGTGACTCATTACAATGTTTCAGGTATATACCTGCCTGATCACTATCAGAACCAAGATATGTGGCGTACTTTAACCATTTATCATCAGAGTATGTGAAAATATGCACACCAAGCAGATCAGCAGCAGCTTGAATCTCTACCTCAGATGCCCAAGTACCAACATACTTCATCCGTGACACGGCGATATACTGAGTGACAGAAGAGTGACCTTCTCTCAGACAAGCGGCATACCTGGATTCATTTTTTAGTATGTGGGCAACAATAGCACATCTAATTTTCCTGTGTTCTCTCTCACTTCCAGTTATAGCAAAGGCCACAGACCTGAAAAAGCAGTTACCATCACCAGTGATAGGCATCGTTCTGCAAGGATCATCCATTGGAAACTCTGCAGTCACGTCTACATGACCATGCTCGACATACACCACACCTAGTTTACAGGAAAGGCGTCTCTGCTGCTGCGTTGTCAAAGGACAGAAGTAAAACCACTCACTGCGTAGCTCACTGATAAAGACCACATCACCTTCCTTGCTGGCACAGACATCATCCTAACGTGCTTCATCTGTCACATTCAGCCTTACCGTACCATATCCAGTCTCTGGAAGATTGGTCAACTGGTCGAGTCTGGTGACCGATGAGGAGTTACCTTCTGAATGCTGCTGCAGGATGCTTTCAGTGGATACACTCACACTTACAGCTGTAATCTCAAACTGCTCCCCCATTGCACCTAAAGACAGGCCCAGGATAGCAATGTGGTTCAACAAAGATTCTAGGCTAGAGTGGTAAGCCAGTATGCTTCTGCCCGATGCTTCGCTTGCGCCATCTTCCCTTCGGGAATGTGAGTCAATCACCACATACCATGACCCTTGCTTAATTATAGCACAGGTATTGACTTTTAGAGTGAAGAGACATGCATTATACTGTAAGAATACTTTTCTTACCGCTTCATCAGCTGACATAAGTACATCACGCATATCTCCGTATTCGCTCACACCAAACAAGCCAACAAACATGTCATCGTGGTAGTTTATTTCAAATCTATCACCATTCAACGTGTACTCTGTTGGTAGATCTCTGACAAACAGATACCCAGAAGCATCTTGAATTCTCCCAGCGTCTCTGATGGTACTGTAGAGGTCGTCTCCATTCAGCAAGACTTGATCAATGTCTGTGACTGACCAGCTTAAGATGTTCTTTACCTTACACGTTAGTATGGCAATCAAACTATTAGCGACACATTGCTTGTTACTGTTGACTCCAAATCGTGGGTGTCCTTGATGGAAGGAGCCTCTCACTGTAGGTGCCTGAGGAAAATGAGGGGATACAGGTATAGTTACAGGGTTCACATGCTGTTGCTGATCCAGGGTTGGGTTAGGGTTTGGCTGCACCAGGGTGCTTTTTTTGCTTTTTGTGCTTTTTTCCTTTTCAGTTCAGGTTGAGGTTCAGTATTCAAGTATTTGGGGTCAGCTATTGCAGCCTTTCTTTTATGAGGGGGCTGCGGTACCTCGTCTGTCCGCGCCTTTCCTTCCTCGTGAGAAGGACAAGACATACAAAACTTGTCAACGGTCCTACAAATGGCACCCAGGGCGGGAACCCGGTGGTCATAGCTCATCAGCAATGTTGCAGTCATCACCATTTTGGCATTCCGGTAGGGGGGAAATGGGTTAACCCCGTCATCAGTCACAGCCATGACAGACACAGGCCGCGGCTGTGCGGCCTGGTCAGGCTGTTGGTTGTGGCTCGTCCGCCGAGTCGCAGTCATCACCATTTTGGGTCGGGGAAATGGGTTAACCCCGTCAGTCTCAGCCACAACATCACTACCAGTAGCTCGACGCCTATCCATTAGCCTCTTCTTTGCTGCTGCTGCTGAACGCCGGGAAGCCTTAGTGCGAGGCATCTGCAAATGAACAGGGGGGAGAGATAAGAAAAGAAAAAATACAAGGCACACATCCTTCCAAATTTACTGTGCAGTCATATCCACATATATGCATTTGACAATGTGTTTTGTCAGGAGCCGTTCCAATGGTGGTTTTCTGTGAGAGTGTACACCAACATCATTCTGCCCTGTTACATATGTTAGATATTGAAGTGTCCAGGCATTAAAGCACAATTTACAATGAATTTCAAATTTTAGAAACCTTTATACTCCTTATACTATAATACATCTGTGTCACATGACTTGATTTTTAAAAACAGAGAACTCTACAACTTGCCTGTTAAGTCACACTGCCAACCATCCATATTATACACATCAACATTTTTGCCTCAACACTAAATGACCAAAATCTTTGTCGCACGTATGCCGATTTGTCCTGTCACTAACAGAATTTATTGAAAGACCTACAGATTCCTCATCCCACTGATACAAATATACTCTGGCTGCTTAATATGAGTATCATGGCCATTTCTCATATTGTGCGACAGGTTCTCTGTCACTGCACAGCCAATGTGCAACACGCAATGGCACAAATGTTTCGTGTTAAGCAGTAACATAAGTACCCATAGAATACTACGTTTCTAGTGCTATAGCAAACCTATGCAGTAAAATAGTATGACATGAGCAAGCAATGCAGGGTTCTGCAAGTGCACAAAGCATACTGCCTATCACTTTGTCTTCTCAAGCGTGTTAGTCCGCCAGAAATCTGCAGAGGAAAAATGACACAGAACTTTCTTTGTGTCAACATTTCCCAGCACTTATCTTTGTTGAAAACATAAACTTGATGTCTTTTAAGGTCATCCAAGCCGATTATCACCAATTATGTTTTAATTTAGAGTAAAGACATTGGGTTCAAGATATTTACCTTTGACGTGACAGCTCTTCAAAGTCTACAAAAAGACAACATGCATCAGTGAATGACTGGTATGCATTTATTGTACAAGCCTTTCGTTAGTACATGCAGGAGTGTGCTAAACTTCCCATACACATACAAAAACATTTCCCACTGTACCAATCGCAGTCGTGTGGTTGGTATGAAGTTTATTTCTTATAGACTTGCATAACTAGCAAAAAAAAAAAAAGGATATATAAGGTTCTTACTTTAAGATCTAGCCACAGCAGTCAAATTGACAAAAGTACAGTGTACAAACATGGCTGGGACGTTATGCAGCCTCACATAGATTTGTTTCATACCAGTTAGGGCTATACAAGATTGGGGAAAGAAAAGTCACGTTGCAATACTTCTTCCTGTGATATACTGTACACCGTATTTTGCGGACCATAAAACGCACCTAGTTTTAAAGGAGGGAAATGGAAAAAAAAGATTCTAATCCAAATAGCGTCCTAAAATATTTTGTCAAGCATCCTTGCCTGGCCACACCCCCCCCCCCCTTTTATGGCGCTAATGGGAAGGTATCTGGATCGTGTTTCACCACTGCGTTTTTCAGCAAATTGCCATGCCAATGCGATTTGAATCGGTGCTAATGCCGCTATTTAGAATGGGAATAGCGATCTTCGTGTGACAGTGGTACTACACACCCATGATGCAGGTAAAACAAAGTAAGGTGACATGGTGTGATTTTTTGCCAATTTTGCAATTTAAAACTTTAATACTTCCGACAATGGGTGTTTTGAAAAGACAAATTACGAATATAGCCAGCATTTGTTTCCAGCGAGATAAAAACTGAAATAGATGCGAAAAGTACACTGCGTCGCCGACAGTGCACTCGACCCCAGAGGGTTAAAGGATGTGAGCAGAACAATATTCAGAACATAAGACGCAGTGGCCTTTTCTCTGCACTTTTGGGGGAGAAAAAGTGCGTCTTATGGTCCGAATATTGGTCCGAAAAATACGGCATATATTGCAATTTTAGGATTTTCAAAAATCTAATTAGTTCAAATCGGTCTATTGCCATAATTAATCATTCTATTAAGAATTAGCTGATTTTTCCCAAATATAGTGGTGATCAGTACCTAACAGAGCATGAGTATTTCACCAAGGAAGCTTATCACATATGGTAGCTAACATGACAAAATGTGAAAAAGTGACAAAATAGAACAAACAGAACATTTTATTGTCCGATTGAACCTTTTCCATAGCCACAGTGAACGTAAGGGTCTATCCATTTCAAAACATCACTCTTTCGGGCCTCGTCGTCATGGATTTTATCAAAACTTGGCGTGGTGATTTGGTCACATAAGTAACTCATGAAACAAATTGGGCTTGTCTTGGATCAATATTGAGAGGGAGATTTAAGCAGACAGAGTTAATTTTCCAGGGGGGGGGACTATGACTGACAGCTATATTTACCTTAATGTAAGCTGCACAGAAATGTATTTCAAAATTGATTTTTTTTACTAAAGGTAGCTCATAATGCCATGAACATCTCCAGAAAATTTGCTCTTTGATTTTTAAGGTGTTACAAGGATATCTTGACATATGTGGCGTCACTTGGCTTCATATCACTAATGGGCCTTTTTAATGGCAGCCAAACTAAAACAAAATAGTACAGCAAGCACAGGCATAAGTAATTATTACATAATGATTATTCATAATCTGGACAATAGCATTAAAACAATATGAGGACCATTTCCGTGCAGATTACATTAAGATAAAGCCCGTCAAAGTCATACCATCCCACCTGGAAAAAAGGTAAAACTGTTTGCTTAAATCTCCCTCCCTCTGATCTAAGACACGCCTAATTTCAGTTTCATGAGTTACTCATCTGACCAAATCAGCATGCCAAGTTTCATTACAATCCATGACGAGGAGGTCCAAGTCTGACGATTTGACATGGAATGACCCATAACGTAAACAAAATACAACTTAAAAATACAAACTTAAAAATCATCACCAACAAATGACCATTGTTCCACACAGCAAAATTAACTTTTCCATATGTTGATTTTGGAAAACAAGCAACCGGTACGTCTCACATGAACAATTCGGAAGTTTAGCATGCTAATTCCGGTGTTGTGCCGAATTCTGCACTAGAGTTGTGACGTTCGCGAACGAACCGATTCTTTTGAACGGCTCATAAACATGAACGATGGGAGCCGAGTCGCGGCTGGGGGGAGCCGTTCTTTCTGTCGTTCTTTTTTTCCTATGCGTGTTTCACACAGATGCACACAAATTAGCTCCGCGAGACAGAACAGTTATAGAGGGAGGGGCGCACCCAGCGCAGGGGTGCTACTGCCTAACAGCATGATGATAGTTGTGCACGCATCCTTCACGTGAGTACTCCAGTGGAAAAAAAACCTGCGTGCCTCTGTCATTGGGTATAGGAGCGGAGCCATGACTTGTGCACGCTGCCGTGATAACAATGTTCTTGTGTGGAAGTGTTTGTAGTAAAAGCTGTTTTGCACAGAAATTCATTGCAGCCGGCTTTGTTTTTGTTAGTTTGTGTTTATTTGTGAGTAGGTATTGTATGAATAACATAAGTCAACGTAGCTTTACACATACACACACTTTGTACTAAAGGTAAATCCAAAATAGTGATGTCACTGTCTAAGCAGAGGGATGTTGTGCAGCCCTATGGAATATAGTCCACACATGACAAATGAGGTAATAATCAATATTTCAGAATAATTCAAACTCAGATATTGGTGTGTGATATCTGAGTGTTAATTATTTAACTACAAATCTCACCTCATCATTCCTCCCAGTGATTATTTCCAGGATAAACTGAGATACCCCCAAGCTGGCTTCTTAAAACTGACTAAATATTTAAAAAGAGCCAAAAGAGCCGTTCTTTTGAACGGCTCTTTGAAAGGAACGGATCGCCAAGATCCGGATCCCCTCAAAGAGCCATAAATCCCATCACTATTCTGCACCCCTGCCGTGAAATGCACCCCCTGTCGGGAGCGCGCACCGCTCTTTTCTTCCATTCGAAGTGGGAAAATACGCAGTTCCGTCAATCTAAATATGCAACAGAAATATTAAATTGCGTTTGCACATTTAGAAAACAAATGTCCCACTTCACGAAGGCTGCATTTCACCCATATAAAACTGATAAACTGTGACATGTAAACGATGAGCTCCGAACGAGAACGCAAGTGATTTATTTTTCTCGTCATCAGTTTACTAGTTTGAGAACAAGGAAGTAATTCGCTTTAAGAATCAAAGCAAATTACACAATATTATTCCCTATACATATCTAGTAATTATCTTTTTCCATAATGAAGAGAGTGTTCTGGTACAGTGATCCGAAATACTTAAACGAAAAAGATATTTATCTTTATGACGGCTATCCTGGCAGGAAGTTCATTTCCATTCTCCCCTTTGATTCTATCACGAAATGCTGCTAGCAAGCGACATATTTAAAGAAATAGATAATTACGGAATGTAACAACTTGCCATGTATGTTTTGGTACCAAGTTTGCATCATGATTTGTAGTTAAAATTACAGTTTGAACGCCAATGATCTTGAATGCCAAAAAATGAATATGTTGTCTCATGGCAACACATATAATGCACTGTACTTACACAGATTATGAAACAGACCTTGCTGATGTCAAGTGGGCATAAAATGGGATATAATGTAGGAACTTAACTTAATGTTCTAGTTGTAATTATTCATTTAATCATTAAAGTTTTCCTATAGATATCATCTGAGATTCTATAGGCAAATTATTTGTGAAGGCATAGAAACTTTAATAATACAATTAACAATTCGAACAATGACTACAAACTAAAGGCTTAACATCAAAAACGAACTTATTATGGATGATAATAATAATATTAGAAAACAAACAAGTAAGGCAATATGATTAAAATAAAAGCAATAAGCAAATAAATAAGTAAAATTAGTCACATTGTCAAATAAATAAATAAATAATCCTACATGAAACACAAAACTAATAAACTGATAATTCCTTAGGTGCATGCTGGACAAATATAGTCCTGATCAACAGGAGGATTCTGCACGCAGTCATGGTGGTACCATCTGCTGCAAACATCACAGCAGATCTACAGGGAAGGGAGAGTGTTTCCAATGTAGTATAGTTTACACTTTTCACATTTAATATTCATAGCAATTAATGTAATCATAATATGAAATTCAGGGAAGATTGCTGTCTACATATAATAACAGTTGATGTCCTAAAACATCAGTATATAGAAAAATCAGATGAGCAGACTAAAGATGACAGGCTGTTGATATAATTGCTCAACTTAATGGCTGTAAACATTTTGCAAACACCAATACCAGCTGGTTCACTATCTGCCCTCATATCCTCACTGACTATCTGACAGGTAAATACTCTCTCAGTGACTCTTGTTGGAGTCAGTGTCCAGTGTTTCATCAAATTACTTGTGCAGGTTACAGCTGGAAACTCACTTGCACTCACTTGAGAAATAGTGAATTTCTTATCTGTGTTATCTAGCAAAACACCCTTTTCATCCAAACAGCAGCCTGATTGATCAAGTTAAATCCATTTGCCTGTACATTTTTGACTGAAATACAAAGTTTCTCTCCAAAAGAGAAAAAAACAATAAAAATAATTGATTCAGCAAATCTAGGAGGAAGGAGCATGGTGAGATGCTTTATAAATGCCCAGATCCACTCAGTATTGCTTATGGTTTAAAAAGGCAGCCACCAACTTGATAAATGTATACACCATTACACAAAACAGAAGCAGAAATTTGCTAATAATAATGACAAACACTAGACACCTATGTCAAGTTAGCGCTCTGCTCCTAGAGCTAGAACCAGCAGCTACTATGACCCCTGAATACTCAATCCACATCCATGAAAAGAAAAGCAATACCTTTTGTATTACAATATTATTATCAAAGAAATGAATCTTATAAGTACGCTTATCACTAATGTATTGCAATATTGTAGAAATTACCCATAGTTTGCCAGACTCCTTCAACCCACAAAAATGGCAGAGGTTGCTGAGACTGTCTGTAAAGAAAGCAAACACTTCAGTTTAGTAAATACATCAATAACATATACAAACAAATGTGGTGTAAGGTTAAACATCCTGTACATTACAGGTACGGGGTTTTATACTGTCCTTTTAATAAGGAACACAGTTCAGAAGAAGAGTCACACTGATCACATACCAGATTCTCGGATGAGAGTCATGGCAATAACCAGCCTCAGCTTCTCAACTGCCTTTTGGTCAGTACTAATATTAATGTCCTCCCCTTTGAAAATGCTCTCAGCAAACTGAAAAAGATTTTATTCAAATCAGACTTTCAGGACAAGATCTAGTGTTTTAGTACACAAACACTTAAGAACATAAGAACTATACAAACGAGAGGAGGCCATTCGGCCCATCAAGCTCGCTTGGGGAGAACTTAACTAATAGCTCAGAGTCGTTAAAATCTTATCTAGCTCTGATTTAAAGGAACCCAAGGATTCAGCTTGCACTACATTATCAGGAAGGCTATTCCATACTCTGACTACACGCTGTGTAAAGAAGTGCTTCCTTAAATCCAGCTTGAAATGTTCTCCCGTTTTTTTTTCTGACACAGGACTCCAAAGTCAAGTACCATTTTCATTTCAGTACAAAGTGCCCATGGAAACAACTATTCAATACTTACTTTCAAAGCCAAGACTCCACAGGATGTGCTGCCTTTCTGAAGTTTGTGAGGGAGGGTACTGCAGGTCCACCTAGGTCCACCTTTGCTTAGCAGGAATGCCCTTGAATACCAAATTTCAGTCGATATTATCATATGTTCATACATGAATAATAATTATTATTATTATTATGGAGAAAATGTTACAGCAGAAAGTACCTTGTCGATTCTAAGCATTTCCTCAATTTAATTGGAGATCCTCCCAAAGGATCCAAATAAAGGGACCGTTTCTCATGTGGGTACATTACCTGCGTAAGAAACACCAAGAATGCTGCTTTATTTTATACCTAAGTAACACTTTTCAACCCAAACAAATTTTATTAAGTTATATATGTACTAAACACATGTAACAGTGACTCAGTGAACAGTGAATTTTGAAGGCAATCACATCAGGAAGATTCTGATGGTATCAAGCAATCCTTGAACATTTGAAAGAGTTTTGGTAAAACGTATAACGCCCAGGTGAAGGGAGAGAAAGCAAAGGCTACAGAATGTACCGTCCTCTACAGAATTTCAGAAGCACATATTCCTACTGCTATAAACATCTCATCTCCATTTTCCAACGTTTCTAAAGAGAGTTTAACAGTTGAATGACGTTTATCTGAGGTTTAAACAGTATCTAAAACCTTCGATGGGTCATGAGCAACTCACTGTTAACATCCAGTGTTGATTGTCATTGATGATGCCTACAATTATATTAAAATCCATGGGACTGATCTGAAAAACGTATAAACAAAGTACTTAACATTAGAAAATTTGAATAGTAAAAATGTACCTACAATACAATAAATTGTACACAGCAATCCAACTACAAACCTTTAGCCGTGATCCTTTACCCATCCAGATGTTACTCATTGTATAGCTGTCAATCAAAGTGGCACAGTCTGCATTTCTGCTGTTGTACTTTCTCACCAAAACTGTTAAATAACCATTGATGACCTGTGAAATATTAAAGTCACAATATTAAACTTTATGTTCGATACACCCCATCTCTATAAAGCAATTCTATACATTTAAAGCAAATATTTACCGGTAGATATGAAAACCATAACAATTCAGTAAATCTACATCAAATTTTTAGTTGTCTATTTACATTATTTGGAGTTTTCATTTTTGAGAAGTGATATTTAAATAACTTTATTAGTGATGAGAATTACAGCATATATGTCATTTATGAAAGGTCAATTATTTTCAGGTTCATGGTCATATTAGAAATGACATTTGAAATACTAGATATAATGTCCAAATTGTGCTCATTTTTAACCTGTCGGTTTATTATTAATAATGTAAAATATAATTTTTATGCTTCTATCTTCATCTTCTGTTTAAGTTGTATAGGCATCACCTTCAAGTAGAGAGAATAAGGAGACAGATAAAGAACAAAAAAATTGTTTCAAATGTATCACTACCAATGCTGGCGAGTGCGTAAATGTTCCCTCTGCCCTCTTATGCTGCATAATTAGTAAAAATACTTCTTATATGAGTCAGGGGTGGAGAACTCTGGTCCTTGAGTGCAGCCCATTTTGCTGATTTCCCAGCTCTGATACATCTAATTAGGTAAGATTGGTTAGTAACTGGTGAGTTGAATCAGGTGTGTCTGAGCAAAGAAGCCTACAATGCATGTAGGAATCTGGCCTCCAGGTTTTTCAGGAGTTGACCACCCCTGACATAAAAACAAATTATATTACTTATGGCACTAATACAGTATTTGTATGGGAACCAAATGAAGTCTAACTTTTTCACAGAATTATATGAACTGGTGTACAGAGTGCAGGTATTTCGCAGAAAAAAAAAATATATTGATAATATGCCCACCATAAATAGGCAGTCGAGAAAAAAAATGTGTATGATATGAAAATACTTTCAAGATTATATATATATATATATATATATGGAATCTTTCAATTGCATCATTTTGACTGTGATACACTAGACCTGTCACGCTCGGCTGCGATCGCGCCGTTTAAAAGCGGGCGATCGCTCGGGCAGGCGGGCAAAGAGCAGGCGGACAGGCGTATACGGGCAAAACAAGGGGTTTAATCGGGAACTGGGGATCAGGAGACATGAAACGCCAACTAACATCAATGACAGACAAGGCAAACAGGTAAGACCAGGACTTAAATAAGACAGGACCAAGCAAAGTAAATGGACAAAGCTGGAGACGATCAGGGAAGCACACGTGGGTAATCAGGGGGCGTGGCACACACGAGGAACGGACGGAGCGGGCGTCACAAGACCTATTCAGGAACAATAGAAAAATAAAACAACAAATACCTCACTCTCAAGCTCCTGATTGGGACGGATTCGTCCAATGTCCCAATAAAACAATTTTTACAGTCCAATCCTTGACAGCAGAACATAGACATCGTTCCTTGTCCAGGCATCATGCACATCTGCAAAAAAAAAAAGTGTATAAATCTCCTAATTACTTTAAATGAATATAAATCTTGAAAACAAGCTAGACATAACATTTATACAAATGTTTATTTGCATTGCATTTTAGAGAAACTAAAATGTACATTTCTCAATTGAATCCTTTGGCCACAGGCGCGGCCGGAGGTGAGGCCAAAGGCGAGGCCGGAGGTGAGGCCACACGCGCGGCCGGAGGTGAGGCCACACGCGCGGCCGGAGGTGAGGCCACACGCGCGGCCGGAGGTGAGGCCACACGCGCGGCCGGTGGTGAGGCAAAAGTGGCAGATGAGGATGGACCTGATAGCCCTTGAACTGTAGTCAAGTCAAGAGAGGCTGCATGAAATGGAGCAGAGATTTGGCTTGCTGGTGTGGGGGACAGACCTTTTATGTCAATCTTGTGAGGGATACGAGGTGTCTCCTCTTTGGCCAGTTTTAGATGATCCATATTAACTTTATGGAAAACGGCACCCTTCTCCCCCAGCAGACTGACATTCTTGCCTTGTATTTCTGTAATGATATAAGGTCCTAGAAAGTTGGCATCCAGCTTGCCACCTTTCCTCTGCTGGCTCCTTATATTCTGCCTCCACAGTCGGTCACCAACTTTGAAATGGTACCTTTGTGCACCAGACTTCAGCCTCTTCGCAGAATCTTGTGCCTTTTTAATATTTTCATGGATGGCATTTTTTAACTCATCCAGTCGTCTCACTCCCTCTGCCACTATCTCCTCACCAATACTTTGCTCCACTGCATTGTCCACCTATAAACCAAATAGTTGTGACAGTTTGGGTTGTTATTTAATAATTGACTTTGCATATATAGACAGTCTCAGAACACATCAGCTGAGCTATGTGACAAATAATTAATTATAATGAATTGAAAATGTATTAACATTTATAGCCTAACCTGGTATTGTTCTGGCACCTCAGAAGGGTAGCGGGCCTCCAAACATGAGGAAGTACAGTGAGAATTTAGTTGTGATTTGATTTTTTGTGCGCAATCCAAACATAATTGCATCCAGATATACGTCCCACGTATCTGGTCTCTCACCCACTAATTTGCTTAGAGTTCTGAAAAAGTATTTGGCAAAAGCAGAAAGAGTATTTGTTAAATCAAAAGCAAAAAATATCAGCTAATGTTTGAAACCAATGCTTCCTGAAAATATTTTGGAATACCTTAATAATGACAATTCACGTTACTCATAAACAACACTTGAAGTCACAAAGGTAAAAACTAGTAAGATGCATTTTCCCAACCATTGGATAGTCCCATTCATCCGCTCCACCAAGCCATTGGTTTGCGGATGATAAGGAGAGCATAAACTTCGTTCAATTGAAAGGTTTGTGCAGACTCGCTTGTTGATCTGTTAATAAAGATTAATATGTAATAAAGCTAAAAAAGTGTACAGACAGTATAATAAGGAATATGTTTGCAATTTAAGTATCATATTCTCTGTCCATTAAAGTCACTTATTTGATCAATCCAATTTACCGCATTGACGAATTCCCTTCCTTGGTCAGTCAGGATTCTTTTTGGAGCCCCAAACTGATAAACGAATTTCAAAATGCATGTGGTGACTTCCTCTGCACATTTGCATTTTAGCGGGTAGGCTTGTGACCACTTGGTAAAATAATCCACAAGGACACATATATATTTATGGTCCTGTTTTGATGTCACCAATTGCCCTATCAGGTCCATCCCAACCAGCTCAAATGGTTCCATGACCTTAAAAAGAAGAGTAAAATTATATAACAAATAACGGAATGCGATTATTGTCTGTGGTGGTGGAATGCTTGGTTATGTTCACAAATGTCAGTAGTTAAACACCGGCTGTATCCTAACTTTACCATCATGTTGTTCCGGGTGCTAGTAAAATCAGATGGAAATTTTATGTCATATATGATGACGTGAGGCTCTCAGATTATAGTTCATTATAGTTTCTCTGACACATCTAGTGTTGCATTCAGAACATTCAGAAAAGCTAAACTAAAAAGGTAAACATTTGGCTTATCCAAATGAATGGAATATATCATAGTATACATACATTTCATTAATAAGCAACTGACTGTTGTGGTGGTGCATCTATTCTAGTTTGAGAACTATATGTTAAAAGAACAAACTATACTTACCTTTATGGGTGTATATTGCACTTGTTGTTTTATTACATTCTGACTGGCCTGGCATGTCACACACTCTGACACCTATAAAGACATAGACATCAAATAGTTGAAATCAATTGACACTCATCAAATATATTGTTCTGCATTAAAGATTGAATGAATTGACAAAAAAATAGAACAAAAAGATTTAAAGCATCACTGTCAAAGAAAAAAGACATATCTGCAAAAATCTGCATTTCTTAAAACTGAAACAGAATGATTACAATTTGCTACATTACTAACATGAAACATTGCTTTTAAAACGCTCTGCACCACGATCTCTCCGATCCTCCAGCACTGCTCGACTGGTCCCTCCTCCCCTCAAGGCACAAGGAAGACACGCATCTCGGCTCTTCTCTGTCCTGGCACCTAATTGGTGGAATGAACTCCCCCTAGATGTCCGAACAGCTGAATCCTTGACTGTCTTCAAGCGACGACTCAAAACATTTCTTTTTCAGAAATACTTGACGTAGAACTTCTATATTCTTTCTCGACTCTTATTCTGGTGTGTTTTAAAAAAAAAAAAAAAAAAAAAAAAAAAAATTCTGCACTACTCAATGGAGTTCTCAGAGATAGTATTCATAGCTTGGGTCCTTATTGAGCTAGCATCGGAAATTCATTGCAGAGTCTCGAAGCACTTATGTAAGTCGCTCTGGCTAAGGGCGTCTGCCAAATCCTGTAAATGTAAATGTAAAACCATTTTAATTCAGTTGTATTTTATTAAGATACCTTACTGGATCTTAATTTGTGATTGTCACGCGACGAGCTGAACGGGAGGATCGCACCGGCAGCGCGAGCAAACAGGAACAGGCAGGCAGGCGAAAGTCAGAGCAAACGAGGGTTTAATCGGGACACGAAGCACAAATATCCACTAGCATCAATGACAGACAAAGGACTCAGCTAAGACACGGACTGAAATACACAGGACTGATTGAAAATAATCAGACACAGCTGGGTACGATCGGGAAAGAACACGTGGGTAAGCAGGGGGCGTGGCACACATGAGGAGCCGACGAGCAGGTCATGACAGTGATGACCAGAGAATGAAATAAATATGAACCTATTATCTACATATATTAATAGAAAAAGAACAGTATAACATTTGAGAAACCTGCAAGAGAAGATAGCTTGTGACATTTTCTCACCCATTTATCAATGTCAGCTGACATTCCAGGCCAGAAGAATCTCTTAGAAATTGCATCTCTTGTTTTTTTTTGGCCAGTGTGAGCTCCGGTGGAACTTGCATAGAAATTGAATATTGTATTCGCTTCTTCAGCACCACAGACCACCTTTATTTTGACTGGCCTTGCCTGTCCTTTTATATAGTATAGCGATCCACCTAAAAATATCAAATGAAATAATTTTTATTAAAAATAAACACTTCACACCAATACAGCAACAAAGACATACCCGGAGATAGTAACAAAGGCACTGTTTCCTGTTGCGAAGTATAGTGGACGAATATTGTCAAGGTTTTTCTTCCTTTTATTTTATTTTTTAAAATAAGTAATTTATTTATTAGAATTTTTAACAGTGCCGTAATTTTTTTCACACTTATTTCCTATTTTTATACTTATATTATATTGTTCCTGTCTTCGTGTTTATATGTAATTGCGCAGTCGCAATGTGAGCAATTTCCTCCGCGATTAATAAAATCTGATTATGATTATGATTATGATTCTGATTGGGACAGTCCACGATCAAAGTAAAATCTGATGCATTCGTCCATGAGGATAATACTAAACCTCGAGATCATGGGATAGTGACATGGGTTATGTCGAGATTTACAAGAAAAAAATAAGTCGTGATCTCGAGACAAGGAAAAGAAAAAAAATATGCATGTCTTCTACAGACTTCCGTACAAATTCATGTAGTGTTTTTATGCATTTTAAACTTACAAACGGGTCAGTGGCGACCTTAACATGATAACAATATTCAAAAATTACCAATTACCATCCCTCCACCCCTTTCCGATGTGATTGATCAGTAATGAATTGGCAGCTACTCTCCACGGAGTATAAATGTTGGTATTGCCCTAACTGCCTTTTTATCCGAACATGGAGAACGCAAAAAAAAAAACTGAAGACGGACATAGATACAGTCGATGGTTATATCCACGACGTATCGCCGCTTAAATTTTACAGTTTTTTTACAATTTTAAAGGCTTTTTTACGGCCTTGATTCAAACTAGCAGAGAACAATTTCACGATGTAGTGATATTTAGCCAGAGAAAGCGCCCCATGTTCGTGCAGGCTGCTGACGGTGGTACTGGGGTGCGATTAACTGGCATCAGGAAGACCTTGAGTGAGTATCGCTTAACAGGACAGTTTTAGAGAAAACGTTTACTGAGCATGCATTAATGTGATTTAGGGTTTCTTTCGGTAGGTTTTAAAGGCACGTCCGACTTTCACATACTTGGAAATCACCATACGGAGGTGTCGGTGACAACACTTCCATTTCCATCAAGGAAGTCTCCGGCACCTGCGACGCAGACATTAGTCGACATCATGACTTTGCCGGTAGGCAGGAAGGTGCGTTCATGAATATGTTTGTAATGGCAATGTACACCTTTTCTAAAATTACGCAATTTCTGGACGAGGAGTTTGGAAAAGCAATGACTGGCTTTCTTTATAGGTGGCTTTGGTGAAAGCCAAGGTAGTCGCAGCGTCACCAGTAAAAATGGTCTCTGTTAGAGGGGTGAAGAAGGCAGTGAAGAGCCTCACCGTGGCCGATGGTACTGCCCAGATGCCTCTCTGCCTTTGGGAGAGGCACGTCGATGCTGTGGCGCTGCAGTCATCCTTTGCGTTCACCAATCTCTCCACCAGAGTATTTCAAGGCAAGGTGGAACTTACGACAACCAAGGACACAGAAATTCAACCCCTCGGTGACTTGAATGTGGAGGACGTGCAAGAGTCTTCAGCCGTCACAGTTAAAGGTTCGGTAAATGGTGTTGAGGTTAAGGCCAATGTCAAATGTGCACTCTGCGGCAGCCAACATGAGGCGTGGGACACCCAGTGCAAGTTTGCGCGCTGCCTGACCTGCAGGATGCTGCAAAAGTCCGAATCCTTTGCGAAGATGCAGCAGGGGACTGTAAAGGTGAGTCAGTACACCCTGAAGTACTCAGTACACCTTGGCCATCAGGCACATGCCTATAACGCAGTATTTGAAACTCCGCAAATTCACTGACGAAGCCCTCATTGAGGAGCATCTCTTGGTGAGGAATATCTTTTGTTTAACTTTGACGACTGCAATGTAATGTCCATAGACATTCCCGATGAAGTCCCTACGTGTAGTAATACTTTGAGTTGAGTTTGTCTTGTGTGTTTTTTGGGGTTTTTTTCTGTTGTGTTGCTCTGACTTTTTGCCATTTTTGTACATATCCGTTGTGCTGGGCATTTTTTTTTGTTAAATTTGATCTGTTCAATGAAGCTTGTGTAAAATAAAACAACTTGCAGTCAATTTGTCGTATTCATTTTTTTAAAGTGGTTTGAGTTTACAGGCTACTCCTATACTGTAATAGTCTAGCTTTAGTTTGCAGACGGTTTTCATGTTCAGGTTTCCAAAGTTGTGGTCAGCTTTTAATATTCTCGGGTCTTGGCTTTTCAAGACACTATATACACTGATTCTGACAGATTACAAGTGCATTAACAGCCATAACCAACCATAAAACTTGACACGACATTAAAGAATCCTAAAAAAAAAAAAAAAAGTTTGTCTAACGCAAAAGATGCATGTCGGGAGTACCACGCCCGCCCCCCAGAGGGCCGTGGGTAATATAACAAGCTTCGAGCAGTAGGCCTAACAATAAGAAGTAATACAGAGAATATAGATACAGACATGTCCGGCACGCCCGAAATGAAAGATTCTACGGCACGGTCAAAGATTCAGGAGGAGGAGGTGTACGGCCTCCGGGGGCTCCCAGGAAGATTCGTACGGCATGTAGACGGGTACCTACGATGCGAGCGTCGGGATACCTGAGGGCTACCTGGGAGATGCCCAACGGGGATAAACTGATCTGGCTATTTGACTACGATGAGGAGGAACTGCACATGTTTCAGATCGCCATAGACGGCGCAGACCCCGCGAAAGACGACCCGCATCTGCTGAGTTTCTCTGAAGATGAATGGGAAAACTTGAAGTCTATCGGCATCCCAATGATGAAAGCGACCTCCAACCCTGACAATCGGGGGAACATCTACAATATGGCCATGCAGTTTAAAAATCCTGACGAAGGTAAAGATCGGAGGACCTTTATAAAGTGGGACGCGACCGGGGAGCTGCGGGACAGAATGCTGAATATATGTCAGCGGCCGAAATGCGACTGTTTTGGGCTGAGAATACCGTTCGTGATTTGGATGCGGATGTTTGAAGAAAAGGGGGATTTCTTCCACACGCTGTTCAAGGATAGTCAGGGGCGTAAGGAGATGCAAACGTTGAAAAACCTTGTAATGTAGTATCCATGTCTGGGGTGAGCAAAAGATCGGAATGCTAGCAATGGGGAAGAACGGACAACCATTATCAAGTAGTGTAACATTTTACAGACGTTACACCAAATGTATGCATTTATCAAATGTGTTGTTGTTAATTTAACTTGAACATAGTTGTACATTGTTTATTTTTCAAACATGTTACACAAATTGCATAAATTTATCAGATGAGTTTTTTTTTGGTAATATAACTTGACCATAGTTTTTTAGTCACACAAATGTTTTAAGAAGTAACATGAAAGTTTTTCTAAGATGTACAAATGTTTTAAAATGTAACATGAAAGTTTTTCAAAGATGTACAAATGTTTTAAAATGTGACATGAAAGTTTTTCAAAGTAAGATGTACAAATGTTTTAAGAAGTAACATGATAGTTTTTCAAAGTAAGATGTAAAGATGTTTTAAAATGTAACATGAAAGTTTTTTCAAAGTAAGATGTACAGATGTTTTAAGATGTAAGATGTTTGGGTGTTTTACAAAAACATTTTGTTATGTGTATGCAGCCCAAACGTATTTTTAAAATGTACAAAGTTTTATGTACAAAAGCAAAGTTGTAAAAATTTTGTAGCTTTCTTATCAAAGGAGATTTTGATTAATGTAACATGAAGTTTTTTTATTTTTAAAATTGCACAACTGTTTTAAAATGTATCATGTTGTCACGCAAAGACTCGGGCGAACCGGCGATCGTGTGGGCGGTTGGCCAGAAACCAGGCAGACCAGGCAGGATCGGGGAAATCGGGGGTTTATTTGGGGAAAGGAACACGGGGAACATGCAAAGGCTAGGGCAGACCAACACTACGCACATGAATCACGTAATGACAAGGGTAACCACAAGGACCAGGACTTAAATAGGACATGACTAATCAAAGTAATCAGACACAGCAGGAGACGATCAGGGAAGCACACGTGGGTAAGCAGGGGGCGTGGCACACACGAGGAGCGGACGAGCCGGGCATGACAGAACCCCCCCCCAAAGGCGCGCTTCTCCGCCAGCCTTTGACTCTGACAGAACTTACTGCTGCTGTCCATGAGCAGTCAGTCGGGAAAGTGCCAGGCCTGGACGGACTGACCGCGGAATTTTATAAATGTTTCTGGCCCCTGATTGGTGAGGACTTGTTCTGTGTTTTTCAAGAAAGTGTTGATATGGGCTTTCTTCCATCCAGCTGTCAGAGGGCTGTTCTAATGCTGCTGCCAAAGAAGGGGGATCTGGGACTTCTGAAGAACTGGCGGCCGGTCTCGCTTCTCGGTTCTTTTTTTTAGCAAGAGATCTTTTGTGTCAGAACAAATTTTGGACATAGGTCTGGTCTCTTTAGATCAGGAAAAAGCATTTCACAGAGTGGACCACACCTTTCTGTTTAAGACCCTTAAAGCTTTTGGTTTTGGTCCAAAGATTGGTTCTTACATTAGACTCTTGTACACCAATGTGTGGAGCCTCCTGAACATTAATGGCTCTCTCACCAGGCCTTTTCCTGTCACCAGAGGGATACGGCAGGGCTGTGGGTTGTCTGGGCTGCTGTACTCACTGGCGGTGGAGCCGCTGCTTCAGGCTTTTCGAAAGCATCTCCAGGGAGCACCGGTACCTGGCATCAGCCTTGGGGGAGGAGTGACTGTTACACTTACTGCTTATGCAGATGACATCACTGTTTTTATCAGGTCCAACACGGATATGGAGGTGCTTACAGCACTTCTTGGCGATTTCCAGCGTGCCTCTTCCGCTCGCGTCAACTGGAGCAAAAGCGCCACGTACCTACTGGGCCAGTGGTCCAGGTGGGGCCCTCCTCAGCTGCCACAGCAGTGCGTATGGAGCAAGGATGGCATCAGAATACTGGGTCTTTACCTGGGAACTGAGCGCTTCATGGAAAAGAATTGGAGCGGATTGGTTGACAGGATTATTGGACGACTTCAGCGTTGGAGGTGGATTCCGCCCCAGCTCTCATATCGAGGGAGAGTGCTGGTGATTAACAGTTTGGCTGCCTCCATGATGTGTCACCGACTCATGGTGCCGGATCCTCCGATGGACCTGCTGCATCAGGTCCAGAAGGGGTTTACTGATTTTTTCTGGAATGGGCACCACTGGCTCCCTTCGGGGATTCTTCATTTGCCAGTGTCTGAGGGAGGGCAGGGCCTGGTTCATCTGCTGAGCGACGTCAGGGGGATGAGGCTCCAGTGGGCACAGACACTGCTTTACAGTACCGAACACCTGCCGTGGATGGGGGTCACAAGGGTAAAACATATTTTACATGCTGAGTCACCTAAGGACACTTTTTGTCACCTGACTCACTTGCTACCCAAGTGGGGTTCCGGTCTGAGGGGCTGCTTGGGAACCTTTACATGCACTTGAAGGTTCTTTCCCCCCAACCTTTCAGGAATATTTACAGTGGGTTCCGGGTCGAGGTGCGACCTGCCCTTCCTTCCCAGAACTGTGTGTTACCCCGTTGGTAGCTGTTGATCACAGTGACACTGGTCACATACTTTCCTTCCGGTACTTGCTGAATATCCTGTTCTCCCTGGCAGGGAGGAAACTCCTGTACCATGCTGCCGTTAAGTCTTTTTTCTTTTATGAACTGAAAGGGAGGCCAGATACGAAGTGGAGGCCACTGTTTTCCATACCTTCTGTCATTGTGTCAGACTGGCACCACTGAGTGGGCTGCTGGGTCGCTGGCTCGTTGGTCTGGGGATCATACTCACTGATGCTGTTTTTATTTTTGGTTGTAAACGTTCAAAATCTCAAATGGATAAATGTTGTCTGGCCAATTTTTTTATTGGACAAGCAAAACTGCCCATCTGGAAGACTTTACGTCTGCGTCAGGAGGGTCAGGACATTGATGTTTTGAATTTGTTTAAAACCCTGGTGGAGTCACGTGTTCGTGTGGACTTTGTGTTTTATCAGGTGACGGGCAATTTGGCCGTTTTCCACAAAAAATGGGTTTTAGACAAAGGACCTGTGATTATTTCTGATGATGGAGTTTTGGGTTTTATCTGGTGAATCGCAGTGAGTTACTGTTCGGGCTGTGATTAAGATTGGTTGCTAACTTTAATAAAGGTGTTTTAAAAGTCTTTTGAAAAAATGCATCAAGCTTATCCTTCACCTGTTGCCTTGCCTCCTTATCCTCCTTCACCTCCACTGGTGGCATATTTATTTCTCTCTCTTTCTGTACTTCTCTCATTTCTTTAGCCTTTACTTGCTCCACCACAGTGTGGGGCTGCTCTCTCGACCTCTCTTTTTCTTTATTTTCCTTCTCTGTCCTCTTTTGAAAAAATGCATCAGGCTTATCCTTCACCTGTTGCTTTGCCTCCTTATCCTCCTTAACCTCCACTGGTGGCATATTTGCTTCATTCTCTTTCTGTACTTCTCTCATTTCTTTAACCTTCACTTGCTCTTTTGGCTTCTCATCACTTTTTGGCGCATCAAGCCTTTTTCTTATATAACCAGAAGCTGATGTAAACCGCATAGAGTGTGACCTAGTAACCATCAGAGAATGTAGACCAGTTACTGCTGCACCTGATAATAACCTTCAAGGTTTGTATCTGTATCTTATTGTAAACAGTTCTTGAAAGTGACGTGCATAGAATTTTTCCCTTAATCCACACCCCAAGGTGATAAGTTTGTCCATCATTTCTTTTACTGTCCCACGCAGTGACGAGCTCATTCATTCACCTCATCTATGTAACACTGTTATGCCAGTGATACGCACCTCTATCTGCCATTAAAACCTGGTGACTGCTGCTCTCTGATGGCCCTTTCTAACTGTCTGGAGGATATTAAGAACAGGACAGCAATGACTTTCATCCAGATTAATGAAAACAAGACTGAGGTAATGAGTTTTGGTCACTTCATGATCTCAGAGAACAATTAGGGCCTCATTCAGAAAACTTCCAGTCACATACTAAAAATCTTGGTGTCATCTTTGATTCATCACTGAGTTTGATAAACAAATAAATGCTGTTGTGAAGGGGCATTTCTGTCAGCTGAGTTCAATAGCCTGACTTAAACAACACCTTTCAGCCAAAGACCTGGAGAGTTACTCCTGCTTTTATCCTGATTGGGTTACTGCCGTTCTCTGTACCCAGGTTTACCAGAAGCATCTTTATTCTAACTACACCTTGTTCAAAACGGTGCTACCAGGCTCTTAACTGGTACAAAATAAAGACACTAAATTTCCCCTGTGTTGGCTGCATTGCATTGGCTACCTGTTAAGTTTCGAGAATTTCTGAGAATACAGTTTAAAGATTTATTATTTCTTTCTAAGGCAATACATGGCATAGGTCCCCAGTCCATCTCGGAGATAATTCAACCTTACACCGCTTCTCATTAGATTCATCTCTGTACTGACCCAGCACACACAGGAACACATTTTATTTATCTATTTAATCTGACTATTCTGCTTTGCACATTATGTATTTAACATTCATAGTGATATCATATTTATTATTAGATTTTTTTTTTGTGACCAAATTTTTATTAGAGATTTTTTTATTTTTTTTTTAACAAAGAACAAAATGGAACAAAACAGAACATGCTCCACCCCCACCCCACCCCCAATACACCCTGAGATAGCAGCTCAATTTAAAGAAACAGAAGACCAACAAAGGTCACCGGCACACTCAGCCGTGGAGAGCACAACTAAAAACTGAGGATAAAAGAAATAACGCACTTATATCAGTGAGAAATGTCAGAATTAGGAAAGTAAAAATCAAAACAAAAAACAAGGAATACGGCCTCAGGACATGACCTGTAACCAATCCTTGACCAGCTGCATGTCATGGACCCAGCTCTGGATTGTAGAACCAGACGAGTTGTTAATCCAGGCTGCAGAGAGTTCCAGCAGAAGCAGATCAAGAAAGGTGGACTTCCAGACAGAGGGAATGGCACGTTCAGGAGACTTCCAACGAGAGGCTAATAACAACTTGGCCACTAAGGAGGCAGACATCAGAAGCCTCTGCTGGAAGCGAGAGAGAGAGAGAGAGAAGAGAAGTCCAGGAGAAGGACCACGGGAGACAGGGGGATGGGAGAGGAAAGAACTGAAGAGAGAGATCTGGCCACGTAATCCCAAAGAGCAGCCACTGGAGGACAGTCCCAGAACATATGGAGAAAGGTACCAGGGACCTGGAGGGGACAAAGATGACACAAGGGGTCAGGCTCTAAGCCCATGAGATGGCGTTTCCTGGGAGTGGGGTATAATCTGTGAACAAACTTAAATTGTGTTTGCTGGTGATTGGGATTTTTAGAACAGTTTTTAATATTATGAAAAATAACGCTCCAAGATAAGACGGGGTGGGAGAGAGCTCCCCCTGCCAGACAGAAATTATGGGGAGAGGTTTATGAGAGGATTTGAGGAGGAGGGAATAGAGACTGGAAACGGGCTTAGAAACAGGAGAAAAGGACAGAGCAAATCTGCACAGCGGGTGAAACGGAAGAGGTGAGGAAAAGGAGATATTACAGGCCCTAAGCATGGACCTCAGCTGGAGGTAGGAAAGATATGAAGAAGAGGGAAGATTAAACGTGACCTTAAGAGACTGGAACGATTTGAGACCCGAGTTATCAAAAATGTCACCCAGGGTGGAGATACCTGACTGAGACCACGGCCAGGAAATATTTATTATTAGATTATTGTATAACTTTTGCACTGTTTTTTGAACTTGGTTGTTGCTTAGTCTTGTTTTTCTATGGAGCACCATTATACCAAAAAGAATTCCTTGTAGGGTCAACCTACTTGGCAATAAACCACAGTCCGATTCTGATTATTTTTTGTGTAACATTGTGTAACATTGCCCAATGTCTCTACTTTTCCTATATATTTTATTTGTTTATTACTGTATTATTTTGACCTACAGCACTTTGGCACAACATAGATTTCTTTTAAATGTGCTATGGAAATAAAAATGATTCAGCTTGACATAGAAACGTATGTCATGTCAATCATCCATCTTGCCGACAGGGGGTTGCGCTGTGACCCCTGGTGGACAAATTATGCAGCAACAGCACTCATATCATGGTTGAAAATTCTGTCTTCCGTGTCTCTGTTTCTTTTTAATTATCATTAATTGGCCATTATAAACCAAATGTTAATAGCAATTTATCTACAATCAGCTCATATCGGCCAATAATGCCCGCATGCCGATTTATTGGTCTTGCTCTAGTACATGGAGGACATGCAAACTGCCTGCAGAAAGCTGGGCTGGACATTGACACCACAAGCCTGGAGGTATGAGGCCCCCACGCTGCCCCCAGTCCCTACCTGCTAGAGGCTAACTAGCTCTCCTAACCCACTGCAGAGTGACAGACAACCAGGTCTAATCTTGACCGCTGAGGTTGATCTTGAGCCCTGATAAACAGAGAGCTGTTCCAGTAGCACATGAAGCTGGGTGCTTAGACCCCACTGACATAGAAACGTATTTCATTTCAAGTCATCCATCTTGCCGACAGGGGGGTTGCGGTGTGACCCCTGGTGGACAAATAATGCAGCAACAGCACTCATATCATGGTTGAAGGTTCTGTCTTCCGTCTCTCTGTTTATTTTTTTTATAATTTTTTTTTTCTAATGACCTAAGACTGGAACTGTACAAATAATAACAACAAAAAAATTCAACTGAAGCCAACAGTTAGAAGAATCGAAGAGAAACTAAAACTGAAATTAGCAATGACAAGAATCGGAAACATGGAAAACAAATGCCAACAGTTATAACAATTAGGGATGGGCTGATCCACATTTTTTCAGTTACGATCCAATTCCGATACACAACTGCCAATACCGATTCCGATACAAGAGCTATTTTTACTTCAAGCATTTTTAATGGCATTTTTCAGTTCTATCTTCCAAGCAAGCATATGCAAGTGACAAATGGTTTAAATGCCCCATGAATTTTCTCCCACTGGCACCAGCGTCATTTACACTTTGTTGCAATTGTAGCCCTTCATGTATCACATGCTGTAGTGATTGTGTAAAACAGCCCAAGCTAGCAACCCCCAAATCATCCATTGCTTTTTTCATATTACTTGTGTTGACTCACACAATTGTGTACACTGTGTTTAGTGGGATTTTCCACTAAATGCTACTCCCACCTCTCAAATCTTTGTTTTGCAAACTACTGTGCAACTAGTTGTTGTTAAAAGAGTAGAATACTTCCAGACCGTCACCCCTTGTCTGCTTTAGGATTTTTTTTGCTGCAATGGGTATGTACATGAAGTCAAAGCAGGCGGAAGTCACAGCGCTCACACCCACTGAGTAGCAAAAAAACTAAGAGGCAGTGTTAGCATTGAAGTAGAACACCACAAAAATAAACTCTGTATAGACTCCTCTTGTTGATCGATTTCTGTTTTTTATTTTATTTATTTAATTTTTAACACATGTAAAAAATTGCAGTGGGTGAGCTGGCCGAAGAGGAGAGACAGATTAGGAGGGAAAAAAGAAGGAAAAAGAAAAAAGGAGTGAGAGAGAAACATGTCAAGAGTGGATAAATTCAGGAACAAACAAAATTAAAGAGTGAAGAAAGTAACACAACTATACAAGCATATAAACTCTTAGTGATTTATCTGAAATCAGCTCATATCGGCCAATAATATCCGCATGCCAATTTATCGGTCTTGCTCTAGTACATGAAGAACAAGCAAACTGCCTGCAGAAAGCTGGGCAGGACATTGACACCACAAGCCTGGAGGTATGAGGCCCCTACGCTGCCCCCAGTTTCTACCAGCTAGAGGTTAACTAGCTCTCCTAACCCACTGCAGAGTGATAGACAACCAGGTCTAATCTCGACCCCTCAGGCTGATCTTAAGCCCTGATAAACAGAGACCTGGTCCAGTAGCGCATGAAGCTGGGTGTTTAGATCCGTCTGACTGTACACACAGAAATGACTGATGGCATCTCAGCTGTCTGCTCACATAACCACCTGTGCTGCTGAAATCACCCAAGTAAAATCAATTGTAGGCCTCACAGAAAACCAAAGGGTACAAGACACAGGGGCAAGTAATTTCCAAGACAAAGTTACTCAAAATCTCTTTAGTTGGCAACTTGAAGCAGTTATCTACAATTCACTTACTTTTACATTTTTATCAGCAGCAGATCTCCATCATGATCTCCAAACTGTAGCTGACAGTGTGTGGAGGAGCAGGAGAGAGATCTCTACTCAGTTCACTGTAATGAGTGACACTCACCTGTGAGCCCAGCAATGAGAAGAAACAGGAGCATCAGAGGATCCATATGTCTGTGTGTCACTGAGCCCAGATCTGTGGAGACTGACACTCACTGCCTCATCCTCTGTACCTTCACTGTCTCTGTCGTTTCTATCCTCACACACAGCAGGCAGCAGGCAGAGTGAAGGGGGAGTGGACACTTTAAACAGGAAGTGACAAAACCACAAGGCTGAATGTTTAGCACTTCAGCAAGTCATTCTATTATTATTAGTATGTACAGTATAAAATAAACTATTAATGCACAGACTCCTGCATTAATGAATTAACATATTAATGATGAATAAAGAAGATGAATTGGCGCTATCGTGTATTTTTACTGTGTCATTGATAAGGTAAATATTACAGTACACGGATCGCTCTGGTATCTCAGAAATTGTCTCAATTTTTTCCATACCTATTTCATTGCAAGGCACTGGAAGGTGGAGAAATGCCATGTGAACAGCAGAAATGTGGTCATACAGGATGTGAGGGTGAGACTGAGTGCTGTATACAGAGAGTCTGACCTCACAGCTTTGTTTCAGTTTTTAGTATTGTGATGCCATTGTGATAGCCCAGTGATAACTATACTGGATGGGTGGTACCCCTTTAAAGAGCAAGGGGAGATGGGATACCAGTTTGGTATGCAAGCAGGTCCTCAGGGTTGTCACACATGTTTTTGTGAGGTGTACACTGCTGGTTGCTTGAGCCCCTGGATGAGACACTGGTCAGTACCCTGCATAATTGCTGTGGGCAGTGTGAGGACTTCTGCCCTCTCAGTTAAACAATAGGCGCAGCCACTGAGTCAAATGAGTCTCTCTGCATCCTGCTTAATGATATCAAGGGGTTGTGTAGGCGTGTCTGTGCTCACATGGCTCTATCAGTACAGAGTGAACTGGCCAAAGATCAGTTTATCTAGACACTTAATCCCAGATAGCTCACATTCAGACACAGTCAACCCCTCTGCTTCCCTAGACGAGGCCCTGGAACTGGCTTTGGAGAGAGAAATTGTGGGCAGCGAGGTGGCGGGGAACGAGGCGGGAGAAATCAACCAAGCTGTGAGGAAACGCCAAAGGGCTTGGAGGACCCAGGCCCTCAGGATTACTTCCTGGATGCAGACTGCCTGAAGACTAAAAGGCAGCAGCACCCCCCCACCCCTCAGTCCTCAGACAGTGTCCCAAGTTCACCGCCACCCAGGGATCCGCCAAGGGCACGCATAGCCGGGAAGATGTGGGCCAACAAGGTTAATTTCCGGAACTTCCTTGGTGACACCGGGGAGGTGGCCCTGCTACTACCTGCTGCAGAGGTTGTGACTACGGATTGGACTCACAGAGGCAACTTCTGTCACATACCCACCATAGTGATGTGAGTCGCATGTACTGCCCTAGTCCATACAGGTTCCACTGCAACCCTGGTGAGACCAGACACTGTCTAGAACTGACATTGGTGCAGGTGAGAACAATGACTGGTGACCTGGCCCCTTTAAGAGGGACGGGGTTGTTCCCTTTTGAATTGGGGGGTTTAGTTGTGAATAGTAACTATGTGGATGGCTGACATGCTCGATCCCTCCATCCTGGGCCTGAATTTCCCCCGGACCACGGCATGTGTGCTGGACTTTGGGCACAACATGCTGAGATTCCCTGGGGTCCATGTGTACAGTGGGGCCGCTGGCCCCGCAGCCTCTGCAGCTGACTGCCCACCCCTTACTGCCACCGGGCCTGTACCTCCACATCAGCTAGAGATCCCTTCCTCTGCTACAGTCACATGGGCCCCTGAGCTCACATGTTTCTCCTCCAGTGTAGCGCTGCAGCCTCACTCACTTCACTGAAGTCTAACAGGGTTTACCAGAGCGACTTACCTGAAGTTACCATTGGAGGAGCCCATGATGACCACACGGTTGCCCTTGTGCCACTGCAATCCCACTGCCCTGGTCCTCTACCTCACACCATTGATCCCCTGCCCCATCCATATGGTTGTGTGCCTCTTCAGGTTTGCAGCCTCCTCCTGCACTGAGCCTCTTGCCACCAGCACAGAACCAGTCAAGGCTGACCAGTGAAGCTCAGTGGTGGGTGCTGAGCGGCCATTTCAGAAGTTTAATTATTTAAGTTACAGTAATACACAAGTTTCCAACCATTAAAAACATTATCCAGACTTTGCATTTTTTTGCTCAGAGTAGCTCAAATCCAAGGCAGGCCAAATCTCTGTGTGTGACTTGGAAACCTTCACAAAAGTCTGCCATATCTATACGAAACGTCCCACACACTGACTTACCTGCAAATATGAAAGACACACATTCACAAAATATATGGAATCACAAGTCTGTTTTATTTATAAAAAAATTGAGTGTTTCAAACTTTGCAGCGTTTGCAGACCCAGTGACCATCGTCCCTGCATTTGACGCAAGTGAGTTTGTAACACCTTGCACAGGTAAACCTGCTGCGATTTCTGTTGCAGTTCTCTTGTACCTGGTACTGAGTTGTTCATACAAGTCCTGGCACAGCAGCAGCCTTCCTCTCTGTCTCCATTGCCTTTTGTTGCATAAATTGGCAATGGAGTTCCTTGGCTAGAAGACTCAGAAAGAATCTTCTTTGGCCTTCCCACCCTGTACATGCCTTGTACAGAACGTAGGAATTTGCCACCACCAGGTCCAGCATGTTGTAAAATACAGCTACTGGCCACCTGCATGTTGCTGCTCTTAAGGAATACATGTGCGCCATTTGGTCCCACACATTTACAGCACACTGTAAAAGCAGAGAGAGAGAGAGTCATGAGTGTATGTGCTTTTTTCTACCTGATATAGGCCTGTATAGTATATATCAGAAAACATTGTAACACTGATGTAAAATTATACTCACATTCACATACCTACATGTGGTTATAGCCTGTTATCGTGTTGGGTTTCCTCTTTCTGCCTTCACAGATCACCACATCTTGGTGCAAGGAACTCAGAACACACACAGTCTTGTTTTTTTAGGTGCATAAATTGTCAAGGAGACACTGCCACTTCTAAGCACTGACGTGGAGAATTCCTCTTGCTGTGCAGTGGCCTTTGCAATTGGAGGAAGTTCACGCCAAACTTTATTCCCTGTGCCCAGTACTGTTGTTTTGCGCTGAAGCAGTCTGTGTGACAGTGTCAGTGAGGTGAAGAAATTGTGCGTTGTGACATTTCTCCCGTCATCCAAAAATGGTTCCATCAGATTCATAACCATGTTCTCTGCCAGCCTCTCCCTTTTCTGATGACAGGGGTCCTTTCCCAAGTAAGGGGACACGTTGCAGATGTATTTGGTATCCAAATCCGTGGCCATGCAGAACTTGATCCCAAATTTGTCCAGCTTGGATGCAATATACTGCATGGACAATTAACCTTGGTCGAGAACAGCTGTACATCTCAGTCTCTTGAATAAAAATATTTAAAAACTTGTTAGCATTTCAATATAGCATCTGGTTGGACTGTGTACTTCCTCTTTGTTTACATGGATAACATAACACTCACAGCACAAAGTATGCTGTCCTCAGCATTCGCATCTCCGCAACATTCCAAAGATCCATCATAGGCCTTTAGTCTAAAAACAAGCTAAAATGGTCACTGAGAACCTTTGCGTCCATTGATTTCCATCATCTGTGTGTTAAAAGTTTGAAAGAATTTCTGATGCGACTGAACAGAGCCAGGGTTGCCAGCTCTCACCCATCTGACGTGACACTCACGCCTTCAGACTCTCATGCTCACTCTGTACCACTACATGTGTATGACAAATAAAAATCTTGAATTTATCGTGTTCCTCATGAATTTCATTGTTTTTCTCAAAATAAACACGTATTCCAATTTTGGTTCTTGCAACACATTTCCAAAAAAGTTGGGACAGGAGCAATTTAGGGCCAGTAGTGAGGTAAATTGGTTAAATAATCATGTGATTTGAAACAGGTGATGTCAACAGGTGATTGTAATTATGATTTGGCACAAAACCAGCACAAATACGTGAGAAAATTATTGAAATGTTTAAAAACAATGTTCCTCAAAGAATGACAGGAAGAGATTTGGATATTTCACCTTCAACAGTGCATAACATAATTAAAAGATTGAAGGAATCTGAAGGAATTTCAGTGCGTAAAGGACAACCGTGATCTCCAATCCCTCAGGCGGCACTGCATCAAGAATCGTCATTCATCTATAAGCGATATGACCACTTATGCCTACTTTGGCAAAACTTTGTCAAGGACCACAATACGTAGCTACATCCACAAATGCCAGTTAAAACTGTACTGTGCCAAAAGCAAGCCCCATCTTAACAGTGTGCAGAAGCGCCGTCGGCTTCTCTGGGCTCAGAACGCATCTGAGTTGGACCATGACACAGTGGAAACGTGTACTGTGGTCAGATGAATCAGTATTTCAGGTATTTTTTGTGAGAAATGGATGCCGTGTGCTCCAGACCAAAGAAGAAAAGGATTACCCAGACTGTTACCAGCAATAAGTCCAAAAGCCAGGGTCTGTCATGGTATGGGGTTGTGTCAGTGCCCTTGGCAAAGGTAACTTGCAGTTCTGTGATGGCACCATTAATGCTGAAAAGTACATAGAGATTTTGGAGCACAATATGCTACCTTCAAGAAGACATTTTTTCCAGGGACGCCCATGCATTTTTCAACAAACAATGAGAAACCACATTCTGCACACATTTCAAAGTCCTGGCTGCGGAGGAAGAGGGTATGGGTACTTGACTGCCTGCAGTCCCGACCTGTCTCCAATAGAGAATGTGTTGTGCATTTTGAAGTGCAATTTGTTTGCAGGAAGAATGGGACAAAATTACACCTGAAACACTACATCACTTGGTGTCTTCAGTCCCTAAATGTCTTTTAAGTGTTGTGAAAAGTAATGGCAACATTACAAAGTAGTAAATGCTTTCCTGTCCCAACTTTTCATTTTACATACCGTCCCAACTTTTTCTGATTTGGGGTTGTAAAATGTGAACACAAAAGCTTTTTTTGTGTGAACATTATAAAACAGATTAATTAGTATTAAACAATTTGAAAGACATAGACATCTAATATGTGTGTGTGTCTGAAAGAGAGAGCATTTCAATTAATGCCTAGTTTAATATTTGTTATATGTGCTGAATTTCATGGTCATCATTTTGGAAAAAAAAGCAACCTAAACCATACAGGACTTAGAAATGGGTTAATACTGACAGGACGATACCAGATATCAAATTGTATAGTTAGGATGAATGTACTGTTGAACATCAGCACCATTGGAGGAGTCATGCATGGTGAGGCAGGGGGATATCTGTACATTAATGGGCGATGCATTACTGGGGATCTTTGGCGCCACCTTTTGACCTGTTACAGTCGTCATCAACATTAAAAGAACATTTCCATTTCCACTGCGTGAAAGAACAAATTGCACCCTATTTATAGAGTGGGAGACTACTTTTTGCAAGGATTTATATCTCCTGAAATTGCTTCTTCACAGATGAGCACCAGAATGTTCTTTTCCCAGATGGTAGTAGGGACAAAATCTCCTACCACTGATAATTCTGACAATAAACACGTTCATTCTTCTGTCTTTTGCCATTTTACCTTATCAAAAATAACCAGTAAATCCTATTATTATCCTGCTACCCCCACTCTACCAAGATTCATGAAATGATACATTTGGAGGAGGAAGATTTCTAATTGATCCTTTATGCCCACCAACCAGACCAGTATAAGCAGCTGTACTATGTAAAGCCTCTTTAAATGGGTACAGACTACTTCCGTTTATTGTAATAAATGTCTCATAAATTTGACTTTACACTTTTGCATGGTATTGATAGATTTTGAAAGTTAATTACTTAACACAATTCTTATTAAAATTGTTCATTTAGCATTAAAGAACCTGAACGTCTCAAAGTCAAAAAATGCTGTATGATGTATTATTGTAGCAGTCAGATGTTATTTTAACCAATGTACAGGTTTACCTTTAATTTGATTTCTACAAACATAATCAAAATCACTTGTGAAAAAGACATTTAGTCATTTACTAAGGCAGATACAACCTGTGGAAGCACAGCTAAAAGCATACCATCACCCATTATAGAGTGACCCATTGTCTTTGAAACTGAGTAATCACAACTAAGTGCAATTAACTATAATGAAACTGTACACAGAAACAGTAAAGGCAAAGGTAATTTATTATGACGAAATGCTTCCAAAATGCCCAGTGTGCTTCAGCGTTTCTCCTTTTCTCCAGTCGTCGACAGGTCCTGTGTTTATTAGGTGATATATGATGTAGGAGATCCTGAGAATGGCTGCTGCTCCAAGGATGATTGGCAGGTGGCTTTTCCCAGGAACAGCGGGCTGGAGATGTGTGGGATCTGGAGTGAAGATAGAAACAGAGGAAGAGAACAAGCAGAGGCTGTGGGGGGGGGGGGGAACAAGACTGCAGGACACGTTAAAGTCTATGGTAACACAGGTGACCTGGACTACATGCCTATCACTCCCCACATGCCTGTTTCCCTCGCCTTCCCTGTGGTGTGGTACTAATGAGCTACATCTATTTCTCGTTTAATCCTGCCTCCCGTTTCAGCCCTTGTGTGGATGATCCCAGGTCCCTCTCGTCTGCTCCTCATCTGTGGTGCATATAGTGCCTCTTCGTCCTGTGCTCCCCAGTCCAGTCATTGTATTGTTACGTGTGTGATCCTGCTGTATAGGATCAATCCTGCTGATCCTGTGTTTCCCCCCTGCTCTCCCAGCCTGGTTTTGACCCCTCATGGTCTGTTTCCTTTTGCCTTTTGCATTGTGTTTTTATTAGAATAAAATCCCCTTTGTTTTCCCCGACGCCTGCCTTTACCTGCATCCTTCCAGAACCTTGACAATATCCTTAATAAGCGATATGGTGCTTAATAAATAGACAATACATTAAACACAAATACATAATAAGGCTAATAATTTTTATGTGTGCGCCATTTAAAGGAAATTAAATCAAATTAACTTACCTGGTGACACTGGTAACTCTGAACATAATACTAAAAAGATCGTTTTAAAACTGTATTCAATTTTGCTGTGAATAAGCATTAACAATTTTTTTTTAATTGCCCACCACCACCCCCCCTCTTCGGAGGACAACTTTATTTTACATTAAATTAAAGATACAGTGTAAAGAGTGTGGCCACTCCGAACTCCCCGAACCGGGGAGAGAGGGGGACACAGACACAACAATCGTAGTAATAAAGGTGGGATGGAGAAAACAAAGTGTAGGGGAATACAGAATACAAACAACCATAAGAAACACACGGCCCATGGCCATACGTCCACAAGACAACCACTCGCCCAACCCGAGAGGGAGCCCACAAGGGACTAAGGGGGCGCCAACCCCCGTAAAAGGAGGACCGCAGAGGGGGGACAGGCGGCGAGCCCCCCAATCCCGCCCACAAGCCCCCCACCGAGGAAAGCGGGTCCAGGGCCCCATCAACCGGGAACACTCCCCTGGCGGACGTTCCCCCAGCCCGCTCCCCAGCAGGACGGATCGCTGCCCACCGTAGCGACCCGGTACGTCCCCTCCCTCCCCGACACTGCAGAATGTTCTAAGGGAGACCCAAACAAACAAAGTGCACCCCCCCCCACCCAGGAGTGGACCTGCGCCAAATGGGAAGTGGCAGACCCCCCGCCCAGCCCACATTGAACCCTCCAATTCGCATAGAAGGGCCCAGAGCGTCCCTAGATACCCCGGACCGCCTGCCTGGGCCCCACCACGGCGCAGCAGAGCCAAGGACCACTGCCCCTCAAAGCCCTAGTGTTGTATGAAATGTGGAGTCTGGCCCAGGGGAGAAATAAGGGCGTGCAGAAGTGCCCCCCCCCCCCCCCCCCCGGCACCGGGGCCAGATCCCCGACTGGCCCCGATTAGTCCTCATCCCCGACCCCACACAACCGGCAGGGGCGGCCAACCGAGGGGGTTCAGGGGCGCCACATTAACAATTATTAATAAACATTCCACTATACATCTCAAAATTTAGCACACTTAATTCATTATCTTTGATACTGTTTCAAACATTTAATGTTCCCCAAACAGCAGCAGAAGAACCACAGCTTCATCTTCCTTGTATTTTGGCTCTTCTCTGTGTCAAGAGCTCTACAAGCTCAACTTTAATATTAATTTTCCACCACTTCTACATCTTCTATCTCTACCTGACCCACATCTATCTCTACACCGCCAGTTTCCTCATTACCTCCTTCTCTATTTATAGTATCAACTAGTACATCACTTAATATTATTTCCAATATGGTTACATCTCTCACCATGTCCACACCCTCAATAATTACCTCCCCTACTTCTACCCCCACAATCTCAAAATTTACATCCCCAGAAATTACTTCTGCAAGCCCAAACTCACACACTCGGACTTGCAAAGCCTCCACCTTCACATTTCCTTTCGTATCCTCTGCCTTTAGGGTAATTTTCCCCCCCTCCACCTTAACCACCTTCACATTTACCCCCACCCCTCCTTGCTTCCCATTGCTTCCATTTTGCATTTTATTAATGCCTACATTCTGGTCTGCACCCTCCTGTACACTGGAGATCTTACCCACATGTCTTTCCCTCTCTGCCACCTCCACCATTTCCCCACTAACCTCACCCTTTACCTCACCTACCCCCTGACTGGTCCTATTCTTCCTCACCTTCTTCTTTTTGTGCAGGTAATACGTCTTATAAATTTCCCACTCTTCAGATGTCAGGCCGTAATTTTCCTGAAGAGTCTCAGAGACAATGCCAGCATTGCCTATCACTCTCACACCCTCCCCTCCCTTACACCAGTCAGTCACACCTCCCAGTCCCCCCATAACCTCCCCAGCCTGGACAGTGGGGGGTGTCGCTGGTGAGCACTCCTCCAAACCTTTCCTCTCTCCCCAGTCGATCACCTCGTCCCACAGGTCCCACGCTCCCCAGTGCTGGTCGTTGGTCCAGGAAACAGCTTTCGGAATTTTCATTCTGGTGAATAAATTAGACATGATTAACTAGCCGTCTGTGATACTCTCAAAGCCAAACTAGACACTGTGTATTTTCAACGTACTCCAGACATTTGCTAAATGCTATTCACCAAGAATGCCTATGGAAAGGGATGGAGTCTTCATTAGCTGCTCGTGGCATCGAGGCTACTCCGATAGAAGCGGCCAAATTGCTAAAACTGTTTCACAACCTATACAGTAACGCTGGCGAAATCAGGATGCTGCTTCGGTACGTTATAACATCGCCATGGTAATGAACCCAGCAAACGGTTAATCTTACTTCAACAACATGGGACATTTAAAAAGTAAACGTATAGGGGCTCTTTTCAGAATAACATCTTCAGATGAAACGCATTACGACAGACCGGATGAGTAAAACCAATCATATCAACCATAAGTCTTATTGTTTTTAAGTTTAACACAATTATTTTCTCTTACAATTTAAATATAAACAATCACATTACGAAAAATGGCCACAGCATCTACAGTTTAAGCTACTAATTTTAAATATATTTCAATTATATTTTGCGGCAATATTTGCATGAACTATATCACGACATAAAATGAAATATAAAATTAACTATGCTAACAAAACATAATCTGAAGAAATAGCAAGAAACATACGAAGAGATGCTTCTCACCTCTGTGCCATCGCTCTGTCACAAAGTTTATGTTCAACCTGCACTGATTTTGTTTCTATGGAATCCAGCAAAATTTTTCATTGGGCGAAAGGATGAAGATATGTACTGACGCCATTTTCAACGAATGAAAACGAGAATTAATTGTCAGGGAGGGACGAATTTGAAGGTGAACCAATCAAAAGTAGTATGTTTAGCTCGTGCTTCTTCTGGCTGGGCGTGATTGGATTTGTTGATCTAACCGCCTTCAAGCCCGTAAACCATGTATCTACAACAACAACAACAAATTTATTTTTATATAGCGCATTATCACAACATTACATTGTCTCAAAGCGCTTTACAGTATCCTCACCCAAAGCCCCCAGTGAGTAAGCCATAGGCGACAGTGGCAAGGAAAAACTCCCTAGAAGGAAGAAACCTTGAGAGGGACCAGACTCAAAGGGGAAGCCCATCCTCCAGGGGCCGGCAGGGATAGTCAAATAGAGAGAGGAGAGCAAGGAAGATAAGCCAATGCCGAAGCCGAGTCTTCTTCCAATTGCCAGGCAACCAGAGGTAAGGCAGCGGGTCATACATGGAAGATCAGAACGGCGAGCTGGATGCAGGGACGTCACTGGTGGTGGTCGGATGTGCTGGATATCTTGATAGATTGAGGTCTCCAGGCATCACCCCCCAGGAGGAGTAGGGGAAATAAAATGTACAATTAGGCATAGTAGAGGAGGCTATTGGCAGTGCTAAAAGCTAGGTGAGTGCAATATGAAGTGCAATGTGCAAGCTCCAGCAGATATGGCTATGGCAGCATCAGTAGGAGGGAGAGGCAAGTGGGAATGCAGGCATGGGGAGTCCCTGAAATGTCAGCACTCCAGTTCCACAAGAGATTGCAAAGCTAGAGTGACAGCACTGACAATCCAGTTCATCCAAAGCCAATGGCACCGATCCCCACCCAGCTCTACACCTCACACTACAGGTCTGACTGGGAGTGAAGAGTTAGCTAGGGCTAGAACTAGTGTCCCTATACGCTAAACTAAACAGGTGTGTTTTTAGTCTGGACTTGAATATTGAGAGTGAACCTGAAACCCGCACATCCGGTGGAAGACCATTCCACAGCTGAGGAGCTTTGTAGGAGAAAGCTCTGCAGCCTGCCGTAGCTCTTTATACCCTAGGCACTAACAGATATCCCATGGCTTGAGAGCGAAGCAAGCGTGGAGGGTTGTATGTGGTCAGCAGTTCACTAAGGTATTCTGGTGCAAGGCCATTTAGTGCTTTATAAGTTAATAGCAGTATTTTATAGTCAATTCGAGACTTAACTGGCAGCCAATGAAGAGAGGATAAGACCGGTGTAATATGATCAAATTTTTTAGTGTTTGTTAGAACTCTGGCTGCAGCATTCTGTACCATCTGAAGTTTATGCAAGGATCCAGACGGGCAACCCGATAGGAGGGCATTACAGTAATCCAGTCTGGAACTTACGAAGGCATGTATTAGTTTTTCTGCATCATTAAGTGAGAGCATCTTACGAAGCTTGGCTATGTTCCGTAGATGATAAAATGCAGTTCTAGTAATACTTCATATGTGAGCATCAAAGCATAGATCTGAATCGACAAGAACGCCAAGATTTCTAACTACCATGTTAGGTTGTGTAGGAAGGTTACCAACGTTGAGGTGGTGGAACTTATTTCTAGCAGCCTTGGGACCAATTACCAAGAACTTCTGTTTTTTCTGTGTTTAACATAAGGAATTTTTTTGCCATCCAGCACTGGATATCTAATAGACAGTCTTCTAACCGAGATAGCAGTGATATATCATCAGGGTTAACAGATATGTACAACTGTGTATCATCTGCATAACAATGAAACCCAATACCATGATTTCTAATAATGTTACCAAGAGGTAGCATGTATAGGGTAAACAGTAGCGGGCCCAGGACTGATCCCTGTGGGACACCATATTCAACTTTAGTGGCCTTGGATGATTCATTGTTCACATGGGCATACTGATAGCGATCAGACAAATATGAGCGGAACCAAGAAAGTGCAGTCCCTGTAATGCCAACTACACCTTCTAACCGGTCCAAGAGGATATTATGGTCCACAGTATCGAACGCTGCAGTTAAATCTAGCAATACCAACAGAGATACACAGCCACGGTCAGAAGCCACAAGTAAATCATTCATTACTTTGACTAGAGCAGTTTCTGTGCTATGGTTTGGTCTAAAGCCAGACTGATATAATTCATTGGCATTAGTTTTTTGTAGGAAAGAGGACAACTGACGAACTACAACCTTTTCCATGATCTTTGAAATGAAATCTACTTGTCAATGGGAAACCATGCAGTTCTGTCTATAAATTCTGACTGTAATTTATTTATGACATTATGTCTTTGCTATGCAGTATTACGGTAATGCGTAATACCGCGATGTTTGGGGTGTACCGCTGTTTTTTTTCCATAGCTGGTGAACGCAATTAGCATTTTATCCACGATGGTAGGTCCGCTTTTGAGAAAGAACACTATAGTTCTTGTTATTCACATTCTGTGTCCTGGTGTTTTTAATTTCTCATAATGTGAACAAAGATATGTCATATACAAGTTTTTTGAGAGACTAAATTTTGGTTTGATTTATAATTTATTTAATGGTAAATATAGTTCTTATATAGCCATTTTAGAATTAGTGCAGTCTTTCGTTTAGAATTAGCGCAATATTCTTAAAAACTGCATGTTCAAACCAAACGCCATGCCATAATAACTGCTTTACAGATATTTCATTCAGGAATCTATGGAGGGTATACTGTAGGTAGGCCTGTTTGTGTCTGTTTGTGTGTGTGTGCGCGTTTGGGTGGGTGGTCATGTACATAGTGCTATAAAAACATGTTATTTTGACTTTGTAGGGACATGTTTTCGATCCCGAAAGTAAGAAGATACTGAATTTTATTAAATTCTGTGAATGCAGTCAAAGGAATAATTCAAAAAGTCTTGCATTTTGTTTGGTTGCTTACTGTTACTGCTTGGTAACTACTGCAATGTTTAAGGTTGCCATAGTTAGGATTGGGGTTACGCCCATACAAATGAATGGAGAATCCCCACAAAGATTCAAATACCTAATCTGTGTGTGTGTGTGTGTGTGTGGAGTAGGTGTATATTACATTGTGGGGACCAAATGTCCCCCACAATGTGACAAAAACCCCGTTATTTTGATGTTTTGGGGGGCATTTTCAGGTACTCACAAAGATCTGTAAATACAGTCAAAAAACTAAAAATGCCAAAAGTCTTGTATTTGGTTTGGTTACATATGGTTAAGGTTATGGGTTGGTAGGGGTTAAAGTTGTCATGTTGGGATTACAGTTTTCCCCATAGAAATGAATGGAGAGTCCCCACGAAGATATGATTACACAGCTGTATGTGTGTGTGTGTTGTGTGTGGTATCAGATCAGTCCCTGAGAGTTCAGTAGTCAGGCGCCATGTTTCTGAGTCTGGTTGTGGAGGCCTGAATGCTTTTCCAGATGCCAGAGTGAAAAAGATTATGTGAGGGGTGGGTGTGGTCATCCACAATGTTGGTGGCTTTGCGGATGGAGTGTGTGATGTGAATGTCCATGATGGAGGGGAGAGAGACTCTTATAATCTTCTCAGCTATCCTCACTATCCGCTGGTCTTATGATCTGAGGCGAGGCAGTTCCCAATTCAGACCGTGATGCAGCTGCTCAGTTTGCTCTTGTCTAAGGAATCAAAAATGTGGTTCCATGGGGTTCCAGACAGTGACCTTTTTTGGAGACAGTGAGACTAAATTTTATACCTAGGTGCACCAGTTATGACATTGGTCAGGTAGGCTGTGGTCTGTTAGTTGGTGACAAGTGGCTGGTGACCCATGCAACCCAAGCAGAAGTGAGCAAAACTTGTATCAGCCAAATAGACAGGAGAAAGCGGATTTTTCATTGGACTTCAGGACTCCTGAGTAACAGATAAAGACAGAGAAACAGCAAAGTTATGGAGAATCAGGAAGTAAGTGCCAGTCTGCGCAGATCTGAGGTCAGTGAGACACACATAAGGCTCCTCTGATGCTCCTCTTCATCCGCTGATGGGCCTCCAGGTGAGAATCACAAATCAAACATAATAACTGACACAAAGGCCTGAGGTCAGACCCTCTGTATGCAGCACACAGTGTGTCTGCAGTCTCACCCTCACATCGTGTATGATGACATTTCTGCTTTTTAGATTAAGTGCCTGTCTGAGAATAACTTCTGCATCATGCTAATGATTTAGCTGTTTTGTGCTCATGGGCAAAAGAAAAATGAGGATTAAGTTAAATATATCAGAAATAAATTTCTAATGTGGCTCAAGGCCACAGTAAAGTGGACCATCACATCAAGTAAGTACAAAACAGCCTTTACTAATACGCTAAGGGTTAAAACAACATATAAGATGTTCATAATCTGACAGTATATCAGCGTGAGAGCAGGGCTGGCCCTGGAAGTGGTGTGCATGCAACGGCAGAGCAAAGTTAGAGACACCCGCTAAAAACTTTCATTTCATCTCACTTACTCCTTTCTTCTTTTTCCTTCTTTTTTTCCCTCCTAATCTGTCCATCCTCTTTGGCCAGCTCACCCTCTGCAATATTTTACGTATTAAAAATGAAATAAATAAAATGTAAAAAATGAAATTGATCAACAAGAGATGCCTATACAGAGTTTATACTGTAAAGCCCCTCATGGTAAAGCAAACATGTTTGGCACAGCAGTGCATTCAGACCATGATTCTGCTAAAGCTGCCAGACAGGACAAAGGGAAAAAAAAGAAGAAGGTGGGGGCCAGTGCAGCAGTGGATAGTTCAGGTCCAGAAAGTAAAAATTCAAACCAAGATTTGGTTTCAACCAACCAGCTGAGTACTCTGTGTCTGTGGCACTTTACACAACTAATTGTTTGAAACAAAGTCCTGGACTAGATTTTTACTCTCTGGACCTAAACTATCCACTTCTGGATCAGTGTCATTCTTAAAGTCGTGTTTCAACTTCTGGCAAAGTTCTCCCAGGAGCCCATCTCTGTTGTATGTACAGTCGGCATGTAATACATTCCTGCCCAGATCCCTGACAAACAGTTGGAGGCAGAATTACTTGTTATCAGAGTATGTGAATTTTTACACACACCAGCAGCTGTGACAGAATAAGATATTTCCTTTATACTGCTGCCACATAGTGGACACAAAGAAGACTGCAGTCAATTCTAAAATCAGTCGGTCAACATGCTACCACCACAGACTATAATCGGGGAGTGATCAAACTTCATGGAACAATATGAATATAAACATACAGATGTAGTAAGTATATTGTGCAAAATTTATCTTCATCTTAACTACGCTGAATGGTGGAGTCCCAGAGTAAGTGATCCTCACTTGGAGGCCCATCAGTGAAGAAGAGGATGAAGAGGAGCATCAGAGGAGCCTTATGTGTGTATCGCTGACCTCAGATCTGTGGAGACTGACACTCACTTCCTGACTCTCCTTAACCTCACTGCCTCCCTTTTTGTGGGTTTTAAATGTTTAAAAATCATCCATCTATCTTTGATTTACATAAACTGTTTGTGCACTGATGCATTTTCTGTCTATTTCTTGTCTGTAAAAAGGAAAACAGTTTGACGCTGCTGTTGTCCTGCTCTTACCAGGAATACATATTTTGATTTCATCTAGAATCTTGTCATTTTTTAAACATGATTTCATAGCAAAATTATTGATAGCTGGTCTTCACAGTGAATCATTCATGCTCACAGAGTTTAAACTACAAACAAATTAATCAAATAAGTCTAGTTCTTTTCTAAACTGTTACTTCCTCATATTGCAAATGAGCAAAGAGCAGTGAAATCTGACTTATTCTGAAAAGCAGAAAAGTCATCATACAGGATGTGAGTGTGAGACTGCAGAAACACTGTGTGCTACATACAGAGGGTCTGACCTCAGGCCTTTGTTTCAGTCTTTATTATGTTTTATACAGTTTTAAAATGTCACTGCAGTAGGTCCTTTTAATATCTGGATCAGTACAAATCAAGAGGTCCGTTAGGAAGGTGTCTGTATGACAGGGGTGGGGGTGTCCTAGGGGTGGGGGTGTCCTGGGGGCGGGGGGGGGGGGGGGGGGCAAAGTCAGGTGATTCACTTCATCGGGGTCTTATTAGCAGTCCTGTCAGACTGAGAGTTGTTTGTGTTTCTCTCAGCACCACAATGGTGTTTCACACATAATGGGGACCGTGGGCCTCCTCAGTTATATTCAGGCTTTCAAAGTTCTTCAATCATAAAAAGTCACATGCATCTGACACTCTGACACTGTTATATTAATTTGTATAAATTCATTGAAAATACTATATATTACAGCTAGTATTTGGATCCGTCTGCTCTTTATCTGTTCCTCACTGGCATACCTGGGTCTCTGGACAGTGCTTTCCGGAAGCATCAGAACCATTTGTAAGGGAATCTATGGGCTGGTCATCGCCTGCTTTTTCTGACTGATGTAGGTCTGGATGTAATATTACAAACTGCTTAATGTGTATCAATGTATTTTATAATGTTCACACAAAAAAGTGCTTTTAATGTGTCTGCACCTTGTATCTCCCACAATGTGCTTCTGCATTTGATTCCTTCAAGACTTGGGGATAAAGAGATTTAACTGGATGGATTTTACTTTTGTGAAGCACTATAGTCCAAAGCCGAACTGATTGTTCCATGGTTTTTGGTTTTTTAAGCAAAACTACTTCATTTAAATTATCTGAAACCCACTTTGCGCCTTTCTAGATTCAACAAAGCATCATTGGCAACAAAATAAGTGAGTTACAGTTAAATCAGGTAAAGAATTTTTATTTGGAATTTACTGATCCAGGTTTTCAGCACCACGGACAGCAACTAGACTTACTGTCATTTAATGGGAGTGAAAGCAGAAACCAATAGATCACACAGGGATATTTTCATTTGATGGTGTCTTTCTTCTTACTTTTGATATGCCGTCTTCCTCCTTAGCTGATATGTGAGGCTGCTGTCAGCTGAGACAAGCTGGTGTGATTTTACGCAGAGTGATAAGTGGGCGGTCCTGATTTTGTGTATTACATTTTCATTTGATGTTGGCCAATATGTATGTGATACTCTTTCCTCCTTATCTAGTATGCACAGGCTGTTGTTAGCCGAGAGAAGTTGGTGTATTTGTACCGCAGATTGAAAAGTGGGCGTTCCTGATTACATCATTCTGTAAAAGAGTCCCTGATTGAACACAGCTACTGTTTTCAAGAAAGGGCAGAGCCGGCTTTACCTACTAAGGAGGCTCAGGTCTTTCAATGTTTGTAGGAAAATGCTGACTATGTTCTATCACTCTGTGGTGGAGAGCGCAGTGTTTTTTGCAGCTGTGTGCTGCAGCAATGGGGTGAAGGCAGCTGATGCCAACAGGCTGAACAAGCTGATTAAAAAGGCTGGTTCTGTCCTGGGGGTCAGACTGGAGAACCTGGCGGAGGTGTCTGAGAGGAGAATGCTGAAAAAGCTTCTCAGCATCATGGACAACCCCTCCCACCCCATGTACGCAGACATGATGGGTCATCAGAGCTCCCACAGCAAAAGACTAATTGCCTCCAAATGAAGAACCGAACTTCATCCAAATGAAGAACCGAAATCCTTCTTACCTGTGGCAATAAGACTGTATAACTCTTCCTCATTCTGTAGATGACCTTTTCAGAATCTGTCATTAAGACTCATTTGGATCGTGCAATATTACTCCTCTGTTTGTTATCGAATGTTTGTTTTATCCATCATCACATGCTGCTATCGCAATTATTCAAGGCACAAACACTTAGTCACTTTTCATTACACATGCACTAATAATCTGTTATTTTATTATGTTTGTTATAGCTTAGTTATAGTTTTTTCTTTTTTTAACTTTACAGAGTATGAGTATTTATGAGTATTTATATAGTTACAATACAGTATCACTCATAGTTATTTTGCACTATTATTTTTCTTTACCTTACCTTTATTCCTATTGTTGCATGTAAAGGACAAAAGAATTTCCCTCGGGATAAAAAAAGTTTTTTCTTATCTTATCTTATCTGATTGGTGGGCTCTGACGAGGAGGCGTGACCTAAAAACCCTAAACCATTTAAGTTTGTGAAATTCGTTTTTTAATAATTATCAATTTCAGAAAAATACTAAATGTTTTGTAAAGTATCAATTTATTAATCATGTATTTAAACAAATAATGACCAGTATAAAAGACATACAAAACTGTAGAAAAGTCTTGGGCTGTCAAAGAAAATGATCTTCAAATGATCTTCATCTTGGTCTAGAATTATAATATTTTGTCCATCAAAGTGTGGCAGCCCAGTCATTTCAAAATCTCTTCTAAAGTTAGTAAAGCATTTGCACCAACCATCCAATAGACCCATATATTTTTTACTTGACCATTAACACAACTCCTATGGCTAATCAATGCATCATTAACATTTGTTTAATTAAATTAATTAATTAAGTGAGCTGGTGGTGGAATTTAACAAATACATGGAATGGCTGAGGTGCCCGTGAGAAGAGGTTTAGGATCCAAAGCGTGGTTCATCTAGCGATCCAACAAGGCATCAGTAACTTTATGGAGAAAAGAAGAAATTCTTGTTAGTTTTTATTGTGTTACTTTTAATTTGCATATATTTTTATGATAATTGTGTTTTTGTTCTGAGCAAATATACACAACCCAGATAAATAGCATTAAACATTTTCTTTGATGGCCCAAGACTTTTGCATAGTACCATATTTTTTTCAGAATCAAGAGACAATTTAATAAAAGCCAGTCTTACCTTCACAAGATAACGATTATTAAACACTAACCAGCAGGTGGGAGCAAAGCACTTGTGAATAAGTGGCCAATAAGTGGTTGTACAGGTTGCCAGCAGATAATCAACCCCTCTGTGTTTAACTGACTCTCATGCTATGACTGTACAGACTGAGCAGGGCCGAGTGAGAGAGGCCTCACTGCAGTTAGCATAACCGTTTATTTTACAGCTCCTCTGACTCATTCTGCTCTATGAAGGTCATCTCCTCTGCCAGCTTCCTCTGATCCAGGGAGACCTTCTGCTTCTCTCTGATTGGTTCCCTCTTTCTAAAGGAGGTCCAGTGCAGGTGAATGGCAATGATGGTGCAAATCAGATAAAACACACCAGTCCCAGCTTTCAGTACAGCATCCAGAACCTGCTCCCAACTGTCAGACATATAATACACCAGTGTGTCTGTCAGTCACACGTATCACCTTTACACCTGAAGAACAAAACAGTGAATCTATTCTGACTGAATTAAAACCACCTTGATAATCAACAGCAGCACCAATAAACCCAGTCCTACATACAGAGCCAGCTGGACCAAAGAGCTGAATAAGAGGGTGGATGTGAACAGTAAAGTCTTACATGCGTTATAGCAACTAGGTACAGCCACATCTGTACTATTACACAGGACACATGTGAGGAACAGGAGACATTAACAAAGAGCATGAAAATATCTAGAGATTATCACACATCATGTTACACTATTTTGTAAAAACAGGCCTGCAGTCATTCCCCAGCAGCACAGGGCACAAGGCAAGGGCTCACCCTGGATGGGATGGGATCTCAAGTTTATTATTAAGAAAATGAAATAAAAAATATTTTTTTCCCTTAAAATTAAAATGACAGTTTCCCATTACTGTGTGATCAGGTAAATGCTGCTAGCTGGACCCCCACACTACTGTAAATGCTGCTGAATGCTTACCTCCGTTTTTCATTATCCCCTCCTTCTTCATCATGTGCAGAGAAAAGGAGAGCAGTGGAAAAAGGAGAAAGGATAGTTAATAAAAAGCAGTGTTCTGTTAGTCAATAAAGACTAAGAAAAGGTCACTCTTGAAACTGAAATATAAATTATGAAAGATATTCTACAGAGAAAATGATTAGATGGAGAACAATGAATTAGTGTTCACATCCCAGGGCACTGATAGTGAACATGTGAGATAAATGATTTTATTAACATATTTTAATGTATCTGTTGTATCAGGGTGGCATGGTGGTGCAGTGGTTTGCACTATCGCCTCACTCCTCTGGCACATGTACTCAAGTCTTCGCTGGAGTTCCGTGTGTATGGAGTTTGCATGCTCCCCCTGTGTCATTGTGGGGTTTCCTCCAGGGACTCTGATTTCCCCCCACAGTCCAAAAACATGCTGAGGCTAATTGGAGTTGTCAAATTGCCGGTAGGTGTGCTTGTGCGAGGGAATGGAGTGTGAGCGTGTCCTGCAATGGGTTGGCACCCTGTCATGGGACGTTCCCTGCCTTGCGCCCATGGGGACCCTGAGTTAGACAAGGAGTATCAGACAATGGATGGATGCTGCACTGGAACAGATATTACAGAGTACAACTGTAACACTGGCCTATGCTGCAATGAAAAACCACCTACAGACATGTTAGTCAGTCTGCACACCATTAGTAAAAATTCATCCTCACAAAGATGAAAAAATGCCTGAATTATTTTGCAAGCTACATGGATTTGTCTGGATTTGTATACATAACAAGTGACTGGCTGTATGTCTGTGGAAAATGCTGTGATTTTTGTCATATTACAGACTGATCATAAACTAGAAGACACCAATTAGCCTGACTGTGCGTTTTTGGATTGTTGGAGGAAACCCACACAGCATGTGGAGAACATGCAAACTCCACACAGACAGAGCAGAAGCCAGATTCAAACCCCTAAACATGGAGGCGTGAAGCAACAGCGCCGCCTACTGGACCACCGTGCCACTATCATTGAAACAATAATCCCAATAAATAACTCTGTTTCACAACAGCTGATAAATAGCGGATTATCCCCACAAAGAAGCACAAACCCCTTTGTGAGTGAAACTGCTGGGTTGATTAGTATGTATCTATTTATATTCAAGCATAAATAATTCACAGGCAGATTTAAATCAATTACTTATGTTTAACAGTAATATGAACTGGAATCTGCAGGATTCCAGCAGCACACCAATACCAGCCAGTGTCCTTCCTCTCCAGCCCACTCATTGTCACAATGAAGGTTTTATTTTCTGTGTCATCCCTGATCAGGACAGGCCTCCCATGCAAACTCACTGATCTCTCTGATGCACAGGAGCCCCCAATCTTACACCACATCCTTTGTCTTTTGTTGTTTCCATAGTAACACTGACACTGTCTCCATCCACACCCGTCACCTCCTGTTTGTCCACTGACAGCCCTGGAGGACTTGAACACACAGGTAAAACACTCAAAGATTTCCACAGCAATGAAATGTTTATGAATATCAGCCCATTACAACATACATACTGTATGTAAATGTTTGGCCAATAAACTGACATTTTTTAACATATTGCTTATCATATTTAACCTCATGAAGTCGCCCGATTTAGCTGACACTGTTACTTCTTCCAAGTCTCGTGTATCATATTGAATTAAATTAAAATGCAGATTTTTAAAATATTAAAACATTTTTTCCATCGGTGTTTGTGTTAAGGTCCTTTTTGACTCAGTGACATGTTACATACTGTGCATCTCATTGGCTACAGTCTGCAGTACAGACATCTTACCATCAGTGACTGACAGATTAACCTGATCAGAGAGGCTCCACTGATCTTCACACCACACCAGTACCGATCGGAGTCCTCAGCTGTCAGATTGTTGATGGTCACAGTGAAGACTCGCTGGTCAGGATCATCTCTGACTCACACTTTACCCTCCTGTGGAGAGTCAGTGTGTACTATGGGAGTACATGACCTCACATTATACCCTCTGCACCAGTATTTCACATGAGTTTTATATCTGTCACCATAGGAACATGGGATTGTTACAGATCATCCTCTCTGTATACAGGCCCATTTCACTGTAGACACACTGTCAGCACCTGTGGGGAAAATAATTTACTGAATAAGGACTTTCCACCTCATGACATCTCTAAGTAATTATGCTTGGTTTGTATAATACTTAGATTAGGTCATGTGTAATTAACAGAACAGTGATGATGTATAAAAGTCAAAGACCATCATTTTACTATAAGAACAAGGAAAACAAAACTAGTGCCTGATCTTGGGAAGGGCTTCAGCAGGATGTGGGATCGGGAATCTGAGCCTGGCAGTGTGTTCTAGGGTCTGAGAGGAAAACCAGGACCATAAATCCCTAGTAAAAGGCCTAGATGAGGTGAATGAATGGGCTTGTCACTGTGTGGGATGGCCACACCCCTTCAGTACTATGGCATTACTTGTAAACATATCCAGTCCTGTGATACAGGCCCTCTCCTATTCCCTCTATACATGCTTCCTTTGGGCTCTATTTGTGAACGTTATTATGTAAAATATCATTGCTATGCTTGTGATATGCAGCTCTATCTGTCATTATAACCTGGTTACTGCTGCTCTCTGGTGGCCCTTTCTAACTGTCTGGAGGATATTAAGAACAAGACAGCAATGACTTTCGTCCAGATTAATGAAAACAAGACAGAGGTAATGAGTTTTGGTCACTGTTCATGATCTCAGAGAACAATTAGGGCCTCATTCAGAAAACTTCCAGTCACATACTAAAAATCTTGGTGTCATCTTTGATTCATCACTGAGTTTGATAAACAAATAAATGCTGTTGTGAAGGGGTGTTTCTGTCAGCTGAGTTCAATAGCCTGGCTTAAACCACACCTTTCAGCCAAAGACCTGGAGAGTTACTCCTGCTTTTATCCTGATTGGGTTACTGCCGTTCTCTGTACCCAGGTTTACCAGAAGCATCTTTATTCTGACTACACCTTGTTCAAAACGGTGCTACCAGGCTCTCAACAAAATATAGACACCAAATTTCCCCTGTGTTGGCTGCATTGCATTGGCTACCTGTTAAGTTTAGGGAATTTCTGAGAATACAGTTTAAAGATTTCTTATTTCTTTCTAAGGCGATACATGGCATAGGTCCCCAGTCCGTCTCGGAGCTAATTCAGCCTTACACCGCTTCTTATTAGATGCATCTCTGTACTGACCCTGCACACACAGGAACACATTTTATTTATCTATTTAATCTGACTATTCTGCTTTGCACATCATGTATTTAACATTTATAGTGATTTTATATTTATTACTAGATTATTGTATAACTTTTGCACTGTTTTTTTAACTTGGTTTTTGCTTAGTCTTGTTTTTCCATGGAGCACCATTATACCAAAAAGAATTCCTTGTAGGGTCAACCTACTTGGCAATAAACCACAGTCTGATTCTGATTATTTTTTGTGTAACATTGTGTAACATTGGCCAATGTCTCTACTTTTACTGTATATTTATATTATTTTGACCTACAGCACTTTGGCACAACATAGATTGTTTTTAAATGTGCTATAGAAATAAAAATAATTCAACTTGATATAGAAACATATTTCAAGTCATCCATCTTGCCGAGATGGGGTTGCGCTGTGACCCCTGGTGGACAAATTATGCAGCAACAGCCCTCATATCATGGTTGAAAGTTCTGTCTTCAGTCTCTCTGTTTCTTTTTAGTTATCATTAATTGGCCATTATAAACCAAATGCTGATAGCGATTTATCACAGACTCCTGCATTAATGAATTAAAATATTCATGATGAATAAAGAAGATGAATTGGCGCTAATGTGTATTTTTACTGTGTTATTGATAAGATAAATATTACAGTACACGGATCGCTCTGGTGTCTCAGAAATTGTCTCCATTTTTTCATACCAATTTATCATTAGTACAGTAGTGCTTGCAGTTCACAAATGCTTTGGCCTACAAACAATTTGGTTCGCAAAAACAAAATTTGGTCAATGAACAAACTCGACAAGATTCCTTTTTTTATACTAGTGTAACACCGGCGGGGCGCATATCCCAGCATACCCCGCGTACAATTGTAAATAGAAGGACCACGACAGGCACCCAACAAGCACCGAACCCAAATACACAGATGGGAAACACAATGTTGTCAGAAGCTGAACTGCGAAATGCAGATGCAGTGAGAGATTTACGCACACTAAATACACGTTAGGATCGGACAGCGTATACACACAAGACATGGGCAAAGTGTAAAGTGAGGTAGACCTTCAACAGCACGTCAGTCCATTGCAGGGCAATGGAAGCTGGAGAAATACCATGTGAACAGCAGAAATGTGGTCATACAGGATGTGAGGGTGAGACTGTGTGCTGTATACTGAGGGTCTGACCTCACGGCTTTGTTTCAGTCTTTAGTATTGTGATGACATTGTGATAGCCCAGTGATAACTATACTGGATGGGTGGTACCCCTTCAAAGAGCAAGGGGAGATGGGATACCATTGTGGTATGCAAGCAGGTCCTCAGGGTTGTCACACATGTTTTTCTGAGGTGTACACTGCTGGTTGCTTGAGCCCCTGGATGAGACACTGGTCAGTACCCTGCAGAATCGCTGTGGGCAGTGTGAGGACTTCTGCCCTCTCAGTTAAACAATAGGTGCAGGGACTGAGTCAAATGAGTCTCTCTGCATCCTGCTTAATGATATCAAGGGGTTGTGTAGGCGTGTCTGTGCTCACATGGCTCTATCAGTACAGAGTGAACTGGCCAGGGATCAGTTTATCTAGACACTTAACCCCAGATAGCTCACATTCAGACACAGTCAACCCCTCTGCGTCCCTAGACGAGGCCCTGGAACTGGCTTTGGAGAGAGAAATTGTGGGCAGCGAGGTGGCGGGGAACGAGGCGGGAGAAATCAACCAAGCTGTGAGGAAACGCCAAAGGGCTTGGAGGACCCAGGCCCTCAGGTTTACTTCCTGGATGCAGACTGCCTGTAGGCTGACAGGCAGCAGCACCCCCCCCCCCCCACCCCGCAGTCCTCAGACAGTGTCCCAAGTTCACCGCCACCCAGGGTTCCGCCAAGGGCACGCATAGCCGGGAAGATGTGGGCCAACAAGGTTAATTTCTGGAACTTCCTTGGTGACACCGGGGAGGTGGCCCTGCTGCCACCTGCTGCAGAGGTGGTGACTACGGATTGGACTCACAGAGGCAACTTCTGTCACATACCCACCATAGTGATGTGAGTCGCATGTACTGTCCTAGTCCATACAGGTTCCACTGCAACCCTGGTGAGACCAGACACTGTCTAGAACTGACATTGGTGCAGGTGAGAACAATGACTGGTGACCTGGCCCCTTTAAGAGGGACGGGGTTGTTCCCTTTTGACATGGGGGGTTTAGTTGTGAATAGTAACTATGTGGATGGCTGACATGCTCGATCCCTCCATCCTGGGCCTGAATTTCCCCCGGAGCACGGCATGTGTGCTGGACTTTGGGCACAACATGCTGAAATTCCCTGCAGTCCATGTGTACAGTGGGGCCGCTGGCCCCGCAGCCTCTGCACCTGACTGCCCACCCCTTACTGCCACTGGGCCTGTACCTCCACATCAGCTAGAGATCCCTTCCTCTGCTACAGTCACATGGGCCCCTGAGCCCACATGTGTCCCCTCCAGTGTAGCGCTGCAGCCTCACTCACTTCACTGGAGTCTAACGGGGTTTACCAGAGCGACTTACCTGAAGCTGCCATTGGAGGAGCCCATGATGACCACACGGTTGCCCTTGTGCCACTGCAATCCCACTGCCCTGGTCCTCTACCTCACACCATTGATCCCCTGCCCCACCCATACGGTTGTGTGCCTCTTCAGGTTTGCAGCCTCCTCCTGCACTGAGCCTCTTGCCACCAGCACAGAACCAGTCAAGGCTGACCAGTGAAGCTCAGTGGTGGGTGCTGAGCGGCCATTTCAGAAGTTTAATTATTTAATTTACAGTAATACACACGTTTCCAACCATTAAAAACATTATCCAGACTTAAAGTCACTTGAATAAAAATATTTAAAAACTTGTTAGCATTTCAATATAGTATCTGGTTGGACTGTGTACTTCCTCTTTGTTTACATGGATAACATAACACTCACAGCACAAAGTATGCTGTCCTCAGCATTCGTATCTCCGCAACATTCCAAAGATCCATCATAGGCCTTTAGTCTAAAAACAAGCTAAAATGGTCACTGAGAACCTTTGCGTCCATTGATTTCCATCAGCTGTGTGTGGAAAGTTCGAAAGAATTTCTGAGGCTACTAAACAGAGCCAGGGTTGCCAGCTCTCACCCATCTGGTGTGACACTCACACCTTCAGGCTCTCACGCTCACGCAAGAAATCTATATTATTTCATTATAAACCTAAAATTCGCTATATCAAAAGCACTGGGGTACTTTGAAAACCCTACAAACTATCTACAAGGTAATAAAACTGTTACGTACATGTAAATCTGTGTGCATACTTGTTTCAAACTGAAAATCTTATGCCAGCCAGCTAATCAAATTTGACAACCCTGCTACAGGCCTCTCTGTTCAGTTTTCGCTGAATGCTAAGGCTTCCCAGGCCAGCTACTGACCCTCCAAATTTCACAGACCTCTCGGCCACCCAGTAATCTGTAACTTTAGTGCTGAAAGCTTGACAGTGAGTGTATCATGTGAGGCAGCTGTGGAAATACAGACTCTCCTCTGTGCTACAAAAAACCTTCTACAGCGGCAATGTGGGATCTGTCCTCTCCGGGAGCATAACTGCTCGGTATGGCAGCTCCAGCTCTGAGGGCCACCGAGTCCCGCTGAGGGTGATACGATGCGCCCAGAGAATCACCAGGACAGAACTGCCGCCCTGCATAAGTCCCCGGGGCCTTATGCCCGGGACAGAGAGGCCGAGGAGAAGCTTCTACCCCCAGGCCAGTAGGATCATTAACATGACAGATTAAAAGCTAAAATATGCTATAACTACAATCTGTACTATAAACATTTCTACATATTTTTTATACATTTTAATCTTTACTTTTTATATACCTTTTATTGTTATATTTTCTTATTATCTTTCTGTAGTTTCAGTACTTCTTTTGTTAATTCACGTTGTTTAATGTTGATGTCCTTTTACTAGTGTGTTTATTACACCGACTGGAGTAACGACAATTTCATTTTGCTGCCAGTGTACCACTACATTTGTACGACAAATAAAAATCTTGAATTTATTGTGTTACCCCCACCACATTATTTAATGTGTTCCTCATGAATTTCATTGTTTTTCTCAAAATAAACACGTATTCCAATTTTGGTTCTTGCAACACATTTCCAAAAAAGTCGGGACAGGAGCAATTTAGGGCCAGTAGTGAGGTAAATTGGTTAAATAATGATGTGATTTGAAACAAGTGATGTCAACAGGTGATTGTAATTATTATTTGGTACAAAAGCAGCACAAATACCTGAGAAAATTATTGAAATGTTTAAAAACAATGTTCCTCAAAGAACGACAGGAAGAGATTTGGATATTTCACCTTCAACAGTGCATAACATAATTAAAAGATTGAAGGAATCTGAAGGAATTTCAGTGCGTAAAGGACAAGGAGGTGTAGGAATTATTAGCTCAGGTAAATTTTTATATCTCCACCAATATGTTTTGAAATTAATTAAATTTTAATTAATTATTATTTAATGCTGATTATTAACCAATTGTTATGCCGAATGGTCGGCTCCTCCAAACTCAATTGCGAATCCCCGATATCTGTTAATGTGAGACTTAAATGGGACTCATTAATAACCAGTATCGCTTAATAACCTGGGTTAGTAGGCTCGTCCAGCGAGCTGCGTCACCAGGTAATGTAAACGGTCGGTAGCGAAGCTCCCCTCACGGCCGATGAGAGAGATTCTCGCGATATTTCAGGCGAGTTTAGAGGTTTCAGAGCGTGGTAGCCAGATCGCACAGAGGCAGGGACTATTGTGAGCACTCAATGACGGAGACTGATGTTGTGTAAAAGACATGCATTTATTCCTACAACTAACATAAGACAGACATTACACCTAACAAAGAATAAACATGAAATAACGGAATAGACACAAACAATGTAATCATGAAAATGCAATGACCAGATTTAAAAGGATTAACCTAAAAAGGGAAAAACTGTTCTGCAAAGCAAACAGTTTGTGGAAATATGAGCCTAAAGGAATATAGCAGGTGAATAGGACAGTTTAGGTTATTAGAAATTAAAGGAAGTTGGTTTACTTGGATGAAGGAAAGGGGGGGTCTTGGCAGTTGGTTGCAGTGGCTGATGAGCTGATGGGTGATGGCACTCAGGGAGGCGCGGTGTTTGCAGCGGTTGTTGGAGTGGAGCCCTCTGATTCTCTCTCCTGGTGAAGCTTGGACTGAGTTTCAGTTCTTTGTCCAGTTGGGTCTAAACTGATAGGCTTCAGGAGGGCTGCTTGTGGGCTTCTCTTCTCCTGGGCTGATGGTCTTTGTTTCCTCTCCTCCGCTGTCCTCTGCTCCGCTCTCCTCCGCTCCGCTGATGTTCTACACCTTTCTCTCTCCTTTTCTTCCCTCTCCCCCACTTTGTTCTGAGGTGCCAGGTTTTATAGTGTAAAGTTCGTGAATAGGAGTGACCAGGAATTCGAGTCCTGGGCCAATGGCTGACCATCCATTTGGCGGGCTTTCGGAAGGGGGTCGGTATCAGTCCTTTTGGGATTTATGACCAGACTGACTTCTCTGGTAATGGTGATTTTCATTAGGCTGGTGTAACTTTTGATATGTCCACTTTTGTGGTAACCATTGACCAGATTTTGAAACTGGAGTGATTTCCCGTCGGTTTGATACCAAACATGCCATACCAGCCTAGCGGTTCACACCAAATCCCATCTGTGATGATTAATTAATGATTACTTATATTATGCTATTATGTTATGTTCTATTACTCACACCAGTATGTGGTATATATGGTAGACAGTATAGGTTACACTTCAACAGATGTATACCCTTTATACAGACATTATATAACATTCTCTTGTCATCAGCACATCTTACCCTTGGATAGGTATGGTGAAATACAAAGATCAGATAAGGGTTGCCGAGGAATGTGGCAAAGCAAAAAGGGGGGGGGAAGGTTTGTCAGACAAAGGAAAAGAATCTTCGAAAGTTAGGGCACACTAAGATCCCTGGTTAGACTATTCAATTTCCAAGATTATTCTGGTTTAACATATATGCAGTGGTAGCTATACCTATTTATTTATTCAAATTTATACAAGTGTTTAGGTGTGAGGGGTAAAATAATAGACACGCTGTGAACATGGTTATAAGGGTGGCACACAAACCTAAGACTGTCTAAGGACACTCACATAAACATGACTTGCATATTGAGACATAAGCAACATACTATACAGGGTATACAAAAACCAAACTTAACAGAAACTTTCTGTGGGGTGTTGGGAGAGTGGTATGCAAGGCAGGATGTCTGCCAAATCCTGTAAATGTAAATCCTGTCTGGGGATGGGGTTGTGGGCCAAGTCGAGGGGCCCCTGTCCCTGGGGATCCACTCTGCTATCTGTAGGTCGTTAAAGCTTTGGGCAATAAAAGTTGGAGTGCTGGCCTCCCTGGTTATCTATGTGTGTGGGGTCACGAACCCCCCCTTTGGGGCCTAGGCCGATGTGTGCCTTCTCGTACCAGGGTAGGCCTTGTCTCAGGCCACCTGGAATTTAAGCTTTGTGATATGTGCATGTGTGATCCTACAACTGTGAGGCTGAGTCTCCCCCCCTTTGCAGCAGTCTCTGGCTCTGTCTCAGCGGCAGGGGTCCTGCTTCCCCCACTCCGTCATCTTCCTCCTTCTTCTCTGAGGGAGGGGCAGTGGCCTCCACAGACGCCGGTGCTGCTGCAGCTGCTCCTAGCTGAGGATGATAAGCAGGGGGAGGGGGCACATTCGGCAGAGGAGGGTACAGAGGTATCTCTTCCTTTTTCTTCTTAGTATTCTGTAACACCATGCTGAGGAATTGGGCCTGAGCCTCATTTTTAGCCCTTTCAGCATTTAACTCCGCTGTCTCCCTGGCCAGTTTGTCCAGCAGTCCCTCATTATTTGCCTTTTCCTTCTCTAACTCTTTCAATTTAGCCACATATATCCGCTTTTCAAACTTATCAATATCCCCATATTTTCCACAACATCCCTTTTTGCTTTGTATTACACGCTTTGTATGTTGCATTATTGTTGGATCGAACGTGCCGTCCACGGGCCAGCGCCCGCTTGCCATTTTACTCCATTTGGCACATTCTTTGCTAAAACTCTCTCCCATCTCAGTCTCGACCACATCGCTACAAGTACGTTTCTCGCCTGGCTTTCGACAACTGCGTTTTCTCATTTGTTTTTCAAATTTTGTCATACCCTCTGGGTCATACGCAGGATCTGGAGCCCATTTGTTTTCTTTGCTATTTGAACTGCCCATGACTTTTCCTATCTGTACACCAGTTACCCTCAACAAAGCACTTCAGGAAATTAAGCAGTTTACTTCGTTGCGAAAGCAGAAGCAAGTTTCTTCGTTGCAATAGAATTTGCGAGAAAGCAAAAGCAAATTCCTTCCTTGCGATAGAGCAAGCTATTTATTATAAACACAAAGCCCTAGCGCTCCTTCGCTAGAGAGCGTAAGCAAATATTTTGTTTTTAGCAGGATTGGAGGATAATATAATTAATATTTTATTATGCGCACCAGACACACATTCCAGCAATATAAATTTTGACTTGTGTCTCTGTCCTCATAAATGAGACAAATTTAGTTTGGGCACGGCCGCTTGGCCGCTTGGCGCTTTTTACACCGGTATCTCTGTCTAATTTTCTGGACACTTATTAATTCGTTTATCTGATATTTTGCACTAGACAACACAACACATTCACATTCATCACAACCAGGATATTTACACGCTTCACACATTCACACAATTTCCTCCGGCAGGACACGAATCACTGCGCGGCAGCTACTATCCATTCACTTCCCTGGCAGGACTCAGTCCGCTACCAGGCTGCCCCCGGCATAGCCGTGTTAGCTGCCCGACGGGACAGTTTCCACACACACAACCTTATTCATACTCCCTCCCTGTCAAAGACCTGTGTCTCTACAGACACCCGTATTTGCTTCCTTGCAAATACCTGTATTCACCTTCCTGTGAATACGAGGATCCTCCTGTGGATCGCAATCCACTAGCGCTTTTCCCAAAGTTTGTCAAACAGCACATATAGTTACTATATAGACTTAAACATCGACTTGCGATTAAATAAATCAACTTACAATTTTTCCCTTTAATTTTGGTCCGTTGATCGGATTGGGACGTCCAGGCGTTCGTCCGACGAGGATGGGATGCTGAGCCGGATCGAGTAACTTTTTTCCTCGCTCCTTGGCTGACGGTAGCGCTTCACCGCTCCCTTCTAACAGGACACCTCGTTCCTCGCCGTCCGTGCGCTCTGGCTGTTCCCTTTCTCCGATCCCGGACGAGCCCCCAAATCTGTGGAAGAAATTTCTCGAAGTCCGATGTTTAAGTGTTTGACAGAACTTTATTATTGGATGAGCTCAAAGGGAACAGACACTCAGCAATCATGCGTCTCGTGTTCTGCTCCCCGAACAACAAGTGCATACATCTCTTATAGCCAAAAATGCCGTCATCAGGTAGTTCAAAGAAAAGGATCAGGTGTCTGTAGACACCCGGCACTTCTGCTTATTGAGGCTTGCTTATCAGCACAGAAATTCCTCTGCAGTTTCATACTGAGTCGAGTTAAATTTATCCAATTTCCCAATTACTTTTATCTCACTTCCAGGTCATGCTGACCCAGGCCCTTGCTGAGCAAGCTACATTATGGCAAACGTTAGTTCCGTCATAGAAAATAGAAATCCCTTTACTTACAGTAAGCAAGCTTGCATTAGTACATTGTGCTTGATACATCAGACTGATTCAAGTGAGGTTATATTGTTTCAATCATTATAGGTAAATCAACAACACATTATAAACTCAATTGTTAATTACTGATTAGGTAATGCATTTTGCATAATCGTCTATATTCCATTATTGATTACTGATTAGCATAATCAAGAATTTTCTACCACACAGCCAAAAAGAAAACACCAAGAATACGAGAGATTTTGCTAAAATTTAGCAGTTTTTCGGCCATAAATGTGTGCATTGTCTAGGATGCTGGATGCGAAGCCAAAAACGTCACCGATGCGAAGGGAATGTCCGTGCTGCAACACCAGCGCGTCAGCGGGGCGGGCGGGTCCTTGTTTCACTGGCCAACCACACGGGGCCAGTCGCCTCCCTTGGCCAATCGGTCGAGGCCGTTGTAAAACATTTAGTTGAAACACTTCTTCAACTGTCCAATAGGGGGCTGAAACATTGGTTGCACTAAAGCCGAAAGGAGGCTGGAAAAAGGAACATAGATGACAGACAGATTTGGGAAGCATTCCGTATTTTCAGACTGTAGCATTTACTTTTAGTTGATTTTCCATCTGTCATTCTCATAAGCATTATTGCTACTTAAAAAGATGAAATTTCTTGTGACATTATTTGATACTGAGAGGAAGAATCTGTTTTTAAGAAATACTTGAAAGTCATCTGAAGTGTGAAATCGACACAAGAAAGATCTGGATACAAATGCATTTAATCCTTTTCTCTTCGTGTTACTTGTTTGTCAGTCTATGCTGTGGGCCAGTGGTGCAATGGATAACGCGTCTGACTACGGATCAGAAGATTCTAGGTTCGACTCCTGGCTGGCTCGGCCATTTATTTCCTTTACTCTAATGCCTTCTGCTTTAGCCGCTCCATGCTACCAACGTCTTGGCTTCCTCGCATCAGCTGCAGACAGGGAGCTCACAAGAGGCAAGCTGCATGGTGTCCCATATAGTCTAGCGGTTAGGATTCCTGGTTTTCGCCCGGGTTCGACTCCCGGTATGGGCATTGTACTTATCGTTGTCTGCAGCATTGCAACTAATCGTGTCCCTG